>NC_083111.1:42728979-44000386 GCF_949774975.1 Lagenorhynchus albirostris
TAGTTAGATGTCCCTTGTGCCCGCCCGGCTAAGTGATGGAGATTCTGTTAACTTGTCCTTTATATGGCAGCCCTTCTCCTTCCTTAGTCATTATTGTTTTTCCTCTCCCAGCCCCCACCTGCTTATTTACATCTTTCTGGTAATGAGTTGCCTGGAACTTTCCAACCTATTAGTTTAAATCAGATTGGGGAACGTGGGCTTTTTTTCACCCTTTGTTGGCTTTGCTTTACTTTGAGGATAAACATTCTAGACATTAAATCTGTTTAAACCCTATTTTCTCTGGCTTCTTAAACAGGTACTTTTGATTGACTCCAAACATTTTAATTTTCTGAAAAATGTAATTGCTTTGTCTAAGCGATGGGAGTGGCGGGCGCATGGGAAATGAGACGTGCCATTATAATTCTTAAGCAAAATTTTAGATTGATTAATAGTGAGCCTACTGTGGCATATAGTAATTACTTATAAAGTTTAGAATATACTATCATATTGTTTATATTAAAACTATACTAAATATAGATTACTTTCTTTTATATAACACTTTAGGGTCCTACAGGGTGCTTTGACATTCTGAGCAGAGATAACAAACTAAGGTATTAAGTAATCGAAATTTCCAGTCGGTAGAACCCTAGTAAAGAACACTGTAATTATATATTTAATTTTTAAAGTAATGTCGTTTTCTTAAGTGATGCCACTGCACTTTGAGCCATTGTAACAAATTTGTTGAGTGCTTCCTGATTATACAGCACCATGCTCCGCATTGCAGGTGATAGAATCACTTAGTAGCTGGCCACTGGCAGTAGCTCAGACTTAAAATTTAGAGTTACAAAATGTCAGAGGTAGTATGGACCCCGAGGTCATCTTATCCAGCGCTTCCCAGCCATTTTCACATCATGGCACACATTGAAACGGTTTGCACAGCCCACTGCCGGGAAACAAATGGTCGCTTTTGGCTGGAGGTAATGGTTCTGGGGCCTCCAGAGTGGGCTCTGTCCAGACGCCCTGAGGGCCCAGGGGCATCAGAATCCTGGCACAGCTGTGCCAGCGCATCCCAGTTGGGGAACTGTGATCTAAACCAACCCTCCCATTTTACGAATGAGACGTCTGTGTTTACGCCGAGACCCAGAGCGGTGAAATAGCTTGTTCAAGGTCATACAAGGAATTAGTGATGTGTTACAGTAGATAGAATTTGGAGCATGTCGGAGTCTGAAATGACTTCCTTTTTACATAGAATGATCTTTTTCAAGATCATTAAGGACCATGAAGACCTTTTATAGGGCACGTTTTCCCAGAGGTTTATTATCTCTTTGCCCTATTATATAAAAGAGAAGTACATGCTTAAGAGTAGGAAATTATACGAATATTTCTTTTCAACAATCCAAAGAATAAAAGGTTGCTTAAAAAAACAGCAAAATATATACAATGGAATATTACTCAGCCATAAAAAGAGACGAAATTGAGCTATTTGTAATGAGGTGGATAGACCTAGAGTCTGTCATACAGAGTGAAGTAAGTCAGAAAGAGAGAGACAAATACCGTATGCTAACACATATATATGGAATTTAAAAAAAAATGTCATGAAAAACCTAGGGGTGAAACAGGAATAAAGACACAGACTTACTAGAGAATGGACTTGAGGCTATGGGGAGGGGGAAGGGTAAACGGTGACAAAGCGATAAAGAGGCATGGACATATATACACTACCAAAAGTAAGGTAGTTAGCTAGTGGGAAGCAGCCGCATAGCACAGGGAGATCAGCTCGGTGCTTTGTGACCGCCTGGAGGGGTGGGATAGGCAGGGTGGGAGGGAGGGAGACGCAAGCGGGAAGAGATATGGGAATATATGTATATATATAACTGATTCATTTTGTTGTGAAGCTGAAACTAACATACCATTGTAAAGCAATTATACTCCAATAAAGATGTTAAAAAAAAAACAGCAAAATGAAGGTTATGAAACTAAAAACAGTCCAGTATACGTAAAAAACACCAAACCATTTTAAAATATTTTATTTACACAAATCGAAAATGTACTCAAGGGCTTCCCTGGTGGCGCAGTGGTTGAGAGTCCGCCTGCCGATGCAGGGGACGCGGGTTCGTGCCCCGGTCCGGGAGGATCCCACATGCCGCGGAGCGGCTGGGCCCGTGAGCCATGGCCGCTGAGCCTGCGCGTCCGGAGCCTGTGCTCCGCAGCGGGAGAGGCCACAACAGTGAGAGGCCTGCGTACCGCAAAAAAAAAAAAAAAAAAAAATGTACTCAACCTTTAAAACCTGTAAGTTTGGGAGTTATCTTGCTCTTGAAATTCAAGAGATAAAAGTAAGATGGAAAAGGAGATGAAAAATGTTAATATCATCATGAACCACCATCACCTCCATCCTTATGTTTACTGACCGACTATTTAATATGACTCAATGATTCTAGTATATTCGTGGCTTGGTTCAGCCTTATGTACGTCCACGTGTGTGCCAGTCGAGATGGGCACTGGAACACAGCATCTCATTTTCAGTTCCTTGACTGAACTACAAACTCTGTGTGCCAATTTAGGACAATTTATGGCGTGCTAGAGTTGTGACATCACATCGAGTTGTTCCATCGTTACCTTTAGATGTGTAGCTCTGGACCAGTATCACCTGCCATTAACAGCTATATGACCTTGAAGTTCCTTAATCTCTCTCTGACTCCTTTTTCTCATCTATACAGTGGGGGAATAATAATACCTGTCTGCTAGGCTTGTTGCACAGATTAAATACTTTTTATAAATGCAAAGACTTAAGAATAACATCTGGCACATAGTAAACCCACAATAAATGTTAGTTGTTGTTATTATTTGCCACGATTGTCATTGAGAAGGCAGCAGTTGGCGTCTTCAGGTGTAGCTAAGAACTACCGTAATTTGTTAGTCTCAGACTTACACCTTTTATATAAACAGCAGTCACCTAACTGAGTGCTGGGGACCCCAGGGAGTGTGACTCTTGCCAGGCACCAACTGGCTGCCTTTTGAGGGGACTTTTTGTTGGGCTTTCATATTTGGGGGGGAAAAAAGAAAGCCTACCTCCTGGGACATGGGTAAATATATTTTTCCCCATAGTTAACATGCAATTCTAGTCATTATTTTGCAGAATATCGTGGAATAAGAAGGAGGGATAAAGGTCCCAACTTCCGGCTTTCCGAAGACTGCAAGTACCAATAATCTAGACGGCTTCTGGCCCACATATGACTGAGTACATCCTGGGCTGTGCCTTCACCTTCTCTGACAGTCCTCCAGGTGGGAGCCAACTGCTAGAGGTGTTGTGAGCCATCAGGGATATGGTGTAAGAGACTAGCTAGGTGCCTGGAATGTAGACTGCATGCCATGAATGTGACTTCTCTCTTCTGAGTTCATTGATGCCAGAGTGCAACAGTGAACTCAGAATGCATTTTTTTGCCTTTGTCTTTGGGCAGTCTTGTGTGGTGGCCCATGGGAGGCTGTTTCATTCCAGTGGCCTTTCCATGGTGGCTTTCAATGCATGGTTCTCAGGTTCGTCGTCCTCTGCCCTCTTCCCCCACAAACTTTTTGAGCATCATTCTAAGTTATTTCAGCCCCTTTAGTTTTGTCACCCAAGTTCTCAGTCCCCTCATCACAGCCTCTAGCCTCACTGCGCTTCTTTGCTGTCTCACTGTCCTACCCCCTCACCCATAGGGTTGACAGATAAAATACAGGACTCTCAGTTAAAATGTAATTTCAGATAAACACCAAATTTTTTTTAACATGAGTACCTCCTATGCACTAAGTGGGACATACTTATGCTAAAAAGTATTCATTATTTGAAATTCAGATTTAGCTGAGCATCCCTATTCTTAGGGCTGACAGCCCTGTGCATACCGGTACCAGTGACACTGTTGTAACTTACTCCTGCAGGGGCATCTTTTGGCTTTAGGAGCGTCCGCGGGAATAAGAGAGGCTTCCTAGGCACCTCCCGAGGCCTTGGTTTGACTTCCTTGAAAGGAAAATGGCCACAGGTTAAGAGGAGAGTCTGACAGTTACTAGGGGGCTCTGTGATGTCAGGGCATGAGATACGTATCTATTACTTTGATTTGGGAGATTGACACTATAAAAAGATGGTCGTTCAGCAGTTAAGTGTTACATCAGGCAGTTTTATGAAACGTAGAAAAGGCGTTTTCATGCAGCTCAAAGGCATGATGTTGAAGGGGAAAACCCAATCAGGAATGATTTGTGTTCATCGACTATGAACACTTCTGGAAATGTCCATGGAGAGCACCGAAGTAATCAGATGACATGGACTTGCCCCACGAGGAATCTGATTCATGGGTGAGAAATCTGAAAATAGAATGGCTCATGCCAACTTTTCTTTTTCTTCTTTTTGTTTCTTCCTTTCATTTCCCTCCCGAAAGACAGAACTAGGGGCTGCCACAGCTCTGGATAGGAATAATTACGTGAAGGCTGGTTACGGCCAGAATGCTCCCACACAGGGGTTACACTGATGGCTCCGTGATATTTCCTGAGTACCTGCTGGATGTGGGTGGTCATCGTATTTGTTGAGTGCCTTGTGTGTGTGTGGCAGGGCTGTAGGTGCTGGGGTTGCAGCAGCGAGTGACATGGGTACAGTCCCAGCTACGTGGAGCTTGTGCTCCATCCATGTGGGCGCTTTGAGAAATACAGGTGTACCAGGTTGGGAGGGAACCCTGGCCTCCAGGAGCCTAATTAGGATTGGTTCCTATGTGCTTTCCCTCTGTTCAATTAGAGAAAGAGTCTGCCATTGACCAGAGCACTGGAAATCTGTCTGTGCGTTGTTGTTTGGGAAGCTCATCAAACCTCAGGTCCCTCGTTGAGGAATTTTATACCAGAATCTTCGGTAGCCAGTCCAAGCTGACAGTGGCAGGCTGTAATAAAATAGCTAGTCAACCAGCCAGTCCATCTATCTTCATAAACTAATGAAGGAGCCCTCCATCTTTTGTTAGATAGCATGCCTCCTAATATTGGTACGTTAGCAGTACTTTTGTAGGGGATCTACTGTTATGAAAAATGGTGGAACTTGATTAATTCTGATGACATTTTGATAAATTTGAGGGGGCTAAAAAGATTGTACTGTGACAGTTAGGTTTTTCTTCCTTACCAAGAGAATTTATAAATGGTCCAGAGTAACAGAGAAAGCTCGTGGTTCTGGAATTTCTAATTTTTTTTTAAGATAAGAGAAAAAATAAGCCTTATTTTAAACCCCTTGGAGTTTGAACTCTTGCCTGTGTTCTAGAAGCCTCTTGGGCTGCTTGAGATCCCCAGCCTGAAGTTCACGGGATCTCACAGTGTCCAGGTATCTCAGAGATGTCACAGAGTTCTCCAAAAATTCTGAAAACAATATACTTAAGGAATAGAGGCACACAGTGGAGTACTCTTGAGGGCTAGCAGGGTTCTCTGTGGGGGGGAAATAGCAAATCAGGCAAATCAGGTGGTTATCATGTCAAAAAGACTGCATAGAAATCATTGGTTTTAGGTGTTCAGGGAAATTGAAAGAAACTAATAACTTTTCTTCTGAAAGATTTTTGCTTTGGGGTATTTTGTTTATTTTGTACTGGTTTCAAATGCTATTTTAATGAGCCTAGTGTTTTGTAGTGGGCCTATAACCTAGCCATGAATTTTAAGGATAATTTAGGGGGGAAAAAGTTCATTCTCCTATTCCTTAAGGGCTAATACACTTAAAAGTATGTCTTTAAAATCTTTTTATTTACAAGTGACCTCTGACTTTAGACCTAATTGGTTCCCGAACGTTTAGTCTTGAGGCATGGCCATAACACAAACTCTTATTTCCTGTAGGCTGTGTTAAATGTAAAGCTTATGTGATGTATTGGGCTTCCATTCCTGGAAGTCGGTTTTATAATACTAAAAATAACAAAATGGATATGAAAATATATCAAAAATACAAATGCACTTTTTAAAAAACAAACATTAAATATTTTAAATGAAAGATACTAAAGATAGTAAAAAAAAAAAAGATTTGCTGTAAATAAATGTTACTTTGGGGGAATTTTTCTGCTTAGGTTGGATTGATTGAAGCTTGTTATTTGAATTTCCCTTAAGCAAATATAGGTATTTTTTCCATTGCTTCAAGGACCTTAAAGTTGTATTATATGGTAGGGTTGTCTGCCTCAGATTCTGTTGCACATGAAAATTGTTAGAAATGCCACTAAGTTTCTTAATTGCTGAAAGTTGAAGGAGGGGCAGTTGCCATGGCAACTTCTGCAGCCACCCATGCTCTGATATTTCAGAAGGATCTTCTCTGCTGAGCAGTGAATGAAATACTAAGAATTCATTCAAGTCTTCAGAATGAGCAGTTGCTAAAGAAATTCATTTTCCCTAAGTACGGTTAGAGCAGACAGTTAGCTGGATGTGTGCTGTCCCCAGCTGTGTCAGCCAGGCCAGTTCACTGACCAAGGCATTGACTTTTGTGGGTCTGATTGCCATCAGTTTTGTTATCCCCATAAGGATCTTTTAAGAGGAAAGGCAGTTCCAAGTTGACCTATCTTTGGGGTTTGCTGCCCAAACATCATTAGAATGTTCTTTCATCTGTGTGTGTTTGTGTCTCAAGAAAGTAAGCAAAACATAAATTTTGGCTAAGAGAACAAATTTATGCTGTAATCATTTGTTGGTTTTCCTTTTAAATAAGAAAACAAAGCAGGGCCTGGCATTACTTGTAATAACCAGCACTGACCATAGAATTTCATGTAGGAGTTCCTGCAGAAATGACATTAAAGGAAGATCTTTTATCTCCCATGTTGTCAAAGATGAAACACATCTAAGTGTGAACGAGATGATATAAAAGTATTTTCTTCAAACATCTTGGGGTACTTATTTTTTCTTACTGATCATCTCATCTAGATTTTGTGCTTTGTAGAGTTGCATACATGGTAAATTACTTAAGAATTTATGGATATGTTGACTCTCACTTTCTGGTAGAATTTTTATTTTAAAAAAATAACTGAATTATGTTAAGAAAGGAAGAGAACCAACAATCTTGCATTATTGCTCATTGTCAAGTAAACATCAATCTATATATCAACATGTGTTAATCAACGGTAGTTATTTGCCTAGCACTATACCACAGGGGTCCAAAGGAGACATGAGGAATGGTCTCTACTCCCTTGAGGTCGTCTGACCACTTATTAGTGATTAAAAAGCAATATGACATGAGTTTAATGAGGTTTTCACTACCAGTGCATTCTACGTCCATTTTTTTTCATTCATCCAGTTTGCTTGTGTTAGATAACATTTCTGGTATTCTTAGTCTTATAGGTCACTCCCCTATTCAGGTTTCCCAGTTTTCTAAGGTGTCCTTTCCGGATCAAGGTATAATTCAACCCTTTCCTACCCTTTGGGACATCATATGAGAGGAATGAACAGAAGGAGTTCTGACCAATTAACGTGGTTGGGAAAATGAGACCATATTCACAGAAGAAATGCTTCTAAAACAAGTCATTATATTTAGCTTCACTGAGATAATTAGATCAAGCTTCCAAGAAGTTCCAAGGAGTAGGAAGGAAAAGTGTCGGGTTCATTATGAACAGCGTCTGTGATTATGCATTTCTGTTGTCTGTTTAGAATCTCAAGGTGGAGGGAGGAAGGAAAAGGGAAGCCCCTACAGGGGCGGCAGTAAACACCTTGATGACTCAGAATTGTACACAGTAGCTTTCAGCAGGCCCCCCTGTGCTCACCTGCCCGCCTTGAGAGGTCACCCTTGTGGAGACAGTGGCTGCCCAGAGGCCCCTCCCCACACACAGCTTTTTTTTTTTTAAACTTCTGTGGTTTGTGAAAGTCTGGATTTGAAAAGATTTAGCAATTGTTTATTCATTCTGTAGCGGCCTTCTCTTTCCAGATGAAGAAAATAGGTTCTCCTATTGGCCTCCGTGAAAATAGGTTTTACTCCTGCCATGAAACAGAAGCATTAAAATAAAAGCTGATGGGCTTCCCTGGTGGCACAGTGGTTGAGAATCTGCCTGCCAATGCAGGGGACACGGGCTCGAGCCCTGGTCTGGGAAGATTCCACATGACGCGGAGCAACTGGGTCCGTGAGCCACTATTACTGAGCCTGCACGTCTGGAGCCTGTGCTCCGCAACAAGAGAGGCCGCGATAGTGAGAGGCCCGCGCACCGCAATGAAGAGTGGCCCCCGCTTGCCACAACTAGAGAAAGCCCTTGCACAGAAACGAAGACCCAACACAGCCATAAATTAATTAATTAATTATTTTTAAAATATATATATATATATTATAAAAAATATAAGCTGATAAAAGCAAGGCAGTTTACTGGAAAAATCTCAGTTCACACAGGCCAAGTGTGCTTTTAAGTCCCACCTTCTCCTTGAGTGGTAGGTAATAGAAGAGAGCCTCGGGAAGCATTTTCTTACCTGATTTTTTTTTTTTAATTGCCAATTCATCTCTGTTTCTCTAAGAAATTTCAAATAGTCCGGTCTAAGAAAGAGACTTAGAGCTTCCCTGGTGGCTCAGTGGTTAAGAATCTGCCTGCCAATGCAGGGAACACGGGTTCGAGCCCTGGTCCAGGAAGATCCCACATGCCGCGGAGCAACTAAGCCCGTGCACCACAAGTACCGAGCCTGCGCTCTAGAGCCCGCGAGCCACAACTACTGAGCCCACGTGCCACAACTGCTGAAGCCCGCGTGCCTAGAGCCCATGCTCTGCAACAAGAGAAGCCACCACAATGAGAAGCCCACGCACCACAACAAAGAGTAGGCCCCGCTCGCCGCAACTAGAGAAAGCCTGCTCACAACAACGAAGACCCAACACAGCCAAAAATAAAGTTAAAAAAAAGAAGAAAGAGACTTAAAACTCCCTCACATGTGGGGAGACTGTGTTCTAGTCTCTGAGGTACACCTAGTTCGATTCAAAAAGTATTTATTATAGAAAAACTGTCCACGGTCTATACATACAATGGGTTATTATTCAGCCTTCAAAAGGGAGGAAATTCTGACACATGCTACATGGATGAACCTTGAGGAGATTATGCTAAGTGAAAGAAGCCAGTCACAAAAGGCAAGTATAAGTATTGTATGATTCCACTTTCATATGAGGCACCTAGAGCAGTCAGATTTATAGAGACAGAAAGTAGGAGGGTGGTTGCCAAGGATTGAGGGAAGGAGGAATGGGCAGTTGTTTAATGGGTGCAGAGTTTCAGTTTTGTAAGATGAAGAGAGTTGTGGAGGAGGATGGCAGTGATGGTTGTAGAACATAATGAATGTAAACACTACTGAACTGTACACTTGAAAATGGCTAAGATGATACATTTTATGTTCTGCATACTTTTTATGTTTTTGTTTTTTTTTTTAAAAAAGGTATTTGTTGGACATCTGTTTTTTGGGTGCCAATTATACTCCAGGGACTGACACAAAAGTGCCCAGGTTTGAAGGTGCTCACAGGAGAGGTGAGGGTGTGATGCTGCTGGGATGAGGAGTACAGTCACGTCACGGTTAAGGATGATTTGGTCCTAAACTCAGGTGAACCTGAACTGAGCTATGAAAAAGGACCAGACGTGGTTCTCTGATTCCCACTTCTGCCCAGCTTCCCCTCACAACACGTAGTGCTGCCTTGTTGCTGCATCCCCAAAGCCAGTGCCTTGGGATCATTTTTTTTTTCCTTGGCTGTGTTGGGTCTCCATTGCTGCGTGCGGGCTTTCTCTAGTTGCGGCGACCGGGGGCTACTCTTCGTTGTGGCGCGCAGGCTTCTCATTGTGGTGGCTTCTCTTGTTGTGGAGCGTGGTAGGCACGCCGGCTTCAGTAGTTGTGGCTCGCAGGCTCTAGAGCACAGGCTCAGTAGTTGTGGCTCACGGGCTCTAGAGCGCAGGCTCAGTAGTTGTGGCTCGCGGGCTTAGATGCTCCGTGGCATGAGGGATCTTCCTGGACTAGGGCTCGAACCTGTGTCCCCTGGCGGATTCTTAAGCACTGCGCCACCAGGGAAGCCCCCTTGGGATCATTTGAACCAGTTTCTCCTTTAACTGGTTTGCTTGCTGCTCTGTTCCCAAATCCAGCTCTGTTCTTCCTCCCTGGCCTGCATTTTTGTATCCTCTATTTGATGTGTGGGTATCTCTTACTTTATAGCCCATGTCATTTTCCTTCTTGGACTGTAAATTCAGGGAGGACGAGGGCTATGCCCTTTGACCTTTGCAGCACCCAGCACAGTAAACTACACTTAATGAATGTTTTGGATGAGCCTCAGAAGTTGGAAGATGACATTGCTAATGCCTATTTAATTGAAGGTTATTAATGCCACTTTAACAGTGAAGGATAGTCCTCCGTTTAAACCAGAGGTCAAACAAGGCCTCAAGCTTTTGCCAGTGGTCCCAAAGAATTTGCAGTCAGGTACATTCTGACCTGGACTTTGCACCCCAGAAAGGAGGAGAGATGGGGCAGCAGGGCAACTTTCTTTCTTGTTCATGGTTCAGAGATGGAAATCAGGGCTGGATGGGTCCGAATGTTTTTTTTTAAGATAGTCTTTTATATTTAAAATTTTTGTTTATTTTTTATTTTGGCCACACTGTGCAGCTTGTGGGATCTCAGTTCCCTCACCAGGGATCGAACCCAGGCCACAGCGCTGAATCCTAACCAGTAGACAGACCACCAGGAAACTCCCGTGTCCGAATATTTACATACTAGTTTAGCCTATAAAATAAGAGATTTCCTTCTCTCCCTCTTCCTGAGTAGACTTTTCCCTCTACCTAGAATAATAGTTGTAGGTAGGGTTACTGAACGTCTCGGTTTTTTTTTTTTTTTTTTTGCGGTACACGGGTCTCTCACTGTTGTGGCCTCTCCCGCTGCGGAGCACAGGCTCTGGACGCGCAGGCTTAGCAGTCATGGCTCACGGGACCAGCCGCTCCGCGGCATGTGGGATCTTCCCGGACCGGGGCACGAACCCGCGTCCCCTGCATCGGCAGGCGGACTCTCAAACACTGCGCCACCAGGGAAGCCCCTGTCCCGGTTTTTTACACCTGTTTTTCTGGCTTAATTATTAATAGCTCCCCTCTTTCACTCACCAAAGTGCCCTGGTTGATGATAAATTTTTTTGCTACTGTGGTAAAAGGAGGAACATGTAGAGAAAATCAGTTATTAAGGGAAGGTGGGGAGAACGAGGAAGGGAAATTTAGGCTGCTAGAGATTCAGGAGGTGAGGAATTTGAGAAATAGCTGTGTAGTCTGGCATGTTAGATATTCTTTGGTTGGAAAAAATTAGTTGGCTCTTAAATTATAAGCATGCTAGTCTAATATGTTAGAATTTGAAAGTGTTGAGGGCTGCATGGCATCAAATGAAGATTTGATTAGTCACACTGTAGAATCCTTTAGTGCAGGTTAGCAGGTTAATATATTTACTTAGAGCTTCAAACATTTTTATGGCTAATGGCAAAAGAGTTCACTGTAACGTACAAGTGGATGTGAATATCTTGCATTTGTTTCTTTAACTATGAGAATGAATTTCAATCTTTTAAAGTTCTGTTTTATATGTGTATGTATTTAACTTAGATAATTGTATATTGGGTATTCATTATTGATTGACCCTTGCTTTTAAAAAAAGCCAAGATGATAATGAAGGAAATTAGGTAGGACCATAGTAATATCTTTTTAGTTATTGAGGGGAACATCATGTAATCTGAACAGAATAAGTGTTTTCTTTTTTTTTTTTTTTTTTTTTTTTGCGGTACGCGGGCCTCTCACTGTTGTGGCCTCTCCCATTGCGGAGCACAGGCTCCGGACGTGCAGGCTCAGCGGCCATGGCTCACGGGCCCAGCCGCCTCGCAGCATATGGGATCTTCCTGGACCGGGGCACGAACCCATGTCCCCTGCATCGGCAGGCAGACTCTCAACCACTGCGCCACCAGGGAAGCCCAAGTGTTTTCTTTTTAAATCCAGTATCATTTAGGATTTTTTTATGTCACAAGTTTCAATTTAAACAAGTTTGAGCTGATTTTCTGTTAAGGAGGTGTCTCTGTTTAAGTAAATGGAAAGACTAGCTGTAGGGTGCTTTTAGGGTTGGTTTTCTAGCAGCCCAACAATTGCAGCACCATCCTGTTTATTTCCATTTTTCTGCTCTGGCATCTCTGGTATCTGCTTCTGCTCGCCTTGCTGTGGACAGTCATCATGTTATTTGAGGGTCTTTATTTTTTTTTTAATCACGACAATGTGTACTTAAAAATAAAATTTAAAACTTTTCAAAACTTATCCAGTAATATTGCCTTACATTTTGAAAGAGCTTTATAATTGTACAGAGGACCTTCCTTCACATCCATGCTGTTGGAACAGCACTCTTACTGGGTGGAGAAATTATCATTTGCATTTTGCATGCGAAGAAACAGAGTGTGAGTGACTTACTGCAAGTGTTACAGCTGACAAAGTGAACTTGAACTCAAACCCAAGTCTTCTGACTTTACGTCCACTGGTCTAGCCATGATGCTCCCTGGTACTTTTTCTCGCCTAGTTTATTGCAGAATATCGTTTTTTCCCCAATTTCCTTTCCATGGAGGCTTAATTTGAGGTTGGGCTGCACTATTGTTAGTAAAGAAATAACCTGGGTGCCTTTAGGCTAATTGGACATGGTTTACCCATCAGCAAAGTGACTTGACCGTTGTAAAATCATCCCCATCCTACGGGTATACCCAAGAGAGGCCAAGGAGCGTCCGTTCAGTTATCCTGTCGACAGCTCTGCCTCAATTGCCATCCCATTCCATTCCGAGCAGAAGGATTTTCCCATTTGTGTTCTTAAGCCCTTGCCCTTCTTGCATGCTGACTGTGCTCTCAATTCTAACCTCAAGAACCAGGTGAACTGCTGCTGCCTCAGTGCTGTTTTCTCTACTGATTCTAGTAATCACTCCTTCTCTCCTCTAGTACCTTGAGAATCTCATGGCACTTATCACACACTGCTTTGCACTATTTTTCTGTATTATATTCCTTCCTACAAGATTGTGCTGAGCTCCTCAAGGGCAATGAACCATTTCTCATTCATCTTGGTGTCCCCACTGCAGTTAGCACAATTGCCACACCCCTAGGAAGCTTTGCAGTTAATTTTTTTTTTAATAAATGGATGGGTTTAGCCATGGTTATGCCCACTCATAAGATTTGAGGACTGGAGCTTTTTATAACACATGCATATTCTAGGGAACTTTATTATCGCTATAATTATCACCTGGTTTGTGCATAATTTAAAAAAAATAATTGTATATTTTTATGCAGCAGGTCATCATGTGCAGTTTTAAGTCCGCACTACTTTTTATGGGCCTGTGGTTTAATGAAATGGCATAGGGGTTTTTGAGACACTGCTGTGAGGAGGCGGGAGGGGCAGAGTTGAGGTCTTTTCCAGAAGCTCAGTGAGCTGTCTCTTTGTGCTGTCAGTATATCCTGTTAGGCTAAGCCCTGGCACAGCTGTCCCCACCTGACTAGCTTTTCTCTGGTAGCTGGCATCTGTTGCATTAGCTGAGACAGCAAGTTTAAAGACTTTAACTCTTCTCTGCCTGGCCTTGGTTTCAGAAGTATTTTAGAGGACTTTTGGAAAGTAGAAATTTAACAGACAAGATTTTGGTGGTTTTGAGAGTTCTCTCAGTTTTTCATCTATTTCATTTTTTAACGTTTATGTATTTACATTTCACTCGATGTTCCACCAATTCTGTAGCACCAGGACTGGGCTAATAACTGGTGTTTTAAGGACTAGGTAATCCTGATGTGTGAGGTCAGAGAAAAATTCACCTCGAGAGAGATCAGAATAGATCAGTATCGGGGAAGGAGGGGCTTTGAGATAGACCTTTTGAAATGTGTAAGATTTAGGTAGGTGGAGAATATTTCCATGTAGAAGTAAGAAATAGAATAGAAGTCTAAGGTGAGAATGAGCACATAATATTAGGAGGGAGGCAGGCAAGGAGGATCTTACCCAGGCTTCAATGGAGGATGATTTGTGAGCAACGGTCCACAAACTGTGGGTGCATGAGAAATGTCTATGAGCTCTGTAAACATGCACATTCCTGCACCCCACTCTGAAATTCTGTCAGTTTGGGGTGTTCTGAGATTTAGGGTGTGGCCTGGGCATCTGCATGTCTGACAGACATCCAAATGACCTTGAACTCCCTGCAGTGGCTGGAACGCCTGCTCTGTGGAGTAAAGAGGATAAGCTGACGGGATAGCAGGGACTACATTTTGGCAGCCCTTCCGTTTTGGGATGAGGTTTTGGGGTTTAAGGTGGGGAGACCAGAGCTCTGGCTGGGGGATCGGTTCCAGGGCTGCTGAGTAATCCTGGTGAGGAGTTACAAGCAGGCAGGGGACAGGGAGAGGGGAGAATCAGGAATTAAAGGGCAGAAGTGTAACTTGGAAGAAGATACTAGCTGAAAAAGGAGTTTACTCTGCTGTAAACTGCACAGAAATTGCGGAGAAATTTTCCGTTTCATAATCTGTTGCAATTTTTTAGAAAGGTAAACCTTTTCATCCATCCCTCGAAGGGTCTGTCAGTGGTCCCTCACAGACATCCAAACTAGACTAAGATCAGAGGATGGTCCAGTCTTGGGGTTTGACTAGGAATCCGTGAATCCTGGACGGACCTAAGGATTTCATGAATCAACTCCAGAAACTGTAGAATTTTGTGTGGACACACGATCTGGGGGGAGAGGGTCCGTAGTCTCCCTCATGTTCTCAGAGGAGCCCTTCCTAGGATTTGGGTTAAGAAAATTTAGTACTTGGCCGATTGGCTGGCTTGCTTTCTGTCTCTTCTCTCTTAAAATATGAAACAAAGTTCCTATTAGTGAAAAAATTAGCCAAGAGAACACAGAAGACTCCAGTCCATAGTATGGAGCGATGGAGGAGCCGTGGACTTCCATGAAGAAGACCGTCCCTTTGCTTTTGTGTGATGGGAATGCCATCATCATAGTAAACTGGAGGAAAAGGGGAATGGGGAGCTTTTTGTAGAATGTGTGATGGATTTTTCTGTTCCTCATGGAGCAATTTCAGTGGTCTCAGCTGAAGTACAAAGAAAGGGCTATTTTAACGACAGGGAGGTGAATTACTAGTTATCGCTATCAAGTTTGGAACTGAGGGAAAAAGCTGGTGTGTGAAATAGGACTACGTGTGAATGGATTTCTCAAGTGTTTCATTAAAGATTTGTCAGAACGGTTAGCCCTCTAACCAACTGGAGTATTGCCTCTGATTCCTCTGTGGAATTAAAACATGTTTTTGGGAAGAGGGCTTCCACAAGCCTTTTGTTTGAATTTCCATACATTGATTAATGGGCCCAGCAGAGCATCCTGCTGTGAATTCCCTCTGCTGATGGGAACCTTCACAAAGAGCAAAGCTTTTCTGAACTGGCACTTTCCACGCAGCCTGTAGCCTGCTCTACTGGGTGTGACCATTTGAAAAAAGCCACCGTGCTAGAATGAAAACGGCCATTCCTCAATGGCCTGTTGATTTGCAAAACCTTTTGGTGTCAGATTGAATGGTCTCATATCTGAGTTGAGGGGGAAACGCAGGCTATTTTCAATTTATTACTGTGTCTCAAAGGTTTGAGTTGACGACATTTAGGCAGTGATGTTCCCCTGCTGTTGAAAGGTCTACTACCATCAGGTGCCTTGGATGTACATGTAAAACTCTGGTTCAGTAGCTTATCCTATGAAAGACTCCTGCAGCCCCACTTACAGCGTGAGTCACAGTCGGTAAATATGGATCTAGAAGGCCTAATTATGACTCAAGCTCACCCATAAACTTGGAGACCACCTCCCCACCAGCACTCTCCACCCACTACTTATAGAAGAAGCCACCGGCGATTGTCAGGGTCTGTATTCATTCGCCACATTCCAGTATTCAATCTTGAGGCCAGTCTGGGCTCTTCATAAGGTTTGCACATGGTAATGCGTGGCGTCAGGGTGTACCTGGGTAAAGTTTTTTTCGTATTATTATTATATTTTTTTGCCTGCTGACCAAGGATATCAAAGTGGCTCTTACACAAAACTGTGGGGTCTGGATTTAAAGGATGCTTTGTTTGTCTTGATATCTGGCCTGACTTGAGTGGGTCCTGGTTTGACGTTCTATGCAAATTATACTGCAGCTTTCGTAGATGTTTATTACTAACACTAGCAACAACAACAATAATAGAGGCAGTTGAGATATCCACTATTTGTCTTTCCCCAAACATGAGAGGTCAAGGAGGAAGAAAGTTCTAAGGATCACAGATGCTTTTTGCTGCCGACAGACGTACAACGTGATCCATCTTGATAGAGGGATTCTTCTCACCTTCAGGCAGTCTTCCCTGCAGGGAGCGAGCTGCCGTCCTTTCACTGTTTTCTAACCTATATTTTACCCCACCATTTCAGTGCTTCCTTTTTTTTCTTTTTGAAGTGACAGGAATATTCATGAAAGGTGAGGCGCTACTGGAAGTAGCTATGACCGGAAATGGACCAATGAAATTCCTGGTCTGAACCTTCTGTTTAAACGGCCAGTTTTAAAGGTGAGAATCTGCTTTGCAATGAACACGAAACAGGGAATTTGCAGCTTTGAGGGCATGCAGTTTACTGTCTTCATGTCGATTTTGGTGGTAAGTAGGACCACAGTAACAAAAAAGCTCTGATTCCCAGCTTTAGAGCGTCCTAGAAAACTGCACACACGGCGTAGACATCATTTAATGGGTTTCTGCGGCATATTACGTGTTGTGTACAATTCCTTCTTATCACTGTTCTAGCAAATTGAACTCAAATGCGCCTGTGTACCTTTTATCTCTTGGATCTCAGATTCTCTGTCAGAAACATTTCTTGGGCAGTCATAATACAGGAATCTAAAAATGGAGTGTTTAACAGAACACCTTTTACTGAAATTGAGATCCTTAGTTCTTCAAGAAAACTTAGGGAAGAGTGTTATTTGAAACCAATTTGATGCATTTCTAAACTTTCCCCCTCTTTTTCTCCTTTGCATTCATTTTCCTCCCAAGCAATGGCCTTGACGTGGGGAAAAAACAAGCAAAAATGTTTTTCCCAGTGTTTTCTGTATGTTTCCTGCTCTTGAACCACAATCCCCCTGAACAGCTGGGTGGCTTGAGGCTCTCCTGAAGGGTGTGGTATAAGTGAATAACAAAACACTTATCTGTAGGTAACCCTGAAAATGGGACTGAAGTCTTTGTCTCTGAGAGCTGTCCAGCAACTGCTGTGAACTGAGCAGCCTTTTTAGAAATGAGTGGCTTATGAGTTGTTGGGAAAGGGGAAGTTCAAACCTGACAGCAACACTAGGAAGCTTTAACACAGCTGGTAGATAGACCCAGTTGTCCTTCACGAGTAGGGCCTTTGGAGCCAGTAATTTGGGGAATGTTTATTAATTGGCCCTTTGTTTCGCCTTGTCTGGAGTATCTTCATCAGGCTGTTATCTTGGTGCCTCCTATCAGGGACAATATGGTTTTAAAAGCCCTAGTATCAGTTTCTCTTCTGAGGGCTATAGTAATAACTCCCATATGTTTGCATACCCGGAAATGCCTTTGTATAGGGGCTCAGTAAGTACTGAATATTACTCAAATAATTACTCAAATATTACTGAATTTGATTTTTTTTAATTTAATGAGCGGTGTTTAAAACAAATAACGCCTATTTCCTTAGGCTGAACCAGAGCCTAGAAACCGTTGCAGTGATTAGTAATCCTTTAGCTGAAAGAATAGAGTTAGAAGAACTTTTCTGATTCATCAGTTTTGAAATCCAGCTCCCCTTTGAGACTGCTCTCTTTCTTTTCCGTTTGAAATTTTACCCTTGGGCTTTTGGGGTTTCCCTGGTAGTGTATAGTCCCTCCAAATACGGGCAGCTTAGATAGGCTGGGATCTCTGTGCTCACATGAAAATGTGAACCCTAAAAGCTTGTCAACGATCTCATATTTACAAGTGGGTATAATGTAAAATATAAAAATTAAAAGCAAAATGGAGGACGGGATGGTTGCCCCAGTCTCACTGTAGGATTTTTGGTAGAATCTAGTGATAATTCAAGCAGTTGCTGGAGAATGCTAACAGTCATTCCCAGAGAGAGACAAATTCTACTGAAAAAGAAAGCTTAATGGCTAATTATACTATCATTATTGGCACCACACTTGTGCCAGTGGTGCTGGTGAGGAAGGAGTCTTAATACTCCCCACTGTGCATGTGTAACAAGTGCACTGACTTGGGCTGTTTCCCACCCAACACACAGAGCCCTAGAACCCTGGGGAAGGTCACTGGGCTGGTAGAACCAGGAATTAACCCAGCCTATCTAGCTCCAAGGCTTTTAGCCCAAATCAAGTCCCCTGACCTCCCTTCGCTAGAATAAAGTGTTCCATTGAAGTATATTACAGTGATTCTTATTTAAACTGGCCAATCGGTAACAGTCAACCGCCCTTCTGTGATTATTCCTCATTGGCGTCTGGAGCCCCCAGGAGCCTCCCGTGTGGGTCTCGCTTCTGGAGTTACAGGAGTCAAATTACTTCCTGTTGATGGGCGCCCTGATCATTTTTCTAGTTCCTAATATCATCAGCTCTTGGTTCCTACCCACGGTCTCCGTGATCATCGGTCTGACAAGGTCCCTGGGTTGCACACAGCTCGCAGGTTACTGTTGAGGAGGACTCCGAACTTGCCTCCTGCCCAGCCAGTGATTTCAGCACGCTCACCCAAGTTCCACCCGCGAGCAGGGCTACTGGAAAAGTAGGTGACTGTCCCTGGGAAGCTCCCGCTTGGTTCTAGCCATTGAGCACGTTAGCCCATTCGCCGGGGGAGGCTTTCTTTAGCCCACACCTAGCCCAGGCAGGTGGTGTAGGTGCAGAGAAGACACCTGTCACGTGCTTGTTGTGGGTTGCATCACATTCCTCCTACAAGCCCCAAGAAATTCACCTCTCACCCCCTAAATGGGATTAAGAGAGAAAATCTGCCTGTGGTTAAAATTTTCCTTATCAAACCCATCTGTTCTTCATAGGACAGTAGAAAACCGACGACTTCGTCAGTAAATAATTACTAGTAACTAATGCTATGCACTGCTTACTTAGGTGCCAAGCAGCTCTCCTAAGCAGTCTGTGTCTGGACTCCTCACTGCCATTGTGTGAGGCAGGCATACTGTTATCCACCCCAGGTTACAGGTGGGTTAACCAGAGAGACCCGGGGCAGGTAAGTCACTTGCCCAAAGTCACTGGGCTGGTAGAACCAGGAATTAACCCAGCCTATCTAGCTCCAAGGCTTTTAAGCTCTTGCACGCTCGTCATCAAGTGCAAGCTAGTTTTAGGGTGGTTAATTTTGGATTCTAATGGACTTTTCAGGTGACTGAGTTTGATTATTTCTGAGACTAGGCAGGTCATTTTGGGAATCTACAGAGGAGAGATATCAAGAAAGAAGCCAGTAACGGAAAGAGTTCTTGACCAGCTCAGCGAGTTTGGCAGGCCCAGTGCTCTGAGACTTCTCTCCTTCAGCTCTGATTCCAACCTCCGTGAACCTGGGTGCCTCTTGTGCCCATTTCCTTTTTCTTGGAATAGGTTTTCTTGGATATCTCCATTTCCTTCAGATGTTTTCTTCTCTTCCTCCTTCCTTTTTCTTGAACAAGATCAGCCTGTGTTCACTCTGTGGGGGGCAGGGTGTCTGCCCCATGAGTCAGGGACTTGATTGGCAGTGCGAGGGGCCAGTTCTTGCTGCCTCCTTGGAGGGCTTGATGTGTCCTGATTTGGGGAAAGTAACCCACTTCAACATTCTTCAGCAGAAGCTGCGACGCATTGGTATGTATTTGGCTTGCCTCTCATTTCATGGTGCTCTTCTCCAGCGAGGCTTGGCCAGAACCCCTGCTTCACCCAGACCTTGTTCCAGTGACTGTCTCAGCTTCCAGGTGAAACGAGGAATGAAATACGGATTCTAGTATCTAATATAAAACTCTAACTTGTTTTTACTCTGAGCTGCATCTTGGGACTCTGTTCTGTCCAGAGGCCCCGAGGACCTTCTTTCCCTCTTTTGTTTTGATACATTAAAGTTCTTGAATTATATTCCATGTTATTGATCTTGGCAAATGGGGGTTTCAAAATTGAGAGACGTAAACGGTGCCGTGTCGTTACCATGCATTTGTTTGAATTCTATCCAACACCTAAAAGGAAGGAATTCTATCCAGCCACTGTCTTTTGACATAAAATCAGTTTGCACTTTGGATTGACTCACTCAATACATTTGGTGTTTGCCGCATCTAAGAGTTTATTCTGATTCAATGTCATTGTAAAGTCCTAAATTTTACTTAGGACAAAATTTTCTAATAGTCCTACCTATAGGCAGTCTTCCTCTGCTTTCAAGGCTAAAAGGGACAAACGAGTTTTTAGACTTTTGTCACTAACTTTTAACATATAATTAAAAGTATTTTCATACTGTTTTGAAGTCTCTCTATTTTGTTTTGTGGTTCTGTTTTCCTGTAGAAGGGATACTTTACAATCCTTCAGTGTATTTAGTTAACTTTTCCTAGAGTGTGGTCTCCCCTCCCCCATCCCCCATTGGAAAACTGAATGATGAAATTCCTGTGGAGTCTTGAAGCTTCTTGCCTTTGTTAGCGGGTAATGCTCCTCCAATTCATTAAGCTTATAAGAGTTTTCTGGGATTGAATGAAAAACTTTTGTAGGTATTTCAGGAATTCCAGAATAGCTATTTTATAATCAGACTGATGAAAAAAAAAAAAGCAGTCTTGGGCTTGAAGTTAATATGTAATGCAAGGTTGATATTTTAAAAATGATGCAAAAATCTGACACGCTTATTTTACAAAATGCTCTTCTACATTGAGGGAGAAATTGCTAAAAGGCATAAAATAAGTTTCATTTGATAAATATTTGTAAGAAAAAATGTGTTTTATGAGGCACACTTTTTAAATAGACTTAAACCCTGTAAACCAGTATTAATTTCAGAAAACATTAATTACAGGCATTCAGTTCTGATAACAAATCTATAAGAATACTATACACATGGGTTGTATGAGAATGCACTTTTATAAAATTTTATACTGTTTTATTATTTTGATTTTTTTAAATAATTTTTTGAAGATACCTACAGCAGTTGTAACTGTAAAGGACCTAGAAGTTTACACTGTTTGATATGCAGATAGCCTAAACAGTTGAGGGCTCTGTGTGTGTGTGTGTGTGTGTGTGTGTGGGTGTGTGTGTGTACTGAGTCATTCCTCTTGCTAAAGTTTGATTGCTTTAATGTTTTCCTTTTAGGAAGAGATAAGGGTAATGGGAAGCTGTAGAGATAAGCTAACCTTATCCCAACATCAGTTTAGAGCACCTTGCTTTTTTTTTCTTGCTTGCTTTCTTTTGGCAGCAAGAACTTCACCCACCAAAAACAGAGTAGATGATACAGCTATTTATCCATCGTAAAGAACCACAGATGTATTCTTTTCTTTCTGCTTTATTGCTGTACTTCAGGATATTGCCTTCAGACCATGAGAGCCACTTGTACTTCAACTTATTTATGTTTAATTGTACACAGGGATAGGTAAGCTCTCTGTCTAGTTTGGCTCCGAGCTCTCTGTGTAATGAGATAATTGATTGATGACATACAGTTCTGGATTTATACCAGGGATATTTTTTCCTAGGGAGGTTTACATGGTGATTATTTAAGATATAAGATTCCGGTGCATTGAAATATAATAAATGAATATCCGAACAGCCGGCCATCCATCCGTAAAGGGTCATAGAACAGGTTAACATCCGAAATTTAATAAGGTCTTGAGTTTTGTAAATATCATTTCCTTCAGTGAAGCACAAGTATGAGAGTGTTACTCTTAAAATGATTATATCTTTGGACACATTTTCCTAACTTGTGATTTTAAAAGGAGAAAGTAGATTTTATGCAAATCCTGGTTTCTTTTACAGCATTTAATTAAAAATAATCTATGCTCTTATAATGCTGTTAATTTGCTAAACACTTTACAAAGCAATTTCACATCCTTCACCTAATTCATTCCTCACAAGGTGCTCTGAGGTAGGTTTTGATATCTTCGTTGACACACTGAGTGGGGCAGAGGTCGGTGCCCACCTGATTTTGCTCTGGGACTTGGGACCGGGGATCACTTGTCTGATTTGGGATCCAGTCCACTTTCTACTGTGCTACGTGGAACTTTTGGGGGGTTTTGTTTTTTCTCTTTTTTTATGTTAAGATAAAGACACATCCTTAACTAGATGCTGCAGATCTGGCCTCTGCCTACTTCTCTGCCCTCTCGACCTGTATTGCCTGCCTTCCTGTCGGCCAGCGGTGTGGGCAGCTTTCAGCTTCTCCCGTGGGCTGCTTCCTTCCTCCAGGGACTTTCGCATTAACCGCTATTTCTGCTTGAAACGTTCTTCTTCCCTGTTTCCTCTTCCTTTGCTTCCTTCTTGCCTTAGTAAAGACCTAGCATCCTTCAGGCCTCAGAGCAAGTCTTCTTTGACTGCCCCCCCCCCCCCAGAAAAAAAGCCAAACCCTACATACTTTCACAGCTCTGCTCACCTCTCCTCGGAAGCACTTTTTTCTACAGTTTACTTTCATGGTGCTTGATTGTCTCTCATTAGACCAAGCTCCAGAGGATGGGGATTTTGTCCAGTTTTGCACCCTGTGTTATCAATGGGGGAGTATGGCCTCCTTGTGGGGTCTTTAAGGATCATCACAAATGGCCGCAGAAGTTACCCCTGGAGAGGCATATGAAATTAAAGGAGTTACTACACTCACAGGTCCCAGAAGAGGGAGGCCCCGCGTGCCACTCAGGGGACCGTGTGAGAGGAGCTCCAGGGAGCACACTCAGCCAGGCATGTGGGGGGCCCACGGGGAGAGAGGACCCACGGGCAGGTGCCTTTGTTGGGCTCAGATGGAGTACACAAGTGTAGGATGTGAGGTGAGTTCCTTGGTATGTCTGAATGTCACTAGCTCGCAGTCGGGGAAGGGCAGGAAGGGGAACTTGTGGTAAGACCAGCTATATTGTAGTGCTGCAACTGGTCACCTGGACAAGGTGTTGGCAGCCTATCTGGGGGATGCTGAGGCATAAGAAAAATAAGAAGTTGGAAAAATTTACTATACACATATTATATTCTCAGCCATTCGCTTGGTTCCCAGCACATAAGAGGTTTCACATACCTGGATGGGTAGATCGATGGATGGATAGCGCAGACTTGTTTTGTCTCCTTTCTTAGGCCATTAGAATCATGGGGAGCTCATGGGATTCAGTTAGCATCCTTTAAGAGTAGCTGGTATGGGAATTCCCTGGCGTCCAGTAGTTAGGACGAGGCGCTTTCACTGCGGTGGCCCGGGTTCAGTCCCTGCTCTGAAAGCCATGCAGCGAGCCCCCCGCCTCCCCGCCCCCCGCCACAAAAAAAGAAGTAGCTGGTATGGACTTGGCCTGATTTGAACAAATTAGAAATGTTTTGTTTAGTTCCAACTCCAATCAGTTAACCAATATCTATTGCATATGAGACAGGGTGTGAAGTGTTGTAGCTCTGTTGTCTTTTTGATGTCTCCATCTTAGCATTTATTCACGTTTATAGAGCAATGAGAATGATTCAAGTAGCTGATGGAAACCACCAGGTAAAACTGCACAGCTAATAGATACTAGTATTTATTTAAGGGAGCTGCATAAACATTTAAACGCAAATGTGGAATTGATAAAGTGGGCTAGATTAAAATGTTTTCCCTCTGGCGTGTAATACTTCATGGTCTTGGAAGTTTTCAGAAAATGAGGTCACTTCTCAGTTACTCCTGACAACACTTACTCTTCCGATTTAATAGCATTTTCTACACCAGTGTCCTTCCTTTGTTCATCTCTCAGACTCCCTTTACAGACCCTGCAAATTGAGGCATCAGTACTTTGCCTGTTGCAGAGGTTTGAGATAGTATAAATTTTCTCATGGTCTAAGAATAATATATATCCAGCTTGAGCCGTAATAAATTGTTAAACTTAGTGAAAGCTGGACCTCTCAACTTCCTCTTGAGCTTGGTTGTTAAAACATAGTTTGTTTGGAGTGAATTCTCAGAATATCACACATACACGTATATTTGAATGGGATTAAGTGACATACTTAGAAGTCCAACTGGAATTAGAAAATTTATGGTTTGGATTATTTTTGTAATGTTAGTTCAGATTTTTCACCATTATGTTTCCCTCTCTGGGGCTGATCATCTGAGAGGTTAACGACATATAAGCCAGCTTTATAAAATAGCTATAAAATAGCTATAAAATAGCTGTGCAGTTTCACCTGGTGGCTTCCATCAGCTACTTGAATCATTCTCATTGCTCTGTGGGGGATAATAACAAATGTTATTATGTTTAAAAGAAAAAGAAACTAAACATGGAAATTATTCCTCCTCTTTGGCCACACTACTGCTCTCACGCCATGGAGTTTTAACTTTTAACCAATTTTAAGATTGGATCAATTGAATATTTTGTCATATGTGTGATCACTCCATATCTTTATCTATAGAGTGTTGTTTCTCCATATGTAAGGATATGTGTTGTTTCTTGCTAAACAATATTTTTGTCTCTTTGATACTTGCCCCAAGTCCAAAAACAAAACAGCTGTGTTGTGTAGCAGAAAGGTGCTAGAATGCCAGGCTGGGATTTTTTTTAAAGAAGATACACAAGTACAAGTGAAACATAAGTACATTAAACCGATACTGAGGATAGATGTCAGGGCGTGTCTAAACCGTGTCTACACTCAGTGTACTTTGTAAATAAAGCCCATATGCATGAGTAGTTAGCAGTTCTAATTGCATGAAACCCGTCTGAGAAGGATCCATCCTGTTCTTGGTGGTGAGGAGATTATAAGTGTAGGGTAGAGATGTGTGTCATTTAGAAATGGTTTGCTAGGGTTCAGACATGCTGCTTTTCTGGTGGGTGGAGAGGAAAGTAACTGGATTTGCCCTGGTTCTTGGGAGAGAAGAGGATTTGTGATTCAGGCTCACGGTTTGGGTAACCAGGAACAATACTCAAGCAAAAGAGATGGCGGATGGTGGCATTGTGGCAGGAAGCTGATGGACCTTCATTGGTAGCGATGTTGCCTGTGTCGGCGCCTGTGTTGGCTGTTGTCTTCAATTGCATCCTTGATGTGTACGGAGGAAATCTTTCCAAAGTGAATGTAACGATGCTGCATTTCTGAATTTCACCTCTTGAAATTGGCTTGAATTCTGATGATTAAGTTCCTGACACCTAGTGGGTGCTCTGAAATATTTATTGAATGGAAGAACGCTGTGATTTTTAAATGGGATAAGTCCATATAAATCAAATATCCGTTTTTGAAGCACTTCCATAAATCATATGAATTTTTTATTACTGTGTAATAAACCAAGTGATATATATTAGTAAAGCACCTCAATAGAAAACTCTTAAATCACACATTATCTTAAATGTCACTTATAAATATAATTTCCAGATTATTTCATGGATTGCTAGTAGAGGAACTGGTCTATTTTTAGACTGTTTCACATGACTTACTGGAGTTGGGGAGTAAGTCTACTCATGGTAATTTAATGACTAAGTTATCTACCTTATACTCAGTTCTGGTCTAGGTGCTTGTCATGTGGGACCTCCTCCCCAAAGAATGATGGTGGAAACAAGGTTGCCGTATTTGGTACAAGGTCTGGTGGTGACTAGATAGGATGTAATGATGTGAGAGAGGAGAGTCAATGCTGAATGGCCAAGAAGGAGGTGAGATTTGAGGTGGGGCTTAAAAGATTTAGGAGTTTGAAGGCTAGAGGAGAGAATGAAAGCGATTGCTGGCGAATCTCCACTAATTTGGAGATGGAGTTGAGTGTGAGACTGAGGAGGGTGACCGACCTTGAGGCTATTATAATAGGTGGGAAATGAGGTGGGGTGTGAGGCCAGGCAGAGGATATGGGATTTAATAAGATAAATAATAAGAGACCATTGAACATTTCTGAAAAGAGAAGTGAAAGAATGAAACTGTGGTTTAAAGATAAGCTTGAGGGCTTCCCTGGTGACGCAGTGGTTAGGAGTCCGCCTACCGATGCGGGGGACGCGGGTTCGTGCCTCGGTCCGGGAGGATCCCGTGTGCCGCGGAGCGGCTGGGCCCCTGAGCCATGACCGCTGGGCCTGCGCGTCCGGAGCCTGTGCGCTGCGCGGGAGGGGCCACAGTGGTGAGGGGGCCCGCGTACCGCAAAAAAAAAAAAAAAAAAAAATGCTGTGTTCATGAGTACTTATCATGACATTAGTATAACTTGCTATTTCTATACCCCTAATGACCAGTAATGATTTAGGGATTAAACCTTTCTGAGTATTAGGCTTTTGTCTCCATTTTTATCCCTCTCTAAGTTAGAGTGTAAATAAGTAGTTCAGTCCCCACTCTACAGGCGGGGAGGAAACTAAGGAGTTCTGCAGCCGAATTCTAACCAAGCTGGAATTAATCCAGGAATAGTAAAGCCATCTTTTCTCTTCCGGTTAGTACTGAACTTCCTAATGTGAAATGAATTGTAAATACTTGGGGAAACAAAATACCTCCGTGAGTTTTTGAGTTGTATTTACTTTGATCTTAAAGCTGACAAAATATTGAAAATTGATTCCTTCCCTTAGTTTTTGATTGACTTTTTAACAGCTTTACTGAGATGTAATTCACATGCCATATAGTTCATCCATCTAAAAAGTACACAGCTCAGGGGTACAACCATCAGCACACTCTAACTTGGGAACTTTTTCATCAGGCCCCTGAAAAAAAACCTGTATTCATTAGCAGTCGTTCCCCCCACCGCCCAGCAGTTCTCACCTCTTCTCTCCATCTCCCCCCTCCTCAACTCTAGGCAACCACTAATCAAATTTCGGTCTCTGTAGTCCAATTGATATTTTTTAAACTAGTATTTTACAGAGGGCTTCCCTGGTGGCGCAGTGGTTGAGGGTCCGCCTGCTGATGCAGGGGACGTGGGTTCGTGTCCCGGTCCGGGAAGATCCCACATGCCGCGGAGCGGCTGGTCCAGTGAGCCATGGCCACTGAGCCTGTGTGTCCGAAGCCTGTGCTCCGCAGCGGGAGAGGCCACGGCAGTGAGAGGCCTGCGTACTGCAAAAAAAACCAAAAACCAAAAAACAAAACTAGTATTTTACAGAATGTTACCACAGATTTCAGCATCAGAAGACCTAGGTTCAAACCCCAGCTTACTAGTACTATGACCTTGAGAAAAAACTTTAACTTTGTAAGTCTGTTTTCATACTTTTGAAACATGAATAATATCTACTTCACAGCTTTTTGTGAAGATTAAAGGATGTTTATATAAAAGTGTTAAGTGATGTATGTGTTCATTGTTCCACAGGAGGTGTGTAACTGAATTACTAAAGGGTCTCAAATATTCATCCTTTAAAATAGTTGGTGGAACATAATATGATGCATAACAAATGTCTGCATATAAAAGGACAGAGTTTATGTTTTTAGAGCTATAGTTTTATTATTTATGTGACTCTAGGGTTTGACTTTTAAGATGGAAGAAGTGTTTCTGGATTTCCCTGCAGAACCTAGTGTAGTGGTACTTGGGCTATTTTTGGATCACAAACTCCTTTGAGAATTTGATGAAAGCTGTACACATACACTTGATTTTATTTTTTTAAAAATCAGGAGGCTGATGGCTCCCTTAAAACCATCCATATACTCCCTGCGTACTAGATTAAGAGCCCTTAGTCTTTTAAAAGAGAGATAAAATAGCTCTTCAAAGCTGGAGTGAACAGTCCCACACCTTGGCAGGAAAACACAGCCATCAGCTTGAAGTGTGTTTACTTACCCTCCAAGTGTTAGTATCCATGTCAAAGTGTGCCCAGTATGTGTTTGGCCAAGCAAGGTGGATTTTCTTCTAGGTATAGAAATGTACACACATTTCACATAGAGAAGAAATGAAGGGTAGTGTCCTTGAAAGAGAGAGCCGGTGAGAAAAAGAAAAAACAACCAGAGCATCTGTCATATTGTAAGCACCACCCGCCCTGGTCCTGCCCATTTAATTTAATTTAATTAATTAATTTATTTATTTTTGCGGTATGCGGGCCTCTCAGTGTTGTGGCCTCGCCCGTTGCAGAGCACAGGCTCCGGATGCGCAGGCCCAGCGGCCATGGCTCACGGGCCCAGCCGCTCCGCGGCATGTGGGATCCTCCCGGACCAGGGCACGAACCCGTGTCCCCTGCATTGGCAGGCGGACTCTCAACCCCTGCGCCACCAGGGAAGCCCCTGCCCATTTTAGAACCCTTGTATAAACAAGCATTGGATTCCCAAAGTACTGTGGAGAAGTGGGAATTCACAACAGCCTGACTGTGCAAGGTGAGTGGGATGGCCTTGATTGAGTTTATTCTCCAGGTAGCTGCTACTCACGAGCCGCTTGATATTGCTCCACTGTTGTTTATTTCATCGTGGTTCCATGGCCCCATGGTGTGGCATCCCTTAGTAGATTTAACAAAGTTCTTACCATATCGAAAAAGAAAATTTTTGCCTTATCATATCTATTTTACCAGTTCCTTCTCTTAGTTGGAAATGTTTATTATTGTGGGAAAATATTTGGGTACCGGCAGTAAAAGGATCTAAGAACAAAGCCCAGAGGGTCGCGATGGGGAGAAAAAACGAGCAGAAAGCGAATCAAGGCTAGTAAACACAGAATGGCCAGGTGGCCCCTGTCAAATAAGACCAGTTGCTGCACAACCTTTGGATCATAGTTCTTTATCAGATATATCTTCTGTAAATATTTTCTCCCAGTCTGTGGCTTGTCTTCAAAGACACTTGGCAGTGTCTTTTACAGGGCAGAAGTTTTAAATTTTAATGAATTGTGATCAATTATTTCCTCCATGGACTGTGCTTTTGGTGTTGTCTCTAAAACGTCATTGTCATATACAAAGTCATTTAGATTTTCTCCTATGTTATCTTCTAGGAGTTTCATAGTTTTGTGTTTTACATTTAGGCCTATAATCCATTTTGAGTTAATTTTTGTGACGGGTGTAAGGTCTGTGTCTAGACTTTTTTTGGGGGGGGGCAGGTGGATGTCCAGCTGTTCTAGCACCATTTGTCAAAAAGATGTTTTTTCTCCATTGTACTGCCTTTGCCTCTTTGTTAAAAATCAACTGACTATACAGTTGACCCTTAAACAACATGGGTTTGAATCGTGCGGGTTCACTTATACGTGGATTTTTTTCAGTAGTAAAATATAATACTGCACTACTGCATGGTCCGTGGTAGGTTGACTCGTTGGCGTGACAGGCAGATGCAGAGGATACTGGCAACAATGGATATGGGGGGCCAGGGATACAGAGGGCCAACTGTAAGTTACAGGTGGAGTTTTCAACTGTGAGGAGGGTTGTCACCCCTAACCCCTGCGTTGTTCAAGGGTCAGCTGTGTTTCTGCCAGTCTGTTTCTGGGCCACAGGCTTTCAGTGACTTAAAGGTAAGTGACAGAGGCAGTATGTTTGCCGGAGCTGCCTTGCCTCCCTTGCTTGTTCTTGGCAGGCCTTCTGAAGGCAGTGGTTCACGGGGGAGTCGGGCTGGCAGGGGGCTGGCAGGGAGGACGCTCCCTGTGGGTCTTGGGAGCTCTGGGAGTTTCTGAGGAAAGGACTGATTGTTACCAGAGGCTCTGCATCAGTAGAATAACAATGAGTCCAAGCCTCGTTTCCCTCTCTTCTGCAGGCTACCCGTTCATAGCACACTCATTCTCACTGGTAAGATAATTAGCAGTGAGAATGAGTAACTACTAGAACTGGGGATTCCATTGATACAAATATAATTGGTAGTCCTCACCTTCAATTCTTCATTCTAGTGAAACCTAAAATAAAATTAGGATTGTTTTCAAGCAGAGCTTTTGTGCTTAAATTACCCCACTTCTCTCTCTGTATCTGCAGGCTGATCTAAATTCCAGATTTCCTATTTGGGGACTTGAATGGTTCTCCCACGGAGGTCAAGGTTCATTTGATGATAGGTTAGTGAATGTAAGAGAGGGGCCAGGGCTTCCCTGGTGGCGCAGTGGTTGAGAGTCCGCCTGCCGATGCAGGGGACACGGGTTCATGCCCCGGTCTGGGAGGATCCCACATGCCGCGGAGCGGCTGGGCCCGTGAGCCATGGCCGCTGAGCCTGCGCGTCCGGAGCCTGTGCTCCGCAGCGGGAGAGGCCACAACAGTGAGAGGCCCGCGTACCGCAAAAAAAAAAAAAAAAAAAAAAAAAAAGAGAGGGGCCAGTTCACTGTAAGAGTCCCATTCTTTTTTTTTTTCTCTCTCTTTACATTTCCCCCTGCAATATCACTTAACTCTGTAGCTTCACATCACCATTTTCACATGCACGCCTCATCCCTGATTTGTTTTTCTGGCTCTATGCTCTTTTCTCTTTCACTGTTCTAATCACCTGATAGACATTTTCCTTGGACACTCTGTTGGTACCTCAAACACCGAAAGCGACATTAGCTGGTCTTCTCCCAAACTTATTCTTTTCATTGCTTTTTCTGTAAAGGGTGTCAGTGAGATGTCTCTGTTGCCAAGTCTTACTGAAACTTCCAGTCCTGACACCTTACAAATCCCTCCCATGTCCATATTTCATTACCTTGCTCTAGAGTAGCCTTCTTGACAGCTTTCTGTCAAGTCTTCCTAGCTTTTCCTGACCCACCCTTCTCACGATCTCACTTCCTGCCCCCAAACTTTCAAGAGCTCACAATTCCCAGCTAGAGTGTGGGCTTCCTAGGCTGGCACTCAACCAACTTGAATATCCTGGCTTCTCTACCTAACTTTCATTTTTATTTCTGGTACATTCCTTCATGCTGTTTGCTACCTAACTAAGCTGAGTGTTCTTTCCGTACCCCTGTTTCCTATAAGTATCTTACACTTTTTCACTTTTGTGTCTTCATTCTCTTCTAAGCTAGTGGTCTTCAAACTTCAGTGGGCATCAGACCCACCTGGTAGGCTGGTTACAGCACGGATCACTGCATCCCACCCTGGAGTTTCTGTTTCAGTAGGTCTGGGGTGGGGTCTGAGAATTTATAGTTCTAACAAGTACCCAGGTGATGCCGATGCTGGTGGTACAGAGCTCCACCTTATACCTTGAGAACCGCTCTTCTAAGCAATTTTCAAAGCTGATGTGGAAGTATTACCATCCATGTTTAATACATTTGGGTTAAAAGATAAATTTAACTCTTAAGAAGGTTGTCAGTTATTCAGATCTGTGCACTGGAGTTTGTTTACAGCAGTGCTAAAATTGAGTTTTGAACTTTAAAAAATGTATAATTTAAGCTCTTACTCTGTGCCATCTGACAGGCCCTTTGCCTGTGAAAGCACTGTTGAATTGAGGGTTATACTTCTGTTTCCTCTCTACATACTGGATGAGGACACTTGTCATCTTTACTCTCAGGCCACCGATGACCTCGCTCTGTCATTACAGACCAACAGGCTCTACAGCCCGTCAACTGCCAATTACCAAACTACAGGCCTGTACACTGATGCTTTGCCAGCGTCTTGGTGGTTCTTTCTGTTACCAGGCCTAGGCATAATCTTGTAGCTTGGTGGCTTGGTAATTACACCCTGTGAAAGACTCAGGTGTCCTCATCTGTCCTAGCGAGAAGGTTTTACATTTTAGTCTTGTTTTTAAATGTAGGGTCTGTCCTTGTCCCATTTCAAATGGTTGTGTAAGCCGCCTGTAGTACCATCAGTAGGGGTGGGAAAAGAGAGAGGTGGCCTGCAACCTGTTAAGAGGCACTTTTCATGCTTTTAACTTTGCAAGGGCAGGTCCAAGGGTGAATGCAGTTCGAGGAGGGTGTTTGGGACTCCTGAAAAGGTAATCAATACCTCATAGATTTCACTCCTCTTCTCATTGCAGTTACATTCTGCAGGTCTAGCCTGCAGTCCCTTAAACGTTGCTTCCCTGTGGCCTGGCTTCACACAGAGAGGTAAAGGACCTCTCATTTAATGGGGCTTCATTTGTGAAGGATTCTAAAGGGAAAGCCTGAAGAGTGTTTGCTGTTGTATGAACGTACCTAAGATGTTTCCCTTACACACCTCTGGACTTTTGATATCTAACCCAAAATAAAACATTCCAAGGAAATGCCATCAGATTTTAGATTTTTTTTCTGTGGTTTACCTTTACAAGTTTTGTTGTTTCCCGTAAGTAAGTGACGAGGTCAGCCCTGCCAGTGCTTTGGGAAAGCGCCTTGCCCATTGCTTTGGGAGTTGAACTTTGTGATCCTTTGGAAAACTGACTTGTCTTCTGTTGCATTTTAGTCTTTCTCTGTCCATTCACTCCACTTCATAAACTTTGATAAGTTAGCAAGCTTATGAAAGGGTAGGTAGGTATCTTTTTCTGCCCAGGTGTATTTATTTATTTTTTAAAAATTGTACATTGAGGAAAGGAAAGTCGTTTTTAGGAAAATTACAGTGTGTTAAGCATTACAGTAAAGGCATAAAACGTTATCAAGTATTTTGGTTACAGTTTTTTATGAATGAATATTATATGAATGAATGATTATATGAAAGAATAGTATGCGTTAATACACTAAGATCTTATTTCTGAAGTTTGTTTTAGAAATGAGATTTTTGTTTAGTAATAGTCTGGCTAAGTGGGTACATTTGCTCTTTGTAAGTCATCAATTTTTTTAAATTGTCAGAATTTTTTCTAGAGGTGAAAGTTTTATTAGAGATGCTCAGTCTCTCATTTTATAGTTAAGTGCAGTGAGGTCCTGATGAATCACACTGATTGCTGAAACCACCCTGAATCTGATTTGATCTTTTATTCAGAAGATATCTCAGGTCCTATGGGATCATCATACTGAAAAAAATCTTCCTTGTTTCTCTATGCAGAAGAAATGAACTTAGGTTGAGTCTTAGTTTAGTAGGGTTTTGGACAAACTGAGTGTAAAACACGTACATCCTAGCACTGTGTTCTTATGTGGTCTTGTCCATTAGGGTGAGGACAGGGTGGGCGGCGGTGGGAGAAGGGGAGTCAGAAGTGAACCTCTGTGACACCAGCAGGAGCTGCTCCTATGACTGTAGTGTTGAGAGTGTCACCTTGTGGCTGTGTCTCAGTTTTCCCTGACATCCATCACACCCACATCACACAAAGATTGGGGAAAACTGCATTTCCTTCCACAAACCCTAGGTGCGTCTGATCAAAAAAAGCCTCATAGATAACTGCCATGAAGAAATTGGAGACATTTAGAATGTAATGATGTTTCCCCTGAGTGCGGAAGGTGAAGGTCCAGGGGCGGAAAATTGAGGAATCCATGACCCAGAAGTTGTGGAGTTGGCGTTCTGCAGCCAGTTGAAACATCTGGGTTGTTACCCCCAGAAGACTCATACTGTGAGTGAAGAACACTGTGGGCGTGGCGCCCTGAAGACCTGGGCTTGAGCCTGCTGCCTTTCCCGCCTCTTATGTCACTTAGTAGCTGTGCGATCTCGAGTAGGACTCTGTAGACTCACATTCTTTTCTTTTTTTTCCCAAACGAAAGGTCTTAACGTATTTATTACCAAGCCAGCCCCCTAGTGCAGAAACATTGAAACGAAGAGAAAAAATCATTTTCCCGATAAAGCACATCCGGCTGTCCAGATAGTAGCAATGTTTTCAGAGTGATACGTTAAGATACAAGTGACCTTGGTAACAGCGTAAATATGTGTGCCAGCTAACGTGCAACTCCTTATAGACCCAGCGTGGTTCTTCTCCAGTGTCTCCTCTTGGATTTGTACTTGATTTTATTACAAGTTTTCATCCAAATCCATTGGGGAATTGGGACAATTCTGTTTCGTTTCTTGGCTAGGAATCACTTGATCCTGAAAATCTTGTGAGTAGACCTGGTGAGGAACAGATTCTACTGCACACACCAGGATGGCGGAGAAAAAGAGAGCGCACCCTTTTGGATGTCAGTGATGCCCACTGCCTGGTCTACCTCATCTGGGTGCTGGGAGCATTGACTCCCTCACCTGGGTGTGGGGAGCATCTCCCTGGATGACATGAAAGTGTGGCATAGATGTAAAGCAGCCAAATGAAATGTCTGGTGTTTATCATGATAATTGTCGTGGTTATATTATATGTTTATTGTATTTGCTGACTTTATTGTGGGTTTCTTAGATGCTTTCTCGTAAAGAAATATGGGATTTTAATTTAAAAGCACATTTCATGTAAGAGCATTGGAGTTGATTTTGGTAAATTCATGAACTTAAACACTTAAACTCTCTCCTGGCCTTTAATTATTTCTTGATTACTTAAGAGCATTTAATTCATCCTAATGCTTTGGAGTTATAAAACCATTAATATTATTATGGCTCTGAAAGCAAAGGCTACAGCTAATTCATTAGAATGATAAGGAATATTGTGAAAGGGTTTTCATCATTCTACTCACAACATTTCTGGGAAAATAATGAAACGTGAACCATAATAGAGTTTATCTGGGCATATTTTATATGCCTAAAGAAGCCTTTATAATAACTTGTACGTATTAGTTTTATGTGAAAGACAATTAATAAGCATATATAACATACCAGAAAATATTTTTGCTGATCTTACTTTCCCTAAGATGTTTGGGGTTTTTTTGTTTGTTTTCAAGTTATTCTGACCTTGCAATTTGAGAAGCATGGGCATTATTTTCATACTTTCCTTTGTAAGCACTTATATTTAGAGAGGGGGTCTGTATATGTGTTTGTGTGTGTATGTTCAAGTATATCTATCAAATGTCATCAAAGGCTGACTTCAAGAATTCTAGTAGCAAAAAGATAGGGAAGAATTCTCATTTCTCAATTGCAGTTTGAAGAGAAAATGGTGTCCTGTTATGAAAGTCTTAAGTTTTGGCACGTTCTGCCATCTTTAATCTGATTGAGTGTTCACAAGGATAATTTAGTTGTCATAGATACTTTTTCCTCAACTTATTTTTGCCATAAAAGCCTCATTTCCCAGCTGTATTCTGAGAAGTGGAGCGGGAGTAACATCTTTTGAGTACCTACTATGTGCCAGGCACTGTTAAGACACTTTATGTGCAGGTGTCATTTTACCATTGTAGGGGTATAATCTTCACTTTTTAGCAGGGGAAACTCCTGTGAACTCTTGCTGTCATTCAAACCTAGGTCTCCTGCATACTGAATGTCCATATTTTTCCCACTGTTTCCTTGTAGAGACATAAATTGCCAACTCTTTATCTAACATGCCAGTAAAGCTTCTTCTACACTTAAAGGAGAATTGTCTCCGTTTTCTTTGCTTTGTCTTAAAAGTTATATGAGTTAGGGGTCAGGTAAACCCTCTGTCTGCAACGAAGCCTGTGGGTTTTTCCTCTCTTCCTCAGAAGTTCTTAATTACATTGGGGGTGAAAGAATACGTCTTATGGGGGTGAAAAATGAAATGGTAACTTATAGTGAAAGAATACGTCTTATAGTGAAAGAATATGTCTTGTGGGGGTGAAAAATGAAATGGTAACTATAATGAATTGTTAGCCAGTCCAACAAGTTGGTTTAAACAAAAGGGGAGGAAACACCTCGAACGAATTTGTTTTTCATAATATACCTTTAAAACGTAATCAGAACTTGTTGAAGATACTAAACAATCATCCAGTTGCTAAAACGGTTGGATTAGTACGCGGTGATAGAGCCGTGAAGCTCTGTCTGTATTAGCTAGACAAGCAACGTGGCTGGAGGGGGTGATGTATGTGGGTCAGAGAGGTTCAATGACTTGCCTGAGGGAAAACCTGGAGGTGGAACTCTCACTTGGTGTTCTTGATTCATAGGTGAGAAGTAAATACCACAGTGATTGAGTTAGAGCCATCTTTTCTTGTATCTGCAGGTTTGTAGAATGTGAACTGGTTTGATACTGGAAACTGAGCACGGGTCTGCTGAAGCCAGGAGCTGGTTGGTGTAGCCCTGCTCTAGGACCATAGCTTAGGCTGCCATTTTGGAAAAGTGGGTCTTTACTCATAAGGAAAAATAGGGGAGAAGTGAATTCATTCAATAAACATTTACAGAATGTTTTCTGTGCTTAGTAGGGAAGCAGGTGATGAGGGGAACTCTTCATCTGTTGGGGTAGGCAGACATAAATCAGCGTGTAATATAAGTAAAAGTCATAAGGAGTAATGAAAAGTCATTGTGTGACCAGGGAAAGGTGAGGACTTACATGGGGCTGGCGTTTAGGTAGAATGTTCTTTCATTCTCAATCCCCCTTTTTCCTTCTTATTATCTCAGCCTAGCTATCCTTTTCTCCATGAAGGCCTTTCCCTGACCCCCGCATCCCAGGGCTGGGTTAGATTCCCTTGTTGTGGGGTCCTAGAGTACAGTTTACCACCCATAGCAGACAGCTACCCCCTGGATTATAAGTGACTCTTACCTGACTGTAAGCTCCCGTGAGAGAAAGGGTCATGTAGACACAGGGCCCTGCACCTAGTAGGTGCTTACATATTTGCTAAATGAAGCTATAAAGGTTGGAATTCAGTTGGTTTAAACAAAAGGGGGGGAAGCACCTCGAACGAATTTGTTTTTCATAATATACCTTTAAAACGTAAGTTTTAAATAATAATAATAGTTAATAATGTAATAATCATAGTTATTTACTGAATGCTTATTATGTGCCATGCACTATAAAAGGACTTGATTTGTATTAACACCTCTAATTGTTCAACAACCCAGAAAGTAGGTACTATTTGTTTTATAGATGGAGAACCTGAGGCACAGAAGTTGAATCGGTCCTCACAGGTTGCTTATAAGTGCAGAGCCTGGCCCAGCCCTAGTCTTTTGGATCCAGAGTCTTGTTCTCACCCACTTTGCTCCCTGCTTGCCCTGCTTCGGAGTTTAGACTAGCTCCTGGAGCCAGTGGAGGTTGTTAGTGCTCTAAGCAGGGGAGTGTGTGCCCGTGTAAAGTAATCCTGGCACTGTTGTGTAGATGGACTGTGCAAAGGGGGGAGATGCCTGGAGCAGAGCAGTCATCCCTGACACGGCACTGGCAAGACATATCAGCGTGATTTATTGACTTAACAAACAGGCGGAGCGCCTCCTATGTGCCAGGCACTGTTCAAAGTGCTTTACAGATATTAACTGATTTAAGGTTCATAGCAACCCTACGGGGTCGGCACTATTACGATCATCCCCACTTTATAGATGAGGAACCTGAGCTTCAGGGAGGACCCCTAGATGGTAAGTGGCAGGGCCAGACAAGGCTGAGTCCAGGCTCTTAACCACTGTCCATGCTGCCCTGAGTCTTCCTGTAAAAGGGAACATTTGATTACTGGTGGTCCCCAGGGATGCTCCTATTCCAGATAGTAGAGGATCTCTGTGATATTTTGGAGATGGAGTCTTCCACTTGTAAAAGCATCTGCTCTAAAGACATTAGTCTAGAAATATTTAAATGATTCTGTTCTATTTAATATATGCTCGGCTTAGAGCAGAAAACAAAACAAAACAAGAAAACAGAAGACACAGGCCCTGCCTTGAGGAACTTATATTATGCTGGGGGGAGACAAAACAGCACATAGACATATAAAGAAAAAAATAATTTTGGCTAGAGAAAAGTAAGTGAAAAAAGTTTAAAAGGTGATGTGATAGACCTATACTATCCACTACGGCAGCCGCTCGCCACGTGCCCATTGAGCCCTAGAGACGTGGCCAGTCCACACTGTGAAGTGCTGTGTAAGATACACACTGCAGTTTAGAGACTTAATACGAAAAGAAAATTATCAATATCTCAATTTTTACATTGATTACATCTTAAAATAAATTGTTTATATATTAGATTAAATAAAATATACTAAATAAATGACAGGTGAGATACGCTAGGCCCTAAAGGACAAATATTGTATATTCCACTTATATGAGGAATAATTGGATTCCTAGAGATAGAAAGTAGAATGATGGTTGCCAGGGGCTGGAGGGGCAAGAAATGGGGAATTATTGTTTGATGGGTATAGAGTTTCAGTTTGGGATGATGAAAAAAGTCTGGAGATGGATGGTAGTGATAGTTACTAGACAATATGAATGTACTTAATGCCACTGACTACTAAAAATTTAAAATTACGTGTGTGGTTCTCATTGTATTCTTATTGGACTATGTTGGGATAGCGAGTGGTGGGTAAGATGGTCAGGAAAGGCTTTTTTGAGGAGATCTTCGAAAAGAAAAGATGAGTCCTCTGAAATGAGAAGGAATTGACCACACAGAAGCATGAGGGAAGAGTTTCAGTCAGATGAAGAGCTGGTGCCAAGGTCCTGGGGTGGGAACAACTTTGAATGCTTGGGGAGGCGGGTGAGATGAGGATGGAGGTGGGGGTCCCAGGTCATGCAGAGTCTTATGAGCCATGGTGAAGAGTTCAGATACTACTTCTGCTCAACTTGAGATGAGAAACAAAGCAATAAAAAAAATGCAAAGTCTGTATAGACGACACCATACAAAATTGCTAATATTTCTGACCTACAAAATGGCAGTTTCATCTGATGGAACCTAATCCTGGGATTTGTTATGCCCTTCCTGCGAGCAAAGAACGCACTTCATTGTTTCTAATTACTTGTTCTTTGACGGGCGCCTCAGAGGACAGCACCCTTCCTCTGAGAGCTTGCAGAGCACTACGCCTGATAGCAAATCTGTGTTGAAATGGAAGAAAACCTAGCTGGCCACAGACTGACACTGTCACAAATCATAAAAAGATTCTGAACGCAGTCTCTTGAATGTTTCCCATTTTATAAACCTTTGTCTTTGCCACCTTTGTGGCTTTTGGAATGTGGAGGGAAAGATAATAGTATCATTAGCACCTTTGGATCTCTTGTCTCTATCAAGTCATTGCGGGCGTTTATTATTATTGCACAGGGAGACTTTTCCTTCTGGAAAGGGCTTGACTCAGGATAAGAAGATTGAAGGGGTGGCCTTCCCCGTAGGGGAGGGTGGTTAGGAAGGCAAGTTGGGTGGTTCATCCATGTATTAAAGGCCGTCGGTGCTGGCTCAGGTCATCTCGCGGCCATGCTCTGCATCCCGCACCCACCTTGGTGGCCTCGTTATGTTATTACCACCTTTCCCGGAGCAGGGGGCCTGGGACGATGAGAGGAGACCCCATGGGAGGTGCTGCGGGACAAATCCTTTTCTTAATATCTTTGATACCCGAGCCCCTGGTGGAAAATGTTTGTTCATATTAGAGGGGGAGATGGTTAATACCTAAAAATCTTTCATTTGGTGAAAACATTCTCTGGGCTTTGAAACCTCTCTGGCCACCTGCTGGGGACCAGTGGGTCCAGCCAGCAATAATGATTACCGCCTTGGGCTCTGGTCTTTTGTGGAAGTGGTCTGGGTCCTGTTTGAACTCCCCAAGCAAACGCTTCTAAGTGGCTCTGGGCATCTCAGGTGGTGTGAGGGGAAGAGGTGAGTGTGGATTCCTCAGGCTATGTGGAGTTTTAAAAGTTACTGGAAGCGTTGTGCTCCCCTGGGATGACTAGACATCTTTTCCTGGTAGCCTAGGTGCTGTGCAAGCTAATTTTCTGAAAACGGTAGAGGCATGTTATGTAATTATTGATATCTGGGCCACAAAGTAAAACTCTGTCCCATAATTCCTAGAAGATCTCTCAGCTCTGCATATTGTGATCTGTTTCTGTGGGGTCACCGTTGTGTCATCTTTGTTGACTGTCAAATGGTCAACTAATAGAAGTCATGAACTACATTCATTCCCCACTTTCTAACCACATGAGGAACTCCTTGTGGATAGTTTATATGGAGGTGGAGTTGGGTTTAGGGTAGTAAGAGAGCTTTTCCTTTATTCTTCAGTCCTGATCAGCTTCATTTGGTTTGTTTTATATCCAAGTTACCAGTTACCATTGTGACCCCCAGGCTTCATTATGACACAGACTAAGAAAGCTGTGTGATTCCCCAGAGTAGCTTGAGTTTGAAGAACAGTCACTTTTTTTCAACAGGGTACCGGATCTGCCTAAAAGAGCAAATGTGTCTACACAGTTATAAATAGTCATGCATTGGGTTTTTACTTTACAGTTTACAGTAGCTGTTTCACACATTGCCTCTCTTTAATCTTCCCATGAAACCTGGGAGATGGGCGTTGTTATTTTCTCATCTTACAGGTAAGGAGGCTCCGCCTCCAAGTTTCCGTCCAGGTGTGCTGACTTCAGGTTGGATTCTCTTCAGCCCCTTCTAACTCACATGTTGCCTAACTTTCTGGCACGTGGCCCAGTGGTCTATAAGAATCTGGTCGTTCAACATAAGGGGAGGAACCCATCATCCATCAAGTATTTCTGATTCTCTGTCTAGTGACTCCCACTGGCACGTCCTGCTTGCGTGGTCACCAAACTCATCGTGTCTCGAACCACCTTGCTGTGTGAGCCGCATGCCTGCTTCTTCCTGTATTTCTGAGTCAGTGAAAGACTCTACCCCTCCTTTGACGAAACCTGGGTGTTAGGATTATACGGTGCATGATGGTGGACACACCATGTGATCGCTAGGGCTCAGGGTTCCACAGCTGTAAAATGGGGCGAATACCTGTCTTGCAGGGTGTTGGGAGTATTTTGGGGTCTCATCCATTTACATTTGGCACACAAATGCTCAGCAAGGATGGCAGCTACTGTTGTCATTTTTAAAATATCATTATAGCCTCTTTCCCCTCATTCATTCAATTGGCAGGTCCTGCAGATGCTACCCACGTTCATACCACCGGCTCTGTCCTTTCCAATCTCTCTGCCTTAGACTTCTTACATAATTGCTGCCATAATTTGACTCATCACCCGTGGCTCCAGTCCAGCCCCTCTAATCCATCGTCTGCACTATATCCAGCCTCATATTCCCAAAAGCACAAATTTGAACTTCTCCTTGAAGTCCTTCATTTGCTTACGGAATAAATATAAATTCTTTAGTTTCTCCCCAAAGGCCCTTCATGACCTGACCCTTTTCATAGCCTCATCTCACTATCACTCCTGTTCCTGGACACACACGCTACCCTCCACCGTGCACAACTGGGGCTCCTCTGAGTAATTCCCCATCCTGTCTGGGTCCCCTAAATGTCTTGGTTCTCTGTCCCCAGTTTCCCCTCTTCCCTCCTGCCCCTCAGACCCCCCCTGCTGCCATGCCTAGCTGGTGTCAACCCACTTGAGCTTCGTGGTCTCAGCACCTCACATGGCATCCTGCACACAGTAGGTGCTCAAGAAGTGAACGAATTAACTCTTGACTTCAGTGGATACTGCATGGCCAGCATCTTTAGCCCAGGGTCCTCTCACGTCTCCAGTGCCTCTCGGGGGGTGGCAAGACTGGACGCAGACTGGATCTTCAGGGCAAGACCCTGGGTTGGTAGCTGAGCCAGCAGGAGGCCTGGAGTCTGCCCCTGGGAACTTGGGGTGAAGAGAAATGAGGTCACTGTCACCACAATTCATCCACTTCATCACGGCAAGAAAGCCTACCTGAGGTTCAGGTATATACAGCAGCAGCTGTCCCACCAGGAATTTATCCAGAGTTGCCATTTGACTGTTCAGAATTTACATCATCATTGTCCCTAAATATTCCCTGCAGAAGCAGCCAGCCTCCCCCCACCCCCACCCCATCAACAACCAGCTGAGAGTGATTACCCATGGTTACCAGGCCTACCATCTCCATCAGCCGAAAAGTGACAAAGCCAGACCTGCCGGCCCTATAGTCCATAGGCACTTACCACTACGCCTGTTGTGGCTGGAATCACACTTGTCCAGAGTCATCTGACAGCTTTCCACAGAAGGTTGTGAGACGTTAGTCTAGTCTTATTGTTTTGTGAGAAAGACATTTAACGCTTCCCTCCATATGTTATGCTCTGGAAAACTCAAGAAGCATGGAAAACTTATTGCATTACATGTATGTTTGAAACCACTAGAAATCCAAGCCTCTCTCCTTCATGAGAACTATGGGGATTTGCTTTGTCCCCCCCCCCAAAAAAAAAGATGCAAAACCTGCTAAGTATGTTCCCAAGCAAGTGTTGACATCTCTGAGTTTCGTGCTCAGATATATAGAAGTGTCTGAAAAAGGACCCCATGATCCACCTGTTACGGATCTTGGAAACGCAGACTTGTCTGAAAGAGAAGGCTGTGACCAGGGAAAAGGATTTATTCTCTAAGACATAGGTTGCTCTCTTTATGCTGGTGGGTTTCAGTCAACTTTTTACCGAAGTATAACGCCATCAGAAAAGGACACAAATCAGAAGCGCACAGCTTGAATTTGCAAGTTGCCCTTTTCATGTGTTAATATATAAAGATTAATAGGATTTGGCGCCACCACCAATTTCTCATTGAATTAAATGAAGGGGTCGGTGAGGATGGAGATGGGAATGAAGTTCTGAATTCCATTCTCTTGACACAGCTGTTTAATAACCTCCCCGTTACTCACATGCTCAAGAAGGCCAAGTTTTGTTTCCTGGTGCTCACAGCCTATAACTTTCGTCTCCAGTTCTGTTGCTTTAGGCTTTTGAATACACAGATGAATTCCAGTGAAGCCCCCATATATAAAGGTGGCCTGCTCCCGTCCTACTTGTTTGCCCGAAGAAAGGACCCCAAAGAGTTTATCTGCACATGTGGTTCTGATAAGGGAGTTCCTTACCTAGACTGGATTCCCCCCCCCCCCTTATGACAATGCCTCTCTTACCCCTATGTCTTCCCCTTTTCTGTCTTCAGAGGTGGAAACTCTTTAGGGCTGTAGTTTATCTCTCAAGTTCATGGCCTTCTTTTCTTCTAGAAGATTTGTCTGATCACCTCCCCTCCTCCCATGCCGTCTTCTGTGGGTCCACTTAGTTGAAGCCAACTTAATTTTCAGTCAAGTGCAGTTCACTCTTCCCCCTTGTTAGGAAAACGGCACTTTCTTGGCCCAGTAGTGATGAACTAATACTCCATAATATTTTCTAATATCCAGTCCACATTCAGTTTTCCCCAGTTGTCCTAAGAATGTCTTTTACAATTAAAAAAACAAACAAACAGAAAAACAGAGTATACTAGAGTTTTTATTCCTGGTAATTTATTAATGCATCAGAGAATATCTGGATGACTGTGATGGCTCAGCGGATAGAACAGTGGTGCAGATGTTGTTAATCATGTAGACAGTTCCCCAGGAGAAGACTGCATTTGCCTGTCTGTTGTTGGCAGTTCCCTTACTTGCTTGATGCAGCAAGTGTAGGCAAAAGTGAATGAATAAGCATGAATGCAGACACCCATCACCACTGTGAATGGGCCACTTATCACTCCTAGAAGTCGGAGAGGTCTCATTTCTTTCGTGAACCTAATTGTCATTGGTGTGAGGCAGCCACATACGAATGTTGGTAGTACCCAGGAACCATCTCGTTTGTGCTGGTTTGCCAAAAAACGTGTGTTTTTATTCTAGAAAGGAGCATAGCTCAGCACAGGTACATGGGCAGGCCTTGGGAATTCACCAGAGACTTGGACGTCGTGATAATTAATAGACTTTATTTTGGGGGAGTACATGTTAAGATTTACAGAATAATTGAAAAGATAGTATATAGTTTTATATATCCCCCAGACCCCTGCCCATTTCCCTTATTATTGCATACATTGGTTACAATTAATGAACCAATATTGGTACGTAATCATTAGCTATAGTCCACGGTGTACATTAAGGTTCACACTTCGTGTTGTACATTCTGTTGGTTTTGACAAACGCTTAATGTCATGTATCTACCATTACAGCTTCACACAGGATAGTTTCACTGTCCTAAAAATCTCACTTTCCATCTGTTCCTCGGTCCCTCCTTCCCCCGAACACCTGATGCTTTACTGTCTCCATCGTGTTGCCTCTTCCAGAATGTCCTATAGTCGAAATCGTACGGTGTGTAGCCTTTTCAGACTGGCTTCTTTCACTTAGTAATATGCATGTAAGTTTCCTCCTTGTCTTTTACTGGCTCGATAGCTCATTTTATCTTGTCGCTGAATACTATTCCACTGTTCGGCGCTACCACACTTTGCTTATCCACAAAGCTTACTGTTTTATTTATTTATTTTTTTAAGTACATCTTTATTGGAGTGTAATTGCTTCACAGTGCCGTGTTAGTTTCTGCTGTACAGCAAAGTGAATCAGCCATATGCATACATATATCCCCATATCCCCTCCCTCTTGAGCCTCCCTCCCACCCTCCCTATCCCACCCCTCTAGGTCGTCGTTATTTTTAAATAGATGATAGAACATTCCGGCACATAGTAGGTGTTTGGTAAATCAAGAGTTGTTAAATGACTTAGTTAGATTGAATCCTTACTTTTTCTGACAGGTGTGTAGTGCAAAGGGAGTGTTGTGATGGAAAAGGCAGTTCTGTGTTAGGCATTGATTTCTGCTAATATGCAGTTATTGTTTAAGGAGAGAGCATTTAACCCCACAGCGGCTTAGCCCAACAGCTGCAGACAGCTTTGATATGCCCAGGCTTCCAACAACAGTTTAAACATTCTCCCTAGCACTGCGCTGTCCATTGTAGTAGCCACTAGCCATGTGTGGCAATTTCAATTGATTAAAAGTAAATAAAATTAAAAATTCAGTGCCTCTGTTGCACCAGCCACATTTCAATTGCTTGATAGCTATATGTGACTAGTGCCTCCCATTTTGGACAAGGCATGTCTTAAACATTGTCATCATCACAGACAATTGTATCGGACAGCCCTGATCTAGAGCATTCAAATGGAAGGAGGGGACTGAAATGAGTTGACCAGGCCGATTCTGGTTTCTCCTTAATGCTTAGCGTTTCTGAGCTGTAACAATTTTACAATGGAAGAGAGGAAGGCCAGAGATTTGTTTGCTGGAGAAAAGTTGCTTAAAATAACTTACTGGGGATTAAGAAGGCTGCCCAGGCCAGTGAAGCTGTGAAATCCTCCTTGTGTGACAACCCTAGCTTGCCAACGGTTTAGTCCCTTGATCAGCTAGTGTTACGGAGTTTTATAGAACTCTGAGTTCTTACTTATTTAGTTTGGTGAAAAAGCCGGGGCCTTCTCTAATTTGAGGGGTTGGGTTGGGTGTGGAGAGGGAGTTAAACTTCTCAACTAATAAATCTGCAAATTGTATACCCACCCCTGAGTAAACGCCTGTGGTCCTTGGATGCCAGGAATGTGATATCAGATATCAGATATTTGCCACAGAAATTGTAGCTCATTCCCTTGAAATTGAGATTCCTCTTATTTGGGAGCAAAGCAAATGACAATTAAGTTTTCTTGTTTCTTTTCTTTTTTGCCAGCTCTTTGGATGTGATCAGATCTAATTTCATTCACGTGGTGAGTGCCATGCTGACGCAGAGTGTTATGGGTTTTTTCAGTCTACTTAGATTTGAATTCTGTATGCATTTTATGTATGGCATTTCAATAAAGTCTTCAGGTTTTTTTCTTCTAAATAGAAGTACAGATAACAGACATTATATGAAATTGTGCTTTTCCTTAATGCTTAATCTAGAAATTGGCTGATGATGTTGGTGAGGGTTTTTAATATAATTTTCAACTGAAAACACCAAATTGCTCTGTTTGCACACTGTAGCTTTAAATATTGATTTTTCACCTTTTGACATGCTTGGGTTTCTAAGAGGGCCACATGTGGAAAGGCAAATTTGACAGAATAATATATCTACCAGAATTCCTATGAAAAGACTTAAAATATTCTGGTATTTGGACGTCCATTCAGGATGTGACCACTTGGAATCATGACTGTCTGTAAACACAGGCTTAGAATTGATAGTTTTCTCTAAGAATAGGCACAGAGAAAATGGTATATTATCTTGCAAATGAAGAATTGGAAATGCCAGACCTCAAATGAAGACAGATTTCCCTTTAATCTTTCGGCTAGGGTCACCTGCTAAACAACTCTTAGAAGAGTTGCTGAGATTTAATCAGTGTTTAATAATTATTGCATTTGTTCAACTGACTTTTCTTTGAAGACAAACACGTTGGCCCTTGAATAAAAGGCAGGGTAACGGATGGATTTCTTATATTTACTATGGTTTTCCTTTCATTTTAAAAAGTATATTTTAATATAGACACTGTTTCATGTTAGCAAAGTCTCAAGAAATTGATTACGGTTTCTTCCCATGGGATTGCTCTCTTAAAAGCCATGCAAGGGGAAAGAATCAATATTAGGGCTTTCCGAGTGGCAGCTTTTTACAGAGCTCCCCAGCACGATTGACTACAGCTGTTTTTGTAAAGGATTTTAAAAGGACAATCTGTATTAGAAGCCTCCTTCTTTGGTATGAGCTGGAACAGTTCCAAGCGGATTTCCACGGGGGCCGCGCTGCCGTGTGACCACTTGAATGAAGGGCTTGTGGCCGCACCGGCGCGCCAGGGCGGCCGGGCGGGGAAAGGCTATTAGGTGAGGGGTTGTTGGCTTGCATGCCGAAGAGGTTACCCTGGCAGCTGCCATCAGACAGCCGAATCCCTCAGCCTCCAAAGCAGGGGGGGCAAGAAGAAGTGGTTTTTCTACCAGCCGTGTGTAAGCGGCTGGAAGAGAGAGATGGAAGTATCCATATATCTCTGTTGCAGAGCATTGGCCAAAGGCAAGTAGGTCCAGTCCAAGTGAGGAAGGATAGAAACTGATAGCCCCCTAGCTTCCACATCCTCAGCTGTGGCCTGGAGGCCAGTGAGGAGTGGCCGCATCTTCCTTGGGTCTCTTACTCTTGAGCCCCAGGAGAGAGCTCTTCTCAGGCTGCCTGCTGATCTTGTACCAATTAAATAATAAACTCTCCTCTGTGGGCAGAGGCGCTGTGTGGCAGCCGGGTGCCTGGAGCAGTTCCATCTATTCGAAACCGGTCCCATCTCAAAAGGCTGTGACAGGACCCAAGTGAGAGACCATGCATGTGGACTGGGCTCCCCGGGCTTTAATTCTCAGTAAGACCCTGTGCTCTCTAGGAAATGAAGATGTAACAAGTAGCTCCAGGCGGCTGTCATCCGGAAAGGCGGGGCTTTTCACATAGATCTTGCCATTGGTTGCTTTGCAGAAGGCATTTGCAGGCATGGGGTGGCCCAGTAATTTGGGAAGAAGGAAAGATCCTGGGGAATGTGGGAATTTTTAGAAAATAATTGAGCACACTTGGGTGCGAAATCACCTCAGAGGCTTTTGGTATGGCTTGCTTCAGAACTGATGGAATCAGCTAGTAAGCTGCTTTTATTACTGGATTCACCTGGAGAAAAAAAAAATTCCTTGCAATGATCTGATATGTTTTTGACTCGTAACCATTTGCTTTTCCTTATCTCCCATATTTTTAGAAAATGAAGTGCTGTGTCTCCCATGAAATGGTACTTATGAATGTGTGTTCCAGCTGAGACTTTTAATTATCACTAGCGAATTACCCTGAATTGGCCTCATTTGGGTGCAAAAAATAATGACAGGCTCTTTTCAATATATTCTCTAAAGAGCTTCTTAAATATTATCTTTTAACTGAGTATGTAATTTTACCATCTTGCAGGCTCTGTTTTTCCCTTCATCTTTGACATCCTCGTAGTTTAAGAATAAGAGTTACGATTCCATCAGCAGAATGTCAGAATGTCTTCATAGATAGATTCTGATGGAGGTAGATCAGAAAGACAGGCAGCACTGGGGTGGATTAGGTTACCTTTTGGATTTTTGAAGGCTTTGCCCACATGTTAATTTGAACAGCCAATAAAGTGTTTACTGTTTTTGGAAAAAAATATGACTATCCACACATCTCCTTTCCTCTTCCTATGACAAGACTGTAAATGTTATCTTCAGATAAATAACTCATAAACAACACTTGAGAACACCAACAGGAGCGCTTTCTAAAATGCGTTCGCTTAAGAGATGGCACAGGTCACGTGACTGTAAACAGTCCTTGTGAAACAGGTGCTTTTGTCTGGGAGCTCAGGCTTCGTTTCTTGGGAAATTCCATGCAGGGTCCACAGTGGATTTCATAATGGGACTCTAATACCTTTAAACTTTTTCCCTCCGCTTCCTCTATCAAGGAAATCATTTCTTTAAAAGCTGCTTGGCCTTCATTGTTTACTGGTTGGAAAGTTCGGTCATGAACAGTTCCTTTATATAACAAGAAGAAATACAGGGCCAGGGGCTATGTGCCTTGGGCAGAAGCAGAGTGTTTTTCCAGTAGATAATCAAGAATGTGAATAATCCTTCGGCATACGGTGCAGCCGCCGCTATGACTTGGCACTAGGTGTTAAAAGCCCACTGTTCATATACACATTGCTATATTTAAAATAGACAACAAGCACCTACTGTATAGCACGGGGAGCTCTGCTCAATGTTCTTTAATAACCTACGTGGGAAAAGAATTTGAAAAAGAATAGATACATGTATATGTATAGCTGAATCACTTTGCTGTACACCTGAAGCTAACACAACATTGTTAATCAACAATACTCCAACATAAAATTAAAAATTTTAAAAAAGCCCATGTTCAGAACAGCCTGACTCCACTTTTTTTTTTTTTTTTTTTTTTTTTTTTTTTTTTTTGCGGTACGCGGGCCTCTCACCGTGGTGGCCTCTCCCGTTGCGGAGCACAGGCTCCGGACGCGCAGACTCATCAGCGGCCATGGCTCACGGGCCCAGCCGCTCCGCAGCATGTGGGATCTTCCCGGACCGGGGCACGAACATGTGTCCCCTGCATCGGCAGGTGGACTCCCAACCACTGTGCCATCAGGGAAGCCCTTGACTCCACTTTTGAAATCCGTGTTCTCATCCCCTTTGGGTGTATCCCTCTCTGTGTAGCTTTGTTCCTTTTATTTAGATAAGTACTGACACATTCTCAGTCTTCCAGCGTAAGGAAGTAGCCGCATGTCATTTTCTTCATTGAAAAAGTCTCCTAGATCAGGTAGTCACTGTGCCAATCCAAGGCTCTCTGGAATCAGCAGAAGGAGAGATAGAACAAGAGGCTCCCTTTGCAGACAGACGAGATCAGTGTAACAGAATGGACTCTGAAAACCAGGAACAATGCGAAACATCTTGGGGGCTCACTGGCACATCAGCCCTGGAGGTGTGTCGGGGGCACAGTGCTCCCAGGTCAGGTAGGGGCCACTGCAGGTGGGGACTAAGCTGGAAGGGAGCTTGTTGACTGGGGCACCGGCAGCCTCACCGTGATGTGGAGTGTCTTCCTTGCTTTAAATAACTCAAGAGCAAAGAGCAGCTAATGAGATGGGTAATTAGACCCAGGACATTTTAGAACCTAGAATCTTGTGATTAAATATCCATTTTACTATACCTTTTGCCTTTATGGCTTCAGTTAAACTGGATCGGAAGTGGCCCAAGCACTGTGGTATGATTCTGTGGCACTTTTCTGAAGTGTTCACTTTTTTTGTTAGTGTTTGTCACTTATACACCCATATACTTCCATGATGCTTTCTTTAGGTTCTTTATATATGTATGTACCTGTCTGTTTGAATGCATTAACTGTTAGAAGTTACTGTTGATGTTTGGAAGCTGGTCGCTGGCCCTTTCCATTGATCTTGTGCTTTCTGTGCCTTTAGCGGCATATATATGTTGGAAAATATAACAATAATATCAATTAGGAATGAAATCATTCACAAGCCACCACCCTCACCAATTAACTCTCTTCATTTTTCCACTCACCTTTCAATGCTTAACCAAATGATATGAAATTTTAAGAGTTGTAATATTAGAAAATATTAAAGCAATATATGCTTTTTAAATATAGTGTGTTGTCTAAACTTTTTACTCATTGTTCTGTGGTATATGATTTTTAATGGCTGTGTTGAGAAATTAACGTATCATACACAATTGACATAGCTACCCCTCTAGGGTTGCATTTAGGTTGTCTCAGTGAGTTTGCTTTAATGCAGTAGTAAACACCCCACCTCTCCTTTTTTTTTTTTTAGCATCTTTATTGGGGTATAATTGCTTTACAATGGTGTGTTAGTTTCTGCTTTATAACAAAGTGAATCAGTTATACATATACATATGTTCCCATACCACCTCTCCTTCTTTTTAGAATATTTCCTTAGGATAATTCCTGAGAGTAGAAATACCTGGTCAGATGGTAAGAAAGATTTCATATCTTCTTAAAACACATTGCCAGTGTGCTTCCCAAAGGACTTGTGCCCATTTCTTTTAGTTGGCATATTTTAAATAAAGCTTCTCTTGACCGGCCCGCAGTAAAGCTTCCCATATTCCTATCAAGGTTCAAACTCAGTGCTAGCTTAGACCTGAAATACAGGCTCAGTTGGAAATTCCATCCACCAACCGCCGCTCACTGCCAAGAGCAGGTTCATTCTCCAGCAGCAGCTGGAGCCTGGAAGGGCGTGGTGTGCCCTTTGGACGGGTCTTTCCCATTTTTCTGTCCCGTAGGTGTCCTGTGGCACTCTGTCAGCTCCCGTATAGGGTGGAGAGTATATGTGGTTGTGCCTTGGGGCCTAAAATTGTAGCAGATGAAAAGCCTTTTGAGTGAATTATTAAATCTAAACCAGAGCCTGTTGGCTTCCTGTGCTTACTTTGGAGTCTGTTCCATGATGGTAGTTTTTACAAAACACTTCTGAATGAGACATAAATTCCAAATCTCTTTCCCGCCGCCCCCCTCCTGTCAAACGCCACCAGGAAACAGAATCTCGTTATTTCAGTTAGAATATATTAATACTGACCCTCTCCAGCACTTGGGAGTTTTCAGGTTAGGCCCACACGACTTCTATTTTTACCCTAGTCTAAACTGTGGTCGTATGGATGGCAAAATAAAAACTGGAATATTCTAGTTTGGGAGGGGGAGAGGCAGCAGTGCTTATGATAACATGGCTGCAAACCTCTTGCTTCCCTCTGTTTGATATTCCAAAAAAGGAAGAAAGCACAACTTGGAGCACATCTGTAAGTCATGAACATTTTCCTTTTGTGTGTCATGCATATTCAACATAATCCCACTCTGCATCCCAAGCGTTGCTTTAATATACGTTGCTTCACAGAGCCCTGTTTTTGTAGCCAACAAATTTAATTCGAGGCAAAGGTGGTTTCCCTTCTCTCTCTGGATCAAGAATCCGAACGCTTCACCACAAACAGAAGAAGTGTTGGTGTGTTCTGCTTTTGTCCCCCATTACCTACCCCTAACCCCCTACCTTCTGGTTGACTTCCTTGCTCCCGGAGAGGAAGACTGGTTTTTGTTTACTATTAGCAGTAAACCAATCTCAGGAAGAGGATTTAAAAAGAAAAACATATTGATTGAATTTTGTAGTATAGGTGTTTCGAAATTCAAAAGTTATGAAAGGACATAAAGTGAGAACTCTCTCCAGGTGAGAGATTTTGCATTTAATTAGTTGTCCCTGTAGTTTCTCTAGGTGACAAAGCATAAAGTATGTCAAGAAATTGGGTGCAAGGCTTAGATTTCTTTCTGCTTGGTTTATTTAGTGGAGGGCTTTTCTTCATGAAATGGTGGCTTATAGAAACTAAGGGCTTTGGAACATGGGGGCTTGTAGAGTGATATGCCAGTGGTATGATTATCGGTAGATGAGCATATTCTCAACGAGTCTGTGTAATCAGGGCTGTTCATTGTTACCAAGGTCTAGATTAAAGAGAAATGGGACTGGGGACCTGCATCCTGCCTGTTCCGTGTGTCGTAATGCTTGGGGGCAGAGGAGGGTTGCGTCATTCCGTTAAATAAGCATACAGGATTTTCTGGGTCCTCCTATCTGAGAGGATGGTTGAAATTTACCCAACAAACCACTTACTGAGCCAGGTACCCTACCGTAGACTCAACAGACAAACGTTGTAGGGAGAAAAATCATTTTGAAGCTCCAGCTGCACCAGTATACCTACAGTGAGGCATGTTTGGTGAAAATGATGTGGATTCTGTTGAATCATAAATATAAATTGAGATGAGTCAAGTAATCCTTTGGCAAGATTATTTTGCTGTTGTTTTTTTTAACATGCTGATTATTGGACTGAGCGTTTTATTAGAGAAAGATTTTATTTGAGCTTTGTTGGCTAGAAAATCTAAGTACTTTGAACCACATTCAGTTCTTTTTTTTAAACAAAGAGGAAAATTTCTACTGTGAAGTACACTAACCCAGTGTTACTTTTTAAAACACTTTTCAGCCATTGAAATGTTCTCCAGAGACAAGTGCTGTACCCGGCTCATTGGAGGCATTCGTAATGAGTTGGTGGATTCTTCTAAGGTCATACTTATCTTTCTGTTAGTTCTGCTCACAGTAAAAGGCTGAATTCCAGATCTCCTTTTTTTTTTATTTATTTTTTAGGTACGCGGGCCTCTCACTATTGTGGCCTCTCCCGTCGCGGAGCACAGGCTCCGGACGCGCAGGCTCAGCGGCCATGGCTCACGGGCCCCGCCGCTCCGCGGCATGTGGGATCCTCCTGGACCGGGGCACGAACCCGTGTTCGCTGCATCGGCAGGCGGACTCTCAACCACTGCGCCACCAGGGAAGCCCCCAGGTCTCCCTTTTTAAAAAGAGACCTAGTAAGAGTACATCGATTGAGTTTTCCTTGATGTGAGGTAACCAGCTAACATTTAAAATACATGGTTATTTCCTTCCACCAAATGGCTTAAAGCTTGGGTTTAGCCTTTCAGAAAAATGTGACCTCTCGTACTCTTTCTTGAACCTTTACCGTATGCTGGCTCTAAAGCAGTAGGGGATACAGAAAACATCAGACCTGCTCCTGGTTCCTGGACCTCTTCAAGGAACGTACATTCTAAGTGGTGAGATAAGATTCCCACTCTGTTTACAGTGTCCAGCAGGAAAATCCGCCATGACTGGTCAATTCCATATGAGTGGTTCAGACCTGCAGGATTGTAAATAGATACGGTAGGAATTCTGTCATCTGTCGTGCTTTGGTTTGTTTCAAAAGGTTCATGGAACAGTTGAAATTTTCCACAGTTGCCGATGATTTGACTTTTTTTAGAATTTATTTTTTGATGTGACGTTTTTATGAGCAGCCCAGTCATCTTTTTGCCTCACTCACACCCAAATGTGATTCTGCCTTCATAAACCTGATTTTTTCTTTTCAGCATTGGATTTATTTTCCTAATATGCACCAGTAAATAATTTAAACTAAATCCCCACTTTATGGAAGGTATGCTGAAGTGTTTCTTAAAGTTAGAGACTTTAGCAAAAAGCTAAAAGGACTAGTAATTAAGGACTAGTCTAGGTGTTTGAAACAGGTCTGAGCTAAAGATCTTTCTTAAGGATTTCTTAAGTAAGGATTTAAGAATTTGCTTTCATGTGTGACCTCACCTTTGACCTCAGCTTTTGTGGGAATTATATACAGGTTAGTAGAATATGCCTAGGACGTTGTTAGGTACCAGGTAGTTTTCTGTAAACAAGTGTTTGGTAAATACAATAGCATTTGCCTGGAAATATATAATGCAGTCATATCTCACATATTCAAGGACAGCAGTATCTTTTCCCAACAATAAACATAGGCTTCTTTCCTTCCATTACATCTTTGGTTTGGATGGGACATCTGATAGAGATGAAGGTATTACTAAAAATGAATGAATGGCAGTTGGCATCCTTCACATGGGCAGTTTGCAAGAAGTTAGGCAGAGAAGAAATTGTTAAGCTAGAATTCTAACTCTTCACACAGATTTTTTTCCCCATCTGTGATGCCAAGGATACTAGTTCTAAAAGATGTTAAATAGATTTTCGGGGAGGGGGGGTGTTGGAGAATTTCCATGGCCAAAGTTTGAAAGTCCTGGATCAAGCAGAGTTCAGCAGGACTCTTTATTACAATTCTTCTCAGGACCTTTATTGTGTGTGAATCACAAGGGGGGCTGGGGGAAGGCACAGCACGGCCAGCACTCTCAATGACCACACACTTTGAAGCCCAGATTTGGATGTGAACCCCTGCTCGCCACTTCTGAGCTGCCTGTCTTTGGACAAGCCTCAGTTCCTTGGTCAGCAGTGGAGACTGTGGAGATGATTCAATGTGCCAGTGCTTATAAACCACTTAGCGCAGAGCGCGTGGCACATAATAAACACTTAACCATTAGCTACAGCTAATCCTTTTGAACCCCAGGCTGACTGGCTCTGATAGCTTCATGTTGCAGGACATTACAGTGCCACAGTAAGAATTAGGAGGCAAAGGTTTGGGGGCTCTAGTTTGGCCACCAACTAGACTGGGTGATTTTAAGAGACTTTGCCACTGTGGTGTTCTGTGTCTTCACTTTTGAAATAAATAGGTCGCTTGGATACCTGTAGTGTCCAGTCAAGCTCTAAGATTGTATGTTCCTTTGGGCTCTACCTAAGCCAGAATTGGCAAGTTCATCTTAAGGGCAAGTGTATCATCTCTGTGAGACTATGTGGGAGAAAATGTTAACTATTATTTCTTTTACAGTGTGTGTTAGCTAGTAATAAAATAGTTTATTAAGTCACCTCTGGAAAAATAAGGTAAAGTTACAGCCAGTTTGGTGCTTTGTAATCACCCTAAAATTTAATATACATTTGAGTCTAAGTCAGGACTGGATGTGCCTTTATCCTAAAACTGAGACGCCATCCAGGTGTTTGTTATCTAAGATGTGATTTAGAATGTCATAGCAGGCCACATGAATATTTAATTTTTATGTCCAAAGGATAATTTTCTGAAGCTTGGGTCTGGGAGTGGTATCCATAAATAGTTAGGTTTTCTACTTTCTGACTTTGTTATCAACCTAAGTTTCCACCATAAGGTGAATTTAACACCTACTGCTTTGAGCTTTAATTACCTTGACCACTGTTTATCGGTTGCACCAGTTTAAGGCATTTAGAGGACATTCATCTAGTAGATAAGGCAGTGTATCTTTCAAGGAAGACCTCTAATTTCTAAATAAAAGATCTCCACCCTGGCACTTTGAAACATGATATTTGTTCGATGTAAGCTTTACCTCACAAGAAAAAACCAACAAGTAGATTTGTTCAGTTGCCATCCCACGATTTTCTTTGCTGAGAAAGTGGGCAGGTTTGCGCTATTGCTTACTAAAATCGAGATTAGTGCACTTGTGGTCTTCCAGGCACTGGCTCAGCATTTTCTCTGTTCATTTTTATTACAAATACCATGTATGTTTGGGCCGAACCGTCTTGTCAGAATATTAGTTTTCACCATTCTCGTGTATGTGAGGCCTAGATCACCATTGTTTTCCTCAATTTTCTGTCCTTAGAGGAGTGTATTTCCTCTTAGGGGTTTTGTATAAAGGAAATTGGTGTCCCCAGGTCTCTGAGTGGAGTTTTTTTGGTCATGGAGCCCAGGGTTTGGGCAGAGGAAGTGGCAGCAGCTGGCCCTGGAAATGCAGGTGAGGTCACATGGTATTCTTTCAAGGAAAAGGCATTTTTCTTTCATCCTATAGGTGATAGGGAGCCACTAAAGGGTTTTTTTCCAGCAGGGGAGCAATGCAATCATATTTAAGAATAGTCCCTCAGCAGACAGTGGGTTCAAAGACAACGTCTTGAGCGGTGGCTAAAGTACGGAGGCCTCTGTAATGGTCTGGACCCAGCATGATGAGGTTGTTGCAGTTCGAAGGCTAGAAAAGAAGGGATGGAGTTGGGAGACAAACGTGTTATCTTGCCTGCCTTCCAGACGTGTGGGGACCCAGCCCTCAGGCAGTGGGCCTTCTCCTCTGGGAGGAGCTGCTTCCTCTGTGAAGGCAACTTAGAGCTCCGTTTCCGTGGTTGAACCTCCGTTTTGTCCTGCAGTCAGTTTTCCTTCTCGTGTACCCAGCTGCTCTCTACAACTTCCCTTTGCTCCCCTGCATGCATGTCTTGCATCAGCCAAGGGGGGAGAGGTCTGAAAGACCAGCTTTGTTTTTCTTCCAGCTTGTACTCTGAGCCCTGTTAGCCAACAGTATTGGCGCTGCCTCGTAGAGATGGCTGGTCCCAAATGAAACAAATGCATTAGGAAATCCTACCGTCCGGCTGCATCTCCGCACCCTGGGCTGTGCCTCTGTCCATTTCCTCCTGGTTCCTTTCACGCAGTGGCTCTGTCTCCTCAAACACGAGAGCGTTCAGTGCGTCTTGGGGTTTTCTGCTTCGTGAGGCACATCACAGCGGGCTGGTGTAGAAGCAGTAGCCTTGAGTCACCCCTTCTCTTGGCTTTCTAGAGATGCACATCTTGCCCCCAGGGAATGTCAACGCAGAATTCTTTTTCCTCTCCGGGCATGTTAACTGCAGCAATCCTTTCCACAGACTGCGGAGGCTTCACCGAAGGAATTGTCACGTGTGTGAAGGTGGTTTTTGTTTAAAAGGAAAGACAGTGGAGGTGTTTCTTTGAGCATTATCTGCTACCGAGGGAAAAGGAGTCTGCTTAAATTGGACTCTATAGAAGGATAGATATTGGTAATTCCTCTTAGGTGCTTGTGCCCCTGACATCAGAGCAGGAGTTAACTTTTAGTGTGAGGTCATCATTATTTGCACCACACCGGATGCTGGAGGAACAAATATTTTTAGCTGCCTTTGAGCACATTAAACATCCCGTCAGCCACAGGACCACCCTGGAGCTCCACAGAGCCTGAGGGCAAGCCAGCTTCTCTACATGCATCCTGACCCCAAGTCTTATAGTAATTCAGGTCTGAAAGCTTCTTCCTAAGGAGCCGGTTGTCCCGGAGAAGTGACTTGCTTGTCAAGCCTCCCCGTGTGGTTGGACTGTGCGGTGGCCAGAATCCTCTGGGAGGCGTTTTTGGCCCATCTGCCTGTGAGTGTGACAGACATGTCCATCCGACAACTGGGTCACCTAATGAATAGAAATTCAGTTTACAAGGAGGGATTAAATATCTTCGTGTGGCCGGTGCCACCTCAAACTTCTTTAACAGAGCCAGGAGGAAAAAGGCGTTCAATGTTAAGAAAAGGCAAACAGGTTTCTGCTTTTAAGACTCGAGGTCACTTAAGCCAGGTGCCATGCCATGTGTGTGGGAGGTTTGGGGCCAGTGATCTCCCAGGCTTCAGATGGAAAGATTTCAACTTTAGGGGTCTTGTGACATGCGTTATCTCTGAAGCCTGAGTCGAAGGCCAATTTGTTTTTGGTAATCTCAGTTGGCAAATATTTATTGAGTCCCCATGCAGTCTTAGAGGCCCAGGGAGCACACACAGGGCATTTGAGGCCCTGCCTTCTCCAAGTGTGCTCTGCTGAGGGGCAACAATTTAAAATAACACTGAGTGCTTCCCTGGTGACGCAGTGGTTGAGAATCCGCCTGACAATGCAGGGGACACGGGTTCAGGCCCTGGTCCGGGAAGATCCCACATGCCGCAGAGCAACTAAACCTGTGAGCCGCAACTACTGAGCCTGTCCTCTAGAGCCCATGCGCCACAACTACTGAGCCTGCATGCCACAACTACGGAAGCCCGCGTGCCTATAGCCCATGCTCCGCAACAAGAGAAGCCACCGCAATGAGAAGCCCGCTCGCTGCAACTAGAGAAACCCCGCATGCAGCAAGAAGACCCAATGCAGCCCAAAAAATAAAATAAATAAAATTTTAAAATGTATATATATAAAAAATAAATAACACTGAGAGTTTGTCTTAAACTGTTCATAGGCTACAAAATCCAAAATAGTGGTTTGGAGCGAGGGGACATGGAAGGACTGAAGAAGTCGGAGCCTGTTTTGTAGACAGGATTTGAGAGAAAGAACGACAGGGTCCTGCAGATGAGGTTCACAGGACAAAGTTTAATACAAGCAGGACAACAAACGAAACAGCCCAAGCAGTGTTTACTGAGCATGTACTATACGCCAGATACATGATTGTGGGGAGTTGGGGTGGACTGAAGATGTAGGAGGTGCAGTCCTTGCGCTCAAAGGAGCTGACTGCATACTGTGGCTCAGTGACGCTGATGGTGGGGCTGTGGAGACCGGGGCTCCTGATACGGTCGGTTCACAAGCTTGGGAAAACACCCGAGGCCTGGACTGGGGAGAGCCTTGGAGACCCGTGTCACGCAGAATGGCCTCAGAGGGCGGAGTTAAGCTCTGGCTGTTCTAGTAGGAAACTCCAGCACACTCTTGGCACAGGGTGGTCACTCAGTGCCTGCGGGCCAGGGAAACCAGTCCCTGATTAAAGTCTCAGTTCTCAGAATGTGCCGATGTGGCGGCTCACACAGAGTGGGCGCCCATACCTTGCCGTCAGTTGTCCCTGACGCCTGGAGAACACGGACTCGGGTTGAGGACACTTCAGCCTCTCCAGCCAGCGGCCGAAACCTGAGGGAAGACGTGCTGTGATGGGGCGCGGCCAGCATCCTCCTAGGAAGGTTGCAGTCCCAGTGACAGCTGGAACAGAAGGCTTTGAAGGGAATCTAATGAAAGCCTCTGTAGTGAGGGAAACATTTTTTGTCATTCCTATTAGGAAGAGACATTCCATTTGATTTTTAAAAATAGGACAATAATGAGTGTTGCCTTTTTCCAAACACAGATGTTGTTTAGAAGCTGACAGATTGCTGTATTTGTTTCTGGGCTCTCATGAGATACTGGTGGTAAAATATCAATTTACTGAAACCATTTAAGAAAAAAAATTATACATCTACTCGGCCTCCAATTCATGCGACTTGATCTCTTGGTAGGATTAGGTTGAACTGTAATACTAAAATGCTTACCGAAGAGCTAAGAAGCTGTGGAACTGGTCGACTTAGTGAATGATCCCCCTCCGTATTCACTGTGTGATTTGCTGTTACCAAGTGCCAGGAGTATAAAAAGAATGTGCTTGTGTGGGTTTATCTGCATTTGTCATTAAGGCTCTGCTAAGCCTGTGAGCCCCAGACGCGGCTCACGGTGGGCTGTCGCCCTGGTCCACGAGCCTCGCAGGCCCTGCTCCTCGAGAGGTATGGTGCTGGCATCTGCACGCGTCTGGGCTGTGGCAGGAAGCCCTGTGACAGCCTGCCCGCCGCCACGAGCTCCTGGCTGCGGTGCTGCCTCTCTGAGTGTGGCCGGGCCTGCAAACATCCAAGGGACCTTGACAGATCCTTGGGTAGTGATTTTGCCCAACACCCTAATACATCCCCAAGAAAGTCTTAAATGATTTGAATGTCTTGTAACTTTTCCAGTAAAGGGGCCTCACGGTGACTTTGTGACAACAGGAATGCCTGAGATGGTTCCATCTAGCACTGGGGGGCCCTGGAACTCAGACAGGTTTCGTGGGATGTAAGGAGGTCAGCCCGTGATAGGCACTTCGGCCTCTGAGCTATCTCCATGTTACTGAGTTAGGTTCTGTAGGCTTCCCTCGGGGGCATTTGTCTGTGATCAGCCCTTGACGTAATATGAGTTGTCAGGGTGTCCTAAGGAGGGGTAGGGCTAGAAATGTGGGTTCCAAGGAACAGGGGAGAGGGACGGGGAGTCGCTGAGATGTAAACCTGCACAGTGACTTGAATAAGCTCATGTCCTAATTTCTCATCATCCTGAATCCCTCTCTCTCCTTTCTCAGCGGGCAGAGCTGACGTCTGATAAGGACATGTACCTTGACAACAGCTCCATTGAAGAAGCTTCAGGAGTGTATCCTATTGATGACGATGACTATGCTTCTGCATCAGGCTCGGGTAAGGCAGGCTACGTCCACACTCACCTCTGTTCTCTGTGCTTGTGTAAGTGCGTGTGTGCGCACGCACACAAACACACACACACACACACACACACACACACACACACACACTAGTGGAACTTACTTCAAGGAGACAGGCAGTATGCACGATGGTTAAGAGCGTGCCCTGTGGAGTCACAGCGTCTGGGTGTGAATTCTAGCTCCCCTCCACTTGAGCTGTGAGATCTTGGGAATGGATTTAACATGGCTGAACCTCAGTTTCCTCATTTATAGAATGGAAGGTAATAATAGGCCCTCCCACATAGGTTTGTCGTGAGGCTTAAGGGGTTGACACATCTGTAGCTCTTAGAGTATGCTGCTTGGCATGTAGTCAGTGTTCTGTCAACGTTAGCTTTTAATTTTATTATTAAGGCTTTCAGAGCGATGTCATGGAAACCACCCTTAAAGAGATCCCTGAGACACTGGTTTCACACAGCTGCCAACCCTACCTTAAAGATTATAGGTGAGACCAAGAAGAGTTATACTTTCTTACTCCTAGTGTATTGCTCAAACGCAGGAGGGAGAACGTAGTAGCCAGGTGAAATGATTGTACAGTGATATCCTCAACTCCAGTGGTGTATCAGTTATCTATCACCGCAGTAATGACTCGTAACAAACCACCCCGAAGTGTAGTGGCTGAAAACAACAGTCATTTTATTTAGCTCGTTACTCTGCAGGGTGGCAATTTAGGCTGGCCTGACTGGGCTCCCTCACATGTCAATGGTCAGTTGCAGGTTGGGTTTGCAGCTTTGCTGATCTCTAGATTCTGTCATATCTCTGGGGCCATGGGGCAGACTTGGCTCTGGTCATGCGGTCTCTCATCCTCCGGAAGGCCGGCCATTTGTCCACAGGGAGGAGGCAGAGCTCCCAAGACGGCAAGCAGGATTGAGCAAAATCTTTCGAAGCCAAGGCTTAAAACTGGCACCATTTCACTACCGTATTTGATGGGCCAGAGCCAGTTACAAGGCCAGGCCGGAGTCCGCCTCTTAATGAAAAGAGCTGCGGGGCCACATTGCAGAGGATGTGGATACAAGGGGAAATAAAGGATTTGGCCAATTTTGCAGTCTACCATACCTGGGAAATGTTTCACCTGTGCCAAGATCGGCCCCCAGGTAGCAGAGAAAGAAGAGCTTGTGCATATGTTAATGATCCAGTCAGGAACTCAAAGTCAGCAGCATGCTAGGCAAGTCTTATCCAGGATCTTCCTTGATCTGAGTTTTCATTTTATGTTCCACATTTGGTAAAAGTTACGCTGAACGTCGATGTCTCACAATCAGATCAGCCTGGGCTTCAGAATGACCCAGAGGAAATTAAGATCAGTTGTGTCTTCGGGAGAGCTCTAGCTACATAAGAGTGAGTGTTTTAGGTTGGGAAACAGCAAGACTGAGAAAGACAAGAGGGGTGGTGGCTGACCTAGTAACAATGAGCTTACACTGCAGTCCTCATGTAAAAATAGCCCTCATGTAAAAATAGTTATTCTGGGGGACGTGGTATATAACGAACACTCAGGAAGAGTGTGAAAAGTTCTTCTCCATAGTCCACAACTCTATTAATACCGTTCGCTCATGGCGCTCTTCTTTTTCGTTAGCACCTCAAAAGTGCTTTGTAACTGTCTTCTTCAAAATGTCCCAGGAAATAATAAATATGGATACATTTTGGTCCCCATTTCACAGATCTTAGAATCTAAGAGTTGTTAGAGATTTGTGGAGGTTGTCCAAGTCATTTTGCTGACTTCTGCCAAGAGTGTCCCTAAGTTTAATATAAAGGACTCAGGTTCAGTCCTGCTCCTCTGGCAGCACTTCCCCTCCCCCACTCCCCCCCATCCAGGTGAAAGGGGATCGGAGTGGGTCATTTGAAATCCTGAACCGCTCATCAGACGGATCGAGCTGAGGCTTAAATGTGGGCCCACATTGCTCCTGCCTTGGCTCCAGCCTTAGGCAGATCATTGCTACGAAGAAGGGTATCATCCTGGGGCTTCCCTGGTGGCACAGTGGTTAAGAATCCACCTGCCAATGCAGCGTACACAGGTTTGAGCCCTGGTCCGGTAAGATCCCACATACCGCAGAACAACTAAGCCTCTGCGCCACAACTACTGAGCCTGCGCCCTAGAGCCCGTGAGCCACAGCTACTGAGCCCGTGTGCCGCAACTACTGAAGCCCGTGTGCCTAGAGCCCGTTGCTCCACAGCAAGAGAAGCCATCTCAATGAGAAGCCCTCATACCGCAATGAAGAGTAGCCCCCGCTCACCGCAACTAGAGGAAGCCTGCGTGCAGCAACGAAAACCCAACGCAGCCAAAAATAAAATAAATTTTTTAAATAAATAAATTATTTTATTTTTTAAAAAAGAAGTGTATCATTCTGGATTTTGGAAACTTCCTTGCATTGCACTGGGGATGTTGATTTTCAGCTTAAAGGTAATAGAAGCTGTAACTAAAATTTGTAAAGCCCTTACTGCGTGTCAGGCACTGTTCCTAGTCTTCTAATATCTCTGTAAAGAGAGATTGTATTATCTCCGTTTTTCACATGAAAAAACCTGAGGCTCAGGGAGATTGAATAACTTGCCTCAGATCACACTGTTGGAAAGAAATGGAGCTGGGATAGGGGCCAGGGAGTTGGGCTTGAGAGTGTGTTCTCTTTCACTCCTTTGCTCTACTGCCTCCTTGTGTCTTAAAACTCTACTCCAGAATGAGGAGACCCTGCCTAGCTGATGCCCAGTCCCAGCTGGAGACTGGGATCCCCCAGGTTTTGGCCAGAGGGTTTCGTTCCCTCTGTCCTCACTCCCGTCATGCTATCCAGTGGAAGAGCAAAGAGACTGGAGGAAAATGGCCAGAGGCCTAGAGGGTGCTTCCCAGCTGAGAAGATGGTACCAGACTATATATGTGCACTCAGGGGTGGACATTGGCAGACATGAAAACTTCAACCATTCACTTAAATAAGTTTCATGGGCATTCACCGTGGACCAGACACTAGGCCATGTTCTTGGGACACAGATGAAAAACTAGGTTCTTGTCCTCAAGGAACCAAGAGTCTGATGAGAAAAATGTAGACATGAGAAAAAAATAATTGTTATACCACGTCATGGGTATATAACATAAGAAGCTGCTATACAACAAAAATGTAAGAGTGAAGTGCAGAGTTCTGGTTAAAGGTGGCAGATTGAACACGCATACCTTTCAATATGCAACTAAACCAACAATAAAGGAATTGGGCCTAAACTCACAAGGACAAACAAAACAGTACAGGAGACAAAGGCCATAATGGTTTGAAAGCTGAGAAGCAGATGGGCTAGTAGTAACAGACTTGGCAGACGTGAGAAAGCTGAGTTAGCCAGTAGTGGGGGTGGGGAGAGCCAAGAGGCAACCACTTTACACAGTAGAATCCCCGTAGGGCCCCAGAATTCATGACACTAGATGGAGCGTGAAAATGGTACTAAACTCGGGATGATTGGTTGAAAGTCTGTTCAAGATGCAGGTAGATTCCCTAATTCCTTCCCACCATAACGCAGCAAAGGGACTGATGCTCCCAACCTCAGGAGAAAACTGGAGGTATATCATCTGGGGAAGATAAAACAGAGGGTCTTTGGACTGGGAGTGTACCAGGCACAGATGGGACAAGGGACACCACACTGAAAACAGGAAATACAAGTTCTTAGATTAAGAGTTATTTAATGTGGAGATATTCCCAGTTGTCTTCTCTCAGTCAGTTCCTGGAACACTGACGGGCTGGCCTTTACCCTCTCCAGGAAATTGGACCAACTCAAAGGAAACAACTACAAGACACTGGCATTGTCAATTTCTCCAACAAAACGCACAAGTCTATCTAACTGATGATGCTAACATTTGACAGCGCTCTCCTGTGTGCTCAGAACTTCTAGTCAGCTTCTCAGCCTTCCCTTCTTAAATACAAAAAGACAACCAAGGCTCCCCAGACATTTACAGGAGAACTTGTAACTTCTGAAAGATGGAGACCTTCCCACACCCCCAAATTGGAAGAGAACAGAAACTCACAGCGAGAAGAGAACTTACAGAAAAACTTATTACGGTTGGAGAGATAAGGCTCTTTAAAGTTGAAACAAGAAGAGGATACTTTGAAAAAGGAACATTCTGAGAGTGCAAGAGTCCTTGGAGGGTGGAACAGTCATCTAAGAGATAAAAAACTCATTAGGAGATGATATGATATGCAGATATTTATTCAATTCATTCCACAACTGTTTAATAATGACCCATAATACGGTGGAACAGACACCATTCTAGGTGCTAGGAGCAGTTCAGTAAATACAATCTAATGATGCTTTCTCTGGTGGTGGAATACTTTTATTTATTCCTTCCTGTATTTCTGTTTCCCAATATCATCTATGAAAAATGTATTTTTTAAAAACATGTATTCTTTTTATAAGTAGAAGAAAATGTTATTTTTTAAAAAAGAAGAGACTTAGTGAACAGTGGAAACATAGAGAAAGAAACAGTTCCACGGTGGATGGAAAGGGGATGACACTGATTCTGGGCGTAGCAGTGTTAAGCAGGAGTTTCCCAGGTGGAAACGAGCTTTGGGCTCTGGGCTAGGATGTCTCAGGCAAAGCGGGCTGAAAGGGGGTCCCCAGATTTCTGGTTTGGGCAGGAGGGTCAATCTTTTTAATAAAGATAATAAATGCAGTGGAAGAGCCCCTGAGGTGGGTGACTCACCTGACTCTAATCTAAGAAGCGCCAACTTGAGGGAATTTTCTACTTTACAAAGTCTCTTCTCTCACGACAAATTCTCCACACTCCTAATTCGGCAGTTCGTATTTGTACCTCTTGTGAACCAAGGGAGTCTTGAAAGCCCTTAATTGAAAATTTTTCATTTCTCATTGAATTTTGTTTGTAAGAAGCAAATCAATCATATGTATAAAACTTTGATGGAAAATCGGGGAGACTGATATGAAAGAGCTGTGTACTTGGAGCCATCATTATTAATGACTTACATTTATGTAACATTTTATATATACAGAACGCTTTCAAATATACCTATTACGTTTGCACCTCTGAGACTTAGTTGTTGTTATCCCCGTTTTACAGGTGAAGAAACTGACTCAAGCGTTATTTGCCCAAGGTCACAGAGATAATAAGTGCCAGAATCGGTACTAAGTGTGTTTAATGCCAAATCCAATATTTATTCCAATAGACCCTCACCATTTCTTCTCTGTATAATGAGTGTACGTGCCAGAGGCAGTCGATATATCAAAATATTTTTAAAATGAGCATTGTTCATGGCTTTGCACTATTTCCAGTATCTCACCTCTTGCTTTTTGAACCGCTTGTTATTGTAACATGCTTCTGTGAGGAACTGGGGGCTATTCATCCTTTGTTCCTGTCCGAGGAAGCAGGTTAGTTCGAGTTACAAACGTTGAGGTTTTTTTTCAGTTGTTACAAATTTGACGCATGGTCAGCTTAAAAAGAATGTTATAAGAAAAGAATGTTATAGTCTGAAGTCCGGGAGGCTAATTCCTCCATCTCTGTGTTTCTTTCTCAAGATTGCCTAGGGGCAGGACAGGAATAAAGATGCAGAGGTAGGGGATGGACTTGAGGACACGGGGAGGGGGAAGGGGAAGCTGGGACGAAGTGAGAGAGTGGCATGGACATATATACACTACCAAACGTAGAATAGATAGCTAGTGGGAAGCAGCCGCATAGCACAGGGAGATCAGCTCGGTGCTTTGTGACCGCCTGGAGGGGTGGGATAGGGAGAATGGGAGGGAGATGCAAGAGGGAGGAGATACGGGGATATATGTATATGTATAGCTGATTCACTTTGTTATACAGCAGAAACCAACACACCATTGTAAAGCAATTATACTCCAATAAAGATGTTAAAAAAAAAAGAATGTTATATTTGACTGTGAGAAATTCTCAAATTCTTCTGATAAAAAAGCAAAACAAACGAACAAGAAAACATAGTGCCCAGCTGACAGTCAGTGGTCAGTCCTTACTGCACAAAACCTGGATCAGAGTCTGGAAGTGTTGGGACTCTGTTAGGCACTTGGCGGACAATCCCTTGGCCATATAGAGCTTCAGTCTTGTAGGGGAAACTTCAGTCAATCATTACACAAACAAATGCATCATTACAAACTTTTGATAAATGCAGTCTTAGGGTAAGAAAGGTGGTGTTAGAAAACCATTTAACGAAGACTCTAATCTAATATGGAAGGGAGGCCTTCTCCAAAGAATGACATTTGTGCTGAGGTCTGGAGGTGAGATAGGAATTAACTAAGCAAAGGCTTCTGGCCGAAGATTGGGGACCACAGCTGGAGCACAGGGGACAGCAGGCAAAATGATGCTGTAGGAAGCTGGAAAGGTAGGCCAGGGCTGGACTGCACAAGGCTAGGTTGAGGCATTTTATATTCACCTTGAAATCAGTGGAGTGCGATTGTAATAGCTTTAAACAGGAGGATGATGTGGTCACAGCCAGCTTGTGGACAGTGGACTGAAAGGGAGCTGTTAGGAAGAAGGTAGGTACAGTGACTGATAGGAAGATTACAGTGGTTTGGATGAGGGCGGTGGCCCTGGAACCATAGAAAGGTGTAAGAGTGGAGACGTAACAAAAAGGTAAAATCCACAGAACTGGGTGATGGATTCAATGTGGTGGTAAGGAGCAGGGGAGGGGGCCAGAGCTGTGATTTATAGGAATGGAGGGTTCCATTCACTGCAGGATAATGGGAGAAGACCAGGTTTGTAGAGGGGAGAGGCAAGGAGATCATGAGTTCTATTTTTTTTTAAATTGTTTTGAAGTATAGTTGATTTACAATGTTGTGTTAATTTCTGCTGTACAGCAAAGTGATTCAGTATATAATTAGATATATACACACGCACACACACATTCTTTTTCAATATTCTTTTCCATTATAGTTTATCACAAGATATTGAATATAGCTCTCTGTGCTATACAGTAGGACTTTGTTGTTTATCCATTCTCTATGTAATAGTTTGCATCTGCTAATCCCAAACTCCCAGTCCTTCCCTCCCCAACCCCCCCTGTCCCTTGGCAACCACAAGTCTGTTCCGTGAGTTGTATTTTGAACATGATAGAGATGTATATAGTACCTTTGAGTCATTCAAGTGAAAATGCCAAGTAGGCCAGTGGATATGTAGGTCTACATTTCAGAGGAGTGGTAGAAGCTAACGATGTCAACTTAGGTTTCATTTGTCTTTAGATGGTAATTGAAGCCTTGGGTGAGAGAGAAAGTGTGGAGTAAGAAGCAGCCTAGGGCTCAACCTTAAGGAACTCTTCATATTTTGTGTCCAGGCAGAAGAGAATGAGCCTGAAAAGGAGACTTAGAAATAGCCAGAGAGGGGAGGGGAGAAAGCCAGGAAGTCAAAGCCACAGAAACTCAAAGGTAGTATATCAAGAAGGAGGTGAGAGTTGACAAGCGTGCAATGGCGCTAGGAGGTTCAATTAGATGAGGACTCTGGAAAATGCCACTGGATATGGAACGTGGAGGGGAATGGTGACCTTAACAAAACAGTACCAGTAGTGTGGTGACAGGGAATACCTGACTAGGGGGAGTAGAGCACAGAGTGGAGTAGATGGTGAGGGAAGAGGCCGGTGAGTCTGCACACCACCATTAGAAAAATCTGGTTGTAAAAAGGGGAGAGAGGGCAGCAGCTCACACAGATAAAGGGTCAGTGTTCCTTTTTTGTTGTTGTTATGTTTTAAAATGGAAAATGTAGCACCTTTCAGCATAGAAGGGAAGAAATCTCTTGAGTAGGACAGACTGAACTGGAAGTAAAAGAAGGGCTACTTGGGAGCATTCAGGATAATAATAATATAGAAAAAATGCCAGTCTCCCCACAGATCCACCTTGAAATCACTCTTCACTGCGATGAAGACTGCAGGAAGGTTTGTGCTAAGCTCTTGGGGAGCGGGTATTTTGAAAGAACATGGCTCTGTCATCGTCAACCTTAGACAATGTTGTCTGATACTGTAGAAATCTGTGTCCTGATTCGTGTGTTTAGCTCATCTTTGCTTATTTTGCCAGGAGCTGATGAGGACGGAGAGAGTCCAGAGCTGACCACATCTCGACCCCTTCCAAAGATTCCGTTCACTATTGCTGCTCCGAGAGTGGAAACCACGACTCTGAACAAGATACAGAATAAGATCCCCGCTCAGACAAAGGTGTGTTTTGTTTTCCATTGCATTCTCAGGTTATTGTAAATGTGCATTTTTTTAAAAATTGTACAGACTGTGCCTTTTTTTGTTTGTTTGTTTGTTTTGCGGTACGCGGGCCTCTCACCGCTGTGGCCTCTCTCGTTGCGGAGCACAGGCTCCGGATGCGCAGGCTCTGGACACGCAGGCTCAGCGGCCATGGCTCACGGGCCCAGCCGCTCCACGGCATGTGGGATCCTCCCAGACCGGGGCACGAACCCGTGTCCCCTGCATCGGCAGGCGGACTCTCAACCACTGCGCCACCAGGGAAGCCCCAGACTGTGCCTTTTGAGAGGTGCCCTTTAAAACTGTGTAAGGACAAATGGTCTTTTCATTGTATCGTAAATGGCTCTCCCTTACTCTTTATGATCGTTTTGACATTTGCCCACCTACTGCTTTTTTTGTTGTTGCTGTTAGATAGACTTTATTTTTCAGAGCAGGTTTAGGTTCACAGGAAATTGAGTGGGAAGTACGGAGAGTTCCCATAGACTCCCACACATGCACAGCCTCCTCCCATCAACATCCGGTGCCAGAGGAGTACACTTCTTACAACTGATGAACCTACACTGACAGGTCATAGTCTCCCAGGGTCCAGAGTTTTACCTTAGGGTTCACTCATGATGATGTACATCCTGTCAGTTCTGACACATATATAATGGGCATGTGCCCACCATTATTGTAGCCTACAGAATAGTTTCGCTGTCCTACAGCGCTCTATACCCTGCATATCATCCCTCCTGCCCCAGCCCCTAGAAACCACTCATCTTTTTACTGCCTCCATAGTTATGCCTTTCCAAAATGTTGCATGGTCAGAATCATGCAGTGTGTAGCCTTTTCAGATGGGCTTCTCTCACTTAGTAACATGCATTTACGGTGCTTCCACGTCTGTTCATGGCTTGATAGCTAGTTCTACCTAGTACTTTTATCACCCAGGCATAGCTTATAAACGAATCTTTTTTCCAGGGTACTCCTTCTTAAGGAACTCGTAGCCCAGTTAAGAAGCAAAACCTTTTCAGTTTATTTGCCTTATGCTAAGAAAATTTGTTTTTATTTCATAAAGAATGTGTTCTGAGTTAAAACCATTGTGAACTTTTAGATCTGCTGAAACAGGTTATGGACTAGGGAGGCTCTGGGTACTAGTCTCAATAAGTGTTTTCCCAGAGTTTTTTCAGGCCCACCTTCAGTGGTGTGTAAACTCTGACGTCTTCCAATGATAATGATGAATGCGGGTACATCCCTATATTCATTCTGAGAGCTGACTTACTAAGAAATAAGGTCTTTGGCCTTAGAACAGAGCAAAGCTACTAGTTAATGGAAACTGTGACACCAATGATTTTGGCCTTAGTAGCACGCTGCTGCACCTAGCTGACGACCCACTACTAGGTAAGCTGTTTAAGTTGGAAAATGCATGTTAAAGTCTGAAGAAGGCCTAGGTTTCAAATCCTAGATCTGGTCAAGTTTCTTAGCTTCTCTGAGCACATTCCTGATGGATCCTTGAGAAGGTTAAATGTGAGGGCATGCAGCATGGCACCTGAGAGCCAGTGAGCATTTTGTAAGCCTTCATTGAATTTGGTTAGAGCAGGAGAGACCGAGGCAGTTGACCAGGTGAGCCTGTGGAGTGACAGCAGCAGGAGGCTTTGCAGGCGGCCGGGGGGTAGCACGCTGCTTATGAGAACTTGGAAACACAAGTGCCCCCTCTTGGAGCTCACCCGTCTGCTGGTTAGAAATGAGGTGCAGCTGAGCTTTAGCAGCAGAAGGGCTGTGGAAGGCTGTGTCACGAAGGTGGGGACGGGCCTTCTCCCGAATAAGGAGCACCCCTCTGCAGGCCGGAATGCACGCAGGCTTCCTGCCCATTGACGCTCCTCCCCTTCCCAGAGTGCAGTTGTTCTTCCCCTCGCCCGCCGTCCTCCCGGTGCCTGGGCACAGGGTGGTGAGGGACAGGCTGGATGGGTTTCTGCAGATGTGGAGCAGTCAGGTCAGGCCTCTCCAGACTGGAGTGCTGTTTGTCGGATGGAGAAGGGCTCGTTGCCGTTAGCAGTACACTGACTTCACAGGCCAGGCAATAGGAAAGGAGGGAGAAGCTCTGAGCACTGAGGCAGACACACCTGGCTCCGTGCACGGTAGCTGCTCCAGAAATGGATTCGGTTCAGTGAGTGAAAGGAAGAAGGGAGAAGAGGGGCGATGAAACGTAACAGGTGCAGCTGAGGGTAGGTCATCCAGTGTGGCTGCTGAAAGATGCATCTGGCTTTGTTTATTTGACCACTTGTCATAACTGAATCCCTTGAAGTCAAGAACCGTTAGGAACCATTAGGACTCACTAGCGTGAGACAAGAAATTCAGTTTTGGCTTTTCATGGTGGAGTTTATCCTGAGCAAAACCTAGTTTGACGTAGAGCTCTCTGGTCAGTTGACAACAATGAATTGAAAATTGGTTTAAGTTTTTAAGAATTGGTTTTAAGGAAGTAATTGTGTCAGATTAAAATAAAGAAGACAGATGTTTGGCAGATGAGCTCAGAAATTAAGGACCCCCAAATCTTTTAATGTATTCCTGGTATCATTTGTGTTCGATGTAGTAATAATAAAAATTCATCCTTGGGCTTCTCTGGTGGCACAGTGGTTGAGAGTCCGCCTGCCGGTGCAGGGGACGCGGGTTCGTGCCCCGGTCCGGGAAGATCCCACGTGCCGCGGAGCGGCTGGGCCCGTGAGCCATGGCCGCTGAGCCTGCGCGTCTGGAGCCTGTGCTCCGCAACGGGAGAGGCCGCAGCAGTGAGAGGCCCGCGTACCGCCAAAAAAAAAAAAAAAAAAATTCATCCATTTGTGGGAGATTTACTGAGTGCTACTCATTGTGTCAAACACTTTTCAAGGTACTTATCATGATAATACTGATAATGAATAATATTAATACTGGTGATTAAATTTTCTATTTTGTCGTTACATGGCACAGCTAAATTAAACGTTGCCTCTATGATACCATTAAAGTAGACTTTGCTTTTGAATGGGCATCACTGTGGCATTCATGTCACTGTGATAGATATTCTGTCTAGTTTGTTATAAATTTATGTGACAGAATACAAAGAACACGGTTGTTTGTTCAAGCAGAGCATTGCTCGTCATCTTTACTTCCATCACATTTCCATGGCATCCAAACAACCAGACACGGATGTGACAGATCTTTAATTGGCTTAATGTAATTATCTCTGCTGCCTTTTCGTACTTTCACTTTGTACATCTATACAGGAGTTAAGGTATTTCAGGTTAGTTCTATACTATTGGAAGAATTCTTATTAGTCAAGCTCTTACTTTGACACAATAAAACTTTTACGTTTAAAGAGCGAATGTTCCAGCCAGAGCACCTGGAAGTTTGTACACTGGTGGACCATTCCTGTGAGTCCGTGGTGGCCCCAGTTCTGTGGAGACCTCCTGTTCCCACACCCGCAGAGCCCCTGAAATGCAAGCTCCTTCCTGGCTACTGGATCAGAAGCTGAGTCAGAGGGAATGTCAACTCTCTCAAATGATTTTAGGGACTGAAAACACCTGAGGGGACTCATGTGATCTGTCATAATAATGGGACAAAGATGATACGGATGAGTTAAATTCAGTCTCTGATATCACAATCGCTACTTATTCTCCCCTCATTCGCCACCAGAACTTGCTTTCCTCTTTCCCTAGTCACAAACCTGAGTATTAACCTATTTTTCTCTTCCCTTTCCTAACCCTTCCCTGACTGCTAATGCACAGTGAAAAGGCTCCTAGATTAGAACCCAGATAATTCATTCTCTCATCTGCCAAGTTGTCTGTCCTTCGACCAGGTATCCAAATAGCGGTGGGCTTTCTATGAGAAGAGTGTACTTTAGACTTGCAGGATGCTCAGGGACCTGAGAGTGCCATTCATTGGACAGATACAGAAGATGAAGTCCAGAAAAGTGGTAGGACTTGATCAGGACCACATAGGAGCTACTTGCAGAACCCAGGCCCCCTGAAGCTCTTTTTAATCCAGGGTTTGGTGAAGGTGTTGTAAGAGTGAATAAATAGAGGGGAGCATTACAGATGAAGCCTGGGGGCTGCTCCCCACGGAGTGGCAGAGCCCTGGGAGAACACTTGGAGAGAATGCCAACAAGGAAGCTGTCATCACAGTGCCCTGTGTAGCAAAAAGATGATAAAGGAGTGAGGAGAATTGGGGCAGTGCTGTTGGGTTGGAGCAGCCAGAGGGGGATGGTGGCCTAAAGTCAGAAGGGTGATGAGAAAGGGATCTTACGAAATGTCGAGTAAAACAACCTAACCGTGTCATTAGGATTATTATAAACTCACTAACTATCCATTTTGCCTATACATGTGATGGGTGTTATATAAAACCATCAACAACGTGGGTCCACCATAGGACTCACCCACTGTCTGCGCACCACACAAAGCGATTATTGCAATTCTTTCCTAAACTCAGTGTTTGCAAAGAATGAACTTGGGAATGTGCTCATCTACTATTTCTTCTTTCCAGCACATTAAAAGAAAATCTTCATAATCTTTTTTTCTTTCCCCAGTCACCTGAAGAAATCGATAAGGAAAAAGTTCACCTCTCTGACTCAGAAAGGAAAATGGACCCAGCTGAAGAGGCTACAAATGTGTATACTGAGAAGCACTCAGACAATCTGTTTAAACGAACAGAAGTCCTGGCAGGTGAGTAGCCCAGTGGGGATCAGGTGGCAGGTCCTTAAATAGGCCTGTGTTTGCCTAAGTGATATTCAGAGGTATCGGCAAAGCTTGCTGGATGTTACCTTAGTACTGAAAACCATCTCGAGCACCTGTCTCATTCCAGAGGGAGAGGCAAGAGTTAGGCAGAAGTTGTCTTTATTTTCTGTCAGCTCCCTCAGCCTACCCCTTGGCCAGCCTTTTGGGCGGGGTGGAGAGAGGCAAGAAGAAGAAAGTTAAGGCCTGAGTGGGTCCGGAACAATGGGGCGTCGGGGGTGGCAGAATATGAAAATCAATCAGTCTTGATCCAAGTCACTCATCATCCTGATTTCAAAACAAATTTAAGAGAAGGAAAGGTTCTTTATGGAGAGGGCCATTGATATAGCGCCCAAGGTATTAAAGGATGTTGTCTCTAATCGTAACTTACTGATGAAAGTATTAACATTTGATTTTAAAGGGGAAGATGTGCAAGATTTTAGAACACTTAATCCTTTTTAAAAATTTTTATCTTATTAAAGTATACATTTACATTTACAATGCTGTGTTAGTTTCTGGTGTACAGCAAAGCGATTCAGTTATACGTGTATATAATAGTTCGCACCTGCTAATCCCAAACTCCCAGTCCATCCCCCCCCCCGACTCCCCGCCCCCCTTGGCAACCACAAATCCGTTCTCTGTGCCTGTACAACACTTGATCCCTGAAAGAGGATAGTCCCAAATCCAAGACTAGAAAGGAAATTTGCATGCTTTTTTCATATTTATTTTCCTTTACAGAATTTAAGTCGATTATATCATGTTTTGTGTTTTCATTGAAAAAAGCAATTAGAAGATTAGACTACAGAATGTGAATACCGAAAAGACTCAAGAGTTTTAAAGTATGGAATTAGTTGAGGTCACAGCCAGGTTTTTCTTATTGAGGCTTTTGGGGGATATTATTAATATTAATCAAAGAAAGTATTATACCTCCTGAGGAATGTCAGATTTGCATAATTACCTGGTTGCTGCATTGAATCCAGTTTTGGGGTTTTTAAATTAAGCTTTTTAGGAAAGTGTAGATAGATTGGGCTTGACAAAGCTCATTTCTGCCACCCTTGAATCTCTTCTAAGAGTAATCTTCCTTCTGGTGTGTTTCAGCTGTCATTGCTGGCGGAGTTATCGGCTTTCTCTTTGCAATTTTCCTTATCCTGCTGTTGGTGTATCGCATGAGAAAGAAGGATGAGGGAAGTTACGACCTTGGAGAACGCAAACCATCCAGTGCTGCTTACCAGAAAGCACCTACTAAGGAGTTTTATGCGTGAAAACTCCCATTTAGTGTCTCTATTTATGAGATCACTGAACTTTTAAAAATAAAGCTTTTGCATAGAATAATGAAGATCTTTGTTTTTTTGTTTTTTTTCATTAAAGAGCCATTCTGGCACTTTAATGATAAAATCCCATTGTATTTAAAACTTTTCATGTATTTCTTTAGAACAACATAAAATTCAAAGTTAACATCTGCAGTGTTCTGTGAATAGCAGTGGCAAAATATTATGTTATGAAAACCCTCAATGTTCATGGAATCGGTTTAAACTTTTACGTGCAAATATGAAAAGATTGTTTTTACCCTACGGTTTGAAGATGAAAGCTGTTTCATTTGAGTCTGCATGTCTCAGATTGACCTTACCAAGTTCGTCTTACTTTGTTAATTTATCTGTTGCTCCCCTCTCCTCTGCTCGCCCCTCTTGTCCCCTTGAAAGCGAAACAAAACTCTATGCCTTTCGTAGCTGTTACGGTGCAGTTTGTCTTTGGATATTTCAGATAATGGTAATTTAGTGTATATGTGATTTTCAAATATATCAACTTTAACCTCCACTTTGTATAAATTTTTAAGTGTCGGACTATCCGTTTTACACTTGCTTTGTTTTTCATTACCTGTAGCTTCAGGCAGATTTGCAACAGCAAATTAACGTGTAAAATTGGATTATCACCGCAAAACTGTTTAGTCATGTCTGTCTAATCAGATCTTCTTTTGGGAGGATTTGAGTAACTGACAAGCCTCAGCAAACCCAAAGATGATAACAGTATTTTGAGAAGTTGCTGCAGATTCCTTTGGCCACTGTATTTGTTAATTTCTTGCAATTTGAAGGTACGAGTAGGGACTTAAGGAAAAAATCAGTTTTTGTTCTTAAAAATGCATTTAAGTTGTAAACATCTTTTTAAGCCTTTGAAGTGCCTATGATTCTATGTAACTCTTCGCAGACTGGTGTTAATGAGTATATATAACAGTTAAAAAAAAAAGTTGGTATTTTATAAGAACAGACGATTATAATGGTAACTTTTGTAGTCTTACGAATAGACGTAAATTGTAATTTGAGAACATAAAAACTACTGAATAAATCATGTGGCCTAATATTGAAAATGTCACTGTTATAAATTTTGTACATTTTCGGTCAAATGTACACCTCCCCTTTGCTAACGACCGTCTGCTCTCAAGGATGTTGTGGGTTTGATTTCTGAGTGTTCCACAGTGTCTGTAAATCAAAAACCAAAGAGCTCAGTGATGACGCTGTTTATCACCAGATTCACTTGTGAATTGGCCAGAGGAAATCTGAATGTATCATCCTGTGTATGTTTGAATGTAGATATCGAAAGGCCGCCAGAGAGGGAATTGTGACTTTTGCAACCTTTATGGAGATAGCTGATGGCAATATTGAGACGAATGCCTGCTCTTGCAAATAACTCTTAGGACCATAAATTCCCAAGGACTAAAGGGGGCTTTCCTGACATCGGTGTCTATGGTTTAGTCCTGTAGATTGTTTTACCTTCGAAACTGCTCCAAATCTCTCCTGAAGCTTAACCGAAGAGGTAATAGATGGAATACCATAGTTCACACTGTAGGGAAGAAGAGTCAGGCAGGGAGGCTCTGTGCATTCAAAGGAGGGCCTCCCTGCTTAGGAATGCAATTGCCAGAAAGCAGCGATGCCTGAGGAAGAGCTGGAAATATGAGAGTACCCTGTCTGGGGACTGCCTTCTAACTGAACATTTCCTTTTTCTATTTTGCCACCAATTTTGTTTTAAACTGTGAGTGGCCAAAGTAGGAAGACAGCAAAAACAGCCACCTTTCCAACATGTAATTTACTTTTAATGAAGTATGAATCCTTCATTTAGAGACCATTCCCCGGAATTGCCACAGAACTCATTAAAAAAAAATTTTTTTTAATGCAGCACTCGGAACAGTGTTTACGTCAATTCTTAATGGCCTTAATTCTCAAATTCCTGTCCAGTCACTTGCACAATCAGTCCACTTTGAAGTGATTAAAAGGAAGTGATAGCACCTTCTTAAAACTGCACAAAGTCCCTCGGTTACGGAGGTTAAGAATGTAGTGGGTATACCTCTAACTGTGCAAAGCATAGCGAAATTCAGTTCGTAGAATAACAACTGCTTGGCATATCCATGCCAGGAAAAGGAGATTTCTGGCAAATATTTTGTCACTGCTGTAAAGCAAAATATTTGTTAAAGTGCCAAAATAAAGTCTGTCGTGCTGAAAGTAAGAAATCATTGTATAGACTGACATCCAGTTTTCTTCAACTGTACGTTTTCTGCTTAGTTATTTTATTTTTAAGATGCAGTAAATAGTACTATAAGAAGTGTTAGTGATGATTACCAAGTTCAGGAAAATTTTGGTAAAATAGAAATATTAAAGCCAATGCGAAAATTTCCTGTTTCCTTAACCACATCTAAATGACTTCCTGCATGTGAATGAATATGGCTTTGTTTGAGAGACTTGCAATATTCAAACTGTCCCATTTTCAGCATGTGGGGGAAATGGTATGAGCTCATTTTTTTAAAAAGTTTCACCTGCAAGTGCCTAGTACCTGAACTTCCGGATTAGGACCTGGTTAATAACATTGAATTTCGTCTGGACAAGATTGCAGAAGTTGCCATCTATTAACATTAAAAGTTGATAGTTTCAGATCAAACGTTTAGTGAATTGATATTTGCTCTCTTTTTTTGGCAAGTTAGACAAAATGCACTTGCTTACTGAGGATGTAGCCAGTTTGTCTAGGGTCTAAGAGACTAAGCTAAGTAAGTGGAACATAATTAATTTCTGGCTGCCCTAAAGAACCAAAGGGTGCTAGTTCCTGAAAGAACAGATGCGGTAATAACTTCGTAGTTTTTAAGAGTTTATTTCTTCAATATCTCAGACATTTTGAAACCTGAAGGAAAAATTTTAAGTGAGGAGCAAAAATATAAAACCTAAAAATATTGCAGGGTTAATTTTATCATCAGGATCTTCTTTACCGCTCTATTATATAATGGAATGCTAGAAAAAAAAATGTTTTAAAATCTATTTGGTTTAAAAAGGCAATGACGTTAAACAAAACAATCTCTAACTTGAATTTTACGTTCTAAGCCTCTGGCAGAAAACAGTGAGACCCTAAGAGGTTTCCAGATAAGGGGAATCAAGCCAGCTGATACATGGAGTTGTCTGAATTAAGTAATCACTAAGGTTTTTTTCAATGCCAGTATTTTATGACCAGAGTGAAATTGGAGGTGTGGTCATTTCTGGGGAATTAGATTTAGCTGGCATAGAAAACTGTAAAAAAGATAGGACAACTGTCTGCCAAGTAACATTGGTAAAATAGTATCAAAGTGAATTTTGTTCCACTCTGTCTCCTAACTCTGGGCGGCTTCACTCTCATGATTTATGGTTCCAAGGTTTCATTCCTTTTTGCTTATCTGCTGCACGCGGTCTTTAGCAGAGCTTTTTCTGACTAAGGAATCATGGTGACTTTGGGAAACTTGGTTTCCTGTGAATTGAGAAGGGTGTAACCCAAGCAACTGTCCTAACCGGTAAATAGCAGAGTGAAGCTTTAGGCCTCGATGCTCCAGATGTGCTGAGTGCAAGACCCATTCATTCCAGTTGCCTTGGCAAACTCACACATAAGGCACAGATGCTGGGTGCAAGGCACCGGAGGTTTAATCAACAGATACTTGCCTAGTGACTTGTCCTGGGCTCTCTTCTAGAAGCTAGGTAAACAGAGATCCTGCTCTCATGGGGTTTGGAGAGGGGTGCAGAGGGGAAACAAAATTAATGACTAAAACCAGCAAGTAGAAATGATCACTTGGTGGTATTTCCACGATGGCCCTGAAGCAGGCTGATGTAAGGGACTGAGGGACTCTTTCAGCCCAGATGGGCTAGGTATGCTCCAGTCACCATCTCAAAGCCTCAGCAACTTAAAACAGGGAAGATTGATTTCTTGCTCATTTCACGTGTCCGTAGGTTGGCGGAGAATTCTGCCCTGAACGATCATCATTCTAAGTCTGGGTCTCAGGCCGGTGGAGGAGCCATTATCTGGTGCGCTGCCAGTCTCTGTGGCCAAAGAAAAATCGTGGCGAAACACACAGTGGCTCGCAGGCTTCCACCCAGTGGTGCCGTATATCGCTTCCACCCACATTTCATTGGCCAGAGCAAGTCACGTGGCTACAACTAACCGCCCAGGTGCAGAGAATTGCAATCCTACTTTGTGCCGCTATGGAGAGGGACGGGACGTTTGCGAAGAGCTGTAATTACTACCGCCTAGTCAGGAAAGTTCTCTGAGAGGGTAGGGACTGAATGACGTGGAGCCGGCTGTGCTAACATCAAGACAAGCGTTCCAGGCTGTGGACAGCCTTGAGGTAAGGGGCTTGGCATGTTGCAGGCACAGGGAGAGGGGGAGTGGCTTCCAAGCAAGTGAATAGGTGTGGGAGAGCTGGGGTAAGCCGGCTGAGAAGTGTGACTGCCTCCGAATCAGTCTTCTTTCCGCTTTTTGGCCCTTACATTTTATTTCCCACAAAGAAGCTAAACTGATCTCTTTATGGTATAAATTATTTATGTCACTCCCTTCAGTGGCTCCTAGAGCACTTAGAATAAAGTCCTGACTCCTTACACTTGCCCCCCAGGCCTTCAGGAACTGACCCCCGGACGGTGCGTTGGAAGGAGACGGGGTAGGGAGTAGAGTACCATGGCCAGTTAGGATGTCATTCTTGTTCCCTGTCAGAGCAATGATGGTGGTTTGGCCTAAGGTGGTAACAGTGAAGGCTCAGAAGACTGGAGAGGTACTGTTTGGGAGACGGAATCAGTGGGTCTTGCTAAAAGGTTGGAAGGAATAGGGAGTAAGGAAAGAAGGGAATCAAAGATCACCCATGTTTCTGGCTGAGCTGGGTGATCCACATTCTGAGAAGGAGAATATCGTGGGGAGTTGGCCGGTAAAACAAGTTCCTTTCGAACCTTGTTAAGTTAGAACTATTAGACACCCAAGTGGAGGTGTCAGGTGAACAGCTGAATGTAAGAATCTGCAGCTCAGAGAAGGGGTCTGAGCTGGAGATGTTAATTTGGGAACAGTGTCCATCGTTGCCTGTTGGCACTCTGATTCATTTCCCTCTCTTCCCTGCTCTGCTCTGTATTGAAGTGGGGGTGACCCATGCAAACTACATTTCCCAGACTTCCCTGCCAGCTGGCTCCTGGGAAAATCTGGCCAATGGAAGGTACTGGCAGAACACTAAAGGTCAGGAGGAATGGAAAAGCCAGCGTTCTTTCCCCTCTCCCTGCTTTGGGCAGCATCTGTAGCATTCATGAGTCTCCTCTATGGTTTGAGATCCCACTGGTCTGACTCTCCTCCAAGTTCCCTGCTCCCACTCTTCCTAAACTCTCATAAACACCACCGTGGCCCTTTTGTCTCTCCAGCCTCAGGGAGGGTCACAGCTTCCCGCTGTTGCTCTACTCTGGGTTATCTCACCCTCCCCGGTTTACCCACACGGCTTTTCCAACATCTTTGGAACTAATTCCCTGGATAAATTCCTTCCATTGTGTTACCCGGCATGGGTTCTATTTTCCTTCCTGGACCCCGACTGATGACACAGGAGCGAACAGCATGTAGATGGTGTTAAAAGCCATGGGACTAAATGAGATCATCTGGAGATGTGCACAGAGAGAGAAGGACCACGGCCCTGGGTCGGCCTGCTCGCAGTCTTTCTTTGTAGATGAACCACTACCAGATTCACTCTTTAGCGCTGGTCACAGGACTGGATTTTCGTTTTGGCAGATGGCTGGCAGAGAACGCAATTTTTAATGGCCAGGGGAAAAAGAAATCCCCACGAGGCTTGATAGCGAGCTCATTTTCGAGCACATTAATAAGCATGTTCAAGTATCCACTTCTACCAGGTCGTTAACAACATACACTACGAACTGTTTTTAAAACTGAAAGAAGTAATTGGAAGAGTAAGAACTATTTGAATATTCAGGAAATATCTCTGTCATCTGTGTTTCCAATGGGAATATGTCAGCAAACAAAACAGCAATTCTCCTACTTGTAGCCTTGTCCTGGGATCATTGAAAGCAGGATTTTGCCTCTTTAATTACATGCTGCTTAGGTAAATACCAGAGTAAGCCGGCATGTCCTCTGCCCAGACCAATTTCAAGGAAAAACAGTAAAGTTGGTACAAAATGTAGATGGATCTGGCTCCATGTCAGACCCAGAACTTGGGGATTATGAAAAGTTTCCGTTTCTGATAACCTCGTATCTCAGTCCTTTCCTTTTTTAATTTTTTAGTATCTGTTACTCTTCTTTTTCGCATTTAGTTCACTTTTTCCTGTGTAAAATAAAGATGATAACATACACCGTATGCCTTGTGGGAATTCAGTGAGGCACATTCAATGAGGTGATGCACCTAGAACAATATCTGGCATCTGGTAGGACCTCAATACAGGATCATTTATTCATTCATTCACCAGCTGTTTCCTGGGCACTCACTATGTACGAGGTACACAGTTCAAGCCCTGAGAACACAGGAGTCAACAAAACAACATCCTGGCTCTCAAGTAACTTACATTCTAGTGGGAAGAGACAGACCATGAATATGTAATGTATCAACAGGAAAGTGACATTTGAGGGGGGTGAAGGTGAGGAGGGTTTGAGCCATGATAGGTGGGGTAGGAGGCCTGAGGAATGGGCAACATTCCAGGCCAAAGGAACAGTAAATGCCAAGACCTTGAGTATAGCCAAGGAGCAAGTGAGCTAGAGACTAGAGTGATGGGCAGTCAGTGAAACGTCCACAGGCCAGATGGTATATGGATGGCCTTGTAGCTTTGTAATGGCCTTGGAGAGTTGCAGGATTTTGATCCAAAGAGTGACATTAACTCACCTATGCTTACAATTCGCTCTCAAACCTTAGCACGCATCAGAATCACCAGGAGCACTGGTTAAAACGCAGATTTCTGGACGCTACCTCCAGAGTTTCTGATTCTATAGGTGAAAAGAACCCAAGAATTTGTATTTTCAACAACTTTCCCAGCAAGGACCCCACTTTGAGAACCACTGCTTCCAAAGGATTGCTTTGATTATTGTGTTGAGAATAGATTGGCTGTGGGTGATGGATGTAGGCAAAAACACAAGCAGGGAGACTAGCGAAGCTGTTGCAGTCCTCCAGGAGAGAGAGAGCCACGGTGGATGGCAGTGGTGAGAAGTGATGTATACTGGAGAGCCAAACTGGCTGCAAAGTCTGGAAATCTAAGTGAATACATAATAAATGGTTTATTGACATTATATTATAACACCTGATCACATTATATGATTCATGCTCCCAGACTTTATGGCCACCCCGTGTTCTGAAGGTATAGTCAACAGAAATTGCTAACAAAGCCTGGGTGATACTCTTCTCCCAGATGGCCACAAGCTCCTGACCCTTCCCTTCTTAGGATATCAGGAACCACCGTCATGATCCATTCCCCAATCAACCCCACTCCTTTCTTTTCACCCCCATAACCTTCAACATATACCTCGTTCCAGCCTTGTGTTACATACCTGCTTTTTCCTTCAGCTCTCCGTGGTGGGGGCCTAGATCAGGTTTGATTCATTGTGCGGCTTCCCACCCACCCTGAGCACCTAGCCCAGCTCCTAGCATTGGATGATGGACGAATGCCCATATCATCAGATCTCTTACTAGCTCTTACTCATTCCTCCCTGAAATTTACTAAGGCCCCATATGTCTGGGACATTCAGCCAAAGCAAAGCAAACCAAGGAATCTATAGCACATCAAAAATCTAGACAGAATCCAAGCAGCTAGGTATTCACAGATATTTGAACGTCACCCACTTAAAACACAGGATATGCCCTTGGTGGGTTAACGGTTTTCTTGCAGATATATTTTATCATCTTGTAGATAAATATTTAGCATTTATACAGGGAGCTGATTAGTGTTTTCTTGCTTTCTTCTCTCAATATTTCCATTATTGTACCATATTATCACCAAGCTGGATCTATGCTGTCCTGAGATCAAAAACTACCCTTTTTATGACCCCCTCTCCCATTTGTGTGAAGGAGGCTGGGCTGTAAACACGGTATGAAAAAAAATTCTTATATGCCATCTTGATGGCTAACATCTGTTCAAATTTCCATTCATAAATTTAAAATTCAGGCCTCTACAGCCATCTGTTTTCTTGCAACCATCTGAAAAAAAGAAAAGCCCAAGGCAGATGTGCAGGTGGGAGAGAAGGTTCTGCCTGGCTTGGCTAACTTTTCTGAGTTTTGCTTTGCTTTCTTTTACCTCCCCAGCAGAGGAAGGCATGACTTTCCTTCCTTCAGGGAGGGATTTCAGTCCCTGTGTCAGTTTCCTGCTGTACTGGGAGAAGGCATAAGGAGATGGCCAGCATCTTCTTTTTCTCCCCACTCCTCTTTTTAGTTTATTTAATCATGTTAACCCTATCTTCTGGACAATTTGTAAAACACTGTATTTATTTATTTATTTGTTTGTTTGTTTTTGGCTGTGTGGCTTGTAGGATCTTAGTTCCCGGACCAGGGATCAATTGAACCTGCCCCCTTGGCGTGGAGTCCCAACCACTGGACGGCCAGGGAATTCCCTAAAACATTTTTTTGTTCATTTTATCATTGCCTTCTAGTGCACTCTCTGTCTCTCCTTGTCTCTTTGTCTGTCTGTCTGTCTGTCTCTCTCTCTCTCTCTCTCTCACGCACACACACACACACGCTAGGAGTGGAGTGTCCATTTTATGAACAAGAAATCATCCTACTGACTTGCTTAATCAGGTCTCCCTGGCAATCTTGGCTGAAGCTGGAGAACTGGAACCCATGGCTTGCCTGGATCATAGGCGATTTTGTAGCTTGCTGGGCCACTGGGCCTCTCACTGGGAAGTTTTCTGAGGATGCCTTTGGCGTGGTGAACGGATATGATTTGGCAGCTGTAGGACCCAGATGCCACGGCCCTTTTTTATTTTGTTCTTGGCGCTGTCGTCTGTGTCTAAGGGACTGGGCTGCTTCTAAGGCTGCTTGACTTTATTCCAACGGTGCTGTCGCGGCAACTGTGAAATGCCTTTGAAAGCTGACATAACACTTTGGGGGCCTGCTGGGCTACAGTACTCTCTCAAACGCAACCTAGCCTGGGACTCACTTTTAGCTTTATATAATTAACTTTTCCTAGTTTATCTTGAGAAATAATCCTCAGCAAACCACATGCAAAGTCTATTTCACATTCTAATGTCCCTCTCTGCAAACCTCAGCAGTGTGAGCAAGGATCCACCCATCCCAAACCCTAGTTTAACAGCCCTGTACGTAAGCTGGTGGTTTGTGGGATCGTCTTGCTGGGTTCTATGTACTCATTTTCATCCTACTCTGACATTGCTTTTATATATAACTCATGACTGATCTCACTGTATGACCTGGAATGAATCATTTAACCATCTGACAACTTCTTGAAATGCCACGAGAGTAGACAAAGACTTGCCTCCCTTGGGCTTGCTGGGGTGATGTTTGTGAGTGTGAGGAAGGGCTAGGCTGGCGTGGTTGACACACAAATTTTCAACTTGCAAGTTACCCATAATTCTGAACAGCTGTTGTCACCCCATCAGAGAAGTCTCAGCCACTAGTTTCACCAGGCCCCCCACGCTGTCAATGGAAGCCTCGAGCAGTTTCTGCTCTCAGAATCCCTGTCCTGTCCCTTTCTTCCACTCCCTGGATTCCTCTGGACTCTAGATTGAGACATCTCCAGAGACAGGGTCACAAGCCTTACCTTACAGCTTAGTGTCAGGGTGTAAAGGGGTCTGGAGCAGAGATGGCAAATGCCTGGCTTTGGGGCCTCTCTTCCTGCTTCTCCATTCATGGAAGACATCATTAATTGACCCTGGCATCCTTTCCTGCTACGGCCAATCTCAGAATTCTTCTCCAGACAGTGGTCTGAGTTCTGTGCAGCCACGGTCATTGATTGGAATTGAGTTGGGAGATAAAACCTATTCACTATCCTTTGCCCAGCGGGACACTGGTCTTGAGGCCATAATTGTTCTGAATCAGCCATGTTGTTAAAAAAGTTTGGTCTATCTAGGGGCTTCCCTGGTGGCGCAGTGGTTGAGAGTCCACCTGCCGATGCAGGGGACACGGGTTTGTGCCCCGGTCCGGGAAGATCCCACATGCTGCGGAGCGGCTGGGCCCGTGAGCCATGGCCACTGAGCCTGCGCGTCCGGAGTCTTTGCTCCGCGACGGGAGAGGCCACGACAGTGAGAGGCCCGCGTACCGCAAAAAAAAAAAAAAAAAAAAAGTATTCTTTGTAAAGCCCTTAGAATAGTGCCTAGCATACAGAAGGTACAATATAAGAGCTCATGAATTAAAATAAATGCCATGTTCCGATCTGTTTCCTTTTATTCTCTCTATGAAACAAAAAAATGAGATGATCACAAATTTTGTAGTTGTATAAATGAGGTGCTATTGGTATCTATTAATAATTTATTTAACACTTTACAAATGTATTAACTCATTTAGTACTCCCAATAACCTTCTGTGGCGGGGTGTTAGTTCCAGTTTTACAGGTGAGATAACTGAAATGTTTCTATATGATATTAAAATGGACTGATACAGCCAGACACACCCTTAGGCACCTCTCAGATACATGCAGCCGAGGTGATGACCCTATGCCAGAGACAAGGAGATACTTCAGGGACTTTGTCCAAACGTCTTCTGTAACATTAACATGTCCCAGAGGATAAAAATGTGGGTTATTCAAAGTTGTATACACTGACCCCATTGATGCTTTCCCCCTAATTCTGTTATTTAAATTTTGCTTAAAAATTATCTTTTACTACCACAGAAAAAGGGCATAGACACTGTTGTATATTAGAAAATAAAGACAAGCAAAAATAAGAGAATAAAAACGTATTCCCGCCGCTCAATGAATACTAGTACTAAGGTTAGTATCTATCCTTCTAGAACTTTACTGGTATTTCTCTTTTTTCCACAAAATCAGATCACATGATGCTTACCGCTGTTCTATTACCTGCTTTTTTTTTCTTTTCTGGTCAATGATGTCCATTTTTCCATTTCAACACATTGCATCTCATCTAATAATAAACCATATTTACATTGCCCAATCATCTCCAAAATGTGCTTTGTTGCTGTTTATCCAAATTTGAATCTCATCCAAGACCGTGTTTGCATCTGCTCGTCATGTCCCATAAGCCTCTTTTAATCTATCCCTGTTTTCATGACACAGATTCTTTGAAGAGACTGGGCCAGTTGTCCTGCATCCTTGACCTTTTTTTTAATTTGGAAACAATCGTAAATTTACAGAAAAGTTACAGTACAAATAATTTGTATTTTTTTTCTGAAGTATGTGAGAGTGAGTTGCTGACATGATGCCCCATCACATCCAGACACTTACGTGTATATTTCCTACAAAAGACATTCTCCTACATAACCACAATACCCCTATCAAATCAGGAAATTAACATTGATCCATCACTACCATCTAATCGTCAAACCTTCTTCAAGTTTCTTTAATTACCCCAGTAAAAAAGCCTTTCAGATGAAGGATTCAGTCTGGAATAATGTGTGGAGTTTTGGTGCCGCATCTCTTTAGTCTCCTTTGATATGGAACATTTTTCAATCTTTCCTTGACTTTCATGACCTTGACCTTGGTGGAGATTGGAGGCTAGTGATTTTGTATAATGTCCCTCCATTTAGATTTGTCTGATGTGTCTTCATGATTAGATTCAGGCTATGCATCTTGGGCAGAAATATCACAGAACTGATGTTGCATTCTTCTCACTACACCCCATCAGGTGTCCTAAGATTTAGATTTGCCCCATTACTGATGCTGTTAACAATAACCATTAATGTAGTGTCTGCCACCCAGGCATCTTTCTCTTTGTAATTAGTCAGTATCCAATGGGGAGGCACTTTAAGACTAGCGAAATATCTCATTATCTTATTACTTTTTTCTTTTTTTAAAATAAATTTATTTATTTTTGGTTGCGTTGGGCCTTCGTTGCTGCGTGAGGGCTTTCTCTATTTGCAGCGAGAGGGGGCTACTCTTCCTTGTGGTGCATGGGCTTGTTATTGCGGTGGCTTCTTTTGTTGTGGAGCACGGGCTCTAGGCATGTGGGCTTCAGTAGTTGTGGCTCATGGGCTCTGGCTGGAGGGCTTCAGTAGCTGTGGCGTGCGGACTCTAGAGCGCAGGCTCAGTAGTTGTGGTGCACGGGCTTAGTAGCTCCGCGGCATGTGGAATCTTCCCGGACCAGGGCTCGAACCTGTGTCCCCTGCACTGGCAGGCGGATTCTTAACCACTGTGCCACCAGGGAAGCCCCGCATTATCCTGTTTCTTATCACACCTTCAATTTGTTATTTATTTATGTCAGTATAGGTTCATGAATTCCTCTTTCATTTAATGGGTCGTAATCTATAACTATCTTTATTTTCATGCTTATTATTGTTCCCTATTTGCCTAGTGGGAGTCCCTTCAAGCTGGCTTCTGCGTCTTTTTGATGTGACATGTCTCTCAATTCTTTGATCACTTTTTAACTTTCTGGTACAAAACGAGGTTTCGGGGTTATCTTGTACTTTTCCTAGCCCAGCTCTGGCATCAGCCCTTTATCCAAGGATCCCTGGTGTCTTTTAGTGGAGAATAGTGTTTAGAAACCAAAATCTAGGCACTTAGGATGCTCACTGATATTGGAGTATCACTACTCCCAGATCCTCTCAATGCGCAGAGCTAGGGAATGTGTATTTGTGCATGTACACACTTACATTTTTTTATCTATATATCTATCATCTATCAACTTTCTATCTATCATCTATCTATCTGTTTATCCTCTATATATCTGTCTTGAAAATTATGTGTTCACACCATCACCTCCACCTCTAATCCAGCACGACAGGGTTCACTCTAGTCTTCCCTTTTCCATATTTGTAATGTCCTTCTCCAACCGTGAGACATCTAGCTTTCCTTGTCCTTAATACATTTTCTTATTTAATCAACCCACCTCTATGTAACCAGTCTCTCATCTGTCCTCCTTATACCACTTGGGCTCCATGTGGATGTCCTTTTTCACCCAGCTCAAGCCCTGCCAATTCACACCACCTCGCCCTTCTGTCTGGGCAACCTCCTCACCCCACTGGGGCTCCAACCCCGTCCCAGCCTCCCCTCCACCCCCCTCAATGTGGACATCTTCCTCACTCTGCTCAGGCTTTAATGTCTTACACTGGGTTGCACCTCTGTGGGGAAGAGACATCCTTCTCACCTTGTTCTGGCCATGACACCCCACACAGGGTCACCCTCCCACATGGAGACTTGCCTCACCCCACTCAGCCTTCAGCTCCTTACACGGGCAGCTCATCTACATAAATGCCCTCTTCATCCTTCCCGGGCCAGGCTACCCTGTGCTAGGCTTAGCCCTTGTGTGGGTACCCTCCTTCTTCCACTCAGACACTAGCAACCTCCTCTGGGCCACCACAGCTTACCATCCCCCCAGGCCCTAAACACACACACATACACACTTTACTTGCTCAGCTCTATCTAATGGCTGTTGCACAAATTGTTCGGGAAGGAGAGAGGAAGGGAAAGAAGAGAAGGAAGAGGGGCCACAATTGACACTGGAGGAAGAGAATACTGTACTATCATCCTCTCCCACCAATGATCAAGACCCCAGATCCACACCTTTATTACTGGCTGGATAAGAAAGTGTTTAGTAGTAATTCCACAAATACCATGGGTTTCTTTCCTGTGGGTATTTTTTGAGAGAGAGAGAGCCAGGAAAAGATTTCTATTGTTCTTTCCCAAGGAATTTGGTGAAGAGAGATGCCAGTTTGCTAATAATTAGTAGGGAACTGATTAGTTTGCAAAGGAACCCATAACAAGGTGGTTTAAAAAACCACTGGGTGGTTTAAAAAACAGACATTATTTTCTCACTGTTCTAGAGACTAGGAGTTCAAGATCAAGGTGTCCTCAGGGCTGGTTTCTTCGGAGCCCTCTTTCTTTGGCTTAGAGACGGCCATCTTCTCCCCATGTCTTCACTTTGTCTTCCTTTTGTTTATCTGTCCTAATCGCTTCTTGCAATAAGGACACCAGACATATTGGATTAGGGCCCACCCTAATGACTTCTTTTCAACTTAATTACTTCTTTAAAGATTCTGTCTCCAAATACAGTTACACTTTGAGGCACTGGGGCTTAGGAAGAAATTCGAGGGGACACAATTGAGTCTACAATAGGAACATACTCCCATAGGCTAAAAGTCTTATGTGAGGCTAAAAGTGGCCAGAGTGCCTTATGCAAAACCGATTTTTAAGACTTCCTTATTTGAATGACTAACCTCTCTGTAACAGCTTATTCTTTCTATGCTTTCCCATCAAAAATTCCTATTAACAAATCTGGGAAAAATAGTCCGAATATTTTGTTCAGCTATAGAGGAAGTTTTGACCTTTGGGTTTCCTGAATAACATCAGTTAAAGCCAAGGGCAACACCACCAAAAGAAGGGGAACACGTATTAAGGGGCCCATGCAAGGAAACAAAGGGCCCACAGGATGGAAACAAAATGACTCAGTGGTTCTCGATTATAGAGAGAGGTCTGGCTCAGGGGTCCTGGGCCGGGTGCAGAGGTTGGAGACATTGGCCCATGGGATACAAAGGGTGCAGCCCAGGGTTTTCGGAGGAACTGCATTCAGGGTGAGCCTGAAAGAGGCGGCCAGGCTCAACGTACCATGAAGTGTCAATCCAAAGAGATCCAGGTACCAGACCACAGGACAGAAGTAGAGATAAGGAACCAGAGAAGAAGTTTTAGAGTGGAAAGTACAAAGTGGAACCTGGTGCAATTTTCTGAACCAGTGGGACATAACTAGGAGCTGTCTCTAGGTCCTCAGCAGTGTCAGCCATGGGTGAGCTTAGCCCTTACACCTGCTAAGGTAATCCAACCAAATCATGTACTCTATGAATCAGGACTCTCTTAGAAGCAAATGGCAGAAACACTAGCTAAAATAAGCTTAAATAAAAAGGGAAGTTAGGGCTTCCCTGGTGGCGCAGTGGTTGAGAGTCCGCCTGTCGATGCAGGGGACACGGGTTCATGCCCTGGTCTGGAAGGATCCCACATGCCGTGGAGTGGCTTGGCCTGTGAGCCACGGCCGCTGATCCTGCCCTCCGCAACGGGAGAGGCCACAACAGTGAGAGGCCCGCGTACTGAAAAAAAAAAAAAAAAAGAAAGGAAGTTATTGGTGCATGTAGCTGAAAGGGGCAAATCTAGCTTCAGGAACAACTGGATCTTGGCGTTCAAATTGTATCAGTACTTTCCAACTGATATCGGCTCAACCCTGCCTCCCTCTTTGGTTTGGCTGCATTTTTTCACCACATATGTCCTTTCTAGCGCTAGGAGAGATGTTTTCAAATAGATCAGCTTCCACTTTCCTTTATCTGTCCAGAAGAATCCACCCTCTCTCTTCCAGTGTCTGCATTACATTTGAAGGAAGACTCTAGTTCAGTTTGAGTCGTATACCCACTTCCAAACCAGTCACCTGGTTAGGAAGATGGCGTACTCGTTCTGGGTATGGTGGAGAGTTGGGCACAACTGTACGAAAACCATGTGGAAAGGGAGAGCAGTGGATCCCTAGAAGGGCAGCAAAGTGCTGTTGCAGAGGAATGGAGCATGGATGCATGGAAGGTGGGCCAGACCATGCGTCTATTCCAGACTGCTCTGCCAAAACCAGGGTGGACACATTTTACATCTTATGTCCTGAAGTAGTCTGTGTGCTAGATGATCTCTAATGTGCCTGAGAATGACCTCAGAAGACTAGGTCTGAGGACTCCTAAAGTTTCTTGCTATGGCACTGGCCTCCTTCTGAGTCAGGCGCTGTCTCTACCTGCTAAACCAATGTCCGCTCTCATCCACTTTTGCTTGTCATTTTAGTGTCCACAAAGAGATCGGTAAGAGTTACCTTGACTCCAGTACATATAGTAGGCAAAGTACATCCAGCCTTGGCCAAGCAAAGAAATGAATCTTCACGTTTCTGGTGAGATGTCTCCTGCCCAAGAGGCCTAGTGACAGTTTCTGCCTTTAGTAGAAAACATTATAATATACTCACAAATAAGGCAGATAATATCAGGTTGATTCTCATTGTGTTTCCTTCATTCCATCTATCTCTAATCTATCTATCTATCATCATTTATCTTCTATCATCTGTAACACTTATATAGCACTCACCATGTGCCAAGCATCATTTTAAGTGCTTTTTACAAATACCAGCTCCTTTATTCCACATAATTTTCATATCCTAACAGTCCCCTTTGTGTCACAGTTGAGGAAAGAGTTTTTCTTCTGCAGGTTTATGAAAGTCCAAAAATTGATCCTGAACATCTGAAAGTCAAAGTAATCAATAATTAAAACTAACATGGTGGGTGGGGTGGGAGGGAGGTCCAAGAGGGAGGGGATATAGGTATACATAGAGCTGATTCACTTCATTGTACAGCAGAAACTAAAACAACATTGTAAAGCAATTATACTCCAAAAAAAACCAACAACAACAACTAACAATGAGAAACTTACCTCAGGGCAAATCAAGTTTACCCTCCCTCCCCTGCCAAAAAAAAAAAAAAAAATGTTGAGTAAGTATTCCCTGAAGTATTTAGTCCTTGGGTCTTTTGAAAATTATAATTTCAGACAGTCCTCTGAGCTACCTTAATGTGATATAAATAAAAGGAATTCAATCTTCTACGTATTGGATACTATGCTAAAAATATATATACTTATTTATTCGTCCTTAGTGAATGAGTCACAGTTCCTGCTCTCATGAAACTTACTCTCTAGTGAATAATAGTCAAATGTGGCAGAGATTGATAATGGTCTCCCTGTTTATTCCATCCTTCTTCCTATTAGTAATAGAATCCCCAAAAGTTTCAGCTGTGCCTATGGCTGCCAAGGTAGAAACTGCTTTCCCCAGCACCATTGTAACTAAATGGGGCAGTGAAATTATATTTTGGCCAATCAGGTGTGAGCAGAAGTAATGCATGCAACTCCCAGGTCAGTTGATTAAGAATCCCCTTTCTCTCCCGTTTTTTGTCTACCTTCCCGTGGATTAGAATGTGCAGATGTGGTGCTGGGGTCCGGCTTCACCCACGGGGTAAGAACCACACTCTAGCAGCCTATCTCAAGTGGGGTTCCTGTAAGAGAAATAAACCTTACAGAAAATGATTTAAGTAACTTTGTTTTTAACATCTTTATTGGAGTATAATTGCTTTACAATGGTGTGTTAGTTTCTGCTTTTAAGTAACTCTTATCTCCATTATTCCAAGGATGGTACAAAGCTATACTATTCCAGATACATAAGAGAAACGTTAATTCATTACTACAATGGATGCTTTAAAGCATTAAGGCTTAATTCTTTCAGTTGGGAAGGGCTGCTTGAGGATGTTGAAGCAAGAAAATAAAAGAAACCTGTATTCCTAGATGTCCACTTGGACTTCAGCCTCCAACCCATTTTGACTGCCTGCCCATCTCTGGACAATACGAGAGAGAAATGAATGTCAATATGATTTGAGTTTCTATGTTTTGTGGTGTCTTTTATACAGCAGCTTAGCCTTTTGCCTATCTAATTTATACCAATAGGAGAAAGAGCATTGCAGTGGGATTCAAGAGAACTGGGTCCGAAGAGCTGTGTGATGTTGGGCCAGTTGCTCTCAATCTGAGAAGATAAATAAGAACGCTTTGGGTATTGTCTTTGGCACAATGCTTCAGCCAAGGGAGGCCATCTGGACAGAGCAGTAGCTACAGACTCAAGGAGAACATCTCTAAAGCAATGCCAGGAGGTGCTTTTTCCACTTGCCTCCTGCCCAACTTTGTCCTAGACACTTCTGGGGTAAATACCTCTCTGATTCATGAACCAAAAATTCAAACTGCCAAGGAATAAAGTGGATGTGTAAAAGAACTGTCAGACCAAACACATATAATTTGGCTGGCTTTCTTCTGGGAGACACATCTTTCCCCAAAGACAAAAAGTTGTAGTTGCCAGCAGAGAGGGTGTTTTATTTTTTGTTTTTTTTTTTTACATCTTTATTGGAGTATAATTGATTTACAATGGTGTGTTAGTTTCTGCTTTATAACAAAGTGAATCAGTTATACATACACATATGTTCCCATATCTCTTCCCTCTTGCGTCTCCCTCCCTCCCATCCTCCCTATCCCACCCCTCCAGGCGGTCACAAAGCACCGAGCTGATCTCCCTGTGCTATGCGGCTGCTTCCCACTAGCCATCTACCTTACGTTTGGTGGTGTATATATGTCCATGCCTCAGAGAGGGTGTTAATAGTCATCTTAGGGGAATACTGTATTCTGGGTTCTACTTTTTTTTTTGCTATACGCAGGCCTCTCACTGTTGTGGCCTCTCCCGTTGTGGAGCACAGGCTCTGGACGCCCAGGCTCAGCGGCCATGGCTCACTGGCCCAGCAGCTCCGCGGCATGTGGGATCCCCCGGACCGGGGCACGAACCCGTGTCCCCTGCATCGGCAGGCGGACTCTCAACCACTGCGCCACCAGGGAAGCCCCTCTACTGAATTTTTGTTTCTCTCCAATATGTTGACTTTGCAGCACCAAAGTCAAACCACTGATCTCTCTCCCCATAGCTCTTATCCATAGAGTCATGGCATGCTACATATAACTAACAGTGGTGCCCCAAATGCAAAGTCCATGGACAATATCACATGCAAGTCTTGCAATCACAAGATGGGGGAGATACAAATCTAGATTTTATGGATGAGAAAACTGATGTCTAGAGAATTTTAAATAACTTGTAGAAGGCCACAGAGATATTAAATAATAGTGTGTCTGTAGCCTCTACGTATTGAGAAAAAAGGGCCTCTCTTGTGGATTGAACTGTTGACCCCAATTTTTCACCTCTCCTTGTATCTGCATTCTTTACAAGTGAGTTTACAGTTTCTCTCACTAGAGGCATGGTGTACTTCCCTGCCTCTTGTCTTTGGACTCAGCTATGTGACTTGCTTTGCCCAATGGAATGTGGGTGGACATCATTATGTCCCTGTTCTGATCCCAGGCCTTAAGAGAATCACAGTTTCTGCCTTCTCTCTGGGGCTTCTGCCATTGCCATGGAAAGAAGATGCCCTGGATGGTCAACTGCTCCAAGGAGGATGAGAAGAAGCCTCCATAGGTAGTACTTCCCCTTTATCCCAGGTCCCAGAATTAACACACAAGGAACAGATGTGAGGTCCATGTACAGTGAGGAACTGAGCCCAGAGAGACTTGCAGGTTGAAGCAGAGAAGCCAGCTAAGCCCAGCCTAGTATAGGCCTGGCCAACGACATGTGAGCAAGAGTAAATGAGTTCTTTTATGACGCTAGGATGGTTTGTTATACATCAATAGCTGGCTGAAACAATCTCTTAAAACACTTTTTATCCACTGTGGAAATATTGCATTGTCCTGAAATGGGGATTATTCTGCTTATAAAAGCTCCCTGTAGATTTTATGATAAAGTCCACACTCTAACTGATCTCCAAACAGTCTTGGATCTGATCCTTGCCTAACTGTCCACTGTATCTCCTCCGCACACTTATTACGTTCCCTCCCCACATAGGTCGTCGTGTTTCACACCTCCATGTCTTTGTGTTCACGGCAGCCTCTTCCTAGAATGTCTTGACTCCTCTGCCTAATTAATTCTAATCATTCTTCAAGATGAAGCAAAACATCACCTCTTTCAGGAAGCTTTCTCTGCCCTCCAGTATGATGTAGATGCCCCCTTAGATGTGCTCACCTTTCGTCTAGCCCTTGTCACATCATATTAAAACCATCTTTCCACATGCTTATCTCTTCCACCTGCTTCTAATCTCCTTGAGAGCAGAGACAGTGTTTCATTTGTCCTTGATTCCTGGACTCCAGCACAACGCTAGGCAGAGGACAACCCCTGCAAGAAATGAATACTAAACAAAAGCATGAGATATCAAGCAATCACTTAAAACCTTCCCAAACTAAGAAATCCATCTGTATCTTTAAGAAGAGGCTCTTTTCCCTCAATAAGAGAAGGATTTTAACTGTACATGATTCCCAGGCTCCTACCAACTACTTAAAGGCTGCCACTATGTTTTTGTTTTTTGAAATTTTAGTTGTCATAAAACGCATATACCACAAAATTTACCATCTTAACAATTTTTAGGTATACAGTTTAATGACACTAAGTACATTCACGTTGTTTTACTACCATCATCATCGTTCATCCATAGAATGCTTTTCCTCTTGCAAACCTGAAATTCTATATCCCTTAAACAATAACTCCCCATTCTCCCTTACCCCCATCCCCTAGCAACCACCATTCTACTTTCTGTCTCTATGAGCTTGACTACCCTAGGGACTTCATATAAGTGGAATTATACAGTAATTTTCTTTTTATGACTGGCTTATTTTACTCAGCATAATGTCCTTACGGTTTATCCTTATAGCATGCATCAAATTTTCCTTCTTTCTAAGCCTGAACAATATTTCATTTTATGTATGCAACACGTTTTGTTTACCCATTCATCTGTCAGTGGAGACTTGGGTTGTTTCCAGTTTGGGGCTACTGTGAATAATACCACTATGAATATGGGTATATAAAAATCTATTTTCAATTCTCTTGGGTATAAACTGCAGGGGAGGAAAAAAATCTTTTTCCTCTACCTTCTTTGGTGACTGGGACCCTGAAAATTCAACTGCCGAAAGACAGGCTAACAAGAGAAATGGTTTACCATGTATGCATATAGAGGACTTCATAGAAAAGAAGTGAAGACCCAAAGAAGCAGTTAGACCCAGGGGCTTGTATACTATTTTAACAAAGAGCAATAAATTTGTGGAGACTTGCCAAAATAAAAGAAAAGAGGTTTTGGATTTGGGGGGAGGTAAACTGTAGGAAGGTAAATAGATGCTGGAAGATAAGTATTATTTTAATAAGGTTTGTTTGTGCAGGTTCATTCTAGTGCCATCTCTAGCAATGAAGGTTGTTTTCCTTCTCTTGGTACAGGAAAGGGGTGTGGGGACTTCTTCACAAAGGAAAATTTGTACTCTCCCTTTAGGCAGAAAGGGGAGGGTAGAGAGCTTTCCCCTGCACCGGCTGTTTGTCAATTGTCTTCAGCTCAAATTAATCCTTATGCTAAAGTGGCATATTCTTTTGGTAGTGCATTCTTTTCCTTTAAAATTTTATTTTATTGAAGTATAGTTGATTTACAATGTTGTATTAGTTTTTGGTGTACAGCAAAGTGATTCAGTTCTACATATACACAAAAGTTTGCATCTGCTAACCCCACACTCCAAATCCTTCCCTCCCCCTTGGCAACCGCAAGTCTGTTCTCTATGTCTATGAGTCTGTTTCTCTTTCATAGATAAGTTCATTTGTGTCATATTTTAGATTCCACAAATAAGTGATATCCTAGGGTATTTGTCCTTGTCTGACTTACTTCAATTAGTATGATAATCTCTAGGTCCATCCATGTTGCTGCAAATGATATTATTTCATTCTTTTTTATGGCTGAGTAATATTCCATTGTGTATATACATATATATATATTCAATTATATATATATATATATATATATATCTCACATCTTCTTTATCCATTCATCTGTCGATGGACACTTAGGTTGTTTCCATGTCTTGGCTATTGTAAACAGTGCTGCCATGAACCTAGGAGTGCAGGCATCTTGTCAAATTATAGTTTTGGCAGGATATATGCCCAGGAGTGGGATTGCTGGATCATATGGCAACACTATTTTTAGTTTTTTGAGGAACCTCCATTCTGATCCCCTTGGATACCTGGAAGTAGAATTACTGGATCATATAGTAATTCTATTTTGTAATTTTTTGAGGAGCTACCATACTGTTTTCCATAATGGCTCTACCATTTTACATTCCCACCAACAGTGCATGAAAGCTTCAATTTCTCCACATTCTTTCTAATATTTTAATTTTTTTGGATATCCTTAAGGGTATGACGTATGAGGTGGTTGCTACTATGTTTTAAGTAAATTCTTGTTTGGATTCAAGACATACTGTCCATAAGAATTTTCAAAGGAAGCAGAAAAGTATTTAAACTCAGCAGTGTTTGTTTGACCAGGGTCCAACTGGAATCATTTGCAGAGGTTATAATGAAATCATACAATATGCTTAAAACCAACCAACACAACACCTATCACAGGTTGGGTTTTCCAGGATGCAGACTCTAAGAGAGAAATTACCATGCAGAAATATTATAAGGGAGGGCTGGAGGGATCAACATCTGTGGAAAGAAAGGGCAGGGAAGAAAGCAGGATAAGACAGAAGCTAACTCTATGGGAAGCTCTGAAGCTAGGTTGGGTCTTTCCAGTTTTCCTCACTAGGAATGTGGTCTGGGAAGGCCACCTGTTTTCGAAGTGTGTATTGTATTTCTTTGAAGGTGACATAGACCTGTTCCAGAATCCTGGGGGACTATGTTGTGGTTCTTTCATTAGGAATTTCCATAAATTCTCTATGGTGTGTTTTCCCACACTGATAAATCCAGTATCATAGCGTTTGCCTGGTTGTGTGGCCCAACTTCAGGGCAGTGCTCACTGCAGTCTGGATCTGCTGAAGAGCCTTTTCCTGCTCTGGTCCCGCTCAAACCTGGCAGCATTTTTTGTCCCTCAGTATATGAGATAGAGAATCCCTAGTTATAGAAATGTTGACTCAAGGAACCAAAGAAGTCTACCAAGCATTGTGCTTTCTTCTCTGTGGTGGGAGACGCAAGATTCAATAATCTGCCTTTTACTTTGGAGGGATGTCCCAGCACACCCCAGACCACTCATCAAATATTTTACTGATGTAGTGGGTCCCTTCATCTTGTTTAGGTTTACTTCCCACTCTCTAGAGCTCATGTGTCTTACAGTATTGCTACCTCTCAGCCTTTTTTGCTCATCCTGTCCAATGAGTATCATGTAACTGCTATAGTGGACCAGTGCAAAGTTCTGTGAGATGTCCAGCTGGCCTACGTGTTTTTGTACTATATTACGACAGAGGATGGTAGAATTAACATAGCCCTGGGGTAAGACTGTTCGTTCTAAATGAACATGACTTTTTTTCTCTTCTTCCTTTCTAATGAGAATGGAAGAGAATACATGTATCTGATTAATGGCAGCATACCACATGTCTAAGACCATGATAATCTGCTCAAGCAAAGATACCACATGGAACTGAAGCTTCACTCAGGTTACTATTTTATTTGATTGAGTTTACAACAGTGCACTGTCATCCTCTAACTTTATTTAATTTTTGAGGGAACCAGGCTGAAAATTAAATGGAGATACAGCGGGGACCACCACCCCTACATCCTGTAGATCTCTGTGTCACTCTGAACCTACTGCCACAATTTTACATTTTGATCATTGGACACACCTCCGTCTGACATTTAACTGCAGCTACCTGACCTCCATTATCTTGGAGTTCTTGCCCCTCTCATCAGCCCATCCTTATTGCTTTGGTAAATGGTTGGCTGGTGGACTTTCTAGCCTTAGGTAATCTATCTAGTATGCCCACCTCTCTGAACCTTTGATCCCTTCCTAAACCATCTGCCTTGGCAGATCTGGCACTTGTAGTGCGGGGCATCACTTTTTCCGAGATTCCCCAAAAAACTAACCTAGCTGCATATTAGTATCCTCTTGTGAGGTCCTTGCCATATGTTAAATCCTATCTCAGGAGAAAGTGCTACCATGTTGACAAACTCTCTCTTATTAATCTCTGTGTTCTGCCCTCCTTGATCCGGCGTCATTAGGGACAGTACCATATTGATCGAGCTCCTGTCGGTACATAGTAATCAGATTCTGCCTCAACTCTGGGAATAACCCCTTATTCCTGTACAAGGTCCAGCACAGCTCAACCAGAGTCCTGACCTTTGCATAGGAAACCTGCCTAGGGTGAGAATTTTACCTTCTTCGAAGCTCTTCTCTAATGATTAAGGAGGGTCAGCAGCTTTTTCTGCTCTCCTGTGTAGCAACGAAACCTCTTTATATGCCACCAAAGGAGCACTCTTGGCTTTCACACTTATCTCTTGATTACACATTAATCATTCTCAACCACTGTCTATTGTCTTTGCACAGCCCCTCAATCCCAATGTTCTTATAATTTCTTCCCTATTGCCCTAATACATCACACCCTCTTTTTGTGCTAAGAAGTAAGGAAGCACTCCGTGAATAAGGCAACTGCAATGAAGGAAATGCTGGAAGAGGGCTAACAGCTGCAGGTTGATTGTCTGCCAGCAGTACTTCCAGAAGTTAGGGAAATAAAGGCAGAGGCCTGGAGTGCTGTGGTATATGCTGAACGACTCTCAGCAATTCAGAACTGGAGTTGGAGCCACACAGCTAAGGGTTAGTAGTAGAGTCAGAATTCATGTCTTTTGAGAGTTAGCTTAGTTATTGTTCTACTGTAACAAGCAGTCACTGTGAAGTCAAATAAAGCAGCTAGATTCCTTGGTGATGTTGGGGAAAAGCCAGGTGCTCTCCTTTTCTGCTTCCCAATACCACCACCCCTTGTCACAGGAACAGGACAGAGAGGTTCAGCAAAGGGGCTCTGGCAGGACACTCATAGCTCAGGCCCTCTTCCAATGTTTGGGGGATCTTTCAGCACCAGTTACTGACGTTCCCTTGGTGTCCTCTCCTCTCCCTACTCCCAGGTTCAAGGGTTACTGTACAGCCAGATCTTCAGGGAGATAAGATCTGTGCCGATGACTAGTGATTGTCCCCTTCCTCTTTCCTAAGAGACAGAGGATGCAAGAAAGCTTTACCTTCTGTTTCTAGGATTGTTACCACAACCTTCCAGTAGAGACTCAATTTTATTAAAGGATGTCCTCTGACTGATCAATCTGTATGAGGAGGTAAATTGTTTTCAATGTAAAAGTAATAAAAGTTAGTTCTAGAAAAATTAGAAATTTCATACAAGAAAAAAGAAGAAATAGACACATTCAACCCATCATACAGAGACAACCATTGTTAACATTTTGGTTCATTTCATTTCCAAGTTTTTCAGGATTTTTTTACACAGTTAATCATATAAAGCATTTTTCCTGCTTTAATATTATAACAGACTTTAATATTATAACAAAAGCATTTTCTACTGTTTTAATCCTTGTGAATATAATATTAAGTGTAATATTATTAAGTGTAATATTAAGCATAAGTGTATTCATAATATTGATATTATTACACAGCAATGAGAGTATTGCCTACTTAATCATATCCTTGTTTGGGGGCAGATGTATGATATATGATGAAATACATATATTTATATAATTAAAGCATTGTAACTATGGCCATGTATCAAGCTTTTTAATTTAAAATTATATGCTGATATTTCCCATGTCATGAAAAATTATTTTTTAAGCCTGATTTTTTTTTTTTTTTGCGGTACGCGGGCCTCTCACTGTCGTGGCCTCTCCCGTCGCGGAGCACAGGCTCCGGACGCGCAGGCTCAGCGGCCATGGCTCACGGGCCCAGCCGCTCTGAGGCATGTGGGATCCTCCCAGACCGGGGCACGAACCCGTGTCCCCTGCATCAGCAGGCGGACTCTCAACCACTGCACCACCAGGGAAGCCCAAGCCTGAGTTTTAATTGCTGTATGATATTTCACTTTGTGAATGTACATAAACTTGTGAATTATTCTGGTATTATTAGTCATCTGATATATTGTCCGTGTTTTATTATACTAAATTAATCTGCTGCCTGTATAATCATTTCCTTAGAAGAGATTTCTAGAAGTGCATTACTGGGTGACAAACACTGTGAGCTGTTCAGCAAACACATTGCCCCTTCATCCTGGACACACATCCAGATACGTTTCCCGACCTTCCTTGCAGTGATGTGTGCCAACGTGACTGAGTTCTGGCCAGGGGAATGAGAGCCACTTCCAGGCCTGGCCATAGAACATTACACGCAGACTCCTATGTATTCTCTCCAACTCTGTAGAATGACTCTCAACATCTCCATTAAATTGGGCCAAGGATCCATGAATTTCCAGGGTCCTGAGTGACTGTATGGAGCATCTATCTTTCTCTCTCTCTCTCTCAAACACACACACACTCAAAACTAAAACCTGAAGCAGTTCAGGAAAATCATGTGAACAAGAAGAAAACTTTTATTTTGTTTGAGCCATTATACATTTTTGGATCAATGTTGTCAGACTAACAAAAAATACACACTTTAGGGCTTCCCTGGTGGCGCAGTGGTTGAGAGTCCGCCTGCTGATGCAGGGGACACGGGTTCGTGCCCCGGTCCGGGAAGATCCCACATGCCGCAGAGCGGCTGGGCCCGTGAGCCATGGCCACTGAGCCTGCGCGTCTGGAGCCTGTGCTCCGCAACGGGAGAGGCCACAACAGTGAGAGGCCCACGTACCGCAAAAAAAAAAAAAAGAAAAAAATACACACTTTAAAATATCTTTGTACAGTTTGTTATTTTTGTATATATTTTTAAACTGCCGTCTAAAAGGTACTGATAATATATATTCTCATTTGCAATGTATGAGAAAGCCCACACCATGGTCAACGTTAAAAATATGTTGACCACCTTACTTGAAAAGACTCCTTATTAAATTTGCCTTTTCTGATTACTGGTGAAGTTGAATATTTTTGTTTATTAATCATTTGCATTTTAGGAAGTTTTTCAAGCATGGAAGTTATATAATTGTTTTAAAGCATTCAAATATATCTTTCCTTCTTTGATGCACTTCATTGTTGCAATCTACAAGTTTATAGACAATTTGAAATTAATACTCTATCGACCTGGAGAGTCAGGCTTAGTTTTCTTGGCTAATATTTTAGAAGATCCTAAACTATCATTATGTTTTAAAGGTATAGTAATATCTCATGACCAACAAGACCAAGAAAAAAAGCCCAACTGGATTTGGTCCTGCAATTCTAGGAAAACTAAATTGTTAATCAGATAACTGCAGAATAGCACATTCAAAATAAATATCAAGCAATTCCTTTGAAATTCTGGTGTTGGAAAACAGGGCCACCACCTGGTGTATTCTATATTTATTTGGTTTTGGGGAATGTAATTTGGCTGTGATTCACTATAATTAGGAACAGTATTATAATGAAGTTTAGCTCAACTCATACATTGGCTTTGACTTATGGGACACGTTACCATTTTGGGTTTCTTACATGAGCTGAATGCTTTATTTCAAGCATGGTTTCTACCATAGTGCTGTACTCTGCTGGGAGTGGAGGAACGGCTGGTGATTAGGATTCTGGAAGTATAATCCATTCCCTTATACTTAACTTTACCTCTCTGTTCTTACATGGCCTGCAAGTCAACTTACTTTACTCTCCCGGTTATCCTGGCCAGCTCAGTCTTAACTATTACTAGGACTTACAACACAAATATTTATTGAGTGCCTACTGTGTGTCAGACAGTGGTCTAGGCGCTGGGAATACAGTAGGTAAAAAAGGAAAAAAAACTCCCTGCCCTTGAGGAATTTTCAGAAGGTATACAATAAACATAATAAATAAATATTATTATATAGTATGTTGGAAAATGATAAGTGCTATGGAAAAAAAAGTAGAGCAGGGTAAGGGAGATTGGGGGCTGGTTACTATATTAAATGGGTGGTCAGGGTTAACCTCATAGAGAAGATGAGATTTGATCCAAAACTTAAAGGAAGTGACCAAGGAGAGTTGGTTAAGTAGATGTCTAGGAAAGAGGAGCAACTAGTGCAAAGTTCCTAATGTGGGAGTGTTTAAGAAGTGGCAAAAAAAGAAAGCAGTATGGATGGAGCAGAGTAACCCTGAAGAAAGGAAGCGAGGATGGAGGCTACATCATGCAGCATCTTGTAGGCTGTTATAAGAACCTTTACTCTCCGGGTACAATGGGAAGCCACTGGAGGATTTTGAACAGAATGACATTATCTGACTTTCACTGTTTAGAAGTTCTGTTCCCATTACCTACTGTTGTGACAAACCATCCCAAAATGTAGTGACTTAAAACAATTTATTGTTATCTCTCATGGTTCTGTGAATTGACTGGGCTGAGTTGGGCAGTTCTTCCTTGAGTTCTCTCAGTCAGATGACATTTGATTCTCACTGTTGGTTGGGTCCGCAGCTTGAGTATTGACTGGAACACCCACACGTGGCTTCTCCATGTGGCTTGAGCTTCTCAAGCATGGAAGGTAGGTTCCTAGGGGAAGCATTCCAAAGGCAAGACTTCCAAAAGACCAAAGCAGCAAGGGTTCTTATGAACTAGCTGTGGAAATCCCAGAATGTTACTTCTGCCATTGTTCAAGCAAGTCTTTGAGGTCAGCCCAGATTCGTAAGAGGTGTTGTAGACTCCACTTCTTGTGGGGGAACGGCAAAGCTCACACTGCAAAAGAGTATGTGGTATGGGAGGTATTATTATTTCTATCTTTGGAAAATATAATATGCCTCAGAGTCCCTCTAGCTGTTGCGATGAGAATAGATTGGGTGGTTGGGGGAAGGATGGGAGTGGCAGGTGCCAAAGACAGACTATCCAAGAGGTTAATCTAAGCAAGAGGTGACAGTGGTGTAGACCAGAATGATAACAACAGAGATAATAGAAAGTGGTCAGATTCTGGATTTAGTTTGAAAGTAGAGCCATCATTATTTACTGATGACTTGAATGTGGGTGTGAGAGAAAGAAAGGAGTCAAGATGTTACCAAAGTTTTTGACCTGGGCAACTAGAAGGATGGAGTTGCTAACAGATGTGAAGAAGCTTGCAGGTAAAGCAGATACAGACACGATAAGTTCAAGACATCTGTTGGATATTCAAGTGGAGTAGTTAGCAGTTGGATATACAAACTTAGAGTGAGGATACATTAATGTATTCAAAATACATTATGAGTGTTCTCTGAATGCCTTCTAAGCCCTAAAAATCTGGTAGGTTTTTATTTTCCTTGTTTTAAAATACTATGTGTAACACTAATTGCAATAGCCCCAACTAGATACCTCCCAAATGCCCATCAACAGTAGAATGAGTAAATATATTGTGGTATATGTATATAATGGAATAGCAATGAGACTGAGTGAATCATAGCTATGTACAATAATATGAATGAATCTCCCAAACATACATTAAAAAAATTTTTAATTATGGTAAAAAGACATGTAACAAAATATATTAAGTGTACATTTTAAGTGTACAGTTCAGTAGCATTAGCTGTACTTGCAATGTTGCACAATACATCTCCAGATCTTTTTCATCCTGCAAAACTGAAAAACTGTATCCATTAAACAACAACTCCCTATTTCCTCTTTCTGCTAGCCCCAGGCAACCATCATTCTACTTTCTGTTTCTATGGATTTGACTACTTTAGATACCTTATATAAGTGGAACCTTACCTATATTTGTCTTCTTGTGAGTGGCTTATTTCACTTAGCATAATGTCCTCAAGGTTCATCCATGTTGTGCATGTGACAGGATTTCTTTCCTTTTTAAGGCTGAATGATATCCATTGGATGTATATACTGAATTTTGTTTATTTATTCATCTTGATGGACTTTTGCGTTGCTTCACTTCTTGGCTCTTGTGAATAATGCTGCTATGAACATGGGTGAGCAAATATCTCTCTGAGACTCTGCTTTCAATTCTTTTGGATATATAACCAGAAGCGGGATATCTGGATCCTATGGTAATTCTATTTTTACCATTTTGAGTCACCATCAAACCATTTTCTATAGTGGCTGCACCGTTTTACATTCCAACCAACATGGCACAACAGTTCCAATTTCTTCATATCCTTGCCAACACTTGCTATTTTCAGTTTTTTGTTTTTTTAAACAGTAGCCATCCTAATGGGTATGAGGTGGAATCTCATTGTGGTTATGTTGAGCATCTTTTCATATGCTTATTGGCCATTTGTACGTTATCTTTGGAGAAATGTTTGTTCAAGTTCTTTGCCCATTTTAAATCCAGCTATTTGTTTTTGTTGTTGTTGTTTTTGAGTTATAGGAATTTTTATACATTTTGGGTGTGAGCCCCTTATCAGATATATGATTTGCAAATATTTTCTCCTGTTCTTCAGGGATAAATTTTCACTCTGTTGATTGTGTCCTTCAATGCACAGAAGTTTTAAATTTTGATGAAGTCCAATTAATCTATTTTTGCTACTATTGCCTGTGCTTTTGGTGTCATATCCAAGAAATCATTGCCAAACCCAGTGTCATGAAGTTTTTTCCCTGTGTTTTCTTCTAGGATTTTTATAGCTTTATGTCTTGCATTTAGGTCTTCAATCCATCTTGAGTTAATTTTTGTATATGGTATAAGGTAATAGTCAAATTTCATTTGTTTGCATGCGGATGTCCAGGTTCCCAGCACCATTTGTTGAAGAGACTGTCCTTTCCTCATTGTGTGGTCTTAGCACCCTTGTCAAAGAACATCTGGCCGTATACATGATGATTTATTTCTGGGCTCTCTGTTCTAAGCCATTTGTCTATAAGTCTGTCTCTATGCCATCAAACATTTTTAAATAAAAGGAGTCAGAAAATAATATAAACTGTATGATTCCATTTACATAAAATTCAAAAATAATCTAATCTATGGTGTTAGAAGTCAGGGGGTATCCTTGTGGGTGTGGGTGGTAACTGGAAAGGGCAAGAAGGGGGTTTTGGTGCTACTGGTAATATTGTTTCTTGATCTTTGTGTTGATTATACAGGTGTGTTCACTTTGAAAAGTCATTGAGTTATACAGGTATTTAGCATTCATAATTACCAGCAGACTCTTTATACTATTTAATGTAGTCTTATTTAAAAATGATTGCATAGAAACAGAGAAACATGATCAAAATCCATTGATCCTGTACTGCTTTTAATTACTATGACATGCATTTATTTTTTTTTTTGGCCATTGGATTCTCAGTAGACAAGATAAGTGTCTTGGTATAAGTTTCAGCCATTCATATTTAGGTAGACTTCTTTTTTCATATACCTGGGAGAGTAGTTAGGAGTGAGTGATGAAAGAGAATAAGCAATGCTTCTTATTGCATTCTTTGAAGAATCAAAACAACATTGACTTTTTCTAGCTGACAGATAGCATTTGATTATGATATCTTCCCTAATTGCAATATTCTGATAGTGCCAACTTTGACAAAAAAACATTTTTCCATCATGCCAAGTTGATCAGGACCCACCAAAATAAGGACCCAACAGTTATTCCTGCAAGCCCATGTCAAGGGGAAAAGAAGGTGTAGAACTCTCTTCAGTAGTACCTATACTAGAGCTGCCCAATCTGTGTGCCTTGGCACACTGCATGCTGGGAATGAATTACATGTGTAGGGAGGCGTGGGTTCTACTCAACCTTCAAGGGTGGTCAAGCCGGGATTGAAGAGAATGAGGTTACTGGGCTGGTCACTCCTACAGTGAGATACCTCAATCCTTCAATCCATTGTTTCCTGCAGATATCATTTTCTCTGTGTGAAGTAATGTACAAAGGGTTGGAAAGTCAGTAATGAGAAAAAATAGTAAGAGACCCCTAGCACACTGAAAAGTTCCACTTATAAATGAGAATTATTCTTAAATCCTGATAGTAACTCAGGTTCCTGGATGGGCAAGAGGAGCCTCTAGGGAAGAAAAGTAAGGTCTAGTGGTTTCCAGGGAAGGCTCTAGAGTCAAACTACTTGATTTTGAATGATGACTCTACCATTAAGCAACTGTTTTGTAAAGTACTTAAAAAACAAAATGACACTGTTTTGTGCCTCAGTTTCTTTACCTATGATTCGTAGAAACCTACCTCAGAGAGTCATATGAAAATTAAATTGCATTAGCTCAGTGCTTAGCATATAGTAAGTGATTAAGAAATATTAGCTATTGTTAACATTGAGTACCATTGTGTACCATTTATTGAGTACCAGGCTGGAGTGCCAGGCTTGCTAGGAATTTTTATAAAATTTATTCAATCTAATTCACAAAGCAGGTTTATTATTTCCCATTTTATAGATAAAATAATTAACGCTTAGAGAAGTTAAACAACTTGTCCGTGGCTAACAGCTAACAAACGGCAGAGCCAGACTTTAACTTCTAGGTCATGTAAACCCATGGTCTTCAAATGTTTTTGCTACTATATTCCTTGGCACATTAAAAAAAATTACTTCTATAGTTTTCATTGTAAGTATAGTAGTTACAAAGAATACAATCTCCAGCATTGCGAATATTGGCATTTCAAAATAAAACTGTTATATCACTCTTCTAAATGTACCCAAAGGCATTTAAATTTCAGTGATTGGCTACTCACCGCAGTCCATTTTAAAAAAAATACTTGAAAAAACTCGCAATGGTTATAAATTTACACTGTTCTCCTTTTTCTTCTCCAGTCCCACCCACTTTGCCAATTAATTGTCCCGCATACACATCCACCTCCCAAACCTGTCTTCTATTCATACTTGAGGTCTTAGTTTAGATCTCTGGGCAGCTTGCCTGGGCTTTGTGAGCCACTCTCTGTCCCACTAACTTTGGTGCCCTTCCAGGGGTGCACTGGAGCCAACTGGAACAGGCTCTCACAGCCAATTGTTCACATCACGTCCCGGTTTCAGCATTGTGGGACGTAGTGTTGGCATCTCGAAACTGGCCATCATGGGAGTATTCGCATCAGGGAAATTGACAAATGGTACAAATCAGGATTTTTTTTTTTTAACTGATCAATAAACATTTACTGGAACAACGCTGTGCGCCTCCTATATTTTCATAACACTTGGAACACCATTTACTTCATTCATTCAGTGAATGTTTACCCACTGCCTACTATATGTCAGATATTGTTCTTGTCGCTGAGGATATAAAGGTGGGAAAATAAGATAATCCTTGCCATCGTGGAGCTGACAGTGTTGAATGTGTGAGACTGACCGTAGTCAAATATCCACATAAACTACATTTAAAATGATAATTATGTTAAGACCTAAAAACGCTATAAACTCTTTAATAGGATATTTGACCTAGTCTAGGAAGGATTTCCTGAGCTAAAATTGGATGAAGGATAAGTTTAGGTTTAGGTAGGAACCAGATGAGGGGACATTCCAGGTTCAGGGAACAACATGTGCTATGGTGGGAGGGAACATGACCCCCAGGGGCAAGGGAAATAGGACAAGCATGGCAGAGAGGAACCAGGAAGCTTGCTGGGAGAGGCAGCTGCAGAGTGGAGGCCACACAGAGTTTTGTAGGTCCCACCAAAGAGTTTCGTCTTTATCCTAAGAGTCATGGAAAGTCAGTGAAGTGTTTTGATCAGGAAGACCTCATGGTGCAGTGGAAAATCATAGCGTGGTGGTTCAGAAATCACCTCTGGAGCCTGGTTGCCTGGCTTGGAAGGCTGACTCCGCGACTTACTAGCATCTTATTAGTGACTTCTCTGTGCCTCAGTTTCCTCATGGGTTAAATGGTGATCAAATAATACCTACTCTGCCAGACCGTTTATAAAGCATAAAGGAAATTCCAGTTGGAGAAAGCAGCACTGAAAGGTGTGGAGATACACAAATGACAGTGACTCAGGATCTTAAAGCTTAACGCCAGACATCAATAAAAGACAAGGGTGCGGGGGTGGAGGGGAATTCCCTGGCGGTCCAGTGGTTAGGCTTTCACTGCGGGAACCAGGTTCAATCCCTGGTCGGGGAACTAAGATCCCACAAGCCGCGTGGTGTGGCCAAAACACCCCAAAAAACAATAAACACAAACCAGTGGGGGGAAAATGTAGTAGAGGGACCAAGGGGTGATTCATTTCAACTCCAAAGCAAATGCGGAGGCTTTATGGAGGAGGGCTCACCTCAAGGTCGACGGTATAGGCCTGCTCAGGTCAGAGTGCTAACTCTGCACCTCACTAGCTTTGTGATTTGACTTCCCTAATCCTCAGTTTCTTGATCTGTAAAGTGGGAATAATAATAATACCTAACTCATAGAGTTGATAAGAATTCACAGTTAATGCATGTAAAGTCTTGGCATAAAGTACCCAATAAATGTGAAGCCATTATTGTTATTATAACGTTACGAATTGAACCTTGAGTGAGAAGAACTTTGATTAGCACTGAAGGAATAAAAGGCCCCAAAGTCAAAAGGCACTTTTAAGTATGGTCATCAGTGTGAATCTATGAACTGTTTTTACTGGCCTGGGATGAGATAAATATAGAAATTGAGAGTAAACACTTAGAAATTAAAAGAACACAAAAATAAATTGACAGTAATTTTATTTTTGTATGCCTGTTATATACCTGTAATGAAAATTGGGGCTTGTAGTTTTTTATGTCTTTTTTCACTTTTCTAGCAAGTTTTTAATTTATATTACAAGAATGACAGTCCATAACTTATCGGAAATAATAAAACTTGTCCTTTACCTCAGGTAGTTTGAGAAAAAAGTAATTCAGTGGAGCTGGTTATAGCACCATAGAGATGATCCTGGAAAGGTGGGCCAGGGTCACATTGTGAGGAACTACTTTGAATGTCTGAGTTCACACTTTATTCGGTGGGCAACGGGGTTACTAAAGTTTAGAGAGATTGTTAACTGGGGGTCAAGTGTATGCAGGTAAATGGACATTACAAATTTTGTACTTTTTTAAGTTCCCAGTGAGCACGTGTTTTTTCTTTTAATTAAAAGGTTTGTTTTTTTTTTCCTGGTTAAAGAGGAGACCTGAATTGCTCCGTGTTTCACAAAGATAACTGTTTGTATTTGAGAAAAGTGTGGTTAAACAAAGGAATTCAAATTTATCAAAACAGAAAACATTGAAACTACGTGAGCACACGCTTTGTGACCAGCGATGCGAGTGACTCGTTGAGATAAGCTACGCCGGGTAATCAGGTGAGTCTCCTTTCTTCTTGGGCACCCTCATATAATTAACGCATAAACCAAAGAGACAGGACTCTTTCTGATCTCCCAGTTCGGGTCCTCTTGTCCACCTTCCATCATCACCACCTCTCTTAACAATCCTGCCCGGCAGGATGGGACAATAACGGTTTAATAACCGCGTGTCCTATCCACGCTTACAAAGCATGGGGTTTCCAGACGCCCTTATGCAGGCGCAGAGACAGAAAAACACCTTTCACGCTTTCCTTTCAGCTCCACAACCCCTTCCTTCCCTACCTGCACGGCCACTCATGAAAGCACAGGACACCTGGGCCAAGCCCTTCGGCCCACCGGAGGTTACAGCTCTTGAAACCTCCGCAGGCCTGAGACCCGCGAGGGCCTGAGAGCGACGCTCGGGCGCTTTGGCCCCTAAATAAAGAAGCAAGGCCGCGGGGCCCAGGACCCAGGGTGGGACACTGATTTTCTAACGGGAGCCAGAGCCAGAAGGTGAGGCACCAGCTGGTCGACCCGCCGTCCTCAGGTCTCCCGAGGCGCAGCGAGGCCTGCGGGCGTGGTGGGGGCGGCGCCCCGCCGGGCCCTCCCGCCCGCGCCCAGCGTCCCGGGCCGCTGCGCCCCGCCTTCCCGCTCAGTGCGCAGCGGGCAGAACCGCAGATACCCGGCAGCGTGACCCTGGGCGCCGCCTCCGCCGCCGCCGCCGCCGCCGCCCGAACGGTCGACCAGGTTCGTGCGCCGCGGGCCTTGCCCACGGGCTGCTGGGCCCGGCTCCTCCCGGCGGGCGGGCCTAGGCGTTGCCGGCACCGGTGTGGACTTCCCAAGTCACCCATTCGTGGGAGCGACTGACGGACAGGGTAGGGAGGCCACCGGGAGACGGGCAGGGCGTGCGGCTTCCGCGACAAGGGCCAAGCAATGGGGGGGGGGGGCGCGTGCGGCCGCCGGGATAGAAGAAGATGCTGTGCACGGAGAGCAGTGAGCCAGGCGTGATGTCTCCTTTTCTCTCTTGTCTCGGGGAGGGGAGGTGCCCCGCCCCAAGCCGCCCAGGAGCTTCCCTCGTCCGCATCTGGAACCAGCACCTAGTTCCCCTGAGCCTCCAGGTTGCTTTATCGGGTCTCCTTTGTGGTTCTTTTCGCCTTTTATCTTGTACTTTCATTTTTGGTGTGTACGTCTAGGCTCCACGTAGGCTCTTAAGTTACACGAAGGCAAAGCCCCTGTTGGACTTCTCAGGTACTCGGTAGTACTCAAGTGAGCAATTGAATGAATGAGGGAGTTCCTATGAGGGAGAACTGGTGAATTAATGAATGAGTACACATGAAGTAGAGCTGAATGAAGGAATACATGAATGGATATAAATACACACGACAAGGAGGCAGTGGAGACACGGGCTTACAACTCTTAAGTTGTAAGAGTTGTAATGTGAATGTGGCGCTCTTGTAAATGGAGTCATTCTGACTGTGGCTACTTAAAAGTTCTATGCTGTTTCAAAAGAAAATAATCACCAGAAGTACCCCCTCGTATTTCCACTCTAAGTAGATTTTCCTATATGCATTACTTAAAGCAAAGTATGCCTAGGCTTTTTTTTTTTCTTGAGTTTTGTTTTCTACTTTGGAGAATCATTGTCACTCTAATATTATTTAATGTATTTCTGAAAGATAAGGATGAATCTGAAGGTAGTACCACATGACTCTGCTTTTAGTAACTTGTTTGTAAAACCAGATGTCTCTTTGAATTCAGGATTGTGGAGCATCTTGTCTGTCTTCCTGAGACAAGTGCTGGCTGGTTTGTGGGTGACTGTAGAAGGCTGAATATAGTTCAGAGAGGAAAAGAGAGACATTTATCGCTGTGCAGACACTTTTTAAGTGACATAGGTTGAGCCTGCTTTAATTCGATTGGTCACTGCATCACTTCTAGGTTTCCAGACCCAGGTTTCAGAAAAGCTGGATGACTTTAGATGTGTTACTTGATCTCTTTAGGTCTCAGTTTCTTAATCTCCAAGATGCAGGAGGTTAGGTAGGGCCCCTTCTTGAGTTAGACTTCTAGGATTCTCTTTTATCGGTTAAAAGGTGAAATTGCAGGTGATTTCATGAAGCCTGCTCACTTAAGCTGCTCCTCTTGGGATTCTGCAGAATTTTGGCTCCACTGTTTTCTCTGCAGATTCCAACTCATTCCTCATCCTCTCCACATCTGCTACAAAAGGACCTGGGAGCTTGAGATGAGAATTATAGACTCTGGGCTGGAGGGGAGAAAGAAGGGCAAGATTGTTTTGTGCATTGCCCCAGGTTCCTGGTCCCGGGTCTAACTTGTTTCCAATACAACCAGCCTGACAATGCCATATATTTTCAGTATATCTAGGGAGTTATATCACTATTAATTTGCCTGCATTTGAGATCAGTTATCATAGGTCACAACATTTTGGAAACGGAAGGACCTTAGAGATTTTTAAAAGGCACTTAAAAAGTCATTTTACGTACGTATTGGAATATTTCTTGCATGCTACATTTCACAAACACAAAGTCCCAAACATGTTAAGTAAAGTAAAATTAATGTTACCTACTTCAGTTCTTTCAAGTCTATTGGGAGAAGTGAAGTCAAACATGGTGCTTGGTGAAAAAGACCAACTTTCTCTGACTCTTTTCTCAAAGATCCAATTATGGGGTCACATGTGGTTCCGGCATGGAATGTAACAGAGGTGATATTTATGGGGCACTGACCACTCACCAAGCACTGTTATATTTAACCTTTTTACTTGTATTGCCCCATTTATTCCTCGCTATAAACCTAAGTGCTAGGTACAGTTGTAATCCCTATTCAACCTTCCTAAATGGAAACAGTGCTTGGGAAATGGGAAAGTCAGGCATTCAAAACACAGGTAGATGGAGGCAGGATTTCTGCCAGAAATACAGACAATCCCTGCTAGGAAAGCCTTGTAATGTTGTCAAATGTGGTCTCTGTGTGTGTTCCAGGTAGTATATTAAACTCTTGGGCATTGTGGGTAAGTAAATTTAGAATGGGAGCTCAGGGGTGGAATGATTAAGACTGAACTATAGAGAATTGTTTGTTTTATCATTTTGAAAATTATTGAGTTCCATTGGTACTCTAGACTCTGATATTTTGACCTAGATGCACATGCATCCTAATTTTAAACGTGTTCAGATTTAACAATCTAGGGAGTATAAAAAGGATGACATCAAAAGCTATGTGGGTGAGTGGCATCTAAGGGCTTCAAACTCTGAGTACTAAACAGTGTTGTTTCTTGGGCTAGTTGCTGCCTCCCAACCTAATGACAACTCCTAACGCAGACAGAGTACAATGCCTACCTCCGTGTAGTGTAGGGGCAGAAATGTGAGACGAATTTCCAGCACGCTTATAATTAATTGACAAGTGCAAAAGCAGAAAAGAGAGGCCCATAAAGTAACTGGGAATTTATTTTGTTTCTTCTTTGTCAGTCAAGTTTAGTCTCATAGAAGGCAGAGACCAATTGCGGCTGCTCGAAAAACAGAGCCAGTGCCAGTTTGACTTAGCTCAGGAGGCTGAAACTTTCTGCCCTGAAGGCCGGTGTGATGGAGTAGACCTTCCCATTGCTCACAATATTATGAAAAAAAAACATTAAAGCAACAATTTTTATTACTTGCCCTGGAGCTAGAGCTTTAAAATATACTTTTTTCTCCCCCTGCCCTCCCTAAGCCACTTAGGTTTTAAAAACAAACAACCCGGGCTTCCCTGGTGGCGCAGTGGTTGGGAGTCCGCCTGCGGATGCAGGGGACACGGGTTCGGGCCCCGGTCCGCGAAGATCCCACATGCCGCAGAGCGGCTGGGCCCGTGAGCTATGGCCGCTGAGACTGCGCGTCCGGAGCCTGTGCTCCGCGACGGGAGAGGCCACAACAGTGAGAGGCCCGCGTACCGCAAAAAAAAAAAAAAAAAAAAAAAAAAAACCAAACAACCCATTCATGTGTTTGCTACATCAGATTATTAGTCCTTTTCTTTATCCCTGGGCCCTGTTTCTTTAATGCAGCTAAGAAGGAGGACTGGTGTGCTTCTAGATCTATGGAATTTTTCTTTAGTTATTCTTTTACTCAGCGCATATTAATTTCAGTAAACATTTAATGAGTGCATACTGTGTGCCAGGTAAAGATGAATGAGATGCCGAGTTTACGTAGGAAAGTGACCCATCCACAAATAATTGCAGCACAGGGTGATGTGGAAGTAGTGGCCACTCATTCTCCCAGGAGAGAGGTATGGTCAGAATTTAGGAAGACTTCACAGAGCAGGTGAATTTTGAACTGGATTTCGAAGGCTGAAAGCTGAGAGGAGGGAGAAGGGTGTTTGTTCTAAGCACAGAGAACTACATGGGCAAAGAAATGGAGGCAGTCTGAGCGTGGCACTCCCAGGGGGAGACGGGTTGGGTGCGTCTGTAGTAAAGAGGTCTTGTGAGGTTGGGGCCAGAGAAGGAAGGTCCTTGAATGTCATGTTTTTCAGGCTTTATCACAGCCCAGATAATCTTTAAGAGTTTTTAAGCTGAATTTTTAAGCAGAGGAGTGCTATGATTGGATTTCCTTTAGAAAATAGCTCCAGCAATAGTATTTCAGAGGAACTAGAGAGGGGAAAGCCAAGGAGGCCAGAAGAAAGTGAGGATGGTGTTGCTATAGTCCAAATGAAATAGGATAAGGGTGTAAACTAGTGTAAGTTTGAGAGAGATTCAGAATATAGGGAAGGCAGGATTTAATGACTAGCTGCATATGGGAAATAAGGTTGAAAATAATTCTGAGGTTTTGGAATTGCTTACCTGGGTGGATGGAGATGCCACTAATGAGGGTAATGAACACCAGATGAGGAAGAGGTTCTGGCAGAAAGACAGTGAGACAACTTTGGAACATCCAGGGGAGATCCCTGGTGTACAGCCTTGACTGTAGCTGTACTGTGACGTCATATATAGCCAAGACTGGCCAAACTTTACGACAGGTCCACAGTCTAAAAAGACAGATCAGTTCAATAAAACACTTAAAAAGAAGGAAAAAAACCACATTAGACTTAACTAATGACCCTTATATTTCAGGTGAGATCTTTAGAACTCTAAGTATTATGTAAGTTCTAGTGAAGGAACAAAGTTAGATACTCAGACAATGAGGGGTTATTATAAACCACCAAGAGAAACCAAAACAGAGCAACACAGACAGGAGTGGTTGAAAGGCACAAAGATGAGCAAACGTCAGGAGTGTAGCAGAGAGGACTGGTTGCTTAAAGCACAGGTATAGGCAGATTTGGAATACAGAGAGGAAATTTGAGCTGGCTCTTCCAAAGAACGTATTTCTTTAGTGGTAAGAATATCACAAGCTTTGCTTTCTCATCTTATTCACCTTGTCAGGGAGAGACAGATAGGTGATTGTTTCGAGGTGCTGTGCAGAGGGTTTGATCTTATTTTGCAGATCAAAGTTCAAAGTTGGGAGACTTTGAACTAAGGGAAGAATAACAAGTAGAGTGAGATAAAATGAAAAGGATAATGATTAAGAGGAATTTTCAGAACTTTTAACGAATTCTGTGAGAAACAGTTGCTAACAGAGAAAAAGTTAGATTGATGTAGTGTTCTCTTAGGGTCGTGGCATTAGACTTGCTTGGAAAAAAGGGTATATTAGCATAGCACCTTATATTTAAAAATAATTTTTATATGAACCCTCAGAAGCATGTGCAGGCAGGCACTATTATCTTTCTTTTGTAAACTGAAAATCTGGGTATTAAGGAGGCTGTAGTTTGCCTCAGATCCCATAACTGGCAAGAACTCTAGGCCTTCTGAGTTTCAGCCCACTGCTCTGTCCATTGTATCGGAACCTTGCTTTGCCTTGGAACCTTGGCGTTTTACAATGAGTCCCCTCCACCTCCCACCATGTCCATCATGTAAAAGTAAGACTAAAGCAGATGATATTTGAAGGCCAGCAGAGCCAAGATCTCTGGGGAGACAGGCAGTGGTGGAAAGGATCCTTAGCACCAACTCTGCTATGTGCAGTAGGGATGGTTATGAAGGGTTGTATATAGAGAATTGCTGTGGAAATCAAATAATACTTAAAATGTAATAGGAGAGTTTGCAATATAAAAAAATCTTAGGACTAAATCTTCCAAGAGGCAAATAACCTCTTTACAAAGTGAACTATTAATCATTCCTTAACATATTATCTGGATAAATCCAGACTTTCAATATGGGGTTTGCTTAAAGCAAGATACATCTGCAGTAAGCTATGTCTACATTGATCGTATTATATGTGAAGACTTTTCCAAGTTGAGTATCAAGTAAGAAAATGGGGACCTGGACCTGGATCCCCTAATTATTTGAGGCCATTTACAGCACATGGAACGTAATGATTTTCAATTAAATCCATCTAGCTACCTTTGCTTCTTATGAAGCACCTACAGGTAGGACACTGGCCACAGCTCAGCTGGGAAATGGAGAGAAAAGCCCAGCACTGGCACTGCCCCTGGTGGGACCCACAAGAGACAGTCATCAGTGTAAATCCGTCAACATAGTGGGCCGGAGTGGGAAAACCAGAAACCTTTACGGACCTTGAGTTCCACATCATTATTAAAAAGAAACCAAGTGTAATTCAAAGCAAAGAGCATTATACCAGATCTAGAGTTGATAAAAGATAAAATCTATAAGGAAGACAGAATAGCTGTGACATTTTATGGGCCAGGCATTTAAACATATTTATCTTCAAAGAATATAAAGGAAATGGTCAGAAGTATGAGAAAATGACCAAAACAATTAAAAAAATTAATTTTTATTAGAGTATAGTTGATTTACTATGTTGTGTTAGTTTCTGCTGTACAGCGAAGTGAATCAGTTATACATATACATGTATCCACTCTTTTTTTAGATTCTTTTCCCATATAGGCCATTACAGAGTATTGAGTAGAGTTCCCTTTGCTATACAGTCGGTCCTTATTGGTTATCTCTTTTATATATAGTAGTGTGTATATGTCAATCCCAGTCTCACAGTTTATCCCTTCCTCCCTTCCCCCTTGGTAACCATAGTTTGTTTACTACATCTGTGACTCTATTTCTGTTTGTAAATAAGTTCATTTGTAGCCTTTTTTTAGATTCCACATATAAGCAATAACATATGATATTTGTCTTTCTCTGTCTGACTTGACCAAAACAATTTATAGGAGACTTTAAGATCTGTTGTTTATATGACAAATCAAGCAGACAAAAGCCAAATGGTAAGATTTGAATAATATAATTCATGAGGTTGAAGAATATAATTCATAAGGGTGAACAGGGATATAGAAAGTTTCAATAATATGGTATATTAAAGGTTTATCAAAAAATTCTTTATGTTATATATGAATATATATGTGTAAGATATATGATTATATGTGTATATATATGGTCTCTTATTCACAGAAAATTCATTTCTTCTTCAAGCATTTATGAAAGACTGTAAAAAACGTTTAACGAAGAATTCAGTGAATCCGAGAGGCCTGCTGGTCTTGTGCCTTGATCCTCTGGTTTAGCCCATGTTTTCAATTAGCTTCGTAATTGATTGAAATGGTAAAGAGAAAACATCTTCTCTTTCACGATGCTGTCAAGTGGTTCATAGAATGAATCTTCCACCTTCATATGTCCCTTTTGTTCCCAGAACATCGTTTTGAGGTTCTTTTACCATTAGCAAAATACTTTGGATCTATGTTATCGGTGACTGATCTGAAGATGCATTTGTTACATTTGCTTAATGTTCTAAATCATTAATACCGTGGGTACTGTATCGCAAAATTTACCATCTGAAGCATCTGGCTGTTCTTTTATAGGGTTTTTCTTTTCATTAGCTTTTCTGAGATAAGACTTACAGAAAACCAGGGGCCATAGGACGACGAGGGAATGAACGGAGGATCACAAACCCCAGTTTAGTTCTTTGGGAAGCAGAGGGCAAATCGTGGAAGTCAGCACTCTTCAGACTTCATCCCACGACTTATTCAGCCTAAATTTTAGGGTTTACCACTTAAACTAACCATCACTAGCACCCTGTATTTGCTGTAGTTTAACAGTTAAGAAAATAGGATCGGAAGTCGGTTTCTTGGGTTCAGATTTCAGCTCTGTCACCAACACTTGTGTGACCTTGGACCAATTACCTATCCTCTCTATGCCTCAGTTTCTTCCTTTGTAAAATGGGAAAACTAATTATAACTATCAGTGGTAGGCAGAATAATGTCCTCCCCCAAAGATGCCCATGCCCTAATCCCTGGAACCTGTGAATATGATAGGTTATGTGGCAAAGGAGAATTAAGGCTGTGGATGGAATTAAGATTGCTCATTATCTGACTTGAAATCCATATCCTGGATTATGTGGTGGGCCTAATTAACAGTGGGAGAGGGGGGCAGAAGAGGATCAGAGAGGTAGGGAGATGTGACTATGGAAGAACGGCCAGAGAGATGCAATGTTGTCAGCTTTGAAGATGGAGGAAGGAGGCCATGAGACAAGGAATATGGGTGGCCATTAGGATCTGAAAAAGGCAAAGATCCTTCCCTAGAGCCTGCGGAAGGAATGCAGCCCAGCCAACACTTTGATTTTACCTGGTGAGTCCAGTGCTGGATTTCTGACCTACAGAACTGTAAGATAATAACTTTGTATTGTTTAAGCCACCAATTTTGTGGTAATTTGTTACAGCAGCAATAGAAAACCAATGCGTTATCCTCTAGGTTTGCTGTAGGGTTAAGAAATATAAACATTTAGGACAGGCCTGCTCAGTCAATATTAGCCACTATCATCATTAGTTTTTTCATTGGTATGTTCCCTCCTGTCTTTGCACCTTTGTAATAGCTGTTTTGTGATTACCTGAAATCGTTGGAAATCACCCCCCTCCTTCCCCAAGACTGTGGCCTTAGGAGTTTCTCACTCTCAAGGTAGGCCATACTCAGTCTCCAGAAATTTGTCAAAATTACTGTTTAGGTATTCCTAGACTTTATGGGTCCAGTGGCTTCTGCTCCAGATAAGCAGATCTGGGCTGTGACTCTCTGGATTTTCCTGTCTCTCTAGATTTTAGAGTGGTGGTTTGCTTTGCACTCTCACGTCTCTGCTCCAAGGAGAGTCATTGGTTTTCAGTTTGCTCATTTTATTCGTTGCTGTAAGGACAGGAGTGATGATGGAAGTGAGCTCAGTGCTCTCATTGCCATGTGGCTCTAAAGAGCTCCTCTGTTCTCAAGAGATCTCTAGCTCTACACTTGACATTCTTCTGATTTCTGTTCTCTGGTTTTCAACTCATCAATTTCATTCCCAAATATGCTTTCTGGGTTTTCTATTTTGGTTAATGGCATCTCAGTCTATGAGATAGTAGGTAATGTGATGTATCTGAAATATAGGGTACAAAACAGGATCAAAATCTGGGAGGTTAGCCTTAACTCTTCCCTTTTCCTCATCTTCCCACATTAGTAAGTCACCAAATGCTGTTGTGCCTACCTGTGACAGCACCTGAAATTTTCTGTTTTTTTTTTATCCCCCCCATCCTTTCTATCACGACTCTAGTCACATCCGTTATTGTCTCTTGCCTTGGCCAGGCAGAATTTTTTAAATTACTTCGTCTTCCACACTGCTTCAAGAGCTGGATCATAGGCTGAATCATATTACTTCCCTTCTCAAAAGACCTACATTTTGAGAAATTGTCTGCGGAATAAAGTCTAAACTCCTAATAAAGTCTAAACTCCTAATACGGCATTAAAATGTATTTCTCGGTACGTTCCTGGTGCATTCACTTACTGTATTAGTTCGCTAGGCCTGACAAAACAAAATACCGTAGAGTGGGTGGCTTAAACAGTAGAAATGTATTTTTTCACAGTTCTAGAGGCTGGACCTCCAAGATCAAGGTGTCAGCAGGTTTGATTTCTTCTGAGGCTTCTCTCCTTGGCTTGCAGGTGCCCATCTTCTTGCTGTTTCCTCACATGGTCATTTTCTTTCTGTTCGTGTGCATCCCTGGTGTCTCTGTGTGTCCAAATGTCCTCTTCTTATAAGGACCTCAGTCAGATTGTATTAGCCCCACCCCCCGTGCCCTCATTTTAACTTAATTACCTCTTTAAAGTCCTTATCTCCAAATATAGTCACATTCTGCGGTACTGGGTAGTAGAGCTTAAACATATGAACTGTGGTGGGGCACAATTCAGCCCGTAACACCTACTAGATCCCTCCATGTATTCTATATGTGTGTATCAGATCACATCATGAGTGCACATCACGACCTGGGAAGATTTGAAAAATACTGATTCCTGGCCCCCACCTAACCCTGTGGGTTCTGAATCACTATGTCTGAAATGGGACTGGGAATACACTTCTTGTATGCATGTGTATGTTTAAATTTCTCCCTAGTGCTTTATAATACTTCAGCTTTTTATACGCCAGAATTTTTTTTTTTAAATCATTTCTGGGGAACATATTATAAATGTTCACATCTTTGCTCATGGTTGTTCTTTAAATACCCTTCCCACCATACAACTATGCAAATTCATCTATCCTGCGAGGCTGAGCTGGAATATCGTCTTCTCCATTATTGCTTCCTTGTTCTCTCCTGTGATAATCCTGCAATACTTTATCATTACAGTTGACCCTTGAACAACTTGGGGGTTAGGGGCACCAACCCCACAGCAGTTGGCAATCCGAGAGTAACTTTACAGTTAGCCCCACCTATCTGTGGTTCTGCATGCTCAGATTCAGCTAACCTTCGATCCTGTAGTACCTGCAGTATTTATTGAAAAAAATCCACATATAAGTGGACAGACACAGTTCATACCCGTGTTGTTCAAGGGTCAACTGTACTTTATTGTTAGTACCTGAGAATCTGTTTCCTTTTGTCTCTGTATCGCAGTCATTTGCCTTCCTCTTTCACTGGCTTCCTAAGGCCTAGGACGACATATTCTTTATCTCTGTATATCTGAAACAGTTGCAGTTGTTCTGAGCATAATAGGTAGTCAATCAATGTCTGTAGTATGAATAAATGAATGAACTCATTAATAAATGCTAATAATTTTCTTATGACTTTTTATCCAGTGGAGACCATTGGATAAAACAAATAAGCTTATCCAATGTAAAACTAGTGGCAAATTTTTATTCTTGAATTGAGCATCCTTAACATGATACATGAACAATAGTCTTCATGTGTATTTCCAATTTAGGACTTTAAACATGTAAAATGTTTTCTTGAAGAAGGTATTTGATAATAGGAAGAGGATATAGCGAAGGCATCATAACAGTTTGTGATAATGACAATATTTTTTTGCTTTGCATTTTCAAGGCAGAGTGTGGATGGTTCAGTTCTTAAAGATGAACGGATTCCCTAGTGTCCAGTTGTGGTGTATCCTTGTTTATCCTCCCGATCAAGAACTGCTGCCTTATAGGGTGTATGTTAAGGTGGAATTGTCTATTCGCTGAGCTAATAATAAGCTGTGTTTTCCTGGGTCAGTGAATAACAGAAACAGTTCTCGAAATAATTACATCAGCTGAGACCCAACTTCCAGGCAGGGATCAAGAGTCTGACTTTTCCTTTGTGTTAGTTTTCCCCAAACTACTAACATTTCTAGAGATGGAGTAATTGCCTCTCAAATAATTTCTCCAAAGCCTTTTCTGAACCAGAGCAGGCAGTGACGGAGATTGGCAGGGGAAGAACTGATGTCTGCTCATGAGGGGAAGAATGACGCTGCCTTGAAAACACAAATGAGCCTTTGGATGTGGAAATTGACAAGGCTCAGAGAGCCCTGAAACATCTTTAGAAACTGAGCCCAGCGGAATAATGGGAGGCTGTGTTCTGGCTTGGCATGGGAGCCTGTCTGGCACAGACTACACTGTAAACAACTCAAACATTTCAAACATTTGCATCTGCATACATGACATTAGATTCTCAAAGTGTCCAATTAAACACTTCCTCAGCTGACCTGGTGTCAGCCTGGCCTTTCTGATGGGGAAGGAGTTTCAGCTGATACTGTTGTATGCTCTTCCTTTCTGGACCCAATCTTGTCCTTCTTGTTCAGACACAATTCTCCTTAAGGGAATTCCCTGGTGGCCCAGTGGTTAGGACTCAGTGCTTACACTGCTGTGGCCCAGGTTCGATCCCTGGTTGGGGAACTAAGGTGCGCAAGCCACGTGGCATGGCCGTGTGTGGCTGAACCACACTGACTCCATTTTGTCATCTCCATCTTAGGTCCACAGCCCTCCCCCCTCCCCTTTCTGTGTGACTCAGCGTTAGCTTAACTTACAAGGGTATGTTCCCCATCAACTTTTACCCTTGTCTTCATCTGATGTGGAAACTGGAAGAATGCCTTATGCTGACACAGATGGTTAATGGTCCTGAGATCCCTGGGGGAGGGGAAAATCCCCGGTCCCCGTCGGTGTCGTCATGCTTCTCACTTGGTAGTCAGATTCCGTGTTTAGCTCTGGCCCCTTTAGATCCCCCGGTACCCCTTTCCATGGTGCAAAGTGCAGCTGCGAATGCCTCTGGATCATCCCGTCGGCCTGATCCTTCCTGCCTGTGTGTACGTTACCCACGACAAACTTCATAATTGCACTTTATGGAATTGCCTGCTTTGTTTTTCTGTCTCAAAGTTCCTTGTCAGTTTGGAGGATATTATTCAGTATCTGTGCCTCCCAATAATTGGTACAGTATGGAGAGAGAATTTGGCTTTGGAAAGGAGGGTGAGCACTTCTTTCACTGGGACGTGAGCTGAGAAGAGCTGTATAGATAAAGGGATAGAAGGGTTACGAGTTGAGGACGAAGAAAGCCAAGTCATCTCATGGTCATAATATCGTATTCTCAGTTATGTAGAAGAGGAGAGCTTTTGCTGAGCATGAGGGGAGTAGGGGTTGAATCTGGGGCTTAAGGAGAGTGGAAAGACTTTGTAGCAGCTGCTGTGGGGAATTTGATAGGGGTCAGTTGAAGATAAATATAAGGGTTGCTGAGCAATGCAAGGGACCCAGCTGAGATCAGACAGCCTTTAGTTCATATGGAGATATTTGGCATGATTAAGTAAATGTTGATGATGGTGTTATGCAGCACGTACAGAGAAAGTTCAAAATTAGTTTTGAAGAATTGGCAACTTGGGTGAGGAGGAAAAGCAAAGGTATTCTAAGGTGCTAATGAAAGCATTGTTGGAATCATTAATTACCAGTTGAGGTTTTGAACCAAGATTAATCTGCAGTGGTGAGTTGGGTGGATAGAAGTACAGTCAGACTGGAGACGAGGAAGTGTCTTAGTTCTGACTGCTGTAACAAAGCGCCATAGACTGGGTGGCTTATGCACAGCAGAAGTTTACTTCTCACAGTCCGGAGGCTAGAAATCTGAGTTCAAGGTAGCAGCATGGTCAGGTTCTGCTGAGGACCCTCTTCTGGGTTGCAAACTGCCACTTTCTCATAGTGTCCTCACATGGCAAAAGAAGAAGATGCCCTTTTATAAGGGCACTAATTCCGTTCATGAGGGCTCTACCCTCACGACCTAATTACCTATCAAAGGTCCCACCTCCTAATACCATCACATTATGGTTAGGATTCCAACATATGCATTTTAGGGAGACACATTCAGTCTATTGCAGGAGGCTCTTCACTTAGCCAGTGTCAATCTAGCTGCTTCTCTGTGCCACACATGTGCTGAGTGATGGGGATACAAGGATGAAGAAAACACAGTTCACTTTAAAAGCTCAAAAGCATTTATTGAGCTTTTATTGTATACTGGGTGGAAAGACATTGATCTTTCCCTTGAAAAGCTTTAAGACTAGTGAGATAGTCTGGATAATTTTGATTCAGATTGTGGTAAACTTTGAAGGGGGTAAGCAGAGGGTGCTAGAAAGTTGTAGAAGAGGACATTCAACACAACCTGTGAGAAGAGGAACCAGGTCATCCTGCTAAGTATCCTCCTACTCCCCAGGATCACCCCCCTACCCCCAGTTATTTGAACATTATATAGAGAGAATGGTGTGTACATGGCACAAGGGTGAATGTCTGAATCTAAATTCAAGTCACTTCATGTTCCTCCTCTGCATTTCATTAGAGACATTTTGTGGCTTAAATGAGAAAGTGCTGGTTTGAAAAATCTTTGTAAACTGTAATGTTCAGATGATGGTGGTTTCTTTATTTCTCTTTCTATGCTGTATGAATTCTAAGTCTTTTCCAAACTCTAATTTTCAGCCTTATCTCCTCTTTTAAAGTGAATTCCTCTCAATCCCCACGCTTAGCCCACATTTGGTTCTATCTTTCTCTACTGTTCCTAAACCTAAAATGCCCTTCTCTTTTCTCTCCTGGCAACTAAACCATTTTTTTTTAAAGGCCTGACTGAAGTCCTGCCTCTTTTATGAAGTCCTTCTTAATTATTCAGGTCACCTATATTCTCTTTTTTTTCTTATACTTCATTTTTCACTACTGATTATTTACTCTTTAATTTTTGCTTATCTTTCAGTCTCCACAATGTATTTTATACTTCTGAGGGCAGGAATCCTGACTTTCACTATCTTTATACCATGCATAGTTCTGGTCATATAGGTTTAAATAAATAGTTGGTAGTTAATTACTTATGAATTGGGAAAAAGTGCTAACCTGCAATAATTGCACTTTGGATATGCTTAGTGAGCTTCTCTTTTCCCCATAGGAAGAAATAATTGTGGATTGATTAGACTGACAGATGTGGAAACAATTTGGTCCAATTTAACAAACCCTTATTGAGTTCTGGAACATATGGCAAGTGCTCAATAAACGTTCATTTGTTCACTTATTCAGTCAACAAATATTTATTGAGTACCCACTATATGCCCCACACTGCGTGAGTTATTGTAATACATGTAACTTATTAGACATTCAGACATTGAGAATCAAAACATAACTATGACATGGTTCTCATCCTTTTCTTTAATAAATTTATTTATTTTTGGCTGCATTGGGTTTTTGTTGCTGCTCGCGGGCTTTCTCTAGTTGCAGCAAGTGGGGGCTACTGTTTGTTGCTGTGCACGGGCTTTTTATTGTGGTGGCTTATCTTGTTGCGGAGCATGGGCTCTAGGCATGTGGGCTTCAGTAGTTGTGGCTCGTGGGCTCTAGAGCACAGGCTCATTAATTGTGGCGCTCAGGCTTAGTTGCTCCATGGCATGTGGGATCTTCCCGGACCAGGGGTTGAACCCGTGTCCCCTACACTGGCACGTGGATTCTTAGCCACTGCTCCACTAGGGAAGTCCACATGGTCCACATCCTTAATTTGCTTTGCTTAAATGACCAACGATGACATCATTGGTTGATTATAAGGCATTATAGAAAAGTAAATAGTATGCTGTGGACATACAAAGAAAGGAGCAATTCATTCTGACCTGATAGTTCAGGAAAGGATTCACAGAGGAGATAACATTCAGGAAAAAAATGAAGTGGGCAGGGAGGTAGCTTTGACACTCTTGTTTGCTTTGTTACAGTTTTGTATTTTACACAGTGTGTTGTTAAAAATTAACATGCTGGAGAGTTTCCACTTCTGGGAAGATGGGGTAGATGTACTTTTTCCTATTTATCCTGCTAAGTACAACTAAAAAAAATCTAAAAACCTATGTCTGTCTGTCTTTCTATCTATCCATCTGTCTACCTACCTACCTACCTACCTGCCTACCTACTCAAACATAATAAGACTCTGAAAGGTGGAAAGAAGGTAGACCAGCTAGGGACATTGGGACCTGAGTTCCTTGGGTTTTCTTTTTGTGTCATATATCTCAGACTTGGAGCTGAAAAAGCTGGCAACTTGGAAATACCAATGGGTACAGACAAAAAACACACAAACAAAAAAACCCAACAAAAGCTGGCTCTCTCTAGTCAAAGGACCAGGAAAGGGAGAGTCTAGCAAGACAGAAGATTTTTAGAAAGTAATCACTCTATTCCAGTCAAACATTACAAAAAATATGTAGCCCACTGTGTGACCCATGTCAACAAAGACTGAGTGGATAGCTTAGACTTCTACCCATCTATCCACTCAAAAAAGACTGAGTGGATAGCTTAGGCAGGGTATCCCAACATGCCTCCTGGGTGGTGTCACAGAAGACCAAGCCAGGGAGTCAGGACTTTCATACCCACCAGCCACTAATGAGCCTCCCCACCCCCAGCCCCACCTGTAGAGTAAGTAGAGAGCATGTGGGGAGCGGGGACTATGACCCATTCGGCAACAATGTACCCCTCCACTTACCTGCTGGCATGGTGTCAGAGGGGATATCCTGGAGAGTCAGTACTTTCACCATTGTCAGCAGTAGTGAGACCATCTCACTACATAGTTAGTGAAGACCACGTGGGGTATCTGAAACTCCAGTCCTCCTTCAGAATTTATAAGGAGACCCCGCTCTTTGAGTGTCTGTGGGGGCCAAGTGGGGAACCTGCACTGCTACCTCCACTGACAGTGTTGCAGCAGCAACATCTCCTACCCACTTCCTCCACTGCAGTGGTATCAGAAGAAACCAGCTAAAATAGGAGGTTTCAAAAAGACCCAGAGTCTCACAATGCAACAATGTCTGTGTTTCAGTTGAAAATCACTTGTCATAACAAAAGAGCCAGGGAGATCTCAAGCTGAATGAAAAAAGAAAATCAATAGATGCCAATACCAAGATGACAGAAATTTGGGAATTATCTGACAAGGACTTTAACACAGCCAGATAACAATGCTTTAATGAGCAATTACAAACATGCTTGAAACAGATGAAAAAATAGAAAGCCTCAGGGAAAAATAGAAAGTCTCAGTAAAGAAATAGAAGATATAAAGAAAAATCTAATGGAAATTTTATATATGAAAAATACTATAAGCAAAATAAAAATCTCAATGAATGGCCTCAATGCAGAACAGAGGCGACAGAAGAAGGAATCAGTAAAATGGATGATAGAGCAATAGAAATTGCCCAATCTGACCAACAGGGAAAAAACAGACTGGAAAAAAAAAGGAACAGAGCCTCAGGAGGCCATTGTACTATAAGAAAGATAGTACAACATTCTATTCTAACATTCAACATTCTATTCTAACATTCAACATTCATGCTGTCAGTGTTTCAGGAGAGGAGAAAGAAATCAGAGTTGAAAAAAACTCTCAAAGAAATAATGGCTGCAGACTTCCCAAATTTGATAAGAGACATAAACCTAGAGATTCAAGAAGCTGAGCAAACTTCCAACAGGATAAACTCTACTGGATCTCTGCCAACACACAGCATAATTAAACTTCTGAAAACTAAAGACAAAGAAAAGAACCTTGAAAGCAGCCAGAGCAAAATAACACCTTACCCTTAGGGGAAAAATAATTAGGATGAGAGTATATTTCTCACTAGAGACTATGGAGGTCAGAAGATGATGGCACAGTATTTTCTGGGTGCTGAAAGAAAATAACTGTTAACTTAGATATTATATCCAGCAAAAATATCCTTCAGGAATAAAGGGAAAATCAAGACATTCTCAGGTAAAAGAAACAACCTTAAGCAGACCTACCCTAAAAGAATGGCTAAAAGAGGTTCTCTGAACAGAAAGGAAACGCTAAAAGAAGGAATATTAGGAAGGAAAGAAAGAACATGATAAACAAATATGTCAGTAAATACAATTGGCTTTTGTTTTCCTCTTGAGTTTTCTTAATTATGTTTGATGATTGAGGTGAAAACTGTTAACACTCTCTAAATGTGATTCTAAATGTATGTAGAGAAAATATTTAAGAAAATTATATAAACATGGAGAAGTAAAGGGACATAATAGGTAAGTTTTCTATACGTCACTCAAACTGGTAAAATATTTTACCAGTGATGATGTATATATGATATATATGATATATAGATGATGTATATATATATATATATGATGTTACACCTATTACAACCACTAAAAAAGCTATGCAAAGAGGTATACTTGAAAACACTACAGATAATTAAAAATGGAGTTCTAAAAAATGTTCAGGTAACTCACAGGCAGGCAGGGGAAAAAAAAAACAGAAACAAAAAGCAGAGAGGAAAAATAGAAAACAAAAAGTAAAACAGCAGTGTTAAGTTCTAACATATCAGGAATTATGTTAAATGTAAATGGTGTATATATAGCAATTAAAAAACAGAGACTGGCAGGGACAATTAAAAAAAATGTGCTCCACTGTATACTGTCTACAAGAAACTCATTTCAAATATAACAATATGAGCAGGTTGAAAATAAAAGGATGGAAAATTATAAACAGTTGATTATCATTATTTTTGGTAGCTAATAAAGTTACTATGCATGCTGAATTAGCAAATACTGAACTGCTGCTTCTAAGGGAAATGCAGGGTTAGGTTCCTGTGAGCCTGTGTTCACATTTTTGTCAACTGATCAATACATATTCTTGTTTTATGTGTTTCTGTTTAAAGACACCTTACTGAGTATATATTGTTGATTCATTAACTTTGAACTCACTGCCACCTGCACTGTGATTCATATTTGATCAAAGCTTATCTAGCATATGTTTTCTCTGTAAAGCAAATCATAGCTTCTTTTACTTAGGAGGAGTAGACAGCACTTCAGCACTATGCTTGAGGCCATTTTAACAGTAAAATTACCAACAAAAAGCACAGAAATGAGAAGACACAGACAGCAGTACCAGGACTGAAGCAGGAAATCTGCAGACAGTAAGAGGTTAATAAGGGACTACATACTGCAAGCAGTTTTACATACATAAATTTGACAGTGTAGAAGAAACAGACCACTTCCTTGTAAAACACAAACTACCACAATTTACTCAATATGTAACAAATAATTTGAATAGCCTTATAACTATAAAGGAAATTGAATTGATAATTTAGAAACTCCTAAGAAAGAAATCTCTAGCCCCAGATGGTTTCACTATAGAGAATTCTACCAAATGTTTAAAGAAGAATTCATATCAGTCCCCAAAATAGAAGGGAACATTTCCCAAATCATTTTATGAATCTAGTATTACTGTGATACCAAATGGCAAAAACAGTACAAAAAAGAGAACTACAGACCAATGTCCCTCATGAATATAGACACAAAATCCTTAACAAAATATTAGCAAATAGAATTCAGCAACACAGAAGAAAACCTGTACGTTATGACCAAGGAAGGTTTATTCCAGGAATCAAGACTAGTTCAGTATTTGAAAATCAATCAGCATTGTGGTGGCTGGAATGATTAGGAATACAATATAGAAGCATCCAGTTTACAGTATATACAAACTAAAGTGTGAGTGAGTGTTTGTGTGTGTGTTTGTGAAAAGCATGTGCAAGTATGTCTTAGGGAGTGGACATAATTCTTCTTTTTCAATATTTCTAATGTTCCATTGTAAACTGTGAGAGCTACACGGTAGTGTAAAGTGGCATTTGTAATCCTATTCAGCTCTTAACTTGCCAAGAAGAATACCCTCTCTCAGGATATGTAGCTTCACTACATTACTAACCATTGTATTGTCAAATCCATGTGAATTATGGAAAACAAAAGAAAAACAAATGGCGTAGCTAAGGTTTGGCAGCTGCAACAAGGAACCTATCAATTTGAGGTTTATTGTAATGGATTACATTTAAAATAATTCTTCCACGTAATTCTAGAGCTTGAAATGAATGAAGAATCTACAACTCATTTCCAAAAATTAGGGAAAAAAGAAAATAAAATTCTTGCCAACTTTTTCTTGACTTGTATTTATGGAATATATGAAAGTTTAGCATTTTAGATTTTTTCCTAATTATTAGTTAATTTTCTTGATCTAGTTAAAACAACTAAGTTTTAGCTAGAGTGGTAATTCACTACTCTGGTATTCAGGGATGTGGCAGAAAAATAGATTCTATCAGATCTTATGGTTTAGAGTAATTCTTACAGATTCAGGTGTGATAGATGAAGATTTTTGCTTTTATAGAACCAGATAATTGTTTTTCTATGCAGTATCCAATACCAGCTTACTACATAATAAAAATGAAACCATAAAAGTAAAAAGGAGGCAAAAATAAAGCTTTATGGACATCTGAAGCCATTTGTGAAAGCTGCTGTGTTACAGATCGCAAGGCAGGTAGTTAACAAACTCCAGGTGCCTGGACAGGACTCACCATTGCGCTACTCCTAGACCATGTGAATGATGTCCTCTGGGGTCATGTATTACATAGTCAGCTCCGTTCTGTGTAACAGCCCTGGTACCTACCATGTGCCTGATACTGTTCTAGGTAGTGGGGATACAGCAGTGAATAAAACAGATGAAAATCCCTGCCCTCATAGAGTTTCCATTCTAGACTGGGAATATGGACTATAAGCTAAATGGGTAAGTTAATTTTATAGTATGTTGAGAAGTGACACGTTCTATGCAGAAAATAAATTGAGGGAGGAGGAAAAGGACTGCTAGAGCAGGGAGTCATGGGAATTTTGAATCTGGTGGTCAAGGAAAGATTCACTGAAAAGGGAATTTTGAGCATAGCCTTGAAGGTACTATGTTCCTTCTGTGTAAGAGTGTTCCAGACAGAGGGAACAGTTAGTACCGAGGTTCTGAGCTGGGAACCTTGTACTTTAGCAAGGAGGTCAGAGTGACTGGAGTCGAGGGAGGGAGTAGTAGACAAGAGGTCTGAAAGTAGCAGGGGCCTTGTGGGTATCCTGAGGACTTTGCCTCTTACTCTGAGCGAGATGGGGAACAATTTGAGGGCTTTAAGCAGGGGAACATCCTGTTTGACAGCTAGCTTTGATGTGAGTACCACATTGCCTTGCTAGTAAGAAAGCAGCTCAAATACCACAATGAAGCAACTTAGCAATAAAATGCTAAGTTAGGGCTGCAACTGGGGAAAAGGGTGGTTAGACTGAAAAAAAGAAAAAAACCCCAAACCACACATACACAACACCGGATGAGACTTTTCTGTTACTTTTTTTTTTTTTTTTTTTTTTTTTTTTTTGCGGTACGCAGGGCTCTCACTGGTAGCACAGGTAGAAATAGCCCAGGCATCTCCCCATCTGCAGACCCCAAGGGTGGCCCACAACCCCTTCCAGGGGTCTTCTCTCTTCTTAATAAGAGTAAGGTGGTGTTTGCTTTTTTCATTTGTTGACATGTGCACGGACGGTACAAAAGCAAGTGGGCATGAGCTGCTGACACTCAGCCGGCATGGTGCCCACCTGTGCTCACAGCCATTGAATTCTTCACCACCAGATTTTAATCCACTTTCCTTTAAGAATATCCTTGACAAAACTATAAAAATTGCTAATTTTCTTAACTCTCATCCCTTGAGTACACATCCTTTTAATATCCTATGTGACAAAATGGAAAGGCCACCTAGAAGACTTTGGCTATGAGCCAAACTTCGAAGGCTATCTTGAGAACAAGCACTTGTACAATTGTTTGAATTCAGAGCTGAACTAGCCCTCTTTCTTTTCTTTTCTTTTTTTTTTTTTTTTTTTGCAGTACCTGGGCCTCTCACTGTTGTGGCCTCTCCCGTTGTGGAGCACAGGGTCTGGACGCGCAGGCTCTGCGGCCATGGCTCACGGGCGCAGCCGCTCCGCGGCATGTGGGCTCTTCCCGGACCGGGGCACGAACCCGTGTCCCCTGCATTGGCAGGCGGACTCTCAAACACTGCGCCACCAGGGAAGCCCTCTGTTACTTTTAAGATAGTGGAGGTGGAGGAGTCGGAGATAAGAGTCTTGTAATGAAAGCAGTCTTGTATCTAAAATAATTGTTGGACTAGAAACAATGAAACTGATCATAGGAGATCTATTTTAGTAGGTAAAGCAATAATATACCAACCATTACCATGGTATCTTAAAATTTTCAACATGGCGAAATACCCAGAATACCTGTTACAGCCTGGATTCCTCCAACTGGAAAAACCAGTTGGAAACAGAAGAGGTTCTGTAAGAGGAAGGATTCTGAGAAGTAGAAGGGACTGAAATGCGTGGATTTTCTGAACTTTTTGTTTTTTCCTTAATGATGTTGTGTTTAAAACACTTGTGGATTTATGGAGATTGTTTAATCTCATTAAAGTCAGATCTACATGGCTGAATAGTACTGTTTTGTAGTCTCTAAGACTTCATGACCCAAGTCAAACTTTTATATTACCCTAAATTAGTGGTACCAAGGTTATCAGTTTCCTTAAGGAATGTTTGCAGAGACTTTAAAATGATGGAAAACTACCTGTCTTACTTGGCTAAGAATTATTGCATTAGATAAACATTTCTCTAGATAAAGGTCTGTCAGCACATCCATGACAGGCACACATTTTCGGGTTGAAACTTGGCATAGCAGTTCTAAAGAAGAAAGAGAGTCAAACAAAATGTGAACAAAATCTTTCTTTTCTTTTGTTTGAAGAAGGAGACATTCCCTTTGTACCCTGATACAGCTCCATCCCACAAAAGTGGGAATCTTGATTTTTATTTTGTTTTTAGTAAAATAAGGAGTGCCCTTGAAAAACAGTTTATCTTTGGATGTAAAGGTAGAAAGACACCTTTTGATGTTTGGCAACAGATTTGCTTAAGGACGGAAATGGTTTAAAGGGCTTTTAAAAAGGAGGCGGTATCGTCTATTTTTTTTTTTATCCTCGAGATCATAATCACATTGAAAATTGAAACACTGATACCCTTAAACATGGAATTTATCTGGCCTGTCCCTGGAACAAAACAAGAATACCCACAAAGGTGACACCCTCTTTAGAAGAACAGACACTAAGTGCATATTTGTCGAGAATTTGAGAAGATACATGCCAGATAAAAGAAAGCATATAAAGAAGGCTTTAAATTTTTATAGTTTTTGAGGCAATATATGCAAGTGGAACACCACTCATAAAGGGTGTGTAGTGAAATGTCACTTTTCCTATTCTTCCTGCTCTAAGCTGCTGGGTTACTCTCCTGAGAGGCGCCCTTGTTCTAAGAGGTACCCCTTGTTATCAGTGTCTTGTGTATCCTTCAGGAGACAGCATATTCTTTTTTTTTTTGGTAGTTAAAGGGTAGCTTACTATACACTTTTTTTCTGTGCCTTGTTTTGTTTTTCTGACATTTCATCTTGAGGCTCTTCGATATTTGTTCAGAGAGAGCACTTCATTCTTTTTAATAGCTTCATGTTTTACCTTATGATGTACCCTAATTTACTTAATCTACTATACACAGGCATATAGGCTTTTCCAAAAACTTTTGCTATTATAAACTATATCAAAATGAATATCCTTGTGTATAGATCATTTTGTTTGAGTATATCTATAGGATAATTTCTAGAAGAGGAATTCTTGTGTTAAAAAGTACATGCTCTCTATAGAAATTGTACACTCCCAGCAGCAATATGTAACTGTGCCTATTTCCCTATTCCCTTGTCACCACCATGTGTACCAAAGCTTATGATGTTTAGCAGTCTGATGGAGGGAAATTATATACTGTTTTGGTTTTTATCTCATCATGAATGATGTTGAGCATCTTTTCCTAAATTTAAGAGCCATTTGTATTTTCTGTGAACTGTCTGTTCATATCTTTTGTCTCTTTTTAAAAGCATTGTCATAAACAAAATGAAAAGACAACCCACAGAGTGGGAGAAAATATTTGCAAAGGATGCAACCGACAAGGGATTAATCTCCAAAATATACAAACAGCTCATGCAGCTCAATGTCAAAAAACAAACAACTCAATCAGAAATTGGGCAGAAGATCTAAGTAGACATTTCTCCAAAGAAGACATACAGATGGCCAAAAAGCACATGAAAAGGTGCTCAACATTGCTAAGTATTAGAGAAATGCAAATCCAAACTACCATGAGGTATCACCTCACACCGGTCAGAACGACCATCACCAAAATGTCTGCAAACAATAAATGCTGGAGAGGGTGTGGAGAAAAAGGGAACCCTCCCACACTATTGGTGGGAATGTAAATTGGTACAGCCACTGTGGAGAACAGTATGGAGGTTCCTTAAAAAACTAAAAATCGAACTACCATATGGTCCAGCAGTCCTACTTCTGGGCATATATCCTGAGAAAACCATGATCTGAAAGGATACATGCACCCCAATGTTCAATGCATCACTGTTTACGATAGCCAAGACATGGAAGCAACCTAAATGTCCATTGACAGAGGAATGGATAAAGAAGATGTGGTACATCTATACAGTGGAATATTACTTAGCCATAAATAAGAATGAAATAATGCCATTTGCAGCAACATGGATGGACCTAGAGATTATCATACTAAGTGAAGTAAGTCAGATAGAGAAAGACAAATAGCATATGATATCACTTATATGTGGAATCTAATTAAAAAGAAAAGATAGAAATGAACTTATTTACGAAACAGAAACAGATCTACTGATATCAAAAACAAACTTATGGTTACCAAAGGGGAAAGGTGAGGGGGGAGGGATAAATCAGGAGCTTGGGATGAACACACACATACTACTATATATAAGATAGATAACCAGCAAGGACCTACTATATACTCAGTATTCTGTGATAACCTATATGAGAAAAGAATCTTAAAAAGAATGAATATATGTATATGTATAACTGAATCACTTTGCTGTACACCTGAAACTAGCTATTTTAACTTCTGGTTGCAATGTACTCTTCCTTTAAAACTCCTATCAGTCTTGTCTGTGTATATGAAGAGTAGTTATGTCACTATGTTATGTTTATATTTATCTACTTTAGTGAATTGTTGATTATATAGTTTTTCGGTTGGTTCTCCAGTGTTGTCCTGGTAGCTAATCATATTATCCAAAAATAATGATAATTTTACCTTATCCTTTAAAATTTTGTACCTAATTATTTTTTATTGTCTACAAATATTAGGTAATATTTTTTTATATTTTATTATCCAAGACCCTCAAAAAATTAATAGTGGTCATAGTAGACATGCTTGTCTTCAACTTGACTTTAATAAGAATACTAATAGTGTTTTCATTAAGCATGATATGCTGGCTTTTGAGATGCAATAGGGATAGTTTATCATGTTAAGTGAGAATTCATCTATTCTTAGTATAGTATACAGTAAGAATTTTTGTCAAAAAGGATGTTGAATTTTAGCAAAAACTTTTCTTTCTCCTCCCTCCCTCCCTCCGTTCCTTCCTTTTCTTCCTTTCTTTTTTTTTGAAGATCTAATTGTCTTTATTCAACAATTCATGAATCTGATGGCATCCCATCTAGCAAACTAGAAGAGTGCTCCCAGGAAAGGTGGGGCACGGGGAGCTATTAGTAAAAGAAAAGAAAGGATTATTTTTAGGTCAGGACACCTTCTTTTGTGGGGCAAGGGATTGTCAAGGGTTTTGTCATGCAGATTGACTCTTCTTCCTGTGGTGGTGGTGGGGGGGGGGGTGGGGGGGGTGGGGGGTGGGGTGGGGGGGGTGGGGGGGTGGTGGTGGATGGGGAAGGGCTCACGTGTGACAGATTACCTCCTTGGTTCTCACAGGAAAATTTCAGACTGGTTGATTAAAATTACATTCCTGGGGAAGGTTGAAACTGCAATTAAATCAGGTATTAAGTCTTGGTTTGCTGACGTGGGCTTTGGCACAAGTAACACCATTTTGGGCCTATGGTTTTCTCTTTAATACTTCCTCCCTTTTGGTCAGACTCTCAGCTTGATTGAGAGATGTGATAAAAAATTAAGGTATTAGCATCACTCTCAGCTACCACTGTGAAGCTCTGTTGTTCCTTGGTGTGGCACGGTATTTTTGCTTAATTCCCATGACATCCGTAGACCACAGTTCCAGGTTCACATGTGTTAAGTTGGTCATTCTCTTCATTTCTTTTCCAGTGTTCCCCTGTTAGGGAGATCATTGCCTGGTGCTTAGCGGCCGTGAGCATAGATTTAAAATTATTGAGAGAATACAGTGCTCCAGAAAGATTATCATGATTATAATAAGCAGGATAATTCCCTATGTTTCTCGTGCACTTTGGAGCCATGGTCCCTAAGACTCAAACCAATCAAAGGAAGACCCGACTGAAGAAGTCACTCTTTTAAGCCAAGTGGGTTGTTTCATGATCTTATGTAACTGAGTTTCAACTTTCTCAGAAGTGTCAATCCAGGTACAGCAGGTGGTGTTGGCCACAGTGTAGACACCTCCTTGCTCAGCTAAAAGAGAATCAAGGGCTATCTTATTATCAAGAACACCCTTAGCCAGAGAATCTTAAAGATTTTTGTTGGGCAGCTAGTGTCTAGCAACAGAATCTACAATGTCTCTAAGAGTTAAGGAAGGGTTCCTGATCATATTGTCATTTGTATTAACTCCTAACCAGGGAAGTAGGGCCCTACCAAGGTTAGTGAACCTTGAATCATGGAAAGCATCCCAATGGGTCCTTTCTAGAACAGTTAGGGGCACAGCTAGATAACCTAAAAGGCATTGCCCAGCTGTGCACTAACCATCTAGGTTCAAGGAGAATGATAACCACCCCAGACAAAGATAAATCCTGTCAGGGCATAATTGCCCCTTCAAGTCTGGGGTCAGTTAGATTTTCCCTAGCCTGAAATAAAGCGTTATGCTAAATTCCAGAGGTTACCCCTCCCCCATCCCCCAGCAATGCCCTGGGAGATACAGACGATGGCATTATTTTTCCAGGTCAGTGCCAGAATAAAGGAAAGAAAAACAAGAAAGGGTTTCGTGTTTAGTTAAAGTATGAAAATTTGACCCAGAATCTTGGGTAGAATCAATCTACCTTGACGTCAACTACTTCTCTTCCTTATCATTTGATTCGGAGGTCTTCAGAGTTTGTATAGGTGTCAGGTGAAGCCTTCTTTAGCTGTGAGATGTGTACACAAAGCTTCTAGTTTCACAGCAGTGTCAGTGGTCATGACCACTAGTTTCACAGCAGTGTCAGTGGTCATGACCACTTGGTAAGGTCCCTTCCACGGGGGTTCTAGGGCTGCCTTGGTTCAATGGCCCTCCAAACTGGTGAGAAAACAGTGAACTCAAGAGGGTTCTCAGGGCACCATTCCTGTGTTTCTCATTGTCCCGAATGCTTTTAGAAGCTCACTTTGGGTCCTGTTGCTGCTACCAATTCTGCTTGACTACACTGAGCTTTCTTGTTTGGAGCTCCTTTTCCAAGGATTTCCTTTGCACCTCAGTAAAAGCTTTTTCACAGTCTATGGAGATGGTCATTTAATTTTCTTTTTTATTATTAAAATGGAAAATTATTGAATCAATTTTTAAGTTTTGAATTATTCTTTTATTTTGGGAATAAACTCCACTTGGTAACGGTATTAATATACTTTAATGTGATCCTGGATTCTGTTTGCAAGTATTCATCTAGAAGGTTTCATCAGAATTCATAAATGAGTTTGGGCTGTAGTTTTCATTTTTCTATACTACCTTTATTGGAGTTTTATATCTTCATAAATATAATTTTGAGGCTTTTCTTCTTTGTCTATGCTCTGAAACACTTTAAATGGCCTTGGGATTATCTCTTTCTTAAGGATTTGGCAGGATTCCCCTTGTGAAACCAGCTGTGTGTTGAACTATTTTGGTAGGAGTAAATGTTTGACAACTTGTCCTACTTTTTCTATGGACATTAGTCTGTTAAATTTTCATTCCCATCTGGGGTGAGATTTCTTAGAAAGTAATCTATTTCATCTTAGTTCTCAAATTTACTCACATGGAATTAGCAAAATGGTGTTTTAGGATTCTTTTAATTTCTTATGTTTTGTGATTTTTCTCATCATTGTTTCTTTCCTCCTAACTAAAAAAATTAGGCAAGTTAAAGGTTTTCTTTTGTATTCCCCCCTTCCCCTTCACCCAAGAAACAGTAGTTTGGTTTACTTGTTAATTCTACCATGTTCTGTTTTTCTAATTCATTAATTTCAATATTTATTTTTATTAATTTCTTCCTACTGTCTTCTCTTTCTTTCCTTTATTTTACCTTCTTGAGTTGAGTGCTTAAATCATCTCTTTCATTCTTCCTTGTTTCTTAATATTTTTAGCTATATCCTCTAAATAATATAGTTATCCTGTTCTTCTATATAGTGTTTTAAATCTATATAGTTCTTTTTCTATCATTATCTTCTAGATATTCTACATCTTCAGTTTTGATTTCATCTTTGATGCAAAAGTTAACAGAATTTTATTTATTTATTTATTTATATCGAAGTATAGTTGATTTACAGTGTTGTACCAATTTCTGCTGTACAGCAAAGTGACTCAGTTTTATACATATATACTTTCTTCTTTAATATTCTTTCCTATTATGGTTTATCACAGCATACTGAATATAGTTCCCTGTGCTATACATTAGGACCTTGTTGTTTATTCATTCTAAATGTAATAGTTTGCATCTACCAACCCCAAACTCCCAGTCCATCCCTCTAGCTCTCCCCCTCCCCCTTGGCAACCACAAGTCTGTTCTCTATGTCTATGAGTCTGTTTCTGTTTTGTAGATGGGTTCTTTTGTGCCATATTTTAGATTCCACATGTAAGTGGTATCATATGTTATTTGTTTTTCTCTTTCTGACTTACTTCACTCTGTATGACAGACTCTAGGTCCATCCACCTCACAACAAATAACTCAAGTTCGTTTCTTTTTATGGATGAATAATATTCCATTGTACCACATCTTCATCCATTCATCTGTCGATGGACATTTAGGTTGTTTCCAGGTTTTGGCTATTGGGAACAGTGCCGCTATGAACATAGGGGTGCATGTATCTTTTTGAATTATATTTTTTTCTGCGTATATTCCCAGTAGTGGGATTGCTGGATCATATGGTAATTCTATTTTTAGTTTTCTGAGGAGCCTCCATACTGTTTTCCGTACTGGCTGTACCAACATACATTCCCACCTACAGTGTAGGAAGGTTCCAAAAGTTAACAGAATTTTAAAATATCTCATGGTAGAGTATTTTTTATGTTCTAGTTTTGTTATTTTAAAGTTTTACTGCATTGGGATCACAGATGTCTATATTGCTTCTCCTTTTTTGGAACTTGCTAAAGTTTTCTTTGTTTCCAGATAGTCAGTCAGTTTTGTAAATGTATCATGGGAACTTGGAAAGAAGGTGTATTCTCTATTTTCAGAGTATATCACTTAGGAATACATTATCTTATTTATGTTTTCTTTATTCTGAGATATATTTTGTCTGCTTGTTCTGTGATGTACTGAAAGAAAAGAATTTAAGTTTCCTGTTGCTGAGATTATATTTTCTAGTTTAAAACTTGAATTTTTTGTAGGTTTTTCTTTATAGCAATGCTATATTGTTGGGTACTTAGATATTTGTAACAATTAATCTTCATTTTGGATTGTACTGTTTAACATTATAAAGTTTCTTTTTTTCATTTAATGTGTTTTACTCTGCATTCAGACTCATCTGATATTAATAACATGAACTTTGTTTTCTTTTATTTGCTATGGCCTGTTAGAGCCTTTGCCCTTCCTTTTATTTTCAACCTCCTCTTATATGCAGCAGATAGTTGGATTTTGCTTTGAGATTCAGTCTGAGTCCTTTTTTTCTTTCAATAGTTAGGTTTGGGCCATGTGCATTTTTGGAAATAAATGTTAGCTTTCAGTTCTGTCATTTTTTGTTTGTTTTTAAATTTACAATTTGAACTGTATTTCTGCTTTTATGGGTATGTGTGTATTTTATGATAATTTGGAAGATTTGTATTTTTGTTCTAACAGTTACTCTTATGACCATATCTTTACATAGTTCTTTCTCTTCTCACTATGAACACTGATGAACTTGGCAATTTCCACTTCTTTCCACTACCTCCACCCCCAAGTTGATGGCATTATATTTCTTTGTGTCTATCTCTTTACATTTAATATAATTCTACATGTAAATACATTTCATATATTTAAAACGTATAATTCTAATGCTTGATTTATCGGTTTTAAATGATATCTTTTGACTGCTAGTATATCAGAATATTTTCATCAATGAGTAACTGAAAATCCATCTAATGATTGCTTAATCAATAAAGACATTTGTTATCTCAATAATAAATGTCCAGAGGAAGGATAGTTCTAGTATCTCAACCGTGTCTTCAGTACCTAGGTTTTTCCATCTTTCCACTTTGGAGTTCTCAGCATGTAGGCTTTATCTTCATGGTTATCTCTTTTTGGTTTGATTATAGGCATGGGGTAGCTATGAAGCTATGGCAAGAGAGAGAAGAATGTGCTGTTTTGGCTTCTCACATTTCTTCATAAGAGCAAAGAAACAAATGATTCTTCATGCCTCATTGGCTAGAATTGAATCACATGTTCATGCTAAAGCGTTATTATTAAGGCAAATAGACTTACAAAGCCTGGCTTAGATCCGTTCCCTGGATCAGGGGAGAGCCCCTCCTAGCTCTACCAACAAAGAAGCAGGGGAGGATAGATTTGTGTAGGTGGGACCTACACATTGGTGTCTGCTATCCCTGCCTTTTTAAGGTGAGGAAACCAGCAGAAGGATATTACCACTTTCTTGCCCCCTTGTTCTCTTAACTTGTTGATTATAAATTGCTACATATTAGGGCTTATAACTTATTCATTCTATACTATAATCAGAATCTGTATATATTTTTTTGGTCTTAGTTGTTGTGACTTCAGTACTACTATTCGTCATTTTTGCCAGAGTTTTTTCATTTATTTCTTGATTGGCTGAAGTTAATGTACTAGCATTTCTTCTAGGGATGGTGAAGAGGAGGGAGGGAATCAATTATTTGGGTCCTTGCATGCTCAGAAAATGTCAGCTGTCATCATACTTCAGCAACAGTTTTGTTGGATACAAAATACTTGGTCTTAATGTCTTTCCTTGAGAATTTTTCTCTAGACAGGGAAATAAATATGGATTGAATCCTGTTCCATTGTTTTGATTATGCTCTTTGGGGACACTAGCTATGCATATGTTCGGTTCCATTTTTTGAATTCCATATATTTCATTTTAGCTGTAACCATTTAAAATTTTTTATTTTTGTTGTAATTATTTTTAACTTGCATTTACAGTTCACTCTTACCACTTTTCTCATTTGTGTCCTTCATTTTCCTTACTTTGTTTTCAGCAGTCTCTTTGGGCTGTCTTGAATATGATTTTCATTTCTCTGATGGTTTGATTTTTCTCTTCTGTTTATGAATTTTATCAATATATAATTCATCTCTTTCTATTTCCTTTATTTAACTTGAGCTCTTGTATATTTACATTGAGTTTTTGTTTTCTAGAGGCGTTTGCTTAGTTTTGGTTTTGTGACATTATATTTGGCCACGGTTTTTATCTGTTCTGTGGCAATATTTTTTTTTATGTCACTTTTTTTTTCCTCCTCTGTGGCTTTTATGTAATTTTTTTTTTTTTTTTTTTTTTGGCTGTGCCATGTGGCTTGCAGGATCTTAGTTCCCTGACTGGGGATCGAACCCAGGCCCTGGCAGTGAAAGTGCTGAGTCCTAACCATTGGAATGCCAGGGAATTCCCTTCCCTTCTTTTTTATAGTCATCTTTAAATGAGGCATGTACTTTCTGGATCAGTTATTTGTATAAGGTTTGTAAGGGAGAGGGACTAATGCCATGTTCCAGGCTAACAAGTATTGTCCTTTGTGACATGGGATTTTATGGGTGAGTATGGTTTTTTAGCTTTTACTTTCTTCCCCAATCCTTCATCTTTAGCTTTCTGAAAATATGGCTTGTATATTTAGTTTGTTGTTTATTCCCAGCCACCTTCTTTCTTTTGTGCTAAGTTTGGTCCAGGAAATCTGCTGCCACTTCATGCTTCTACTGTTCATTACAAGCAAGAGGTTGTTAGTTTTTTCTATCAGCGTGCGGCACTTTGGAGAACTGTCCTCTGCTGGTTTTGTCTCAGATCGGTAGCCACAAGTGCTCTCTTTGACGTCTTTCTGTACCCCTGTTTGAGCTGTGACACAGGTTGACATGTCTAATGCAAGGGGAATGATGTGTGCCCTGCTTTTTTGAATGCTGGAGTTGTTGACTTGTTCAGACTCTCACGGTCTCTCCTGATAATGGCAGGAATTAGGAAAAGCTGGCCTAGAGTACTCTTCCCACGTATCTTTTAAGAGCCACATTATGACTTCCTGTTCTCATGACATAAATATATGACTATATCTGTGGCCTTTTATGAAACACAAAATAAAATGTCCTGCTAGCAACTGACACCCCAAATCTAGGAGGTAACCATAATTGCTTTAGGAATATAAACTTTCCCAAGGCAAGATCCATGTGTAAGACATCTTCATGTATCTAAAATGCTAGCACAGTGTCTATTTTGTATATAACAACCTCTTGAGGAATATTTTTCTAGTGGAAGAATATATCTGTAGAAGCTGGTTGTATTTGTTTCCTAGAGCTGCTAAATTACCACGAAGTTGGTGACTCAAAAGAACAGAAATTTATTCCTTCATAGTTTTGGAGGGCAGAAGTCTCAAATCAAGGTGTTGGCAGGGCTGTGCTCCCTCTCGAGACTCTAGAGGAGAATCCTCCTGCAGGTACCAGCTTTTGGTGGGTCCACGCATTCCTTAGCTTGTGGCTACATAATTCCCCATCTCTACGTCCATCTTCACGTGGCCTTATCCTTTGTGTTCTGCATCTCTTATTCTGTCTCTTATGAGGACACTTGTCATTAAATCTAAGACCCTCCAAGTAATTCAGGCTGCTTTCATCTCAGGATCCTTAACTTTATATCCACAAAGGTCCTTTTTCCAAGTAAGGTTTCAGTTAGGTTCTGGGTGTTAAGATATGTACCAAACTTTTTGGGGTTTAATCCACTACACTGGTGTTTCTATTTGCATCACCTCCCTTCGTACGTTCAGACCTTTACAGAATACTACCTTTGTGAATAACACTGTTCTAGAGGTTTCAGAGTGTTTACTATCACTATTAGTATCATTAGTACTATACTACTAATTATCAGTATTCCTCAATATGTTTATAATTTAGTTGAGGACTTAAGAACTACATTTGAACAATGATACAAGTTTAAAAAATAAGTTAAAAAAGTGGAGCATCTTGGTAACTGGTGTAAGAATTACTTTGCTAGGAGAAATGTCTTTTTTGAGATGATGCTTTGATAAGTTTGGGCAAGAATTAGGCTCCAAGGCCGGGCTAGTCCTCAAGTTTCTGCAAGAATGAATTTAAAAGGCAGGATGGCCAAGAGGATCATCGATGGTGGTATGAGAGGTGGCTTTAGGGAGAGGAAAGCCAAATGGGTATTTCTCATGTGAAATTCTGTGATCTCTGCAATGTTCTTCCTTATTCTCTTTCTCTATATTAGTAAAACCATAAAACTCATGATAAAAGTTTGTGGAGTGGATTTCCTTTGGAAACCAGTGAAGGAGCTGGGATTTATAAAAACACACAATTGCGTATGATTAAATGTAAGACAGTGATGCTATTAATAAGTCCTATAATTTTGGAGAAGGGCAAGGTCTCTGTGGTTGGAGTTGTCTCTGGGAAATGAATCTTGAGCTGAATCTGAAAGGAAGGGTACAATATGACTGAGAAAGAGGGCATTCCAACAGTGACTATGACATTAGTAAAGGCAGGAATGTACCTAAGACAAGCTTGAAACAACAAATGAATGTTCTGGTCTGGCTGACTCCTTCAGGCTTTCAGTAGAAGTGCAAGATTGCGTACTTACTTGTAAGTGAATATTAGGACTATTCTGAATAAAGTTGTAGTGTTTTTTTCGTTGTTGTTGTTGTTTTGGCCACACTGCATGCCATGCAGGATCCTAGTTCCCCGACCAGGGATCAAACCCATGCCCCCTGCAGTGGAAGCCTGGAGTCCCAACCACTAGACCGCCAGGAAAGTCCTGAAGTTGTAGCTCTTAATAAAGGGTGAGCCTTCCATAGCCTGTGAGTTTTTACCATATGTCACAGTGAGAGCCACCATTCATTTTGTTGTGAGACTTGGCCTTAATAGGGTTAAAGGAAGGAAGGAGGGAAGGAAGGAGACAGAGAGGAGTCTGTTAAGAATACAGAGAAGGGGCCACCAGAGATGGGAGAACCAGGATAGATTGGTGTCATGGGGGTGAAAGTGGGAGAAAATTTTGAGAAGCATGATTGACCCTTAAAACCCATAGCTCAGAGAGGTCAGGAGAAGGGCCTTTTGGCCACCTGGAGTTCCTGATGTTAAATAACACATCGCAGCACTGTGGGTGTGTGACTGGTTGGAGGGCCTTGAAAGGCACATTGCAGAGAATTAGGAGGAGGAGGGCGGGGAGGAAATGGAGCCGTAGTGACAAGCGTGGCAATAAAAGGAAGGAATGGAATGAATGGCAAGTCGAGCAGGTGGTCCAGTCAAGGAACTCTGTTACCAGGCAGAGAAGATTTGTAGCACCAGGTGAGAGAGTGGAAGGAAACAGTTTGGAGACAGGGACTAGAGATGTAAGAGTGAGGGGTGCCATGACACTGGTCAAGGTAGACAGGATCTGGACAAGTAGGGCTGAGTTTACTTGGCAGGAAGAGGGACGTTCTCCCTCTGGATGTCTCCTTCAGGGGTGGTTCCGTGAGCGAAAATGCCAGAGAAGGGGAGAGCAGAGCCTTGACCCCCAGAACCGGTAAAGTATGGGGTTAGGGTCTTCTGGGCTCTGCTGTATGGAAGAGGTTTAATCTTTTGGGAGATATGATTCTGGTAGAGAATGGAGGCCAAGGAAGATATTGAGGGAAAATATGGGTTGAATTTATTTGATTACTAGAGTTTTTTTTTTTTTTTTTTTTTTTTTGCGGTACGCGGGCCTCTCACTGTTGTGGCCTCTCCCGTTGCGGAGCACAGGCTCCAGACGTGCAGGCTCAGCGGCCATGGCTCACGGGCCCAGCCGCTCCGCGGCATGTGGGATCCTCCCGGACTGGGGCACGAACCCGTGTCCCCTGCATCGGCAGGCAGACTCTCAACCACTGCGCCACCAGGGAAGCCCCACACCTCTTATTTTAAAGTGAGATGCAAATAAGTGGAGTCAGACAATTCCCCAGAGCTCAGTAAGAGGTGGCCAAACTGTTCCCATTCTAAACTATCACCTCATACCTCCCCCATCCCTTCCCAAATGATAAAAGAAGATATGAGGTAGAGAGGAGAAAGTTACAGTTATGAGTTGCTGACCAGATATCCAAATGTTATGGTGTTTCCCTCCCTTCCCCATGGCAGCTTCCTGCTGACCTCAAAGCCCTGTGAAATGTGGACTACTTGATGAGAGCCTGGGGGTGTCCCAGGAGACTGGCTTCTTACCCTGGCTAGATGGTGGATGAGATGGGGCAGCAGAGGCCCTCCTTGGTGCTGTCATTAGCATGGAGTGGAGCTAAGTGTGGGGAAGGAAGGAGAGAGGCTGGCGTGGCTCCCTGAAGTGTAGGGGCATATGTGAACTTGGAGACCGATGGCTGCTTCTTGCCTGGCTCTGGTAGTCTGCCAAAGCTGATAGAGACACCGCAGGGTAAGTAAGGTGTCTAAGAAGGCAGAGGAACTCCCCCACCCTACCTGGAAGGCCCAGAAGAGGATTTTCATGGTTCCTGTGGCTTCACAGAAGAAGCATAGAATGCAGAATGGGAGGCATGAGTTTGGGGATGATCAGGTGACATCTAGTTAGGGGATGGGGCAGATGCTTGGGGGCATGGACCTCTGACAAAGACAACATGGAAACACAGTTGCCCCACTCTCTGAGAGCATTCTCAGTCCCGGACGGAGATGAAGTGAAGCAAGGCATCTCTGCAAGTAAACCACATGCACCTTCTTGGTAGAAACTGGCAAATTAGCGAAGACCACGTGGACACTCGAATAGACTCCTGAAGCTGTCCGCCTCTCACAGGCAGCTGGCCTGAGAGGTCAAGCCCCGCCACCTCATGGATCTCACTCTCTCTGCTCCGAAGCACTGGCCGACGGAAGCCTGGGAGGTGGGGAAGGGAGGAGGTACCCTGGACGCTGAGCATGTCTCCTCTCTACCAGGAGCGTGGAGAGGGGGGAAGAGCAGACCAGGGCCTCTGCTCCCTCTAAGCCCCTACCTGCCCTGAAGCGGGGCTGGCCCTGGGGAGATGGAAGAGGGAGCGCTTTAAACTAAAAATAAAATAGGTCTGAATCTTAAAAACTGGAATGAGACTCTTCTAATAACTGAAAGTGATTGGAAAGTTGTGGAATCCACCCAGATGTTACTAAGGGACAGTAAGGTATGGTGCTTTGTAGCACAAGTGGCAGGAGGGACTGGGGAAAATAAAACCATCTCAAGTCCGTGTTCCATTGAGTGCAGACCATACAATTACCTGGTTATATACAATATAACAGAAAGGATATAGATATTAAAGTCAGGCTGACTTGGGTTTGGGACCCTTGCTCAACCACTTACTTTCCACATGATTTTTGGCAAATTACTTTCCGCACAGTTTTCTTAACTGTGAAATGGGGATGGGTTGTAATGTCAACCTCCCAGACATTTGGGGGAAGATGAAATGAAATAAGTTCTAGGAAGTGTCTAGCGTGATGGCCCCAGCATAGATCCTTGAAAGGTGGTTATTACTATAACTCGAGACAGATGCGATAAGTCAAGAACTAACGGCCAAGGTAGCTGTCAAATGTCGTTTGCAGTTAGTTAGACTGTGTCGAATCTGGTGGGGGTTTTCTGTTTTTTGACTTTTTTTTTTTTTTTTGGTACGTGGGCCTCTCACTGTCATGGCCTCTCCCATTGTGGAGCACAGGCTCCGGACACGCAGGCTCAGTGGCCGTGGCTCACGGGCCCAGCCGCTCCGCGGCATGTGGGATCTTCCCAGACCGGGGCACGAACCCGCGTCCCCTGCATCGGCAGGCGGACTCTCAACCACTGCGCCACCAGGGAAGCCTCTGATAAGTTTTTAATGTTTTCTAAATCCCAAACTATCTTTTTCAATGAAGGCAGTACAGTTTCAAAGCATTTTTCTGCTTAATTTGGAAGTTTAAACGTATCTAACTGGAATCTAATACCATGAAGACCGTGAAAAAGGGCCTCTTGTCCTGATCAGAAAGATGAGGAAGCTCGAAAGAGGACATTTGAGGCCAGGCTGCTGCCAGCCTGCAGACGTGCCCCACATGTTTCACTGGGAAGATGCTCTGAATGGCGTGCTCTCAGCTTTGCAAGCGTGTTCCTTGGCAACCTTGGCAGGAGGGGGTTTTCATGTTGCCAGCTAAAGCCCTGCCACTTGGGGTTGGCTTGAGTGTCTTTGCTCCCGACCGTTTCCCTATCCCCAACCCAAGGAACTTTTGTTTGTGTGGTGGCCATTGTATCTGTTCCCTTCTACTCACTGGCCTGGGCCCAGTCTTCCTCTCCACATCCTCTAGCTCAGCCATGCACGTGGGAGGTTTGCTCTGAGAAGACCCCCGCTTTGGCATTGTCATTCTCACCTGGATCCTTGTCTCTCTCTTTACTTTGTCTGGAGCCTGGATTCTTTGGTGACCCACTGAAAACTGAAGTGCTGGCAAGATGGCAACGCTCTAGTCCCTGGCTGGCATGGGAAGGGGCAGTTGCAGAGTTGCGGCGTTCACGAGAAGGCTCCTTCTGCCTGTGGCTGGTCGGTTCCTTCCCTTCCCCTCCCTTCCCCTCTCTTTCCTTCCCTCTTCACTCATACTGTAAACAAGTGTCTTTTGTGGTCTATTTCATGCCATATTTTTCACATTTTTGTGCTTTTTTTGGGGGGTGATTACACTGTTTAAAATGGCCCTCAAGTATAGTGCCGAAGTCCTGTCCAGTGTTCCTAAGTGCAAGGAGGCCTTACGTGGAAAGTACACGTGTTAGATAAGCTTTGTTCAGGCATGAGTTATAGTGCGATTGGCTGTAAGTTCGATGTTAATGAATCCATAGGTGTTATATGTGGTACCTTTAAAAGAAATACACATAAAACAAAGTTGTATATTGATAAGTTGACAAAAACATTGTAACCTAGGGCTTCCCTGGTGGTGCAGTGGTTGAGAGTCTGCCTGCCAATGCAGGGGACACGGGTTTGAGCCCTGGTCTGGGAGGTTCCCGCATGCCGCGGAGCAACTGGGCCCTTGAGCCACACAACTACTGAGCCTGTGCGTCTGGAGCCTGTGCTCCGCAACGGGAGAGGCCGTGACAGTGAGAGGCCCGCGCACCACGATGAGGAGTGGCCCCCGCTCGCTGAAAAAGCCCTCGCACAGAAACGAAGACCCAACACAGCCAAAAATAAATAAAATAAAATAAAAAACAAAAACAAACAAACAAACAAAACATTGTAACCGGAGGGTCACAGGAACCTAACCCTGTATTTCCCTAGGAGCCATGATTTAGTGTGCTGTGGTTCAGTGTTTGTGGTGACTTTATAGACCGTAACTACCATGAATAATGAGACTCAATTATATATCTCTTTCTGGCAAAGATGATAACAGATATCTCCTTACCATCTAAGTTTGGCTAGACATACAGCCATCATTCTAAGCCGTGTTGTCAATTTGCTAAACACTGCCACTCTGCTATACAGGTTTTGTTTCCTCACTTCATAAAATCCCATACACAATATCTTACATGGTCCCTAGCAAGTGGTTGGTGCTCAGTAAATGCTTATTGGACGAATGAGTGCATAAATGAATAAGTGAATGCTTCATATCTACAAGGTAACCTAGTCTAGTATTCGACATCTTGAGAGATACATGAATTGATCTGGGAATCAATATTTTCTTGCTTTTTAGGTAAGCCATAAAACCTTTAAGTTGCCTTCTAGTTGATTATATACTATTTGTGTATAGTATATAGTCCAGTTCCCCAATCTGGCTATTGGGACTTTCTGAATGGAATTTTATGGTTTGCCGTATAGATTGTTTATTTCCCTCAGTCCTGTCTGATAAGATTAAGGTCCATTTGGCTTGGATAAGAGTGCACTATTCACTTACCTAGAGCACTTTGATAAACCAAGAAGTTATCAGCTACTTGTGTGGATACCCTCTAGTCTGTTTGGCTGTTGTTGGGTTCAGAGGTCAAGAATCACCGACTTGGAGAGGTAGATTATGTAAGGGATTCTGGCCCCTGAAGAACCTTATAAATGCCTGGGGACCTATGGAAGTGGAAATTTTTGTTTCATTTATTCATCTATTCAACAAGTATGTTGAACAAGTATTTTGGTGCTGTCATTTATAATATAAAAAATGTGACTTCCCTGAGATTGCAGCTGTTCTGTGGCATATTGGAAAATAGTCCTACGTAGAAAGCAATACATTTCATAATTTATTCCTTCAATATTCATTGAGTACCTGTTATGTCCAGGCACTTGGGATATAATAACAGACAAAGCCTCTGCCCTTTGAAGTTTACATTCCTTCAGGAAAAGCAGACCCTGAACAATCCGATTAGAGAAGTACTCTCTCCCTTGGCCTTGTTCCTAACCCAGCCCGTTTCTCTCACATCACCTGTTTGATTGTCCCCATATTATTACATAACATTATCTTGCTTTTCGGGGGGTCTTTTTGCTTATTGTCTGTCTCTCTTTTCATATAGATATGTAGCTCCAAGAGAGTGGAGACCTTGTTTTCCTGTTGCTGAATTTTCATCACCTAGACTAGTGTTTGGTCTAATAGTGGGTGCTTAATAAATGTTTGTCCTTATTTAATTATAATTGTGGTGATGTTATGAAGTGTATTCCTAGAGATTTTGACTTAGTGCAAGGAATCAGGAATGTGTCTTTAAGAAAATACTGATTGAACTGAACTCTGAAGTAGTGAGAATTGACTGAAGGCAGCAAGGAGGGTATAACCCAGGCAGAGGAATCAGGACAAAGCATGGCATGTTGGAGTGTGAGATAAAGTCAACATATCTGGAGTTCAAGAGTAGGAGAATACTTGAGAAGAGCCTATAAAGGCAGGAGAGGGCAGGACATTGAGGGATTTCAGGCTGTGTGTAGGGATTTAAAGTTTTATCCCATGAGCAGTGGGAAGCAATTGAAGAACTGCAAACAGGAAATCCATCTTGTGGCTCTGTAGATTGGAGGGAGACAAATAAGTGTGACCTTTTGTGGTTCTGAAGATCAGGCATTCAGTTTTGGAAATCTTGAAGTCAAAGTACCTGTAAAACATCTCCAGTTGGAGATGTCAAATAGACGATTGTGTATACATGTTATTGGGTTCAGAGAAGAGGTCTGAAGTGAATATACACATTTGAGTGACAGCACTGTAGATGGTATTTGAAGTCAAGGGTATTGATGAATTGGTTAGGGAGAGAGTATAGACTTCAAAAAAGAGAGTCTCAGTCATGGGGAACTTCAACTTTAAAGACTTGACAAAAAGGACGAACAGGGAAGAATCTTAAAAGCAGGGGGGGGGCTGAGTTATTTACACCAATTTCTATAGCCTCTCTAAACAGGTTTGTTGTCAGTTGCCCAAAGATAGTTGCATCTACCTCGAGCCTAATCTCTCTACTGGAATTCAACCTTAATTTACCATATTTTAATGATTCATTTTCTTGTCCATTCCTTCTATTGTCCTTGAGAGCCGGGACTTTGTCTTTTAAAACTAGATGCTTGAGACCCCAGCATCTGGCATACTGACAGCTTAGTAGCCAAGGAATATGTCTGTGTGAGTGGGAATAAAGATCCTCCTTAGGAAAGATGAGTAAGAATGGAAAGCAGAGTTTTTCTCACATAGCTTCTCTGTATGGCAACCGTAGACACTTAATTTTAAGAATTTTGTCTATAACTGAAATGGTGACTTTCAGGTATCAGCAAGCATATGGGAAGCTTTCTGGGGGCAGAGGAATCCAAATTCTTCATCTATGGTGTCTTTGCATGGATTTGCTCCTACTCTAAGACCTATGGCTGCTAGAAGTTATTTGCAGAAGCTGCTGCATCAGGGTTTGGTATCCACCTCAGAACGCTGGCCTGCTCAGGTCTACCAGTAGGCCTTTTCTCTCTTTTCCATCTCCTCTTTTTTCTTTGGCTGTGCTGCGTGGCTTGAGGGATCTCAGTTCCCTGGACCAGGGATCGAAGCCATGTCCCCTGCAGTGAAAGTGCAGAGTCCTAACCACAGGACTGCCAAGGGAAGCCTTCCATCTCCTTGATTGTGTACTGCCACTTTCCCTAACTATATGGATCCTTCTTTTTCCTTTGCCCAAAGAATCCCAGGGGTATGTTTCACAATTATAGGCATTATTTTACTCAGGTTTTAATTATATTTTTGTATGGTTAGTGCTGCTCTTCTCCATGTTCCATTCTGAAATATATTGCTTCATTTCATGCAATTTTTACCTTTGATAATGAATGAGGTTTCTGTATTCTCTGTGATAATGGCTCTAACGATGCTAATATGATCGATGTGCAAAGGTGAGTGGGCCATGCTGCCCTCCCATCATTCCTCATTCCTGCGGGGGTGTCTGTGCTAGCATAGCCTGCCATGTCCATGTTTGGAGATTGGCTCTTTTTCCTGGGCTGAAGCAACAGCTGCAATATTGAAACGTTGCTGTCAGCTAGTGATCCAGTCCTTGTTGCCTGGTCTGTGCTTTAATTCGTGATCTTTGCTGCCTGAATTTTCTTTTCTCAAGACTTACTGTTTTGTTCTTAACCTGTGGAATTTTATGCTTACTTGACCTGGGGAATTTTTCTTAAGTCCCTGGTTTTGAACCAATGCCTCTGTACTTTTAAGCCAGCTATGTGTTTTTCAGCCTCTGCCTGTTATGTTTCTCATCTCCAGAGTGACTTGGATGATTGGGCATTTTGTTAGCTTTGGGGAAAAGCATCAGCATGACCTGTGTGACTGGAAAGAGTGGGACTTAGCTTTTGAGGGTTGGGGGGTGAGTGTGTGGAGGGTGTTGGGGTAGAGAGTCTTTTTTTTTTGCAGTACGTGGGCCTCTCACTGTTGTGGCCTCTCCTGGACCAGGGCATGAACCTGTGTCCCCTGCATCGGCAGGCGGACTTTCAACCAACTGCGCCACCAGGGAAGCCCTGGGGGTAGAGAGTCTTAGGGGCTACTTTGGAGGGGGACTTTCAACAAAATAAATTTCACTGATTTCAAATCAAGATGAATATGAAGTTCTGTCTACATGAGTGAAGACCAATTTTTAAAACATTTGAAGGCATACATTTAAGGTGACAGCCTAATGTTAAAATGGGAAGTTATGATTCATAAGCAGTAGTATAATTTTGAATAACGTGACCTCATTCATCGACACTAACTTGCTTTACGTCTTCAGGTTTCATTATATTAGTACTGTGAATAAAACCCAGCAAAGTTATAGAGGAGGATGTGATTTTGATTTTGTTTTATTCAATAGTCATTACTTACATCCCTTTTACATTTTTGCAAATTTTAAATTGCAGTAGTGATCGTGCTACTCAATTTGCCTATTTCTTACGACTATAACCTTCTGGAATAGCCACAAATATAGGAGAAAACTGAAATAAAAACCTTTGAGCTCAATGAAAATATCTTCCACAAAGCCCATGGTTTGACTCGGTAAAACCAGAATGGCATTTCCTTTTTTGTAATAGGCCCAGAACTTATTTGATTTAGTTATATCTATGACATTTTATTTATTTTCTCCTGGAAACATATAGTTTTTACTTTTGACCTAGGAAAGAAAAGGAGGCTTATGGCTTTAAAAACAGCCCTGCACAAAGTTATAGGCCTGAAAGCATAATTGAAGAGAGTCACTGAGGAGATCAGTGCTGTTCGGTAGAACTTTCTGTGATAACGGAAGTGTTTGTCAGCACTGTCCAGTACAGTGGCCGCTGGCCATGTGGCTGTTGTGACTGAGAAACTGAATTTTAATTTTTATTTCATTTTAATTAACTTAAGTAATCACATGTGCATAGTGGCTACTATCTTAGATGGCACAGTTCTAGATCACTGTATTAGCTTCCTATTGCTGCATTTAAAAAATTATTATAAAATTAGTGGGTTAAACAATACGATTTTATTTTCTTACAGTTCTGTGGGCTAGAAGTCTGGCATAGGTCTCACGGGGCTAAAATCAAAGTGCTGGCAAGGCTGCTTTCTTTTCCGGAGGCTCTGGGGAGAATCCATTTCCTTGCTCTTTCTAGCTTTTAAAAGCAGCCCACATTCCTTGGTTCATGGCTCCTCCCCTCCATTTTAATGCAATGTTACATCTCTCTGTCCCTTTCTTCCATAGTTCTGTCTCCCTCTGACTCTCTTCTTCTGTCTCTCTCTTCCTCTTTTAAGGACCCTTCTGATGACACTGGGTTCACCTGGGTAATCCAGGATAATCTCCCTGTTTAAAAATCAGATGGTTAGCAACCCTAATTCCTCTTTTCTGTGTAACCTAACATATTCATAGGTTTAGAGATTATGAGTTGGACATCTTTAGGAGTGCTTTATTCTGCGTACCACAACGTCTTGTGAATACAGAGCCATCTAGTGAAAGGGCAGGCTAAGCCCTATACATCTTTTTCACATTATTTGTTGAGCCTATACCTGTTTTTCATTCACCACAGTACAGCTCTCATAATGATTTGAGAACAATAGAAACTTAACTTTGAAAGGGACCTCATATGATACCTAGCCCAATCTTCTATCCCGTAAAGTATTATTCCATTCTATAGAATCTATAGTTCATTTAGTGTCTGTCAATAGTTTCCTATGAAGGGTACTCTCTACTTAGCAACAAAATCAGTTGCACTGTTGTATAGCTTTAATTGTTCTGTCATCCTATCATCTGGTCCTTTATCATCTCTACACAGTAGCCCTCTGGTTCTGACTTTTGGAACAATGTAGACATACTTTTCCTATGGTGTTACTATCTCAAGAAATGGTGCTACCACCCACACAGTTATCTGAGCAAAATTTTTCAGAGTCCTGTCTCTCTGTTCACCACTATTAGATATCCTAAAATATACAACTCCTAAAATATCTCTCAGGTCTCTCTACTTTTTTCGTTTTAGTAACTATACTTTTCAGTCCTAGAATGTAAAATTTTTTAATAGTTTCCATTCCTCTACTTATAGTCTCATTTGTTTAATAATGAAAACCATATTTTCTTTTTGAATTCTCTGAGCATATATATTTTCGTCTAATTTCTTGAACACATTTATAATAATTATTTACAAGTTTTTGATAAATCCAACACCTGGGCCATCTTGGGGTCAGTTTCTATTGATTACTCTTTTCTTAACTATGGACCACATTTTCCTTTTTCTTTGCAGATCTAGCAATTTTTGATTGTACGCTAGATATTGCAGGTGATACATTTTAGATATTATGTGGTCTGTTATCTTCCTCTGAAAATATCTTCCTCTGAGGAGTATTTTTTCTTTTTTGAAGGCAGTTGCAGTGTTTTTTTTAGAAGTCACTTGATCACCTTGAACTTGGATAAGCTTGGGTTATGCTTTGCTAGAATGGTTCTTTGGAAAGCTCTATGTGTTTACCGAAGCCTCTCTAACTTACTGGGACTTCATTTATAAACTCTGTTTCCTTTGAAGATCTTGTTAAGGTTTACTTTTAGGCTTTTCTTGGGAAGGTCTAGAGTAGTCTGTACTCTAAGGCGGTGTTCTCAATCTTTTTAAAATTATTACCCGTCAAGGAGACTTTTTAGGCATTTTCACTCCTTCCCCCCATCTTTGACCCTGCCCCCACTTCCCCACTCCCCTTGTGAAGTTTTAATACCACAGATATAACTATATACCTGCTTATGAGCTGTGTAATATCTAAGATGTTTTTCACTCCCTCTCTCCTCCCAGAATTAATTTTCGCCCTTTTGGTGATATCATCCTTGTTGAGCGTACATGTCAGAGGATGTGGTCCCTATTCGTAAGGTGAAGCCTTTTTGGTGTTTCTGCTGGATGCCCAGGGGATTTATGAGGTGATAATGAGATTTTTCCTCTCGGGCTGTGCCAGAATGCCAGTGTCTTCCACCAAGGCTCAAACTCTAGTGTTTTTGTTTCTTTTTCAAACCTATGGCAGCCACTCTCTGGGAAGCTTTAGGTAGTCTCACCTGGGCTGTACGGTCCAGCCCTCAGCTAAGGACTTGCAGGGACACCACGTGGACTTCCAGGGCCCCTTGTTATACAGCTTCCTTCTCTCTAGTGCCCTGCCTTGCAGATTCCAGCTCTTCAAATTCAGAACTCTGCTTTCTTAATTCAGTGAGCCTGCTGGGCTCTGCTTGGATTCTAGCTCACTTTGCTGTTTTTGGTTAAGTTGTTCCTAGGCAAAGAGCTGGACAGTTGGGGTCACCTTGCAAATTTTTCTTCTCTCAGAGGTTGCAGGCTTGCACTGCTTCTTTTCCAATGTCTGAAAATTGTTGCCCTTATTCAGTTTTATGGTTCTATGGCAATGGTGGGGGGGTTAGTCCTGTACCAGTAAGTCCAGTCTCTCTGACTTCTATTGGAAGCAGAAATTCTTCCTCTACCTCTTTTAGTCCCCATCCATAGCTAGTACAGGTGATAATCATTGCCCTAGGATTAAAACAATAGCATTTTAACTAGTCTCCTGGTCTCCTTACTTTCAGCCCCCATACAACTTCTAGAGGGAGCTTTCTAAAACACCAGTCTCTTCTGTAATTTCACTGTTGGAAACCCTTCTTAGGAATTCTGTTACCCTTAGGATAAAGTTCAGAATCTCTAAAGTGACTCATGGTCCTCCCTCTTTGACTCATCCCCTAACTTCCTCTCCACCTTTGGGTTTTGTTGCCCTATCTTGAACGCTCGTATGTGGCACACTGATCTTTTCCAGTTGTCAATTGTGCACTGGTGTCACTTGCCTTTGTATGTTTATTTTCCTGTGTCTGGAATCCCCACATCCCTGACTTCCCACCTTACTTGGCTAACTCTTGCTCTTCCTTTAGGTTGCAGCACAGAATTATCTTTTTCTGGAAGGCCAATATAGGTTTCCTGCTATCTGAAAGTAGAGCATTCCTATGAAACCTATGAAGCCAAAATGACTTAAAGCGAAAAGGCAGTTACAGCGTATCTTGCTAACAGATGCACAAAGTAAATTGAGATAAAGCACACATGCTCACAGACATGGTTCAGAGCTATGGCGGCTTGATGCTGAGATGCTGAGTGCAGTTCCCACGGAAGGAGCTTGGCGCTGCCACTCACTGCTCTGCGTGCGCTGCTTGGGGTGCGTGCTGCCTCTGTAACAGTTTGCTGCGAAACAAACGCTGAACCTTTGCATTTTGCCTTTTGTCGTAAAAGTGAAATTCCTCTTTGAATTTCTTTTGGTTAGCAAAAACCGGTATTAATGTAGGTCTTTTGTAAAAGCAAAGTGGTATAAAGTGAACTTTTGAGAAGCGCGAGATCCTTGTACCAGGACAGAACCCCTTCTTTATGCTTCATACACTAGCTTAGTGTAATTATTTTCACAGTTCTATTTTTCCTCTTTACTCCCTTAGGAAATATGCTGTATAAAGGCGGGGATTTGATCCGTCTTGTCTGGTGCTGTATCCACAATGCTTATAAAATGCCTGGTGCATGAACAGGCATTCTGTTAATATTTATTTGTTGAATGAATAGATAAACAGATCATGCTTATTTCCTTTTTCATTTGACTGCTCTTCAGATATACAGAATAGCTATTGTGGTTCCTTAATCTTCACTTCTTCAGGCTATGTATCCAGAGATCATAAAAGAAAAGTTTAAATGTCCATAGCAGGGGTTGACAAACTGCAGCCAGGTTTGGCTGGCTGGCTGTTTTTGTAAATAAAGTTTTATTGAAACACAGCCATGCCCATTCTTTACAGATAGTCCATATCTTTTTTAAAGTAAATAATTCAATCACTTTCTTTTAAAATCAGGATCTAATGGTTTTTAAAAATTGATTTTATTTAAAAATATTCAATTGACACAATTGTCCAAGAATATGCCAGTCATGCATATTAAATACAGCAGTGTTTTAAATGACCTGAATGATCTCCCTGACACAGGGGATTGTTTTATTAACCCTTATGTGTACGTCTCAGCTTATGGTGGTTCCACTTATGATTTTTTGACTTTACAGTAGTGTGAAAGCAATATGTATTCAGTAGAAACCATACACTCAGTTTTGAATTTTGATCTTTTCCCAGGCTAGCGATATGTGGAAAATATTTTCTGGTGATGCTGGGCAGCGGTAGCATGGGCAGCTTTCAGTCAGCCATGTAACCACAAGGATAGACAATTGATATTCTTACAGTCATTCTGTTCCCAGACAACCATTCTGTTTCTCACCTTCAGTATAGTATTCAATAAGTTACATGAGTTATTCAGCACTTTAGTATAAAATAGGCTTTGTGTTGGATGATTCTGCCCAACTCTGGGCTAATGTAAGTGTTCTGAGCACATTTAAGGTAGATTAGGCTAAGCTATGAGTTTAGTAGATTAGGTATATTAAATGCATTTTTGACTTAAGATATTTTCAGTTTACGATGGGTTTATCAGGACCTAAACCCAAGCTGAGGAAGTTGAGGAAGATCTGTAGACTGAAAACTTATCCTCTTAGTTGAGTGTTATTTAGACTGGTGGCTTTGAAATTCTCCTCCCCTCATTCTGTTTGTTATAAGCAATGAAGTCTTTCCAACAAATGAAATCTTAGGAGGACGCTCAATTATAAAACACGTAAAGGGAGCAGCTGTGGTTTAAGAGGGCTAGCGCTGGATCCCTATCTACTTGGTCCCTGTTTTATTACCCCATCCCTCCCTCTCTGTATGGGCACCTTTGTAGTATCCTTGAAGAGTGAAAACCGCTGTTGATGGCATCTCCAGGACAGAATTTTGAATTGGTCTGGTTAGCAGCTCCTGCTTCTGACATAGGTATAAAAACACTGTTAGTGCCTGTTCAGAGTTAGTCTCACTGCTGTGTTCTGTGGTGCTGCTGTCTTGATTTTTCTAGCTCCTTGAGTCCTGACAGTTCTTTTACATCTCACCCAGTTTTCCGGCTTCAAAAGACCCCTAGCTTGCAGCTAAATGTTGTAAAAAGGTAACTCACAGACTCACTGCCTTCCAGATACCTGGTCTTTTCTCACCTTTGGCAGCTGAGGGCTCCTTGAACCAGGGATGACACATTCAAATGCTTATTTGATCCAGGATGGGAACACTAATGAGTGACCCAGGATTCGTGTGACACCATCAGGAGAAGCGGGACTATGGTGACCTGATGACCGGTTAGCCACTTCTCATGGGGCTGCTCCCATGTCTTCTGATTTTTCCAGAAAAAAAAACAGAAATCCAGATTTTTATGTGAAATCTCCTGACCTTTTAATGTCGCTAATTGTTCTGATATTTGGAAAAACACTGTGCAGGCCAAACAAAATATATCTGACCTGGATGCAGCCCACAGATCACTCATTTGTCACCTCTGCCTCAAAGTTTGGCTTATCTGCCCTGTGCTTTGGCTACTGCCTGGTCTCAGCCCCTATCTGCTGTTCCTACCCGGGTGTCACCTACCTCTTGGGGTGATAGTTCATTGAAATGGCTGTCATGTTAACCTTGACTTCCCAGTCATCTGGTACTGAGAACAGGCAGGACAATGTCTGAGCACTTAGCCTTACTGCTTGCCTTAAGTACTTTTACCAAATGCTGGTGCTTGGGAGGCCAGACTTGTTTTGTTACTTTTAGTAGAAGAGAAATGTTATATGGAAGGATATATTATGTTGAAAAAGTAAAAGAGGCCAGCATTTTTTTGTGTGTGTGTGGTACGCGGGCCTCTCACTGTTGTGGCCTCTCCCGTTGTGGAGCACAGGCTCCGGACGCGCAGGCTTAGCGGCTATGGCTCACGGGCCCAGCCGCTCCGCGGCATGTGGGATCTTCCCAGACCGGGTCACGAACCCGTGTCCCCTGCATCGGCAGGCGGACTCTCAACCTCTGTGCCACCAGGGAAGCCCAAGGCCAGCATTTTATTATTCAGTGACTCTTAAACCTCTTTGCCCTTTAGGGTTTCTCTGCTTCATTGTGCTCTAATGTGAGTCAGGTGACTGCAGTGTAATTAGAAATTGGATTTTCCCTCCTCTTATCCTAATAGATGGATAGGCTAAAGAGCAGTCCGTTTTTTTTATTTATAAAAAAAGGTGTTTAACCGTCTTAGAATTTTCTCTACCTTTTGATTTGTGGATTTTAGGCTTTTGAACATTTTGGGCATAGCCTTGAAACAGAAAACCTTTGCCTTCCTTGGGATTATTTGACACATTCTGAGGGTAGATGTGGTCAGTATCATCTTGGGAAACCAAGAAAGCACTTTATAAATCACAGAGTTTTCTCTCTTCTTGAGTCAGTATCAGAAATATTTTCTGAGCCAGCTGTGCTGGTCTTCCAGGTGTGGGATTATAGATGTGGTCCCTGAGACTGAGCTAGTGGAGTTCATTAGAGCACAGGGTCATATGTTTGATCCCCATACAGGTCTGTTAACTAAGCCGAAGGAGGGACTCCTGGCTCAGCCTGTCTGGCAAATGTATGGTTTCAGGCTCAAGAAAAATCAGATTAGAGAGTGAGAAATCCTTCATCACTAGGCAAAAAAGGAACTCAAAGCGCATGTCCTGTTGGATGTATTATGTCATTTGTGGATGGAATCAGCACCTAGATTACCTACATATAGGGAGAACGTTTGCATCACAACAGATGTAATACCCGTCACACAAATTTAAATAACCAGTGGAAACCAGTGGCTTCCAAGAAATCTGGGAAATGACAGGGAGTCTTACAGCTGACGGAGCTGGGGTGGACCTCCATGGAACTCTGAGTATGCTAGAGAGCTCTGTGTGATTCCTTGTTAGGTGTGAAGCCATGCGTGTGCACCTTGAGACAACACTTTTCCCATGCAGGGTGGGTAAAAGGGTGGAGAGAGTTGTATTGGGCATAGTGTAGACACTCATCCTGTGGCTGCCTTACACACCTTGTATATTTGGACATCCTGGTTTCACATCTCCTGAGCATTTTCCTATGGAAGTCTTCATTATAGGAAAGAGTATTTTCTAGCTGTGCCTATTTTTCAGGGATGAGAATTTAAAAAATTATTTTTTATTATGAAAAACTTCAAACAAAGTAGTTAGCATATACTACTGAATATCTATATACACATCATCTGGATTTAATAATTGTCAACATCTTGCCATATTTGCTTCATCATTTTTGTTTTATTGCTAGTGTTATATCATCCCTACATATTTCTCTAAAAATATGACTATTTCCTGCAGTACCATATACTATTATTGCTCTTATTAAAATGAGCTGAAATTCCTTAATATCATCTAATACTTGATCCATATTCAAATTTCCCATTTGTCTCCAAAGTATCTTTTGTAGTTGGTTTGTTCAGTTCAGGATCTAATCAGGGCCAGTGCCTTTCACTTCATTCTTATGTCTCTTCAGCCTCTTTGAGCTTAGAACAGTCTTTCCTCATCCTTGCTTTTGTGTGTATGTGTGAACACAGGACATTGACTTGTTGAAGAGACAAGCCAGTTGGCTTATACCATGTCTCATCTCCTGAATTTGTCTGATATTTCAGGATGAGTTTTGATGCTTTATTTGATATTGAAAATGGCCTCGGGTCTGGAGATTGTCAGCAGTTGGGAGACCCTGTACACAGAGGGCCTCGGATAATGAGGAGGATAAACACAAAGGCAGTGACAGTGTTCCACGTTCCCGTGTCTTGCCCCCTGCCAGAGCTGACAGACGCATGTGAACACTCAGGACCATAGTCCTTTCAGAAGGAATCAGCTAATTTTTTCTCTTTGCTAGGCTAGCACAGAGCTTGAGGATATAATGACCCTACTGGACATATATTTTAAATAACATATCCTGAATAGAACAAGTTAAAACGAAGAGACGGGAAGATGAAAGGAAACTAAAGCTATGAGAAGGCCATAGAAAATTACCAGTGGCCTGAAAGCTTGAGTTTCTTCTCCTCTCCTGAAGTCAGCTCATCTCTCTTGGGGGTAGCAAGAAACCAAATTTGGAATAGACAACTGCAGAGGACCAAGTGTCTTGGGAGAAGCTGATGACAGACATTAGGATATTAGACTTGGGAAGATGAACACAGCCAAAGAAGAAAGCTTAGTACAGGGAGGGAAACAGTGAGATGGTCCAGCTCATCTCTTTTCTCCTTCCCCCAAAAGACTGGTGGTTGTCAGAGGCTCTGTAAAATCTTTCTAATCTTAAAGGTTTTAGAAAACTACTCAATCCTTAGCATTCCTAACCTGGAGCAGGGGATCTGAAACTTGAATGGTATCACGCGGGAAGCTTTACAAAACTACTGATGCCTGGGTCCCACCCTCAGAAATTCTGATGTAATTTGTCTCAGATGTGGCCATGGCAACAGGAGTTTTAAAGGCTCTCCAGGTGATTCTAATGTGCATCTACGTTTGAGACCTACTGACCTAGAGCAATAAACTGTATATACATTAACTTTAAAAAAAGAAAAGACATATTCAATTGTCCTCCCTACCTCCATTAAACTTTATGGAATTCCAATGCATAAAAAAGATAAAAGTGGAGGTTCTTCATCTAAGATAGTTCTGAAACCTTGCTCATTGGGCACCATTTACCACCTGTATTACTAATATTTTCCAAACTCTCACTTCCTTCTTATAGCAGCATCTGCCTAGAACTAAGCTCCAAAGAGGAAGACTGTTCAAAAAAATCACTGATCTAGAGTTTACTGGATTTTAACCATCTAGACCTTGATTTGAACCGTGTCTCTGTCACTTATTAACTGTGTGACTTTGGACAACTATAGCTAAACTCTCTGAGCCTCAGTTCCTTTATCTCTTAGTTAGAGATAATACCTGTCTCACAACTTGTTAACGAAAACGAACGTTGGATATAAGCTAGTGTACTCTTAATACAGGTTGGCTCCTTGGATACTTCAGGCTTTCCTGGAATCCACCATAAGCTTTCAGGTCTGTTCTGGCGTGGGATTGATGGTTTGGTTTAATCTGGGAACTTTCAGTTACCTTTGTATTGTACTTGTACTGTAGGATGAACACGGATTCCCTCTACATATGATGGGTCCAAACTTCTTGATTGACTTGTAGCATCACGGGACCAGATGGGGTGGGGGAGGAGTTGTTCCTTGTTGAATGACGAAGGAGAAGCCAGGAGCTTCCATGAAATGTCTCAGGAAATACTCTGTAACGTGAATGAACTGAGATATTCAGTGGAGAGGGAATCAGGCACAAACCTGTTTTCGTGAGAATGAAAATGGTATGAGGGTCTGTAAATAGTGGTCGTGGATGGGCCGGGGGTTGGGAGGTTTGATGTGGGAAGGAGATCTCTGTGGACCAGACAGAGGTGCAGGTTCATGGATGAGGGAGCACTTTTTTTTTTTTACGGTATGCGGCCTCTCACTGTTGTGGCCCCTCCCGTTGCGGAGCACAGGCTCCGGACGCGCAGGCTCAGCGGCCGTGGCTTCCGGGCCCAGCTGCTCCGCGGCATGTGGGATCTTCCCGGACCGGGGCACAAACCCGTGTCCCCTGCATCGGCAGGCGGACTCTCAACCACTGCGCCACCAGGGAAGCCCGAGGGAGCATTTTTTTTTTTTTGCGGTACGCGGGCCTCTCACTGTTGTGGCCTCTCCCGTTGCAGAGCACAGGCTCCGGACGCGCAGGCTCAGCAGCCATGGCTCACGGGCCCAGCCGCTCCGCGGCATGTGGGATCTTCCCAGACCGGGGCACGAACCCGTGTCCCCTGCATCGGCAGGTGGACTCTCAACCACTGCGCCACCAGGGAAGCCCGAGGGAGCATTTTTTGGTGAAAACATTTTTGTTAAAAGAACAGTGGAATTTGAAGCAGGTATGTAAAAACACGAACATATTCTTTCCCATTTTAGTATTCCAGTGTGGTTAAACAAAACTCCCAGGTCATATAGACACCTCACTTTTTCCTTTGTGAATATTTTACAGTGTTGCTAAGAAGTGTAATTGACTGATACGAAATTAGCTTCCTCCTCGCCCTCATTCTTCCCACCCAGACTTTGGTAAGTAGTGAAACGACTGGACGCGTTCAGGGAGATGACAGAGAAGTCAGAGGCTTGGGGAATTACAGAGTTAGATGATCTGTAATTGAATAACGTTGAGTAGAATACACAAATCGAAAGTGTCTAAAATCTGTTAAAGGAAAAACTCATTTGGGTTTGGTCCTATCTCAATGACACTGAACTAGTGTTTCTCAAGTCTCAACATGGCCGTAGGTGGTATTTCCTGTTTATCTTTCACAAGCTGACATCAATTTCCACATCATGTTCTTTGCACACCCCCGACCTCTACAGAATGAAAAATGCTTTTTGGTTTCCTCAGCTTTCACAGTGAAGAACCTTTTCTTTCTGGCATCTGGATAAATGGAGGAATAGCACCCTATTAAAATAGGTGTTTGAGCCAATTAGGATGTTCGGTGGGCTCACTGTGGATTATCTTTAGTATGTTAAATTTTTTTTTTTTTAGAATGGTTAATTTAATTAATTAATTTATTTATTTATGGCCGTGCCACGCGGCACGTGGGATCTTAGTTCCCCGACCAGGGATCGAACTCGTGCTCGCTGCAGTGGAAGCGCATAGTCTTAACCACTGGACTGCCAGGGAAAGTCCCCGAAAATTTTTCTTTTGAATTATCTTATTGACATGTTATTATCCAAAATATGTAAGTTTGGTTGCTAACCCACTTTAACATAGTAGTTGTATTTTTTATTTCCGTTCTTAACAAACAGGTGACAAAAAACACTTCCAAGAAGTAAAAAGTGGAAAATGCTTATTTGGGGCAATAAAATCTTTTGGTAATTTGAAATTGAAACCAAGGCAGTTTCTGGCAAAATGTGTTGCTGTCTCTACGGCGGCCCCTTCTCATGTTATCCTCCTGTATCCCCGTGCTGTCTGGCACACCTCCACTCACATCCAGGTTCTGAGCAGGGCCCCCATGTGGCTCTGCTGTCAGAGTTCACTTGCCCAAAGTGTCCCAGTGAGAGCACCCCCTGCAAGGCAATGTTTTTTTTAGCATTCCTCCTTCCAGAAAAAAATATTTTTTTAATGCCTCAGTGTTAGTGAGTTGTCTGAGGAAAGAATCTGATGAAGATAGCTCAGATCAAGTTCTATGTGAGATCAATGGTAGGACTCATTGCTTTATCGCGCTATGAGTATATACATTTGCAAAGAAGTCCCCTGTGAACCCCAACTAATGCATCTATCTGTTAACAAAGGCATTTTCAGAATTTCAGGTACAGATTGGATGGCTGGGGCAGAGTGGTGTACAGAGTCTTTTATATAGACTTCTTCAAATCTCAGCACAAGGCTTCTGTTTCAAACCTATTTTAAAGACAGGACGTAAGTTTTAGCTTAATATCACTAAACTCCCTTTTTTGTTATACCTCCTCATTGCCAGGACATTTAAAAGTCCCGTCCATTCCTACCAAAGATAAGACATCGGTGACGTCTCAATGTCTGTGCACTTGTGACTATTCTCTGTGTTGGTGAAGAGGTGAAATTTGCGGAGTACAGGGATTTCAGTTCCTCACTTTGCATGCAGTTAACAAATGACTTCCTTTATTATGGTCCTGACTTTTCAGTGTGAGGCACATTTTTATTTCCCTTTCACCAGTTTTAACAATGAACTTTTTCAATCCATCATTACTTCATGAAGACATGGATAATAATGAATACGTGGTTCAGATAGTTCTGAGAACAGCCCCGTTCAGTAGAAATAGCATGTGAGCTCCATACTAAGTTTGAATTTTGTAGTAACCACATTAAAAAATAAAAAGAGACAGGTGAAATACATTTTTAGTAATATATTTTATTTAATCCAATGTAAAAATATTATTTCAACATGTAATCAATATAAATAATTAGTGAGGTATTTCATACTCTTTTTTTCTTCTCTGTACTTAGTCTTTGAAATCTAGGAGGTAGATTGCAATTATAGCACATCTCAGTTTGCAGTAGCCATATTTCAAGTGCTCAGTAGCTAAATGTAGCTAGTGACTATATTATTCGTAGACAAAATTTCTGAGTAAGGAGAGTATAGAATTGTGAGCTTAAGGTTTAATTTTAACTAGACTGTATTCTCTGTGAAAAATGTTGACATATAAACTGATGATTTTTCTCCCCAAGTCTTCTCTGGTGTTCTCCAGTTCAGTAATTGTCACTGACAGGCTTGCTCTGTATGTTTTTACATGTAGGGATACTGTATACCTCTAAGAGGTACTAATTACAAGGCACACGGCTGTATGCAGTGGTACTGGTTCAGTAACACTGCTCAGTTGTCCATGCCAGAAAGGGAGTTATAGGTATGTGCATGTTCAGATTTACCATGTAATTCCAAATTGTTTTCCAGAGTGTAGGATTTCTTCTTTTGTTCCATGTTATCTCCCATACTTATTATCAGACTTTTGTGTGTTTGCCAGTATTATGGTGTGAATGGTATCTTGTGATTTAAATTTACAATTTCCTAATTCCTAATGAAGGTGAACATCTTTTAATTCACCATTCCTGTTTCCCTTTCTATGAAGTGACTTTTCACATTTTTCTGTTGGATTGTTCATCTTTTCCTCTTTTGTTCTTTGAGATTCTTCTGTATTCTAGGTCCTAATGCTTTTGATGGTATTTGTATTGCTACTGTTTTCTCCCAGTTTGTGGCTTTTTTCCTCCTCAGTCATTCTATGGTCTTTCTATGAATCAAGATGATTAACTTTGACATAGTAAATTAACTGATCTTTTCCTTTATGGTTTCTGCTTTCTAAAATCTCATTTAAGTACATTCTACACTATTCCAAAGTTATGAATGTCTGTTGCTGCATTTCATGTGTTTTGATCAGTAGTATTTCTGTTATCGTTCAGTTCTATGTATTTTCTAATTTTAATTCTTCTATAACCACTGGGTAATTTAGAAGTGTGTTTTTGGATTTCAAATATGTAATTTCCTTTTATAGTTCTTCTTGCTACTGATTTTTAATTTAACTATTTGCTTTCAGATAACATAGTATGTGAGATAAGAGAATCTGAAATTTGTTGAGATCTATTTTATGGCCCGGAATGTGGTTAATTTTTATAACCATGTGTGCTTGAAGAGAATGTGTATTCTCAAGTTGTTGAATGTATTGTCTCATACGTACACAGTAGATCAAGTTTGTTGTGTTGTTCAGATTTTTATATCATTACTGATTTTGTTGTTGTTTTTGCTTGATATGTCAGTTACTGAGGAGGTATGTTAAAATCTTCCATTATTATGAGGATTTGCCCATTTCTCTGTAGTTCAGACATTTTTTTTTGCTCTATATACTTTTGAATCCATGTAATTAAGTGCATATACATGTAAAATTGTTATATATTCCTAGTGAACTGAGCATTTTTGGTAATGATTCTCTTCACATCAATAATCCTTTTGCCTTTAAATCGATTTTGTCTGATATTGATACAGCTTTACCAATTTTTTTTTAATTAGTGTTTTTTGATATATCTTTTTCATAAACTTTACATTAAATTTATGTGTGTTAAGCTTTAGGTGTGTCCCTCACAAATAACTTAGAGTTGTATTTTATTTTTTACTCTGGTCTGACAATATCTGTCTTTTAACCAGACAGTAAAGTCCATTTACATTGATTGTGATTAACGTTATACAGGCATACCTTGGAGATATTTCAGGTTCTGTTCCAGACCACTGCAACAAAGCAAATATCACAATAAAGCAAGTCACATGAAATTTTTGGCTTTCCAGTGCATATAGAAGTTAGGTTTACACTATACTATAGTCTGTTAAGTGTTCAATAATAGCATTATATCTCCAAAAACAATGTATCTACCTTAATTAAAAATTACTCTGTTGCTAAATCATGTTAACCATCATCTGAGCCTTCATCAGGTTGTAATGTTTTTGCTGGTGTAGGGTCTTGCTTCAGTGTTGGTGGCTGCTGACTGATCAGGGTGGTGGTTACTGAAGGCTGGGGAGGCTGTGGGAATTTCTTAAAATACGACAACAGTGAAGTTTGCTGCATTGATTGATACTTCCTTTCAGGAACGATTTCTCTGTAAAATACAAGGCTGTTTGATAGCATTTTACCCACAGTAGAAGTTCTTTCAAAACTGGAGTTGATCCTGTCAAACCCTGCTGCTGCTTTATCAACTTAGTGGATGTAACAGTCTAAATTCTTTGTTGTCATTTCAACAATCTTCACAGTATCTTCACGAGGAACAGATTCCATCTCAAGAAACCACTTTCTTTGCTCATCCATAAGAAGCAACTTCTCATCTGTGAAAGTTTTATCATGAGATTGCAACAATTTATTCACATCTTCAGGTTCCACTTTTAATTCTAATTCTCTTGCTATTTCCACCACATCTGCAGTTACTTCCTCCACTGAAGTCTTGAGCCCCTCAAAGTCATTCCATGAGGATTGGAATCAACTTCTTCCAAATTCCTGTGAATGTTGATATTTTGACCTCTTCCCATGAATCACGAATGTTCTTAATGTCATCTAGAATGGTAATCATTTCCAGAAGGTTTTCAATTTACTTTGCTTAGATCCACCAGAGGAATTACTACCCATGGCAGCTATAACTTTACAATATATTTCTTAAATAGTTAAGACTTGGAAGTGGAAATGACTCCTCAATCCATGGGCTGCAGCATGGATGTTGTGCTAGCAGACATGAAAACAACATTAATCTTATTATACATCTCCATAAGAGCTCTTGGGTAACCAGGTGCATTGTCAATGAACAGTAATATTTTGAAAGGAATCTTTTTTTCTGAGCAGTAGGTCTCAACAGTGGGCTTAAAATATTCAGTAAACCATGTTGTGAACAGATGTGCTGTCATCCAGGCTTTATTGTTCCATTTAAGGAGCACAGGCAGTATAGATTTAGCATAATTCTTAAGGGCCTTAGGATTTTTGAAATGGTCATTTAAACTTCATTCAACTTCAAGTCACTAGCTTCATTAGACCCTAATAAGAGAGTCAGCCTGTCCTTTGAAGCTTTTAAATTAGGCATTGACTTCTCTTCTCTAGCTATGCAAGTCCCAGATGGCATCTTTTTCCGATAGAAGGCTGTTTCATCTGCATTAAAAATCTGTTGTTTAGTGTAGCCACCTTCACGAATGATCTTAGTTAGATCTTCTAGCTAACTTCTGCGGCTTCTACATCAGCACTAGCTGCTTCACATGGTACTTTTATGTTATGGAGACGGCTTCTTTCCATAAAGCTCAAGAACCAACTTCTGCTAGCTTCAAACTTTTCTTCTGCAGCTTCCTCACCTTCCTCAGCCTTCACAGAATTGAAGAGAGTTAGGACCTTGCTTTATATTAGGCTTTGGCTTAAGGTAATGTTGTGGCTGATACTATCTTCTATCTAGGTCACTCAAACTTGCTTCATAGGGGCAATAAGGCTATTTCACTTTCTTATCATTGGTATGTTCACTGGAGTAGCACTTTTAGTTTCTTTCAAGAACTTTTCCTTTGCATTCATTCACAACTTGGCTAACTGGTGCAAGAGGCCTAGCTTTTGACCTCTCTTTGCTTTTGATGTGTCTTCCTCATTAAGCATAATAATCGTTTCTAGCTTTTGATTTACAGTGAGAGATGTGCAACTCTTCCTTTTACTTGAACAAGTGCTTAGAGGCCATTGTAGGACTATTAATTTGCCTAATTTCAATATTGTTTTGTCGTAGGGAATAAGGAGGCCCAAGGAAAGGGAGAGAGTCTGGAGTGGTGAGAACACACACAACATTTATTGAGTCAGTTTGCCACCTTAAGTGGGTGCAGTTTGTGGTGCCCCAAAACAATTATAACAGTAGCATCAAAGGTCACTGATCACAGATCACCGTAAAAAATAATAATCAAAAAGTTTGAAATATTATCAGGATTACCAAAATGTGACACAGAGACATGACGTGAGTAAACGCTATTGGAAAAATGGCACTGATAGAGTTTACTTGATGCAGAGTAACCTTCAATTTTGAAAAATATAGTATCTGTGAGGTGCAGTAAAGCGAAGTAAAATAAAATGAGTTATGCCTGTATTTGGATTTATTTCTTCCGTCTTGTCATGGTTTGAAGTGTTTATCTGGATTGTATCATATCCTTTGGTTGAAAGATGTTCCAAGTCACTAAATAACCCAATCCCCTACCTATAGCCCATTATGTTGTACTATCCCTATGACCCCAGCAGGGTAGTGACTTGGGATTAAATGGCAACAGAACACAAGGCAGGAACTGGAGATGGTTAAGGACCAGTGTTAGGAAAGAAGAAGTTCACCATCATCATATGTTTAAACAACTCTTATATGCATATAAAAGAGGAATTAAAACATTAGCAGCAAATGACAGAGCTAGAACAAATGAGTGGAATAATACTTTGTTCACTGAGCAGCTATTAAGTGCCATGTACACTGCTAAACACTTTTCACATATAATTTACTTTTCACATACATAGTTTACTTCACACAACAAACCACTAAGGTAGGCGGTTATTGTTTTCATTTTATAGGTGAGGAAATCGAGGATCAGAGAGCTTAAAGAAGATACTCAAGGTCAAACAACTGGTAATTGGCAGATTGGGGATTGTACTCAATCCTGTATGACTCTAAAACTCTTGCTTTTTTCATTAAGGTATATTGCAGGGAGGTGAACAGGTAAACAGCAAATAAAAGAACATTATTTTAATTAAAATTGATAAAAAGTATAATGGCCTATCATTTGGGGTGGTAAGCATCCCATTTTTGGACATTTCCAAGCAGAGAGAGGGTAGTCATAAATTAAGGCTATGGCAGTGGGTGTTTTACTTTGAGTGAGAAGTTGTACTTTAGAACAGATGCTTGCTGAGAAGATAAAAACATTTGATAAACCATTAGCCAGACTTATCAAGAAAAAAAGGGAGAAGACTCAAATCAATAGAATTAGAAATGAAAAAGGAGAAGTAACAACTGACATTGCACAAATACAAAGGATCATGAGAGATTACTACAAGCAACTATATGCCAATAAAATGGACAACCTGGAAGAAATGGACAAATGCTTAGAAATGCACAACCTTCCAAGACTGAACCAGGAAGAAATAGAAAATATGAACAGACCAATCACAAGCACTGAAATTGAAACTGTGATTAAAAATCTTCCAACAAACAAAAGCCCAGGACCAGATGGCTTCACAGGCAAATTCTATCAAACATTTAGAGAAGAGCTAACACCTATCCTTCTCAAACTCTTCCAAAATATAGCAGAGGGGGGAACACTCCCAAACTCATTCTACAAGGCCACCTGGTACCAAAACCAGACAAAGATTGTCACAAAGAAAGAAAAATACAGGCCAATATCACTGATGAACATAGATGCAAAAATCCTCAACAAAATGCTAGCAAACAGAATCCAACAGCACATTAAAAGGATCTTACACCATGATCAAGTGGGGTTTACCCTAGGAATGCAAGGATTCTTCAATATACGCAAATCAATCAACGTGATACACCATATTAACAAATTGAAGGAGAAAAACCATATGATCATCTCAATAGATGCAGAGAAAGCTTTTGACAAAATTCAACACCCATTTATGATAAAAGCCCTGCAGAAAGTAGGCATAGAGGGAACTTTCCTCAACATAATAAAGGCCATATACGACAAACCCACAGCCAACATCATCCTCAATGTTGAAAAACTGAAAGCATTTCCACTAAGATCAGGAACAAGACAAGCTTGCCCACTCTCACCACTCTTATTCAACATAGTTTTGGAAGTTTTAGCCACAGCAATCAGAGAAGAAAAAGAAATAAAAGGAATCCAAACTGGAAAAGAAGAAGTAAAGCTGTCACTGCAGATGACATGATACTATACATAGAGAATCCTAAAGAAGCTACCGGAAAACGACTAGATCTAATCAATGAATTTGGTAAAGTAGCAGGATACAAACAATGTACAGAAATCTCTGGCATTCCTATACACTAATGATGCAAAATCTGAAAGTGAAATTAAGAAAACTCTCCCATTTACCATTGCAACAAAAAGAATAAAATACCTAGGAATAAACCTACCTAAGGAGACAAGACATGTATGCAGAAAATTATAAGACACTGATGAAAGAAATTAAAGATGATACAAATAGATGGAGAGATATACCATATTCTTGGATTGGAAGAATCAACACTGTGAAAAGGACTCTACTACCCAAAGCAATCTACAGATTCAGTGCTATCCCTATCAAACGACCACTGACATTTTTCACAGAACTAGAACAAAAAATTTCACAATTTGTATGGAAACACAAAAGACTCCGAATAGCGAAAGCAATATTGAGAACGAAAAACAGAGCTGGAGGAATCAGGCTCCCTGACTTCAGACTATACTACAAAGCTACAGTAATCAAGACAGTATGGTACTGGCACAAAGACAGAAATATAGATCAGTGGAAAAGGATAGAAAGCCCAGAGATAAACCCACGCACATATGGTCACCTTATCTTTGATAAAGGAGTCAGGAATGTACAGTGTAGAAAGGACAGGCTCTTCAATAAGTGGTGCTGGGAAAACTGGACAGGTACATGTAAAAGTATGAGATTAGAACACTCCCTAACACCATACACAAAAATAAGCTCAAAATGGATTAAAGACCTAAATGTAAGGCCAGACACTATCAAACTCTTAGAGGAAAACATAGGCAGAACACTCTATGACATAAATCACAGCAAGATCCTTTTTGACCCACCTTCTAGAGAAATGGAAATAAAAGCAAAAATAAGCAAATGGGACCTAGTGAAACTTAAAAGCTTTTGCACAGCAAAGGAGACCATAAACAAGAAGAAAAAACAACCCTCAGAATGGGAGAAAATATTTGCAAATGAAGCAACTGACCAAGGATTAATCTCCAAAATTTACAAGCAGCTCATGCAGCTCCATATCAAAAGAACAAACAACCCAATCCAGAAATGGGCAGAAGACGTAAATAGACATTTCTCCAAAGAAGATATACAGATTGCCAACAAACACATGAAAGAATGCTTAACATCATTAATCATTAGAGAAATGCAAATCAAAACTACAAAGAGATATCATCTCACACTGGTCAGAATGGCCATCATCAAAAAATCTACAAACAGTAAATGCTGGAGAGGGTGTGGAGGAAAGGGAACCCTCTTGCGCTGTTGGTGGGAATGTAAATTGATACAGCCACTGTGCAGAACAGTATGGAGGTTCCTTAAAAAACTAAAAGTAGAACTACCATACGACCCAGCAATCCCACTACTGGGCATATACCCTGAGGAAACCATAATTCAAAAAGAGTCATGTACCACAGTGTTCATTGCAGCTCTATTTACAATAGCCAGGACATGGAAGCAACCTAAGTGTCCATCGACAGATGAATGGATAAAGAAGATGTGGTGCATATATACAATGACATATTACTCAACCATAAAAAGAAACGAAACTGAATTGTTTGTAGTGAGGTGGATGGACATAGAGTCTGTCATACAGACTGAAGTAAGTCAGAAAGAGAAAAACAAATACTGTATGCTAACACATATATATGGAATCTAAAAAAAATAAAAAAGTGGTCATGAAGAATCTAGGGGCAAGACGGGAATAAAGATGCAGACCTGCTAGAGAATGGTCTTGAGGATACGGGGAGGGGGAAGGGTAAGGTGGGACAAAGTGCGAGAGTGGCATGGACATATATACACTACCAAATGTCAAATAGCTAGTGGGAAGCAGCCACATAGCACAGGGAGATCATCTCGGTGCTTTGTGACCACCTAGAGGGGTAGGATAGGAAGGGTGGGAGGGAGGGAGACACAAGAGGGAAGAGATATGGAGATATATGTATATGTATAACTGATTCACTTTGTTATAAAGCAGAAACTAACACACCATTGTAAAGCAATTATACTCCAATAAAGATGTTAAAATAAAAGAACAGATGCTTGAATTAGATGACCAGTGAGGTCTAGTTCAGTTTCCATCATCTTATTGAAACTGTGCCAAAGCTTAACAAGTGGATGCTTTTCAAAACTCTCCCTACTTTTGGGAATTAGCTGCGATGTGAACTTGTCCTTTCTTCACTCAGGCTCCTTAACTCACTGCAGTGTTATATGATGTGCACAGGTGGTGGCTTAATAAAATGCTGTTTGATGATGACTTGATGAAAGTTGCCTTGGCCTGTTTAGATAGGAGAAAAACAAGTCATGTGTATTTTATAGAGTGAAAACATGAATGCAGCATAAGGTTTGTTAATTTGAAATGCTGGAGTCAAGAGATGCAATAGCTGAGAAACTCCCTTTAATATCAGCACACCTCCTCACATTAAAACCTTTAACAATCCAGCCATACCTAATTTTAAATACAATGTTTTAAAAACGAAATATTATCTTATAGATAGCTTTTAGTAAGTAGCCGGAATTGGAGAAAAAAGGTCTTTCCTCTGTGTCTTACTTTCTTGGTACATTCTGCCTTATGAAGGCCAAGAGCCCATAGGAGTAAAAAAAAAAAAAAAAAAAGTTAATTTCTGTCAGCAGTCTTATCAGACTGCCCACCCTGTGGTCTCTGCTTCTGTCCACCTTATTTTCTTTATCTATCCTCACCGTCACTCCATCAGTAATCACTTCTCTTTTCAAAGCCCAGCCAAAAGCAAATTTCTTCCAGATGCTTCTCCTTGTGCCTGGACCTCTCAAAGTATCCAATAGTGGCAGCTGAAGTAGACAAGAAAGGATTTTACCTTTTCGTATAGTCCTTTTAAAACTTGTAAAAGCAGTTTCACAGCTACCTGCTTCCTACAGGATGTCTCTGAGGTGTGTAGGAAAGGTCTCATTATGGCCTTTTGATACGTGAAGAAACTGAGGCATAAAGAGGTTGTGAATTGTAAGTAGTTAGCTGCAGTTTTAGCATCTTTCAGCCCCACAGCTCTAACGGTCAAATGCTGTGTTGCAAAATATTTCCCACCAGTTTCTTACTCTTAAGAGTTTAAGTTATGTGACATGGCTGATACCTGGGGTTTGGGGTATTTGCAATTTTCTGAGCTCATTGTTGGAATGGGCCAACCAAGTGCTGCCCAAGGCATGGAAAGAAGAATGGCTATGAACAGCCTACCAGAATGTGAACACACTTTGAGAAGGGTCTACTGCTGAGGTGAATGTGCTGTCACCTGCATGCATGAGACCAAAGCCACTCCCCCAAAATTCTTGCTTTCAGAATTTGACCCTGTGTCTCTTACAGATTGGTTATTCCAGTTTCATCTAGTTGGCCCACACTGACTTTGGGTTGTTTGGGGCAGTAAGAGATGTGTAGTGTAAAGATTACTGGGAATTGGGAACCTAGGGTTTGAACTCTGGAACTTCCTGAGGTTAGATTCATGACTTTTATTGTCCTGGCCTCAGCTTTCTCATCTGGTGGTCGAGGGGCTTGTACCAGATCAGTGATTCTCGGAATATGTTCCTCGGATATGTGTCAGAATTACTAGGGTGACTTGTTAAAAGTCGAGATTCCTGGACTCCACACAGGCCTACAGGATTGGAGCCTCTGGGGATGGGACTCAGATATCTTCCTTTTAACAAGCTGACCAAGCATGTGCACTGAAGTTTGAGCACCTCAGAATGAAGTTCCTTCTACCTTTGCCGTCCTATGATTTTCTGAGTGAGAAAGACAAAAAAGAAAGATAGCAATTATGGATTTAATTTTGGCAGAGATTTCCTTACTCCTCTTTTTTTGTGTATAAAACTTTTCTTCTGACATACAAAAGCTGAATATATTTAATGTATGCAACTTGGTGGGTTTGGAGATAAGCATACACTTTTGAGACCACCACCGCAGTCAGTGACGTAAATGTATCCATCGCCTCCAAAAGCTTCCTCTTCCTCCCTCCTTTCTTCCCTTCCCCTCTTCCTTCCTCCCTTCCTCTCTTCCTTCACCCCTCCCTCCTAAGAACACAACATTAGATTACACTCTCAACAAATTTATAAGTATATAATACAGTATTGTTAACTATAGGCACTATGCTGTACAGTAGTAGATCTCTAGGACTTACTCATCTTGCATAACTGAAACTTTGTCTTCTTCAACCAACATTGCCCCATTTCCCCCTTCTCCCAGCCCCTGGTGTAACCACCATTCTATTCTCTGCTTCTATGAGTCTGACTATTTTAGATTCTTCATATAAGTAGAATCATGTATTCATTCTTCTGTCTCTGGCTTATTTCACTTAGTGTAATGTCCTCCAGGTTTATTTACATTGTTGCAAATGGTAGGATTTCCTTTATATAAGGCTGAATAGTATTACATTGACTGTAAATACTACATTTTCTTTATCCATGGACATTTACGTTGTTTCCATATCTTGGCTATTGTGAAAAATGCTGCAGTGCATGGGAATGCAGATATCTCTTTGAGATCCTGATTTCAATTCCTTCAGATAAATACCTGGAAGTGGAATTCCTAGATCATATGGTAGTTCTGTTTTTAGTTTTTTGAGGAAAATCCGTACTGTTTTCTATGGTGGCTGCACCAATTTACATTCCCACAAGAGTGTACGAAGTTTCTCTTTTCTGCACATCCTTGGTAACATTTATATTTGTCCTTTTTGATAATACCCATCCTAACAGGTGTGAGGTGATATCTCATTTTGGTTTTGATTTACATTTCCCTGATGATTAGTGATGTTGAGCACTTTTTCATGTACCTGTCGGCCATAACTGATCGCTCTTCTTTAATGTCAAAGACTCTATAGTTGTTTTAGATTTGCCAGAAACCATCTAATTAGTATGTGATGACAGTATATAATTTTCATTATTTATGTCTGTCTCTCCCAACTTATCTGCTTTGGTCCTGTTTTTTTCCTGCATAACTACAGTAACTTTCAATCTCTTCTCACGCAAAATCATCCTTTATGCTATTATCTGCAGGGGTTTTGTTGTCTGTAAAATAACAAACGCAAAGAAGTCCCTCACACAATTGATATGTTATTTCTTTGTGTTATAAAGCACAGTTTCTCAGCATGCCTTACTAGAACTTTTCAAGTACTGCCTCATACCTTACCTTTGTAGTTTTATCTCCCAAATTTTCACCATTCATCCATCTAGGAATCCTTTGGTTCTCAAACTAGGCAGGTAGCTGATTACCTAGAGTCAGTCATCCTTTTCCTAATTTTTTTTTAATATGACATAGTTTTATATTTTACTTCATCATTGGCTCCAGAGACAATCTTATTCATAGAAAATATGCTAAAACATTAAACCATAAGGATTTATTTATAAGAAAGCAAGCACTAGATTTAGTGCTTGCTTTGGCTTTTTAATTTTTTTACTTAATATTTTGTGTAATATTTTTGTGTATTAATATTTGTGTATTTACTGTTTGCTACTTCTTGCTATTAGAAAATTGGAAACAAGTACAAAAGAATAGACGAGGAAAATTAACTTCCACAAAAGACCCTGAATAGGCAAAGCGATCTTGAGAAAGAAAAATGGAGCTGGAGGAATTAGGCTCCCTGACTTCAGAAAAGTAAATCAAAACAGTATGGCACTGACACAAAGACAGACTTATAGATGAATGGAACGGGATAGAAAGTCCAGAAATAAACGCATGAACCTATGGTCAATTAATTGATGACAAAGGAGGCAAGAATATACAAGCGAGAAAAGACAGTTTCTTCAGTAAGTGGTGCTGGGAAAACTGGATAGCACCATGTAAAAGAATGAAATTAGAACACTCTCTAACAACATACACAAAAATAAACTCAAAATGGATTAAAGACCTAAATGTAAAACTGGATACCATGAAACTCTTAGAGGAAAACAGGCAGGACACTCTTTGACATAAATCACAGCAGTCTCTTTTTGGATCCACTTCCTAGAGTAATGAAAATAAAAAGAAAAATAAACAAATGGGACGTAATGAAACTTAAAAGCTTTTGCACAGCAAAGGAAACTGTAAACAAGATGAAAATACAACTCTCAGAGTGGGAGAAAATATTTGCAAACAAATCAATGGACAAAGGATTAATCTGCAAAATATATAAACAGCTCATGCAGCTCAATATTAAAAAAACAAACAACCCAATCAAAAAATGGGCAGAAGGGCTTCTCTGGTGGCGCAGTGGTTGAGAGTCCGCCTGCCGATGCAGGGGACACGGGTTCGTGCCCCGGTCCGGGAGGGTCCCACATGCCGCGAAGCGGCTGGGCCCGTGAGCCGTGGCCGCTGAGCCTGCACATCCGGAGCCTGTGCGCCACAAGGGGAGAGGCCACAACAGTGAGAGGTCCGCATACCGCAAAAAAAAAAAAAAAAAAAAATGGGCAGAAGACCTAAACAGACATTTCTCCAAAGAAGATCTGCAGGTGTCCAAGAGGCACATGAAAAGCTGCTCAACATCACTAATTATTAGAGAAATGCAAATCAAAACTACAATGAGGTATCACCTCACACTGGTTAGAATGGGCATCATCAGAAAATCTACAAACAACAAATGCTGGAGAGGGTGTGGAGAAAAGGGAACCCTCTTGCACTGTTGGTGGGAAAGTAAATTGATACAGCCACTATGGAGAAGAGTATGGAGGTTCCTTAAAAAAAAAAAAAATAGAATTACCATGTGATCCAGCAATCCCAGTACTGGGCATATGCCCAGAGAAAATCATAAGTCAAAAAGACTCATGCAGGCTTCCCTGGTGGCGCAGTGGTTGAGAGGCCGCCTGCCAATGCAGGGGACGTAGGTTCGTGCCCCGGTCTGGGAAGACCCCACATGCCGTGGAGCGGCTGGGCCCGTGAGCCATGGTCGCTGAGCCTGCACGTCCAGAGCCTGTGCTTCGCAACGGAAGAGGCCACAACAGTGAGAGGCCCGCATACCGCAAAAAAAAAAAAAAAAAAATGCATGTACCCCAATGTTCATTGCAGCATTATTTACAATAGCCAGGTCATGGAAGCAACCTAAATGCCCATTGACAGATGAATGCATAAAGAAGATGTGGTACATATATACCATGGAATATTACTCCTCCATAAAAAGGAATGAAATTGGGTCATTTGTAGAGATATAGATGGACCTGGAGAATGTCATACAGAGTGAAGTAAGTCAGAAAGAGAAAGACAAATATCCTATCATACCACTTATATGTGGAATCTAAAAAATGATCTAAATGAACTTACTTACAAAACAGAAACAGACTCACAGACTTAAAAAACAAATTTATGATTACCAAAGGGGAAAGGTGAGGGAGGGATAAATTAGGAGGTTGGGATTGACATATATATACTACTATATATAAAATAGATAATCAACAAGGACCTACTGTATAGCAGAGGGCACTCTATTCAATACTCTGTAATAATCTTTATGGGAAAGAATCTGAAAAAGAGTAGATATATGTATATGTATTACTAAGTCACTTTGCTGTACACCTGAAACTAACACAACATTGTAAATCAACTATTTTCCAATATAAAATAAAAATTTTTAAAAACCCTGCAAATTACAAAATAAATGAGTTTGGGGATAACATGTACAGCATGGAGAGTATAGTAATATATTCAAAGAGTAAGATATTACAAAGAGTATGTTATATCTTTGTATGATGACAGATGGTAACTAGACTTATGGGGACCATTCTGAAACGTACAGAAATATTGAATCACTGTGTTGTGCACCAGGAACTAACACAGTGTTGAGGTCAATTATACTTCAACAAATAAACAAACAAACTCATAGAAAAAGATCAGATCTGTGATTACCAGAGGTAGAGGGTAGGAGGAGAAGGAATTGGATGAAGGCAGACAAAATGTGCAGATGTCCAGTTATAAGATAAATAAGTGCTAGGGATGTAATGTACGTGATCAATATAATGAACACTGCTGTGTGCTATGTGTGAAGGTGGTAAGAGAATAAATTCTAAGAGTTCTCATCACAAGGAAACGTAGTTTTTCTTTTCTTTTGTGTCTATATTCGATGATGGATTTTCACTAAACTTATTGTGGTAATCATTTCATGGTATGTGTAGTGTCAAATCATTATGCTTAAACTTATACAGTGCTTTATGTCAATTATATTTCAATAAAACTGGAGGAAAAAGGTACCAAAACATTTTTATGCAAGAATAACTTAAAATTAAGAATATCCTATATATTACTTTAGGAAAAAGATTTGTTGTACCAGATTGCCATTCATGGCTTAAACAATAAACTACCTTGATTCAGTTTGTGCAGCACCAGGGTTCTCTGTGAAGTAGCAGGGTCTGTGTTCCTGTGGTTTTTTTTCTTTCTGAAGCTTCTCTTCTTGAAGAACTCCTACTCATTGTTCAAGACTCAGTGGATTTGTCACCTTCTCTGTGAAGCCTTTTCTGATGCCTACAGATCCAATGAAGTACTCTCTCCTGTATATTTTCCATGTTACTTGGGATATTTGTCTATACTTTTTTATAATTCATATTGAACATAATAATACTAACTATAATTATTATTATTCTGTTTCTGTCTCTCTTGCTAGGTTATGTTTTTTATTCTGCTTTATACCTAAGTGCCTCTATGGGGTCTGGCATAAAGTGATGTTCAATAATTGATGTTAAATGAAAAATTTCTTTTGACTAAGATATTTGTTCTTTAAGAAATTTATCCTTCTTACCTTATTTTGTAGTACCTGGAACACAGGATCTTATCGGTACCCACTTAACCATGATAGACTGGCCAAGTGATCTGACTTCTCTCCTTGCTCTGGGAAATAGTTTAACTCTGTCAAAGAGCAATCAAGAAAAATTCACATATTGAGTGTGATGTGATGATGGCTATTTGAAAAGCTTGGAACTACCTTCTTAATTTAATAGACTTGTGTCTGTGTCAAGTCTGGATTGGGGCTAGTGTTTGAGTGTCTCAATTAGTAAGTACCAGAACTCAGGAATTCATAATCTTTCATTCTGACCTGAAAAATTGCTGAGATGATTTGTCAGTAAACAGTACAGACCTTCTAGGACTAGAAGGAAGAGGGAGGAAGCCTACAGCTTGGAAGGGGTGCTCTCTGCCAGTGAGGAACTCAGGAAAGAGGCTTAGTTCAGGTCTGGTAAAGAGCTTGAGAATGACGGAAATGTAAGGGCACAGTAGTCAAGAAAGTATCTTAGTACTGGGGGTTGGCTCGGGTGTGAGGGAAGAGGCAGTTTACACTGTTGGTGAGGACAGAAGTGTAATTTGGTACAGCCTTTCTAGAGTGCGGTTTTGCAGTGTATGTTAAACATCTTAAGCATGTTTACACTTACTTTTCTCACCAATTCCACTTCTAAGAATTTTTCTTTTGCTTTTTTTTTCCCTAAGTATTTTTCTTAATGGAATAATCTGAGATGTTTGTATAAATATATTTATTTGGAATCAATCTAAAGGTCCAAAAATAGAGAACTGATCAAATAAATGGATTTATACAGGGGAATGTTACACAGGCATTTAAGTAATAATATAGAGTTATATTTATTGAAAAGGAAAGAGGTACATGATATATTAGAAAGAGCTGTGCATGGGGACTTCCCTGGTGGTCCAGTGGCTAAGTATCTGCACTCCCAATGCAGAGGGCCCCAGTTTGATCCTTGGTCAAGGAACTAGATCTCGCATGCCACAACTAAGAGTTCGTATGCCACAACTAAAGATCCTGCATGCCACACGAAGATCCCACATGCCACAACGAAATCCTGCATGCCGCAACTAAGACCCAGTGCAGCCAAATAAATAAATAAAATAAATATTTTTAAAAAAAGAGCTGTCCATGAAACCGTGGGTAGATTATGATTAATTTATTTTTAATTAATTAATTTATTTTTGACTGTGTAGTTCTTCGTCACTGTGCACGGGCTTTCTTTAGTTGCGGCGAGCGGGGGCTACTCTTCTTGCAGTGCGCAGGCTTCTCATTGTGGTGGCATCTCTTGTTGCGGAGCACCGGCTCTAGGTGTGCAGGCTTCAGTAGTTGTGTCTTGCAGGCTTTAGGAGTTGTGGCTTGTGGGCTTCAGTAGTTGTGTCTTGCAGGCTCTAGAGCACAGGCCCAGTAGTTGTGGTGCACAGGCTTAGTTGCCCTGTGGCATGTGGAATCTTCCCAGACCAGGGCTCGAACCCGTGTCCCCTGCATTGGCAGGTGGATTCTGTGCCACCAGGGAAGCCCGGATTATGATTAAATTTTGTAAAACATATATATTTATGTATATGTGGACCAAACAATTATGGGGAGTTGTACACTGAGAAATTTTTTCTTTTTATTTATCTTCTTTTTTTTTTTTTTTTTTTTTGGCCCTGTGGCTCAGCATATGGGATCTTAGTTTCCTGGCCAGGGATGGAACTTTTGACCCCTGCAGTAGAAGTGCGGAGTCTTAACCACTGGACTGCCAGGGAAGTCCTCTTTTGATTTATCTTAATGGTACAAATTTTCTACAGAGAGCATATAATGCTTGACTTATAAAGAGATAATAATTTTTTTCAAAATTGTTACCTATAGAAAGGATAATTCATTCAGATTGGTATTCTCTGGATTGAATGAATAGTACTTGGAATAGAATAAATGTATCATATATATTAGCAAAGTAAATGAGTGAAAGAGTAGGAAAGCAACTTTACTCCCAACTTGGCATTATTAGGTAATATCAGGGAGATTTTTCTGAATTTTATTCCTTCATCTTCTTCTACTGGAACTGCTTCTGCAGGACATCTGTTTTTAGTTTTTCTTGAGATCTTTTCTCCTTCCCTGGTTTTCACTTCTCAGACACCAGTTTATGAGGTTCCATGCCTTCCTTAGTGTGAGGTTGTGCCGCTTCCTTTTTCTGGGTGTTGTTGGTGATTTCTGGCTGGTCATTAAATTATTTTTGCTCATTTCATTAAAGGTTTTGAGAGTCAGGTTTCATGATCCCATGTCATTTCATCATCCTGTGAGCCCTTCCAGTGGTATAAGGTCTAGAAAATTCTTCTTCTCTAAAATTTGGCAAATATTTATCTATTCTGTTCAAAAATATATTTTCATAATTCTAAAATTTATTGAAAATCCATTTTTGTATGGTTTGAAGTGAGACCATAAGTTGATTTTTTAAATTCCAAAATAGTTTTACACAAATCACTTATAGAGTAATCCATTTTTTCCATGTGGGCTTGTGATGTGTACTTTGTCATATATTAAGTTATAATATATGAGTCTATTTCAGGCCTGTTTGTTTTGTTGCATGGATCTGTCTATTGATTCTTACATTGGTATTATACTGTTTTAATTAATTAAAAGATAATTATACAATTTAATATCTGGTTTGGGTACATTTCCACTGATTTTACTTTTTCTTTTTTTACCATAACTATCTTCATGCACAAGTTTTGCCATACTCAATGCTTGGCATTATTCCAGAAATATACATTTATTTGGGAATAATTGACATTTTCCATTATTTAGTCTACCCTCCAAAACATTTAAAATTTTCTGTTTCATCTCTCAGGGTTTTACTTAAGTAATTTATAGTTTGTAGCTATTGTGAATTAGACCTTCCCCTCATTACATTTTCTAATTGGTTATTGCTAGTATATAGAAAACTGAATCTTGAATATATATTTTATACTTGGCCAATTTGTTGAGTGTTATTATTAGTTTTAATAGTTTTTTGATTCTCTTATTTTTCTAGGAAAACAGTCATCTTGGGCAAATAATTATAATTTCTGTTCTATTTTCAATTTTTTAATATATGTGCTGCTGAAGGGAGTGCAATCCCCTTTTCAAATATTTATATATCTTTTTTCTTTTCTTGAATGTTAGTAGTGATCCTGGACATCCTTACCTTTTCCTGATTTTAATGACAGCAATTTTAGTAATTTGCTGCTAAAAGGGATTGGCAATTGGTCTGAGAGATTAAGAAATACACTTTGCTTCCTAGATCACTAGGAGGCTTAAAAATCAGAAAAAAAGGTGTTGAATTTTATCAAATGATCTTTTGTCCTTTTTGATAATTATGCGCTCTTTCTCATTTGACCTAGTGTTGTTTAATGTGTTATATTAACATACTTTCTCATATTAAGTAATCCTGTATTCCTGAGGTAATCCCTACTTGATTGTGCTGGCTTATTGTTTTAATATACTTGACTTAATTTCGCTGGTTCCTCATTTAGGATTTTCACAACTGTATCCATAAATGAATCATGTCTGGAGTACCATTAATTGAAGTGTTTTCTAAAAAGGAATATTATGAGGAACAAAAAGGGTTCGATGGTCAAACACATTTGAGAAAGACAGATAAAAACATTTAAACGAATTTCTTTGCTTCTGGCCTCTCAAAGACTTTAATATGCTAATACATGCTGTAAATTTCTGAGAGAGTGTTTTCCAAACTAGTCCACAATGGACCTTCCCTCTCAGAAAATGACACTAATGTCCACAGAACCGTCTTTGGAATATCCTAGTCATTTTCATATTTTGGCATTTGAGTTATGTTAACCTTGTAAAGTGAATTGGGATAGCTTTTCATAATTTTATATGCTCTGGAATAGATTATACAATATGGACGTTAATCAGTTTCTTGAAAACTTTCAAGGTCTTGCCCATAGCACTGTCTGGTTCTAGAGCCAGTTTTACAAATTATCTCTTGATAACATTTGCAATGTCTTCCATGGATATTCAGTTTTCTTACTCCATTGAATAAATTTTATTAATTCATACTTCTAGAAAATTGTTCACGTTATTGAGATTTCTAAATTTGTTAAAATATAATTATGTGTAGAATTCTCTTTAATTCTTAAGACATGTTTACTTATGTGTTGGTAAATACAATAGAAAGAAATGATCTATGCCAAATATTTGAAACACAGTGTATGGCACTCTGTAAATGGTGAATTCTTTTATTTTCTACTTCCTTTCTAATTTTGTTTCTTTTTTATTTAGGTTTGTCAGAACTTTGTCAATTTTTCCCAACTAATCACCCCTTCTACTTATCTATTTACCCACCTGTCTATCCATCTAGTTATTTTATTCTTTTAAAATTCATTAGTTTTCTGCTTAGATTGTTATTTTATTCTTCCTGTGTTTCTTGCAGTTGTTTTTTTCTTTCTTTTCTAGCTTCTTAAGTTGATTGAATAGTTCATTTAAACAAAATTCTTGGTTAGTAATAAAAATATTTAAGTCTATTAATTTGATTTTGAAATAGTTACGTAACATTCAAAGTTTACAAAAGTTTACAAAAAGACTTGCACAGAAAATTGAGTCTCCTTCCTTCCCCTGCCCCAGTTGTCTGCTCATCAGGAAACAACTACAGTTCCCAATTCCTTATGTTTTGTTCCAGAGCTACTCTAAGTGGCTTTGTCAGGAATGCATAAAATTATAGTTAGTTTTTATTTTCATTAGGTTTAAATAGGATCTACGTTTAAAAAAATTTTTTTTATTGAAGAATAGCTGATTTATAATGTGTTAGTTTCAGGTGTACAGCAAAGTGAATCAGTTATAAATATACATATATCCACTCTTTTTAGATTCTTTTCCCATATAGGGCATTACAGAATATTGAGTAGAGTTCCATGTGCTATATAGTAGGTCCTTATTAGTTATCTATTTTGTATATAGTAGTGCATATACATCAATCGCAATCTCCCAGTTTATCCCCCCTCTCCTTACCCTCTGGTAACGATGTTTGTTTTCTACATCTGTAACTCTATTTCTGTTTCATAGAGGATCTACTTTTAATTTAATTTTTCATTTGGTACAATAATTGGACTATGGTTTTAAAACTTTTTTCACAAGATATTAAATTATTTTGTTATTAATTTCTATTTTTATTGCATTGTGATTAGAAAATGTAGTCTATAATTTATACTGTTTGGAAAGTCCTGATATTCATCATGTGATCAATTACATGGTCAATTTTTATAAATATTTCATAGATATTTTAAATTGTATTGGCTTTAGAGGCCCAAAGTATATAATTACTAATTCAAAACAATTTTTGTTTATTGTGGTTTACTTGATATATTATTATAGAGAGTAGTAAATTACTTTCTTTTTCAAATTGAACTTTTGTCAATTTTTATTTATATTCCTGATAATTTTTGTTTTATATTTTATCCCATAATATTTGGCACATAAAGCTTAATGATTCCTATATATTTATTCTAGATTCTAACTTTTACTTCTTTAGAAAAATCCTAAAAGTAATACCTTTACCTGGAAATAAGAAGTCAAGTAATAGAGAAGGACATCAAATGAAAAGTAAAATATTTTTTCAGACTCCCCACCTGCAATGTCACACTTAAGTGGTAATTATTTTTGAATATTTTTAAACTATTTTTATTTCTTCTGGTGGTTACTTCCATAACTTTAATAATGTTTTTATCTTTCATTCTTAATTTATTAACTGTTGATATTATATATTGATTTTTCAATATAAAAGACTAAGGTTTAAATTATTTATACTACCTTTACCTCTCCTCAAATTCCTCCTAATTTTAATTTTTAAACAACCTTTATAATTAAAAAAATAAACTTAAACTTCTTGATTCATTATTTTTAAACATTTTTTGACTCTGTTATTTAAGATGAAGAAATGAATTTCCCAATTTAACATTCTTTTTGTCTCTCTTTCTCTACCATCCAACTATGTTATCACTTTTAGTTGGGGAAGGTTTAGAGCATTTTGTTCTCTAGTTATAATAAACCTTCCATACTTTGTTCCACTATTCCTTACATCCTGTACATTCCTCTCTTTTTATTCCATTTTTTCCCTCTGCGGTTCATATTCAAGTGATTTGCTTTTTCCAGGAAAGGTACATCAAAGATAAACTTTCTAGGTCCTTGCTTTTCTGAAAATGTCTTTGTTTTGACCTAATGCTTGACTGATATTCTGCTAGGTATAGAATCCTAGATTTAAAATAATTTCGTCTTAGCAATTTGAAAGTATTGCTCCTTTATCTTTTCATTTGTCTGTTAGCATGTACCATTCCTGATAAAAAGTCTGATGCCACTCTGATTGTCTTTACTTTCTAGGTAACCTGAATTATTCCTTCTGGAAGTTTCTAATATTTTCTTTTTAACTTCAGTATTGTGAATTTTGTCAAATGTAACTAAGAATTGCTTTTTGTATTTATACTGGTGAACATTTCTGAATTCTTTTAACCTAAAGACAGATATCTTCAGGTTTGAAAGTTTTTATTCTATTATTTCTTCAGTTACTTCTTGCTTTTATTTTCTTTTGTTTTGCTTTTTGAAATTGTCATTTTAGTTGGCTTGCAGGAGGAAAAAGTGTTATTTGTAAGTAATTAGTGTGCTTTCTGATATGGAAATAAATCTGCATTGTATTTTTTTTCAATATTAAGTGAGCTTTTTTCTTTTTTTAAAATTCTTATTGGGGTATAATTGATTTACAATGTTGTGTTAGTTTCAGGTATACAGCAAAGTGAACCTATTATACAAATACATATGTCAACTCATTTTTAGATTCTTTTCTTCTATAGGCCATTATAGAGTATTGAGTAGAGTTCCCTGTGCTATACAGGAGGTACTTATTAGTTATCTATTTTATATATAGTAGTGTGTACATGTCAATCCCAATCTTTCAATTTATCCTTCCGTCCTCTTACCCGCAGTAACCATACATTTATTTTCTACATCTGTAACTCTATTTCTGTTTTGTAGATAAGCTCATTTGTACCCTTTTCTTAGATTCCACATATAAGCAATATCATATGATTTTTGTCTTTCTCGGTCTGACTTACTTCACTCAGTATGAGAATCTCTAGGTCCATCCATGTTGCTGCAAATAGTATTATTTTGTTCTTTTCTATGGCTGAGTAATATTCCACTGTATATATGTACCACATCTTTTTTATCCATTCCTCTGTTGATGGACATTTAGGTTGCTTCCATGTCCTGGCTATTGTGAATAGTGCTGAAATGAACATTGGGGTGCATGTATCTTCTTGAATTATGGTTTTCTCCAGATATATGTCCAGGAGTGGGATTTCTGGATCATATGTTAGCTCTATTTTCATTTTTTAAAGGAACCTCCATACTGTTATCCATAGTGGCTGTACCAGTTTGCATTCCCAGCAACAGTATAGGAAGTTTCCCTTTTCTCCACACCCTCTCCAGCATTTACTGTTTGTAGAGATTTTGATGATGGCCATTCTGACTGGTGTGAGGTGATACCTCATCGTAGTTTTGATTTGTATTTCTCTGATAATTAGTGATGTTGAGCATCTATTCATGTACTTTTGAAGCCATCTGTATGTCTGCTTTGGAGAAATGTCTATTTAGGTCTTCTGCCCATTTTTTGATTGGGTTGTTTGTTTTTTTGATATTGAGCTGCATGGGCTGTTTGTATATTTTGGAGATTATTCCCTTGTTGGTTGCTTTGTCTGCAAATATTTTCTCTCAGAAAACTATAAGATACGGAATGAAAGAAATAAAAGATGACACAAACAGATGGAGAGATATACCATGTTCTTGGATTAGAAGAATCAATATTGTGCAAATCACTGTGCTACCCAAAGCAATCTACAGATTCAGTGCAATCCCTATCAAACTACCAATGGCTTTTTCACAGAATTAGAACAAAAAATTTTATAGTTTGTATGCAAACACAAAAGACCCCGAATAGCCAAAGAAATTTTGAGAGAGAAAAACAGAGTTGGAGGAATCAGGCTTCCTGACTTCAGATTATACTACAAAGCTACAGTAATCAAAACAGCATGGTACTGGCACAAAAACAGAAATATAGTTCAATGGAACAGGATAGAAAGTCCAGAGATAAACCCACGCACCTATGGTCACCTAATCTATGACAAAGGGGGCAAGGATATACATTGCAGAAAAGACAGTCTTTTCAATAAATGGTGCTGGGAAAACTTGACAGCTACATGTAAAAGAATGAAATCAGAGCACACCCTAACACCATGCAGAAAAATAAACTCAAAATGGATTAAAGGGGGATTCCCTGGTGGCGCAGTGGTTGAGAGTCCGCCTGCCGATGCAGGGGACACGTGTTCATGCCCCGGTCTGGGAGGATCCAACATGCCGTGGAGTGGCTGGGCCTGTGAGCCATGGCCTCTGAGCCTGCATGTTCGGATACTGTGCTCCGCAATGGGAGAGGCCACAACAGTGAGAGGCCCACGTACTGCAAAAAAAAAAAAAAAAAAAAAAGCATTAAAGACCTAAATGTAAGGCCAGATACTATAAAACTTTTAGAGAAGAACATAGGGAGAACACTCTCTGACATAAATCGCAAGATCTTTTTTGATCCACCTCCTAGAATAATGAAAATAAAAATAAACAAATGGGACCTAATTAAACTTAAAAGCTTTTGTACAGCAAAGGAAACCATAAACAAAAAGAAAAGAAAACCTTCTGAAAGTAACCCTCTTTCAAGTTAATAATTTTTGTCTTGAATTCCTTTATGTTTTGTATGTACAATACTATCTTCCCCTTCTCTTTTTCTACTTTTGCCTGGTATAGCTTTATTCAGCCTTTTAGTTTATACCTCATTTTCTTTTAGATTTGTCATTTGTAAGCAGCCTTGAGTTGGATTAATGCTAACAGTCCTTTAATACTGTGACTTTCCTATTAATCAGTTCTTAATTTTGATTAGACCCTTAAGGCAGAATGTCTTTTAAAAAATAATTTATTTATTTATTTTTGGCTGCATTGGGTCTTTGTTGCTGTGCGTGGGCTTTCTCTAGTTGCGGTGAGCGGGGGCCACTCTGCATTGCAGTGCCCGGGCTTCTCATTGCAGTGGCTTCTCTTGTTGCGGAATGTGGGCTCTAGGTGCACGGGCTTCAGTAGTAGTGGTTCGCAGGCTCTAGAGTGCAGGCTCAGTAGTTGTGGCGCACGGGCTTAGTTGCTGCACGGCATGTGCGATATTCCCGGACCAGGGCTTGAACCCGTGTTCCCTGCGTTGGCAGGCGGATTCTTAACCAATGTGCCACCAGGGAAGCCCCAGAATGTCTTTAAGTAGCATTCTCAGGGAGTGTGGATATGTCATGCTTTTGCTAAGCATATTCACATCTGAAAATATTGTTCTACTGCTTTGCGACACACGCAGTAGCTTGTCTGGGTGTCATATTCTTTGGGCACAGTTTTTTTCTCTAAAATCTGTGTGTAAATTGATACCTTTTTTGTTCCTTATATTTAGGGTGGGCAAGTCTGAAAGCAGCCTTTTGCTTCTTTCCTTCCTTTTCCCTCCCTGTTTGCCTTTGTAGCAGTTGTTTTGTTGCCTGGATCTGGTATATGTGTGTGTGTATGTCTGTGTGTGTGTAATTTATTTAGGTATGATTTTTCTCAATGATTTTGGGTCAAACCAGAACACTGTCTTTTTATTTTAAAATCTAGCATAACTACAGTACCTTGGATATATATTCTGTGTTCGTCCTACCTACCATCTTCCTTTGTGTACTTTTTTGTTTCTCTGTATTCTGGGAGAATTTTTCAAGCTTGTCCTCTGTATTTTTGCCATGTACATGGTCTATGCAGCAGCAGTTTCAACATCATCAGGAACTTGTTAGGAATGCAGAATTTGGGTCCCCCTCCAAAACTGCTGAATCAGAATTTATATTTTAACAAGGCCCTTAAGGGATTCATGAGCACTTGAAAATTTGAGAAGTGCTACTCTGTCACAAATTCTATTTTCTGCAATGTCATTCTATTCTTCATTGTTGTTAGTATGTTTTAAAATCCCTGATTGCACTTTGGGTTTCTTATATCTTCATATTTTAGCCAAGTCTTTTGGCAGTTTGTTCTCTAATCTGAGAGTGTGTTCTGATCTTGTTTCATAGAGATGGTGACCTTTTATGTCTTTATGAAGATGACAAAATAGGATTTAATTTTTCACTTGTAGAAAACTGTTTTTAGTTTCTCTTTCTTTGCAGTTTTAGGATATTTTTCATTTTTCTTTTGCTGGAGGCTTTTTGTTTTTCATTAGCCCATTACTGTCTCTTTTTCTACTTTTTTTTTTTAATTAATTAATTTATTTTTGGCTGCATTGGGTCTTCTTTGCTGTGCGTGGGCCCTCTCCAGTTGTGGCGAGTGGGGTCCACTCTTCGTTGAGGTGTGCGGGCTTCTTACTGCAGTGGCTTCTCTTGTTGTGGCGCATGGGCTCAGTTGCTCCACGGCACGTGGGATCTTCCCGGACCAGGGCTCAAAGCCAAGTCCCCTGCATTGGCAGGCAGATTACTAACCACTGCGCCACCAGGGAAGCCCTCTTTTTCTACTTTTTATTCTTGAATTGTGTGAGATCTAGCCAGCCTTTGTTTTTATTGACAAAAAGAATAGGTGAATCATTTTTCACTCCACTTAACTGTTCACATTGTTCTGCTCAGATTTAATGTAAAAATTTAATTCATGTTTTCTTTATTTCTTATTTTTATGTCTAGCAGGCATTCATCTATCAAGGATTTAGATGGACAGTTAATATCCTCTTAATACAACCCTTGCATTTTTTTTAACGATAAGGTTACATGCGATATGCAGTTATTTAAATAGTGTAAAATGTTAAATACTCTTTAACATGCTCTTCCAGAATGTGAACTCTTCCTGTCTTTGCTCCTATTTGTAATACTTTTCCTGAAAAACTGTGCTTCCACCTATATCTATAATCTTGCTAGGTTAGGAGAGCCGAGGTCTCTTAGCAAAGTAGTGCAGACAGAGCTGATAGGGCGGGAAGACTGGTTTGGGTAGGAGTCCATGACTGCAGAAAAGAGAGTTCTCATAGAACTGGATGCTGTTGCTGACCATCTTTCTGACCACTGAAGCCCCTGTATTCTGAAATTTGGTGCAGACTCTAGAGGTGATTGAGATCTTTGCCTGTGTTCTTTGGGACCATTCTTTCTGTCCGGCTGTGAAGATGAAGCCTGTGATGTACGGTCTAAGGATGTTCTTCCTAACCCACTCCCACTGAGGCTGTATTAAATGGAATTTAATACAGTGTCACAGTGAGTGACTCTTCCTTCTGATCTTTGGCTTCTGTACTTTGCCAGTCATTATGTGTGTGTGTGTGTGTTTGTGTGTGTGTGTGGTTTTTATAATGAGAAGTGAGGAGAAGCCCTGTTATGCACATCTAGCCTACTACCATGCTAAGAAGACCAGTCATTAGCCTGTTACTAAATTTTGATGAGTTAGGGATCTCAGGTGGCTTTTGGCTTTCTCTTTAGTTATTATTATTATTGTTACTATTATTATTAGCTTTTCATATTTTGTATTTATTTTTGTGTTATTAAGTCATTCTCAGGGGCTGAATTCTCTCTCACTTAACTCATCTTGGGTTATCTTCCAACTTTTTCACACTAGAACTCCTTTACCAGTCTTCTTATTGCTTCCACATCCCGGCTTATCACTTGCATTGATGATTGTCTCAGGTATTGAATCACCAATTAGACTGTGAGCTACTTCCTTGAAGGTGAGAGCTAAGTGTTAACTCTCTGTATTTCCCATACAGTAGATGTTCAATACATACTTACTGATAAGCTTCTTGAAGGGGATATAAATGAACTCCTACTCCTCTTTCTCCCACCAAAGCTAAACCCTGGAAAAGGAAAGCTCTGAGTAATGTTTCCTAAGGAGAAGTTGGAACCTGGGCACCTACTGTGGAGGCCTCATCCCCTTGCTTTCTGGTGTTCTGGTGGGGGAACAATGTGTTGCATTATCCTGTCTCCTGGGACGAAGCCAGTAAGTGTGCTGCTCCAGGGCTCTGCGGGGTGGGCTGTGGCTCACCTTGCTCCATCCCTGTCCTACCTTTAATCGGACTTCACAGGGCTCAATTTATTCTCTTGTTTTCTTTCTTCTCTTTCCCCCAAGGCTCCAGTGAGAGAAGAGATTTTAGTATTAGAAAAATGGGCTGTTGATTTCCAAAGTCAGAAATAGACCACATAAATATGTATGAAGCATTAAAACCCTTCTTTGAAGTGTGATTTCCTGACTAACGGTTGCTTCTGGGTTAATTGATTGATTGATTGATTGATTGATTTTCGCACTCAATTAAGCCCTATTCAGACCAAGTTGCTTTTTGGATGAACTTAAGCACCTTATGATTAGCATCCATTAGCATTTCTATAGCATTTTGTATGATAATAATCATAACTTCTAAAATTTCTATACCATATTTTTCACGGTGCTTTATGGCCATTATTATTATTATTATTTTTTTTTTTTTGCTGTACGCGGGCCTCTCACTGTTGTGGCCTCTCCCGTTGCGGAGCACAGGCTCCGGACGCGCAGGCTCAGCGGCCATGGCTCAGGGTCCCAGCCGCCCCGCGACATGTGGGATCTTCCCAGACCGGGGCACGAACCCGCGTCCCCTGCATCGGCAGGTGGACTCTCAACCACTGCGCCACCAGGGAAGCCCATCTCATTACTATTTTATGGATGAGGAGACTGAGGTGCAGAACAGTTACGCCGCGAGTAAGGTGGCAGCATGCTGACAAGGAGCCATGTCTCTGGCTAGTATGACAAGGGTGTGCTGCCTGGCACTGTTAGTAAAGGAAATGCTCACTAACACTGAGTATTTACAGCAGGCTGGCTACTGTGTTAGACCCTTTATATTCATGTTGTCATTTAATACTCTTGCTAACGCTGCAGAGCAGGCCACTACTATTATCTCCCCAATTACACACAAGGCACCTGCAGTTTAGAGAGGTGAGGTAACTTGGTCAAGGTCACAAAGCTAGTCCTGAGAGGGCTGCAGCTTGAACCCAGGTTTCTCTGATTTCAGAAGCCAAACGCTTAGCCACGTGGCTCCCTCTTAGTTTTATTGGACAGAGCCTGTGAGGTTGTTCAACACAGTCTAGCTTTTAAAAGGCTGTTCCATTTCTAATGATTTCCTGAGCTGTGATGACAAACCTCATTCTCCTCCCTACGACTCCTGCAGATCTGGGGTCTATTGTCAGGGGTAGAATTGGGAGCTGCGTGAATAAGAAGCGCAGAGAAGGTGAAAGGAGCTAACATTTACTAAGCACTGATTTTATGCCCAGTGTCTGTTAGAAACCTGTGTCACTTTTGAGAACTCTGTGAGTCTGATGTTATCATTCCCACACTGTGAAGGAGGAGACACAGGTTCAGAGAGGTGAAAGACGTTTGTGCAAGCTTATAAGTGGAGGGGTCAGGATTTTTACCCAGGCCTGTCAATGACGATGCTCTCAGGGCTAATTGAGTGGGAGCGGCATTTCTCAGGGACCAAAGGAGGACTTTAACCAACAGAGATGAATTTAGCCCCTGCTGGTTATAGGGTTATAGGTGTTAGAATCAGTATTTTGGAGACCCATAAAGTATGCTCTGAGGGAACTCAGAGAATCCAAAGAGAAGGAAAACTGGCAAGTTTTAGGGTAAATTGCTTAGCTTATATCCTGATGCCAGCGGGCCTTTGCCTGAAATGAAATGCATAAAGAACTGGGACTTAACCAGCAAAAACACATTGGTAAACATCATAATGACACACACACACTCAGGAAAATGATGTTTTTAATTTTAAATGCTATGCAGCCTTGCCTTACATAGTCAGTGCTGGGAAGTTGTGGTATACCAGGAAACGATTTACATTTTAGCCTTAGGGCAAAAATATGGAACTTGTAATTATGTTGGAGAGAGGCAAAATCTTCTAACAAGAAAAACTAAAGCCGTAAAAGTCTCAGGATGTGTGTTGATTAAACTGTTCTGTGGCTGAGGATTTTGCCTAAAACTTCATAGGGAAGAAGCAGCTGTTAATGACCCTCAGGTAAGAACCTCCCTTCTGAGCCTCCAGCGCTCTGTTGACAAAGTGCAGAAGTATGGGTGACCAGCATTTCCCCGTTCCTTCTAAGGCCTTTTCGGTGTGAGGTGATTTTGAGCGAGGAGGGCTGGCCAGGCTGGGTTTTTGGCTCATGGGAAGAAGGCGGCCTGTCTGCTTGATATGCACAAGCCGGCCTGAAGTCTGTGATGCCGTCATATGCAGATAAACTGCCATGCAGACAAATTGCCCACAGACGTGACTTCACCACCTCCAGGTCAGGGCTGTCTGCACCATCCGTCCAGCACCCCTCATTTTCCTCTCCCAGCAGCCCGGGGTTGACTTCTCCAATGGGGAGCCCCCTCTGTAGGGTCTGTAGGATGACCAGGGGAGTGATTACCCTACCCCAGGGAACTGGAGTGGAGGGACAATGGAGAGGGTGGAGAGCTTTTCTGTTTTCTTTGCTCTCACTGTACCTGACAGAGGTAGATTACAGCAGTTGTTCAGAGAACCAGCTCTGCAGTCACAGATCTGGGTGCAAATTGTGACTCTGTTCCTCATTTACTGTGTGCCCTTGACCTCATCATTTATCCTAAGTCTCTTTACCATCTATAACACAACATTATTGATACCTAGCTCACAGAGTTGTGAGAATTAAATGAGATAATGTGATATTAAGTCCTTAGGACTTGATAGGGATTAGTTTTTTGTTATTGTTGTTGTTGTTTTTGTTTGTTTGTTTTTGCGGTACGTGGGCCTCTTACTGTTGTGGCCTCTCCCGTGGCAGAGCACAGGCTCCGGACGCGCAGGCTCAGCGGCCATGGCTCACGGGCCCAGCCGCTCCGCGGTATGTGGGACCTTCCCGGACCGGGGCACGAACCCACGTCCCCTGCATCGGCAGGTGGACTCTCAACCGCTGTGCCACCAGGGAAGCCCCTAGATATTGTTTTAACTGTTACCTCTACTAATAGCATCAAACCTAATCAGGGCTCAGTCTCTTTATTCTTTGTATGATATTAATATATTCATAACCGTTCTGCTATCCTACTTGTCTTCTGAACTGAGGACAGTAAACTACGCAGGCCTTTAAACAAATGGAATTTATCAGCTGCAGCCCCCCATGTACCACTTGCTTGATAGCAGGGAAGGCATGTGTGTGTCTGGGAGAGGGGCTTACCAAAAAACTTTGCCCTATAGCACACTATCACGTGCTGATGTGGCTTTATAGGAAGTATATCTGGATGTTTATAATATATTATTTTTAGCTAGAGTTTATTTTTCTAGGGAAATCATTTCATTTTTTAGAATTGACAGTTATTTTGTACAACTGGTTTACGTCCACACAAAGCCCAGGTTCTTATCTTTTATGTTTGATTTCAAGATACTGTGAGGTGCCCCTGAAAGATCATGGACTTGGGGGTCAGAACTGGGTTCAGATTCCAGCTGTGAAAGGTACCAGCTCTGAGAGCCTTAATTTTCCTCATGCGTGAATGTAAATAACACCTACCTCATGGGATTAAAAGAGAAAAAATATAAAAAAGCTGCTATCACATTACATAACACATAAATAGCCTCTCAGTAAAAGCTAGTGGTTATTATTTTGGGCAGATCCAAACATCCTGTTAATAAAATCCAGTGGTTTCCACGTTTTATTCTTTGGGCCCTGTGTTCTGCAGAACTGTCTTAGAGACCACAAAGGAAGGTGATAGAAGGACTAAGGAAGCCACCCAGAATCCTTGCCCCCTTCAAAAGCAGCTCTCTTTATACCTGTTCTATATATATAGGTGCTCTGCATTACACTTTTTAAAGGAAAAATGCTTAAAACGTGGTTGAAATCTAACATCAGTTTTTCCTTTATGAATCCTACTTTTTGTATTGTATCTTAGAAATCTTTGTATAACCCGAGGTCACAAATATTTTCTTATAGAAGCTCTTATAGTTTTAAGTTTTAAATCTAGGTCTATGACCCATTTTGAGTCAAGTTTTGTATATAATGAGAGTTATGGTGTTTGTTAAGGCTGCCATAAGAAAGCACCACAGACTGGGTGGCTTTAACAATAAATTTATTTCCTCACAATTTTGGAGGCCAGAAGTCCAAGGGTGGGGTATGCAGGGTTGGTTTTTTTCTGAGGCCTTTCTCCTTTGCTTGTGGGTGGCTGTCTTCACCCTGTGCATATCTGTGAACTAACTTCTTCTAATAAGGACACCAGTCATGTTGGATTAAGGGCCACCCATATGACCTCATTTTAACTTAATTACCCCTCTAAAGACCCTCTCTCTAAATAACAGTCACATCCTGAAGTACTGGGAGTTAGGACTTCAACATACGAATTTTTGGGGGGGAAATAATTGAGCCCATAATACATGGATTGAAGTGGGTTCTTTTTTCCTGTTTTTTTTTTTTTTTTTGGTGTGTGTGTGTGTATGTGTATTCAGTTGTTTTAGCATCGCTTGCTGAAAATAACCTCCTTTCTCTACTGAAATGCCTTTGTACCTTTGTTGAAAAACAACTGTCCATCCATATAAATGTTCATTTAGGTAGTCTTTATTCTGCTCTATTGATCTATTAGTCTTTCTTTACTCTAATACCATACTGTCTTGATTACATTAGCTTTATAATAAGTTTTAGGGAAAAATTGATAAATTAGACTTTTTCAAAACTGAAATATTCTGCTCTTCAAAAGACAGTGCTAAGAAAATAAAAAGGCAAATCGCAGATGGGGAATATATATATATATATTTGGAAGTCATAGATCTGATACAGAACTTATATCCAGAATATATAAAGAGCTCTGAGATCTAACTATTAAGAAAATAACCCAATAAAAAACAGGCAAAAGATGTGAATAGATACTTCACCAAAAGAGGTATGTGGTTGGCAAATAAGCACATGAAAATATACTCAATATGGTCAGTCATAAGAGAAATATAAAATAAAACCACAATGCCACCATTAGGAAAATAAAAAAAGACTGACCATATCAAGTGTGGCAGAGATATGGCAGAACTAGGACACTCATATATCATTAGTGGGAATGTGAAATGGCACAACCACTTTGGAAAACAATTTGGCAGTTTAAAAAGAAGTTAAACATACATATATGGTCCAGCCATTCTGTTGCTAGGGCATATATTCATATAAAGAGTTTTACACAAATGTTTATGGCAGTTTTATTTGTCACAGCCCTAAACTGGAGACAACCCAAATATCCATCAACAGATGGTTGGATACCTTAACTGTGATACATCCCGACAGTGGAATTCTGCTCAGCAATAAAAAGGAATGAACTGTCTGTACATGTTACAACATGGACGGATCTCAAAATAATTATGATGGGTAATAGAAGCCAGACATAAGAAGAATACATACTCTGTGCTTCCATTTATACAAAATTCTATGAAATGCCAACTAATGTATATTAACAGAAAGCAGATCAGCGGTTTCCTTGGGCCAAAGGTAAAAGGGTTCAAGGTGGAGTAGGAGGGAGGGGTTATCAATGGACATGAAGGAACTTTTGGGAGTTTGAATGAATATGTTCATTATCTTAATTGTGGTGATGGTCCCGTGAATTTAAACATATGTCAAAACTTACCAAATTGTATATTTTAAATATGTGCAGTTTATTGTATGTTAATTATACCTCAACAAACCTGCTTTAAACAGTGGCTGAAAACACTTGGACTAATGGTATGAAGACTCAAAGAATAAGGTGAAAAATACAAGAGTATAGCAATCAGCTTTCAGGCCTATTAGAATTTCCACTGTCCCAGCAGCATTCGAGTGACTCTTTCTTGTACACTTCAGGAAATACCCAATCCAGGCAGTCAGGAGACTGAGAAGAGACTCCTTATTGTGTTGGTGGCCCTGGAATACAGCATGGAACCACAAAATGCCAAGACAGATTGAGAAAGGTTGAGCATTTTTTGTAGAGTTCAGTACCTTTGAGTTAAATGCACGTTCAGCGTTGGTTCTAGTTGCTAGAGGCTACTTAAGTCCACGATTTGCTATCCCCACTGGGTGTGGAATTCAGTAAAACCAGCCTTTGCACATGCCTTTATTAAAGTCTGTACCTAGATGTGTTTGGAACAAGAGAGAAAAGTAACTAGAAGCAGATTTGCTTCAGTCTGGACTTAGTTGTTCGGCTGCCCTCTTTTCTCTGGTTTTCTGGGTTGATTAGACGTTACTAATTGATGGGGCATCAGGGGTGATAGCTCAGGCAGAGCCACTCTGCTCTGGACTTGGACTTAGTACATACACACATTCCTGGTGGTCAAGTCATGTATTTTTTACTTTGGAAACAGACATTGGAATAGGATTGCTGGAACAATTGCATGGGTTCTACAGTGCAGAAACCAGAATGTCTTCCAAAAACATGGGCTAAGGTAATTTGGCTCTCTTCTTGTTTCCATCTCTAAAAGAAAGAACCCATCAAACTTCAGAGCACATTAAACATTTTGAAGTTGTGATATTGAGTGTGAATGATTGGTGTCTGTGGGACTCCAAGAGTGAAGGCAGGGCTTACCAGTGTTTCTTAGTACTCTACAGAAAAGAACCTGGAAAAAACCTACTGTCAGACATAAACATTTCCACCTAACATTCATTTTCAACCAGGGAATAGCAAGTACTGCAGTATTGTATAGTCACTTGCATTTAAACACCCTATTCTTTCACAAGTCCATAACCATGTTCCACATAATAGCATTAGTACCATTGAGACTATACAGTGGAGCTTGAAAGTAGGACACATTTAGTCTTTGTAACTTCTCTTTTTCATTTTGCTAAGCACTTGGCTAAATTAAAATTCCAGGCACTATTATTTAGAGACAGCATGGGGTGGGGACTCTCATTTCTGGCCAGCATCCCTCAAGCACGTATTGAGCAGGCATTGTATTTAGCACTGAGGGACACTGAACCACAGCCTTTGCCTTCGGTGAGCCTTCAGCCTAGAGGTGGAGATTGAGAAACAGGCAATTATAATGCAGGCAATTATAATGCAGAGTGATATGTACCATGATATGTACTCTGTACTTGGGACAGAGTAGCACTGGGACCTGTAGGAGGATCACCCAACCCAAACTCTCAAGTCAGGCAAAGGCTTTCCAAAAGTTGAGGCAGGGCTTCCTTGGTGGCGCAGTGGTTGGGAGTCCGCCTGCCGATGCAGGGGACATGGGTTCGTGCCCCGGTCCGGGAGGATCCCACATGCCGCGGAGCGGCTGGACCCGTGAGCCATGGCCGCTGAGCCTGCGCGTCCGGAGCCTGTGCTCCGCAACGGGAGAGGCCACAACGGTGAGAGGCCCGCGTACCGCAAAAAAAAAAAAGTTGAGGCAGAGTTACCTCTTCAAAGAAGCAGAGGAAAAGTTCTGCTTCTTAGTACCCAAATGACAATGAGCAGATCACTCAAATCACATAAGCAAATCACTTATGTTCTCTGAACCTCCGTTTTGGAAGTAATTATTATTTCCCTCAGTGGCTGCTTACGAGGGTTAAATCAGATGATACATATGAAAACACGTAGCCCAATCATTTGCTAGGGCGAGGGTCAGTATGGTTTTCTTCCTTCCTTTTTTCCTCCCTCCTGCCTGCATCAAGCCAGGAACTTGACTTCCGTAGCAGACTACAGAGAGGTTATATCTGGAGGGTTTTCAGCCACCATCTCTGTCACTTGGTGTTTATCTTCCTGCTTCCAGTTCATTAGGGTCTTTTCCCTCTGATGCTTGTCTGGACCATACTCATGTACAACACAAGGTCTTTCTTGCCCTGCCTGTGACACTTCGTTAGGGAAGTGGCTGGCCTCTGAGCAAGTGGTGGTGGCAGAGGGAAGATGGGAAACAAATGTAGCACCGAGGGCTGTGCTGAACAGAACACCAGCCGGGGAGGGCAGGCAGCAGCCATCATCTACGCGGAGCGTGAGAGGAGATTGCCTTAGAGACAGAGGGGAGAGAACAGAGGCCTGGATGCTGGTCTCAGGGGAGGACAAGCAGAGAGGAGAATCATCTTCGAGTGTAACTCAAGTTTACTCTGTTTCTAGGTATCTTGCGAGTAGTACATTATTCCCACGCTTGGCTAGGCCTTAAGTGCCATAAAAGTGAATGGTACAACTAACTGTGTTTGTGGGACATTCTGACTGGTGAGCAGGCCTTTCTGATGTGGAAACAGTGCCAAGAACTCCATACCACTGGCACCTTTACTTCTGCTGTTCTGCGTTTTCTCTTGTTCATTTTTCTGTGTGCTCTTCCCATCTGAAGACGCCTTTGCTTTTTCCAAGCCCAAACCACCTTCTCATGTTGCAAATCCACCTAACCTTCAGGCTTGTTTTTCTGCACAGCTGTCACAACAAACTTCTCCTCATCTGCTACTAAACATATCAGACTATTGTGCAGGCTGCGAGCTGCCGACTCATTACCCTGGGGGCTTTCCAATAGAATCTGGTGTTATCCAAAACTTCTCATCTGTTTCAAAGGGTACAATTTCCTGCATCCTCTGGAGGGAAATCAAACGCACTGCATTTAGGAAATAGTCTGATCCTTCACGGATTTAGTAGACCTCTAGGCAATTATGGGCGATTATTCCCAACTTACTGTTTCCTCACCTCATTTCCCATAACAATGACTTGAGTGACCTGACTATGGGTTTTTCATCATTTGAGTCAGATATCGGGGGAAAAAAATCACCAAAATTGAGACAAGCTGTGGTACCTTTTATTTCTCTGTCCTCCTCCCAAGCTGTTTTCGTCTCTCCCCAGAGGTAACTGGTTCTCTTCTCCCTTTTTCTTCTGCGGTTTCTATCTGGGATCCAAGAATCTTGCCTTTGAGTCTGTCTACATGATCCTTTAAATCATACAGTATCCTGATAAGTGTGATTATCTTTTAAAAAATTACTCTTTGGATTTAGAAATTGCCTGTTAAGAAAAGTCACTCTCAGCTGTTGTCCCATGCCTCCTTATGGTTCCTTTCTCCTCCCTTCTCACCTCTGGACTGGGATATATTTTCCCCATTGTCTTTGTTCCACACTCCGAACTCATCTCTCTCTACGTGTTTCGCTAATTCCTTTTTTTATTTTTTAAAACTACCTTTTTCATTTCCTGCTGTCAAACATCTGCTGTATCACCTTGCTTTCTCCACTTTGGAGAAAACTTGTTTTATGAATGTTCCTTCTCCGCAGGATAATTTGGCTGGCTGTGCACTGATGGAGTGCTACGAGAGTTTTATTTTACATTGACCGATTAAGTACTTTGAATAATTGTTTTAGCTCCATTACTGTGAATCTATTTGGCGTAACTCTTTTCTTTTGCCACCTTTGATTAATATCTGACCATTGGGACAGGAAGGGATCTGTGCATTAATTTCCTCTCTACACGACCGAGAGGTGCTCTTTTCCCTGTGCAAGAGCCTGAAGTAACAGATGCTGCGTGCTCCCATTTCAGGAGGAGGGAGCACACACTGTTGTCAAGTGTGTGTGTGCACTCTCAGCCTGTGTTTGCTGATGGTGCCGTGTGGCAGCCATCTCATAGCAGAGAGCAAATGTTAGGATTTAGGGAAAAGTGTACCGGCAGATCAGATTTTAAAACCGAATGGTGAGTCTCTGTTGAGCTAACAGTGTATAGCTAGATGGTATTTTCTTTTTAAGCTCGTGAAACTTAACAGCTGTTTAGCGAGGCCACGTTTTCATACATGTCTGTTTGACGGGTTTAATAGCAAATTTTGCAGTAAGTGACTTGCTGAACAGGCCTCCCTGGCTTGGGCTGTAATAAGAACTGTGTTTGCAGCAGGATTCAATGAGGGTCTTTCTGCTTTTGTGTTTATGGAATGGGGGAGCCTGGCTAAAGTGAGGGAAACTAAAAGGCATGTTCTGAAGGAAATTACTAATATCTCTACCAGAGTGTTCCTTGGAACTTGTTATTAACTAGTTCGGGGGAAGATACATGGGGGAAACATGCTCTTTAGCAATAAAAACACATTAATACAGTCAATTTACTGTAAACCTATATTGGCAACGAGTAATTAAATCTATATATCTCTAGCTTGATAGTTTTCTGAGGCTGAGTCTCTAGAAGACTTCCGTATTTTGTCTGATTCAAGGAGGGCCGTATTCTCTCCCTTGCCTCTGGAAGAGGCTGCCGTGCCTTGTAATAGTTTTGTAATATCACCAGATCGAAGACAAATGCTTCACTGGTTTTATTGACAGAAATAAAGCACTTCCTATTATTACTCTTATGTTGGGGGTCCAAGTTCTAGAAAACTGGGACTTTATGAGACTAAAATCCCATGTCCTTTTGTCCCCTTTTTCAGTTCTCAGATCATACGGCCTCAGAATTACTTACGTCTGTGGTTACCTACTTTGCATTCGGCCCCAAAGGGTATGAACTGCATTCTTCGTGATTTGTCTGTACTTTTGTTGACTGTATGTCCTTGGTATGGCCACCGACTGCAGACGTGTGCACATGTGGCAGTCACAGATCAGGGACCTCTGTTCTCAAGGGCATCCACCCTCACTGTCAGCCCAGCATCCTCAGCTAACAAAGGGACCAAGAGCCGTCTCACACACAGTTGGGGTTTCAGTAGGATTTTGCAAGCCAAGAATACGAAGTTTGTCCTAGATTCGTGGTTGATTTCAGTTACTGGAATTTTAATCATATGGTTTCACTTAAGTAGCACGTAAGGGAGCTTCATATTTATTCCTCTTCGTCCCATAATGATGTAGGTCAGAAGTCAGTTACATTCGGCTGTGTGACAAAGATGCCTACTTTTGAACAGTAGGAATTTAGGCTTCATTGTTTTATATATTCAAGAAAGGGACGAAGAAGTTCGGAAAAAGAACGAACAAAGTGAGCCCAATTAATTTTCTTACAATTTCCCCAAACTGCTCACTGGTAAGCCGTAAAATGTCAGGGACACAAAGTGAGTCAGCCCTGTGGTTTATCCTGGTGGGATGAGACAGGATAAGAGAGGGAGGGTCACTTGGCATCTGTAGAGAGGGGCCATGGGTATTCAGTGTGGCCAGTGGGAGGAGAACGGTCTACTGGTAGACCTCTCTCAGCAGGTTGTTACTCCCACACCTTCCATCCCAGAGCTCCTGGGATTCCCTGTGCGAACAGGACTGCCAGTCAGTGTACCATTTGCCCTGCTCTAATAATGAACTCACTAACCCACTGCTACTGTACTAACTGCCGGAAGAAAGAGGAACATCATACACTGGGTTCTTTGCACAGCTGTTAGGATTTGTCTCTCTTCCGTCAGTCCTCCTCCCTTGTTTCCTCAATGCCCATACCTTATTGAGGATGACATGTTAAGTGGCAGACACATTTAATGAAGCCTTATTATGGTGGCTCATGGGAGAAAGCCCTAGGAAATAATAAACTTTAAAGGGTAGGTGGAAAAAAGGGACCCTACAAAAAAGATTGGGAAGGAGAGTAGAAATATAGAAAGAAGAGTATTTGGAAAAGGAGAGGCTGTCCACAATGTTAAGTGTTCCAGATGTTAAGTACGAAAGGAACTGAAATGTTTTTATTGGATTTAGGAACAAGGGCATCCTTAATGACCTTTGTGAGTTCAATTTCAGTTGGCTGGTGGGAGGAGACAAAATGGGATAAGGTGATTTATTCATGTGCTAATACGGAGTGTAAAGAAAAGTGTGATTGATATTAAATATTTAAGAAAATCCATAATAGAATGTTAGAGCTGGAATGCAACCCTTTATTTAACACATAAAGAGAGACTTCGAATCAATTGTTCAAGGTCCATGCGTCTAGAGAGGGACAGCCAGGACCCAGTCCCAGGTCTTTTGACTCCCTTTATGAAAGAAAGTTGTGAATATGCTGTAGTTTAAAGGCACAAACTCTAGTGTCTGATGCAGGAAAAGTAATCATTAAAGTGATGAATCAGAGCCGTATACTTCTGTTGTGAAATATAACTACTTGTTTGATGAATTTATTCATTTATTCCATAAATATTTATTGACAGGTATTGTGCTATTTGCTTAGTATACAAAACACAATCCTTTCAGAGAACGTGCTTGGTGAATTTTATAAAATAAAATATTATTGCTATTAAGTGATGTCTATAGTCCAGCAGGGTGACAGACACAAGGACATGTAGCATGCAGTGCACTACTGAAAAGGCAGCAAATGGTTCTGTCTGGAGCTGGGGACAGATGAGCAGGACCTTGGTCATGATCATGATTTCTCCAAGTGGAGAAAAGACGAAAGGGCATTTTTGGCAGATAAAATTCGGTGTAAAGAGTGTTCTGTGACTTCAAGGAATGGTAAACACCCATTAGGGCTGCACCGTCGGAGGGGAGGGGAACGACAGGGAAGGATTGTGAGGAAAGCCGCGTGGAGAGCACTGACCAGTAAACGGGGCAACAGATGCTTTCAGCCAAAGAGTCATTCGATTTGGTTCCCTAGATAAAGCTGGTGGCAGCATGAAACACGGATTGGAAAGGGACCCGAGTTTAAGGCAGGGAGATGTAAGAGGAAGGGTTTCAGATGAAGGATAATGAGGTTCTGAGCTAGGGGAGTGATAGTAAGTGTGGAGAGGAGGGAAATGGGTGAAGAAAGAATCTGAAGGTGGAGTTACAGGACTTGCCAGCTGTTCACCTGTTTCCCTGAGGGAGAGGGAAGAATCCAACAACACACCGCAGTTTCTAACTTACTGACTAGAGGCGGGGAACAAAAGCAGGTTTGGAAGGGAAGATTCTGAGTTTGGTGTTGGATAGTTAGAGTTTAGGTGCACATGGGAAGTCTAGGTAGACCAGATGCCGGCTCCTAGGCCTTGCTTATGTTACTGAGTACAAGCTTGTACTGCTTGCCACACAACAGGCCAACCAGTCGAGAAGAGTTGCTGGGGCAAGGACTAGTGACTTTATTTGGAATGCCAGTAGACCAAGAAGGTGGTGGATTAGTGTCCCAGAGAACCGTCTTACCAGAGTCAGAATTCAGGCTTCTATTATACTCAAAAGGGAGGGGGTGTTGTTGGTTGCTGCAAACTTCTTGGTGTCGGAATCCTTTGTCCTTGCAGCTGCCCTCTTAGATCAGGTCACAGTGTTCCTGTAAACCTCCAACAAGACAAGTGTTATTCTCTGTTCTGCAACTTTTTATCTCTATGTGAAAGGAAAAGTGTTAAACCTTTAAAGGTCAGAACCTTGAGAATGGGCTATCCTGTATATTTCAGGCTATAGGCAACATTCTTAACTTGAAGAAAAGCAATAGAATACAAAGGTTAAAGTAAAAGAAACAGATCCAATATGGAGTCAGATTTGTTCTTCCCTATTACGCTTATGGTGTTAATTAGTATAAACACTATACTTAATTATGGATCCCCAAGAGGCCCTGAAAGTACTATAGCAGTTGGAAATGTAATCACAGCTATAAGGAATAGAAAATCCAGCTAACAGTGGCTATAACAAATGGAGTTTATTTTTCTCGTGTAACAGACAAATTGGTGGTGCTGGTGTTGGTTTAGCTGCTCAGTGATGTCAGGACCAGTATTCTTGGACTTGCCCCCATGGTTACAAAGTAGCTGATGCAGCTCTAGAATTGTGGCCATTTTCTTGTCAGCTGCTTCTATTTGAGTATCTTTGAGTAGAACTGGGTCACAGGGCCTCCTCTGGCTAAAAGGTAGGCTGGAAGAGTGAGGAAGAGAATTGTTGAATTCACTTAAATCACTAGTTCTCCATCTTATTAGATGCAATGCCTCTTTTAAAAAACAAAAAAGCAAAACAAATAATTTATAATGCTTGCTTTGTTATCCTGAATTAAGCATCATAGATAATATGCTTCCACATATTTTCAAGTAAATCAGTGTGCTATCCTAACTGTCATGTAAAGGAACCATTAAAGGAAGTTACTTTATAATAAAGTACTTCAAAACATACATTCCCAGGCATGACTGCACTAGCTGACATAATGAAGTAGTCAGATGCTTGCATGGTGAATGTGACAGCAACAAATGCAGACAGGCCCAGGGGCGTGGTGACAGTGTTTCCAGTTCCAGGGGCAGCGTAGTCATTGGTGTTTCACTGAAACGATGAACAGCTCTTGGTAAAATCCTGAACAAAACACGTATAGTCCTCCCTTGATATACATGGTAGTTGCTTTTTGAAAAAGTCAACTTGCATTAAAACTGCACAGGAACCATTTTTGTACATATTTGTATGTACAATAGAGTTAGGGTCAAGTCTCAAATAATAGGTTTTCACATTAAAAAAAATCTTTATGGAATATAGGAGAGTTCTTAGTAGACAGGATTTCCCCCCCCCCCCCCGCCGCCCATAGCAGTATGTCTAGTGTCCCTGGCCTCTGCCAAGTAATTCCTAGTAGGACCTCCATACCTTTCTGACAACCAAAAATGCTCCCCCCACCACGGCATATACAGAACATCTCCTAGGACTGCTACCATCCATATTAAGAACAACTGGCTAGATTAATCGGGTTGGAAACTTTGACCCCAAATAAAATCCAGGTTTGGTTAGCAAGAAAAGGGAGGGATGGAGATTAAATAATTAACAGTGCCTACTCATAGTAGGAACTGAGCCTTGCTTAATTTTATATCTTCTCCAAATTCTTGCACAGTTCCTGGCAGATAGTAAGTTCTCAGTGAGCTTTCTTGAAGGACTGAATGAATAATTGGGATATAAGCTTTGGAAAGTAGAAGCCCACTCTTGTTTGAACTTTGACTTTAATAAAGGAAAGAATCTTCCTTAAGACGGTTAAAGGGCTAATTATTATAAATCTAGGAGCGTCTGTGGGAGTCAGGAAGTGAACTTCGCTGTGCTAGTGTCAGAGCTAGGATTTGGCATTTCTGGCCATTATATCTGTTACACAATCTAGGCTGAAGACGAAGAGTTAAGTTTATATCAGTGAATCCTTTTTAGCAATGGTAGGTTTAGGGGAAATATCTAAGTCTTCATGTAAGTAGTATATGCAGTCTTTAAAAAAGTGACACAATAAAAAAGTCAATAAAAATTTCAGTCCCTAAAACTTACTCCTTCTGTCTTTCAGCACATTCTCTTTTCATTGTGTCCTTTTCCACGTCTCTTAGTCTATTCATCCTGGCATTTCTATCATAGCCTGAGACATTTTCAAACAATAATATTTTAGGAAAAAGATTTAGAAATAGAAGCAAAGGGTTTTGTTTTGTTTCCTCAAAATATAAACCTATTATTAGAATGTAATTCACAGCAGAAGAAAAGTTGGTTTTGCTTAAGTTTCCTTCCAAATTTAAGTAGAAAAGAATGAAAATGACATTTCAATTTTATCTCTTTTTGTGAAAAAGATAATCTGTAACTGTGGACCATGAGCACAATATATGAAAAGAAAGTCTTTTTTTCAAATAGTGCTCCAAAGTTTCCTTTGAATATATAACTTTCTGAATTCAAAGGCGTGATACAGCATGAGTTTTAAAAATAGTTGTTTAAGATTTTGAAGAGTATAACATTTAATATTCCCCCAGTTTGAATTCAAGTAAAGGGACAATGACTTCAAACCTTCTGTGTATAAAAATAAAGAGTATTTTAAGAAAATGTTTTACAGTTTAAGTTTAGACATTTCAAGTGTCCTATAATTTGCTCAAGCGTGTGCTAGATTTTTTTTTTTTTTTTGGTCAATTGAGTTATTCTTAGTATTTTAGGGATTTTAAATAAATAAAATCTTGAGTGTCTTTGTAAGTGAATTATTTGACTAATGCGTCTTTTGTAACCATGGTTTACTTTTCCCTCTGTGAAAATTCCAAGGAATAACCACATAGGTAATAAGTAGTGGCTTGTTTGGGGATTTTGAAGAACTTCACATGCTGTCCTTGTCCTGATGTGGAATCTGTGTGGATTCTTTGTGCTAAGGAGCAGGTCATAGTGAAAATCAGAAAGAAAACTCTCCTTCCTTCCTTCCTTCCTTGCTTCCTTCTTTCCTCCTTCCCTCTCTCCCTCAGTCCCTTCCTTCTTTCCTTCTCCTGGCTGCATAAGGGGTGGGAACTGTTCATTAAGTCCCCTGTTACAGTGCCCTGGGGGTTTGTGTTCCACTTTGAAGCTTCACACAGTAGACCTTTTTAGTCAGACCTTGGGGAACAATTCCTTGCATCACTGCTGTATCTTCCACCATTTCCCCCGACTTATCATCCAACTCCCTGCCATTTTCTCCATAGCCCAAGTTTTGTAAAGCCTCCGTGTCTTTGCACGGTTTGTTTTTTCTGTTGGGTTATCTTTCCTTCAGTGCCACTCTCGCCTTTTTCACACGCCATCAGGAATCTCCTCCTAATCCCCTACTCCAGTTTGTTTCCACAGAAGCTTGTAACCACCTCAGTTGTAGGGTTTTCACATTATCTGTCTCTTTATTATACTTGGCGGCTCTTTGAGGGTATGGATATTATCTTATACATTGTGTCTTTGGTGCTTAGTAGGTAAGGTGCTCAATACATTTTTGTTAAACGACTGGAGAAATGAAGTTGTGACCCCAAACAGAGCACCATTTGCAATTATAAAGGGAAAATGTTTGAGATCAGTAATTCTGTTTGTCTTTGTTGATCACCATAGAATTGTTTGCTCCCTTTGCAGACTGTAGAAAAATACTACAGCTTGCTTAATTTTATTTGACTGAAATGACTGTATAGGGACATTTTCTATCTCTGAGCTAGGGCAGACTAACAGTCTTTCAGATCAGCAAACCCTCCTGGTGATCCCCTAGGAAACTACTTAGGTCAGTGTGGTGCTAATGTTGTGTGGTGGATTTAAAAGGGTTCAGCTCCAATGACTGTATCATTCATGATTTTATCCAAATCCTCTTTTTTTCCTTAGGGAAACTGTTTACATGTTTATCATTTACTGTGTAAAACTGTACATTTTGATTTTCCTAAAATTATCTCTGAGCCACTAGGGCTATTCCTTGGTACAAGTATGAAAAGATATGGCGAGTAAATCTGTCTTCATGTTTTCCAAACCCTTCTTGATTTTATACAACAAAATAGTTCTACTTTTGGCCTGTCTTTTCACACTGGGGAGGGCTAGTGTTTTAGTCCTTTCATGCAAATATACTGGTGTCTTTGATCATCCTCTCACTTGGATTGACTCCAGTTCTAGAATGAATTTCTTGTTGTATGGTGATCCTAAATCTGTGAATTAGGAGAGAATTTCTTCAGATTGTCCTTCATTATTGGCTTTATTTAATCTCATTCTGTCTGTATATTTCACTTTTAATTTTTATTATAATCCTCTATTTCTTGCTAGGAATGTACAAATTATGTATCAGAGTTGTACAAATTATGTACAAATTATGTATAGTCCCTGTGTTTTAAAATTACATATTATATGTGGGTTTTTTTTCTCGAGTGGAATTTGATATAGCAATATCTTGTTCCATTTTTATTACCTCCTCAAATATAGACTGTTAGTTATAATTATTATTTTCTACCATTTATTACTGAAAACACATCTTAGTTGGACTCATGTACCTTTCTAAAAGTAATAATAATAAAAAAAGATTCTTGTAGTGCTCCATTGGAGAGATATATAATTATGCATTCTAGCTAAGAATTACATAGGTAATTTTGAGATTATATTCCAGAGAAAACTAGGTTTAGAGTCAACTAACATGTATTTAGTGTTTACTTGTGTCAAGTACTCTGGGTGATATCTCAGGTAATGCATTGTTTTGTGCCTTTGATCTTAGTAAACTTTATACTCAGGGAAAAACTGATCCATCGAAAGGTAACAAACCATCATCTTTTAAATTAACCTACTTTTAAAAATAAGCACTTATTGCATTTCTGGGATTTGAAGAAACAGTGTAGTTAAGATAATCAGAACAACACTTGCAGATACCGAATTCTGTTTTAAAGTAATTATATCATTTTTTAGTGTCAAAATTAATTTAACTGACCATGTTAAGAAGCATTAAATATTATTATCAAAATGATGTGTTATCTGTTAATTCAATTGACATATATGCAAAAAGATGTCAAGATGATAGACTCAGGCACTGTTATTTTCTGGACATATCTTTTAACCAGGATGTGGCATTCAGATGATGTTCTAGTGGTGCTCTGAGGGATACCATTCACTCTTTTCTGCCTGCAGAGCCGTTTCTTGAGGCTGTTCTGAGATGTTATGTCTTCTCTATAGCTTTTCATGATCCCCTTTGTTCTTCTCTTTGTTCTGATGCTACTCTGTATACATATATTTTTATTATAGGTATTCGCTTCTCAGACTGCATTTGGGTATCCTTCATTGAATTTCTATTATATGTAAATGCATATAGTTTCCTGGAAGAAAACTATTCTTAATCCTTTAGAAAGTATGTGCTAGCTGGTCCACTTACCTGGTTAATTGTAGTTGCTGGTTTGTCTGCTGCCTGGGAATCACAACGCAGGCCTTGATTAACTTTCTGCGAAACAAGGATATGGACTAGGGATCCCTAAGCTCTCCTGTATCTCTACAATGTTGTCATAATATGATTCTAATCCATCACTATAAATGCATTATGAAATCGTTAATTAATGTTTGCAGAAGGCTTACAGAACTTTTAGTGAGAAGTAGATACTTGTGTTTAGTGTCAATTAATAGATGGCTTATTAACCTTTTTTTTCTTTTTTAGCCCCAAGAACATTTTCCCAAATATATTGGAAAAATGTACTTTCAAGAATAAATTGCAATCTGGTGAAATATTTTGATGGCTTAATAAAATTTAGGTTTTAAAACAAGCATCAGTATAGTGACTGTACAAACGAAAAACCTATGCCTTGACCCTTGAACAAGGAGGGGTATTGGTTCCAGGGTCCTCTGTGGATGCTGAAGTCCCGTAGTCAGCGCTGCATTATCGGGTTCTGCATCCACGGATTCAGCCAGTCTCGGATCTTGTGGTACTGTAGTATATATGGGAAAAGACCTGTGTAGAAGTGGACCGGGGAAGTTCAAACCTGTGTCGCTCAAGGGTCAACTGTAGTTACAATAAAAAAGAAAGCAGCAGCCATGTATAGTTTTAATAATTTTTAAAAATATTTTAAATATGATTGCAAGTTTTTAATTCCTGCAGCTTCCTTGTGAAGGAGGCAAGATAAGTACTCTTCTGCTCGACGGAGGTGAGACCTAGAGAGATTAAATGCTTATTCATTCCTTCTTAAAAAGGTATAGAGTGCCTATATATGGGTACAATGATGAATAATTTACCCTATTTGACTTTGAGAGCAGGAGAGACAGGTTTATAAACAAATATATTTGTTGATAATATAGTTAATTATGGTAGAAACACAGAAAATGGTGCACGTACCTCTGGGGTATTGTTTGGTGAGGCCTCACAGAAGAGGTGGTTTTTAATGCATTCTCATTATAGACGTTTGCCAGGGTGAAGAGAAGGGCCTTGCAATAAAAGGGAATGAACATATGTAGAGACCCAGAGTTATAAAAGGGCCTGGGTATTTGAAGAACAGGGTCCAGTTCAGTGCAGCTAGAACATTACTGTCCAATATAAATATAAATATTATGTAAGTTAAAAATTTCTAATAGCTATATTAAAAAGTAAAAAGAAATAGGTGAGATTAATAATAATGTATTTTATTTAATCCAATATATCTGAAATATTTATGTTGTTTTTTACACTTAAGTATGAAGTAGTTGATTTTGAAGGTCAAATCAGGTATATATTTTACAGGTACAAAACATCTCAGTTTAGACTAGCCACATTTCAAAGTGCTATGTGTGTGTGCCTGTGAGAGAGAGAGAAAGGGAGAGAGAGGGAGAGAGAGAAGAAATGAGAATGAGAATGAAAATGTGTTCACTCTAGAGGGGCAGGTAGAGAGATGAGGTTGACGTGGTTGTTGGAACCATATTTTGAAAGGCCTTGTATGCTGCCTGAATTTGGAGTTTATACTATATAGTAGTTTATGACCGTGCTTCTCAAATTATCTGTGAAGGACCAGATTTTTAAATTTAGAATTTGTTGCAGACTGATACTTTTGAAAAATATAATAGTGAAGTAGAAAAGTAAAATGAAGCATCATTTTTTAGTCATTAGATTTGACAAATGTATAGTTGTTCTGTCAGTCATCTATAAAGGTGTCTAAGCCAGTGCTATTCAACAGAACTTTCTGTGATGATAGAAATGTTCTTTCTGTGCTGCCCAATACAACAGCCACTAGCCCATGTGGCTACTGAGCATTTGAAATGCAGCTAATATGGCTGAGAAGCCGATGATTTAATTTAAATTGTAATAACCACATTGGACTATTGGCTACTGTGTTGCACATTACTGAATATGTTTACTCTTAATCTTTGTGTTTGTCTTTCGCGGACTTGTGAAAAACAATTGTGGACTGGCATGGGTCCACAAACATACTTTTAGCACTGTTCACAGCGTGGTCTCTAGGGCTGGAAAGCCTTTGTGTGTCTTTGGCAAGTTACTTAATCTCTCACTACCCCAGGATCCTCAGTTCTAAAATGAAGGCACTAATAAGAAACTGTTTCATAGAACCGTTGTGAGGATTAAATGTGGAAGGGTTGGGGTTAGGGAGAGCGTCAAGAAGAGATGATGTCTCTGAAAGGGCCTCGAAAGATAGGTTCAATCGGCAAACAGGAGAGAGCGTATCAGGTAGAGGGAACTCTGAAACATTTGGATCATACTGTGTTTAGAAGAAGGGGTGACACTGCCCTAGCCCTATCACTGCTCCCTCTATTTCTTCCTCTCTTTCCTAGTTATCTTCTTATTTTAATCTTTTAGCATATTTTAAACTGATTGCTAGGTGACATGTGATTTTGTGGTTTTAATGCACGCTACCTGTCAATAAGGCCAATCATTGCCTCTTCTCTTCTTCATTCCTAGGAGTTACGGCGCCTGAATTTGATGGTAGAAATTGGGCAACAGTTGAGAAGGGAAGGGGAATCCTGTTTGAAAAGCAGTCCCTGGGTTATGGGCAGATAGCTGCGAGATTCTTTTCCCCTAACACATATTTCTTACTTACCTTGATTATTTTAGGAAGAAAACAGACTGGGAAAAAAACATGAAGTTCCATGTCTTCGTATTTGTTGGTGCTGTTCACTTTTTATCCCTGACCTCTGGGAAAGCTGTCTATGGGAATGGCATCTCTCAGAGGACTTTTCAAGAAATAAAAGAAGAAATAGCCTGCTATGGAGATGTTGCTAAAGCAATCATCAACCTTGCTGTTTATGGGAAAGCCCAGAACAGATCCTATGAGCGATTGGCACTTCTGGTTGACACTGTTGGACCCAGACTCAGTGGTTCCAAGAGCCTAGAAAAAGCCATCCAAATCATGTACCAAAACCTGCAGGAAGATGGGCTGGAGAATGTCCACCTGGAGCCTGTCAGAATACCCCACTGGGAAAGGGGAGAAGAATCTGCTGTGATGCTGGAGCCGAGAATTCACAAGATGGCAGTTTTGGGTCTTGGCAGCAGCATTGGGACGCCCCCAGAAGGTATTATTTTGCCTTTTCAAGTCAATTTGCTGTGTTCTTTATGAAAACTAATGCCATGTGACATAACTGATTATAGTGTGCATGACTCATATTATAACTGGGTGATAAAAAGGAAGATAGAATCATTTTGCATTCCATTGGCTTGAGTTCTTTACTCTTACACTCCTTTTTTTCTTCCTTTTTTTCCTCTCTTTCTTTTCTGAAAGCGTCCCTTTTTAAAATGAAGCATCTACAGCTATTGGTCCATGATACTTATGAACTGTATCACTTAATAATTTCTATCTAGTATATAACATTAGTATCATTCTGTAGAGAATTGAGATATAGGTAAATAGGTTATAAAAACTATGACTTCTTCCAAGTGGCCTCAGTGTACAGAATTTCTTAGAATTAATGAAATATGGGACAGAGCCTTGCACATTGAATTGATTTGAGGCAATTATTTTTACAGAACCTGAGGTCTCTAATGCAAGGGGTTGTCTAGGGTGGAGTTCTGTCTTTACTTAGCAGCACTCTGGCTCAGCCTCATCAGACAATGTAAATGCTTAGATCAGGGATATAAAACCAGTCAACAGTGAGCTATCAGTTGGTGTTCGACTATTCATGGACTGTGCGTGTATTCACAGACTATATTCCTATGACAAAGGAACTACAGTTGGTCCTTGAACAACGCGAGAGTTGGGGCACCAACCCTCCACGCAGTTGAAAATCCGTGTATAACTTACAGTCAGCCCTCCATCTATACTGTTTGCTTCTTCTGTATCCGTGAGTTTCTGCATCTGCATATTCACTAGCCATAGATCATGTAGTACTGTTGTATTTACTGTTGAAAAAAAATCCACGTGTAAGTGGACCTGTGCAGTTAAAACCTGCATTGTTCAAGGGTCCACTTTAGTTTATAAAAAAAAGCTAGTTGAGCTTCTTTAAAAAGTTTATAGAAACTTTTGGCCTTCTCTAATGCCAAGAGAAACACCCAATAGAGAAGCAGATGGTCAGCTTTTTAAAAACATCTTTATTGAGATATCGGGACTTCTCTGGGGGTCCAGTGGTTAAGACTGTGCACTTCCACTGCAGGGGGTACGGAACAGTTCAGTCCCTGGTCAGAGAACTAAGATCCCGCCTGCCTCACGGCCCAGCCAAAAAACCCCCCAAAACAAAGAACAAACCACTTTATTGAGATATAATTCACATACCATAATATTCACCCATTTGAAACGTGCACGTCAGTGGTTTTTAATATATTCACAGAATTGTGCAACCACCATCACTATCTAATCAGAGAACATTTCGTCACCCCCAAAAGAAGCTTTATATTCATGAGCAGTTATGCTCCATCCCTTTCCTACCACCCTCCTAAGCCCTAGGTAGCCACTAATTTGCTTTCTGTCTTTAGGGATTTGCCTATTCTGCATATTTCACATGAATGAAATAATACACTATATTTTCTTTTGTGACTGGCTTCTTTCATGTAGCATGTATTCCAGGTTCATCCATGTTGTAGCATGTATCAGTGCTTAATTCATTTTTATTGTTGAATAATTTCCCATTTTACAGATATACCGTATTTTAGTTATCCGTTGATCAGTTGATGAGCATTTGTTTTTTTTCCCCACCTTTTGGCTATTATGAATAATGCTGCTATAAACATCCATGCATAAGTCTTTGTATGTACATATATTTTCATTTCTCTTGGGTATGTACCAAGGAGTGGAATTGCTTGGTTATATAATAACTCTATGTTTAACTTTCAGGGGAACTGCCAAACTGTTTTCCAAAGTGACTGGACCATTGTACATTTTCACTGATGTTTTCTTATTTTTACACATACTTGTCAACACTTGTTATCTGTCTTTTTGGTTACAGCTGCCCTAGTGGGTATGACGTGATATTCATTGTGGTTTTTATTTGCACTTCTCTAATGACTAATGATGTTGAGCATCCTTCCATGTTCTTATTTGCCATTTGTGTATCTTTTTCAGAGAAATGTATACTCACATCCTTTGGCCAGTTTTTAATTGTGCTATATGAATTTTTATTATTGAATTGTGAAAGCTCTTCATGTATTCTGGTTGGAAGTCTCTTATCAGTGTGATTTACTAAGGTTCTTTCCCATTCTATGGATTTTTTTTTTTTAACTTTCTCGATGGTAGTATTTGCTGCAGAAATGTCTTTAATTTTGAATTAGCACAATTTATCTAATTTTTTTTCTGTTGCTTGTGCTTTTGGTGTTATATCTAAGAAACCATTGCCTAAACCAACGTCACAAAGATTTATTCCTAAGAGTTTTATTTATTCTTCTAAGAGTTTTATAATTTTAGCTCTTATATCTAGGTCTGTGAGTTAATTTTAGGTGTGAGGTAGGAGTCCAGCTTTTTTCTTTTGCTGTGGTCATTCAGTTGTCTCTGCATCATTTGTTGCAAAGACTATTCTTTCCCCATTGAACTGGATGTATTTCATTAATTGATTTTCAGATGTTAAACCAACCGTGCATTCCTGGGATAAATCCCATTTGGTTATGGTATATAATCTTTTTTTATATGTTACTGAATTCAGTTTACTAGTATTTCGTTGAGCAGTTTTACATGTATATTCATAAGGGATATTGGCCTGTAGTTTTATTTTCTTTGTGTGATGTCTTTGTCTGGTTTGGTATCAGGGTAATTCTGGCCTCAAAGAATAAGTTGAAAAGTATTATGTTGTCTTCTGTTTTTCAGAAGAGTTTGTGAAAGAGTGGTATTAATTCTTTAAGTTTTTGGTAGCATTCACTAGTGAAGCCATCTGGTTCTGGGATTTTCTTTGTGGGAAGATTGTTAATTATTACTTCAATATTTTTCCTTGGTATAGATCTATTCAGATTTTCTATTTCTTTTTGAGTCAGTTTTAGTAGTTTGTGTCTTTCTAGGAATTTATTAATTTTATACAAATTGTGTAATTTTTTGGCATACAGTTATTTATAGTATCCACTTACAATTATTTTTATTTTTGTGAGGATAAGGATTCAAATTATTGTTTGGTGTCATTTGCTTTCTGCTTGAAGAACTCTCTTTAGTTTGTTTTTCAAAGCCAGTCCACTAGCAGAGAATTCTCTAAGCTTTCGTCCATATTTAGTTCTTTATTTAATCTTCATTTTTGAAACACAGTTTTACTGGTTATAAGATTCTTGATTCACAGCTTTTTACTTCCAACACATTGAATTTGTCATTCCATTGTCCTCTGGCTTCTATTGTTTCTGATGAGAAGTTAGCTGTTAATATTACTGGAATTCCCCTGTACAGGCATACCTTGGAGATATTTGGTTTGGTTCCAGACCACTGTAATACAATGAATGTTGCAGTAAAGCGAGTCACATGAATTTTTTGGTTTCCTAGTGCTTATAGAAGTTATGTTTACACTATACCGTAGTTTATTAAGTGTGTAATAACAGTATGTCTAAAACAATGTACATACCTTAAATAAAAAATAATGCTGTTGGGGAAATGGCACCAATAGACTTTCTCAACACAGGGTTGCCACAACCTTCAATCTGTAAAAAACACAATATCTGCAAAGCACAATAAAATGAGGTATGCTCCTTGTGACAAGTCATTTTGCTCTTACTGATTTCAAGATTTTTTTCTTTATTTTTCGTTTTCAACATTTTAATTTTGACATATGTAGGTGGGAATTTCTTTGCTTTTATCTTGCTTAGAGGTTGTTGAGCTTCATGTATAGATTAATGTTTTTCATCAATTCGGGAAGTTCTCAGCTTTTTTTTTTAACTATGAATATATTTTCTATCCCTGTTTTGTTCTCTTTTCCTTCTGGTACTTCCATTATGAGTATGTAGGTGCACTTAAAGGTGTCCCACATTTCTCTGAGGCTCTGCTCGTTGTTCTCCACTTTTTTTCTCTCTGTTCTTCAGATTGCATAATCTGTATCAATCTATCTATTAAGCCTAGCTTAATAATATTTTCCCCTGTGTCAGAATAGCTTATTTTTCAGCCAGTATTTGGTTAGAGGTTGTGCTTAAGCCTCTTGTGCCAGGAAGGCTTCTGCCCTTTGTTGATGGATCTGTTTGCAGCTTGGAAAATGTTTTCAATCTGACCCATGTCCGGTTTTTGATTGTTCCTAAGTAGGACCATGTGGATCGCCTTCCCAACCCCCAGGGTTTATTGTGATCCAGGGAGGGTTTTTCTTGGTCGCTTTTTCCTCCCTGGTTCTTTTTGTTAAACTTCTGATTGTTCTGCCATTTTGCTTGCTGTTAGCAATATCATAAAGCTACCAGTACCCCCTAACTTGTTCTCTACCAAGCTCTCCATCGTTTCCAACAACAGCCTTAGGCATGGGAATCTCTATGTTCTGTTCCAAATAAAGTCACTACCCTGGTTAAGAACTGCAAAGCTCTTCATCCTCCTGGGTTGCCTCTTCCCTGGGAGTTCCCAGGAGCTAGGCATACTGATAGTGGCCTGCTTCCCCAGAGTGATATCCCTGGCAGGTGCTAGAAGGGGATGGTGGTAGCTACTGGTCTTTTCAGCTTGCCTCTCCCAGCATGAGACCTCTGCCTATGAATGAGCTAAGATAGCAGTGATCAGGGTCCCAGTTTTCTCATGGCTATACTTGGGGTAGGACTTCCACCATACAAGTAGGGGCTGGGTAGAGGAATGGGGACCTAGTCCTCTTGGAGTGGAGTGGCCATAATAGAGTTTCTATAACATGCAGTTGGGGATGGGAGAAGGAAGCAGGTGATGGCCAAATGCTACAGACTCTCATTGTTCTAACTTAGATTTAGTATATTTTCTTGAATGAATGTTTCTCCACTTGCTGTATGCCCTTAGGACAGTTTTGAGAGACTGTAAGTGATTTTTTAAAAATATTTTTTCCCAGTTAAATGTTTTGTAGGGAGGAAGATCTGCCACGTTTCTCACTGTACCATTCTGGAAGTACCACTGGGACGGCTAGTTTTGGTCTCTCTGAGGCTGTGTGAATAGGTGTAGAGTCCTCTAAGGTGTTAGGGACCCCTCAGCTTGGGTTCTATATTGTCAACCAGGAGTTTGTTTAATTGCCTTCTGTTGTTATTCATCTGTGTTAGACACCAGCATATATACATATTTATTTCCTTTTTAGCCCTCCTAACTATCAATATCTTTACTTGTTTGTTTGTTTTGTTATGTTTTGATTTTAACAAATGAGAAAACCAGACTACAAGAGATGAGGTAATTTGCCCAGGGTTACACAACTAGTGAGAGACCAAGTTCAGGTATGAACCACTGTCAAACTCCAGACTTTGTGCTTTTAGTCATTAGACTATATTGCCTCACATACAGATATGTTAATGTTATCTTCACTTATAAGATTTCCCTTTTTATCCATTTGACTGAAGCAGATCTGTCTCAAAAGTTGCTGGTACTTATACTGCAGATGATACCGGTATCTGTACCTTTGGACATTTTTTCTCATTTTCCTTTCTTTTGTATCCTCATTTCTTGTTCTGTAACTGGGCCTGCTCTTCCCTGGCTATCTGCCTGGGAAAGCTGAGCCAAGTTACAGATTGCTCCTGGGCCCTTAAAAACCCGGGGGAAGTGAATTTTACTCACTGGAATCTATTGTGGTGTCCCAAGACGCACTTTCACCCCATTCTTCATTCCATGGAACTCAAGGTAGATAAACAATTGTCTGGCAACTGGGCTATTTTAAGCTCTAAGGAGACTGGAGAGTTAGGCTGGACCAGGTGTGGAAAAATTCCCACAGGAGATAGGGTAAAGTCTGCATAAAGGGACCTCTAGGTACAGGTGCAGATCTCATCTACCAGGAAACCCATGTCATATCCTTGGTTTAGCCACCTACTAGTTGTGTGACTCTGGCCCAGTCATTTAATCTCTATGGGCCTTAATTTTGTCACCTATAAAATGAGAGATGGCTGGCAAATGAATCTGTAACATCTTTCTAGATTAGAAAGACTGTGGTTTTTCTGAGAATCCACAAGGGATCAGTGAAGATGATCACAAGATCACAAGAGCAGTATTCTCCTAGGCATGTGCTACGGAGCAGATTCCTTATGTAACCAGAGCGAATTTTTTTAAACTTTCCAATTCTAGACTTGAGTATCACAGTGTGTATTAGTTTATTTGTGTGAGCTCTCTGTGGAGAGCTGGGAGAAGACTTCCTACTTGCATTTCCAAGGACTGCTGGATGTCCTGCAAGCCCCACAAATTCAGCATCTTGTCTGTGTTTCTCATATTCATTAATGACATTGCCAACCGCCAAGAGCTCAGGCTCAGAGCCTCAAAATTCTGCTAGTATCTGATATGGTATCTTGCTTTCATGTTTTTGTCCCCTGTCAGGAATGCCCTTATTTAAGGATTCAGCTTGAATGTCTCCTCTTCTATGGAGACATTTCCTATGCTTGTTCATCCCCAAGGAGGTATTGATAACTTCCTCCTTTCTGCTTTTCTTGTGCCCTGTACTTGCTTATGTCATAAGCATTTCTCTACAGATAATAAGCCTCTCAGAATCAGAAATCCCAGTTTCAGTGGTTCTCAACTGGTGATAATTTTGCTCCCTAGAGGAAATTTGGCAATGTCTGAACACATTTCTGATGGTCATGACTGAGAGGGGGTGCTACTTGCCTTTAGTGGGTGGAGGTGAGGAATATTCCTAAACATCCCACAGTGTACAGAACAGCCTTCCCCTTCCCCCACATCAAATAATTATCCATTCTAAAATGCCAGTAGTGCTGAAGTTGAGAAACTCTGCCCTAGCTCTTAACATAATGTTTCATACACAGAAAAGTTTTGAGAAATATTCGTTGAATGATTGAGTCTTTCCATTTATCTCACTCCAACATTCAGTTGGTCACCAAGACTTAAATGTCAAATGACTCCAGTTTTCTATTCTCACTCTCACATCAGAGTTGAGGACCTAACATCTCCTGCCTACAGTGTCATAGTCGCTTCCTAACTGATCCTCCTGACTCCAGTCTCATTTTAATCAGTTTCCATACTGCTGCTTCAATTGTCCTTGTAAAATATAGATCTCATTATGTCACTCCCTTACTTAAAATCTTTTCACTGTTCAGGATATAGTTCAAATTCTTATGACCTTTAAAAAGGTGACCTCAGGCTGTGCTTCTGAGCTTATGTCTAGTTCCTCCCTAGCCACACACCATGGTCCTAGCTGCTCTTGCCTGGACGTGTTCATACTTCCTTGACTTAAAAACTGCTTCCTGGAGCTCTGCTAACCCAACCCTAATCCCAACTCAACCTAACCCTTCTCTGCTTGGAAAATCCCTGCTCATTTTTAAAGACTCATTTAAAGTGGGTCTTTTCTCTAAAGTCTTTCTTGAACGTAAACCTAAATAAATGTAATTGTTCTTTCATCTCCATTCTCATAGCACTTTGTTTGCCTATATTATACAATGATCACAGTTTACTGTAGTTGATTGTTCACATGCTTATTACCTCTTCTGAGAAACTGTGACCTCCTCTGGGGTAAAAGCCACATCTTGTTTATCTGTGTATCTCATTTAGTGCTATACCTAGTAATGTAATACAAATGCATATTAAATAGCTGTTGACCTGATGGGTCATATCACACATCTGAAAAGGATATTTAAAAACTTAATTAAAAAAACAACAAAACTTATTTATACTCAAGCTTCCTTAGCCTCATGTGATTTCCATAGGTCTTTATGTCATATCCAAATAACAATAAGTTTCGGCTTGCATCTGAAGTGAAGGCACATAGGAAAGAGAAGGATAAATAAACATCAGTCAGATCACAGTGAGGTTGTTTACCAGTCAGTTCTTTCTGAAAACTTCAGCAACATGGATCAGAAAGCTACAGCTTAAGCTTATTCCAAAATCTCACTGTTTTAATCGTATGGAAACCTAAAATAGCCTTCCAGCATACTCCCAGCACATCCACCAAACGAAGACATTCTACAGCCAATACTTTGATCCATTTCTTAGTGAGATGCTAACTAATTTACGCCCAAGGTCCCATCATCGGATAATTAGTTATTTGTACCTGTCCTCTTTTCCTCCTTTGGTCTCATCAGGAAAACAGCATTTTCACTGTTTTTTGTTTTTTGTTTTTTTTTTTTCAGGGCTAATCTTTGTCTGATATCTAATTGCAGTATGAGCAGAAGTGCTCTTAGGAACCTGTATCCACAGATGATACTTAGAATTTGGAGGTGTGGGATCAGCTGAAGGATCTGATTCCAAAATGTCACAGGTTGCAAATTCCCTCTCTCAGCATCAAATCAGGATTGGAAATGAGGAGGAAGGGGGCAAAGGAACTCATTTATTGAGAGCCTGTCTATTATACGCTAGTGATGGTGCAGATTCTTTTACTTACATTGTCTTTTGGGATAGGTGTTTTCCACACTTGACAGATGGCAGGCTCTGGGAGGTTTAGCACTTTGTCCAAGGTAACACAGCATATAATATGTGGCAGAGTATGTCCTAAGTCATACCTTCCCAATGGCCTTCTTTTTCACCTAGCCTCATGGTGGGTCTTTCTGCCCACATCTTGCAGGTATATCTGTTTTCCTCTTGGCTGTTTCCTCAAGAATAGGGCCACCACATCTGTCTCCTGTGTGCCTTTACACTCTCACACAAACACAACTTAAAAAGCACAAACCACAAGACGAAAACATTACCGAATTTGATTGCATCAGAATTAAGAATTTCTGTTCAATGAAGGATACCACGCACAAAGCTGTTAGGCAGATGGAAAAATGGGAGAAGACACTAACACTGTCTAAAATCATTATGAGATTAATATGTAGGCTATGAATTACTGGAAATCAAAAGAAAAAGGCAGTAACCCTAATAGAAAAATGGACAAAGGCTCTGAATAAGCAGTTTAAAGAAGAGGAAGCCTGAATGCTAATAAGTGTATAAAGAGATCTTAACTCATTAGCAATCAGAACAATGAAAGTTTTAAAAATGAGATCATTTTACAGCAGAGATGTAAAATGCATTGGTGATGCTGTGGTGATATAGGAACCCTTCCTTATACATTTATTGGTGGGCATGAAGCATGGTGCCACAGTTCTGGAGAGCAAACTGGTAATATTTAGCCCACTTAAATATATTTTCATACCCAATGAACAAATAATTCACTTCCTTAGTATATTTCCCAAAGAAATTGTCACAGGGGTCCCTAAGGGTCCATGACAAGGATGATTATTATGGCCTAATTTTGGGGGGTAGTGTCCATCTGGAGGTCCATCACTGGGAGAGTAGACATGTAAGATGTGGTAGATGCTCCTCAGGGTATGTTATACAGAAGTTGGAAGCAGCAGACTAATATATATAGAAAAGGAATATATATATATATATATATATATATATATATATATCTATCGTGGATGTATCTTACATGTATAAAGCCAGGTAATAAAAGTAAAAAGTAGAGTGACATATATAATACAGTTGCATACATATACATACAATTTTTGCATGCACTCAGAATTATAGTTCACATTTTACAAGAAGGCATATAAGCAAAAAATATCTTAGAATGGTTGCCTACCCAGGACGTGGGTTGGAGGTAGGAATGAAGATGGGGTTAAAAGAGAATAAATAAATTAAAAACAAGAAAATAAAACAAGACACTTGCCTTGAATAGGCCAATGAAGATGGTATGATATGAACTAAGGAGTATAATTAGCCCAGCACTTTGTATCTGATACTAAAAACAGAAATCCACTTGTCACTCCATGAGTCATGAGGTTACGGTAGGTATTTGGGTAATTTGTCATATTCTCTAAGAGGAAAGGAAACCACTTCTTCTTTACTTTTTAAACATTATCCAGTTACCTCTTCATCCATAATCTTATGATAATCACTTCGATTTATGCTTATACAATGTAAAATCTTTACTTTTTACTTTTACTTATACAATGTAAAATCTTTACTTTTTACTCATGTAATACATATCTCTGTCATTTTTATCCTCTAACTTTCAAAGCTCTGGAAGCAGGGATGATGTCTCTTTTCATTTGCTTTGTGTAGCCTTCAGTATAGTAAGACCTTTAAATCACATTAGTTTAATTTTTTGGAAAATCTTCTAGGAAGAGGTTTTCTTTTTAAATCTAAAAGTATGGATAATGTTCCCTGGAGACTTGATGATGAAATAATGTAGGTTGATAGTACCCAGGTATCCTTTCTAAAAAACACCTTTCTCCAGCTCACATTTCATCCCTTCCTTTCCTTTAGCAAATCTCTGACTCCTTTTTACTAATGGAAAATACCATTGTTTAATAACTATAGGTTTTTGATAGCTGATGTTGTGGGTGAATCTAAGAAATGTGTTCAATAATCAAAAGACTACAATTAGTATTGAACTTCATCATGTAGAACTTGGAAATTTAGATATTTCTTCTCAATAGTTGTGAATCTGTGTCTCTTTATTTTTCTTTCTCTTTGTATCTCTGTTATTTGCTCTGTCTCTCTGTGTGTTTCTCTCTCTGTACCTCTCTGTACTAACCATCTCTGCCCTTCTCTTTTACTCTCTTTATTTCTCTCTTATTCCTTTTTGTTTTGGACTCTGTCTTTTCATTTCCTACTTCCTAGTTTCTGGTTCATTGCCTCACCAACAGTCCAAGGCTGATGCCTCTGTAGCTATGTCAGGTTATTGCTCTAGATTTAATTGGAACTTCTGTCTTTTTCTTAGTCTGTAAAAGTCCTCTTTGACAGCCTCATTGTGTTCTTAGAATTACAGTCACTTGAAGCAAGTTGGTGAGAACATGTTTTGTACTCTTATAACAGTAAAGAAAAAATTCGTGATGCATTTCACATTGAAAGTGATTTTCTAACAATCAGTGCCGTTTTCATGGTTGTTGGAAAAGTGCATCAATAATATAAATTAGCTGAAGCCACTTTGATTTCTCCAGGGGCAAGTCCATAGGCCAAGGCTTGTAGCACACTCCTTACATTCTTGATTTTCTTTGTCTGAAAACATTGCATGTAAATTTTCCAGGAAGTTTCAGAACTTTATATCATCAAATTGAAACATTTTCCTGAGGAAGTATTAAGATTTGTCCTCTTTAGAAGTAGATGGCTTAAAGGTTTTAGATCAACTACTGGTAAATCATTGGTTCCTCAAGGCCTGATTGACAAAGTGGCTGATAAATAACCCCCTGGGACCAGATGTCATCCACCTAGTATTTTTGAAGGAAGTTGAGGGTGAAACTGTCAAAACTTGATTAAAAGTTAATCCCTGTTATTTGCCACTGAGCCCGAGAATTAGCAGCATTGTGACCACCTTGCTTAGGAATTCTTCCAAGAAGACCTTGAGAAGTACATTTTGTTGGTGATCATAACTTCTTTATTTCATCCTTGTATATGACAAGGTAATGTGTAGGGCACTTATGAATGGTGCATATAGATGACAGAAGGTGATGTCTGAATAATGGTGGAAACCTAAGATAGGACCAGATCAGATTTATAACCAGTGGGAACTGGTATACACTTAGAAATAGGGGAATTTTTGGATAAACATTTTTCAGAAAACGTTCTCTTGGCTCTGTGACAAATAGATGGAAAGGAGAAAGATCACAGGGAGTTCAGACTTGAGGGACTAATAGTTTGGACTAATAGCCTCAGAAATGGAGACAAGAATTTTTTTTTTTTTTTTTTTTTTTTTTTTGCCGTGCCATGTGTCTTGTAGGATCTTAGTTCCCTGACCAGGGATTAAACCCAGGCCCCCACAGTGAAAGTGCTGAGTCCTAACAACTGGACTGCCAGAAAATTCCCCCACGGATATTAGTAAATAAAGATCAGTGAATGCCTTTTAGATATGAGACATCAGGAATGGGAGGAATCAAAGATTACAGAGCTTTCAAGTCTGAGTTAGTAGAAGAACCATAGTGATGTCACAGAAAGGAGAGGCCTGGGGAAGGAAGCTGGCTGAAGACAGTGGATAATAGGGTTACTTTTTAATACACTGACCTTTTGAGGTTGATTCCATAGAAAACATTCATGTTCTCTTATAGAACTTCCCCAGATGCCACACAATGTTAACAATGGGCCAGGGTGGTCACTAATTCCACCCTTGTGGCATTTCTTATTTTCTTTAGTTAAATTCTATATACAAACGATTGAATTCTCTGTTGATACTGCCATAACAGTGATTCATGTTTACTTAGCTGTCAAATCAATGTATTGTGAGCTTGATTCAGAAAAGAGCTGCCTATAATCTCTGTCTCTGTAGCCCCTAAGGTAGCACTTCTCACATGGCAGGAGCTCAGTAATTGGTTATTGCATTGGCACCCACTGTATGCCCAGCCCAGGGTTAGGTGGCGATGATACCCAGATGAGTCAAATAAGGAGAAAAGCACTGGTGTAAATAAGATGGGAACATAGAGAAGATGGGGATTAGTTGCATGTGTGGGTTGAACAAGCCTTCAGAGGGACATGACATTGAAGGATGAAGGATTCATTCAGGCTAAGAAGCAAGAAAACATATTCTTAGGACGGGAAAGAAGAGCAGAGGCATGAGGGTGTAAAAGTTTCCGATGAATTTACCTTATGACCAGAGGAGTATGTTTATAGAGAGAAGAAATAAGTGGGTGGTGATAGGACTGGAAAGCTACAAAGGTAGACTGAAGAAAACCTTGCTAAGGTCATCTTATGTATTCTTACCTTTCTTAGGACAGAAATTATTTCTAGGGTGAGGAAAGAAGGGAAGGGCGATTAGATGGTAGCCTAAATTGGTATCTCTTAGTCAAGCATAAAGAACTAGCTGTAAAGAGTTTTGAGTTTTAATCTTTGTTACTACATCATGTGACCAGGACAAAGTTAAAAAAATTCTCTGAACGATTTGGGGTGAGTTTCTTTGGTTATAAATATTACTAGAAGTTGCATAATTTGTATTTGATATGAGAATTCCTGAGTTATTTTAGTAGGATATCTAGTGTTTTGGTTTTCAAAAATCTGCCGAACCAAACAATAGCTTATACTCTCTTGATCATACAGGATCAATGAAATAAATTTCCAGTCTCACCTTCACAGGCAACTGTTAATCTCATTGTTTACTAAATAAAGTTCGCTTCCTCCTTTACGTTGCCATCTTGTCATATATCTGTCAGTCTTACTATGATCCAAATGACTTTAAAGCTAATACGGCTTTTAGTAAAAGAATGCTTTGCAAAGTGTGTTTTTATTCAGACTGCCATATTGTGCTGCCTTACCTTTCAAGTGGATTTTCTCTACCTAATCTGGGGGAGATTACCACAAAACACTCAGGGCCTTGTTTTCTGAGAAGGCTGCTGGCTGTCTCTCTCAGTTCATGGAACAGGACATTTGCCATCAGACTGCATTTATGCATTATTTTCATCCTGAAGAGCATTTACTAAGCGCTCATTTGTGGGTACCACAGGTGATATACTGGTCTGAACGAAAACTGAATAGCTAATGATGTGCAAGCAGGAAGTGTAAGTTACATGTGGTCTTTTAAAACAGCATTTTCCTGATTTTAAAAGTAATGCATTTCTTTTCAAATGTAGAAATTTGAAAAATAAAGAAAAGCACAAGTAGGACTATAAAATAACATGAAATCCTATTGCCCAAAAGTAAGAGCTAAGAACATGTTGGTCTGTATACATACTCTATTTTTTTTTATTTGAATGTTTCTATGTGTTTACAGTACATTGTGAACATTTCTCCTCATTTTAATGTCTGTATAGTATAATTGTTCAGAACCTGGCTTTGAGGTTGTCTCGTGATTCGATTGCTAATTGGCAACATGACCTTTATCAAGTTATTTAACCTTCCAAAGGCTCTGTTGTGTTTTCTGCAAAATGGTGATAATAGTATTCACCCCATAGGGTTAGAATGAGGGTGAGACAACGCATTTAGAGAATTCAATGCCTGCCACATAGCGTTTTATTATGAGTCCTTCATTATTGGATATTTCAGTTGTGTGTAATGTTTATTTCTGTCTGTAGTATTTGCTAAGCTACCTGACACAATTGGCGTCACCAGATTCCTTCTGTGCAGTTATTGATTTGTGTGTCTAGTTCAATTACCAAAAAGAACTGCTGAGCCAGACTCAAACCCCACTGTAGGTTGTCCCTTGTGGGAGTTTTTCCATGGATTTCTGACACTTGGGACTTCTCTCAGTTGTCCCCCTCATATGGCTTTGGTCACACCACATGACCTCACTTGGTTGACATGGGGTTTATTTCTGTAGCGATGTTACTCTCTCGCATGCCCTCCACAATAGGACTTGGTAGGAATGAAACCTGGCTGGATGGGGCTGGTAGCAGAGATGCACTCGGCCCTCCGCATGGGTCTAGAGGCTGGATCTGAGTCACGGCTGGCAATGGGGCCAGTCATAGGATCGTGAGTGGCCACCAGAGCCCTTGTAAACAGGGTACTGAAGTCTGGGGATGGAACAAAGTTGGGATTTAGGGAGCGGAGTCAGATGTTACCAGCATGAGGTGGGATGGACAAGGGGATGAAACTAGCATAGCTTTAATGAATTTTGCTTCTATTTTAGTTGGAGATATTGGCTCAGCAGTGTGTTTGTCTTCTTGTATCACGCTATTCCTCCCCCATTTCCAACTTATATACTTATTGAAAGTATAATAAAAATGAGATAATATTTAAGTTTAACGAAATTTTAAAAGTTTGACTCTAGCAAAATGCTCTGGGGCAGCGGAAACTCCAAGTGCTACCAGAGTATGAGTTGCTACTTGAGAACTGCTATGCAAATGAGCAAATCCTGATTCTAGACACACACCCTAAAGAAACTCTCACACAGTACCTAAGGAGACCTGTACAAGAACGTTTGTTGCATTGCTGCTTGCAATAATAAGGAATTATTATTACAGGGGAGTGGGTAAGTAAATTGGAGCAGATGTAGACAGAGGAGTACTAGAAAGCAGTTCAGACGGATGAACTAGAGTTACATTATCAGCCTGAATCAACACTGAATGTTGAAAAGTGAGTTGATGAATTATAGGTATGTATCATACAATTTATAGGAAGTTAGTTAAACACACAAATCATTCTATATTTAAACGTTTATATATAGTGAAGGTTTAAACACGTGTATAGTTTGAACACCACATTTAGATAATAAGTGTTATCTCTGGAGAAAAAAAGAATGAGATGGGGGAGATAAAACATTGCAGATTTGTATTCAATGGATGTTTATTTACGGAGAAAAAAGAACTGAAATAAAGACCACAAAATATTAAGATGTAAATATTTTTTATATGATTAACGTATTTCATGATTTACTAAAATGGGGAAGAGAGGGCAGAGGAAATTAATATATGACCACCATAAAGAGAAATTCCAGCAACGCAAGGGAAAGTAAGTCTCTATTGAACCGCTGATCTCTGGTTCCGGTTCCCTTTACTAGAGGCAACCACTTAGCTGTTGCCCATGAATCCTTCTTATGACAGTCTGTGATATAGAAGCATATTGTATATTCTTTCCCTTTCTACCTGCACAGTCAATGATCTTTGCTCTTTTCACTGAACTGTATATATCTCGGAGATCATTCATCCTATACTTTCTGACAATTTCTTATCAAGAAATTTGTGCTTCATGAAGGTAGGTACAACCATAGTTTCTTTTTTTTTAATTGAAGTGTAGTTGATGTATAATATTATATGTTACAGGTATATACTACAGTGAATCACAAATTTTAAAGTTTATACTCCATTTATAGTTATTATAAAATATTGGCTATATTCCTCGTGTTGTACAATATATCCTTGTAGCTTATTTTATACATAGTAGTTTGTATCTCTTAATCCCCTACCCCTATATTGCCCCTCCTCCCTTCCCTCTCCCCACCGGTAACCACTAGTTTGTTCTCTATATCTGTGAGTCTGCTTCTTTCTCGTTATATTCACTAGTTGTATTTTTTAGATTCCACATATAAGTGATACCATAAAATATTTGTCTTCCTCTGTCTGACTTATTTCATTTATAGCATAATGCCTTCCAAGTCCACCCATGTTGCTGCAAATGGCAAAATTTCATTCTTTTTTATGGTTAAGTAGTATCCCATTGTGTGTGTATATATATATATATGCATATATATATATATATACACACCGCAAGCATAGTTTCTTTAAAGTTCAAGTTTGAAATCATTGATCTAGAATACACAGCATCAGTTTTAGATACTAAATTGTAAAGACAGTTTGTGCTCAGACCCAGACCAACCGTGAAACCAAAGTATATTTATATTCACATTTGAAAGTTTCTCTACCCAGTTTAGTTTGTCAAACAGTTGAATGTATTAAGCTTGGGACCACAGACAATGGCAGGGTGAACATATGTGAGGGATTCACACCCCTCAAGGAAAAGTGCACTTTTTATGGCCTTGGACAAAGCTGGGGTTTGGTACTGTTGTTAATTTTTCAAGTCACTCTACTGAGACCATGCCTGCATCTTGGTGTTGCTGTTGAATCCAGATAATGTTACTTTTGTCCTCATTTGTATTCTATTCAGTTTTACCAAACTGTTTAGTTAGTGATTTTTAGGAAGATTGGTAAGATTGTAACAATATAGTTCTATTTTAAGAAAATGGGGGAAAAATGCCTTTGAAATTACCTATGTCTTTTTTTGAGCTAAAGAAGGAAAAATAAAATTATGAACAAGTGAAGTGGGTCTTGGTAGCTGAGCTGTAGCTGCCAGGTGTCTGGCCAGGCTTTGGGAGAGTTTGTTGTGGGATCACAATGAGCTTGGACACACCAGCACGGAAAGTCCCTGATCCTTGTCATCACACAGCTTGGCTTACAGCCCTCTCCTCTCAAACGTGGAGGCTTCTAGCATTTCTGATATTGTTTTCTATTCCTGTCCTCCATTAGAGAGAGAAATCCAATGTATTTTTGCTAAAGTTCTCTAGAGTTGAATTTTGGAACTTCAAAAGACAAACTTCTCATGCAAAGCCTGTGGGAGGAAAGGCACCCTCTTTATTTAATTGTAGTTCAAATATCCCCTAAACCCACCTGTTTACTCCTTTGGGTGCCTATAAGATGTGGAAAGGATAGGAGCTTAGACGATCTAGGTGGGAGCTTGTTGTCCTTATGCTTTTCCAGGGTCTCATGATGGTCAAGATTCTTAAATTCTTTTTATTATTTTTTAAAATTAATTAATTTTGGTTGCATTGGGTCTTCATTGCTGCACGCGAGTTTTCTTTAGTTGCATCGAGCGGGGGCTACTCTTTGTTGGGTGCACGGGTTTTAGTAGTTGTGGCACACGGGCTCAGTAGTTGTGGCTAACAGGCTCTAGAGCGCAGGCTCATTAGTTGTGGTGCACGGGCTTAGTTGCTCCGCGGCATGTGGGATCCTCCCAGACCAGGGCTCAAACCCGTGTCCCCTGCATTGGCAGGCAGATTCTCAACCACTGCGCCACCAGGGAAGCCCCATTTTTAGTTTTTACTAACCTTATGGATATTGCTCTAGAAGAAAATGGGAGAAAACCTAATTAGATGTATAAATTTTGAGGTATATTAAGAATTCATCAAAATAATATTTTAGATAATATGACTTTTCAGACACAGAATAAAAATAAATGAAATTGACAAGAAAATGTGAGACATGCTGAAATATTTTACTGGTAAAGTATGTTAACCAGGTACTTAAATTTATGAGATAGAATTATAATAGACAGCAAAAATTCTGTGTATTATTGTCATTTTTATTTTATTTTATTTTCCAAAGGACTCTTGCTCTGCAAGATAATCTTTATTTTTTTTTAACGTCTTTATTGGAGTATAATTGCTTTAAAATGTTGTGTTAGTTTCTGCTGTATAACAAAGTGAATCAGCTATACATATACATATATCCCCATAACCCCTCCCTCTTGCGTCTCCCTCCCACCCTCCCTACCCCACACTTCTGGGTGGTCACAAAGCACTGAGATGATCACCCTGTGCAATGCTATTGCTTCCCACTAGCTATCTGTTTTACATTTGGTAGTGTATATATGTCCATGCCACTCTCTCACTTCCTCCCAGTTTACCCCTCCCCCTCCCCGTGTCCTCAAGTCCATTCTCTACATCTGCATTTTTTTTTTTTTTTTTTTTTTTTTGCGATACGTGGGCCTCTCACTGTTGTGGCCTCTCCTGCTGTGGAGCACAGGCTCTGGATGCGCAGGCTCAGTGGCCATGGCTCACGGGCCCAGCCGTTCTGTGGCATGTGGGATCTTCCTGGACCGGGGCATGAACCCATGTCCCCTGAATCGGCAGGTGGACTCTCAACCACTGCGCCACCAGGAAAGCCCTACAACTGCATTTTTATTCCTGTCCTGCCACTAGGTTCATGAGAACCTTTTTTTTTTTTAAGATTCCATATATATGTGTTAGCATACGGTATTTCTTTTTCTCTTTCTGACTTCACTCTGTATGACAGATTCTAGGTCCATCCACCTCACTACAAGTAACTCAATTTCGTTTCTTTTTATGGCTGAGTAATATTCCATTGTATATATGTGCCACATCTTCTTTATCCATTCATCTATCGATGGACACTTAGGTTGATTCCATGCCCTGATTATTGTAAATAGTGCTGCAATGAACAATGTGGTACCTGTCTCTTTTTGAATTATGGTTTTCTCAGGGTATATGCCCAGTAGTGGTATTGCTGGGTTATATGGTAGTTCTATTCTTAGTTTTTTAAGGAACCTCCATAGTGGGTGTATTAATTTATGTTCCCACCAACAGTGCAAGAGGGTTCCCTTTTCTCCACACCCAGCATTTATTGTTTGTAGATATTTTGATGATGGCCATTCTGAGCTGTGTGAGGTGATACCTCATTGTGGTTTGGATTTGCATTTCTGTAATGATTAGTGATGTTGAGCATCCTTTGATGTGTTTATTGGCAATCTGTATATCTTCTTTGGAGAAATGTCTATTTAGGTCTTTGCCCATTTTTGGGTTTGGTTGTTTGTGTTTTTGATGTTGAGTTGCATGAGCTGCTTATATTTTGCAGATTAATCCTTTGTCAGTTGCTTCATTTGCAAATATTTTCTCCCATTCTGAGGGTTGTCTTTTCATCTTGCTTATGATTTCCTTTGCTGTGCAAAAGCTTTTAAGTTTCATTAGCTCCCATTTGTTTATTTTTGTTTTATTTCCATTCCTCTATGAGGTGGGTCAAAAAGGATCTTGCTGTGATTTATGTCATACAGTGTTCTGCCTATGTTTTCCTCTAAGAGTTTGATAGTGTCTGGCCTTACATTTAGGTCTTTAATCCATTTTGAGTTTATTTTTGTGTATGGTGTTAGAAAGTGTTCTAATTTCATTCTTTTATGTAGCTGTCCAGTTTTCCCAGCACCACTTATTGAGGAGGCTGTCTTTTCTCCATTGTATATTCTTGCCTCCTTTATCAAAGATAGGGTGACCATATGTGTGTGGCTTATCTCTGAGCTTCCTGTCCTGTTCCATTGATCTATATTTCTATTTTTGTGCCATTACCATACTGTCTTGATTACTGTAGCTTTGTAGTATAGTCTGAAGTCCAGGAGCCTGATTCCTCCAGCTCTGTTTTTCTTTCTCAAGATTGCTTTGGCTATTCAGGGTCTTTTGTGTTTCCATACAAATTGTGAAATTTTTTGTTCTAGTTCTGTGAAAAATGCCTGTGGTAGTTTGATAGGGATTGCATTGAATCTGTAGATGGCTTTGGGTAGTATAGTCATTTTCACAATGTTGATTCTTCCAATCCAAGAACATTGTATATCTCTCCATCTGTTTGTATCATCTTTAATCTCTTTCATCACTTTTCTGCATACAGGTCTTTCGTCTCCTTAGGTAGTTTTATTCCTAGGTATTTTATTCTTTTTCTTGCATTGGTAAATGGGAGTGTTTCCTTAATTTCTCTTTCAGATTTTTCAGCATTAGTGTATAGGAATGCCAGAGATTTCTGTGCATTAAATTTGTATCCTGCTACTTTACCAGATTCATTGATTAGCTCTAGTAGTTTTCTGGTAGCATCTGTAGGATTCTCTATATGTTGTATCATGTCATCTGCAAACAGTGACAGTTTTACTTTTTCTTTTCTGATTTGGATTCCTTTTTTTTTCTTTTGCTTCTCTGATTGCCATGGCTAAAACTTCCAAAACTATGTTGAAAAATAGTGGTGAGAGTGGGCAACCTTGTCTTTTTCCAGATCTCAGAGGAAATGGATTCAGTTTTTCACCATAGAGAATGATGTTGGCTGTGGGTTTGTCATATATGACCTTTATTATGTTGAGGTAGGTTCCCTCTATGCCCACTTTCTGGAGAGTTTTTATCATAAATGGGTTTTGAATTTTGTCAAAAGCTTTTTCTGCATCTATTGAGATGATCATATGGTCTTTATCCTTTAATTTGTTAATATGGTGTATCACATTGATTGATTTGTGTATATTAAAGAATCCTTGCATTCCTGGGATAAACCCCACTTGCTTATGTTGTATGATCCTTTACTGTGCTGTTGGATTCTTTTTGCTAGTAGTTTGTTGAGGATTTTTGCATCTATGTTCATCAGTGATATTGGCCTGTAGTTTTCTTTCTTTGTGACATCTTTAGTTTTGGTATCAGGGTGATGGTGGCCTTGTAGAATGAGTTTGGGAGTGTTCCTCCCTCTGCTATATTTTGGAAGAGTTTGAGAAGGATAGGTGTTATCTGTTTTCTAAATGTTTGATAGAATTCTCCTGTGAAGCCATCTGGTCCTGGGCTTTTTTTGTTGGAAGATTTTTAATCACAGTCTCAACATCAGTGCTTGTGATTGTTCTGTTTATGTTTTCTATTTGTTCCTGATTAAGTCTCGGAAGGTTGTGCCTCTCTAAAAATGTGTCCATTTCTTCCAGGTTGTCCATTTTTTTGGCATATAGTTGCCTGTAGTAATCTCTCATGATCCGTTGTATTTCTGCAGTGTCAGTTGTTACTTCCCCTTTTTCATTTCTAACTCTGTTGATTTGTCTTCTCCCTTTTTTTTCTTGATGAGTCTGGCTAACAGTTTATCCATTTGTTTATCTTCTCAAAGGACCAGCTTTTAGTTTTATTGATCTTTCTATCATTTCCTTCTTTTTCATTTATTTCTGATCTTATCTTTATGATTTCTTTCCTTCTGCTAACTTTGAGGGTTTTTTTGTTCTTCTTCCTCTAGTTGCTTTAGTTGTAAGGTTAGGTTGTATTTTTGAGATTTTTCTTGTTCCTGAGGTAGGATTGTATTGCTAAAATCTTCCGTTTTAGAACTGCTTTTGCTACATCCCATAGGTTTTGAGTCGTCCTGTTTTCATTGTCATTTGTTTCTATTTTTTCATTTCCTCTTTGATTTCTTCATTGATTTCTTGGTTATTTAGTAGTGTATTGTTTAGCCTCCATGTGTTTGTATCCTGCAAATGATATCTAGTCTCATAGTGTGTGGTTGGAAAAGATACTTGATATGATTTCAATTTTTTAAAATTTCCTGAGGCTTGATGTGTGACCCAAGATATGATCTATCCTGGAGAATGTTCCATGAGCACTTGAGAAAAATGTGTATTCTGTTGTTTTCAGATGGAATGTTCTATAAATATCAGTTAAGTCCATCAAGTCTATTGTGTCATTTAAAGCTTGTGTTTCCTTATTTATTTTCATTTTGGAAGCTCTGTCCATTGGTGAAAGTGGGGTGTTAAAGTCCCCTACTTTAGTAATGTTAGTCTCAATTTCCCGTTTTATGGCTGTTAGCATTTGTCTTATGTATTGAGGTGCTCCTATGTTGGGTGCATAAATATTTACAATTGTTGTATCTTCCTCTTGGATTGATCCCTTAATCATTATGTAGTGTCCTTCTTTGTCTCTTGTAAGAGTCTTTATTTTAAAGTCTATTGTGTCTGATACAAGAATTGCTCCTGCAGCTTTCTTTTGATTTTCATTTGCATGGAATATGTTTTTCCATCCCCTCACTTTCAGTCTGTATGTGTCCCTAGGTCTGAAGTGCGTCTCTTGTAGACAGCATATATATGGGTCTTGTTTTGGTATCCATTCATCCAGTCTATGTGTTTCGGTTGGAGCATATAATCCATTTACATTTAAGGTAATTATCGATATGTATGTTCCTATTATGATTTTTTAAATTGTTTTGGGTTTGTTATTGTAGGTCTTTTCCTTCTCTTGTATTTCCTGCCTAGAGAATTTCCTTTAGCATTTGTTGTAAAGCTGATTTGGTGGTGCTGAATTCTCTTAACTTTTGTTTGTAAACGTTTTAATATCTCTGTCAAATCTGAATGAGATCCTTACTGCATAGAGTCATCTTGGTTGTAGATTTTACCCTTTCATCACTTTAAATATGCCCTGCTGCTCTGTTCTGGCTTGCAGAGTTTCTGCTGAAAGATCAGCTGATAACCTTATGGGGATTCCCTTGTATGTCATTTGTTGCTTTTCCCTTGCTGCTTTTAATATTTTTTCTTTATATTTAATTTTTGATAGTTTGCTTAATATTTGTCCTGGTGTGTTTCTTCTTGGATTTATCCTGTATGGGATTCTTTACACCTCCTGGACTTGGATGACTATTTCCTTTCCCATGTTAGGGAAGTTTTCAACTATAATCACTTCAAATATTTTCTCAGACCCTTTCTTTTTCTCTTCTTCTTCCGGGACCCCTATATTCCAAATGTTGGTGTGCTTAATGTTGTCCCAGAGACTGTCCTCAATTCTTTTATTCTTTTTTCTTTATTCTGCCATGTGGCAGTTATTTACAGTATTTTATCTTCCAGGTCACTTATCCATTCTTTTGCCTCAGTTATTCTGCTATTGATCCCTTCTAGAGAATTTTTCATTTCATTTATTGTGTTGTTCATCATTGTTTGTTTGCTCTTTAGTTCTTCTCAGTCCTTGTTAAATGTTTCATGTGTTTTCTCCATTTTATTTCCAAGATTTTGGATCACCTTTATCATCATTACTCTGAGTTCTTTTTCAGGTAGACTACGTATTTCCTCTTCATTTGTTTGGTCTGGTGGGTTTTTACCTTGCTCCTTCATCTACTGTGTGTTTCTCTGTCTTCTTATTTTGCTTTACTTACTGTGTTTGGGGTCTCCATTTCATAGGGTGCAGGTTCGTAGTTCCTGTTGTTTTTGGTGTCTGCCCCCAGTGGATGAGGTTGTTTCAGTGGCTTGTGTAGGCTTCCTGGTGGAGGGGACTGGTGTCTGTATTCTGGTGTGTGGGACTGGATCTTGTCTTTCTGGTGGGCAGGGCCACATCTGGTGGTGTGTTTTGAACTTAGTATGTGTGTCTGTGAACTTAGTATGATTTTAGGCAGCCTCTCTGCTAATGGGTGGGGTTGTGTTCCTGTTTTGCTAGTTGTTTGGCATGGGGTGTCCAGTATTGGAGCTTGTTGGTCGTTGAGTGGAGCTGGGTCTTAGTGTTGAGATGGAGATCTCTGGGAGAGCTCTCGCTGATTGATATTACATGGGGCTAGGAGGTCTCATGGTCTAACGTCCTGAAGTCGGCTGTCCCACCTCAGAGGCTCAGGCCTCACACCTGGTTGGAGCACCAAAACCCTGTCAGCCATACAGCTGAGAAGAAAAGTGAGGAAAAAAAGGAAGAAAAAATAAAATAAAATAAATAATGGAAAAATAATAAAGTAAAAAATAAATTTAAAAAAGAGAGAGCAACGAAATCAAACAAATCCACCAATGATAACACGCACTAAACTAAACTAAGATAAACATAAAAATAAGAAACAAATTAGTCACAGATAGCAAATCACAGGTCTACAGTTGCTCCCAAAGTCTACTGTCTCCATTTTGGGAACATTCATTGTCTATTCAGGTATTCACAGATGCAGGGTTCATCACCTCGATTGTGGGGATTTAATCTGCTGCTCCTGAGGCTGCACAGGGAAATTTCCCTTTCTCTTCTTTGTTTGCACAGCTCCTGGGGCTCAGCTTTGGGTTGGCCCTGCCTCTGCGCGTAGGTTGCCCTCAGGCATCTGTTACCCGCCCATACAGGAGGGGGTTAAAGCAGTGGCTGATGAGAGCTCTGTTGGTCTCTCAGGCTGGGGGGAGGGAGGGGTAAGGTAGTCATGATTGGAATGCAGGGAGAGCCTGCAGCGTCAGAGGTGCGCTGTGTGTTCTCCCTTGCAAGAGTCTGAGATGCGCTGAAGTTGTCCCTGGATCTCGGGACCCTGGCAGTGGTGGGCTGCACGGGCTCCCAGGGGGAGGGTGGTGTGTGGGTCGTGACCTGTGCTTGCGCACAGGATTCTTGGTGGCGGCAGCAGTGTTAGCATCTCATGCCCGTCTCTGGGGTCTGAGCTGATAGCCGTGGCTCCTGCCTGTCTCTGGAGCTTGCTTAGACAGTGCTCTGCCTTTTGTGGGCACACAGAGAAGGAATCCCCTCTCCTCGTGCACCCCCAAACAATGGTCTCTTGCCTCTTAGGCAGGTCCAGACTTTTTCCCGGACTCCCTCTTGTCTAGGTGTGGCGCACTAGCCCCCTTCAGGCTGTGTTCATGCGGCCAACTCCAGTCCTCTCCCTGGGGTCTGACCTCGGAAGCCCGAGCCTCAGCTCCCAGCCCCTGCCCACCCTGGCAGGTGAGCAGACCAGTGTCTCAGGCTAGTGAGTGCTGGTCGGCGCTGATGCTGTGTGTGGGAATCTCTCCGCTTTGCCCTCTGCACCCCTGTTGCTGTGCTCTCCTCCGTGGCTCTGAAGCTGCTTTCCCTCCCCCCACCCCCTGTCTCTGCCAGTGAAGGGGCTGCCTAGTGTGTGGAAACTTTTCCTCCTTCACAGCTCCATCCCAGAGGGGCAGGTCCCGTCCCTATTCTTTTGTTTCTGTTTTTTCTTTTGCCCTACCCAGGTACGTGGGGAGTTTCTTGCCTTTTGGGAGGTCTGAGGTCTTCTGCCAGCGTTCGGTAGGTGTTCTGTAGGAGTTGTTCCACATGTAGATGTATTCTTGATGTATTTGTCAGGAGGAAGGTGATCTCCATGTCTTACTCCTCTGCCAACTTGAAGGTCCCCTGTCATTTTTAGTAAGTGAATTTCTATTTCAAGGTGATTTAAACCTATGTTCTAATCTTGGTAAGTAATTTAAAATAATTTGCTGACTTGTTGGCTTAACTTTTCACATATGCCAAGGGCCACTAACTTCTTGTGGCACTTACAGATATTTATCCAAATGTGTTTTTGGTTAGGATGTGAAAATATTGGGGGAATTAATCCAGTACTTGTGCTTATTTGCTTTACATAAATCGGTGTTTCCCATGAGCGACTATATAAATTGGGGGAAGTGGAAGGAAAGAGGAACTTGGATAGAAACCAAATATTTGTTTATGGGCTTTATTTTGAAATCCACATTAGTGACTCTGATAGTTAGGATATTAACTCAATAATTCCTTTTCTTTGTAGATTATTATTTTCATATACGATTATATACTCTTATGAGGCAATTCTCTTTGGAGTACTCAAAGAGAAATATTACATTTTTACTAAATGAGTTATTTTCAGTATTCTAATGTAGCAATACAGTTGTCCCTTGGTATCTGGGAAGGATTGGTTCCGGGATGCCCAGCAGATATAAAAATTTGGGGTGGTCAAGTACGTTTAATAAAATGGCATGGTGTTTGCATATAACCTACACACATCCTCCCATATACTTTAAATTATCTCTGTATTGCTTCTTATACCCAATACAATGTAAATGCTATGTAAATAGTTCTCAGCACATGGCAAATTCATGGTTTGCCTTTTGGAACTTTCTGCCTTTTTTTTTTTTAAATTTTTGATCTGCGGTTCATTGAGTCTGCAGATGTAGAACCCGTGAATATGGAGGGCTGGCCGTATTTGCATTTAGGATCAATATTTTATGCCAGTATAGCTTTCTTGCACAGGTATTTTCCTGTTCACACCCTCCCCTACCTCCAGAAAAAAAAAGGCTGCACCATAACTTCTCAGAGCTTTGCGTGCTTTCAAGATGGTTTGGCATCCTTCCTGGGTTATGTGCCACAGCAAACATGTTTTCTCAGCCATTCGTCTTTAATTACATTTAAATTTACGTTACTTTTTAAAAGCATTGGAAGCACCTTCAAAAATGATGTGCCTATTCACCGAACAGCATGTATTAATTTATAGCTGTTTATTGAACAAAATGTGGTTAGTCTGTGTCTCTCACCTCATGCATAATAAAGAACTTCCCTGTTTGAAAGTAATTGCTGTAAAATATTACTGGAGGGATTGAAATGTTAGTGATTGGGAGGTAATATCTTTGCTTGTAGCCAGACTGTTTTGAACATCTCAGGTGCAAATCTAAAACTGGAATAGTATTGTCGAGGTCGAGGAATGACAGGAATGGTTAGAAGAGACCCTTCGGTAATGGAGTCTTTGAGACAGGAATGGGTTTTCTTGATCTTTTGTAAAACCCTTAAGTGCTGGTGCACACCAGTCACATAAGAGGAAAGGATGGCGTTGCTACTAGACCAGCCAAGAGACAAATAAGAGGTTGTTCTTAGAAAATGCTGAGTCCCCATCAAGATTGTCCGCTCAAGCTGAGCAGATGTCTGGTTCTCTGGCCATATGTTATTGCTTCTCTTTATTAAAAAAACCCAACACACCCGTTTTCAAGAAAGCTAACATATTTGTCGTCTAGGTTGACAGTGATTTGGGCCCTCGCTCAGACCGAGAGACTTCTTCCTGTGATTTTGGTGCTGTGCTTGGTACTGTAGATTAGGTCAGAAGCATGTGGTTATAAAATAAACGGTGATTTCATTTTGTTCATCCCCTACTCAGAAACCTCCAGTGTTGCCCCCTTCCCCACAAGGAAGACAAGAAGAAGTACAAACACTTCAGGGTTGGTGGCAGGTGGAGGCCTCCTAGAATTTGGCTCCAACCTCAACATAACTTTTACTGCTTTACAAGTTGAATCTCAGTTGTAGCTCAACCATTCTTTTATCTAGTCAAAATATTCTAGGCATCTCTGGTGGGAAGGAGAGAATAAGCTAAGGCTGGAAGGGGGCAAGGCCTGGGAGCTCTAACAGAGATTAGCACGCTGATCACTGAGTCATAGGGGCATGGAGAACTCGGGGGCTGCGCACTCTGATAACCTTGCCAAGGTGAGAGAACAGTACGTGTCCAGGTGACTGTGTTCAGATAACGGGACATTTCTCGATGCCAGGCTGTCATTTTACTCACAGAACAGGACATCTGTGAACTGCTGTATTCGTTTCTAGAAGGAGGAGCCAATCCCAAAGGACAGGTAGGAATTATGTGAGGAACTCAGGCTACCAGACTGTCACCAGAAATGTCTTCTATTTATTTTTTATTTTCTCTTAAGCACTTCTTGAATGAGTAACACATTTTGGTCATTATTCTGTCTACTTACCTAAATCATGGGTGAGACCATCAATAAACTCAATTTCATTTATGTTAGCCTTTGATATTTTAAACAAATCCATCTATTTGTTTCCTTAAGCTCTCCCTGACCGCCCTCCGTGGAATACAGGGACTCATTATCACTTAGATTAGGGATTGTGAGTGCTACAAATGCAACAAAGTGCCTTTCCCCACCCCCCACCCCCAATTATTTTGGAAACAACAGATTTTTCACTAGAAAGACTAGAAACTGGAAAGCCAAAGGCTTTTGACACAAAACTGTGAAGGGCCTCTGGATGGATACATGCTCCTGGGGAGTTTTCATTCCAAGTTAAGAAATTCAGGCTCCATTGAAGGAAGTAGTCTATTCGCTTTGGTAAGGTTAGTTTTTAGGGCTATCTAAGGGCTAATGAATAAATACACTAATCTGAATCTAGTTATTTGCATTTATCTAAATTTTGCCCTCAATATATAACTTATTTCAATAAATGATTTTTGAACCTCTGTCATTCTTTTATTCACTGAATAAACTTTTATTGAACACCTGCTATATGCCAGTTCAGTGCAGATGCTGTTGCTATAGAAATGAGTAATATACAGTTGCTGACATCAGGGGCTTACAGTCCTCACTGGCTTAAAACATACTCTTACTATATGATCCACCATTGTATCTGTTGATATTTACCCAAAGGATTTGAAAACTTATGTCCACATAAAAACCTGCACAGAGGTGTTTATAGTAGCTTTATTCAAAATTGCCAAAACTCTCAATCAACCAAGATTTTCTTCAGTATTTAAGTAGATAAATAAACTATGTTACTTACACATATTCAGTGCTAAGAAAAAAAAAGCTATCAAGTCATGAAAAGACATGGAGGAGATTTAAATGCATATTATTAAGTGAAAGAAGCCAATCTAAAAAGACTAGGTACTGTATGATTCCAACTATATGACATTCTGGATGAATAGGCGGAGCACATTGGATATTTAGGGCAGTTATTCTGTACAATACTATAATGTTGGATACATGTCATTATACATTTGTCAAAACCCATAGAATGTACAACACCAAGAGTGAACCCCAATGTGAACTGTGGGTTTGGATGATAATGACGTGTCAATGTAGATTCATCAGTTGTAGCAAATGTACCACTGTGGTGTGGGATGTTGATTGTGGGGGAGGTTATTCGTGTGCAGGGGGAGTGAGTATATGGGAATTCTCTGTATTTTACCCTCAATTTTGCTGTGAACCTAAAACTTCTCTAAAAATAAAATTTATCAATTAAAAAAATGTATTCAAAAGAAAGAGGCTGTGGCCATTAAAGTCTGTAATCAGGAATGCCCCAGTGGGGAAGGTCTCCTATGTGGGAAGCACAGAGCTTGTTGGCTTCCCACATAGGAGACCTTCTAATCCATATTGATACATTAGAGGAATAATTAGAGGTTTAATGCCTTTTTGTTTACTGGTCGTTTGGGTTTCTACTTCTATACACATTGCTTATTTATATTTGTTGACCATTTTTCTATTGGATTGTTTGTTTTTTCTTATAGATTTCCATGAGTTCCTTACATAGTTTGGAAACTAATCCTCTATTAGTTGTATGAAGAGCAAATATATTCTCCAAGTCTGTGGCACTTTTACTTTGTTTACTAGGTGTTTTTCAAACAGAAGTTTTTATGTTATTATATTTCACTATAGTCAAATTTAATAAAATTTTCATTGTGGTTTGCATTTTTTGTGTCTTTTTATTTTTTTATAAATTTATTTATTTATTTTTGGCTGTGTTGGGTCTTCGTTTCTGTACGAGGACTTTCTCTAGTTGTGGCAAGCCGGGGCCACTCTTCATTGTGGTGCGTGGGCCTCTCACTGTCGCAGCCTCTCTTGTTGCGGAGCACAAGCTCCAGACGCGCAGGCTCAGTAGTTGTGGCGCACGGGCTTAGTTGCTCCGCGGCATGTGGGATCCTCCCAGACCAGGGCTCAAACCCGTGTCCCCTGCATTGGCAGGCAGATTCTCAACCACTGCACCACCAGGGAAGCCCCATTTTTTGTGTCTTTTAAAAAATTCCTTTCCTACTCTGATGACATAAATATTACTATAGTTTCTTCAAAAACTTTTTTTTATTGTGGTAAAAACATATAATGTACAATTTATTACCTTAAGCATTTTTAAGTGTATAGTTCAGTAGTGGTAAGTGTATTCACATTATTGTGAAACAGGTATCCAGAACTTTTTTACCTTGCAAATCTGAAAAACTAACCCATTAAACAATAACTCCTCTTTTTCTCCTCCCCCCAGCCCCTGATAACTACCATTCTACCTTCTGTTTCTATGAATTTGATCACTTTATATACCTTATATAAGTGGAATCTTATGATATTTGACTTTTGGGGATGGTTTTATTTCACTTAGCATGATGTACCAAGGTTTATCCATGTAGCATGAGACAGGATTTTCTTCCTTTTTAAGGCTGAATAATATTCCATTGTATGTATATACCATACTTCGTTTATCTACTCATCTATCAATGGATATTTGGGTTGCTTCCACCTCTTGACTATTGTGAATAGTACTGCTATGAAGATGAGTGTACAAATATCTCTTTGAGATTCCCGCTTTCAATTCTTTTGAATATATACCTACATGTGGGACTTGTGGATCATATGGTAGTTCTGTTTTTAATTTTTTGAGGAATGGTGATATGTTTTCTATTTTGGTTGTGCCATTTTACAATCCCACTAACAGTGAATGGGAGTTCCAGTTTCTCCACATCCTCACCAACACTTGTTATCTTTTGTTTTTGTGGTAGTACCCATCTTAATGGGTGTGAGGTAATATCTCGTGGTGGTTTTTGCGTATTCAGGTCTTCCCCCATTTTGTAATCAGGTTATTTTATGTTTTGGTGTTATTGTTGTTGAGTTGTAGGAGTCTTTTATATATTCTGGATATTAACCCGTTATGATTTGCAAATATTTTCTCCCATTCTATAGGTTGTCTTTTCACTCTGTTGATTGTGCCCTTTGATGCACAGAAGTTTATAAATTTGATGTAGTCCCTGTTGTCTATTTTTGCTTTTGTTGCCTGTCCTTTTAGTAACATACTCTAGAAATCATTGCCAAGTCCAATGTAATCAAGCTTTCTCCCTATGTTTTCTTCTAGGAGTTTTATGGTTTTATGTCTACATTTAGGTCTTTAATCCATTTTGAGTTAATTTTTGTATATGGTGTAAGATAAACTTCCAATTTCTCTTTTACATGTGGATATCTAGTTTTCCCAACACCAGTTGATGAAGTTGTCTTGGCACACTTGTCAAAGATCAGTTAACCATACATGTGAGAGTTTTTTTCTGGGCTCTCTATTCTATTTCATTGGCCTATATGTCTGGCTTTATGCCAGTACCACACTGTTTTGATTACAGTGGCTTTCTAATATGGTTTTGAAATCTGAATATATGAATTCTCCAGCTTTGTTAGCCTAAATATCGTTTAGGCTATTTGGAGTCCCTTGAGGTTCTATGTGAATTTTAGAATGAATTTTTCTATTTCTGCAAAACATTTTGTTGGGATTTTGATAGAGATTATGTTGAATTTGAAAAACTTTTAAAGATATTCATTTGTCATGTCGTTGATCTCTTTATAACTTATTTTTCTGTATGTTGGAAGGTAGAGAGCAGTTTTATATTTTTCTAGGATAGTTCATTGAATAAGTTATCATTTCCCCACTGATTTGGAATGCTGTATTCCATATCATCTTGTATCATATACCAAGTTTTCATAGCTGAGTGGGTCTATTTCTGGACTCTATTTTTTCTATTTATTTATTTTTCTTTTCATGTAGTAATATTACATTTCTTTCAGTATTTAAGCTCTGTCATAAGTCTTACTGTCTGGTCATGCCCTCTCTGTGTTTTGTTGTTGTTGTTCAGATATTCCTGGCTATTTTTGGCCTCCATTCTCAATATGGACACAAGACTGGATACTTTGTTCTCTGATATTTTTAGTTTTTTAAAGTTAACTTCTGTTGACATTAATAATAACATAATTTTCTCTGTTACATTTTAAAAATCAGGGTTTGCCTGGTATATACGTTCTTTTGATTTGTGTATATTGTGTAAGCAGCATAGCTGATTTCTCTAATATTTTCTTTGTAGATTTTCTCAGATTATCTACAGATGATTATGTCATTCTCAAGTAAGGACAATTTGTTTCTTCCTTTCCAACTTAGCCATTTGATATCTTTTCATGTCTTGCTTCATTAGTTAAGATTTCCAGTATATTGTTGAATAGAAGTTGTGACAGTTAGCAACCTTTTTTTGTTCTGATTTAATGCCTGAAACATAAACTTACAAGGCCATTGCCACCTTGGATGGAGTCCTGTATGATGAAAAATAGAAGATGGATTATTACTGCTCCCACTTAAAACATTTCAATTATTTCCAACTACTCATTGATAAATTCCCAAATTCCTTAAAGTGGCCCTAAAGATCCTGCCTAAACTGATTCCTCCCTACCTCTCCATCTTCATCGTGTATCACTCTACCACTCTACCCTGGTATTCTTTCAGTTGCTTGGACTTCATCTCACTTCAGAGCTTTTGTGTATGTTATTTAATCAGCTTGGAATATTTTATTTCTCCCTTTCCACTCCTGCTCCATTTAGTTAATGTCTACTCATTCGTCAGTTTCTTAACTCAGTGTTTCCTTTACTTTCTTTCTTTTTTTTTTTTTTTTTTTTTGCAGTATGCAGGCCTCTCACTGTTGTGGCCTCTCCCGTTGCAGAACACAGGCTCCGGACGCACAGGCTCAGTGGCCGTGGCTCACTGGCCTAGCCGCTCCGCGGCATGTGGAATCTTTCCAGACCAGGGCACGAACCTGTGTCCCCTGCATCGGCAGGCGGACTCTCAGCCACTGCACCACCAGGGAAGCCCAGTGTTTCCTTTTCTTAGAAGATTTTCAAGATCCTGTCAGACTAGATCAAATCCCAAGGATTCCAATTTTAGAGCATCATGTATTTCACTTATTAAATTGTAATTATATATTAATATGTTTGCTGAATACCAGTCCTCCCCATTAGAATGTAATCTTCATTAGTGAAATCACTATATCATTGACTGTATCTTTAGCACTTTGGAATGGCCTGGCGTATCAGAAGGGCTCAAATACATTTCTTGAATGAATAAATTATCGTAGGTGAAAATCTCTTTTAAAATGGAAATACACTTCTCCCACCTTAACGTCAGTTATTTAAGTTGAGTCTAGTTTGATTCAACTATTTGCCGAATCAAATAGATATTTGACTGAGAATAGAAAAATGGGTTATTTGTAAAACAGGTAGGGATAGGGGAGAGGAAGCAGGGAATATGTGACTTTGGGTATCTTGAAGGCAACACAAGATCTCTGAATATTTGAAAAATTAATAATACTTATTGATTTGTGAGCCCTCAAAACATTTTTGCCTTTCCTTTCCACTTTCTAAATCCAGGGATTTGTGGAACAGGACAGGATGTTGGGCTCCTTGGAAGTTTATTGGCTGCCTGAGGAGAGAGTCCGAGAAAACATACAAGCACATGCTGACTTAAGTTCATTAGGAGGGATGCTATGTGGGATGGGTTGAGAAGAGCATGGATTTGGAGTCCATCTGACCTAGATTCATATTCAAGCGCTGCCACTCTCTAGTTTGATAAGATATTTGAACTTTCCTGTACCTTCCTGAAACTTCATATTTTCTCACCTGTTAAATGTGGTTGCTGCCCTCGTGCTTAAATCTCTCCTGCTTAAACTGTATGGTGATGGATTTGAATTGTAATTGTAATGGGATTGACATTGATAGTTGAGTTTATGTCCTTCCAGCCAATGAACTTTAATAAATGGCATCCAGGAAGATTTCCTGTGTAATTCATATGGTTCTGATATTTCCATCGTGTCTCTAGAAACTTCTTTTAGAGGCAAATTGCTGTGTCAAACTGAATCATGAAACTGAGCCAGGTTTCTTATTGTTGAGGGCAGAAATTCTGTTTGGTTACAGTATTTTTCCCCCCAAGTTTTACTTCTCTAAGAAGAGCATAGGACAGTTAACACTTCAAAACACAGCTTAAACAAAGCCCATTTTGGAATGCCAAGCTGTCACAGAGTTATTTTATCTCTCTGATATAACACTACAATAACATTATTTTGTACTTGATACAAACATAAGAACACCAGTTTCTATCATTTTTGCCCTTGGTTTTTGAAGGTGGAATTTAGAGGGAAAATGCATTTAGATGTGAAATATTGAAATCTATCAAAAGTATATAGAATTATTTAACATACAACAGGGCTGCTTGTTTCCTTAGAAGTGACATCAGGTAGGTTAGCTAACTGAGCTGCCAAGACTGTATTTTAATGATCTCTAGGGTTTATCTCCTATTTAAAATGCTTTGTCATTTAGTCTGCGTGTGTTAAATCACTGACTCTTGCTAAATTCTTCTTCAGATTTGTTTGCTTCCTACTGTTTGGTGTTAATCATTTGATCACTTTGGTGTGTGATAGGAGGAAGTCAGTAGTTATGTAATTTTCACTGAACAGTCTTCCCTAAGTTATTAAATGTATTTATTCTATATCTTATCTGTCATCAGCTGCAGATTGTGAATGCCCTGATAGAAACTTTGAATTGAGGGCTCCTGCATTACTCAGCTCTTCCTCAGTAATGCAGGGATAACAGACAACCCCCAATCTCTATGGCTTGCAACCACTAAGATTTATGTCATGTGTGTATATATATATATGTACATATATGACATATATATGTGTGTGTGTATATATATATAAAGTCAGTAGTGCCTTTGTTTCTGCCTCAGTTATCTCTTTCATTCCAGGATCCAGGCTGAAGGAGAAACCCCCACCTGGAACATGCCATTCTATGGCTGAAACATAAAGGGCTCTTAGCGACAGTCAAAACTTGCAACGGCTCTTAAAGTTCCTGCTCAGCTATGACCACACACACTGGTCATTCACATTCCATTGGCCAGAGTGAGTCTCATGGGCAAGCCCAGTGTCACTGTGTTCCAAGAGAGACCCTGCAGTTCACAAGGCAGTTGATGGGCATGTGTCCTTCTTTTATAGAGAAGGGTGGAGAAAATAGTAGAATATAACATAGATGTAAGTTTAGGTGGGGCCAATGGCATCTTTTTCTATAGGGGCCTGTTCTTCTGATGCTACTCAGAAAAGTCCCTTCCCTGCTCCTCTTACCTTCTGCAAATCCCTCAGGGCCAGCGGAGATGCTTTTGCCCACTTGCCTACATAATGGCTGAACCTGCAGTGATTGTGAGTTCTACATAACAGCCACTATATACATATGGCTATTTAAATTTAAATATCAATTAATTAAAACAAATGACATTAAAAGTTCAGTTTCTGAGTCCCATTAGTCACATTTCAGGTGTTCGGTAGCCACGTGTGTCTAATGGCTACTGTGTTAGCCCAGATGCAGAACATTTCCGACATTGCAACGAAGTCTGTAAGTATGTATTTGTTATGTTTCATGTTCCTGTCTCTGACATTGTTTTTTGTGGTACTGCTATCAGCTTCCAAACCTCTCTCTTCTTTTTGATTTGTTGTCTCTTATAGTTTATAGGTTTAAGCACTGTATTTAGAATTTTCTATAAAGTAAGGGTAACTAGGCTCTAAGAGCAGAAGAGCTTTCTTATGTGCAAGTATCTGAGTTTTCGTACTTGGAATTTATATTTCTATTCTGACTGCCCCAGGACCTTTTTGGCTTGGTTATTCTGGTGCACCTGTGCTCTGGGTGGTCAGAGAGTCAGACTCTTGAGTTACTGCGGGAGAAGTGCTATCAAGCTTTAAAGGTAAATTGCACTTTTATGGAAACGCTTTAGGCCCAGTCAGTGGTCCCTTGTTTGGAGCAGTGCCATCTAAGGAAAGTTTATTGACTGACTTCCTGCACATATACCAAGCACTATGCTAGGCCCAGGAGATACAAACAAAAGTGAACATGGCCCCAAACCCTGAGGAGTTCACAGTTTAGGTGGTAGAGAGTCATAAATAAACCGTTTCATCGTCTAGTGCCCAGGTATGAACTTTCCTCTGAAAGTCCAGAGGAGAGTGGTGCATGAACCAGCCTTCCTGGAGGTGGAGGGAGGGGGATGAGACAAGAGGCCAGAGGCCTTGGGAATGCTCCCTAAAGTAGTGATTCTTTTTTTTTTTTTTCCGTCTATTTCTTTTATTTTTACTTTTTAATTGGAGTATAGTTGATTTACAATGTTATGTTAGTTTCAGGCGTACAGCAAAGTGAATCAGTTATACATCGGCATATATTCATTCTTTTTTAGATTCTTTTCCCATATAGGTTATTACAGAATATGGAGTAGAGTTGGAGGGAGTGATTCTTAAATGGCATCCTGAGGGATAAATAGGTGTTAGTCCATGACAAAAGTTAGGAGAATGGCGTCAACAAGACATGATGTACCATAGCATGAAAAGATGCTGAGAAGTGGACTGGCGTGGTGCAAGTGGGAACTTTTAAGTTTAGTATTGATAGGATTTAAAATAAAAGGGAACCTGTGTCTATAGAGATAGATAGGCTTTGACTGGTATGTTGAAGTGATGGGTAATCAGCAGAGGGGGTAGGGGGCAGGGGGATGGTGCCATCGGCTCATCTGACTTCTCAGCAGTTCAAGTTGTTCACCCTGGCAGCGTTGTGGCAGTTAAATTTGAGGGAGTTGGGCTGGAGGCTGGGACACTGGTGGTGGTGGGTAGAGGAGGAGGAATTCATAGCAGTCCAACAGAGAGATAACCAGGGCCTGATGTGAGCGGGTGTTACTGTGGTAGAGTAGAGGACCTGCTTTCAATCAACACTTAAGGGGTAAGATTATCAGTATTTGAGGACTGATGAGATCTGGAGGATGAAGGAGACAGAGGAATCAGAGATGACGCTAAGCTTTCAGGAAAACATTAATTTGAACACTTCTTCCAAGTTCACGGTGATAGGTTTTGACCCATAGCTGCTACTAGTGTTCTGCATTGGCAACTGGTGTCTAGGTTAGGTTTTGGCTCCTTAGGACTCCATCACTCACATTTGTTAAAAGAACTTGAACCACACACTGTAGTGAAGCTCTACCCTTGTATGACTTTAATTGTGCAGTGGCCTATGAAAATTTATAGAAATTTGGCTTCACTTCTAGTGGCTCCAATCCAGATGCCAAAATTACCCTGTTGCTGGGACACCCCTTGGGTGGACCATTGAATCTGTTATTCATTAGGAACAGCTGAAAACCATCAACAAAATTCCTATGCTATGCCAACAATAACACCAGTCAAATTTCAAGGTAACTCCAGGTTTCAGAAAGTTATGAATCTCAAAGTCTGTCTCGCTGAACCCTTATTTGTATTTTTACACATATTTATCAGGTGAAAAAGCTAGTGGCGTCCTTACTTTTCATAATTGTGCATCGCTTTCTTTAGATTATAAATTAAATTCTGAGTTCCGAATGTTGGTGGAGACATGCTTATGGATCTGTAGTCAATCACATTAAAGTGAAAGTACAAATTCAGCCCGGATGGTGGAAGTTGGAGAGGAGCCAGCCCAAAGAATCCATTGTGATGGGGTCCATATTGAAAGCAAGAATTCTCTCATATCTGCAGTGCATTTTAAAAGGATTCTCCAAGTAACAGTTACTATTTTAATGACATGTGTTAAGCTTCCAGAAGAACCCAGTTCTCTAGTTCGCAAAATTAAAGAAGTATGCCAAATCTATGTTGATACTTGGGTTTTACTGACATATTTCACGACTGCCTGGCTAAAGCCATACAACAGTAGGTGCCTGACACTTGATTTTAGAGCGTTATGTTTAGCTACTGCGTCTGGCCTTTGCTGCTAAATATTTTTTTTCTTGTCACACTAACTACTCCATCAAATTGAATCTTCAGTGGTCTAGCAGGTTTTGAATGACTTCGTGCAAGCTGTGAAATCCTGTTCCCTCATCAGGAAGAGCTGGGCAAGTCTTGTGGTATGAGGAAATATGCCACATCTTTCTAAGTGAGACAACAGGATTATGGGACAATTAGACAACATCTTCAGAATTTTTATCTGAAGAAGAGTGATAGGTTTGGCGATGAACATGTACTATAAAGCGAGAGGCATGGGAAGTTTCCACGTTCTTTAAAAGGGTTTGGTACAAGGAAGAAAAGAAAACAAGCTGACTTTTTGTGGCTCTTGAGACGGGTTACATTAACCATTTGTTAAAAGTTGGATTTATGAAGATCGTTGGCTTCGAAGAACATTCTTTATAAACTGCCACCCTTTGTATGATGTCAGTGAAGGTTGTTTAGCAACATATCAAAAGTTTTATGAAAAGATAAATATGTTTCTTTAAACCCAAGGGGAGCTTTCTAAAATGCATTTTTAAAAATAAATAATTGCTGTCATTCTGTGGGAAAGAGGCAAAAAAAGACATCTTTTCAAGCAATTTGTGATTTAATAGCAGCTGGTCAAGTGAGTTGAAAAACCTTAAGAGTCGTATATTTTTTGAATGCCTTTTCTCTTTCTTGGGAAACTGGCTAACCCCCAGAATCTTTCTCCCATAGCAAATGGCTCTGAAACTTTGATCTTTGCAAACCAGTTTGCCAGATGTAGTGGATAGAACATGTGTGACCTTTTGTGTGCCAATTCACCCTGGCTGATTGGAAACCATATGTTAACCTTGTATGACTTTTATTTGTAGGCATTACAGCAGAAGTTCTGGTGGTGACTTCTTTCGACGAACTGCAGAGAAGGGCCCCAGAAGCAAGAGGGAAGATTGTCGTTTACAATCAACCTTACACCAACTACTCGAGGGCAGTGCAGTACCGCGTCCAGGGGGCGGTGGAAGCTGCCAAAGTGGGGGCTTTGGCATCCCTCATTCGATCGGTGGCTTCCTTCTCCATCTACAGGTTGGTCATTATGTTCATTTGAAATGCTTTCAAAAACCAGGGATTTCCATCAAAGAGAAGCCCTTTTGAAATAAAAACAAACGCAGTCAAAAGAAAATACTGATTGTTCATGGAACTTTTCCCCCATTCTACATTTGTTCATTTGTTTGTAATGTCTTTTTTTGGCCTTTTCAGGATTCCAAGCATCATTTGTGCATTCCTTTACAAAGCTTTCCACATCCATGATGATCCCATAACATTCTATATATAACCAGTGTATTTTATATATTTTCATTGGAGGGAGAACTGAATTCATGTCTGCATTTCATCAAAGATTCCTAAAGACTTCAGAGGCAGCCAGGCTTTTTTCCATTGTTGCTAGAGCAGTGAAATACAAATAAAGCAGGTTACATGATAGGGGCCATCTATGGTGTAGTGGAAAGAGTTGAGGCAGCAGAGGACCTTGGATGTACACCTGCTTCTGCTTCTGAAGAACCGTGAGGCCTTGGGAATGTTCTTCTTTTTTTTTAATTGAAGTATAGTTGATTTACAATATTATATTAGTTTCAGGTGTACAGCAAAATGATTCAGTATTTTTGCAGATTACACTCCATTATAAATTATTTCAAGATAATGGCTGTAATTCCCTGTGCTATACAATATATTCTTGTTCCATATTTATTTTATACATAGTAGTTTGTATCTGTTAATCTCATACCATCTTGGGAATGTTCTTAAAACTCTGCGCCTCAGCATTCTTCTCTATTAATTGGTGATAATTAACAATAATACATTTACAAAATTATTTTAAGATTGAATGAGGTAAACTTATGAAAGATACTTGATATTTATGAAGGTCTATTTTGAGGGCAGCGTAAGTTTTGTCTTTTTCTTTGTATTTCTGATTGAGGTGATTGCAACATGCTTTATTGATCCTCAGTTGTAGGAGGAAATTCATCATTGCAGTGGATAAAAAGTCCAAAAATTGACCTGCAGACATTGGGCCTAGTTTAATAGCTACATATCGTAGTGTCACATATCAAGGATAAAATATTTGAGAAACATGGATAAAAGAAGCACCGTTTTAGTGTTGTGGCCTGGTCTCTCTAAGATAAAAAAAAAAAGTAAAAATAATTGCCAATAGGGTTTATTTGAGTCTCAAGACTAGATCTTTAATATCTTTGTGAAGGAAGCCTTCTTTATTCTGCACAATTGCTCTTTGGCGCTGGAGTCGCAGCTGCTTGACCTTAAATAATTAGCACCCTACGCCCTTAAAAATAACTGAGGACACATCAGCAACTAGGAAACCCAGTCAGAGGAGTTGTCCGAAAGGGCAGAGAAAAGGAAAGGGACATTTTTCTTTTATGGGGATAAGGTATCATCCCAGGGGAGGAAGATGGGGCATGCTAAAACCACTTGTTAGAAGTTTTATGAGAGAAAACCTAGTTACACTGATGTCACAGTGCTAAAAGTAATGCTCTTTGTAGAGTCTTTAAAGTTTTGGTGACTAGTGAAATAATGATTGGACCATATTCTTTCGGATGGTTACTTTTCCCAGGAGGGAAGTCCTGAAATGGCTAGCTTACTTCCCAGAATACCTCAGTCACCCCTTAGAATAACACAGCAACCTGTGGCCATTCACCATGATTTCACTGGTCCTGAGATCGAAATTATGGAGCTTCTCTGTTGCTTTGTGAAACTGGGTGAATGCCAGAAATATTCATTTAACAACTACTACTCACAAGACTAATAATCTCCCAGATGACTTAATGCACAGCAATCTGCCAGGGTTCATTGACATTTTTTTCCCGGTATAATGAAGACATCTGGAAGCCCAGGCTGTAACCTAGGAGCACCAGAAGAATTTCGTCCAGCAAAGGACTTAGAAATCTGTCGTTAGCCTCTGAGGTTTAGGGTTGCCAACATGTAGTGTGCGTTCAAGACATTTTTCTTAATATTTATAGATCCAGACTGATGATAAGTTTTTCATTGATTTGATAGCCAGACATATTTCAGTGGACTCTTAACTTTTATAACTCCGTATTTTCAACATTTATGAATACAAAATAACATTGCTTTTTACATAGTACTTTAGAATCTTTCACGTACGTCATCTTATTTGTTCTGACAACAATCCAGTGGACCAAGGAGAAGGGGCGTTATTATCCCCATTTTAAGATAAAGAAAGAAGAGTTCAGAGAATTCAGCATGTTAACGTGTTTAAGTCTTGCATCTTGAAAAATGAAAACCAAAACGAAACAAACCATCTCTTCGTCCACTTCAGGCTAATTTGTTTTTTAGAGCCAGTTTTCCTTGAAGAGTGTTCTATATTCCTATCTGTAATTTTTCATCCCTCATTCACTCTCCAGATCCCTTTAACCTGGCTCTTCCAAATACTGAGATGGAAGTTGTTAAGGTCACAAGTAGCTGCCTAGTTGAATATAATGGACATTTTTCAGGCCATCATCTTATTTCACCACTCGGAAGTATTCCTTATTATTGATTGCTTTTTCAATCTCTTCTCCTTGGCTTCTATGACTTCTTTCTCATAATGTCTCTTTCTCTAGCTCCTGCTCTTTCCCTCTTTCCTACTTTCCCTTTTCTTCCCTGTTTCTCTGGCTTCTCACTGTTAATATTCTACCTGAGCAATCCCATCATGCTTATGACTTCAGCCCTAAGCACAGTGACCCTTTCCAAACCCACCTCTTCTGTCCACTGCCTGAGCTCTAGGTCCATACATCTAACTACCTGCCGATTTATCTTTTGGGTGTTCCATAGCTATCTCAGATTCTTTTCTTTTCCTTTCTTTTCTCTTCCCTTCCTTTTTTTTTTCAAAATTGAACTCATTCTTTCACCTCTTTCTCCTGCATTTTCTATCTCAGTGAAGAGAATGCCATCTGTTCTGCCTTATAAATTAGATGGTCCTTGATTACTTTTTTTTTTACTTTTATCATTTCTAGGAGCTACGACATCTCCTAGCTTCTGCTCTTTATCAGTCATTTCAGCCAATGCATATTGAGCACCTCCACCTCCCAACATCACTCCACACTCTACTAGTCAGGAATCACTAAGGCTGCCCCAGTGCACCCCATTTCCTCCGAGTTTCACGACTTTGCAAATGCTTTCTCCTCTGCAACCTTCTATTCCCTTCTTCACTATCTCACACTGTCCTTCAAGATTCATCTTAAGTGTTTCTTCTTCTGGGGAGCCCTGCCTGATATCCAACTCCAGCCCAGGTGAGATGCCTCTTTTGGGTATCCCGTGTCATCCTGTGCATACTCTGTATAATAGTATCTTGGAGGTAGTTTGGGTTCATGCTTTGGTAGGGTAGACTGACTGTTGTAGCAAACAACTTAGGCACCTAACACAATAGGAATCTCTTTCTTGCTCACATAATAGTTCCAGGAGGGTGTTCAGCAGGTGGACTTTTGCTCCTTTCCATCTGTGGCTTCATCACCTCTAAGAAATCAGAGTCCTCTGCAGGGTGCCCTGCATCCAGCTGGCAAATAAGGAACTGGAGAGAGAACGTCGATAATCAAGGGGGAGGTTTTCTGTGGCCAGACCTGGGAACGGCATACCTCACTGCTTACATTCCACCAGCCGCAATGCAGTTACGTGGAGGCTAGGAAATCTGGTCTATCTTCATGCTCGCGGTGAAAGGAAAACGAGTTTGGGGAACAACTGTGCAGTCTGCTCCAATCGCCTGACTCAACACTAGACCGTAAGTTCCAGGAAAACATGGATTACATATTTTACCTCTGTGTCCCCATCATCTTGTATGATATTTGATACATGGTGGTTACTCTGGAAATGACTGTTGGAGGAATCCACTTGTCTGAGGTCATGTGATCAGTCGTGGTTGGGTTCTTACAGCAAAGCAGGTGACCCGGTTCCTATTGCTCTCTGACCAGACCGTGTAGCCTCTGTATAGTGAATTGAAATCAGCTTGAACTCTTGGGGCACTTTGCTCTGTATTTGGAGGAAAACATCCAGATGCCAATACACCAGGTTATACCATTTTTTCTGCCACACTGTTCACACACAGTGATCTTTTGGGTCACCCTTAGCTCTATGGCAATGGGTCATGCTGGATCCTGTTTAGGAAAAGCGTTAGAAGTCAGCAACACAGGAGAACAGAAGAGAAATTTGTCGCTGCTTGATTTCAAAATTAGAGACTCTCCTAAAGGACAGGAAATGTGTTTTACCAATGTGACTTGACACCTGTCAATGCACGTATCAATATCAGCCGTTTTAGAAGTACAGCAATCACATGCTTACATGACATGTCCTCAAAAGGCAGTCCATTACTTGTTGCCAGCATTATCTCTGGATTCTTTGTCGTTATTTCTCTGTATTCCCATTATTAGTGTTTTTGGGGCTCAAGTTTACTTCAAAGAGAAGATTTTTCCTTCACTGATGCTTTTATAATGACTTTGCTCTTGTTCAGTATTAAGTGTCAAGTGGGGACTATCTAATGGGGACTCCCATTAGATCTTCTTTAGTTTTTCTGTTTGTAAAATACATTTTGCCTTTGTCACAGGAGAATATTTTAAGGATAAATGTAATTGTAAGAGATTTGATTTCTGCAGAGGAAAGCTGCTCTGTGGAACCACTTGCCTTACATTATTTCTCAAATTAATCATATTTCTTAGTAAGTATTTATTGAGAGCTTACCATTTGCTCAGAAGTTGCCAGATACTAGGGTTGCTAAGATGAATTAGACATGTTTTTGGTTCCTCAGAAATATTCTGTCTGGCTAAAAGAGAAGAGGGTAAGCTTAAAATGTACATGATTAGTGTAATATATTTTATATTTAGTGCTAAATGCATGATTGAGGAAAGGGACAAAGAAAGGAACATTTTTTAAAAAGTTTATTTATTTACTTTAATTATGTTATTTATTTATTTTTGGCCATGTTGGGTCTTCGTTGCTGCATGTGGGCCGTCTCTGGTTGCGGTGAGTGGGCACTGCTCTTCATTGTGGTGTGCGGGCTTCTCATTGCAGTGTCTTCTCTTGTTGCGGAGCACGGGCTCTAGGCGCGCGGGCTTCAGTAGTTGTGGCTCGTGGGCTCTAGAGCACAGGCTCAGTAGTTGTGGCGCACGGGCTTGGTTGCTCCGCTGCATGTGGGATCTTCCCGGACCAGGGCTTGAACTCGTGTCCTCTGCATTGGCAGGAAGATTCTTAACTACTGCACCACCAGGGAAATTCCAAGAAAGGAAATTGACATTTATTAAACACCTACTTTGTTTATGCTTCTCCAAAGGCTTAAATAGTTTGTTTCAATTAATTCTTTATGCAACCCAATAGAAATAGATATTGTTACTGCTCTTTTACTGAGGGAGAAACAGGTTCAGAATGGTTAAATGGCTAGTCAAGTTGCACAGCTAACGAAAGAACCAGGATTCATACCCAGAGAGCCTTTGGCTCTAAATGCCATGCACTTTAGATTTAGCTGGAGAGCTAATGCTACAGGAGTCTAGAAGAGGTAGCAGAAGTCTGATGGGGGCTGGCTACATTGAGAATGTAGGTGTGGGGTGTACTCGATGAAGAGGTTGAACTTGAACAAGAGGCAGGAGGTGGAAAGGCATTCTATACCTGATCAAGACAAGAAAATGGGAGTGTATCACGCACTGGGTAATACACAAGTAGACCGGTTTGACTGGAGCAAGGTTTCATAGGAGATCAGAGAAATGAAATTTTGAGGTGAGAGGAAGAGACCAGATTTATGAAGAATCCAAAGTACCAGATTGGGGAGTTTTAAGTTTAATTAAGTTTAATGTGGAGGAAATGAGGAATCATTGATTGTGTTAGAGTTGGAGGGGGATGTTTTAGTGCATTGTTTCTCTAAGTATGGTCCCTGGAACATCATCGACCTCACCTGGGAGCTTATTGATTTGCAAATTGTCAGGCCCCACTTGAGACCCATTAAATTAAAACATGCTTGGGGGTGGGGTTTGTGGTTTAAACAGCCCTCCAGGTGATTCTGATGTATGTGAAAGTTTGGGAACTGTTTCAGAAAGATCAGTGTGCTGACTGTAGATGACGTGCTTTTGAGAAGGTAAGCCAGGACACTGATCTAATAATGCAGATGTGAAGTAATGAGGACATAGATGATAGCAATGGGAACGGAGAGAAAGAGACAGCAAGAGGGTGTTGGGCTGCACCCAGCAGGCCTTGCAATTGCCCAGCTGCAAGACTGAAGAAAAAGCCCAGAGACAGCAACAGAGACCACCACAGTTTATTGGATAGGAAGTCTTACAAGTCGGAAGCAACGTGCTGGAGTGACACCACACTGTGTACGGCAGACAGCAGGCAGGACAGGGCAGCAGTTTTTGCTACTTGGGGGAAGAGGAGGCTACCAGTTACGGGGGGACCTGATGTCAGGTTGGCTCATCAGTTACCAGAGAAACCAGAAGCTGGGGCAGGAGGCAAGCGCTTAGGCAGTTGCTGATTGAGCCTTACAATTAGGAGAATTGGATAGTCATGTGAGTAGGTGTCGGTGAAGCAGGGACTCCTCGAGCAGGGGATGTACAGAGAGCAAGAGAACAGCTTGCAAAAATTATCAAAACTTGGGGACTGGCTGCATTTGAAGGGAGGAAGAGGAGTCCAAGTTTACAGTAAGGCAAGGACTGAACACCAAAGGCTGAATCTGCATTCAGTCCAGACCGATATTTAAAAATCATAGTGGTTTGTGGTTTTTAGAGAAAGAACTATAGCTGGGGGTGACGTCTTGTATTTTCTGTAAGGAGAACTTCAGCCTAGTGGATCGGCCACCAAGTCCTTTCTGTTGATGGTATGTGCCTTCTGCCGCGGTTTCCAGGTTTCCCTGTACCCAGCTTGGGGACTAGAGAATGATGAGAGGCAGAGGGGTCAGGAGAGGGAACCCATATGGAGGCAACATGACCAGTTTGGTTTTTAGGCATTTGGAGTTTGAGGTGGCTGTGAGATAGTCCCATTAATCTGGCTTTTATATTTTGTAAGGAAAACAGTTGAGCGTTTTCATTTCTCTATTATCTACTTTTTGGATCACCCAAGGCAATTTAAAATTCTAGGCTGGCTTCCTTGCAGTGCGGTACACCTTGGGACTTCTGCCTCCCGCTTTCTCAACCTGCGAGCTCAAGAATGCAAAGTAATTTTTATATTAGACCAAACAAAATATAATTCAGAAAGTAACTCTACTGAGGCCAAATTGCCTGTTGTACTCCCATTGCCAAATATACATTTTTTTCCCAGTTGTTTTCTCCATTGCCCCAGATAATTGAACTCAGACTGTAAGTTGTAATCAGCTAAGGATGCAAAAGGCTCTCCTTTCACTTTACTGTGAAAATTGCATCACCATACCGGGTAAGAATGCATTGAGGTGGGAATGAGCTGCGGATAGAACTTGTCTTTGTAACTACTACTAGTTTATGTCTTATGCCACTTGGCCTTTGTGTACTGTATTGATAGAGTGAAGAGGAGGGATAGAGAAGCAATCCAGTTTGAAGATAAGATCTGATTAAACATTCAGCTGGAGAGAAAGATGAGTGAATCCAGGTGATGTTTGTGGAGGATGTTAGACCATCTGGTGAGAGAGCTGTGAGAAAGTATATAAATCAGTCCCTATAATGATACTTAATTAATACAGAGTCGATAAGTGGCATAATTGAAGCAATGGTTGGGCCACATCGTAGAGTTAAATAGCTTCAAAGAGGGTTCTGATTAAAACCATTACAATTTATAACACATTCTTCATCTTAAGAAAGCATCTTGGTGAGATTTTAACATGAACATTTTTGTAATCAGAGGACCAGTTTAAAACATTCAGAGCAGAGGTGAAATGTCTTAAGAGGTCTACTTTAGATGATTTTTAAAAGCCAGTTTATTCTCAGAGAGTAAAAAACCTTGTCACCCTCCCCTTGTTTTTTAATGGGAGAAAAATGAACGCTGCTACTTTACACTTAGACTGTCTGGGATCTTTGATGTCCTGGTGGTTTGGTTCTTCGGTGTGACCTTAGCATAATTAGCTATCAAGCTTGATTTAAGTTGTTTTGAAATGTTTTTGCAATTTGGGGGGCATACGTGCCTGCTGGTGATTACAAAATAAAGAAAATATCACTGTGACTCAAAATGGTACAACTGGGCTAGCCTTGATTAGTAGGTTCTTTTCTTTCCTTATTTTGTTTTTGCTTAATTCACTCTGAGGCTCATAACAGATGCACAGTAATCAAGCAGGGTGCCAATTCTCATCATTTATGCAGGTGGAGGGCCACTGTGCTCCCCAGGGGGGAAACCAGAGAAGACCCACATTGAACACTGCATTTTTTTCTTCTCATCATCCTTTTTTTCTCTCTCTCTCTCTCTCTCTGATTTTTTAAAATTTGTTAATTTATTTTTGGCTGCATTGTGTCTTCGTTGCTGTGCACGGGATTTCTCTAGTTGGCGGCGAGCGGGGGCTACTCTTCGTTGCGGTGCGTGGGCTTCTCATTGCGGTGGCTTCCCTTGTTGCGGAGCGTGGGCTCTAGGCGCGTGGGCTTCGGTAGTTGTGGCTCTCAGGCTAAGTAGTTGTGGCATATAGGCTTCGTTGCTCCGCGGCACGTGGGGTCTTCCCGGACCAGGGCTCAAACCCATGTCCCCTGCATTGGCAGGCAGATTCTTAACCACTGTGCCACCAGGGAAGCCCTATCTCTCTCTGATTTTTGAAAGGCAGATTCTTTGTTCAGAAGGCCTTTGTTAGAAATTCCAAAATGTCCTTTAATCACTGAATTATTATTGCTTCGGGTAGTGTGACAGGTATACAACTTCGTAAGTGGACACACTCGGGCAGTATACTTCAGAGCCTCAGTTCTAGAGTCACAGTGCCTGGGTCTCTGCTCAGCCTCTTGACAGATATGTGACCTTGGCATATCATGTAAACTCTCCGGACCTCAGTTTCACCTGTAAAAATGGGGTGAGGATTAAATGTGAGGATTAATCCGGGCATTTTGTGCAGATTAAATGAGATATTATTATTGCCTGACACAGTAAGTTTTGCATACATGTAAAGTACTCTTATTATATAGTCTTGCTAAGTAATGACTGGATATGCTTATTGAATAAAAGAGGAAGAAAGGGAGGGAAACACGGAGTGAGGGAGGGAGGGAGGGAAGGAGAAAGAAGAACAGAAGGAAGGAAGGAAGACTGGTAGGAAAGGGGGAGGGAAGAGAGAGAAAGAAGAACTTAATTTACTTAATATCAGTATTGTAATTGCTGCTGTCTGGTCGGGAGACAACCCTTAACATCGTATTGCCATTTTGACCTCCATCTGTTAAGCCTATTCGAACTCTGTTGGGGTTGTGTGTCTACTGGTCTGTTTTTCTTTCTGGATTGGAAGTTCTCCTGGGGACGTACTGTGTGTCCTACTCATCTCAGTGTCTCCAGGCTGTGCTCAATGCCTGGCACACAGTATTGCTGGAATGAATGAAGAAAAAGAGTTAGAGGCAACCTGTCAGGTTTGGCTAACATGTAAATTCGAGGTGTCACCATTTCCCATTCATAAAAGTTGGATAATAATATAGATGAGGTGACTAACCTTTTGAATTGCTGCTTATCAAAAATAGAATCTCTGGAATCTGAAAGGAGACTATATAGTTATGTAAATTTTGGAAAAGAATTGCAAACTGCTATTACTTTGGTGCTTTGCAAGGCTGCTATAATTAATGTTCTGTTTGCTTTCCTAGGATGGATTGTCATTTTTCCTTTGCTTATAACCTTGATATAAAAGTTTATCCTCGGTTGATATTTTGCATATTCATAATTTTAAAATATTAATAAATGTTCACCTTCTACCTTCCAGCTTTCTGATTTTCGAAAGCACAAGCTTAAGAACCACATCATGTTTTTCTAAATCTGTCGTGGTAGAAAGAAATTAATGCATTTTGAATTCAGGTTTCAGGATTATGACAACGTTGTCTGCTTATGCAGTGCCCTTTGAAAAATGTCTAGTGTAGCGTATGAACCAAAATAATCCCCAGGAGCCTCAAGTCAGCCTTTTACGAGTGCATGTGCTTTTGTTCTCTCTGTCTCATCGAAGCTGAAGACCATTCCAAGGGTCCTCTTGTATCCAACTGTCCCTTTGGCTTCTTTAGCTCCCTGGAGAAAGTACCAGTCAGAAGGTACTGCCAGGAAGACTGGAGATTAACAAAGGTAACAATATAGAGAGTGGGATCCGGAATCAGACAGACCTAGATTCAAACGCAGGTTTAGCCAATTAGAGGTTGTTTGAGTCTACATACCTTGTTTAATGTCCGAACCTGTTTGCTCGTCTGTAACATGGGGAGAATACTGTTTACTTCATAGAGTTGTTGAGAGAGTTATATAGGATCAAGCATTCGATGTAGACCCTGAGACATGGGAAGCAATCAGTGAATTATATAACTGGCATCTTATCTTAATCACGGTTGTTACCATCGTTATTATCATCAGTGGACAATGACAGGACTAAGCAGGTAGGTGGACATGAACTGAAATATCTTAAAAAGCAGTAGCTCCAGAACTCTCCTCACTGTGTGCTCCAGAGACCTGGGTTCCAGTTATCTCCCGATTTCAGGAACCTCCTCTTGTAGACTCCCTCCGTCTTTGGCTTAAAACTCTGTTCTGCTCTTTTTATCCTCTTTGACCTCACTTTGAATGCTCCATACTGTTCTTGCATGTAGTGCCAAAGGTATAGTGACTCAGATCTGTGACCAATGGCCAGCTGACCAACATGCAGACAGTGTTCCATTTAAACACCATCCAATCTATTTTCCACCTCAGGGCCTTTGCACTCACTAACCCTTCTGTCTGGAATGCTGTTTCCCCCAGCTTTTTGTATGGCTGACTCCCTTTCAATCTTCAGATGGCAAGTGAAAATTTCTCCCTGCAGGCCTCTCCTGTTACCTCGCACCTCCTCTGTATGCTCAGAGGCCTAATAACATTTGGTAACTTCTCTCTCTCTCGCTCTACTTGTTCAATATGTGTCTCTCCATGAGAATATAAATTCCATGAAGACTGGACTGTCTTTCTTGTACACCATTATACGCCCAGTACACAGGGGATTGTCAGCCCGTGGCAGGTACTCAAGAGATATTTGTTGAATGAGTTACTATTAAAAAATCATCTAAGATCTGAAGAATAGAGAACCAACTCTAAATGGATGTATACTGCCTCATGTCTATTTTCTGAAGCCACATTCTAAAGCATCACAGATTTTTCCCTCAACTTTTTTTTGGGTAAAATATCAATCTGTGGTAAAGTTGAAAGAATATTAGATGACTCGTACGCTCTTTGTAAGAAATTGCCTGACTTCTTCCCGAGAGGTGGTACCATTTCACGTTGCCACCTGCCATGCGTGAGAGTTCAGAGTGCTCTGCGTTCTCACTGAAATTTGGTGTTGTCAGTCCGTTTAATTTTAGCCATTCTGGTGCGTATGTATTGAATCTCAGTGAAGCGTCGATTTGCATTTCTCTGATGACTGATGATGTTGAACACGCATTCACATGCTGATCGGTCATTTCTGAATCTTTCTTTGTGAATAGTCTGCTCAAATCTTTTCCCTATTTTATAATTGGGTTGTTTTGAAATTATTCAGTAGTAGGAGTTGTCTATATATTCTAGATGGGAGTCCGTTGTCAGATACATGTTTTGCAAATATTTTCTCTCAGTTGGTGTCTTACCTGTTCTTTTTTGTTTATTGTTTTTAGCTTAATTTTGATGAGGAGAAGGTTTAAACGTTGATTAATTTTAACTTATCAATTTTTTTAGTTGCTTTCTGTGTCCACTCATATACCCTTCATCTACATTCATTATTTAACATTTTGCCACATTTGTTCTCTGTCTTTCACTTTCTTAATCAATTTAAAATAAGGTAGGTACAGCCATGAAACATTTAAACCATAATATATGTGCCTGTATTTCATAAGAACAAGGATCTTCTCTAACATAATGCAGTATCATTGTCATACTTAGGAAATTTAACATTGTCATATAAATATTATATAATGTAAATTCCATCCATATTCAGATCCCAATTATCCCCCACTCTCAATAATTAATGTCCCTGCTTTTTAAAAAAAATCCAGAACCCAATCAAAGATATTACATTGCATTTAGTTTTCATGTATCTTTAGTCTCCTTAAGTCTGGAATTGTTCCCTAGTCTTTTAAATATTTTATTGCATTGACATTTTAGAGGAGTATTTTAGAGAGGGCAGCTGTTTTGCACAGTGTCCCTCAGTTTGGAGTTATTTCCTCATTATTAGATTCAAATTAAATATTTTTGGCAAGAATTCTATATAGATGATGTTGTGTCCCTCCTATTGCATTATGTAAGGAAATGAATAATACCAGTTTTCCTTATGAGTGAGGCTAAATTTGATCACTTGTCTAAGGCAGTATCTCAGGATTTCTTCATTAGAGAGGTACCTTTTCCCCTCTGTAGGGGAAATACGTTGTAATTATGGTGAGATGCTTTGAGACTTTGTGAATCTTATATTCCTTAACAAAATTTCATCCGGTGAAAATTTAGCATGTGTTGACGATCCTTGCCTGAATCAGTCATTACATTGCCAGTTACAAGAGTTTTTCTAATTCAGTTATTCATATTATGTACATTTATTAACTGGCATGTTTTTGTGAGTAAGAGCTTCCACCTTTATTCTCTTATTGTTTCTGAGTATCACTTCCTGGATTTTTAAAAGCATGTATATTAAAATTACTGTCATTCTTTTTGATAAAGCATCAACAATTTCAAAGCACTTAAATGTCAAAGCTAATATTTTTTGATGACCTTGAATGTTTGAAACATTGAAAGGAATTCACTTTTTTTTATCCAAAGGAACCCAAACTATCCCAGGTAAGTCAGCTAATTAGCAGGGTGTAATCAATACCATTTCTTCTGAACTTTCTCATTAACAGTGTGAGATCTAGAGTAATAACTCTGGAAATTATTTTTAGAGTCTACCATTAACAGTGTGTACCATATGTGAATGAAGATCCTTCACCCCATACATAATTGCTGTTAATTGTTGAAATAAATAAGCAAAAATCTCAAATCCAGCAATTGTTTCTCCAGAGTTTCTTCTCTTTTTCTTTTCTTTTCTCTTTTTTGCTGCGTAGTGGTGATGTTGAGGAGTGTGTTCTCAAAGAGCCCTTTCCAGGAGAAATAAGTGTCTCAGTGTGGGTTTGCAGAGGCCTACAAGGATGTTTATTCAGGAGGAGTTTACCTAGCTTCTGTGGTGTAGTACAGAAAACGAAATTACCTACCCACTCCAACTTCCCCACGTCATCAGGGGTGGTGAAGGGTTAACCAACCTTGGCTAGTGAGTCAAAGGGTAATAGTAATAGCTCAATGAATGTTTCTGCACTGGTTGCTGCTCTATAAATTAAATATTTGACATCTAGGAGAAGAATTTAATTTCTTTTTAAATTGTACTTTATTTTTTTAAAAATAGACCTTTATTGGAGTATAATTGCTTCACAATACTGTGTTAGTTTCTGTTGTACAACAAAGTGAATCAGCCATATGCATACATATATCCCCATATCCTCTCCCTCTTGAGCCTCCCTCCTACCTTCCCTATTCCACCTGTGTAGGTCATCTCAAAGCACTGGGCTGATCTCCCTGTAATGCTGCTGCTTCCCACTAGCTATCTATTTTACATTTGGTAGTGTATATATGTCCATGCCACTCTCTCACTTCGTCCCAGCTTACCCTTCCCCCTTCCTGTGTCCTCAAGTCCATTCATTATGTCTGTGTCCTTATTCCTGTCCTGCACCTAGTTCATAAGAACCGTTTTTTTTGTTGTTGTTAGACTCCATATATATGTGTTAGCATACAGTATTTGTTTTTCTCTTTCTGACTTACTTCACCCTGTATGACAGAATCTAGGTCCATCCACCTCCCTACAAATAACTCAATTTTGTTTCTTTTTATGGCTGAGTAAAATTCCATTGTATATATGTGCCGCATCTTCTTTATCCATTCGTCTGTTGATGGACACCTAGGTTGCTTCCATGTCCTGGCTATTCTAAATAGTGGTGCAATGAACATTGTGATACATGACTCTTTTTGAATTATGGTTTTCTTAGGGAATATGCCCAGTACTGGGATTGCTGGGTTGTATGGTAGTTCTGTTTTTAGTTTTGTAAAGAACCTCCATACTGTTCTCCATAGTGGCTGTATCAATTTACATTCCCACCAACAGTGCAAGAGGGTTTCCTTTTCTCCACACCCTTTACAGCATTTATTGTTTGTAGATTTTTTGATGATGGCCATTCTGACTGGTGTGAGATGATACCTCATGGTAGTTTTGATTTGCTTTTCTGAAATGATTAGTGATGTTGAACATCCTTTCATGTGTCCTTTGGAGATCTGTATATCTTCTTTGGGGAAATGTCTATTAAGGTCTTCCACCCATTTTTGGATTGGGTTGTTTGTGTTTTTGATATTGAGCTGCATGAGCTGTTTGTAAATTTTGGAGATTAATCCTTTGTCAGTTTCTTCATTGCAAATATTTTCTCCCATTCTGAGGGTTGTCTTTTCATCTTGTTTATGGTTTCCTTTGCTGTGCAAAAGCTTTTAAGTTTCACTAGGTCCCATTGTTTATTTTTGTTCTTATTTCCATTTCTCTAGGAGGTGGGTCAAAGAGGATCTTGCTGTGATTTATGTCATAGAGTGTTCTGCCTGTTTTCCTCTACGAGTTTGATAGTGTCTGGCCTTACATTTAGGTCTTTAATCCATTTTGAGTTTATTTTTGTGTATGGTGTTAAGGAGTGTCTAATTTCATTCTTTTACACATAGCTGTCCAGTTTTCCCAGCATCACTTATTGAAGAGTCTTTCTTTTCTCCACTGTATACTGTTGCCTCCTTTATCAAAAATAAGGTGACCATATGTGCGTGGGTTTATCTGTGGGCTTTCTATCCTGTTCTATTGATCTATATTTCTGTTTTTGTGCCAGTACCATACTGCCTTGATTACTGTAGCTTTGTAGTATAGTCTGAAGTCTGGGAACCTGATTCCTCCAGCTCCATTCTTCTTTCTCAAGATTGTCTTGACTCTTCAGGGTCTTTTGTGTTTCCATACAAATTGTGAAATTTTTTGTTCTAGTTCTGTGAAAAATGCCATTGGTAGTTTGATAGGGATTGCATTGAATCTGTAGATGGCTTTGGGTAGTATAGTCATTTTCACAATGTTGATTCTTTCAACCCAAGAACATGGTGTATCTCTCCATCTGTTTGTATAATCTATAATTTCATTCATCCGTGTCTTATAGTTTTCTGCATACAGGTCTTTTGTCTCCTGAGGTAGGTTTATTCCTAGGCATTTTATTCTTTTTTTTGCCATGGTAAAATGGAGTGTTTCCTTAATTTCACTTTCAGATTTTTCGTCATTATTGTGTAGGAATGCAAGAGATTTCTGGGCATTAATTTTGTATCCTGCCACTTTGCCAAATTCATTGATTAGCTCTAGTTTTCTGGTAGCATCTTTAAGATTCTCTGTGTATAGTATCTTGTCATCTGCAAACAGTGACAGCTTTAATTCCTCTTTTCTGATTTGCATTCTTTTTATTTCTTTTTCTTCCCTGATGGCTGTGGCTAAAAGTTCCAAAACTATGTTGAAATATAGTGGTGAGAGTGGGCAACCTTGTCTTTTTCCTGATATTAGAGGAAATGGTTTCAGTTTTTCACCATTGAGGATGATGTTGGCTGTGGGCTTGTCATATATGGCCTTTATTATGTTGAGGTAAGTTCCCTGTATGCTGCTTTCTGGAGGGTTTTTATACTAAATAGTTGTTGAATTTTGTCAAATGCTTCTTCTGCATCTATTGAGATGATCATATGGTTTTTCTCCTTCAATTTGTTAATATGGTTTATCACATTGATTGATTTGTGTATATTGAAGAATCCTTGCATTCCTGGGATAAACCCCACTTGATCATGATGTATGATCCTTCTAATGTGCTGTTGGATTCTTTTTGCTAGTATTTTGTTGAGGATTTTTGCATCTATGTTCATCAGTGATATTGGCCTGTAGTTTTCTTTCTTTGTGACATCCTTGTCTGGTTTTGGTATCAGGGTGATGGTGGCCTTGTAGAATGAGTTTGGGAGTGTTCCTCCTTCTGCTATATTTTGGAAGAGTTTGAGAAGGATATGTTTTAGGTCTTCTCTAAATGTTTAATAGAATTCGCCTGTGAAGCCATCCGGTCCTGGGCTATTGTTTGTTGGACGATTGTTAATCACAGTCTCAATTTCAGTGCTTGTGTTTGGTCTGATTATATTTTCTGTTTCTTTCTGGTTCAATCTCGGAAGGTTGTGCTTTTCTAAGAATTTGTCCATTTCTTCCCGGTTGTCCTTTTATTGGCATATGGTTGCTTATAGTAATCTCTCATGATCCTTTGTATTTCTACAGTGTCACTTGTTTCTTCTCCTTTTCCATTTCTAATTCTGTTGATTTGAGTCTTCTCCCTTTCTTTTTGATGAGTCTGGCTACTGGTTTATCCATTTTGTTTATCTTCTCAAAGAACCAACTTTTACTTTTATTGATCTTAGCTATTATTTCCTTCATTTCTTTTTCATTTATTTCTAATCTGATCTGTATGATTTCTTTCCGTCTGCTAAATTTGGAGGTTTTTGTTCTTTTTTCTCTGATTGCTTTAGGTGTAAGGTTAGGTTGTTTGTTTGAGATGTTTCTTGTTTCTTGAGGTAGGATTGTACTGCTATAAATTTCCCTCTTAGAACTGCTTTTGCTGCATCCCATAGGTTTTGGGTAGTCGTGTTTTTCATTGTCATTTCTTTCTAGGTAGTTTTTGATTTCCTCTTTGATTTCTTCAGTGATCTCTTGGTCATTTAGTAGTGTATTGTTTAGCCTCCATGTGTTTGTATTTTTTACAGATTGTTTCCTGTAATTGATATCTAGTCTCATAGGGTTGTGGTCAGAAAAGATACTTGATATGATTTCAATTTTCTTAAATTTGCCAAGGCTTGATTTGTGACCCAAGATATGATCTATCCTGGAGAATGTTCCGCAAGCACTTGAGAAGAAAGTGTATTCTGTTGTTTCTGGATGGAATGTCCTATAAATATCAATTAAGTCCATCTTGTTTAATGTGTCATTTAAAGCTTGTGTTTCCTTCTTTATTTTCATTATGGATGATCTGTCCATTGGTGAAAGTGGGGTGTTAAAGTCCCCTACTATGATTGTGTTAGTGTTGATTTCCACTTTTCATGGCTGTTAACATTTGCCTTATGTATTGAGGTGCTCCTATGTTGGGTGCATAAATATTTACAGTTGTTATATCTTCTTCTTGGATTGACCCCTTGATCATTATGTAGTGTCCTTCTTTGTCTCTTGTAATAGTGTTTATTTTAAAGTCTATTTTGTCTGATATGAGAATTGCTACTCCAGCTTTCTTTGATTTCCACTTGCATGGAATATCTTTTTCCATCCCCTCACTTTCAGTCTGTATGTATCTCTTGGTCTGAAGTGGGTCTCTTGTAGACAGCATATATATGGGTCTTGTTTCTGTATCCATTCAGCCAGTCTGTGTCTTTTGGTTGGAGCATTTAATCCATTTACATTTAAGGTAGTTATTGATATGTATGTTCCTATTACTATTTTCTTAATTGTTTTGGGTTTTCTTTTCCTTCTCCTGTGTTTCCTGCCTAGAGAAGTTCCTTTAACATTTGTTGTTCAAGCTGGTTTGGTGGTGCTGAATTCTCTTAGCTTTTACTTGTCTGTAAAGGTTTTAATTTCTCCATCAAATCTGAATAAGATCTTTGCTGGGTAGAGTAATCTTGGTTGTAGATTCTTCCCTTTCATCACTTTAAATATGTCCTTCTACTCCCTTCTAGCTTGCTGAGTTTCTGCTGAAAGATCAGCTGTTAACCTTATGGGGATTCTCTTGTATGTTATTTGGTGCTTTTCCCTTTGTGCTTTTAATGTTTTTTCTTTGTATGTAATTTTTGATAGTTTGATTAATATGTGTCTTTGTGTGTTTCTCCTTGGATTTATCCTGTATGGGACTCTCTATGCTTACTGGACTTGATTGACTATTTCCTTTCCCATATTGGGTAGTTTTCAACTATAATCTCTTCAAATATTTTCTTAGTTCCTTTCTTTTTCTCTTCTTCCTCTGGGACCCCTATAATTTGAATGTTGGTGCATTTAATGTTGTCCCAGTGGTCTCTGAGACTGTCCTCAATTCTTTGCATTCATTTTCTTTATTCTGCTCTGTGGTAGTTATTTCCACTATTTTATCTTCCAGGTCACTTATCCATTCTTCTGCCTCATTTATTCTGCTATTGATTCCTTGTAGAGAACTTTTCATTTCATTTATTGTGTTGTTCATCATTGTTTGTTTGCGCTTTAGTTCTTCTAGGTCCTTGTTAAACGTTTCTTGTATACTTTCCATTCTATTTCCAAGATTTTGGATCATCTTTACTATCATTACGCTGAATTCTTTTTCATGTAGACTGCCTATTTCCTCTTCATTTGTTTGCTATGGTGGGTTTTTGCCTTGCTCCTTCATCTGGTATGTATTACTCTGTCTTCTCATTTTGCTTTACTTACTGTGTTTGGGGTCTCCTTTTCGCAGGCTGCAAGTTTGTATTTCCCATTGTTTTTGGTGTCTGCCGCCAGTGGCTAAGGTTGGTTCAGTGGTTGCGTAAGCTTGCTAGTGGAGAGGACTGGTGCCTGTGTTCTGGTGGATGAGGCTAGATCTTGTCTTTCTGGTGGGCAGGACCACGTCCGGTGGTGTGTTTTAAGGTGTCTCTGAGCTTATAATGATTTTAGGCAGCCTCTCTGCTAATGAATGGGGTTGTGTTCCTGTCTTGCTAGTTGTTTGGCATAGGTTGTCCAGCACTGTAATTTGCTGGTCATTGAGTGGATCTGGGTCTTAGCATTGAGATGGAGATCTCTGGGAGAGCTTTTGCTGTTTGACATTACGTGGAGCCGGGAGGTCTCTGGTGGGTCAGTGTCCTGAACTCAGCTCTTCCACCTCAGAGGCCGAGGCCTGACACCCGGCCAGAGCACCAAGACCCTGTCATCCACATGGCTCAGAAGAAAAGGGAGAAAAAAAGGAAAGAAAGAAAAAAATAAAATAAAATAATTTATTAAGATAAAAAATTTTAAATTATTTAAAAATATTAAAAAGTAGTAAAAAGAAAAGAAAGAAAGAAAGAAGAGAGCAACCAAACCAAACAACCAATCCACCAATGATAACAAGCACTAAAAACTATACTAAAAAAAAAAAGAAAAATGGACAGGCAGAACCCTAGGACAAATCGTAAAAGCACAGCTATAGAGACAGACTCATACAAAGAAGCATACACACAGACACTCACAAAAACAGGAAAAGGAAAATATATATATATTTCTATATACATAAAAAAAGGAAGAGAGCAACCAAATCAATAAACAAATCTACCAATGATAATAAATTCTAAATACTAAAGTAAGATAAACATAAAACCAGAAACAAATTATTTTCAGAAAGCAAACCCCAAGTCTACAGTTGCTCCCGATGCCCTCCGCCTCAATTTTGGGATGATTTGTTGTGTCTTCAGTTATTCCACAGATGCAGGGTACATCAAGTTGATTGTGGAGATTTAATCCGCTGCTCCTGAGGCTGCTGGGAGAGGTTTCCCTTTCTCTTCTTTGTTCACACAGCTCCTGGGTTCAGCTTTGGATTTGGCCCTCCTCTGCGTGTAGGTTGCCCTCTGGCATCTGTTCTTCACTCAGAGAGGACGGGGTTAAAGTAGCAGCTGATTAGGGGGCTCTGGCTCAGTCAGGCGGGGAGGGGGGAGGGGTACAGAATGCGGGGTAAGCCTGTGGTGGCAGAGTCCAGCGTGACGTTGCAAGAGCCTGGGGCATGCCATGTGTTCTCGCGGGGAAGTTGTCCCTGGATCCCAGGACCCTGGCAGTTTTGGGCTGCACAGGCTCCCAGGAGGGGAGGTGTGGAGAGTGTCCTGTGCTCGCACACAGGCTTCTTGGTGGCTGCATGAGCAGCCTTAGCGTCTCATGCCCTTCTTTGGTGTCCACGCTGATAGCCGCACCTGGCACCTGTCTCTGGAGCTCGTTTAGGCGGTGCCCTGAATCCCCTCTCCTCGTGCACCCCGAAACAATGGTCTTTTGACTCTTAGGCAGTTCCAGACTTTTTCCCAGACTCCCTTCCAGCTAGTTGTGGCGTATTAGCCCCCTTCAGGCTGTGTTCACGTAGCCAACCCCAGTCCTTTTCCTGGGATCTGACCTCCAATGCCTTAGCCTGAGCTCCCAGCCCCCACCTGCCCCTGCCAGTGAGCAGACAAGCCTCTCAGGCTGGTGAGTGCTGGTCGGCTCTGATCCTCTGTGCGGGAATCTCCGTGCTTTGCCCTCTGCACCCCTGTTGTTGCGCTCTCCTCCGTGGCTCCATTGCTTCCCCCTGCCACCCCTTGTTTCCGCCAGTGAAGTGGTTTCCTAGTGTGTGGATACTCTTCCTCCTTCACAGCTCCTTCCTTCAGGTGCAGGTCCTGTCACTATTCTTTTGTCTCTGATTTTTCTTTTTTCTTTTGCCCTACCCAGGTACGTGGGGAGCTTTTTGCCTTTTGGGAAGTCTGAGGTCTTCTGCCAGCGTTCAGTAGGTGTTCTGTAGTAGTTGTTCCACATGTAGATGTATTTCTGTTATATTTGTAGGGAGCAAGATGATCTCCACATGTTACTCCTCCACCATCTTGAAGGTCTCCCATCTTCTGCCCATTTTGTAATTGAATTGTTTGTTATTTTGATATTGAGCTCTATGAACTGTTTATATATTTTGGAGGTTAATCATTTGTCCATTGTTTCATTTGCAAATATTTTCTTCCACTCTAAGGGTTGTCTTTTTTTTCTTGTTTATGGTTTCCTTTGCTGTGCAAAAGCTTTTAAGTTTCATTAGGTCCCATTTGTTTATTTTTGTTTTTATTTCCATTACTCTAGGAGATGGTTCAAAAAAGATCTTGCTGTGGTTTATGTCATAGAGTGTTTTTCCCATGTTTTCCTCTAAGAGTTTTATAGTGTCTGATCTTACATTTAGGTGTTTAATTTATTTGGAGTTTATTTTTGTGTATTGTGTTAGGTAGTGTTCTAATTTCATTCTTTTACATGTAGCTGTCCTGTTCTCCCAGCACCGCTTATTGAAGAGGATGTCTTCTCCATTGTATTTTCTTACCTCCTTTGTCATAAATTAGGTACCATATGTGCGTGGGTTTATCTCTGGGCTTCTATCCTGTTCCATTGATCTATCTTTCTGTTTTTGTGCCAGTACCATAGTGTCTCGATTACTGTAGCTTTGTAGTATAGTCTGAAGTCCAGGAGCCTGATTCCTCCAGCTCCCATTTTCTTTTCTCAAGATTGATTTGGCTATTTGGGGTCTTTTGTGTTTCCATAGGAATTGTAAAAATTTTTGTTCCCATTCTGTGAAGAATGCCATTGGTAGTTTGATTGGGATTTCATTGAATTTTTAGATTGCTTCGGGTAGTATAGTCATTTTCACAATACTGATTTTCCCAATAAAGAACATGGTATATTTCTCCATCTGTTTATGTCATGTTTGATTTCTTTCTTCAGTATTTTATAGTTTTCTGAGTACAAGTCTTTTGCCTCCTTAGGTAGGTTTATTCCTCAGTATTTTATTCTTTTTGTTGCAATGGTAAATGGGGTTGTTGCCTTAATTTCTCTTTCTGATTTTTCATTTTTAGTGTATAGGAATGCCAGAGATTTCTGTGCATTAATTTTGTATCCTGCAACCTTACCAAATTCATTTATTAGTTCTAGTAGTTTTCTGGTGGCATATTTAGAATTTTCTATGTATCGTATCATGTCATCTGCAAACTGTGACAGTTTTACTTCTTCTTTTCCAATTTGTATTCTTTTTATTTCTTTTTCTTCTCTGATTTCGATGCCTAGGACTTCCAAAAGTTTGTTGAATAAGAGTGGTGAGAGTGGACCTCCTTGTCTTGTTCCTGACCTTTGCTTCTAAAATGTCACATAATAGGGTTGCTTTGCTCGTTTTGATAGGACCTTCAGCAAAGTGCACTGTATTCTCTTGCAGGAAGTGGAAACTCACCTTGTGAAGGGGTAAGCTTTCCACGAGCTTTGTGTTTTCCTTTCCTCAGCAGGGAAAGAGTCTCTATGTCAGTTGCCTGGCCTTCCTCTGGGGCTTGGTTTTTAATCTCCAGGGAGGCGAGGCCAGCAAAATGTCATCTCTTCTCTTGCTAAGGAAAGAAGCTGTGAAATAGATCTTCATTGCTTACATGCCTTACGTTGCTTAGCACCAGCTATATCCATAACACCATGGTGAGTTTAAAATACTGCTCCATTGGAATAATTGTTAAAAGGGACTCTGATGCTCATAAATACTCCAAATAGGCATTGTGACATTGTACCGATTTTTATCTTTAATTGGATTTATTCCCCTGAGAAAACTTAAGTTTATGGATGTATGCCCAAATAATGCCCAACACTGATGTGGATTTTTCTGCTATAAGTTCTAGGAATCTCTTAATTTAAAGAGGGGAAGAGAAAAGAGCTAACATATATTTAGTAGCTTTTAAATATTAAGTGCTTTATCTATCTATCTATCTATCTATAACATCAGTTGAGAACCCTTATGAGAGCCTTGGGAGGCAGGGAGTTTAGACTCATTTTACTTTTGAGTAACTTGATCAAGATTGTGTCCTAGTACATTTTGAAAAAGATTTATTTGATCATCTGTTTGCCAACTTAAGAACCAACCCTCTTGATGTAACTAAGCTGGAAATAGAGGAAATAACATATAGATAAGGGTTTTTGTAAGATCACTTTGGTACAGGTGCAAAAGAGACCAAGCCATGTGTTCCAGCTGAGAAGATCAGGTCGAGAGGAGGAAAATGAAAAGGAGGAAAATGGCCCACAAATGTACGAACACCAGCATTGACGACAGTGAAGAGGCCTCTGCAGTCCTGGGCCCTTTTGCTTTGGAATGTGGATTTTTAAAGACATTTTTGGTCATATTTCTGTGAGGCTCATTTGTTTCCTGCTCTTCCTCTTGTCCCCTTTCTCCTTCTCTTTATTCAATACCTGCTGGCAAATAATAGTTCCTAAATTAGATTCCCTGTTACTTCCCAGCCTGGAGGGGAGAGAGGCACAGGCAGTACCCTCCTGGCAACTGTTTATGATATCTCCCCTTCCCTAGATTTGCTCTGTGGCCGCTTCAGTCCATTACCATCACTCCTTTTGCCCATAATGTTGGCAGCTCCCCAAGACCTAGGGAGGAAAAAACGCATCTGTAGATATGCAAACCTCAAAATCAAGACTTAGTTAATGAAATCACTTGCCCTTGCCTGTTACTGAATCCTGTCCCAGCTGGGCTGGAAAAGAGCATTGGCCATGCTGTCAAAAGCACATCAGATTTCTCCACTGCTATTTCTTCCTTTCTTAACTCAAAACAAAACACCTCACACAACGATCAGACCAAAAAGAAAAAAAAAATGACACTAGGTGAGCACAAAGGTAGTTTGTACTGTTTTCATATTTCGTGTGTTCAATCATATTTGTCTTAACAAATATGATTGGAAGTGGTACTTTTTCTTCTATTCCCACCTTCTGGCATGAGATTTATAGGTGAAGATAAAAATGCACTGGGCCTCCAGGAAAGGGCTCCCACTCTGCACGTATCCCTTCTCGTTGCCCTTCTCTTTCTCCTGCTAGCTTTCTCTCTCTCTCTCTCTCTCTCTCTCTCTCTCTGACTCCCTCTTTCTTCAATCAGGGCTTAGAGAAATCTTTCACTCTTCTTTTGACAAGTGTCAGATAGACAGTATGAGCTCATTTAAGCTGAACTGTCTGGGGGAAAGTAAATTTGTTGAGGAGAACAGCCATTTGGATGACAAGTGCCAGGACACACAAGATGGCTCTTATCAGGCTCCCAGCTCACGTTCCAGGTGGCCTTTCTGTCTCTCTCCCCACTGTTCTTACTTGTTCACTGTTGACCGAAATGGAAACCTTGAAATACAAATGAAGTTGTTCTTGGAAGTTGCCAAGAAAAAGAGTTTGATAGTGACTCAGCCTAACAAGTCTATATCCCCCCATTATATATGCTTCTTATTACTGATGCTTCCCAGACCCGTTTGGGCACATATTTGAAGAAGCCTCTGTCGTGAGCTCTGCTAGTTGTTTAATAAACAGCCCTGTTATCGGAGCTGCAAAAATGTTGACATTTTGGGCAATCCCCAACCCTGGCTGTGTTTGGTACTTCTTGCCAAGATATGAGCAATATTCTTAATATTCTTCCCCATTTTCCTCCCAGTAAGGCTGATTTTTTTTGGCTCTCACTTGCCAGACAGGGAACCTATGGACATAAATGTCATGGGAAGGTATTTAGTGGCAGGTGAGATATTTTTGGTCCATGTAAAACATTGTAAAATTCAAGACCAGGGCACCGTGGCAGGCTGTAATCTATGAATCGTTAAATTCTTAACATACCCTGAGAACAGGAAGAGAGAGATTAACCTTTGTAGACACAGGGGGAATTTCTCCTCTGAACACTGGTAATTCATGTGGCATTTGCTGTTTGCTTATGTTTGCAGTAAAATTCTTTCCCTCAACCTTGTACTGTGCCGTTACTGGTCACTTAGGCCTTCTGAGAGAGCAACACAAGTTGATGTTTTCAGTACACAAACAAAGCAGATGTTTTTAATGGTGGGCACCAGTGTTTTGTTTTTTTGTTGTTGTTCAATATTTGGTTCACATGAGAACCTTTATTTTTTCCAGCCTGTAAGCTTTGGCTCTGAATTTACATGTTTTGGAGGTTTGATGTTGTTGCTAATTCAGTGATGAAATTTATTCATAGAAAAGGCTTATTGTGAGAGAAGAAATAAAGTACCCAATAGCGTAGACAACCCACACTTTTCTTTATTATTTATTTTTGCACTAAATGACTTTTCTGCTTGGTATTAGGAACCCCATAGTTGGGGCAAAGGCAATTGATGGCAATGTCATATTTATTTGGAGGTTGAAGTTTCATTAATCACTTAAGATGGAAATCAGAGAAAAAGACCTGTGAGCAACCCCATCTAGCTGTCACAACGCCCATGTGGCAAGATAGTACATTGTACATCTTTGTACACATTGTACTTTGTACAGATAGTACATCTGCTCTTCTCTCCAAGAGCTTTTGGGACTTTAGCACATGATGATGATTATTATTAAAGACTTTATTTTTTAAGAGCAGTTTTAGGTTTACAGCAACATTGAGAGGGAGATACACAGAGATTTCCCATATACCCACTGCCCCCATGCATGCATAACCAACCCCATGAACAACATCACTCCCCAGAATGGTAAAAATTTCACCAAGGATTAGCCTTCACTGATGCATCATTATCACACAAAGTCCAGAGTTTACCTTAGGGTTCACTCTTGATATTGTACATTCTGTGAGTTTGGACAAATATATAGTGGCAGATATCCATCATTACAATATCATACAGAAGATTTTCACTGCCCTAAAAGTCCTCTGTGCTCTGCCTATTCATCTCTCCTTGCCCGTACCCCTGGCAACCATGATCTTTCTAGTATCCGCATAGTTTTACCTTTTCCTGAATGTCATATCGTTGGAATCATACAGTATATAGCCTTTTCAGATTGTCTTCTTTCGTTTAGTAATATGCATTTAAGTTTTCCCCGTCTTTTCCTGGCTCAATTGCTTATCCCTTTTTAGTGCTAAATAATATTTCATTGTCTGTATGTCCCATAGTTTGTTTATCCATTCACTTATTGAAAGAGATCTTGGTTGCTTCTTAGTTTGAGCAGTTATGAATAAAGCTGCTATAAACATCTGTGTGCCGGTTTCCGTATGGATATAAGTTTTCAACTCTTTTGGGTACATACCTTGGGGCGTGATTGCTGGATTGTGTGGTAAGAGTATATTTAGTTTTGTAAGAAACTGCCAAAGTGCCTTCTGAAGTGGTTGTATCATTTGCATTTCCACCAGCAGTGAATGAAAGTTCTTGTTGCTCCATATCCTTGTCAGCATTTGGTGTTGCCAGTGTTTTAGATTTTGGCCATTCTAATAGGTTTATAGGGTTATCTCGTTGTTTTAATTTGCATTTCCCTGATGACATATGATGATGAGTAGAATCTTTTCATGTATTTATATGCCACCTGTATATCTGAGGTGTTTGTTAAGGTCTTTGGCCGATTTTTATATTGAGTTTTTGGGTTTTTTTTATTGTTGAGTGTTAGGAATTCTTTGTATATTTTGGATAACAGTTCTTCATCATATGTGTCTTTTTTCCCCAATCTGTGTCTTGTCTTATAATTCTCTTGGTATTATCTTTCACAGAGCAGAATTTTTAATTTTAATCAAGTCAAGTTTATCGATTATTTCTTTTATGGATCGTGTCTGTGATGTTGCATCTAAAAAGCATAGCTACAACCAAAGTCATGTAGGTTTTCTCCTATGTTATCTTCTAGGAATTTTAGAGTTTTGTATTTTACATTTAAGTCTATGATACATTTTGAGTTAATTTTTGTGAAGGGTATAAGGTCTGTGTCTAGATTCATTTTTTTGGTATGTGGATGTCCAGTTGTTCTAGCTCCTTTTGTTGAAGAGGCTATCTGCTCCATTGTATTGCCTTTGCTTCTTTGTCAGAGATCAGTTGACTATACTTATGAGGCTATTTCTGGGCTCTCTATTTTGTTCCGTTGGTCTATTTGTCTGTTCCTGCACTAATACCACACTGTTTGATTACTGTAGCTTTGTAGTAAGTCTTAAAGTTGAGTAGTGTCAGTCCTTCAGCTTTGTTCTCCTTCAGTATTATGTTGGTTATTCTTAACACTTTATTTTTGACAAGTTTAGATTTATGGATTTTAAGGACATACCAGATTAACAGATGTAGTAATGATAGAGGGCATTTTTGACATTGCGGGAAGAGACAAGAAAACTAAAGTGTAGCCACAAAACTGGATTGCCATACCTACAATGGTGGAAATTCATAAGAATAACATTGAGTCACCCAGAAAAGTTGTATTGTGTCTTCTTTTTAAGAAACGGAGTAGGGGAACTGAAGGCCCAGTAAACGTGTTGTAGCAAGAAAGGAAGTGGATCAGGGCTCTCCAAAGAAACAGAACTAATAGGATCTATCATCTATCTATCTATCTATCTATCTATCATCTATCGTCATCTGTCTAACCTTATTTATTAGTACGAGGAATTGGCTAATGCAATTATGGAGGCTGATTAAGTCCCAGGAGCTGCAAGCTGGAGACCCAGGAGAGTCACGTCTGAAGGGCCAAGAACCAGGAGACCCAATGATGTAGTTCCCACCCAAAGGCTGCAGGCTCCAGACCCAGGAGCCAATGTTTCAGTTTCAGTTTGAAGGCAGGAGAAAACTGATGTCCCAGTTTGAAGGCAATCAGGTAGGAGAAATTCTCTCTCACTTGGGGAGAGTCTGTCATTTTATTTTATTTAGAACTTCAACTGATTGGGTGAGACCCGCTCATATTAATCTTATCCAGAAACACCCTCACAGAAATACCCAGAATAATGTTTGACCAAATATCTGGCACCTCATGGCCCCATCAAGTTGACACTTAAAGTCAACCACCTCGGCCCTTTCTCATCATCAGGGCTGTCTGATGAGACAGAGGTAGGGAGATGTCTTCCTATCTCTGGACAACAGGTGGCTGCTGAGAAGGTCCAGGAAAAGGAGACGGTTGGTATCATGTCATGGGCCCACTAGTCCAGGGCAAAGACAGTAAATCCAGCCCTGATAGGAGAATGCTTGATTCTGGGAAATAGGTAGATTAGCTTCTCAATTATGTAATTCATTCATTCATTCATTCATTCTTTTTTTTTAAATTCCAGCCTCAATTCATATATTACTTCCTTGGGGGGCTGTCCCTAGACACTATCTAAAGTAGTCCTTTCAGCTGCTCTCATTTATTCATTCACAAACATTTACTGAGGGCCTACACTGTGAAAGGCATTGGGGATTCAACAATGACTGTGAGTAACAGACAAGGACCCTGCCCTGGTGCATCTTATACAATAATGGGCCCAGATAGAAACAAATGAACAGGTAAAGAATGTGATTTCTGATAGTGTTATATGCAGTAACAAATAAAACAGGTTAATGCAGTAGAGTGTAGACTTGGGCACAGTGGTGATTACATTAGCTATACTGGCCAGGGAAGACCTTTCCAGAACATCACGTTCAGCTTGGATTTGAATGATGAAGGAACTGTCCATTCTGAAACCTGGGGGAAGAGTCTCTTGGGGAGAGGTAACAACTAGTGTGATAGCACAACAGGGAGAATCATTTGACCTCTTCTGGACACTGAACAGAAGCTGATGTGCCTGCCACAGAGGGAGCAAGGGGGAGAGAGGTAGGAAATGGCTAGCAGAGAGGTCGGCGGTGCCACGTCTTCATAAAAGGTCATAGAGGCCTTGGTTTGGAGCTTGCATTTTACCCTAATGGAAATGGGTTTTTACTAGAAGAGTAGCATAATCTGATTATGCTTTAGCAAGTCACCGACCTCTGGGTGGGACACGGATTGTGAGGAGCAGGAATGGAAGTAAGAAGACCAGACATTTAGGAAGAGCTGTTGCAAGTGTCCAGGTGAGACATTATGATACCTGGATTATGGTAATAGCAGTGGAGATGTTGGGCTGTGGTCAGATTTGGCTGTTAAGTAGGCAGAGTCTTCAGGGCTTGCTGATGGATTGGATGTGGGAGGTGAAGAAAATAAAGGATTCACAGGTGAATGTTAGGTTTTAGTTTCTTAATGGCATTTATTTTAATTTGAAGTTATCTTGTTTATTTATTTGTATACTTCTTTGCTGGTTTTCTCCTCCCGCCAGGCGATAGGTACAGTGAAAGAAGGAACCTCGCTTATCTTATTAGATACCAAGGAACTGCCTTAGCCTCAGCATCTACAACAGTGCCTGATGCCTTGAATGTGTGCGTGTATAAATATTGATTGAATATTTTGTGTGGACCAGGCCTGTCTTAAGGCTGAAGTACAAAGGAGAACAAGAAAGAAATGACCTCTACAGACATGTAGCCTGCATTCTGGTGGAAGAGATAGATAACAAACATGTAAACCAAGTTGTTTCGGATTTTGATAAGTGCTGTGTTGAAAAAAGGATAAACAGGGTGGTTAAGGAAACACATCTTCTTTAGTTCTTTTGTTGTTCTACATGTGTTCACTAGATCGTAACTTCCATGAAAGCGAGGTCTAGGTCTTATATTCTTTGTATAGTGCTAAGCAGATAATATGTCCCCAGGGAATACAGGTCATGCCTGGAACCCATGCTTGGTTCCTGGTGTGCCTTAGGTACCTGTTTTGTTATCTGTGCAATGTGACCAGCTAAGGAAAGTGACCAAGCCTCTCCTTTCTCATGTAGGTCAGCAATACTTAGACCTGTGGATCTCTTCCTGGACAGGCCTGTAGATTTATACTAACTGCTCCCCTGGCTTTGGTTGTTACTAGGCATGGGCAGTCCACCTATGGACTCGTGTAGCCACACACAGCCTTGCTGCAAATTTAGCAGACGGTGATGCCTCAAGGTCAGTAGGGAAGAATTAAATCTGTAAGGGGAATACACTTAGGCCAGTAAACACGGAGCGCCAGAAAATAGTGCCCAAAGGGATCTGAGGAGCATCTGCATGTTTATTAAGAAGCAAAGAAAACACCTCCTCTTCCTCTATTAAAGGAACGCACTTAGACCTCCTCTTACGAAGTCATTTCCTCTATGGCATCTGCTTTGAGCAGAAGATTTTCAAATGAGCTTTGTTTGCCCTTAAGCAATCATTTCCCTCAGATAAGGATTCACAATCAGGAGAAAATTTTCACTAGGTTATTGGTCAGCTATCAAAACGAAAACTGAAAAATCTTCCCTGACTGGAGTAAGCATGGAATACTTTGGTAGCACAGCATTTTTCACTTGTCCATTTACAAACTACTGTATGCATTTTAGCCAGAACAGACTTTCTGTTTGTCAGGTTGTCGATACATATTTATTCATGCTTCCTGTATACTGGTCCTCCACTGGGAAGCATTCCCCACACTTTGCCTTCTTGTTACTCTTCCTGTGCCTGTGTTTTTCATAACTCAAGGTCACTGACCCATTTAGTATCTTTAGGAGGAAAGGGAAAGCAAAGCTGATCAGAAAGCAGACGGGGAAGAGGTGAGTCATGGCAATTCTTATGCTGTGGAAGTGTGAACTTAGCATAATGCTAAGCAGACAGTAGATACTCAATTCATAATGAATGGTTTGATGGTTTCAGTGAATGGTGCTCCGTGGAGTGAATGTTTTCTTGCAAAGCACTATGGTCAGAGGTCTCTTCATTTTGGTTTAGATCATAAACAAGTGTAGAGAACCGCCCATGTAGGGACCCTCTGCTAGAAGTGAGGCAGGATACTGAGATCCACCTGACACAGTATCTGTCCTCTGAGGCCTCAGTTTTGAGTGCAGAAAAGATGTGAACATGAACATTATATCTCAAGGAAGCATGTACTTAGATAAATATGAAGTCTTGTGAGAACACAAGGGAGGGAGATATTCATACTTTTGGGGGGAATCCAGGCCTTACTAGATATCCTTCTGTACTTTCCCCCAGATTTCAATTTTGAGTATTCCTCTTGGATTATTAGTTTTCTCTAGCTTGTGGCAGACCTCATCAAGACTGGTACATGTGTTTATGTTTGCTTTCATCAGATAATCTTCTACCTGCTTTGAGTTTACCCTTTGTTTCCAGTTACTTAACTTCTGAGTTATTTGCACAGTAGGGTCAACCATCCTGAATGTTACTCTTTTTATCCGACCCAAATGAAAATCACTAATGCAAAATTGTATTAACAAATGAGTATGACTAAAATCACCATTGTGGACTTCCCTGGGTGCAGTAGTTAAGAATCCGCCTGCCAACGCAGGGGACACGGGTTCAAGCCCTGGTCCGGGAAGATCCCACATGCCACAGAGCAACTAAGCCCGTGCGCCAGAACTATTGAGCCCACGCTCCAGAGCCCACAAACCACAACTGCTGAGCCCATGCGCCACAACTACTGAAGCCCACATGCCTTGAGCCCATGCTCTGCAACAAGAGAAGCCACTGCAATGAGAAACCTGCACACTGCAACGAAGAGTAGCCCCCGCTCACCGCAGCTAGAGAAAGCCTGCGCACAGCAATGAAGACCCAACGCAGCCATAAATAAATAAATAAATTTAAAAGAAAATGTTAAAATCACCATTGCTAGGGTAGTTAGTTAAGAAGAGATCTCCCACTCTTTCTACTCCTTCTACTAGCTTCTTTCCTTTTATCCTGTCAAGGCAAATAGGTTGCTGGCTCACTAATTTTCCAGATGTTGTAACTGTTTAGTTTTGTGTTTAGAAATATTTTTTTTAAATTAATTAATTAATTAATTAATTTTTGGCTGTGTTGGGTCTTCGTTGCTGCATGTGGGCTTTCTCTAGTTGTGGCCAGTGGGGGCTACTCTCCATTGCGGTGCACGGGCTTCTCATTGTGGTGGCTTCTCTTGTTGTGGAACACGGGCTCTAGGTGCATGGGCTTCAGTAGTTGCGGCACGCAGGCTCAGTAGTTGTGGTTCGCGGGCTGTAGGGTGCAGGCTCAATAGTTGTGGCGCACGGGCTTAGTTGCTCCGTGGCATGTGGGATCTTCCCGGACCAGGGCTTGAAGCCGTGTCCCCTGCATTGGCAGGCGGATTCTTAACCACTGCACCACCAGGGAAGTCCCTAGAAATATTTTTATATCAGTACATGTAGTACTTACTTTATGGCTTTTATTTTTGCTTTCTTTTCTCTTGTCATTTATGTTTTTCTCTTTGTATGCCTAATAATTTTTGTATGAATGCCAGACATTTTTTTAAAAAGCTATAGAGGCTTCATAGATTTACCTTTCCTCTGCTAGACAGATCAAGTTGAGGGACTGGTCTCCTTAATCCAACCACGGACTAAGTTTCATCAGGATAGGTTGCAATTTTGTTAAGACTCAGACTACTTCCGGTTCTCCCTGTTTTTAAGCATGGCCCTCTAGGGCTTTCAATCAAAACACTGGTAGACCTTTGACTCCTTAGCTCTGAGAGAATGCAGAGCTTCTGGTTTGCATTTGAGATATTTTGGCTTAACTGGCTACTTTTAGGCCCTGTGCAAATTCAGAATTTGACAGATAACTTGATGGGCAGACCAACTCTGTGGTCAAGGCCCCTCACATCTCCAGTTTTGTCACTGAAGTCCAAATGACTGCCAGAGGATCTGATGGTTTCTCTGTCCTAGTAGCTGTCCTCTGCTTGGACCCTACCCTGAGTCTATCCTCTAGACCCTCTAGAGTGAGCCAGCTCAGGAGTGGCAAATGACCCCCATGGGAAGCTGCTTAAACTGAGGTCACCTCGGAAACCTTTCTTTCTTCCTGGAAGTTTACTTTTTCAGTTCTCTTTGCTTCAGTAATGCTCTGATATCTTTAAATATATGATTTTTGTAATTTATTTGATTTTTCTTATGGTTTATAGTGGGAAAGTTGGCCTGCTATGAATAACTCATTTTACCCAGAAGTAGAATTTCTCTCTCCTTGTTTTTAACTCCTACAGATTATTTCATTGCATGATATAGTATCTCTGTAGTTTATTTAACCATCTCCCTGTTTATGGACATGCTTACTATTTCTAGTTTTTCATGGTTACAGTCTTGCAATTGAAATTAAAGCACATGCATCTTTGTGTACTTATTTGAGTATGGCAGTTACTAATATCTGGAAATTCTGGATTGAAAAATATGGATTTTTTTTTCCCCTTTTTTCCTTGCGGTATGTGGGCCTCTCACTGTTGTGGCCTCTCCCATTGCAGAGCACAGGCTCCAGACGCACAGGCTCAACGGCCATGGCTCACGGGCCCAGCCGCTCCGCGGCATGTGGGATCTTCCCGGACCGGGGCGCGAACCCATGTCCCCTGCATCGGCAGGCAGACTCTCAACCACTGCGCTACCAGGGAAGCCCCGGATTTTTAATTTTTTTAGAGATTACCAAATTGTTCTCCAAAACAATTTAAATTAGATTCTCAGAGGCTTTCTGTCAACTAGATCAATACTTTTTAGGTCTGCATCTGATCTAGTACCAAATAGTTCCACTAGGAACATGGAGAAGCCTATTAACTCTTTCAGAGACACTGAGCACACTGAGGGCTTACGTACGTTGCCGCTGCCACTCTGACCCTGGTGCTCTCCTGAGGGCACATTCAGAACTTTTACAGTGTGTTAGATGATCATGAAGTGGATTACAATAGTTCAACATATTCGCTAAGACACCAGGGGAGTGATATCAACACTGAGGAGACAGTCAGCAGAAAATAACATCACCAAGAATAGCATATTTCGGATGCAGGCAATTCCCCAGGTGGAAGGCTTAGCTATTACTGCACTGAGAGGATACTGGCCACTGCTTCAAAGCTGTGGGGACTGCTCTTTATTCACATCAGTGATTTTTTTCATGTGCTTTTTGCTGTAAAATCAATCCTTTGGATGGTTCACTCAGTGCATCTGAATACCTTTTCAGGTTCCCTGACGCTCCTTGGCCCAGTAGCAGCTCCTTTTCTTGCCAGGGCACAGAGGGTGTGAAAGTAGCTTTTTCTAGGCATTTATTGGTATTGAGCAGTGGGAAGGGTTGGAGGCAGTAAACATGGGGTGCGCAAATGTGTTCAGCCTGTAGGAGCTCCTCCAGTTCATAGCATAGATCTGCTGGGATAGTTATCTTGGGTCTCCTTTCACTCCAGGGTAGAATTAAGCTCTTGCCTGAATAGATAGGAGGTAGGGATAAGTCTCAGGGCTCTGGACACTTAAGCTAAAATTCTAAAGGAAAATTCCTTATTCCTTTTTTCCTCTGCAGTAGCTTAGCTTTAGGCGGCATTCATAGACTCTGTATTGTACTGAAATAAACTATAGTGCTTATTTTCAAAACTAGCAAATGGGTTTTCAACGTGAGTTTTCCTGGTAATACACGCTGGTTTATTTTGAATTTTAAAAATTTGGATTTTGATTTAGTGATGTCATTTTAATTCTTTGAAATATAGTGGAGAAGGAGTCAGAAATAAAGCAGTCTCTTTTCTAGACTCATTCATTTATTCACTCTTGGTTAAGCAGTTATTAAAATCCTCCTATCCATTAGACATTGGGCTTTGCACTAGTGATAGACACATGAATAAGGCTGTGATACTTTTGCTGGTGCTGGGTCATAAAAATTGCCTAGATTGAATTCTAAGCCAACATGAGCATCTTAGAGTGTAGAAAATAGAAACCAAACAAATACTCCACTTGGGATCAAAATTGCACAGCCAGTTGTCCAAGAAAGTGCGCTGCTTTTTACCAGTAATTCAGAATCTTATGACTAACACTAAGTAGAAAACTGAGAAGAACAATGAAAGAGGCAAGATGTTAATGGAATGGGGACAGAGCTGAGAGGACAAAATTTGAACAGAAGGAGGAAAAACAACAAGGGTTGAGGAAGGTTGTTTAGGTCACCAAGCTTACAAGATCTTCTATTTCCCAATTAGTACATTGTGACCCTGAAGACATAAGGGCGTGACAAGGGTATCACTGGGGTGTGGTAAATTCTTCACAGTCTCACTTCCCTTTGCTAATTCTGGCATCAGAGTTGTTGCAGAGAACGTGCTCAACAGTGTATGGAGGTACATCTTAAACAGGTGTGCTTATTCTTAAGAAAACTTGATATGTTTAATTCAGGTTTATTTACTTTACAAAAATTAGATGATTACCCAGAATGCCTGGCACCCAGTGTTACCCACACTGGGAATGTACATGATAAACACTCTGGTCCAGCACTCTGAGACTACGAAGCCTTGAGTGGGGGCAGGCTGGGATATAGCCAACCATGATATAAGATAGGATATGATTAAGACTTTAAAGGAAATACGAGCAAAATACTGTGGGCATTCAGGGGAAAAGGACTTCTGGTTGTTTGGTAATTGAGTAGAGGGAGGAAGGCAAAAAAATCAGAGAAGTTTTCATGAAGGAGCGAGTATTTTAACCTATCATGGAAGATGGTTTAAATGTCAATATGTGATAGATCTCAACAGGGCTGGAGGATATGGACATTAGGTGTGAAGTAACAGCAGAACAAAGCTTTAGAAGTAGAGCTTGTATGATGACTATTGGTGTGTTATGGGGTGGGGGGTAGGGATGGAGGATGCAGAGAAACAATGTACTTTGGGGTCACACAGATATGTCTTCAGATCCCTTCTGCTCATAAATATTGGACTATGCCCCTGTTACTTAGCCTTTCTGAATCTCAATTCCCTCATCTTTAAAAGGAGGACAGTAATACTGTTTTTTTGGATTTCTGTGTGTGTTTGATTTTTTTTTTTTTGGTGAAGATTGGTCCTAATCTATGTAAATCTTTGGCTCTCAATAAATGATAGCAAACATTGGAGAGCCATTGAAAAGTTTTGACTCGTTGATATGATTAAAGTTTAGAATTGGAAATTTTATTCTGATAGCTGTGCTGATAGCTAGCTTCATTGTAGAGATAAGATGTGAAAGCTTAGCACAGTTAGTCATGGAGAATGGTGTCAGACCCTACTAGTCACACCTGAGTATCTGTTCTTTCCCCTTTCAATTTTTAGCTGGAAACATGGCCATCTAAAACAAAGACTATCTTTCCCATCTTTCCTTGTGGCTAGTGGGGCAGTGTGACTATGTTCTGGCCAGAAGTATCATGCAGTAGTATGCCTAAAAGATGGCTGGCACACATCCTTTTTTTCCATTGCTTCTTCTATTCTGCTACTTAGATAATCTGCCATCTTGGTAGGTCTAGATGCTCATTTGGATCTTAGGAATAGTGGAGAGAAAAACTAGAAGGAGTCTGAGTCCCAGAAGACTTCACAGGCCACAATTGTCATATCAGCCCTAGACTAATTCCACCAGACTTCCACATGAGAGAGGATTAAACTCTCTTATTGAAGCCACTGAAAATTTGGGATTCTGTTACTTGCAGTAGAATCTAATCCTAGCCAACTCAGAGATGGAGGGGAAAATGAATAGGAGTTTACTTTCTCGGAGTTCAAGCCAATGGCGGTTACAGGAATGTAAAGGAAACATGTTTGGAACAGGGGAAGGATGATGCTTTTGGTTTAGGGTCCAATCCAGACGGAGATGTCAGATGATTAGAAACCAATGTTCGGAGCCTGGAAGAGTGGTCAGAATTGGTGATATAGACTTGAAGTGGGAACCAGGCCTCTAAATAGCTCTGATAATTGAATATATGGGAGGGGATGAAACTTCCAAGGAAGAAGAATGTAGAAAGAGTGTAAAACGAGTGCAAAAAACTGAAGGCTGACACTGGACGAGGTCTCTGTTCACGGGGCGGGGGGTGGCAGAGGCAACAGAGATAGGAAAGTTAGGTAGAAGGAGATGCATATTGATGGTTGAGGGTTAAAGGCAGAAGAGTTGAGACTGGATGGTGAAGTTTATTTCTTTTGTACATGTCAGGAAATGTGGGAGAGGAAAAGGCATTCCCTGGTTACTCATAGTCAAGAAGGTACTGATTATATGTGTTTATTTGTTAATGAATAAAATGCTATTTTGTTGAATGTTTCAGGGAAGCCTTTCATTGCAGCCCATGGAGTTGTTTTCTGCTTTTAATGCTTGCTTACAGCTTTGGTAGGCTCTTCTCAGGTGAGCAGCTGCGTACCAAAATGTCTCACTGACAGAATTGCCAAGGAATTCCATGGAGGATGGATGGTCTTGGTTGGAAAGTTACTTAATGGCTTTTAAAGTAGTGAGCAGATGATCATGCTGCTTAAGCAACAAACCTTGAACGCTGAGAACTCATGTTTTTAGTGTTGGCGTCAAATAAAATGAATAACAAATTGTATTTTACACATTGTAATAGTATGCATAATTGTTACCGGTCTTCAGGATAACAGGTCATATGGTAACTGGTAGTAGCCAGTATTACTTTTGCCTGGACACGCACCAGGCATTTGTGGGGATAGCTGCAAGAGGGATAATATTGAGAAATGTGAGGGAAAGCATGGCTTGTGCCAAGAGAAAGCGTTGGAGGAGGTGGGTACCTTTCCCCTCCTATTTCTTAACCAGCTTGTTCTAGAGCTGGAGGCCCAGAGTGCCTTGCCCCCAGTCAAGCCCACCAAAGGACCTAGTGGGTCTACCTGCACTAGTCTCCATGTTCCAGGACCAACCATATTCTCTCAGTTGGAGAAGGTGGAAGATACTGCCATCTGTGGTTCCTTGATTTCCTGAAAGTTCTTTGAGACTTATGTATGACCCTGCCCAAAGCTTTTTTTTCCCTCTCAGCAGGAGAGAAGGAGGCTGCAGACCACAGAAACTTCAGACATTTTGATTCTCTGCACTCATCAGGACTCTAAAGGCACAGGTCTGTGAGTGTAAAGGTTACAGGAATCGTGGGACAGAGTTTTGGTCTGAGCAGCAGTGTCCAAAGCAGCTAGTGTTCCATGATTTGAAAGATGAAACAGTGCAGAGTTATGGACTGTAAGAAACCCAAAAGGGTTTTTTGATAACAAAATATCACATTTGCTGTTTTATCATCTAAACCCAGAGGAGTGCCTCAATAAATATTTGTTAAATTAATTTTGGGTAAATATTCTTATTTCAGAAATATTGAAAACTGCATCCTAGATCTACCTTGTCCTCTCTGTATTTTCAAACATAAGGAAATGGGCACGAATAGCTAACTGGAGTGATAGGGTGAGGGATGAGGCATAGAATGGGGAGTGAGAGGTAGCATGTCTTCCCCATAAACATAGGTATTGGCAAAATCGTGGTTCAGATTTCACTTCCTTTAACTACTAGTTGTGTGATATTGAGCAAATTACTTAACTTTGAGCCAGAGTTTCTCCATTTAAAAGAATTGGAGTAACAATACCTACCTTATATGATTGTTGTGAAAAGTAAAAAAAAATTATGAGGACCTGCTTCCTGCTTAGTAAATGCTAAGTGACAGTGCAAATGTTAGATGTTATTGTTGATGCTAACAGCAATGTAATAAAATACTAACAATTGGAGTACTGCCAAGGAGTAGGACCCATGGAGGAAGGCATGAGTGCAAAGCTTGTGTGGAATGTATGGGCTTTGGGCCCCTGGATATGTAGAAAGGCAAATGGCTCCAAAACGTAGACTGATAATGATGGCTGCCCTTCTAAATCACAGTGGGCCAGGGATTTTGTATAGCTATTCTGAAGACTCACTGACACTCTGAGCTAGATATTCCCTCCATTTCACAGATGAGAAATCTGAGGCTGAGCCTGCCTGTGAAAGCTACTCTAGGTCATACCGTTAGTTAGTGTCAAAGCTGCATTTGACTCTGGTCGCTCTGGTTCATATGTTGACCCTGCCTCTCCAGGATTCAACATGGAATCAACAGTTCCCTGAATGACAGCTGAGCTCTATCCAGTTCGAATGCTTCAAAATGCTAGCTGTCTCACTCAGCAAAACGCTGTGAGTCTGTCCGGAGTAGAGAGGCAGGTGTTGAGAGTAAGCCACCATAGCAAGCTAGGTCTATCTTTGGGGAAAGGAGCAGAGAAGGAGGCTCTGCTAGATCTAACTTAACTTTGAGCAGCACATGGATGATGTGCTGAGATACCCAGGTATCCCTTTTCTTAACAAGTGCATCTGAGAGGAGCCCAGCAGGTGTGTGGTCGATATGCTGCCCTGTGGAGGGTGGCCATTTATTGAATTCCTATTCCACTCAACTTCAGTTCACTTGACTTTTGAGGGGTTGCAACATGCCCTTGCCTCTTAAGCTGCACTTTCTCTAGAGTTGCTGTGTGACTGATTGCTGTGTGACTGATTCTTTGTCAGACTTAGAAGTTCAGATGATATTGATTTTAAATAGACCCATGGGGTTTGAGAACAGTTAGAGTACAGATGAGGAGAGGTTAAGTTTTTCCTAAACTCAAGTTGTCAGTAGTAAACTCATCATCCCCTAGTAAGGGGCCTAATCATGGATATAATAATGTATGTTTTTTCATTCATTTATCCATCAAACATTTATTAAAAGCCTACTGTGCATGGCAGTGCGTACTAAATGCTAGACATATAGAGATAAATATATAAACAATACCTGTCCTAGAGGGCGAAGTAGAGAGCCTGAGGGTGGCATTCAGGTTAGTCTGGGAAATAAATGCTCCAAGATCTTTTGCAAAAATGTGACATTTTTTTTTCTTTAGAGGACACGAGTCACGTTTGTTTTATTCACAGTTGTAGCCTGTCTCCTTTGACTTAGCACAGAATTTGGCTTAGCTGAGTACCCAAGATGTTTTGTGAAATGACTTATTAATAATATTTCTCATCTTTTATTATTATGTTATATTATTAATAATTCCAATTACATGTTCAAGTGGCCAAAATGAGTTAATTTAACCCATGAGCTCTTTTTGCTCCCTTTAGTGAGCTAGAAAATTTCGGTTGCCAAAGTCAACCTGGTAGCCAAATGTTTAAATTCTGGTAATTAATGATTGTGCTTAGTCACAGGTTTGGCGAATGATTTATTTTTAATAAAAGCAGAAGGCTGTGACAAGCTCAGCAAATCCGTTGGTGGTTTTAAGACATTACACCAGGTTGCTTAGGAAAATTTCCCAGCAAATGAGACCTATTAGGTTATATAAGATTCTTGTAAGACAACTAGGAGAATAACTTTAAAAGTTACATCTATCTTTTTATTTAACAGCAGAAATTACATGAAAAAAGGTAAGATTATGGGAAATTTATTAGCTATTTGATGACTTTTTTATGATTTAAAAGAGTAATAGATATTAATTTCTCACAGAAGCTTAATTATAGTTCTAAAGTAGAAATAATAGTTTCTGTTTGATTACTAATTTTTTTTAGAGTCACTTCCATCTACTTTTCGATGGTTTTAGTTACCCTTACCTTTAAAATTAAAACTATAAATTTAAGGCTAAATACCTCAATGTAGTGTTTATGAAATTGATTAAAATATATAGAATGTTCCAGTGCACTCTGAAACCACAGCAAGTACCAGAGATTTGATGTTTGAAAAGTGTTTTAATCAGTGTTAGATTTGGAATTACTGCCAGCTGATTCCTGAATTTTCAGGCCTAGGCCTTAGCAACACATTATCCAGATGTTTATAAAATGCCATTTTACTAATGTCCTGTTTATACTTTGTGGTTAAAAAAAAAATCTGTCTACTTCAAAGTACCAGATGAAAGTATTTTACATCAACTAAATATTATACTCGAGCTGTTCTTCAGCCCTTCACACCCACCCTTCTGCCTTAAAGGGACTTATTCCATATCATCACCTATTTTCTCCACGTTTGACAAAAATTCAGCCAGTTTTTGTGGAATTTTGTGTGAATGCTAAGTCCTTGGTAGTGCTTCTTGTACCTGCCCTAGCTCTCCTAGTTTACTCTATAGTCTATCTTTGAAAGAAAAGTTTAATTTCCCAATTTCTTAAGCCAGATTATTAATTGAAACTATGTAAAATGAATGGAGGAACACCCATTAATTCCTCAAAACTCAGCAGCATAATCTAATCCTTTGAAAAATCTCTCTGCTTAACTCATCATTATTAATCAGTTTAAGACAATTTAGAAAGGTATATAGGGAGAAAGAAGTAGAAAAAAGAGGGGAATAAGGCAATATTAAAGCTTACACTTTATATTCAGGTTCAGAGGATAAAAAAACTTTTACCTTTTCATCTGTTTTTTGAGTCATTTTTTGCTGCATAAATTTGCATATATACCGTTGGGGTTAGAGTATATGCACACTTTTGAAACATGTTTTAACTGTTTACTTGTATCACTAAATATTCATCAAAATATAGTGTTTAATGGCTGCATAGTTATTTGTGTGATTTTACCATCCTTTATTTTGTTTTTCCTATCTTCTTATGGTGCCCAGTCTCAGTCCCCTCATGATTCCCATCTACCTTTTGTCTTCCCTTAGTCCCTCTTGGCTCTCTATGGTATTCAGAGTTGAAAACAATGGTCATGAAGCCCTCACTGAGGTCAGGAGAACAATGCATGAATGAAGTGAGAATATCTACAGAGATAGGAAATGTAAGAAAATACCAAACAGAAGTCACAGAGCTGAAGAATGCAATAACTCCACTAAAAATTTCTATGAGGGGTTCAGTAGCAGACAAGATCAAGCAGAAAAAGGGATCAGTGAACTTGAAGACAGGGCACTGGAATTTATCCAATCAGAGCAGCAAAAAGAAAAAAAGAATGAAAAAGAGTGAAGACAGCTTGAGGGACTTATGGGAGACTATCAAGAGGACCAATGTTTGCATTATAGCAGTTCCAGAAAGAGAAGGAAGAAAAAAAAGTGCAGAAAGCTTATTCAAACAAATAATGGCTGAAAACTTCCCTAACCTGGGGAAAGAAACAGACATCCAGATACAGGAATCCCAGAGAGCTGCTCTGTAGAAGAAGAATCTAAAGAGACCCACACTGGGACACATTTTAATCACACTGTCAAAAGTTAAAGCCAAAGAGATAATCTTAAAAGCAGCAAGAAAAAAACAGCTTGTTATGTACAAGGGAACCCCAATAAGATTAAAGGCATATTTTTCAGCAGAAACTTTACAAGCCAGAAGGAGTAGCATGATATATTCAAAATTTGGGAAGAAAAAAACCTGTCAACCAAGACTACACTACCTGGTAAAGTTGTCCTTCGTAATTGAAAGAAAGATAGAGTTTCTAGACAGGCAAAAGCTGAAAGGGTTCATCATCACTAGACCAGCCTTACTAGAAGTGTTGAAGGGAATTCTTCAAGATGAAATGAAAATTGAAATTCTTCAAGATGAAATGCCAATTAGTGACAGGAAAACTTAAGAAAGTATAAATCTCACTGGTAAAGGTAAATATATAGTTAAATTCAGAATACTCCAGTGTTGTAATGGTGGTGGGCAAATCACTTATAAATCCATTATGAAGGTTAAAAGACAAAAGTAGTAAAATAACTATAACTACAAAAATTGATTAATGTGCACACAAGGTAAAAATATATAAATTGTGACATCAAAAATAAAATGTGGGTGTGGGGAGAAAGTAAAAATGTAAAGCTTTAGTATGTGTTCGAAGTTAAGCTGTTATGAGTTTAAAATAGACTGTTATAAATATAAGATGCTTTATGTAAGCCTCACTGTAATCACAAAGCAAAAACCTGTAGTAGGTACATAGAAGATAAAGAAAATGATTCTAAGCATAACATTACTGAGAATCATCAAATCACAAAGAGAACAAAAGAAGAAGAAAGGAACAAAAGAATTACAAAAGAGCCAGAAAACAATTCACAAAACGGCAATAAGTATACCTGTAAATAATTACTTTAAATGTAAATTGACTAAACTTTCCAATTAAAATACATACAGTGGCTGAATGGATAAAAAACAAAACAAAAAGAACAAGAACCAACTATATTCTGCCTAAAAGAGATTCACTTTAGCTTTAATAGAGTGAAAGTGAAGAGATAGAAAAATATACCTCATGTAAATGTAAACCGAAAGAAAGCAGAGGTAGCAATACTGATATCAGACAATATAGACTGATATCAGACAATAAGCCAAAGACTGTAATAAGAGATAAATATACAAAAATCAGTTGCATCTCTACACACTAATAAGGAACTATAAGGAACTATCAGAAGAAGAAAACAATCCCATTTACAATTGCATAAAAAAGGACAAAATACCTAGGAATAAATATAACCAAGGAGGTAAATACCTGTTCTCAGAAAACTATAAGACATTGATGAAAGAAGTTGAGGAAGACACAAATGAAAAGATATTCTTTACTCATGGATTAGAAGAATTAGTATTGTTAAAATGCTCATTCTTTGCAAATCAATCTACAGATTCAATGCAGTCCCTCAAATTTTCAATGGCACTTTTCACATAAATAGAAAATAATTCCTAAAATTTGTATGTAACCACTAAAGACCTTTAATAGCCAAAGCAATCCTGAGAAAGAGGAACAAAGCCTGAGGCATTACATGGCTTGATTTCAAACTACATTACAAAGCTATAGTAATCAAAACAGTACAGTATTGGCATGAAAACAAACACATTGATCACTGGAACAGAATAGAGAGCCCAGAAATCAACCCATGCATGTAAGGTTAATTAATTTACCACAATGGTGCCAAGAATATATGATGGGGAAAGGGTAGGTTTTTTTCGATAAATAATGTTGGGAAAACTGGACAGCCACATGCAAAAGAATGAAACTGGGTCCCTGTCTTAGACCACATACACAAAAATCAACTAAAATGGATTAAAGCCTTGAACATAAGACCTGAATCCATAAAATTCTTAGTAGAAAATATAAGCGGTAAGCTCCTGACATTGGTCTTACCAGTGATTTTTTGGATTTGATACCAAAAGCAAAAGCAACAAAAGCAAAAATAAACAAGTTGGTCTACATCAAACTAAAAATCTTCTGCACAGTAAAGGATACCATCAACAAATGATAAGGCAGTTTACTGAATGGGAGAAAATATTTGCAAATTGTGTATCTGTTAAGGGTTAATATCCAAAAAACAAATAATTTGATTAAAAATGGGCAGAGGAACTGAATAGATTCCTTTCTAAAGAAGACATACATATGGCCAACAGGGAAATGCAAACCAAAATCACAATGAGATATTGTTAGAATACCTATCATCAAACAGAAAAGAGATGAGTGTTGGTAAGTATATGGAGGAAAGGAACCCTTATTCACTGTTGGTGGGAATGTAAATTGGTGCAGCCACTATGAAAAGCAGTATGGAGGTTCCTCATAAAACTAAAACTACCATATGATCCAGCAATTCCACTTCTAGGTATACATCCAGAGGAAATAAAAACAGGATATCAAAGAGATATCCGAAACCACATGTTCATTGCAATAATATTCACAATAGACAAAATATATAAACAATATATGTGTCTGTTAACAGATAAACGGATAAAGATGTTGATATGTATATGTGTATATGTGTTTGTGTGTATATATATATATATATATATGTATACACAAACACACACACAATGGGATCTTATTTGGCCATAAGAAAGAGGGAGGTCATACCATTTGTGACAACACGAATGGATCTTGAGGGCACTCTGCTAAGTGAAATAAGGTAGACAAAGAAAGACAAATACTGCATGCATCACTTATATATGGAATCTAATAAAAGGTCTAACTGATAGAAACAGAGAGTAGAAAAGTGATTGTGAGGGCCCATGTGTGTGGGAATGAAGGGGAATAGGAAGAGGTTGGTAAACGGCTTCAAACCTTCAGCTGTGAGATGAGTAAGGTCTGAGGATCTGATGTAAAGCGTGGTGACTGTAACTGATAACACTGTACAGTTGACCCTTGAAGAACTCTAGGGTTAGGGGCACTGACTCTATGCAGTTGAAAATCTGCATATAACTTTACAGTTGGCCCTCTATGTATGTGATTCCCCATCTGAGGATTCAACCAACTCCTGATTGTGTAGTACTGTAGTACACATTTATTGAAAACTAATCCATGATATAAGTGGACCTGAACGTTCAAACCCATGTTGTTCAAGGGTCAACGGTATTATATATTTGAAATTTGCTAAGAGAGCAGAATTTAAATGTTCTCACCAAAAAAAAAAAAGAAAAGGATAAATATGTGAGGTGATGGATATTTTAATTAACTCAAGGGGGGGATCCTTTCACAATGTATACATATGTCAATCATCTTGATGTAATATTTAAATATCTTATGATTTCCTATGTCAATTATATCTTTCTAAAAGGCTGAAATTTAAAAAAAATTATCATTTAAATGACGAGAATCTTAGGGGCTGTTTGTTTTCATAGTATAACTTAGCCTATCTTGGTCTCAAAGTTCACTATTTCTTACCAAGAGCACTTGAGCTATTCACAGACTCTGTGTTTGTCAGTTCACTTCAGAAATGAGTATATAGGCACCTATCTCAGAATTGAGATGCAGATTAAATAAGGGTAATGTATGAAATTGCTTAGCTCAATATGTATCTTCATATTCAATAGATATTATTGAATTTTGCTATTAACAGTAATCATCATTAAAATGATAAATTTTAAAAAATTTCAGCCTTTCATCATCATTGTTACTAGTGTGATGTGTGGCAAAATAATACAGATTCTATATAGTTTAAGGGGATGGACCTGAGACAGACTGCCAGGGTTCAGTTCTAGCTTTGTCAGCTTCTAGCTGTGAGACTGTGGGCTTTGCCTCTCTGTGCTTCAACTTCCTCATCTGTAAAGTGGGGACAAGTCCTTACTTCATAGGGTTGCAGTGACTGGTAAATGAATTAATGCATTCATTAAAACACTCAGCACACTGCCAGCCCCATAGCAAGTTCTCTAAGTGCTAGCTATTATCAGTAAGTGCTAGCTATTCCAAAGAATAGCTAGCACTTACTTTGGAACATTCCATGGACTGCTCTGTTAGAGAGTTTAACTTCTCTTCATGGTATTTTGTCATTTTTGATAGAAGGGTTTATGTTTTAGAGATCCATGGAACAAGAAGATCACCTTTCCTTAACAGTGTAGGGTTCGAAGCTCCACTACCTATTTGAGTAAATGTCTTTTCATGGTGCCTAAAATAAGGGGAAAAAAGCTGATACCAAAGTAAAGCTTTAAAAAGGGCCAAGAGAAGGAAATCTTTAAATCCAAGGGCAGAGCATCCATTTTTATTTCATCAAAACGTATTGTCTAAGCAAACTTACTGATAATGATGCATAGATGCTGTTTGTAGACATTATTTTGCTCTGAAGTGACTGAGTGCTGATTTCCTATCTGTGCAAGCAGCCTTTTCAGAATTCATTCTGTGCTCCTCTACATCATTGTGGCATGGAGATCTCATATATGACTTGTCTAAAGATTAGAAGACTAAAAATGTGTACCTGTTGACTCAGAGGCTGAGAAGATGTACACAAATGTGAATAAACAGTTGAAACACTACCAGATGCACAGGAAGAGCCCTTGAACGCAAATGTGATTGACATCAAGAAAATATTAGCTTTGAAGTTCTGCCTAGATGGCACGTCGATAGACTGGCACTGCAGCAGGATTCAGCTGCAAGGATTTCATGTAATTGATGGTGGAAGAAAGGAAAATTTCAACAGATATTTTTCTATTAATTTGCCACAGGTGCTCAAATGCCTGTGACCTGGAATTTCAAGTATTCAAATTGCTACTATGATAGCTTCAGGCTTTGCTTCCACGTTATTTTACGGACTGTGGCACAGACTTTTAAGGATTTAATTCTGTTTATTGGTAATGCTGCAGTTCACATGATTTCAGTCTAACAGGATGACTAATTTCTCAATGAATCAAGTGACTCTTGACTCAATATACATCAATCTTTATCATGCACATAGCTTTATTTAACTTAACATTATTTTTATCTACATGTTTCCATGTATAGCTTTTGGCCATTTACTTGCCATGCTACCCTTTCATTTTCCTGCTACCTCTCCTGAAGTTCCTCTGCTGGACTGTTTCTAGATTTTCACATTTATACACAGAGGCAGGGAACACCCTAGTATAAATTATTATTTTTTCATTTTACGGTATTGCCATGGAGTTTATTCTCTAAAGCAGAATAACTGAAAAAAAGTAAGAATTTTTATAGTTCTTGCTACATACTGGGATATCACACTATAGAAATATCAAACTAATTTACAGTACCATCAGCATGGGATATATGTATACTTTCCCTCACCATTTACACAATATTGGATTTTATTTTATTAATAATTTATGTATGTAATGGCTTTAAAAATTAACCATTAACCACACCTAACCATTTTAAGTGTACAAGTTAGTGGTATTAAATATATTCGTAATGTTGTGCAGCCATCAAATCACCCATCTCCATAACTCTTTTTACCTTGTAAATCTCAAACTCTATCCCCATGAAAGAATAACTCCCCAGTGTCCCCTTCCCCCAGCCCCTGGAAACCACCATTCTACTTTCTGCCTCTATGATTTTGACTGTTCTCAGTAGCTCATGTAAGTGGAATTATACAATATTTGTCTTTTTTGACTGCCTTACTTCACTTAGCATAATGCCCTCAATATTCATCCACGTTGTGGCATATGTCAGAATTTCCTTACTTTTTTTTTTTTTTTTTTTGGCGGTACGCGGGCCTCTCACTATTGTGGCCTCTCCCGTTGTGGAGCAACAGGCTCCGGACCCGCAGGCTCAGCGGCCATGGCTCACGGGCCTAGCCGCTCCGCGGCATGTGGGATCTTCGCAGACCGGGGCACGAACCCGTGTCCCCTGCATCGGCAGGCAGACTCTCAACCACTGCGCCACTAGGGAAGCCCTGTTTTGTAATTTTTATTGTACAAGTCTTCAACTCTTTGGTTAAGTTAATTCCCAAGTATTCTATTCTTTTTGATGTTATTGTAAATGGAATTGTTTTTTTTTTTCAGCTTGTTCATTGTTTATGTCTAGATATGCAATTGATTTTTGTGTGTTGGTTTTGTATCCTGCTACTTTGCTGAATTCATTTCCAGTAGTTTTTTTGTGGAATCTTTAGGGTTTTCTACATATAATATGATCTGTGAACAGATATAATTTTACTTCTCTCTTTCTAATTTAGATGCCTTTTATTTATTTATTTATTTTCTTGCCTGGTTGCTCTGCCAAGAACTTCCAGTACTATGTGAAACAGAAATTGCAAGTGTCCTTTTGCCTCGTTCCTGATCTTAGTGAAAAAACTTTCAGTCTTTCACCGTTGAGTATGATGTTTGCTGTGGGTTTTTCATATATGTCTTTAGTTATGTTGAAGTAGTTTCCTTCTATTACTAGTTTGTTGAGTGTTTTTATCATGAAAGAGTCTTGACATTTGTTATGTTTTTTTCTTCATCAAATAAGGTGATCACGTGGGCTTTTTCTTTCATTCCGTTAATGTGGTATATTACACCAGTCGAATTTGTATGTTGAACCATCCTTACATTCTAGGAATAAATCCCACTTGGTCATCGTGTATAATCCTTTTAATATGCTCCTGAATTCTGTTTGCTAGTATTTTGTTGAGGATTTTTGCGTCAAAGTTATGAAGGGATATTTGTTGGTAGCTTTCTTTCCTTGTAGTGTCTTTACCTGGCTTTGGTATCAGGGTAATGCTGGCTTCATGGAATGAGCTAGGAAGTAGTCCCTCCTCTTAAATTTTTTTGGAAATAGTTTGAGAAGGGTTAGTGTTAGTTCTTCAAATGTTTGGTAGAATCCACCATTGAAGCCATCAGTTGGGAAATTTTTTTGATTACTGATTTAGTTTTCTTATTAGTTACAGATGTATTCAGATTTTCTGTTTCTTCATGATTCAGTCTTGGTAGGTTTTGTGTTTCTAGAAATTAGTCTATTTCATCTAGGTTATCCAATTTGGTAACATATAATTGTTCATAGTACTCTCTTATAATCCTTTTTATTTTTGAGCAATTGGTCGTAATGTCCTCACTTTCATTTATGATTTTAGAAATTTGATTCTGCTTTCTTTATTTCTTAGTCCAGATAACTAAAGGTTTGTTAATTTTGTTGATCTTTTCAAAGAACCAACTTTTGGTTTCATTGATTTTCTCTGTTGTTTTTCTGTTCTCTGTTTCCTTTATCTCTGGTCTAAACTTTATTTTCTTCCTTCTGCTAGCTTTGGGTTTAGTTTGTTTTTTACTTTCTAGTTCCTTAAGTTGTAAAGTTCGGTTGCTTTTTGAGATCTTTCTTGTTTTTTAATGTAAGCATTTATAGCTATAATTTTCCCCCTTAGCACTGCTTTTGCTGTGTCCCATAAGCTTTGGTATGTTGTATTTTTGTTTTCTCTCCTCTCTAAATATTTTATAATTTCCCTTGTGATTTTTTTCTTTGATCCAATGGTTGGTTAAGAGTGTGTCATTTACTTTCCACAAATTTGTGAATTTTCAAGTTTTCCTTCTGATATTTATTTCTAATTTTATTTTGCTGTGGTATGTGGGACATACTTTGCATATGTATCTTTTTAAAGCTATTGAGACTTAGTTTTGGGCCTAACATTTGGTCTACCCTGGAAAACATTTCATGTGGACCTGAGAAGAATGTGTATGCTGTTGTTGTGTAGAGTGGTCTGTATATGTCTGTTAGATCTTGTTACTTTATTGCATTAAGTCCTCTATTTCCTTACTTATCTTCAGTCTGCTTGTTGTCCATTATTGAGAGTTGAGTATTGAAGTCTACTATTTTAGAACTGTCTATTTCTACCTTCAATTCTAATTCTGTCAGTGTTTGTTTCATATATATTGATAGTCTGTCATTAGGTGCGTACATGTTTATAATTGCCATATCTTCTTCCTGTATCGACCCTTTTATTAATAAATAATGTCCTTCTTTTTCTCTTATAAACTCTTTTTGTTTCAAAGTCTATTTTGTGTGATGTTAGTATAGCCATCCCTGTTCTCCTTTGCTTACTATTTGCAAGGAATATCTTTCTCCATTCTTTCACTTTCAATATGTTTGTGTCTTTGGCTTCAAAGTAAGTCTCTTGTAGATAGGAGATGGTTGAATCACTTAAAAATCAATTTTGCCAATCTTTGTCTTTTGATTAGAGAGTTTAATCCATTTACATTTATAGTAATTATTGATAAGTAGGGACTTCTGTCATTTTGCTATTTGCTTTCTTTATACCTTTTAGCTTTTTTGTCCCTCATTTCCTGCATTACTATCTTCTTTTATGTTTAGTTTATTATTTTGTAGTGGAATGTTTACATTTCTTTCTCATTTCCTTTTCTTTATATTCTAGAGCTATTTTGTTTGTGGTTACCATGGGGATTACATTTAACATTCTAAAGTTATAACACTAATTTGAATTTAGATTAGCTTAACTTCAGTGACATATAGAAACTCTGTTCCTTTATAGCTCCTTCCCCAACCTTTTTGGTTGTCGATGTTACAAAATTATGTGTTCGTATATTATGTGCCCCAGTATATAAACTAAAAATTATTTTAAATGCATTAGTCTCTTAAATCATACAAAAAACTGAAAGTGGAGCTACAATCCATTATTACAATAAAAATAGCTCTAATAATTGCCTATTTATTTACCTTTAGTGTGATCTTTATTTCTTTATATAGCTTCAGGTTACTGTCTAGTGTCCTTTCATTTCACCCTGCAGGACTCCCTTGAGTGGTTCTTGAAGGGCAGGTTTACTCTGCCGTCTTCCAAGAATCTTCTATAATGCCTTCTTTCAGTAATTTGGATTTATTTACTTGATATGGAGCTGAATGTTTTAAAAAGGAAAGTTTTAATATTTATAATTTTATTTTATTTTATTTTATTTATTTATTTATTTATTTATTTTGCGGTATGCGGGCTTCTCACTGTTGTGGCCTCTCCTGTTGTGGAGCACAGACACGCAGGCTCAGCGGCCATGGCTCACGGGCCCAGCTGCTCCGCGGCATGTGGGATCTTCCCGGACTGGGGCATGAACCCATGTCCCCTGCATTGGCAGGTAGACTCTCAACCACTGCGCCACCAGGGAAGCCCTAATATTTATAATTTTTAAATATGCAATATACTGATTTTTCTACTTTGGTTGTTGCAAATGTTGGGAATATATTTGGCTGCAAATAAAAGTAAATTTAACTTTTATTCAGGATTCTTTAGAAAAAGGGAACCAATAGGAGATATATATGTGTGTGTGTGTGTGTGTGTGTGTGTGTGTGTGTGTGTGTGTATGTTCAACAAATATATATACAGAATATATGTATTTGTTGAACACTTAAAAATATGGTAGAAACTATAAATACTTAAAATATGGTAGAAGCTACATGTTCTTGCTGTACAAAGAATAATTACACATGGTCGAGACTCTTGAGGAGCTCATATTTAGTGGGTGGTGTTTAAACACATGAATATAACAATATCATTAGGATTATAAACAGAAATATAGAGGGGGAAGCAGGGGTACACAGGGGAGTGAGTCTCCAACTCTGCCTTAGTGGTATTCAAAAGTCTTTATAGAGAAAGGGCTATTTGAATTGATCATTGAAGGAAAATGCCCAGGCATTTTCTTGGTCCTCCTTTAAGGAGAGTGAATCAGTGTATTTCTTAGATAAGACTATGCAATGATGAAAGTGTTACAAAAAAATGGTTCTATGGTCAATTAAGTTTGGGAATGCTTAGTTAGTCAAACATTTTTCTTAGGTATGTTACTTCTCAGAGCCTATCAATAGCCTAATGTGCTTCTTGACTCCTCAAAACAGGGAAATAATGCTCAGTGTTTCATGACTGTATCTCAACAGGGAATCTTTTGCCCCTTACAAGGTTTCTTAGACCTAGTATTCTGCAGAAAACACCTTGAGAACGTGACTCTAGTGTTTCCTTCAGTACTTAGCTGATGCTTTATTTTTAATTATTAAATTTTTAATTTTTTTGATTGAAGTATAGTTGACTTACAATATTGTGCTAATTTCAGGTGTACAGCATAGTTTCAGGTGTACAGCATACAGTTTTTTTTCCATATTATATTCTATGTTATTATAAGATATTGGGTATAATTCCCTATGCTATACAGTAAATCCTTGTTGCTTATCTATTTTGTATATAGTAGTTTGTATCTGTTAATCCCATACCTCTAATTTGTCTCTCCTTCCCTCCACTTTGATAGTCATAAGTTTGTTTTCTATGTCTGTGAGTCTGTTTCTGTGTTGTATATAGATTCATTTGTATTACTTTTTACATTCCATATGTGAGTGATATCATACAGTGTTTGTCTTTCTCTGACTTATTTCACTAGGTATAATGTTCTCTAGGTCCATCTGCGTTGGTGCAAATGGCAATATTTCATTCTTTTTTATGGCTGGGTAATATTCCATTGTGTATGTATCATTGTGTGTGTGTGTATATATATATATATATACACACACACACAAACCCCACATCTTCTTAAGCCAGTTGTCTGTTGGTGGGCATTTGGGTTGCCTCCATGTGTTAGCTGTTGTAAATACTACTGCTGTGAACATTGAGGTGCATGTATCTTTTCAAATTAGTGCTTTTGTTTTTTCTGGATATATACCCAGGAGTGGAGTTTCTGGATCATATGGTAGTTCTATTTTTAGTTTTTTAAGGAACCTCCATACTGTTTTCCATAGTGGCTGCACCAATTTACATTCCCACCAACAGTGTATTCCCTTTTCTCCACATCCTCTCCAACATTTGTTATTTGTAAACTTTTTGATGATAGCTATTCTATTGGTGTGAGGTGATACCTTATTGTGGTTTTGATTTGCATTTCTCTAATAATTAGCAGTGTCCTTCCCTCTTTTCTTCTTGCTTAGCCTGGGTAAAAGTTTGTCAATTTTCTTTACCTTTGAAAAAAATAAGCAGCTCTTAGTTTCATTGATTTCTTTCTATTGTTTTTCTGATCTCTGTTTTATTTATTTCCTCTCTGATCTTTATTATTTCCTTTCTTCTGCTGACTTTAGGGTTCATTTGCTCTCTTTTTGGTAATTATCTTAGGTGGTAGGTTAGGTTGTTTATTTGAGATTTTTCTTTTTTCTTGAGGAAGGCCTGTATTGCTATGAACTTCCCTTTTAGAACTGCTTTTGCTGCATCCCATCGATTTTGTAAAGTTGTGTTTTCATTTTCGTTTGTCTTGAGATTTTTTTTTGCTTTCTTCTTTGATTTCATCATTGGACTATTGGTTTCTTAGTAGCATGTTGTTTAGCTTCCACATGTTTGTTCTTTTCTCATTTTTCTTTCTGTAGTTGATTTTTAGTTTCTTACTGTTGTGGTCGGAAAAGATGTTTGATATTATTTCTATCCTTTTACATTTGTGGAGGCTTGTTTTGTGACTCAGTGTATGGTCTATCCTGGAGAATGTTCCATGCATGCTTTGAGAGAATGTGTCTTCTGTTTTTTGGGGGGTGTAATGTCCTGTAGATATCAATTAAGTCCAACTAGTCTATTGTGTGATTTAGGACCTCTCTTACCTTATTGATTTTCTGTCTGGGCGATCTGTCCATTGATGTCAGTAGGGTGTTAAAGTCCTACTATTATTGTATTATTGTCAATTTCTCCCTTTATGTCTCTTAGTATTTGCTTTATATATTTAGGTGCTGCTGTATTGGATGTATGTATGTTAACAAGTGTAATATCTTCTTGTATTGATCCCTTTATCATTATATAATGCCTTTCTAGTCTTTCTTATGGCCTTGGTTTTAAAGTCTATTTTGTCTCATACGAATATTGCTACCCCCTCTTTTTTGTCATTTCCATTTGCATGAAATGTCTTTTTCCATCCTCTCACTTTGTCTGCATGTGTCTTTTGCCCTGAAGTGAGTCTCTTGTAGGCAGCATATTGAAGGTTCTTGCTTTTTTTTTTTAATCCACTAAGTCACTCTATGTCTTTTGATCAGAACATTTAGTCCATTGACATTTGATGTGATTATTGATAGGTATGTACTACTTTATTCCTTGTTTTCCAGTTGTTTTTGGAGTCTTTCTTTGTTCATTTCTTCTTTTTGTTTTTCCTATTGTGGTTTGATGATTTTTTTTTTTTTGTAGTATGCTTCAGTTCCTTTCTTTTTGGTTTTTTGGTGGGTTTGGATTTGTTGTTACCATGGGGTTCATGTATGTTGACTTATAACTATATATAGTTGCTTTAAAGTGATCATCGTTTAAGTTCAGACACATTCTAAAAGATCTACATTTTTTACTCCCCTCCGCCACATTTTGTGTTTTGGATGTCCTATTTTGTATCTTCATGCTTATCCCTTTTACTGTTTATTGTAGTTATAGTCACTTTTACAACTTAAAAAAAAATCTGGCTTACTTAAGTGATCTTACTAAGTGATCTTAGTCTGTATTTGCCTTTCCAGTTAGGATTTTTCCTTTCCTATGGATTCTTGCTTCTTTTCCATTTAGATAAGATCTTTCAACATTTCTTTTAGGGTAGGTTTAGTATTGCTGAATTCTTTTAGATTTTCTTGTCTGATAAATTCTTTATCTCTTCTTCTCTTCTAAATGATAATCTTGCTGGATAGAATATCCTAGGTTGCAGATTTTTCCCTTTCAGGACTTTGAATATATCATGCCACACACTTCTGGCCCACCAAGTTTCTGCAGAGAAATCAGCTGGTAGCCTTTATGGGGGTTCCCTTGTAAGTGACACTTTGTTTTTCTCTTGCTGCCTTTAGAATTCTCTTTAACTTTTGCTATTTTAATTATGATATGCCTTGGTGTGGGTCTGTCTTGGTTCATCTTGTTTGGGACTTTCTGTTCTTCCTGTACCTGGATATCTGGTTCTTTCTTTAGGTTCAGGAAGTTTCCAGCCATAATTTTTTCAAATACATTTTTGATCTCCTTCTCTCTCTCTTCTCCTTCTGGAACCCCTATTATGTGTAAGTTGGCATATTATCCCAGAGATCTTGTATGTTGTTTTTTTTTTCCATTTGTTTTTCTGTCTGCTCTTCTAATTGGGCAATTTCCCTTATTCTATTTTCCAGATCACTTATTTGTTCTTCTGTTCTTCTGTGTCATTTACTCAGCTATTCATTGCTTCTAGATTGCTTTCTAATCTCAGAAATTGAATTATCTATTTTTGATTGGGTCATCTTTATAGTTTCTGGTTCCTTGTTACAATGATCTGCATTTATATTAATAGTCTTTCTTAATTCATTTAGCACTTTTATTACCTCCTTTTTGAATTCAGTGTCTGGTAGACTGATGATCTCTGTTTCATTATTTAGTTTTTCAGGTGTTTTCTCTTGCTCTTTTAATTGGGAGTAGTTCCTCTGCCTTTTCATTTTACTCAACTTTCTCTGTCTCTGTGAATTTAGGAGGAATAGTTACCTATTGTGGTCTTGAAGGGGTGTTTTTATGTGGGAGTGTCCCTATGTAGACTGTGTTTATCCAATGTCTTTGGTGTGAGGGCTGGTTCTGATGTAGACACCAGCCATGTCTTTCCTCGGGGTGTGCTGGCCATCATCACCTTGGTAGGGAGTGTAGTTGGTGTTGGAGGATTGAAAGCCTATGCAGCATGTGAAGTGGAACTTTCTCTCTGCTCCATAGCTATCGCTGGCCTGTTGGGGTGGGGTCTGCTCCCCAGTTGCTGGAGCAGAAGTCCTGAGGGTTGGGCTCAAGCAGACTCTGTTCCCTTTGAGTGTGTGTTTTGCCCCAAAGTAAGTGAGGCTTGTGCACTCACAGAGATCTGATGGTATCGCCTGTGTAGGTGTCTGCAGGTCCACTCAGTCGCAGCCCAAGTTGTGTCCCTTCCCCTGTTGTAGTCATCTAGTACAATGTCATCTAGCATTGTGTGATCTAGGGCAAGGCTGTGGTGTGGAGTGGGTGGGGGTTGGGAGTTGGGGCACTGTGGCTGGAGAAATTGAGGTGGGCTGCTTCATTAGTGCAGACTGAGTTAGCGCCAGCACTGGTTGCAGCTGCCCCACCTGGACCATACCCCACACCCCCTAGCCTCCTCTGCATCTCTAGATTGAGTCTTCTCCCAGGGCCTGTCTACCTCAGATCCAGTGCCAAGATGTGGTGTGGAGTGGGCAGGGCCGGGGTGTTCACCCCACTTGGATTCAGAAGAGTGGTGAGGTGGCAGCCACCATGCAGAGCTCTCTCTACTCTGTTTGTTGGCAAGCCAGCACCTGCACACTCTTTATGAGTAGAGTCTAGGCTTCTCCAGCCCTTCTCCAGTTCCTGCGGTTCTCCCAGCAGCCAAGAGGGCTTGTCTTCTCCATGTAGGACCCCAAGACTGGGACACCCAGTCTGTCGCTCAGCCTACTCAGTCCCCAGGGCGAGGGTCTGCCTGTGAAGACCTTCTTTTTCTTTCAGATCCCTCCCAGCAGTGGAGGTCCCAACCCTATCTATGCCTTTTTTCCATCCTTACCCAGTTATGTGGAAATCTTCCTTGCAGCTTTGGTTGTACAGGAGTTCTTCTGCCAATTTCCAGGTAGTTTTCCATGAGAATTGTTCCACGTGTAGATGTATTTTTGATGTGTTTGTGGGGGGAGGTGAGCTCCACATCCTCCTACTCTGCCATCTTGATCTGACCTTTGTATGATTATCTGATGCTTTGTTTTAAAAATATTTTCTTCATGTCAAGAAAGAAATCAACCATTCCTTTTTTTCCCCCAGAGTTTTAATCAAGGATGCAAATTAGGGACTTCCCTGGTGGTCCAGTGGTTAAGACTTCACCTTCCAATGCAGGAGGTGTGGGTTCGACCACTGGTTGAGGAGCTAAGATCCCACATGCCTTGCAGACAAGAAACCCCCCAAACATAAAATAGTAGAAGCAATATTATAAGAAATTCAATAAAGACTTTAAAAATGGTCCACATCAAAAAAAAAAAGAATGGATATTAAATAATTCAAATGGCTTTATCTTGTTTCCCTTCTGACAAAATATGCTGTCTAGTTTGTTTAGGCTTTTATAACAAAAATACTATGGACTGGGGTCTTATGAACAACCAACGGTTATTTCTTACAGTTTTGTAAGCTGGGAAGTCCCAAGATCATGGTGCCCGCACACTCAGTGTCTGGCGAGCACCCAGTTCCTAGACAACTGTTTTTTCACTGTAACCTCATGTGGTGGAAGGAGTGAGGGATCTTTCTGGGGCCACTTTTATAAGGGTACTAATACCACGCAGGTAGGCTATGTCCTCATGACCTAGTCACTTGCCAAAGACCCCACCTCCTAAAACCATCACCATGTGGGGTTAGAATTCCAACATATACATTTTGGAGGGACACAAACATTCAGTCTATTAGTCTATTAGTTATATCTTCAGTTCTGTTCTAATAAGAGGATGTTGGGCTCTGAGGGTAATGAGAGATTAGCATAGTTTAACAGAGTTAATAATAGAAACTTAGGATATTTCTGACTGAGAAGACAGAGATCTTGGGTCAGATGATCTTTAAATACTTTCCAGTCCAGTTAATCAGAAATGTTTCCCATTGAGGCTTAAACTCAAAACAATATTTAGTTAGTAAAATGGATAGAGCATTTTGTTGGTTAAAATTACCATCTTCATTTATCAGTGATTTTTATGTTCCTCCATATCTTTATCATTATTATCATTTTTATTAAAGAAATTATCTATTGTAACATTTTTGTTATTCCAAGGTAGATTTTCATCTTACTTAATACATAATTCCTTTTAGAAATGGTAAAGATTGGAGGAGAATATAAGAAAAAAACAAATTAAGGTGATGAAATAACTGTACATTAGCAGAAAATTGTAACTTATACAGAAGAACAAGATCAGAAAGGAAAAAAGGGAACAAATATATTTTTGATGATTACTTTAGGTTACAAAATATCTAATAATAATGAAACTAGTATTTATGCAGTACTTTCTAGGTAACAAAATATTAAGTATAAAATTTTTTTTAGGTGTATTGAATTCTCTTTTCTATTTATTTTACAGGCAGGTCTTTACATTTTTGTGTCTTAGAGAAATTACCTGAAATCCCTTCCTATATGCTGTGGATGTTAAAAAATCACACGGTTTTATTCCTCTAAGCATTTTGACCATCTTCCTTCTGTCTCACAGTCTTGTGGAGCTGTCTGTGTTCCTCTGGTTTGCAAGAAGGTACATCTCTCTGATGCTGTGTCTGTAATAGTCTCCTTACTGAGATCTGCCCATGAATATGATATTAAACATGTTGGTTGAGTTTTGCTCATGTGGAGTCTGTCATCAATATGGAATAGAATTCAAGAATTTGACTTTTTCTTCTCTCTCTTCTGCCATTTCAACTGAATTATAGAAATTAGGAATGAAATTTAGTCCTACCTCCTCTCTCTTGGTCAGGTTATTTTTGTTTTCGTTTTTTATTTTTAACCTGTGGGAGTTGGAAATATTTCAGGGTTTCCTTTTTTGTGAAATTATGGTGTAAATGAATCCTTTTGCTTTTGTATTCTTAATGACAGTATAAACGCCTGAGATCAATTTACTCTTATTGTTGTTAATGACAGTATAAAAGTCTGAGATGAATTTACTCTTAAAGTGGTAGATCTAAAAAAATTTAATAAAGTCAATTGTAATTTTTCCAAGAGAGTTATTTTCAATCAAACACTGAAGAAAATTAACACTGAAGAAATAATAACTAATAATAATAAAACAACTAATGTTTGCTAAGTAATTCCTATATGCCAAGCACTTAAAATACTTTACATATACTATCTCTTATATTCCTCATAGCAATCTTATGAGGTTTGATTGAATTTTGCTTTGATTTTTAAAGCAAACAAGGCTTTCCGATAAACAGAATAGGTGCTCTTTTAACCATCCTAATAAGGAAGTTAAAAAAAACCTGTCATAGATACAAGAGACTATAGCTTCAAAAGCTCGCAGTCCTCATAAATCATTCCCACCTCTAGACTCTTTCTTTAGGAAACATTCCAAGACTTCACTGTGTTGTGAATAATTTTTACTTCAATCAATGTATTCTATGCCCCTATGAAAACCTACATATTCCTCAGTAAGGATACATAATTTTCCTCATGTTGGGTATTTAACATCACAAGCTGACCCCCAGTTCCAATGGTTGATTTGAGCTTTGCAAATTTTGAAGTGCTGAGAAACAGAGTGCCTGGTATCTTTTATAAAGAGCTAGTGAAAAGTGACTAGCATTTAGGGAGTTTGACTGATGTGTGGTAATCAGGTGGGAAATGTCAAAACGTATTTGTTTAAACCTTGCACTTATTTTATGTAGATAAAAGACAATATTCAGCTGACTTCGCTATATCACTTTACAAAACATACACAAGAAATTTAGTAAAATTTGAAAAGCTTATTAAGACTTACAGTTTCCATGTTCATTTTATATTTTGGGTATACTCTCTTACAAGCACAGAGACCAGCAGGCTTTGTTTTCATACATGTCATAAACCAGAGCCCTAGAAGCGTGATTTTTGAATGAAAAAGATACCAGGATTTTCCTCTTAAAGAGAAATCTGGAACCCTAAGATTTTTATTTTGATTCTTTAAACTTCTAATAGAAGTTTTATTGGGGTAAATTCACAAACCATACAATTTACCATTTTAACACACACAGTTTGGTGTTTTTTAGTATATTCAAAGAGTTGTGCAAATACCATCACTGTCTAATTTTAGTTTAGAACATTTTCATCATCCCGAAAAGAAATCCCTAACAGTTAGCATTCACTTCCCATTTCCCTGTCCCTTCCAACAGTGCAAGGCAACCTAAAATTTACTTTCTACCTCTGTGAATTTGCCTATTCTGAACATTTCTTATACGTGGAACTTTACAATATGTGGTCTTGTGTGATTGGCTTCTTTCACTTAGGAAAGAAGTGAAAGAAGGTTCAAGGTTTTCAAGGTTCGTTCATGTTGTAGCATGTTTCAGAACGTTATTTTTTTTATTGCTGAATACTGTTCCATTGTATAGATATACCAAATCTGTTTATCTGCTCATCAGCTGATGGACATTAGGGTTGTCTCCACCTTTGGACTCTTCCGAGTAGTGCTGTAAACATATGTGTACCAGTTTACGTTTAGGTCTGTGGTTCATTTTGAATGTTTTTGGGTGTGATGTAGGGGTGCGACTTCAATCTTTTTCACCTGGGTATCTGGTTGGCCCCAGCATCATTTGTGGAAACACTGTTTTATCCCCATTGAATTATCTTGGCCCCCTCGTTGAAAATGAATTGACCAATCTTATAAACTTTATTTCTGTATTCTCAATTCTATTTTATTGATCTATGTGTCTGTCCTTATACCAGTACCACGTTTTAAATTATTATCGATTTGTAGTATGTTTTTAAATTTAGAAGTGTGAGTCCACCAATTTTGTTCTACTTTTTCAACTTGTGTTGGTTATTTTAAGTCCCTTGCTTTTCCATATGAATTTTAGAATCAGCTTGTAAATTTCTTCAAAAACGGCAGGTGGAATTTTGAGAAGAATTGCATGGAATCTGTAAATCAGTTTGGTTATTTTAAGTCCCTTGCTTTTCCATATGAATTTTAGAATCAGCTTGTAAATTTCTTCAAAAACGGCAGGTGGAATTTTGAGAAGAATTGCATGGAATCTGTAAATCAGTTTGGGGAGTATTACCATCTTAAAAATGTAAAGTCTTCTAATCCATAAACATGGGGCACTTTTCAATATATTAGGATCTTCTTTAATTTATTTAAACAACATTTTGCAGTTTTCATTGTATGAATCTTGCACTTCTTTTGTTAAGTTTATTTGTAGTATTTTATTCTTTTTGTTGCTAATGGAAATGCAGTTGTTTACTTAACTTTCAGATTGTTCATTGCTACTCTATTGCTACTACACTGTATTGTTTATTACTACTGTGCAATTGATTTTTGTATATTGATACTGTATCCTGCAACTTTGCTGAGCTTGTTAATTAGCTCTAATAGTTTTTTGTGTGCGGGCATGTGGATTCCTTAGGATTTTCTATATACGTGACCATTTGTGGACAGAGGTAGTTTTACTTCTTTGTTTCCAACCTTGATTTCTTTTATTTCTTTTTCTTGTCTGATTTTCCTGGCTAAAACCTCCAGTACAACATTGAATAGAAGTGGGCAGAGCAGACATCCTAGCCTTGTTTCTGATCTCAGGGGAAAAACATTCAGTCTTCTACCACTATGTATGACGTTAGCTGTGGGTTTTTCATAGATACCTTTTATTAGGTTGAGGAAGTTCCCTTCCATTCAAAGTTTGTTGAGTGTTTTTATCATGAAGGAGCGTTAGATTTTGTCGAAGACTGTCAGCGTCTATCGAGCTGATCACGTGGTTTTTGTCCTTTATTATATTATTATAATACACTGCATTGATTGATTTTTTGATGTTAAATCAACCTTGCATTTCTGGAGTAAATACCACTTGGTGATGGTGTAAAATTCTTTTCATATGTTGCAGTATCAATTTGTATTTTGTTGATTTTGTTTTTTGCATTTATATTCTTAAGAGATATTGGTCTATAGTTTTTTTTCTTGTAGGGTCTATGTCTAGTTTTGTTCTTATTAACAGTGGCCTTGTAGAATGAGTTGGAAAGTGTTCCCTCCTCTTGTATTTTTTCAAAGACTTTGTGGAGGATTGGTATTAATCTTTAAATGTTCTTGTTTTGATTTTTTATGGCTTCCTTTGTAGTTTACCATTTGCTATTGTTAAATGCAAGTGGGGCTTGTAAGTGGGGCCAGGAAGGTGATGTTTATGGTGATCACCTCCTGTAGGACAATTGACAGTAAAAACACAGGACTCTAAATAGAACTGTTGAGTCTTCACTCTGCCTACTTCTGCTGAACAATGCTGAACACTCAACCACTGGAGAACATGCTTAATTGTAGAAACAAATTAGAAGCTTTTTATATCTTGAATTCAGAACCACAGTTGGAAAATGCCATTTTCCTCAGTGGAGCCCCTGGTATATGCCCAATTCACTGTCCCCAAATTAAGAAGCCTTACCTGTAACTTATTAGTGCCAATTTGTTTAGAAACATTATTTAAAAGAGCCTATTAAGAGGTGTTACACTGACCTCCTTTTGAGTCAGAGAGCCTGAGAACAAGGAGAGTTTGTTGAATCCTAGACATCACGTAAGGTAATATGAATAATAAATATTTAGATTGTCTTCCTACGTGTTTCAAAATACTTTTGGTCATTAACCACTCTACCAACTCAGTGGGGAAAATTAACACTGAAGAAATAATAATAACAACTAATGTTTGCTAAGTAATTCCTATATGCCAAGCACTTTAAAATCCTTTACATATACTATCTCTTATGTTCCTCATAGCAATCTTATGAGGTCAATACTAATATTATTCTCTACTTTTCAGTTGTGGAAACTCAGAAACAGAGAGGTAATCTAAGTCGCTTGGTGTCAGGCAGGTGGAGAATGGTAGATCCAGGATGTGACCTAAACTGGAAGCTAGAGTGGATTAGGCATATTCCAGAACAGGGATTCAGATTCAGGGTTTCTGCTTTATAAGTTTTGAATTTATAAGTCATTTGTCTCTCTCTAATGAAGAATACAATTTTCAGTCAGCAGTTAAGAAATGTCCGTAAAGGATGTATTTAGATGGTCTAAGTCTAAGGACTTGAGATTACACAGTCTCTCTCTGCAGGGTTAATGTAATAGATAAATTAGTATAATAAATATTTAACATTTATTAAGGGCTTACTATGTTCCAGGGTAAGTGAGTTATTTGTATAAGTTAACTAAATTTGCAAAATAACTATGAAATAGGTATTATAATTATAATATAGGTATTATAATTACCTTCGCCAATCATAGCTGAAGCCACTGAAGCAAAGACGTGTAACTTGCCCAAGGCCAATTAGCAATAAGTAGCACAGCCCAGATTTGAACCCAGACAGTCTTGCTCCAGAACCTGTATTCTTAATCACTTTGTCATGCAGTTTCTCTAAGTCAGTAAATAGTCACCTGATACACGGTCACAGCAATAACAGTCACACCCAGAAATCAGTGATAAGACTGGATCATCGTGTTTATGCACGTGCAGATTGGAGTCACTTGTACAGGAGAGAAATGTGTTATGGCTCAAAGGAGGAAAAAGGCTTTTCTCTGAATATGAGACAACCTGAAACGAGTATAGAAGTACAAAAAGAAAACTTAATTTGGAAAGGGAGGCTGTTAGCTTGTGCTTCCACAGAAGACAGGAACAGACTGATGGGATATGGTGAGCACTCAGAAGCTGTGGTCCTGAGCGAGTTGTGGTGGTGTGGTTTGGAGTTTTTACCTCAGAGGTAAAAGGGGACAGTTTGAAAGAACAGTTCTAGAAAGTGAATTTGATAAACTCAGCATGGGGAGAGGTTGAATCAATATCAACTTCAATTTAGATTAATATCAACTTCAATTACAAGTGTTTCCAGTGATATAAGAAGCATCTGGAAATTAGCAGAAAAAACTTGACCATTTGGGGTAATATTTCCCCCTTCATGCCCAAATCATAATAGTTTGTTTTCTTTTTCTTGTGGCAGTGAAATCACAGACCTGGGTTTATCTGGCACTTTTCTTCCTGGGAATCGAAACATTTCCCCAGATGTTGTTCTGTGGTTTTCGCACACAGTGTTCTACCCCTATGCAGGGCCACATATGCAGACCTCTGTGTTTGGGTGGGAAGAGCGTAGCTCTCGAGCCAGTCAGTGACCAGAGAGCTGGTTGTACCTGGGCCAGTTTTCTTCCAGACGTGTGGGCCTTCTAGTCTGCAGCCTAGACATCATGTAGTGAAGTAATAAACTTCATGTAATGTTTTCAATGAAATTTTTATTAAATTGAAGTTTCTAAGTTATTTTTATCAAAAAGAAAAATTACATTCACATCAAAAGCAAGTAAACCAATATTGCCCACCCTTTCCCTTCCTCACATGAAAACAGAGATCAGTGAAAGTCTTTTAAAAAAGACTTTTTTGGTCCATTTCCACTTTCAAGGTAACCTGGTGGCTTCTTTTCTCAAGCCCTCACACAGGTATTCAGGAATACCAGGATGGTGTGCCAAAGATCCCAACAGCTTGTATTACGGTGGAAGATGCAGAGATGGTGTCAAGAATGGCTTCTCGTGGGAGCAGAATTGTCATTCAGCTGAAGATGGGGGCAAAGAACTACCCAGATGCTGATTCCTTCAACACCGTAGCAGAGATCGTCGGTAGCAAGTATCCGGAGCAGGTGAGTGAAGGCAAGGGATGGGCTGTCTGGGAATAAGGTGTTGTGGTCAAGTTTTAGTTTTTAGAGACGGTTTAGGAAAGAGAGAATGAGTCTGCAGAGAGGGTCTTCATAGACTCCTTAAAGGCAGACACTTTTTTGTTTTTCCTTCAAGAGTTTACTACTTTGACCGAAGAAGGGCAGGACTAACTGAAGGGCAGAATATGATCCACTGTGTGGAAATGCAACTCCGAATAGTTGAGGGCAGTATTTGTCCATATGTGTTGTATTTCTTCCATTTGGAGCCACTTGGCATTTGAGATCATACCAGTAGTTGACGGCGTGCTTATTGTGTGACTTACCTTCCTCCATCCTTTCAAAGCTCTGTGAACTAAGTCTATTTTCTTCATTTTGCGGGTGAGGAAATTAACCTAAAGGAAACTCAGTTGCCTAAGGTCCATACAGCTAGTAAATGGCTGAGAAAGGACTCAAACCCAGGACCTTGTGAATATTAATCCAAGCTATAGACCACAGTTTATGTGAAATCTTTAGAGGGGTTTTTTTTTTTTTTTTTTTGGAAACTTCAAATAGTCTTAGATGCATATTCAAACTGTATAGTAGCCGAAGCTTAAATGACTTCAGCAAGTTACTTATTCTCTAAGTCTTAGAGAATTTATCTACAAAGATGGGGCTGGTGTATGTAAGGAACAGGATTACTATGAGGGCTAGACTAGATAATGCATATCTGATAGCCTCCTACTATAGTGTTTGTCACATCACATGCCCTCATTGAATGTCATGTCAGTTTACTTCCTATGACATCAAGTGTACAAAAGATGGTTTTCATAAGGTTTCTGGTACAAACCTTCTTTATTAGTAGTTATTGAAATTCTGAAAATAGCACTTAAAAATATAGCTGTTTGGGCAGTTCAGACTTGTATTTTGTTTAAGAATGTCAGTGGGATGAAGGAACAGTCCTTCTGCACATGTCCTGACTCAGGGCCTCTCTCACACTTAAAGGGTTGCGCTGCAGTAAGATGCGTTTTACGTTTTGGGACCCTCTTCTCCCTTCCTAAATGACCTGCTCCCTGGACCCGGACATGCGTCAACCCTGGGGTTACGGCCGCAGAGGTAATGGAAAAGCAAGATCTCAGTAGAACCATGGAGAGTCAGACAGTGTAGAGAAACTGTAGGTTGTTTTGTTTTTTTTTTGCATACGCGGGCCTCTTACTGTTGTGGCCTCTCCCATTGCGGAGCACAGGCTCCGGACGCGCAGGCTCAGCGGCCATGGCTCACAGGCCTAGCCGCTCCGCGGCATGTGGGATCTTCCCGGACCGGGGCACGAACCCGTGTCCCCTGCATCGGCAGGCGGACTCTCAACCACTGCGCCACCAGGGAAGCCCGAAACTGTAGTTTTAAATGTTGAGAAAACAAATAAGCCCAGCCCCTTGTCTCTTTAGGAAACCGAGAACAACAGAAGAGCCAAGAGTCCACGTTTCAGGTACTGAGTAATCCCTAGTCCAGGGTGGGAGGAGGTTAGGATTATATATTATCAATTGTCTGGATGAACAGGCTGATTCTGGCCTAAGGGTGGGTGGCAAGGTGAGAGTGAGCTATTGGAACCTTAATCTGAAATGACCAGTGGCTGTCGGGCTCTGAGGTCAAAGCATTAAAACAGAGGCGTTCTCGGGCTGCAGCAGCTGGAGGGTTGAGGTAGTGCTGGCTCAGAGCTTCCCAGGAACCGCCGGCATCTTCCAGCTGAGCGTGCTCGGGCCTCTCCTCCTCAGCCCTGCGTGACTGTTTTTCCAATCAGTTTTATTGAGGTGTAATTTACATAAAATAAACTTACCAAATTTAAGTGTACAATTCGATGAGTGTTGAAAACTGTAATCCAGTAATGTAAGCACATTCGTAGCAGAGAGTATTTTCATCACCCCAAATGTTCCCTTGTGCAGTCTACTCCCCTGTGCCCTGGGCACCACTGAGCTGCTTTAAGGAACTATAGCTTTTTCTTCTCGAGAGTTTCATATAGGGGGAATCATGTAAGCGGGGTCTTCCGGGCTGGCTTCTTTCACTCAGCATAATGCTTTTGAGGTTCATCCGTGTTGTTGTATCTGCTGTCCATGCCTTTATACTGCTGGGTAATATTTCACAGCATCACCTCAACCCTGCAGCTGCTGCAGCCCAAGACACATTTCACAGTGTGTTTATCCATTCACCGCTGATGATGGACATTTGGGTGGTTTTTAGTTTTTGACCGTTATGAGTAAAGTGTCTGTGAACATTCTTGTATAAGTCTTGTATAAGTCTCCCTATGGCCGTATGTTTTCATTCCTCCTTGGGTAGGTGCCTAGGGGTGGAACTGTGGGGCTGGCCTGAATCTTAAGCACCCTAATCTCTGTCAAGATGCTTCAACCTCTGTATTCCATGGGGGTAGCGCCTTCTCCGGGAGAGTGATGGACAATTTCAGAGCTGTCCCAGGAAACAGGATTAAACTTTTACCTCTATCGTAACGTTGCACAGCATTCCAAGAGTTAGTTATAAATACCTTGTTGCCTACATGTAAAAGATAGAAGATTAACAAAAGGTCTCCCACAAAGAAGTCGCAGCATCATTTGCCCAGAAGGAATGTGGGTGAGTGCAGTGAAGTGAAGTCCATGTGTCTGTGTTTTGGGGGGAATCTGCCTTACAGCCTGCCTGGAACCACAGGGCATGTCTAGACCAGAAAGGAAAGTGGAAAGCATGTGTTCTCCCCTCCAGGTGTGAGGTGAGTTAATGAACCTTAGTAAGCACCGTCCATCCCTGATAAAGCCTCCTCTGGGAACCCTCCCCTCATGCCACCACTTTATGCCATTGTTATGCTGTCATCTCCCACCAGAACTTGCAGATGCCCTGAGCATTCTATTTACTTTCTTTTCTTTTTTTCCCTAATGCCTGTCCAAGAACTTGGCATGCAGTAGCTTCTCAATTCATATTTTAATTCAGTAAAATGAAGAGAAGAATAAAGGAAGAAAACAAGTAGAAGATTTTCTTAATCTCTATTCTCTTTAAATCCAGAAGTTTTCCTGCCCATTTGGAACATTGGTTGTCCATAGGCACATTGGACATCACCCATGAATGCAGCTCTGTATGGCTAAACTCGAGTCCATCAACTCCCTCACACCTAACACCTCGCCTTGGTTTCTTGTCTCTGTTAAAGGAACCATATTTACCTATCAGCACAGTTCAGAAACGTCAAGTTGTTTTTCGTTCTCTCCTCTTTGTTACTGTCCTACAGTCAGGAACCATTTCCTATTCAGTCTACTTTCAGCCTATTAAAAAAAAAAAAAATCTGTCCCTGTCTTGTCTTTACTGTCATTACTGTTCTAATTCAGGCCCTTGCTATTTCCCTCCTGACTTTCTTTTCTTTTGTTCTCTTTCTGCTTCTGCATTTTTGCAATGCAGTTCAGTTATCTTTTAAAACACCGATCTCAAAATGGTGTTTCCATGCTGTCAGGTCCCCTCTCCTGTTGCCTATAAGATAAAGGTTATGATCTAGGTAAATGCTGAGGTAAGTGACCAGAGGTGAAGAAGACGGAAGAAAAGAGACCATGCAGGGGGGCGTTTGGGGGGGTTAAATAGGAGACAGTTATGGTTAAATAATATAGTACTATTTATAAATGAGCAGAAAATTAGAGTGAAGAAAGAGGGAAAGGAAGTGTATGATGGAGATTCAGTACCAGCTAAGACCCATTCTTTCATTGGCTAGTGAAGGAGTTCAGTTCTCCTAAACTCTGACAAGCTTTTCTAAAATCATTCAACTTTATTTTAAATGATAAGTATGCTGAATGACATAAATGTTGGTCTTGATACTTTAGGTTGACTAACTTATCCCTGACACATCCTTGCTACCTTGCTACTTTTTATACTAAAGAATAGTGCTAAATAATGCTGAGCAAACTAGATGAAGTGGAAATTATTTCTAAAAATGAAGAGGAACCCAGCAATCCCACTACTGGGCATATATCCAGAGAAAACCACAATTCAAAAGGACACATGCACCCCGATGTTCATTGCAGCACTATTTACAATAGCCAGGACATGGAAGCACCTAAATGTCCATCGACAGAGGAGTGGATAAAGAAGATGTGGTACAAATATACAGTGGAATATTAGCCATAAAAAGCAACGATATAGTGACATTTGCAGAGATGTGGATGGGCCTAGAGACTGTCATACAGAGTGAAGTAAGTCAGAAAGAGAAAAACAAATATCGTATAATATCACTTACATGTGGCATCTAGAAAAATGGTAGAGATGAACTTATTTGCAAAGCAGAAATAGAGTCACAGATGTAGAGAACAAACTTACGGTTACCAAGGGGGAAAAAGGGGATGGGATGAATTGAGAGATTGGGACTGACATATATACACTACTATATATAAAATAGATAACTAATGAGAACAGACTGTATAGCACAGGGAACTCTACTCGGTGCTCTGTGGTAACCTACATGGGAAGGAAATCTAAAAAAGAGTGCATATGGGTATACGTATGACTGATTCACTGTGCTGTACAGCAAGAAACTAACACAACATTGTAAAGCAACTATACTCCAATAAAAACTAATAAAAAAATTTTTTAGATTAAAAAAATAAAAATGAAGAGGATATGTTGAAATCAGCATTATTCTTCCTGGGTGGCTTGAAAGTGAGCTAACACTCAGGCAGTGGCTGATACGCTTCGGCGGTGACGCCCAGCACAGCCCCTTACACGCACAGCACCTGGATGAAAGGGAAGCAGTTAACACGTAAAGAATCCTTCCGATTTGGCCTGAGATCCATGGACGACATGTGGTGAATTTCAGCTCTGGAAAAGTGAATATGTGATTAACGAAGCATTAACATATCTCAGAACCCTACCGCATAATCCAGACATAAGCCTTGACTGAATTAACCACAGGCTTTTAAAAAATGCCAGTCATACAAATACTTTATTGGGTTTCAATATGTGAAAAGGCAGAATAAGGGTATTATAGACATAAATCTTACCCTCTTGCTAAAACCCCACGAGCTGGCTCCTCCAGGCACGGAATTCTCTCTCCACCTCTTCTGAAACTGCTCCTCTGTGATTTGGGCATGTTGTGCAGGATTCAGCAGACCTTGAACACTTAGAGGGGGTGCATTTCACTGGGGGAAAGCAGGCCTCTGGAAGCCCTGACATTAGGCTTTGCAACTCCTTTCTCGCAGACAGCTTTTTCCCTGGGAAATCATTGTATCTGTGCGGCCCATCCGTGGTTGAGAATGAGTCTGAGAGGGTGGAAACGAGAGTTCTTTGACTTCTGAGCTGATCCTCCCTGGCACTAAAATTGCCATGTTATTCTACTACCATTCATTAAAGAGCTAATTTGCACTGGAAAATTTATAGGAAACTTGTTGCCATCCATGAATAGGTTTTATTTTTTATTAAATCAATAGAGGGTATCCTACCTCTTAGAATAGTGTTAGGCAGAGACAGACAGGTAAGGATCTTAGCAATTCAGTACCAATTCCCTGACTTTCAGATGAGGAAACTGAATCTGAGTGACCTGACCAAGGAGACACAGCAAATACCTGATGGGGCACATCTGGAATGTGACTCCAGATTTCCTGACTCCCATTTCTTTCTACCTCAAAGATACTCCATTATGCCTGGGCACACTTTCGCTGGATGGATAGCATTTAAATCTGGGGGATTTTGTTGATTCAGGATTCAAGTCATGCTAACCCTACTAAGTCATTACTTGTGTCTTTCTCGTGTGCATTTTCCTCTGATACCGCTCTCCTAGGCATGAAGAACTCTCAAATAGACTGTCCCTTGTTGTCTCAGCTTCGTTAGAGCACCCATGAGGGTTGTAACCTGGGAAACCCACCGGTGCTTGGTCCATTCCTCCTATTCATCCTGTCTCCATCAAGTCTGATTTGGGTCTCATTCCTCCTTAGCTCCTTGTCCTTTTCGAAGAGGGTCTGATGGATGCAGCACTTCTTCGGTGTTAGTGACACTTCATGATGCCCTCTTCCCCTGTGCCCCTGTGCATACACCTTCACCCTCACCAATCAGGTAACCAGGTGTTTTCTGTTTTAGCAAAGGACCACAAACAAAGCCAAAACAGATCTACTACCAATCACATCATTTAAAAAACACTTTTTATTTGGAAATAATTTTAGGCTCACAAGAAGTTGCAAAAATAGCGCAGACGGGCTTCCCTGGTGGCGCAGTGGTTGAGAGTCCGCCTGCCGATGCAGGGGACACGGGTTCGTGCCCCGGTCCGGGAAGATCCCACGTGCCGCGGAGGGCTGGGCCCGTGAGCCATGGCCGCTGAGCCTGCGCGTCCAGAGCCTGTGCTCCACAACGGGAGAGGGCACAGAAGTGAGAGGCCCGCGTACCGCAAAAAAAAAAAAATAGTGCAGAAAGCTTGGGTGTATCCTTTGACCAGCTTCCCCAGTGATGACATCGAACTACGGCACATTAACCCCGTGAGGAAACTCTCACAAGGCACTCCCAAGAGTGAGCTGCTTTCTTGGAAAGCAGGGGCTGCCTGTGGGCATCCTCCGTGTAGCCCCCAGTGTAGCTGGGGCCCCATCCTGACGTTACCCTAGATAGTCTTTCCCAGGCTTAGCTTATGATGCTTCCAGGGTCTCTCACTCAAACGAACAAGCGAACACAGAAGGAGGGCTGTGCTCAAATTGACCTGACAAGAGGGGAAATTACCTGGGACCAGGGGTACAGGGCACCTGTGGGAGAGAGTCTCACTGAGAACAGAGTCTCTCATGCTGGCTTTAGGGCTGGCCCATTACTACTGCTCCTCAGTGATTTCCTAGGCCTTATTCTGAGGTCTTGCCTAGTAAATGCAATATTTAAACAATGTTAATATATTCAAGAATTCTTCTGAGGGAATTGTATGGAAAAGAAGAGTGTTTTGGATTTTTTTTTTTTTTGGTTGATAATATCCAAACCCATTTTCCTAAAGCCTTGATGAGGGGGAATTGTTTTTTTTTTTTATCTAAGCCTTTTTCCAACAGCAGTTATTTTCAGGGATTCAAAGAACAATTTCAGTTTCATATGCCAGTATTATTTCAAATATAATGCAGCACTGTGCAGGCTAGTGGGAAACATTGAAATGAAAGCTCTAGCCTGTTCACCGGAGAGTTTGCTTTTTCTTTTGTTTAGTGTGGGGCAGGGTTTCTCCACATCATCACTATTGATATTTGGGGCCAGATAATTCTTTGTTGTGGGAGGTTATCGTGTACACTGTAGAATATTTAGCAGTATCCCCCGCCTCTCCCTTATTCCCCACAGCCGTGACCATCAAAGATGTCTCCAGGCATTGCCAAACGTCCCCCTGAGGGACAGAGGTCACTGCACATTGAGAATCACTGTTGTGGAGTGATGGAAAGGACCCACTGGGTGGCTGTTGACAGGCCTTGGTTCCGGTTTTATTTCTGCCACAAATAAGCTGAGTGACCTTGGGCCACTTAATCCTTCAACTATAGAATGGGGGACTTTGTCTGGAAAAGCTCAAAGGTCATTTCCATCCTGAAAATTCCATTATTAAAAAAAAATACTTGGAGATTATCATGAGACTGACGGTACACACTGTATACTCTTAGATGGGAGCCCTTTCACTCTTTCACAGTGTAGGGGTGTTGGTAGGTGTTCTTTTCTTTCTTTCCTTTTTTTTTAAAAAAAAATATTCTCTGTTCAGATACAGTTAGGAACTCTTCTATTGAAAACAGTTAAACAAATGCCATTTTTTGAGGCACGTCTTAGCCTTTAATGTGCTCATGTGCTCTGGAAATCTTTTAAGAGGTCGTTTTGCAATATTCCCCAAACTTTCTGAGAAACAGGAGAAAAGAGGCATAAGATCCACTGGATAGTTTATATTTTGGTGTTTTTTATATTCTTTTTTTCCCCCCAACTGTTCATTCATTCATTCATTCAACACACATTTATGGAGTATGGGGTGTGCGTCAAGCACTAGGATTATAGCAATAGCATTGGGTGGGCAGCACAGCACTGTGGTTAGAAACATAGCCTGTAGAATTCAAATCCTGCTTCTTATCTTACGTTGTTAGGTTATTTTGCCTCTCTGACCCTCAATAAATATTAGCCTTCTTTGGAGAGGGGAGAGCTTATGCAAAAGTAAGGAATTGAGAAATAGGAGTGGCACATCAGGAGGCGCTGACCACAGAAGCCTGGCATGCCACTTGAAGGGCCGGGCTTTATCCTTTGTCCTTTGTCCTTTGTCCTTTGACAGCAGGGAATCACTGAAAGGTTGGGTTAGCAGTGGATTTTTCGTTTTGGTTCACGCTACCCACTGTATATATTCACAGGGCAAAACTGAAATTCAGCCAGGAGATTAGCTGGACTTGAGCTGAGACAGCTGAAATAGTGTTGGAAAAGATGAGAAGGATTCAGGAAATATTTCAGAAATAAAATTGGCAAGAGTTGTTAAAGTTTGGATAGAAGGAGAAAAAGTGCAGTTTGGGTGATTTGGAGAATTTATTCATTAATTCTACAGGAATTTACTGAGCTCCTACCATACGCTGGTATATTAATTTGCCCTCAGAGCACTTGGGGTTTCATGGTAGAGACAGGCAGTTAAACAAGTAACTGCAGTAACAGGTGGTAAGTGCTATAATATGGTAGCAAAGTGGTATGATGGGGATAACCATCCCGGTCAGGGAGGCCAAGGAAGGCTTTCTGGAGAGATCCAACTAACTCCCACAGCACGAGTAGTTATCCATGAAGAGTTAACCTGCTAAAAGTTACAGGGATGGAGTTGGGATGGGGAATATTCCAAGTAGAAGGAGTAATGCATATGAAAGCCCAAAGAGTAATGTTATTCTTCTTTTAAGGAATGTGATGTGACCTCCTATAATTTCCCAATCCATTTGATAATGAACTCTGTCTTCATGGAAGTGAGCTGTAAAATAACCTAAAGAAAAAGTCATGGCCTAGTTCGTGTATGTGTTCTTAAAAATACATTATTGAAAAGCTCAGCAATCCCTTTGGAAACTGCCTTAACACTGATGCTGTCGAGAGCCCTGTTGAAGGAATAAACAAAACCTGATTGACCTGGTGGACAAACTCATTCCATACATAATTGAATAGTTAGAGGCTGTGCAGCAAATGCGGCTTTCCTTTCATCTGAATGTGTAGTCTGATGATTTGTAAAACCTTCTTAATGGGTACAGCAAGTTATTCTGCCTGGGTGGGAGCCTTTTTACCCACTTAAGCAGCTGTTTAAACTTTCATAAGCAAAGTAATTATTAAATCTTTCATGAACATATTGGAACATTGGTTCACATCTTAACCTTGAGTTGGAAAGTTTTGGGGGCTGGCGTTAGAGTTTTAAACTGGCAAATTTCAGTTTCTTTTTCTTCCTTATTATAAACTTTTTATGGTTTAGAGCCAGCCAACCTAAATCATGGTAGGAAAAATACATGTGTGGCAAGCATGAGACATTTCATTGTTTATTTTTCAAATTTCTGAAACGTGCTCATAGCTGTGCATGCCTCTGGGCTCATAAAGTCAGCAAGTGGAAATAGCTCAAGCCAGACAGGCTGTTTTAGATAGCCACCCAGGTAGGCAAGGCAAGCCTTAAAGAGTACTCTTTCCTGGACTCAGTGTCATCTTAGTGTGCAAAATGGGACTTGCAGGCAGGAGGATGCCATCGTTCATGGGTTTGAACACCTTTCCCATATTAACGTTGGAGCCAATTCATAATAATCATAATCATATGATGAATAATAATACACTTAATGGAGGACTTACTATTGTCAGGCAGTATTCTGGATGCTTCTCATGTATTATCTCCTTTGATCTTCATTATGACCTTGTCAAATAATCAGTGCTCTTATCCCCATGTTACAGATGAAGAAACAGGCTTAAAGAGTTCACAGAATTCACAAAGCTTCTGAGTGGCAGAGTTTAACTCAAGACTGTCCCTTCTCAGAGTGTGTACTCTTTCTTAACAATTCATTATACTGTACGTCTTAATAACTTTCTATTCTAGTTTGTGAAATACTGCTATTTAAAAAGTTTCCTCTGTTTTACCCTAAATGAAAAGAAAACCAGGACAACTGTCAGCTTCACAGTGAACAACAACAAATGCTTACTGATTAGCTTCTATGTGCAAAACTCTGTGTTATAAGCTTGGAGATATTCTGAGGCAGAGAGGAGAGGAGAGGCGATAGGGGCCCTTGCATGGTGGCTGCTAAGTAAACTAGGCGGTAAATTCTGGAAGCCAGACTCTGCTAACACAGGGCTTGCAGTACTGACTGCATCCTGGCTGGTTCAGTACTAATGTGGTCATACAGTACCTTGCAGTTTGCAGTGGACTCTCACCTGTATTATTCTACCTCATCCTAACAGGGCTGATGATTATGATTCTCACTTTCAAGACAAGGGAGCTGAGATTCAGAGTAAATGACTAAAGTCAGACACACATCTAATAAGTGGAAGATAAAATTCAAAGTTTGAATACTCTATAACTTCCTATAGTCACTGCCCAGATCTCTAGTTTATTTAGGGTAAAATAAATGCTTTAAGGATGTCCTAAAAAACAACCTAAAAATCAAAGTGTTCAAATAAATAATTATAATGCCATAAGAGCAAGCTTGGTGGTTTTAAAATATACCTGCAAATTCTTTAATCTCCCTCTAAAAGATCGAGCTGGCCCCTCTTCCCCTTTGTGTAGGCTGTACTTAGTGACTTACTTCTAACGAATAGAATGTGGCAGAAATAATGGTGTGTGATGTTTGAGATTAGAACTTAAAAGCAATGTGGCTTTCTTATTGTTCTTTCTCTTGGATCATTCACTCTGGGAGAAGCCAGCTGCCATGTTGTAAGGATACTCAAGCAGCCCCGGGGCAGAGGTCCACTTGGTGAAGAACTGAGGCTTTCTGCTATCAACCAGCCCAAATTAGCCAGCACATAGATCCAACAGCTCTAGTGAAGCCATCAGATGACTGCAACCCTGGCCAACATCTTGATCACAATGTTATGAGGCTCTGAGCCAGAACCACCGAGCTAAGCCACTCCCAAATTCTTGACCCCCAAAAATGTGTGATATAATAAATATGTATTGCTTTAAGCCACTAGGTTTTGGGGTTAGCTAATATAGCAATCAAGGAGTATAAGGTACACAGAGAGGAATAACTGAGTCTGAGCTGTCAGGAAAGCTGGCTACTGAAAGATGAGAGAGATGAGTAGGAATTTAATAGGTGGACCAAGAGTTTATTGGGAAGTGTTCTAGGCAAAGAGAAAATGTGTGCAAAAAACTATAAAAGTGTGACACTGCAAGGCACATTTTAGAAACTGCAAGTAAAGGACAAAACAAATCTCACAACTCAAAAATCATAGCATTTGGGGTATGAGAATCTCTTTAAGAACTTACTATATTACATGATAATGTAGTAACTTATGTTCCTAAGAGTGAGTTGAGTCTACAAGAAAGTTCCATATGTACTATTTAAGAAGATAGGAAAGCAATTAAAACGCTGAAGTATTTATGTCAAAAATTAAAACAAAAAAGTACTGTATAAATCCTTAGTGAAAGGCGGAGTTCAGGCTATCCAAAATAGGTACCTCCCTATGTTGTAGCTTCACTAGAGTATCTGGGTCTGTGTTTTGAAAACTTTAAGCTTAAGTGTAGGGCCAAGAAATAGCTAATGAAGAACACCTGGATTTTCCCCGGGCTTTTACTCCTCCAGTTCTGCTACAACAATCAGGTAGAAATTAACATTTTATAACCAGTTATGTGGTTTGCTAGGCATCATGCTAACCAACTGAAATTTTATAAAAGGGAATAGCTCAAATCAACTTGTTATTCTACGCTATATCTCCTTCACTGACTATTTATTGAGTGCTATCCATGTGTTACCCACTGTGACAGCCTCATAAACCAAACCTTTATATCTGTGTTGCAGAAATCTCTTTGAATCCCAGTTCCAGCTCCACTGTTTTCTAGAGTTAATAGCAGCCCTTGGTAGAAGGACTCCATTTATTGTTTAAGTTGGACTTTAATATAAAATTAATACCTACTTATTTACTGTATGCTAACATATATATATGGAATCTAAAAAAAATAAAAACTGGTCCTGAAGAACCTAGGGGCAGGACAGGAATGAAGATGCAGACATAGAGAATGGACTTGAGGACACGGGGAGGGGGACGGGTAAGCTGGGACGAAGTGAGAGAGTGGCATGGACATATATACACTACCAAATGTAAAACAGATAGCTAGCAGGAAGCAGCTGCATAGAACAGGGAGATCAGCTCGGTACTTTGTGACCACCTAGAGGGGTGGGATAGGGAGGGTGGGAGGGAGGGAGATGCAAGAGGGAAGAGATAGGGGGACATATGTATATGTATAGCTGATTCACTTTGTTATAAAGCAGAAACTAACACACCACTGTAAAGCAATTATACTCCAATAAAGATGTTAAAAAAAATTAATACCTACTTATTTGAAAAAAAAAAGAAAAATGAAAAAAAATTTGACTCAGAAACGCACTAGCTGAGAAAATTGCTGTCAGCATCTTGCTGCATGTCCTTCCCTGTATTTTCTTCTATGAATATTTTATACAGTTATATTTTATAGATGGTGTCAGATCAAACTTTTGTTTAACATCAGGCAAAATATCCCTTGAAATAGAAATTTTAGTATCTTTTAAGTTATTTAAGTTATTCTAACAAATGGGTATTTTATAATTTACTTAACCTGTTATTAGATGTCTGGTTATACATGAATCTTTCAGTAAAAATGATGTTATAGCTAAATAAGTATGCAGCTAAGGAATTTTGAAGTTGTCTTTTGAACGGTTTATGGACTTTGCTACCATGGGGTAATTTTAAATAATAATCAATGGGAAGCTTAGGAAAGGATTAACGTGGCTTCTCTCTCTGCCAGAAGAGCTGCCTTTGGAAAGTTCTAAGATGACTGTGTGGCCGTGTGTGGGAAGTACCATCATAGTTATGTGATTGGAGGAAGAATGTTATTATTCTATGCACATTCTTGACTCTTAATTTAGGGTTAAACTAACTTAATTTAATGTCATGTGAATTTTTAGCAGCAATTATGGCCAGTTAATGCATGTTCTTCCTTAGTCATGCCTCATCTCTTTGCAAAATTACAATATTTCATTCCAGATTTATTCTGACCAGGTTAGTAAGTAGCACTTTCTCCTATTTTTCCTCAGTGTTTGTATCAGAAGACTTTTGAGTTTATACTATAAACCACCATTTGTGTATTTTCATAATAAGCCTCTAAGAAGTGGGCCTGGATATGAAAGCACAGGACACAATGCAAAACGGGGTACTGGATCCAGTCTTTTTTCTTTTTTTTTTTTTAATCCTTTAGGGGATATTGTGTGGACAATAGAGATGCCATCTTAATATTCTGGTCTTTCTCCTCTCCATCTGTGCGGTATACCGCCAGCCAACCAATATTCCTCAAGTGTGCCTTTATGCTTATTCCTTAAGTATGTCTGTGTCTACCATCTATTTTAAAAAGTCAATGGCTCCCTACTTCCTGTAAGATAATAGACAGTATTCCTTAAATCTGTCACTTAAAGCCTTGCATCTACAAGCTATTATACTGGTCATACCTTTTCCCACAGATAATCTGTGTTCTGGAAGCCCAGAAGATTCTCTATCCCATGTGTTTTTTATCACTTCCCTGTCTCTTTGCCTTCCCCATACTGATCCCCTTTTCTGCATCTACCCGTTGAAATCTTATCTACTCTTTCTAATTCACTATTTAATTGAATGATTCATTAACATTAATTTATTTAATAAATATTTACGGAGCACCAGTTGCATGACAAAGGACGCCTCCCCAGAAAAGTCTTTCCAGTTAGGATAGTTAATCTCAGCCCTATGCAATGCTTCTCTCTTCAGAACTTCCATTTTTTATGCTTCTCTTTTGTCACAAATCTATACCTCATTGATGTGTATACAGTAAGCACTCAAAAATTCTTTTTGAATTAAAGAAAAAATGAATGGATAGATGAATGAAAGAAAAGTTTTGCCTTCTCTACTAGGAGAAGCTAATGACTAAAATAAAATGGTTAAACTGGGATAGAAATTTAAGATTGTTTTGGGTTTCGAGTCTATGAAACACCCCGATATGGTTTCCATATTGGATCATCCCAACACAAAAGGGAACGTATGGAATCCCCATCTTACGATTTCCAGATCAATGCTTTTTTTTCCATCATGCTACCACATTCTACATTATTTAGATATTGTTGTCAAAGGCAGTCTTACACTTTGTCATTGCTTTTCATTAGAAGACATAGTGTTTTAAGAACATCACTAAATAGGAAGATTCTACTTTCAGAGGGCCAGTCACCTATTTTAGCATTAAAAAAGGCAAATATATTAACCTGAGTGGTGAGAAAAACATAGAAGATGAAGTAACTTGGAGAAACCATTTATTCTGAACAATGAGTAAGAGCTGGGTACCTTGATTAGTTCTAATAGAAGTGAGCCATCAAACAATCATCATAACCATTAGCTTGTGTTCACCATGTGTCAGGGATTTTCCTGTCCGGTTTCTCATCTCTTCCCAAAGAAATCTATGAATCAGGTACTTTTTCTCCCCTAATCTTATGAATAGGGACTGGGAATTTTAAAGAGATTAGGCAACTTGTCCATGCCCGCTGGATTAGTAAATGTGAGGGGTGGGCAGATTAAACCTTATCTCTATGACTGATGAATAAGACTCTGGGCTTGATTTTTTTTTTTTGCGGGAAACTACTGAAATCACAGAAAGGGGAAATCTCAAGCAACTGTACTGTTCCTAGTGGTTGGAAGTTCCACTTTAATCTGTACACCATACTGAAGCAGAGTAGGTAGAGGAGCTTAGAATAAGTAGGGGGCCTCTAGTTAAGGAATTAGAACTTGAGAAAGATGTGTCCGCCCAGGATTCCTTCTCTGGGGAATGGTCCTTCTCCCAACATTTCTGCTTCCGGTGGACTGCCAGCTCCCAACTACTAAGAACGGCAAACCTGAGGCAGAGACACACAGGGACAGAGGAGGTTGGGGCTGAGTCATCCATGATGTTGCCCTGCACAGTTCAGGACCTCTGGGCCTCAGGTTTTCCTTCTGCAAAATGGGGTTTGTATGCCTCACTGAGTTTTTTGAGGGTTCAGTGAGATATTGTCCTTGAAAGCTTTAACACAGAGTTGTTATTCAATGAATTACGGTTACCACACTTTGAGATTAGTAGTCCTGGGGACAATTCTTTCTTCCTCTAAAGAAGGAAAGGCAAAAGTAGACTCTTTCTACTGAGGAGACAGCATACACAGAATTATTAACGGTGCTTGAGAAGAACATCCAACCATTCACATGACGAGTTAGCAAAAGATGCTCATGGTGATTGTGAACTATGGGATGGTGCACTGCGGCTTTGTTCTAGTACTGCTGTTAAAACTCACAGTGCTTCACTCTTACAAAATCAATGGTATCTTGGGGGTGAAGGTTTGGAGGGGGACATGGAGGGAGTAAGAAGGATGGTAGTCTATAAAGGAGTAGCCATCTAGCCATCCAATGGCCAAGACCCTCTTTTAATGAATAGAGTTATGGTGAGACTCGAGCCTATTAATCAGCGTTCAGCTATGGGTGGTGAGAACTTCAAAAGGGAAACGGTGCATATTGGATTTGATAAGAATATAGAGAATTATAAATGAGATGTCCAGGAGGCATCTGTGTTAAGGAAACCTAGGATTAAGACTTTGTATATTCCAGCCGATGAAAGGTTGTGGGCAATTTTAGGGTGCTGTGATGGAAAAAGAAAGGATCCTGCTGGCTGGTGGAACACTGATGTGAAGTGATGGGGGAGTTTTGATCAAATGTGTATCTTTGATCTTTAGTATAGGGGCCTGGAGAGAGTATTAGAAGCCATAGGTGCCGCTACATACCTCCTTAAAGTGACTTTTTGTTATATTATTTCAGATTTGAACAGTTGCTAATTTACCAGCCATTGTACAAAAAAGTAGGCCGTTTGGAATTTCGAATGCATCTCCAATAGAAATGAGGCTGAAAATGATTGTTTAATTCATCTTCTAGCATTAGTTGTACGAGAACAAGGTACAAGGGTAAGAGAAAGTCAGTATGAGAGCACAGGATGATGGAGGAGGAGACTTACCTCTATCATCTAGGGACTTCGGGCCAATTCTTGGCCAAAAAAAAAAAGAAAGAAAAGAAATGATGTTATCTTTGATAGCCCCTCTTTTTTGTCCTCTTCTTCCAGTTCCTGGTAACCTTTCTCACAAACAGAATCCTCCTGTTGGAAAACAACCCAATGAAATAGGTATTATCCCAATGATATAACTGAGAAAAATGAGGCTCAGAGGGGTTTATGTAACTTGCTTATGTCCATATAATAAGTAAATGGGAAAAGTCAGTTTCATAATCGAGTATGTCTTTAAAACTCATGAACGCCAACATTTTTGGCTTGGAATGTCTGAGTTAATAGACCAGCATTAACAAAATAAAGGATTGTAGAAGGAATATGGGATGGAGTGGGGTGTGGGCAAAGGAGAGGTGAGCTTGGTTTTAGCTAGGAAGATTTTGAGCTGCCTTGGGATAGCTATGTCCTGCTGTCTGGTCACAAGAGAAAGCTTGGTTTGTTGCCCAGTGGTGGAGATGGGTATACTTGGAGTGCTGCATTTGCTGCAGAAGAGTGGAGGATAAATAGGTGGGTATCCTAGGTGGATATCCTAGGATAAATAGGTGGGTATCGACAGAGACAGCTAGCTACGTAGGTAGATATGTAGGTAGGTGCATAGATGTTTATTGGTGAATTGGATGTTCGGAAGTTGGGAAGTATCTGCAGTCACTAGTCAGTATTCCTATTGCTTAGCAACTTTATTTCCTCATGTAGCTATGACAAACAGAACTTTCATATTTATATTTTGTGCCTGAGGGCTGATAGTGCTGCCTGTGAATGATGCATAAGTGACAATTTTGTATTATGAGCATTGCTCTGACTCTTGGAATCAGAGAATCTCAAGGTTGGAAAGGAACTTAATATTCTGTCTTGGATTTGCTCTATATGCAGACTTTGCTTTACATCTGCATGAAATCCTTACTGACACATCCCAGTCCTTTAGATAGCTCTCTCTACATGAAAGATCTCACTTCTGAGGTGAAATCTTCCTACTTGTAAGCAGATATTCACCAGTTGTTCCTAGTTCTATCCGTAGAAGACAAATCCCAATATCTCTTCCACATGAGAGCTCATCACATATTTGGAAACAGCCTCCATGTCTCTCCTGATTTTCTCTTTGCTGGGCTGAGTTTCTTCTCCGGCTCTTCAGTGTTTCCCTGGGGGACCTCTTCCTTCAGGGAAGATGTTGGCCCAGGTTCTGGGAATGCACTCAGCAGATGGCCTCCAGTGTCATCCCCTTCAGGGACTGTTTCACTGGCAGAGAGCCATTCATCCAAGGTCACACCCTGTCCTGGAGTGGTCTACATCCAGTGACCGATTCATATGAGGGTATGGAAGCCTGGTTATGTCAGTCCAATATGTGACAATTCTGGCAAGCCATTTTAGTCTTAGGGTTGCCAGTGGGGTCAGGTGAGGCCATTGCTGGGCTGCATTATAACTTCTCCATCCGTTCCTTCATGTGTCCTTCCCCTCCCTTTCTCAGGTGTTCAACCCAAGGGCATGAACAGTCTGCATGCCAAACTCTGGTGCAGTCTGCCTTCTGGGGAACCCAATCTGTCATGTGTGTAAATGTGTGTAATGTGTGGCTTCAATTGAACCATTCCAATTTGTTTATGGACCTAGACACTTCGGTAGGGCTTCTGGAGTGTATGGGTACCTAGTATAATCTTTTATATGATCATAATACTGTTGGCTTTGAAGAATGTTTTAAATTAAGTTTCATTACTATGAATCCAATGTGTAAAGCTGATATAGTAGAGAGAAAAATTTTTCAGTAGAGGTGTCTTAACTTAGGTACCCCCTCAAAAGTAGGGCTGGAGACAGGAATTACATGTGAGTAGTTTATTTTGAGAAATTATCCCGAGGAAAAGAAGTGGAAGACTGGAAATAGTAAAAGAGGGAAAGCCAACCTAAGGGCTCATTATTGAGCTACTCACCACTTTGGGCAACTGGGGTACACTCTCCCTGTGACCCTCTGAGAAGCAAGGTAGAGTTGTCTGCCAGAAGATGAAAGAGGAGAGCATTTATCCACCAGCTCCGGATCCCCATTGGTCAAGACTTGCCCCATGAGGTGTTAACTCCCTTTCAGGCCCAGGTTTGTGAATGTCCCAGAATTGCTGAGAGAGTGCCTGTCACCTTCCCAGGAGGCAAGCACTTGAAGGCCCTGGGCAGAAAGCGAGAGATTCCACGTGCAGCTGAGGTGAGCTTCTGTCAGGTTACACCTGCACACAACTGGTTGCTGCAGCACTCATGGGTCTAAAAAGTTGGACCGAGAAGATGTGAGACAAGGCCCAAGAGGGGACCCATAGAGGGTGAAAACCACAAGTAATTGCCTTGTGGTTCTGTGATTTTCTTTGTGTGTGGGTTTTATGAAGGACAGAGTACATTGGACTGGATTTTCTCCCAACAAGTTCATAGAACAATTGTCAAGCTTTTCTTCTCTGATCATAAGAGGTAGAGAAACTTTCTCATGAATTGAAAGTAGTGAAGTGGTTGCCTACTCATGATTAGAATACTGAACTTGGCTAGTTAGACGTATTGACAATAAAATATCACAAAGAGAAATTACAGAAGCCCCTTTATAAAGGTGCACATATTCCTCGTGCTTGTCTATCAGGAGTGGACATTTATTGCTAGTTATTTTGACAATGGTTTGTCTAAGAGTTCCTTTAATGTCTTTGATTTAGCAGCTCTGTATCCACTACATTTTGAATGTCACAGAGTTTTGACTTTGGTGGTGTTAAGCCATGTAGCAGTTTATTATTAAATCAGGGTGAAGAGTAAGGGAATTGGGAGGTAGCTTGGAATCCTAATGAAGTCACCTTTCATTGTGTGGACTCAGGCACTGTTTTAGCATCATATCCTATATAGGTACTGCTGTCCCTTATGAGTGAATTAGCCACTAGTGACTCAGCTCTGAAATGGTTAGTCACAGCGATCTCCGTCATTTCATAGCTGTAATCCTTCATCGGCAGCTTCCTAATGAGCTCATCTTTGAGATGTCAAGTGGCAGAGCTATGGGCTTTCTTCATGAGATTTGAGAGGTGTAGTCAGACAGCCAATTAGCATTTTTATTTACTTTGGGAGAGCCGTGAGTCCCAAGACCTGCATAAGATTGTCCTGGTAGTACTTGCAGTGTCTGAAAAAACATGTCAAAAATTTCATACTTGTCATCCCAGGCATTTGGCCATAACAGAACTGAGCAGACCAGGACTGAGAACCTGGTGACAATGGAGAGGCTGATGAGAGCTATACATTGACAACAGGAGATATCCAAGAAGGGGGAAGGTCAGTTAAGGCAAAGAGAGACAGACCGGGTTAAGTTCATGAAGCTCATCTCAGAACCAGGAAGCTAGCAGGAGACTGAGTGGAAAGAAAGAGATGGGGCCCCAAGCCAGAGGGCCTAGGAAATCAGATATCCATCTGTGGAACAGATGTCTAGTGACAGCACATGTTTTTTCTGTGTCCCTTATTACGTGTCAGGTGCTGTTCTAATCATTTTGTGTGTGTAAGTAATTTCATCCTCACAGTAAGTCTATGAGGTAGGTGTGCTTATTATGGTATGAGGTAGGCTTGATCATTCACGCCTATTTAGCAGATGAGATAACGGAGGCACAAAGGGGTCAGAAAACTTGTGCAATGTCGCATAGCTCTTAAGTGGTTGAACCTGGCTCCAAACCCAGGTAGTCTTTTCCCAAAGTTCATGCTCTTCTGAACATTGCTTATGGCTTACATACCTGCTTCTGAGGCAGAAGCTTCTTATATATTATAACTCTCCTTGATGAAAAGCCAAGACTGAATATGTGGGAGGGGAGGAGATGGGTATGTCAGACACACGTTTTCTATGCCTTTTCAGGTCCATCTGGGCCAACTGCATCTTGCACTCACAGCCCAGGGAATCACCCAATCAACTGCCCTGGGAGAAATGGGCCCTTGCCCTTGCTTGTCACTATGCCGCTCGGCCAGCCAGTCCCCTCCTCAGAGTTTCTGGCTCTTGCTGCCACTTCAGGACCTGGATGAGATACCAAACCGTGGGGCCTGGGATGAAGCCCCAAGAGCATCAGAAGAACCTGGATGATACAATCCAGAAATGCTGGAGAGTTAACTCCCTGTGGGGTGAAATATGACCAGAGGAAAGCAAGGGACAGGCGGGAGGTGGCCAGATAAATCCCATCACCTTCTTCTGCCCCATCAATGACTCTGAGGCATAGGTTTTCCTTTCTAGAACATCTAGAAAAGTCCCTTGTGTCAAGTGCATTCACCTGCCTGAGGACCTGTGTCGCCCTGTGGCTCATGTTGAAGTGATAGTCATACTTCACTTGGCATTGCTTGGCATTCTAGTCCCCCTTTCCTTCTTTATAACGCTCGCTCTTCTGGGTTTACTGCCTCCCCCCACCCCCCAAATTATTAAAGCCAAGCTAAGAAGGTGGGCCTGGGCTAAAAAGTGGGAACAAATAGAGAAGTCTCAGCAATACTTCATCGTTCAGTGGCAAAGAGGACATTGATTCTTTGAAAAACATGTTTAGCATAAACTGGAAGTTGATATTACGACTAACGGTAAGTGTCAGTACTTAGGGAGTTCATTTTACCACAGTGTGAACACTTGCAAAGGAGGAGGGGATCTTAGGAGTGAAGCTGTTCTCTCCCTGAATAGGCTGGTCAGAGATCACACTTGCTTTACTGTCTGTTACACCTGTCTTGTAGTCCTCTTCCTGTTACCAACAGCAGAAGTAGCCACCATTTTCTCAACTCTTAAATATATGCCTGACGCCATGCTAAATGGTGCATAGTTTTCTATTTACTCCTTTAAGGTGCTCAGAGAAGTGACTGTGGAGCAGCTAATGAGCGCTAGAATCAGAATTCAAACCCAGGGCTGCCAAACTCGGAAGCCTATACTCAAAACTGATACCTTCTGCTGTCTTCTACAAAGTTCCTTATCAAAGGCAAGTTATTTGAAGCAGGGAAAAGCCACATGGAGAGAAAATATGGTATGAAAGCATCTTATTCCCTTTGTTCTAATTTGCTCCGAAAGCAGCTTCTGGTGGATCCGGCTGCTAGTGTTTGGGGTGTCCTCGCCTCCCAGGAAGAAGTGCCCATTCCTGGGTAGCAGACTGTTGATACATCTCAAGCCAAGAAGACATCCCACTGTAAAATAGCAAACGGGCCCTATGGCTCCTTGATCATGCTTTTAAGGATTGGATTGGCATGAATCTGTCCTCTTAAGTCTGCCTGGCAGAGCCAGACCCTGAACGTGGTGATCTTTTGGAGGTCACCCAGCCCAGAGCAGCCAGCAAACTTCCTCCTCTATACCTTTCTTGATAGGTGTCCTTAGGGGAGCCAAGTTTTCTTTAAAATTATTCCTTTGACTCTAAAGCCCTTACCTCTCAGCTTTCCCTTCTCAATACATCCCCCGAGTTCTGTGTTCATGCATAAATAGGACCACGTTTGCCATGGAAGCAAGTTGTGGTACAGAAGGTCCACCCAGAGGAGAATACGAATAGCATTTCACGGTTTATTTTGAGATGTCTCACCACTTTTTACCCTTCTAGTAATGTTTTTGTCGTCGTGTAGCTTTCCTTTGTTTTTGTTGTTTATTGTTGTTTAAATAATGGAGACAGAGGCCCTTGTTGAAAGTCTTGAGATCTGGGACCTGACGGCAGCTCTGGCTTACCAGCTGTGTGTGACTTTTATCTGTCATCTAGTCCTTGGGGGACTCAGTTCACTCACCTCCAAAATGGGAGAATTGGGTGAGATTATTTATTCCCAAACCATGCTGATCATCAGAATCACCACTGATGTTTTTAAAAAAGGGCCCCATCTTAGACCTATTCACAATTCCAGCGAAGGGAAGAGAAAGGAGGGAAGGAGCAGATGCCCAGAATCCGTAATGGCAACAAGCTCCCGAGGTTATTCTGACGCACAGTTGAGGAACAACCGGTCCTGCGAGTAGCACAGCTCCAGGGGTGCCACCTGCTTGTACGAACTCCACGTGCCCCGTTCCCACGGACTAGGGTGCGACTGGTGCCCCTTAGAGTTGTGCGACGCAACAGCCCCGTGGGAGCTGATTACCGCAGATGGTCACTTCCAAGCATGGGTATTCTTTGATTTTATGGCATTAGAGAGGAGTGAGGTGTTGAATGGACGGTGGCCCAGAAGCATATTGTTAACCATGGAGGCACAGTAGCTATGACAATAGGATAGGCAAGTGGAAGGCAGCTTAAGAACAGCTAATCAACATTGCCCCACGGGAAACTGGTTATCAGATTCTCTCCCACATCATGTCTGGCACCCATCTGAAATGAGGAATCGATCTGGGAAGAAAGCAGGGTATCGAGGGCAGCTTGGCCAAAAAGGTGGGGGTTGGGTCAGGGTTCACCAGACAGGGTTGAGTTGAAGAAAAGAAGTAAGGCTTTCTCCCAGCCTAGAAAAGCTTTTAGTTGCCAATTAATTTCTCTTCTTTGGGGGTTCTTTGGCTTAGTTTTCCCTTTATGTATTGTGAAGTTCCTTTTGAAAAAATAATCCAGCCTTTTCTTAACCAAATTAAAAAAAAAAAAAACAGATCTGTTCACACTTAAGCCTGTATAGAGATATCACAGTAGCTGCCAGAAGCCAGGTTATGTTGGTAAATAATCAGGGACACAAGTGCAAGTTTAAAATTCTGGCGGAAGAAAGTTGGGATTCAGTTTTGATTACATTAAATGTTATAAATGAATTTCTTTTTCTCACAAGCTAAGAAGACGTTTCTGAGCTGGCTTGAGGTATGTCCATTATCTAGGACAGTATTCTGCTTAATTTGCATGACAGTCAGCTGAGGCACTTGTCAGCAGCGCAGATTCCTGCCACATCTCTAGCCAGTTCTGATTCAGCGGGTCTGGAGGGGACACCTGAGCTCTGCATTTCACATGAGCATCCAGGGACCACATTTTGGGAATGCTGTCCTAGGCAATGAGAGGAAGGATGGTGATGTCTGTCCCAGAATAGAGATTTGTACTTCTTGGGAATTATATTGACTCCTCTGAGCCTTAGTTTCCTTTCATGTAATAGAAATAGATCACAGGTCTTAGAAAAATATTTCAAAATAAACTGTGTAAATGAAAGAGATGGCTAATTACTTAGAAAAGAAGTCTACCTGAGTAAAAGTCTATTTCATGGGCTTCTGTAAACCCACCTCCCACTGCCAGCATTGAGCACAGGAGTATGTGTATGGAAGGTACCCTCATCTGATCTAGGTTGCTTAGAAGCCTTTGGAAGATTTCTAGAATATCAAAATGAAAAAACTGCTCTTAGTTATATCTGTATGCTATTAGAAAATAGGATCTGCCAAACTAATGTAGAAGGAGAATTTCCCAAGGCAGATTGAGATAGGGAGCGCAGTAGATAAGGAAAACAAACACTGACCAAAGAATTATATTTATACTATATTTTGTATGTGTAATATATTTTGATCCTATTTGGGGAATGTATTAGTTAAAGTCTAGCTGCTGTAAGAAACTCCACAATGTAGTGGCTCAAATATCAAAGAGACTTATTTGTTGCTCAGGGGACAGGCCTGGTATGAGTGGTCCATGTCTGCTGAGTAGTTCTCCCCGTTGTCATTCAGGAAACAGTTTCCTTCCATCTTCTTGCTCTTTTATAACCTAGGGCCGTGTCATCATCTGTATTATAGCAGCTGGCCTGTCAGCTGGAAAACGGAAAGAGAATGTGGAATATCTTACGGTTCAGAACTGGAAGCGGCCCATATCACTTCCATTCACAAGCCATTGACCATGCCAAAGTGAAAGGGAGGCTGGGAGATGTAGCCTTGCTGAATAGCAACATACCCAGCTATGCCTCTATTGTGAATGCTATAGAAGGAGGGGAGAACAGAGTGGGTGACTATCTAGCAGTATCTGCCACAGGAAAGGTATATGGAACTTTAGAAGTGGAGCCAATCACTGCTCTTCCTGGTTTCACTAGTTGGCTGCCGTGCCGTGGAGTATCCTCTTTCCTTTGATGTGCTGTTCCCATCCTGTCTACAACATCACTCCTAGCATCCAGCTATGCCTGTGTGCTATTCTGGGCAATGTGGATGCTGGCATTCCTTTTCCTCGATTTTAAGTTCTCCTCCTGTATCCTGTGCAGGTCATGAGAAAAGACTTGTTGAGTCCTGTCGAACAGTTAGTAAATGTGCTGTTGGTTGGAAAATGTGGGCAGAAGCACTGGTTTGAATTGTCTTCCATTTGCTTTTCTTTTTTTTTTTTTTTGCGGTACGCGGGCCTCTCACTGTTGTGGCCTCTCCCGTTGCGGAGCACAGGCTCCGGACGCGCAGGCTCAGCGGCCATGGCTCACGGGCCCAGGCGCTCCGCGGCATGTGGGATCTTCCCAGACCGGGGCACGAACCCGTGTCCCCTGCATCGGCAGGAGGACTCTCAACCACTGCGCCACCAGGCAAGCCCCCATTTGCTTTTCTGACAGTTGTGACATAATGAATCTCAAGTGTGACTGTTGTCACATAATCGGAGGCTCTGAACATTAAGGACGTTTTCTTAAGGATTATCCAAGCAGAAAATGAGTTCACAGTTTTTCAACATTTTTACCAATGGTTCCCAAGACTCCACCTGTCCCTGCACTGTCTTTGTTCTATACTACCTCCTTATTGAATTTCTCACTCTCTCTCTCTCCCCCTCTCTGTTGAGGGTGGGGCAAAGAAGTTGGGGGAGAGAATGTTCCAGCATGACAATATAGTTCAGAATTCTTAGTTTGTTCCTCATTATTTTGTGATGTATAGCACTATTCATAGTAGGAAGGTCTTATAATTAGCTGCCTTGGGATATTCTAAAGGTGAAACCACTCTGCTGCCATGCACCTTGCAAGATTAGTGACTTAGACTGGAGGCTGGTAGGTGACAGACACCGTTAAGGAGGATGGAAGCAGATTGATGTGAGTGAGAGCTGCTGCCGGGATAGGTATGATGGTTCAGAGAATGACCTGCCGCCACCGTGGGAACTGGATCCCTGTGAGACTGTGGTGTGACTCCAGTGAGATGAAATTAGTTCAAAGAAGAATCTGAAGGCAGGTTGAGCTGAGAAATTGTTCAGGAAGCTCAGATTACTAAAGGCAAAAACACTCGTGTATAAATGGAGAATGGGAGATAGATTACTTTCCTAACAGCTAGCTGACATGGTCGTTAAAGCTTGTCTTACTGGAAAAATTATACAGCCATTTCTCCCTTCAGTTTTTACACACACACACACACCCCACATATACACATATATTTTGGGGGAGGGATGGTTTGTTTTATTTTTGCAGCAGAATTTAATAGCCTCTTGTGTTCTCCAGGAGTTCTAGGCTTCCCTCTCCCATCAGCCTTCCCTATCCCCCAAGTGATTCTCTAGTGCCTCACCAGCTGCATTTCCATAACTCCGTGAATGTTCCGTCTTGAATTTTACGTTTTGCCACTTGTGATGGCAATGTATAATAAAACCAAGATGTGACCTATTTTGTGTCCAGCAGTGAACGCGTCCAGGAGTCTGCCTGTGATGTGCAATGTGCCTTCGACGAAGGGGCAGCTGTGATGTGAATGGATTTGTGATGGAAAAAAGGGCCTTAATTTCTCGGCCTCTTTTACCATGGATATGAAACTTTGTTATGGTAAACTGAACCTCTGATATCACATACAACTGCTGACATTCTAGATTGTTTTAGTGGCCACTCCTTAGTGCTTAATACTAAGCATTACCATCTGTTTCTTAATTATAAATGCAGCAGGAATTCACAATTACATCAGTAATGGTGGAAATAAAATGGAGTTAGAGGCCTTGTACTTAACACAAGGCAGTCTTCCCGTAACACCCTTCTTCTGTTGCAGACATGGGTCAGAGAGGAGAATTCCTCAGTGATTTTTCTCTGTTTTCTTCTCAATATATGTACCATGAGCTTATCATGCTATAAATTCAGCACTTTTCTTTGAGCGAGAGAAAGAGCTGTTTTTCTGTCCGTGGAGCTGGGATGTGTGGGCAGATCTTTCTCACAGTGTTGGAAGCCAGTGGTATGATTGTTCTGCTGTTATTAGCCTGTGTTTTTGTGAGAAGCTAGCCCAATGACATGAGTCACATCCATCCCCCAGAGAAGAGTTGGGAGTGGACATCTGAGGAGCTTTGATCAGCCCACTAGTGGACAGTTTTCCTGACCCTGAAAAACAAGGGAACATTTGTGGAGGGAGTTCATGTAGGAACTGAAGAGATATTTAACTTTGCATTACTTAGGCTTTTATTTTGAATTAAATGGAAAATCACCACGTTTCAGACTCATGGTATTTTAGAATTAAAAGAAATCCTTAGAAGTCACCTCGATCAAAGCCCTGGTCACTCTACTTTTTCTGTGTGGTACTTGACCAGGTTGAGCATGTGCTTTGGAGTTAGCAGAGCAGGGTTTGAATTCGGAACCACAAGGTGTGCTCTGTGTTCTTTTCACTAAGTTCTCAGTGTCACCAGTCTCTTCATCTGTAACAGTGGCTACCACGATGCTTCTTGTGAAGCCTACCGTTTGGATTAAATGAGAGAAAACATGTAAATCCTAGCCCATTGTGTGGCCCACAGTTTTCTTCCCTTCCTTCCATTCACATTTATGACAGAGGAAGAAGTATCGGTTCAAAGAAGTTAAATGCCTTGCCCAGTGTTGTACACCTGGGGAACGGCGACCTGGAACTGGGAGTACTGTTTTCTAAGACTTTCTCTCACTAGGTCATATCTAGACCTGTTGCTGCCTTTCCCTTCCTTGTCACCCATTGTACTTTTATACAATGATAACCTTAATCGTTATCACTTGTGTGATACTTCTTAATCTGTAAAGCACTTTTTAAAACAAATGTTCGCATTTAATTGCAGTTGGTGAAGTAGTGTTATAATCCTATCATTGCTCTTACTTTACGGTTGGGAAAACTGATACTCTGAAAGGCCAGGCATCTTGTTGGGGTGTCCCTGAAGACTGAGTGTGGACTTGAGCCCAGGTCTGTGCAACTTCACCGTGTGGGCTTCACTCTGTTCTAAGTGGACGCTCACTGTTGTGCCGGTACGTGGAGGAGAGGACTGAGAGACGGAACAAACAGGAATCAATGTTATTATCTATAATTTAGTAGCTGCGATTAGGATCTTTTAGGATGAGGATGCTGCAAGAAGACCAAAACAGTTTTCTTGAGTTATATTAATATTTTAGTGACCCATGTGCTTTCGAGCCACCAGACCCCTGGTGGCTCATGGGTAGATACAGAGATCAAGCAGAGGACAGTAGGCTTCCATTGGGAGTAATTATAAAACCGAACCAAACCAGAACAAAACGTACAAGACAGCAACCAGGAAAGGCCCTTGCTCCAACCCATGAATGAGTAGTTCGCTGCTTCAGAAATGCAGCTCATAAATGAGGACACCATCTGAGTCATTTGTTCCTGCCAAGTTCAGGTTCAGGCCAGTAAGGGTAAAGCTGGTGCATGTTCTCAAGGGCACCTGAGAGCTCAGCAGGAGAACGGTCTTGCGGGCCTTGTACTTGCCTTTTTGTCCCCGTGCCCTATCCAATGAGGAGTCCCTTTGCACTTTCCCAGTCCCTGGGCCGTGGGTTTTGTCTGCCCCTCACACTGTGGTTCATGATTCTTGTTGGTAATGCCGTGGCAGCGAGTTTCACTTACATCTGGCCTCTTCCGTGTAAGGCCTGTGCTCCCCCATCGGGCTGTCACTGAGCCATCCAGGCCCACCATATAATAAGCAGACTTACTGAAAAGCAGTTCTTTCTGGCAATAAAACGAAATCTTTTCATCTCAGAAACCCTTCTATTGACCATATGTAGAAAACCACGCACAATTAAAACATGTACATATTGACATCCTGCGCTTTTCCTATGTAACCTGATTTAGTCTGATTTTACCATTATTTCTGCGATTTCTGTGGGTATTTTCCCGAATCTAGGTTTACAAAGCAGCGCAGGGGCGGCATTACTCAGAAGGGAACAGCATGGGCTATAGAGTCAGCCAGACCTGGGGCCGAGTCCTGGCTCTGCAGCTTAACTGCGATGTCATGTGAGTTCTCGGAGCCTCGCTTTCCCCATCTGTAAGGTGACAGTAATGGTCTCCACCGCCTGCTGGTGCTGTGAGGATCAAAGGAGCTGCCCCGTGCAAAGTGCTCTAATTCAAGAACGGCATTTTGCCTGGCCTTGCTCCCCAGAACCAGGTGAATGTTTCACTTGTGATGTCTTTTCCTCATTAGGAAGCTTTCGCTAGACAAAGGTCATTCAGGATTCTTTTTAACATTTGAAATGCATTCGTTGTATGGAAAAGATTAAAAAATATGCTTTTTAAAGCTTTGTACCTTACTTCAGAAGCCAAGTCTTATAACATCAGTAAGTTTTCACTCCAGGTTACTTTCATTTCTTATCCTTTCACTCTGAGGGAGACAGCAAGAAAGGCATTCTTTCTGTTATCTTGCAAATGAATGTGAAAATATCCTTTGTGTGCCAAGTACATCTCTGTGAGCATATTGTTTGCTTTAATCTAGTTTTCTCGTGTCAGAAAAATCTCTAAGTTCCAGTGTAATAATAATAACTACAAAATGCTTATTAAAAAGTACATGAAATGATAAGGCTCTTTTTGAAGACATGGGGACATATAAACTGGTTACTGTTGTTTCATAACTGTATGAAATCAGGCATGTGCCAAATTTGTGACTTTATATAGGGTCTTCTTTAGGGTTTTGCAGAAATAATGCTAAAGTAAAGGAATGTGAATTCCTCTTGCCAGTTCTTTGAAGGAAATGGCCGAATCTGACCTACCTCGAAGGAGTACTAAGAGAAACAACCCAGTTGTATTGCTGCAGGCTTAGAATCTTTAAATAGTCTCAGAGATCAAATCTGCCTCAGCTACATAGAATGATTCCATATGCTCTGCTCTGAACCCTCCTCTCTATCTTGTAAACAGGCTGTTTTAAAGCCCGTGTGAGTAGAAGCAGTGGGACAGAAGCTCTCTGATGAGCAGAGCGTGCAGGCTGTGCCACACACAGATGGCTCATCTGATCGTGACATCCCCGACCCTGCGAGGCCAGGGCCCATCGTCTCCCCCTCCGCTTTCCTGTTGCTCCTCTCCTCCCATAACATACACAAGCTACCGTTACATTCCCATATGAAGAGGGCTCCGTATTAAACCCTTTGATTCTACTAAATATGCAGAAGCGTTGACCAAGGCAATCAGGCAACCACATGTAGCTCCAGATGTACCTTACATATGGGCCATTGTCCACGCTGCTGGCAGGGCTGGCCGCATTTTAAAGAATGGTTATAACACATGTGGTCCATTGCTTTTTGCTCTGGCTTTCGAAGTCTTGCTGATCCAACCACATCATCCTTACGTTGTTTCCAGGAGAGCAAATATCTATCGGCTCTCAACTCATGAACTGCATGTGCTTCTCTAGCACAAAGTGGTGGAGAAGTTAATTCCAGATGAGAGGGAGGGGCAGCGGACTTTGCCATAACCCTACTGGTGCAAGGAAAAGGGGCATGTGTGAGGTGTCAGAAGAGGAAATTAAGTGGATTGGACTCTCCTCCCTCAACTCAGGGCTTTGGACCCTCACCCGTTATAAGCTTTCAAGCTGTGTGGGATGATACTTTCCAATTCCTTTTCCAGTCAGGAGTCCGAATTGTGATTTCAGGATGGAGAGTAAAATGTCTGTATTCTGTAAATGTCCTATTTCCCATCTCTGAGAAGAATTCCTCATCACCTAAAATTTCAAAGAGGCAATTCAAGGGACGTTGTTTTGGTTGTCCAGCTATTTATAAATTATTATTGTTCCGTCTAAAGTCTTGCTGATTGCTGAAAACTTTACCAAAAAAAAAGAAAAGAAAGAAAAAATAACAACCCGGTATTACGGTCATTTACTTCTCAGCCATTACTTTGCTATTTGCACACCCACATGATTACCTTGAACACCACTGAAAAGAAATCGCAAAATAATGCTTCCTAAACACATGTTAGGTTTACAAAGTGATTATAAATGGCTTTTAAAGAAAAGTACTTTTATTCCTTTCATTGTGTCCAAGTGTCTCTACTTAATCGTGCCACGTGTGTGTTGGGGGACCGTGGTGGTAAGTTGGGGTACGTAGACAAGACAAAATTTAATTGTTTTTTCAACAGACAAATTGTATTAGTGCTACTTATACTTTCATTTTTAAATCTGACAGACATTTATTGAGTACCTTCAATGTGTCATAAGGAAACTTCACCTCTCGTTGGGTTTGAGGTTTTGGTTTTTGTTTTAATTAGTTTTGTGAAAGGAGACACCATTCCTAGGACTTTATAGCTATAAAAAGGCAGCTGTGGTTACTCACTACAACCTAGATGTGAGGAAAACATAGTTTTTGATTCATTCTTTGAATGCACCCGTCACAGAGTGGTTTACAGCAAGGGTAGTAAGATCGTGAAAGGACTAGAGCAGGGCCCTGTACAGAGCTCTGGAATCCTCTCGTGGTACTTTCAGCAGGTAGTGCTGGTAGGAAATTAATAGACATACACACTGCGAGGTTAGCTGGCATTTTATCCATCCTTTGAACAACTTTAGGAAATATAATTGCCTTGTGCTCAGAAATCTGAAATACAATTTTTGCCATAGTAATTTTCCCTGCAGCTTTGCCATTTTATTTTCCATTAAACTTGTTCCTTTTCGGTGAGGGGAACCATAGCCCTTGGTTCTGCTTTGTCGTTTTGGGATGGTTTGTTTTTAAATTATAGTAAGGGATTTTTGGTCAGAATTCCACCAAGCCAGTTTCACAGCGACTTTGCTGACTCCAGCTAGCCATAAATGATCCCCACCTCCAGCATACAGAGCAGGAGGTGGCATGCTAGGATGCCAGGAATAAGGCGATTGCTCAGATGGAATAACACTTGACAGACGGGAGGAATTTGTTGATGTAAGCCTGAATTGTGGGTTAGAGACTGACTTGTGGGATGCATTTCTGCCAATTACGGTCCATTGTGCAGTCAAAAATGGGAAAGATTACTTACTGCAGCTGGCTCTTCGGCATTGAAATCACTGATGGAGTAATCAGAGGGAAATGTTCTAAGTCGTCAGAAAAGATGGATCGTGACACAGGAGGCTGGTTTCCTGGGTTATCTGCTTTACCTGCCTCACGTAACATAAAAGAGGAGAAGAACTACAGAACCAGGAACTGCTGAGTGGTCCTTAGCACTGACTTGCCCAATGATACGGGATGCCTGAAGTGCCCTTTCCATCCTCCCCAATGCAGGGGCCTATGATTTTTAAGAGTCGGGGCCTAAGAGGGTTCTTTCCCAGTATCCCTCCTGCGTGCAAGCCTCTCTGCACACCCGGGAGGTGGAGACAAGCCCCCTGAGGTGTTGGTAACGTCCTTCTGTAGGATCACGCACATCGTGTACCTAGAAGTCTGTGGCTAAAGGGCGAAACGCAAAAATATCTAGAGCTGATCACTGGAAGCATCCCAGTGACTGAATATACGTTTTCTTTTTCATTCATGGATTTGTGCATATTCTAAAAAAAAAAAAAATCACTCTAAAAATAAGGTTTGCAAAAGAAGGAATAAGAGAAAACACACCACCCACCCATGTAGACAAAATGGGCTACTCTCTATGTTGATGAATTGTAAGTCACCTACTTGAGTTTTCCATACTTATTTCTCATTGAATGCTCCCTTCCCAGAGGACCTCACAGTTGTTTGACTCTTTGTCGTCCATCGCTGTGCTGCCATTGTTGAGGATGGACCTTGAAGATTCCTCTCTCGAGGGCCGCACCTCTCTGCTTTGTAACTTGCCACCTCTGTCATCTATTTCAGGATGCTTGGGTCTAAATACGCTCTTTGCCTCAACCTTCCCTTTGCATCTTAGGTTCCCTGAAGAAACAGCTGTGGTTGGACAGCTGATATTTTAGCCTACGGAGCACCTGCTTCCTCTTCTTCTGGAAATACCTGAGTTACTTGGGAGAACTTACTCTCCCACTTTGCATGCGGGCTAAGTAGCATCTCAATTAAGATATTCTGCTCTCCTCTGCCTGAAAGTGGTCACGTGATTCAAATGAGGTCACCCAGACTCTCTATCTCTGTTCGAAGAGTTTGAGCTTTGAGCAGAGTTCCCTTTAGAATGAAAACTCCTTAGAACTGATTTCTCTCAAGGGAGTTCTCTGAAGAGAAGACAGGAGATCCTGCTGCCTGCCTTCCAGCTGCCTGCTACCTGTCCTTTGTGAAGCCTAGCCGGGTAGCTTCACCTAAGATTCTGTGAGCTGCCCCATATCTTTCCAATAAATCCCTTTATTTTGTCCCAACTGGCCCAAATCGGCTGTTGTTTGCTGACAAACTATCCTGATACACACAGCATCTTCAGTGCCAATTTATGTCATGCTAGCGTGCAGCACGCTGAGAGCATAGTGTAGGTTGTTGCCTACAGTTGAGAAGGTTTTAGAATTCAAAGGGATCTTGGATATGAATTTAAATAATCTCCCTTATGCTGCTTCATTTCTCCCAAGAGTTTTAGAAACTTGTGAGTTTAAAATGGAGAAGTAGAGCAGAAATTATGGAAATCTGTGACTATTATCTTTTTTTAAATAACCTTGTTATTTCAGAAGAGTTTTAAATTTACAGAATTATTGTGAAAATAGTGCAGAGTTCCCATATAGCCCACACCCAGTTTCCCCTGTTATTAACATCTTAACATTAGTAGGGTACATTTGTCATAATTTGTGAACCAGTATTGATGTTGATCCGTACTTCATTCATATTTCTTCAGTTATCCCCTGATGTCCTTTTTCTGTTCCAGGATCTTATCCAGGAATCCACACTACATTTAGACGTCTCACCTCTTAGACTGCTCTTGGTGTGATTGTTTCTCAGCTTTTCCTTGTTCTTCATGTCCTTTACAGTTTTTAAGAGTACTGACCAGATATTTTATAGAATGTCCCTCAACTGGAATTTGTCTAATATTTTGCTAATGAATAGACTAGAGTGATGTGTTTTGGGGAGGAAGACCACAGAGGTAAAGTGCCGTTCTCGTCACACCGTATCAAGGTACATATTAACAACATGACATTACTGTTGATATTGACCTTGTCTGACAGGTTTCTCCACTTTAAAGTTATTTTTTTTTCCCTTTCCACATTGTATTCTTTGGGAGGAAGTCACTGTGCAGCCCACACTTAAAGATTTGGAGAGTTATGCTGTACCTTCTTAAGGGTGGAACATCTATGTAAATTACTTGTAGTTCTTCTGCACAGGAGATTTGAGTATTTTTCTTTTTTATCTACTTACTTATTCAATCATTTATCTGTGTTAGAATGGATGCATAGATATTTATTCTATACTTTAGGTTATAATTCAAAACTACTTTATTTATTTTTTTGCTCATATTGTTACAACTTTGGCCATGGGGAACTCTTTGAGTTGGCTCCTGTGTCCCTTTGACAGACTCCCGTTATTATAGCGCGGCTTGTTCTTGTCCTTGTTTTTTAGGCACCTCCTTGCTTTCTGACGCCACAAGATACCCTAGGCTAACCTTGCCTATTTCTTGCCCCAGTTCAAGAATCAGCCACTTCTCCAGGGAACCCTAGTTCTCTTTATTGGAGAATGGCATTAAGAACAAAGATCTGGCCCTAGGTCTGCTTGTTGCTATTGGGGTGTCCTTGGTTCTAGGTCCTCTCAGCTGACAGGGCAAGGAGATATGTGTTTATATACCAAACCATGTGTATATACATATCCATAAATATTTCTGTGTATAAACGTCTGTATCTGTATTACGCTAAACGTGATTCGTACTGATGTCTCCAGCTCTAATCCTTTACCGTGTTTCAGCCTTATCCACTAGCTTTTCTGTAACCTCGCACCCAACAATGAGAAAACTGGCTCATTGGTGGCACCAGCCACCATCCATTGAATTAATTGTTCAATTCCAGTGTACATGTTTTGTTGTTTCAGCATTGTTAACTTGTACCCCTGTAGAAAACAACTTTATCAACTAGAGTACAGTGCTTATAGTGCAATTCATTTTACATTATGGACTCTGCTCATTTCCAGAGTTACTTAGGTGAACACCTATTCCTCCACCTTCTGCAGTAGGGTTGTTTCATGCTATATATATGTATTTAATTGAAATATAGTTGACTTACAATATCATGTTAGCTTCAGGTATACAACATAGTGATTTGACATTTAAATACATTATGAAATATCACCACAATCAGTCTAGAAACCATCTGTCCTCATACAAAGTCATTACATTATTATTGAACATATTCTTTATGCTGTATATTACGTTCCAGTGACATATTTATTCTGTAACTGGAAGTTTGTACCTCTCAATTCCCTTCACCGATTTCACCCATCCCCTCACCCCTTCCCCTCTGGCAACCACCTATTTGTTTTCTGTACCTAATGAGTCTGTTTTCATTTTTTGTTTTGTTTTTCAGATTTCAAATATAAAGTAAGATCCTATGGTATTTGTCTTTTTCTGTCTGACTCATTTCACTTAGCATAATGCCCTTGAAGTCCGTTCATGTTGTCATAAATGGCAAGATTTCATTCTTTTTTACGGCTGAGTAGTATTCTAGTGTGTGTGTGTGTGTGTGTGTGTGTGTGTGTGTGTGTGTATCACATCTTCTTTCTTCATTCACCTATTGATGGACACTAAGGTCGCTTCCATATCTTGGTTATTGTAAATAATGCTGCAGTGAACATAGGGGTGCATATATTTTTTTGAGTTAGTTTTTTTTTTGTTTTCTTCAGGTAAATACCCAGAAGTGAAATTGCTAGATTATATAGTAGTTCTAGTTTTTTGAGGAAACACCATACTGTTTTCCATAGTGGCAGCACCAATTTACAATTCCACCAACAGAGCATGAGGTTTCCCATTTTTCCACATCCTTGCCAACACTTGCTATTTGTTGGCTTTTTGATGATTCTGACAGGTGTAAGGTGGTATCGCACTGTGGTTTTGATATCCCTGATGATTAGTGATGCTTAGCGTCTTTTCATGTGCCTACTGGCCATCTGTATTTCTTCTTTGGAAAAATGTCTGTTCAGATCCTCTGCCCGTGTTTTTAATTGGTTGTTTGTTTTTTTGATCTTGAATTCTATGAGTTCTTTATATATTTTGGATATTAATCCCTTATTGGATATATCATTGGCAACTATCTTCTCCCATTCAGTAGGCTTCCTTTTTGTTTTGTTGAAAGTTTCCTTCACTGTGCGAAAACTTTTTAGATTGATGTAGTCCCATTTGTTTATTTTTGCTTTTGTTTCCCTTGCCAGAGGAGGCATATCCAAAAAAATATTGCTAAGACCAATGTCAAAGAATATACTGCCTATGTTCTCTTCTAGGGGTTTTATGATTTTCAGTCTTATATTTAAGTCTTTAATCCATTTTGAGTTTATTTTTGTATATGGTGTGAGAAAGTGGTTCAGTTTCATTTTTTGGTATGTAGCTGTCCAGTCTTCCAAACACCATTTATTAAAGAGGCTATCTTTTCCCCATTATATATTCTTGTCTCCTTTGTTTTAGATTAATTCTTCGAGTCCCTAATCATGGTATATCTTTCCATTTGCTTGTGTTATCTTCAGTTTCTGTCATCAATTCTTATAGTTTTCAGAGTACAGGTCTTTCACCTCCTTGGTTAGATTTATTCCTAGGTATTTTATTCTCTTTGATGCAGTTGTAAAGGGGATTATTTTCTTAATTTCTCTTTCTGATAGTTTGTTGTTAAAGTATATAAACACAACAAATTTCTGTATATTAATTTTGTATCCTGCAACTTTACTGAATTCATTTATAAGTTCTAATAGTTTTTTATTGAAGTCTTTAGGGTGTTTTATATATAGTATTATGTCATCTGCAAACAGTGACAGTTTTATTTCTTTCTTTTCAGTTTGGATTCCTTTTATTTCTTTTATGGTCTGATTGCTATGGCTAGGATATCCAATACCATGTTGAATAAAAGTAGCAAGAGTGGGCATCCTTATCTTATTTCTGATCTTAGAGGAATTGTTTTAAGCTTTACACCATTGACTATGAAATTGGCTGTAGCTTTGTCATATACAGCTTTTATTATGTTGAGGTATGTTCCCTCTCTACCCACTTTGTTAAGAGTTTTTATTATAAATGGATGTCAAATTTTGTCAAAACTTTTTCTGCATTTATTGGGATGAACGTATGATTTTTCCCTTCATTTTGTTAATGTAGTATATCACATTGATTGATTTGAGGATATTCAATCATCCTTGCATCTCTGGGATAGACCCCACTTGATCATGGTGTATGATCCTTTTAATGTATTGTTGAATTCAGGTTGCTAATATTTTGTTGAGGATTTTTGCATCCCTGTTTATCCGTGATATTGGTCTATAAGTTTCCTTTTTTCTTTTGAGTGTGTTTATCTGGTTTTGGAATCAAGGTGAAGCTGGCCTACTAGAATGAGTTCAGAGCATTCCTTCCTCTTCAATTTTTTGGGGTAATTTGAAAAGCATAGGTATTAACTCATTCTTAAATGTTTGGTAGAATTGTCCTGTGAAGGTGTCTGATCCTGAACTTTAGTTTGTTGGGAGTTTTTTGATTACTGATTCAATTTCTTTAAGTAATTGGTCTGTTCAGATTTTCCCTTTCGTAATTTTCTTATTTCGAAATGCGGCCTATTCTTTTCCACCTAGAGAAGTCCCTTTAGCATTTCTTTTAAGGCTGGTTTAGTGGTGATAAATTCTTTTAACTTTTGCTAGTTTGTGAAACTCTTTATATCTCCTTCAGTTCTGAATGATAACCTTGCCGGGTAGAGTATTCTTGGTTATAGATTTTTTGTTTCATTATTTTAAATATATTGTGTATCTACCTTCTGGCCTGCAAAGTTTCTATTGAAAAGTCAACCAGTTGTCTTATAGGAGTTACCTTATATGTAACTAGTCACTTTTCTCTTGGTGCTTTTAAGATTCTCTCTTTCTCATTAATTTCTGACATTTTAATTACAATGTGTCTTGGTGTGGACCTCTATGGGTTTGTCTTGTTTGGGACTCTCTGTGCTTTCTGGACCTGGAAGTTTTCAGCTCTTATTTCTTCAAATAAATTTCCTGCACCTTTCTCTCTCTCTTTTCCTTCTCAGACCCCTATAATGTGAATAGTAGTCCCAGAGGTCCCTTAAACTATCCTCATACAAAAAAATTATTTTTTCTTTTTTCTTTTCCATTTGGGTGATTTCCACTACTCTATCTTCCAGATTGCTCATCTGTTCTTCTGTATAATCTAATCAACGGTTGATTCCTTCTAGTGTATTCTTCATTTCAGTTATTATATTTTTCAGCTCTGATTGGTTCTTTTTTATATTTTCTAACTCTGTTGTAGTCCTCTCTGTGTTCATCCATTTTTCTTCCAAGATCAGTGAGCACCTTTATGATCATTACCTTGAACTCTTTATTGGGTAGATTGCCTATCTTTGTTCCATTTAGTTCTTTTTCTGAGTTTTTTTCTTGTTCCTTTGTTTGGAACATATTCCTTTGTCTTCTTGTTTTGCCTAGTTCTGTGTGTTGATTTCTATTCCTGATCTTGGAGAAGTGATCTTATGTAGGAGACATCCTCTGGGGCCCAGCATCATGCTTCCTTCTGGTTATCAGAGGTAGATTCTCTTGGGGAGTTTCCTATGTGGGCTGCATGGACCCTTCTCTTGTGGTGGAGCCACCTATCTTAGGCATGCTGGTAGTGAGGCTGGGCCCTCATTCAGCCGGCTGTGAGGCTCTGCCTCATTCAGCCAGCTGTGAGGCTCTGCAGCTGCTGTGGACCCGCTGGTGGGCGGCACCAGCTCCTAGCATGACTGGCCATGTGGCCCAGCTGTGTGTGGTTGCTATGAGTTTGCTGGTGAGCAGGGAAGGCCCCCTCAATAATACTCTGGAAGGAGCATTTCAAAATGGTACTTGCCAGTGCCAGTGTCAGCACAGTAGAATGAGATCCCCAAAAATGTCTGCTGCCAGTGTCTCAGTCCCCAAAGGGAGTCTCAGCTGCCTCCTGCCTCTCCAGAAAAATCTCCAAGATCAGCAACCCAGGTGCCTTTCAGACCACTTCCTCTGCATTGGGACTTGGAGTGTGTGAGGTTTTTCATATGCCCTTTAATAGCACTTTCTATTTCCTATAGCCCCCCAGCTCTCCTGAACATAAGCCCTGCTGCTTTTCAAAGCCCAATGTTCTGGGGCCTCATCTTCCTGGTACAGGACCCTGGGTTGGGAAGCCCAATGCAGGGCTCACTCAGCCCCTTTGCTCCTTGGGGAGCGCTGCCCCTCCTACCCGTCTCATTGTGGTTCCTTTGTTATATCGTTAGTTGTAGAAAATCTTTTCTGCTAGTCTCCTGGTTGTTCTCTTAGAAAGTTGCTCTGTGAGTAGTTGTAGTGTAGGTGTGCCCATGGAAGGAGGTGATTCAGGGTTTTCCTACTCCGCCATCTTGATTCCTTCTCAGCCGCACAATTTTAAAATATAATCTGTTTAAAATTATGTTTTATATTTATCCAAGGACTAAATCTACAGCTAAAGATGTCAAACAGTGCTGAAAGGCTTATAATAAAAAATAGCAGTCCCTTCCTCTTACTCCATCTTGACCTGTTTCCCGAGAGCAACACATTCACCTGTTAGCTATTTGTATCCATAATTCTAAATAATGTGCTTTACAGCTATCTATTGAGACATCAATTTGAAACAATATCCACTGATTTCCTATCATCGTAGATGAGGATTGAACGTTATTTCACCTCCTTCCCCTGACCAATTTCTTTGTAACATAGTTATTTCACAGTTTTTTAAATTAAATCAATACTTAGTTTTTACATTATTTATTTTCTTGTTAATTAAAAAAAATCCTAGAACTAGTAATTAATTCATTTTTTGTACCTATAGCTGCCCTCCAGTCTACATTTTTCCCACGTGATTAAACTTCCTAAATAATTTTCAGTTCTTCTTAGCACTCATCCTCACCTCCCAGGACCCTCTGTTTTCTGGAATACTTCATTGAGAATAAGTATGCAGAGCCAGGAATAAGGCCATGGGTATCTGGGAACTGGATGGAGAAGGAAAGCGGGGGTCTTATTGTTTTACTTTCTGAGTCACCCTCTGTGAGACTTATGCTCCTGTGTGCGGGCATTTGGAGAAGGCAGGTTGCGGTTGCTTGAGTGGGCATGAAGGGTAGAAACCTGGGGGTGTACCAGCTTTTCATAAATACTTTGAAGCAAACGTCTTGCTTTTAATACGACATCTCACCCCTGCTTTAGAGGTACCTGATACGTCTAATTCCTGAACCTTCCGTTGGCTCTCTGCAGTAACGTAGCTTGGTTCCCTTAGGTATACTGTCTGCAGGCACATGGGGTCCTCTTGCTTTACTCTGACAAGTCAGTAAGAATTCTATATCTGCTTTACACCTTCGGTTAATGTGTTTCAGTGTTACAGATGTCTTTAAATTTCATCAAAGATGGAGTTTGTGTTTGTATTTCGTGGGCTATGGGTTGTTTGCGGGGAGTGATTTTGAATAGGAAAGGGACCCCCAACTTAAACAAGAGGTCTTACACTTGATCTACATTTTCTATGACCCCCTCTAGCCTCAGCTCATGTTACCTCTTTGGAAAAGATACTCCTGACTCCTCCAAGCAAAGTAGATTACCTTGTTCTTGGCTTCCATGGCATTCTGACTGTCTCTCTCTCAGGGCACATGTCATACAGCACTCTGTTGCAATACATCTGTTCATTTTCCCCACTAGACGCTGAGCCCTACTAGGGCAGGGACCACATCTCACTCGGTGTGTGCCATGAGCCTTGCACTGGCCTGACTCTGCTAGGTATAGTCAATACCTGCTTATTGAATATAAAAATAAGTGAACAGCACTGTGTTTGCTGCATTAACTGTGAACAGGCACTAAAAGCTCTGAAATACATTATAGTTGCTCAGGCATCATTTGAGAAGTTAAGGGATAATGTTGGGATGTACTAGAATCTTACATTCCCAAGTATTAACTCAGTTTTATGCCCCCAAACTGTACTGCCTCTGGGAGGTATTCTGGGGTGACCTGGAAGAATTGTAGGAAACTGAGGACACAATAATGGGGGAGATTTCCAGAAGAACTAGATTTTTCTGATTAGGTAGACACATCTCTCATACTTTAATATCATTTCTGTGTAGATTTGCTGTGTTGTTCGTATGACCTAACCTTTAGAAAGCATCTCTTCAGCAACAGAAGTCCAGTTAGGGCTAAGACAAGAAAGCCACATGAGGTAATTAAGAATGTGGGCTCTGGAGTTCGACACACCTAAGTTTGAACCTTAGCTCCTTCCCTGCCCAAATGGGTAAGTCATTAATTTCTCTGAGCCTCAGTTTCTCCACATTAAAGTTGGGGTAATAAGAATACATATTGTTGTTTTATGAGGGTTGTCTGAGGATAAAACAAGGTAATGCATATAAAACACTGAGCATAATACCTGACATCATAAGCTTCCAATAAGTATTACCTATATTTGTTATTATCTATCATGACAGTTAATATAATGCCAAGCAAGTATTGGATAGTTGTCTAAGATTACTTGGAAAAGTTTAGGGAAAAAAATTGGGGGGTGTGGTTTGGGGATGGGGCACTGGAGATTTTGCAGTCTAAGCAGGCAGCGGTACTTTCTTCGCTGAGCCCTGTTAAATTGAAAGATTGTGTTCTAGCAGCCAAGAAAAAGAGCAGCTATACGAATCATTTCTTATGACCTGAAGTCCATTAGCTACTCCATTTAGCTGTTAATGTTGTGAAGTCGTTGATGTAAGTCATTGTGTTATTTGGTAATGAACTTGTTTTCTTAACAATTATAATATATTGTTCTCTCCAAACGCTATCAGTTACCTCTGGCATTCTGCTAATTAGTCAGTAGATCAGCCTTCAGTGTTGTTTCAGTATCTCATCCTCTCACCACATTTTTATATTAAAACGTATTTAGTTGGTGTTATGGGCTAAATTCTCCTCCCGCCAAAGACATTGAAGCCCTAACCCCCAGTACCTCAGAAGGTGACCATATCTAGAGATAGGGCCTTTAAAGAGTGATTAAGTTAAAACGAGGCCTTTAGGGTGAGCCCTAATCTAATATAATTGATGTCCTTCTAAGAAGAAGAAATGGGCACACAGAGAGACCAGGGGTGCACGTTCACAGAGGAACAGCCGTGTGAAGAGAGAGAGAGAAGGAGACCATCTGCAAGCCAAGGAGACTGGCCTCAGGAGGAACCAGACCTGCGGGCACTTTGATCTTACACGCGTAGCCTGTGAGAAAGTGTGAGAAAATAAATTTCTGTGCTTTAAGCCACCTACTCTGTGGTATTGTGTTATGGCAGCCCTAGCCAACTAACACACTTGGCATTGAGTAGCGAAATTCACTCTGGAATTTCTGATTTTATTTTATTCCTTGTAGTTTATAAAGCACTTATCACACACATCATTTGAATCTAAGCCAGCCCTTAAAATAAGTGTTATTATTTACTCCATTTTACAGATGAAGTGCTTGTTCAGAGAGTCTGTACAAACACAGAGCTGCTCAGGGGGCGGGTGGAATTGGAAGGCAGGCTATTCGATTTAAATCTCCCTCTCTTTATCTCTCCCAATTCCCATGAGTGTAGAATGTACACCTGTTTCTTCCTAGTGTAGTTTACGCACTGGATTTGTTATAAGAGAGTTTTGACAGGTTACCACTGGTGGGTTATCCACTGGTGACGGTGGATTTCTGCCTAACGCTGGGATGAAACTTGCTAAATCTGAAAAGAGTATTTTTATTTATTCCTCAGCTTCCAGAATCTAATGCCTTTCAATTTTCTGTCATTGTTCCACTGAAAGTGAAGAACGGAATACTGACATACTTTTGTTTGTTTTGTTTTTGTTTTTGTTTTGCTTTGAAGCCATTCTGTGGTTAGATCAGCTTTTAGCCGTTCATTCATTCCACAAATACGTGTTGAGCCCCTGTTATGAGCCCCGAGTCTGGATACCCACTTTTCAAATAGGAGTTGACGTGTTCGGTGTGGAGGAATATGGTTGAACAGAAAACTGTTGTCTCTGGAGTCAGGGAGGTTTCTCCTTTTTGTGAGATTACACTGTTGGTTCTTTGCTGTGTTGAAAGTATACCTTCCCCCGCCCCAAAATTCAACTTTCAACGTTTTCCTTCATTCTCAGAAAGATTTCTATGGAAATTTGAAGAAACTTGCCTCAAAATAATATAGTAAACCATCTGATATTATTGGCCTTATACTGTCTTAGTTTACTGTCATAGTCATTCATCATTAAAGCTGTAACTGTTTGCTCATATGTGGAAGAATCTTGGGGGAGAAAGTGAAGGGACGGAGGGGACATTCAAATAACAACTTTGATTTGGGATTTTTTTCCTGTTATTTTTAGGCTACAATTTAAAAGAAGTTTGTGTGCGTTATATTTTTTTCACTAAAAATTTTACCTCAAGAACTGGAGAACGCTTCTGTTTCCTCCCTAAGAGTAGCAATCAGTTTTTTCAATCATGTTTTTAAATTAAATTAAAATTTTAAATTTCAGAGAGCTTTGTTATTCTTGTGTGACAACACAGAGTATGTAACTTTAATTCTCTAGCCATCTAATTAGAAAGATGTTTCCTAACTATGATCAGTATTGGACTTGGTCCAGAGCCCATATTTATAAAACAGTAACTATGACAACCCATTCTTCCTAACCAGGATCAACCCTTAATATTTTCCCAACTGTCTGTTTTACAAGATGACATAAGTAGTGGCTTTGGGGGAGGAAAAAAACAACTTTGGATAATAATCAAAATGCTTTTTGCAAACAGAGGCTTTAAATCTGTTTGTTCAGCAGCATGTGATTTGGACAGTGGGAGTTCATCAGACAGCAAGGATTAACCCCCTAATTTATTTCTCTTTTTCCTTTTGGAAAGGGATAGACTGCTACGAATTCCATGTACTCAGCCTGAGCTGCCAAACAGAATTGGAGACTGACTAGTAGCCGAAACATGGGGCAGGGATAATACATTGTTTTTCTCTTCTTCGTGACCCTATGCAATAGGGTTTTGTTTTGTTTAAAAAGAAGTAAAAATATATTACAACTTTCAAATCAATGTCTCTCTGAACCTAAAAGGCTTTTAGATATTTCGTCCTTTTCTGATTAAATAGGACAGTGCTACTTATCTGTCATAATTTTAACCAAATTCCTTATAGTTACGTCCGATGCAGAAACGCCTCTTAAAAAGTGAATACTTAACACAGATCATAATATGCTCAAAAATCCAATTTCTTTAGATGAATGCACACATGGTTGGTGTTGATTAGACCACCCCATGGTGTGCAGAGAGCTCAGAGCGCCCAAGGCAGGGTCAGATCAGTCCTCTGCTGCTCGACTGGGTGATGCATCCTATAAGATTAGCTGACCTGCAAAATTGAGGTAGAGGGCTATGCAGTTGAGACCACTCCTTAACACTGACCCCTCCCCTCAGTCCATTTCCATATGTCTCAGTGAGGATAAATTCCCTGTAGGGATCGGGGAGTTGGAAGATCTGCCTCTACCAGAGCATCTCCATCTTTCCTTGGGCCAGAAGTAAGTAGAAGGTAGTAGCCTGCAAACTTTTCGATGATATCTCCGTGAGCCATTGCCACTGGATGCTGAAGTCATCTTAGCCAAGACTGAGCTACAGGGATAAGGACCTCTCAGTCAAGATCATACCAGCCCTCTTAGTGGCACAGGGCACACTTAACCAGGTTGACTTTCTAATATTCTTTATTCCCTTGGCTTCTATATTATCCTCACTTGATTTTTTTTTAAGTATCATCTCTCTGGAAATCAGAATTCTAGTCTGGAGGCTAAAAGTAATGCATTAAATATTAAACTGAAGCTGTTAAGATTATGATGCAAAGAAGTATAAGGAAACGGTATAAAATATGAACTTGAATCATCAGTGGCTATACAGTTAAACACATGGTCTGGGTATTAAGAGAGAGTACCTTTTTAATGTCCTCAAGGTAACTGTCAACCAGTGAGGACAAGAGTCAGCAGATAAAGTTCTCAGCTGTGCCCCATGACATACTCCTTCTCATCCTTACACTGGCGCAGCTCTTCCATCAGAATCATTCAACTAGATCCTAGAACCTGGCCAGTGGGAAAAATTCAGTCTCCTTCTTCAACTTCTATTTCTCTCTCTTTCCTTCAAATGTTATTGTTTCCCATGGCTCCAGTATTAATCTTATTATTTTTTCTGTTGTCCCCAATAACATACTCTTGTTTGTCTGTCCATCAACCCATTCATCTATCCATCCATCTTTCCATTAGTCCATCCATCTAACCATCCACCCATCCATCATTTATTGAATAACGACTGTGTGCATGCAAGGCATATTCTCAAAACATTATTTCCCTGGCCAACCTAGGAAGACAATGAAATGTTAGATGCTCTGATCGTAGTTTGATTCTTCAAAAGCAGAACCTATAATAAAGAATTGGGTGCAAGTAGTTTATTTGATAGGTGATTCCAGGAAGCCGAAGTGATGTAAAGAGGGAGAAAGGAAGGGGGAAAAAAACAATAAAGGATGCATTAAGACATGAGTAATTGCTATGGCCAACTGGGCTCAGTCCTGCTGGGGATTTTTTTAGAAACTTTGTAGAACACGCTTCAGAATATCCTACTGAAAGATGGGAAAGCTGAGAGGTTTATCCATTGACTCTTGTCCTTATTGGTTGAAAGTTACCTTGGGGGCATTAAATCCCTGACATTTTTTAGGATTCCCTCCTAGTAGGCTTTTAATGCCTGAGAAAGCCCTTGGGTATAAAAGCAGAGAACAGAGGCATGAACAGGTTCTGTTCACCAAGGCTGCGAGTGAGCCCAGAGGGGGGCCCAGAGGCTGTGGGATGAGGTATCCATAGCATCTGCGTCAACCTCTGTGGCCCTCCTAACTGCCTTAAATAGAAATGCATGAGAGTTTTCCATTTTCCAGTAAAGTTCACCAGAGTGGACATTTACTCAATTTCACGTGCAGAAACACAGCACTATGTTTAGAATTGGACTTACTCATTTCCTGAATATATATAGCTTCCCTTTTCTCTAGAACCTCTTTTCAGCAGATTTATGCAGACAAGAAAAATATTGCAACCGAAAGCACCACTGCAAATTTCCCTGTGCTGACATTAATCATGCCCATTCAATTTATTATCTATCATTTGAAAAGAATATTTCACAACTCTTGTGCGATGACTTTTTTTTTTTTTTACAAAGGATGATTACATCCACGTAGCATAACTCTTCTAATGGTTAATGCAGTTTATTTTATCACCCATTCACTCTCCAATTATGGTGTGTTAGTAAGCAGACACTATACATGGAAAGTTGGGAGAGAAATATTTGATTCAGACCACTTTTCAGAGAAAAAGAGATGGGTATAAAACCAGACTAGATATAATGACTGATTTTTGCATGGTGGGCTTAATTTACCACCTACCATTGAATTCATTAAATAATAAGGAAGTTTCTGTGTTTATTAATACTTTCAAGTGTCAGGGTTTGAATGTCATCTACCTTGGATCCATTAAAAAGATTTTTACTAATCCTTTGTCATTGAATTGGCCTTGTCATTTTTTTTTTTTAAACACAGGCACCCACCCTTTTGTTTAATCATTTCTACACTGCACACCCCTGGGCTGAGGACGACAAAAGTAATTGTGAGTAACTAATATAGGGGAAATATTATTGAATGCATGAAAGAAATTCATTTGGAATTTATATCTAAGAACAAATGCCCATGAACTCTAACAAAAATTAGTAAATTAACCTTCTTTTGGCCTTCATGTATGGACGCTCTGTAGAGCATAAACACATGTTATATATAACATGTTATAACGTGTTTATCACACACATATACCAAGTTATACCAGGAATGCCTCTCTTTTCCTCTCCATTTATTCAAATTTACCTAGCGTTTAAGGCCCAGACATAATTTCTCCTTCTTTAATGAATCTTCTCCAATTTCTTCCAGTTCAGTGCTTCTTATACTTGGATACAGTTGGGGAGCTGTTAAAAATATTTGTTTCCCAGGCTCCCTCCCCAGATTACTTAAATCAGAGCTGCTGGGGGTGGGATTCAGGCCTTTGCATTTTTAAAAGCTCAGGTGGTTACAATGTGCAGCCAAGATGGAGAACCACCATCCTACCTGGACATGTTTGCTCCCTTCTCTGAAGACCCAGGAAACCTTGTTTATACCTCTTAAAGACAGTTGTAATTGCCCTTGTAGTCTGAATCAAAGTACTTTGGAGGTGGAGTAGCCCAACCACTCTTCCAATTCCTAGATACTTCTGACAACATTCTGATTGTCCAGCTTGAATACCCCCAGTGACATGGAACTCATTCCCCCGTGCGGGCTAATCCATCTTTGGGCAGCTGTGAACAGTTCAGATCCAGGTCTATCTCTTCGTAGCTTCAAACTATTCTTCCTGTTTCCACTGCTTTAGGGAAAATAAACCTTCCCCATAAGTTTTTAAAAAATATTTGAACAATCCATTCACTCAAAAATAAATTTAAGGAATGACGACTCTGTATTGGGCACTGGGCTACCTCAATGGAAGTAAACATATAGAGTCCTAGGAAGATTTGAAAGTCAATCTTCACTCCTATAAGTAAATTCTGTTTTGTTTTAATACGCCACATTTCTTACATAAAAGGTTATCTAGGCTAGAACAGTAAGAAACCAAATGGGCTTAAGCTTCAACATGAGAAACTTATGTAGCAGAGTTATGACTGTGAAACTCTGGGAACAGTTTACTGAGTAAGGCTGTGGAATCTTTTCTTGAAACTTTAGATATGACATACTTTCATGTGACTCCATTTATGTACCGCCTTGAGGGCAGAGGGCAATGTCCTAAGTTACTTCTCAGAGTTCATTCTGAGTCATTTTACATCCCTAAATGAAGCCAGGCTGAATGATTAAGATACTTGACTTTTGATAATTGGGGGGAGGGGAAGATGGACAAGATTGCTTCCCCTTGCATTGTTCCCCGTGATGCCGGCAGCTAGCTGGGGTCTCCCAGGAGAATCTTGGTCCAGCAGTGCTTGGTCATGCCAGTTCACTAACATCGAAGGTTGTGTTGGGAAACGAAGCACATTAAAGGCAGGTCTGGGTCACACTAGCCTTAAATGGGTTTCCAAGGCTTTTTCAAGGAGAGGAAGACAGGGCTGCTGGGCCGTGAAGCTCTGGAGGCTCCATTCCCATTGTTGTGACCCCAGTGAGTTGCATTCATAGACATCAGGAGAATGGTGTCCCCAGAGAGTGTCATGAGGTTGCACTGGCCCTAGGGCACAGTGGAGATGAGCATCCGTGAAAGAACTGGTACTGGAGAAGTGTTGAAACTCTATGCTGTCCCATCAGAGGAAAAGTCAGGGGTCCCAGGGACTCTCTCCTGGGAACCAGAACATGGTTCCACTTAACCCCAACCTAGAAACACATCAGAGAGGCATTTTATGCTCCAGAAACCAACCTAGCTAAGATGTTCCCACCGTCATCCTCTCTTGCCTCCTTAGACCCCAGGTCCTCCTTTCCTTCAAATAAACCCAGCCCCGAGATGATATGAATTCCATCTAATTCTGTTTCTCAGTGCAATGAAATTTGCACTCTGGTGATGAATTCTGGCTTATTCCTCCAACCTACTCTGCTTTATCCCATGATATACATCGTGCCAGGAGGTAGTCGTGCCCTCTGCAACCGCATTGACCTTAAAACAGACACAGGCAATGAAAACATGTAGGGCTGGATCAGCAAGTCCTGTACAGCTCAAGTTCATCATGGTGTTATACAACCAACTAATTACTCAATTCATTTTGTGGGTTGACCATACCTATCTCTTATTCTCAGGAAGCATTTTCTAATATCATAAGACAGGGAGTGAGCGAAAAGTGCTCTTTCAGTTTCAAACCCTGGAGCATTTATGCACTAATAACCTTCCTCCTTTGTGCTTTTGAAACGAACGTAAACCAAAACAATTAAATTAAATGGAGTTAACATTGGCATGGTAGCATAAATCAGTTGTCAGGAAATTCAATATTCAGGGGTTAAGGTTCCCTTCGTATGAGCTGTCTAGTGCTTGCCTACTTTGAATTAAGAATAAGCCAAAAATTAGGTCTTGGTATAAGAGAGGATTGCATGAGAGAGAGAGAGGTGCTGGCCTTGTGTGTTGCCTCAGATACACAGCCCTGTGATTTGTGGGTGATGCATGTGTATCAGATGTTTATCTTTTGGCCGGCTACAGGCCTCTTAATCAGGTTTTCCTGACTATGGTATTCTGAACGGGCAGACATGGTTAAGCAGTTTACCTCTGTACTCTGCAGTTCCTGAGCAGACAGCAAACAGCCCTGCATTTAGACTGCACCCACCCGGGCTGTGCTCTGAAGAGCCCCCAGGCTCTCCACATCACTGACTCTCCTGCTGAAAAGCAGAAGTCTCTTCACTTTGTCTGTGGGCTGAAAGCTGCTTGCAAGACGGGCTTCTGAAGTTCAGGCCCTGATGAAGGGGAATTATACTCCAAATCCGAGGGCGGCAAGTCAGAAGAAACAATATGCTTGGATTGGTGTCTGATTTTAATTTGAGGAGTCCAGGGCCTGAAGGCTTTCTGCTGAGTCTGAAAACAAACAGAAACCAAACTTCAATCCAGGTCGCTTTCAAGGAATTGTGAATTATTTCAAAAACCTGTGTTTTTCTTATACTTTATTCCCAGTGAGAAGATGCTCTCCCCTTCCAACCTCATTTTGGGGCATGACTTTGTAATGAACTCTTAACAAGTATTTATCTTAGAGCTTGTGCAGCCTTTTGAGTGATGGAAGATCATTGTGACCTAAGTGAGTGATAGTTTAAAATCCCAAGTGCGCTCTTTCTTTCTGTTTATTGGGGAGGGACAGGGGACTAAGACGTCCTAGAGAGAACCTTTCCAAGGCAAAGAAATGAAATGTGTAACATTCGTTTTGTTTCCATGAGGAAGGCCTTACTGAAGCGACCTGTTGTATTGGAAGGAATGCAGCAGGTAGGATGTTTTGCTTTGCTTGAACGTGGCATGTCATTCTGTAAAGAAGTTGTGCTCGGGGCTCTTTTGACCTGCTTTATGAGAGTAAACAAAAATGCTTGTCTTTCTAGGCTGTCTTGTATGCTTCCCCGAATGCCAGTTTCTCAAGTCCTATCCTAGAGAATCGGAATGCAGTCCCCTCTCAGGTTACCCCTCTTTGGCTTAATTTCAGAAATCCAAGTGGATATTCCTGCAGTTTTCTTCAGCGTGGTTCAAAGCATGGCTTCTCACCAATTCTGACTCTCTCTCTGAAACATGCTTCATTTTTCCTACATGTGTCTTCACACTGTAGAGTTTGGGTTGAAAATGTACTTTCACTGTATTCTCTTATTTTCAGGAGTGTGTGTATAAGCACACAAATGAGTTAGACTCAGATACAGTTACTCGTGCTTGCTTCCAACTGAAAGCATCCACTGAAAACTGTGGGTCGAGAATTCACTTAGGTCTGTGTCTCAGAGGCAAAAGTTTCTTTACAAATTGCTATGCTTTGAAAACAGCCTTTTCTGTGTTCTGAGAACTCAAGGGGCACTGTGTTCAGGTCAGGAGGGTAATCAAGAAACACCCTCGGCTAGAGCAGTCAAAAACCAAGAGGGGAGGGCTTCCCTGGTGGCGCAGTGGTTGAGAGTCCACCTGCCGATGCAGGGGACACGGGTTTGCGCCCCGGTCCGGGAAGATCCCACATGCCGCGGAGCGGCTGGGCCCGTGAGCCATGGCCACTGAGCCTGCGCGTCCGGAGCCTGTGCTCCGCAACAGGAGAGGCCACAACAGTGAGAGGCCAGCGTACAGCAAAAAAAAAAAAAAAAAAAAAAAAAAAAAAAAAACGAAGAGGGGAGAAAGCTTTTCTTTCCCGATCTTCGCTGCTACGAGATCAAGAGGGAGATATAGGTTTCCTGAAACGTATTCAGAAACTATAGGGGTTTCTATGACAACAGAAATGAACAGGGAAAATACAGTGTTATCTTCTCTCCTTAAGAGCCTTCAGCTTCACATGAGCCCAAGATCAAGGAAGCAAATACATAGAAAGTCACAGAGCAAAGAGGGACACGTATTTCTTTTAGCTCAGCAGATGGCTAGCAGTTGGAACTCCTTATATCTTCATTGGATGAGGAGTTAAGAGAACTGTTACATTTTTAAAATATATAGAGGGAGTGATTTTTTGGGGATATATTGAAACGTTAATCCTGTTCACTTGTGCAGAGTTTGTTTGGAATAGAGAATCTCTCTCGCTTGCTGGCTCTGCATTTGAAGTCCATAGAATTACTGTTTCAGAGGTCTGATTCTTTGCCTAGCTGTTTCTAAAGGGTAAGTTGAACCCTCACAAACACAATTACCAAAAAGTTCTATCTCTGGCAGTAAGGATGGTATTCTTTGGAGGTTTTCAGTCTTAAGCATCTATTTTACTGGAGATATAACTTGCATGCACCCATTTCCCAGTGGTTAGATGCAAATGGTCTGGTGAGCAGCCACTTCCAGGTAAGCGCTCACTTGTGATGCCAGGTTTCATCTGTTCACCATTATCTCTCCAGCATCTAGGAGAGTGCTGGATTCTCAACAGATATGCAGTAACTACCGGTTAGATGAATGACTGCTTCTGGTGAAAGGGGGTGTCTGTGGAATAGGGTGATTCTGAATGCATGTAAGAGGGTATTAAGGCCTTTCTAAAAATGTTCACGCCACCCTCCAGCAACCACTGATTTCTCGCTGATTGGTGTATTCTTTAAAAATTGCCACAGTAGCTTCAAGAGATGATTTTTGTCAGCTCTTTCAGATTGTAGAGTCCTTCTGCATGGCTCAGGGAGGACTGCTGGACGTTTGCAAAGAGACACCAAAAGCTCTTGCCACGGGGAGTCGGTGGTTGGAGAGGCCTGGCTCAGGGTATGCTCTTTTGCCGTCTGTCTCTTGGAAGTAGCTTTGATTTGTCTTTGACTAGGCCTCAGCAAAGTCATGAACACCAGATTTGGCGAGAAAAATGCCAAGTGTGTAGCCCCAGTCGCAGGGAGATAATTTTCCCCTGATGCTGCTGTTCTTGGCAGCCCGGGGCCAGTTTGTTCTTGCTCTGCGTGGAAGTGAATGTGCCCTCCTGTAATGAGTAGGGGGAGGGGCCAGGGTGAAATGGAAAGTGTCCTGTACCATCAGCAGAGGCTTCTTGTGAACTTTTGTCAACCTTATTTATTCAACAATTAGTTACTGAATAAGCAACTGACAAGACATTGTCCCTGCCTCCAAGTTGCTTTTAATTCAGTGGAGGAGACAGAAAGCTGAGGTTTTCAAGGCAGTAGCTAAATGCTAAAAACACAGAGGAAGCATAGGACGGAAGAGAAGCACTTAGGAGGGACGCTAAGCTCAACTAGAGGTGGTGGTCAGCAGTGGCTTCCTGGAGGAAGTGACTTCATCTGGAAAATAAGATTAATATCCACATGGCAAGGCGGGGAGGATTTAAAGTAATATCTTTAGCTGCTCTTTGCTAAGTACCAGCGATGCTAATGTGGTGTTGGTGGTGGTGATGATGATAGAGAGGGGGAAAAAATGGCCTCACAGCTAGATAGTCCTAACTTGAAATCCTAGCCCTTCCTGTTCATAGCTCTGTGATCTTGGTCAAGTCACTCAGCCTTACTGTGCCTCGTGTCTGAAATGGGACTGGTGATGTGTACTTCCAGAATTGTTGTGATGATTACAGAAAATGTTCACAAGCAACCTAACACAGTGCCTCGTACACAGGAGGCATTCAGGAAGAAGTTGCAGGGGCAGCAGTGTTGAAGTGAACATTCAGTGAAAAGGCAACAAGAGGACGAGAAGGCAGCAGTAGGTGTCATTGGTGGATGTGGAGGGAAGAGCTCTGCATGTGGAGGCTGGGGACCTAAGTTCTCACCCAGCATCTGTCACTGGGGGGCACGTCGTCTCTGGCATCCTCTGGGGTCTCCCATCATTGCAGAAAGGCCCATCCACAAATCAGGTAATTTTTAAGTGAGAGGAACACATAACAAGTGACCTAGGACTAAGGACCACAGAGAGATCACTGCATGAAGCAATGCTGCAGGAGGCTTCATGGAGGAGAAGAGCCTTGGGCTGGGTGCCGAAGGTCAGGTAGGCTTCAGACAGGAAGTGCTAGGTGAAGAGGGTGTTCCTGGCAGGGTCTCAGTGGAGCAAAAAGGGCCCAATCACACATCAGTGTGGCAGCCACATCCTTCATCTCCTAACCTCTAGGGCAGCTTTACTCCTGGAGGGAATGGTTAATACACAGGTCTTGACTTTGACTCAGAAGTTTCTTTCTTTGATAGTCAGGACTGATTCAGGCAAAATTGTCAAGTTATTGAAGTTTGTTGCACGATCATTCATTTTCCTGTCAGCAACCCATCTTCCTTGCCTGTGGATCCCCATTAGCTTAGCTAAACAAGCCCCCGACTCCCACCTCCCTTCGCAAGCATGCGAAGTATGCCTTTCTCCGGTTCTTCTCCCCACTCTCAGAAGTATGTCTGTAATCATGGTATGTCAAAGCTTAAAGGGAGCTTAGAGTTCATTATCATCCACCCCCGCCATTGTTTTTATGAAGGGACGTGTCCAACGTTAAGTATTTAGGGACAGAGCCAGATCTTTGTGATCTCCAGTTATGTTCTTTTCCTTCCACTCTGCAGCCTGCGTTTTTCTCCATCATGCATTCTGATTAGGGCATCAATACCTACGTATGAATCAGAACTCTTGGAGTTTTAGAAGTTTCAGAAACTTAGTGAGACTGGTTTAGTAAGAGGGCAATGTCATGGCTCGTGTAACTAAAGAATTTTTGTAGGGCTGAATCCAGGTTTCTAGAATATATCAGACGTTGGCCTCTCCTTCACAAGGCTCTACTTTTTTTGGTATGCTTCATTCTCAGGCAAACTGAGAAATGGGGTCCCAAAGGCCTTACTAGCACCAGGATTATATTCTACCATTTTAGAATCCTAAAAGAAATGGGGACATTTTTTTTTCTGGCAGAAGTCCTGGATTGAACTTGTATTCGTTTGACTTGAGTCATTTGCCTCCTTTCACTGTGATGGGGGGCCGTCGGTCTGCGGTTGTCCAGCACTCGCTAGGGTGCTATACCGGAGCCAGGGGTCACGGTCGGTTTCACCCAGACCATGGACTGAGAGTGGGGAAGAGATTGTTCCCAGGACAAAACCAGGTTTCTGTTTTCAAAAGCAGGGGAAATGGATGTTGAGCCAGCGTGTGTGAACCCACCCATGCATCAGCCACGTAGCCAACCACAGGCTGGTAATGGTTTAAGGTTTCACATCCCTGGTAGAGCTTGCCTTCTTGTGAAGGCCTGTCAGTGTTTTAATGTGTGTAACGTGGGAATTTTGTGTACCATGGAAAGGCCCGTGAGGGAGGAGTTTGGATTTTAGGATTTTTCAGGATCTCCCAAATCATAGCACAAAGTAACAGTCTACTCCATCCACTTAAAAGTCTTATCCTGATAGTGGCCCAGGAAATCAGCCTGAGATGGAAAGGTCTCCACTGGTTTACCACATGTGGGTCACTGAAAGTCGACTGTGCATCCCAGTTCGTTCTACCTCTTTTCTTACCATGTATTGCTCACCTCTCTAATGAGCATGGCCAGTGTCTTATGAACCCAAGTCAAGTAGTGAACATCCAATAGAAAATTATAATTTTGTGTGTTGGTTTTATTCTTTCTCTCCTTTTCATGGTCTTTTGGTACACTTCTCATGTGCTTGGAGAAAACCTTGGACCTGTTTGTTAAGAATGAAGTTCTTGCATTCTCTCTGCCTGCTGCATGGTGGCAATGGGTACATATTAGAAGGAGGTAAGGGTGGTGAGGGGCAATCAGAAGGTAGCATCGATCAATCTGGTGGGACTAATGCAGTATTTCTGGATGGAATTGAATAGAATTTTGCCTAAGGTCTTTTAGAAATCATTTTCAAGTCTGTTTTAATTCCTAATGTTCTCATATGATTTCTGACTCATTTGCCTAATGGGTTCATTTGTGTTTAAAAAAGGAACACCAAACCTTCATTATTTACTTTTCCTGATGCTTTTCAAATACCACAGAATTCTGTAAAGTCATCACAAAGACAGAGGGGGTCCAAAATTAAACATTCATTTTTGTTTCTTTGGCAAAGAATTCTTGAGATAATTCGGCACAGAGGAACCAGTACAGGTCTCTGATAGCTGTACCTAATGCTAATTAACTCACAAAATCTCTTGCCTGAAAACTATTATTAGAAATAAGCAGAAATATCTAAATACTCCAAAGATCTCAAGAGACCTTTGGAAAATATTTCAGGACATTAAGAAACATCAGAAGTTTGAAAAACAAAATGTCCCCACATACGTGCGTGGGGGTAGGGGGTGAGTAAGGGGCTATGATCTGTTTTTCTTCTCACCATTATATCACTGGCCCCTAGCACAGTAATTGGTGGAAGGGAAGTTCTCAGTAAGTATGTGATAAATCAACGACTTCATCTTTGCTGGGACTCTTGAATATCCATTGCTTTAAGTCATCAGATTAGGCAAAACAGGGTGAACTATTTTGTGTTGTCATATCTATGGACCCCGCAGCGTGTGGTTTCTTTTTTTCATCCCTCCCTCCCTCCCTCCCTCCCTTCCTTCCTTAGTTTCCTCACTCCATCTCTTCCTTCTTCCTTTTTTTTTTCCCCTTCCAGTATTTGCTGAATCCCTACTCTATGTCAGTGTCCCTTATGATACAGAGGTGACTAAGACTCAGCCCCTGTCCTCAGAGCTTGTACTTTAGTGAGAGAGACACACAGGTAAACGGGTGATTTCAATATATCAATAGTATAAAAAATATTATGATAGAGGAAGTACACAGTGTCTATGGACCATTTAAGAAGGAAAGCACTTAACTCAAATTCAGGGAATCAGGAAAGGCTTCTCAGAGGAACTGAGTTTTGAAGGACAATTTGAGTTAACCAGACCTGGTTTTCTATGGCTGAGTGGACCAGCCTAGCGGGGAGCCTGGACCTGGGTTTAATCTCCTTCCTGGGCTCAGACAGGTGTTGGTGGCCACCCGCAGCCTCAGCTGCCCAGATGGCATCCAGTCTAGTGGTCATAGCCTGGTAGCCAAAGGGTTTTTTTGTTTTTTTGTTTTTTTTTTTGCGGTATGCGGGCCTCCCACTGTTGTGGCCTCTCCCGTTGCAGAGCACAGGCTCCGGACGCACAGGCTCAGCGGCCGTGGCTTACGGGCCCAGCCGCTCCGTGGCATGTGGGATCCTCCCAGACCGGGACACGAACCCGTGTCCCCTACATCGGCAGGCAGACTCTCAACCACTGCGCCACCAGGGAAACCCAGCCAAAGGGTTTTAACCACAGAGTTCATAGTCCAGAGAAGCGTCCAGACCCTGGGTACCAAGAGGGGAGATAGTAGTACTGAAGTCTGTCTGGCCTTGGAGAGACACCTCCGTAAGCATGGTTATGTGCAATTCTCATGCCCAGCTCAGTGCAGAGGGCCTGGGGCCTCAGCCGTGGGCACACCATGCAGGCCAGGAACCAGGCTCATTGCCCAGTTGTTGCCTGCACCTACAGTCATTGGGGCCATCATTACCCACGCCTCTAGGAAGCCTCTGTGGAGCTACTCTAGCAGGTGTTTATTCGTTCCCTTTTATTACTTAACTACATGGAAGCTAACCTTGCTTCTGAGACATCCTTTAAGTCTAAGGTTCACTGGATTACAGTGTCAGCATTTCTTATCAGCACCTACTGTGTGGCTGGCGCTGTGCCGGGGACCAGGGATATAGAGATGAAGGGACCTGATTTGGTCCTTTAACTGACCTGCCCAGCTTTGCATTTAAAACATTATTTTTTCTGGTACTCATAAAATTTGTTTTGCTCAAATACATGAATACTTGCCTCTTAGAAATAAGTTATACAATACAAAAATATAAAGGCCAAAACCGTAGTGTTTCCCTCTTCCTCTAATTCTAGCTTCTTTCACCAGTGTTAACCACTGATTACCTTTCTTGTGTATATTTCTAGTCCTTTTTCTATACTTGTATATCCATGTATAATTGTATCAGTTGGGGTCCCAGCAGGAAACAGATGGTGGAATCAAATTAGGATAATTTGAGTTTAATAAAGGGACTATTTACAAAGTGTGAGATGGTGGAGGGAAGCCACAAGAGACAGTGTTTACTATCCCTAGCCCTGAAAGGGCACAGGGAGGGAGTTTCATGGATACCTGGACACAGGGAACGTGCTGCAGAAAGGACCCTCTGATGGTGCTGAGACCACACCTACAGAGAGGTAGCTGGGAATAAGCACACTGACCTCCCTCTTTTCCCTCCCTCCATTCTCCTGCTGAAGCTCCCTGTTGACTGAACCCTATGGGAAGCCAGGGAGCAGGAAAACTGATTGATGGGGTCCATCTAGGTCAACCTCCTCAGTCAGAGTGCAGGATGGAGGGTGGGTTGGAGGGCCAAGCAGAAGGTATTCAGTACAAATATATACTTATCACATAGGTATATGAGCTTTTAATATCTTGGCTAACTTGTTACAGAAATGGTAGTGTACTATGGTATGGTTCTGTCTTGGTCTTTTTGTTAACCTAAACAATTTGTCTTGATCTTTTCCAGAACATGTGGATCTAATTAACTTATTTTAATGGCTGTGTAGTATTCCATCATATGATATACCAGAATTTAAATATTTTATATATGTCACAGTTGATCTGTACAACAGAATGTGTATCATCTATGTACACTGTGAAGCCTAATAATGAAACGATCGTCTGTATAATGAAACGGTCTCAACCTAACATCACTAGTCCCATTGACTCTACCTTGGGCTCCACTCCTAGAGTCTCTCTGTGTCCCCTCACCCTGCAAATGCTAGTCTGGATTTTTTGTGTTAATCCTTTTATGTTTTTTAAAATAGGTTTCCCATATATGTATCTCTAAACAATATATTACATAGTTTTGCTTTTTTAAAAGCTTTATAAAACTCTTTTCATTGTATGTAGTCTTCCATAATTTGCTTTTTAAAAAGCATAGCATGCATTTTGACGTGTGCAGCTGTGCTTCATTTATTTTCACATTTTATAAGACTTCATTGTGTGACTATGCCACAGTTTACCTCCCCATTTGACTGTTGATGGACTTTTGGGTTGATTCCAGTTTTTGCTGTTTCCAACAGTGTAGTTTGTGAACATATTTTTGTCCACGTCTCTTGGCACATACGTGCAAAAGTTGCTCTAGGGCATATACCTAGGAGTGGAATTTCTGGGTCAAGGGGTTTACACATATTCAGCCTTGCTAGGTGATGCCAAATTGTATTCAATGGGATTGTGCCAATTTACATTCCCACCAGAAGTACGTAAGAGTTCTGGCTGTTCCCTGTCTTCCCCAGTGCTTGGTAATTTCAGGTGTCTTAATTTCTACCACTAATACTTTTTTCAGGGATGCCAAGTGAAAGTGTAATGAGAGTCTGACTCTGTTATCATAATAAATATTTTTAACCTGGGTATTCTAAAACATGAATTCTACTTTTCTCTGTAAAAATTGTTTTCCCTTTCCTGCCCTATTTGATTTCCCTCATTGTTCCCTGACAGTTACACAGTTTAATACATTGAAAACAAATATCCCAAATGGGTTTTTTAATTCCTCCCAACTCTAAAATGAATGTGATACTGATAGAGCTCCACATAAAATTATGGTTCATCAGCCAAAGGTTAGGGTTGGTCCCATATGGAGGACTTAGCTCACAAAGAGGGAAAAAAAGCCAACAGTCCTCCGTGGTCCCTTTATACGAAACTCCAGACCACCTTGACTTTCACAGCAAACTAGGTGATGTGCTTTTTGAAAGGAATTGTGTCTCCCTCCATCTCTCTCTCACTCCCTTCTATCTTTCTTTCCTCAAGTGTTCATTAACTGACTGGCTAAAAATCTAGTGGAAAAGACAAAGTAATATTCCTGAGTAGCTTGCAAATGGGATGTTGATGAGGGGACAGATGGCCTTTGGAGTACAAAGGAGGAAACTCGACCTCTGTGTTCCTTGAGTCCATCTCAGTTCCTGGGATGAGGTAGGCTTTATGGAGCATTTGTTGAATGAATGAATGAATAAATGAATACTACAAAGAGTTTTCAGTTCACTCGTAGTTTAGGAAGAACTACAAGAAGTTGAATTCCCATCAGCTAGTCCACCTTTAATTACTGGAGTTAGTCTTCTTTTGTAATTTAATACTCAAAGCACCTTACGTGCTCTCTTGATTGATTCCTTTGGGAGATGTAAAACAGTCTATCAATTTATGTTACTTAAGAAAAAATACCTTTGCATTCTTTCAAGCACTCCATCTTCTTTCCCCAAATCTTGGGAACTGGCATCAGCTCCTTATAATGTGCTAGCATGCTTTCTCCCCTTTTCATACAAGTAAGAGCTGGTAATCACCCAGCGTTTCTCTGACCTAGAAAGGCTGAGAAATTCACATTAATGAAAACACAGGGACTTACAGAAGTGCTCTCAGCCCTCTCCCATAGAAGGATGTCTGGCACCTGCTAATTAGCTGGATGGAATGTGGGTAATGGATGGAGCTGCCTGCCGCAGATGGGCTTATGTAACTTTGAAATCAGGAAGTACATTCAGTGGAGTAGGGGAGAACTGGTTTCAACAGGCTGCTGGGATTGGCCGAACTCGTGCTGGCCTTGCACTCTTACTATTATAACCTTGATACCTTTCTCATTTGTAAACTTTATTTGCATTCCAGAGCTCAGCTGAATTTGCCTCGGCCCCTAGTTTCTTTCCTCTTTTGGCCTGGCTGGCTTGCATGTAAATCAGCTTCAGACTTTCAGCTGCCTAAATACTCCCCCAGTTTACACTCCATAACAAGTTCTTTCTCTGTAGGCTCCTGTCCACAGTGTGGCCGTGTACCTTAACGCTGGACAATATGGCTGCTGTTAGTAGCAATGAGTTGGGCTTGAGCACCAGCATGGGGTTGAGTCCACAGGGTGACCGAGATGCTCGCAACTGAGAGTTTCCTGGCCAGCATGCTGTGGGATTTTGCCAAGCCACTCCAGGTCCCCCATCCCACTCCTGCCGGAGGTGACGTTGTCCTTGCCCTACTAGGGATGTCACGGGCATAACTGAGATCCATGATTCTAAAACTACTGGAGTGAAAGTGTACAATACCCTTCTGTGCCCTCACAGTAGTGGAGCAAGCACAGTTTCACATGTATACGTGTATTGTGCATCGGATGTCCTCTTCTCACTCCTGTGGATCAAATGTAACAATTTTAATTAAAAAAATACAAATGCAAGAACACTGAACTGATAAAAAGAAAGAATAAGGCAGCTAATACTTAAAGAGGAAGATGTTTAGCCATTCAAGCTACTATTGAAATATTGAATTTCTTTAATGTTGATATATGTCTAGAATGCTTTATTCTTATCCTTTCCCCTTTTCCTTTTCTCTAGAGAAGATAACTTATTTTGCAATGTCTAAATAGCATAGGAGTATATATATATATACTGATTTATAATTTAGAGAAACAATTTGGTTATTCTTGTTAGCAGAACCTCATACAGCATTGTCTTTCAAAAGACTGCCTAACTTGATTTCACAAGTAAACCACAAAAAGCAATTCTTTGGTACATTTTCTTTTTTTTTCTCTTTCTCTTTTATTTTTTTATTTGGTACATTTTCTATATTCCATTTTCTTCTTTCATCCCTATTAGGGAAGAGCTGAGTGGGTTTTTTCTTTCTTTCTTTGTTTTTTTTTTTCAAGCCTTACTGTCTTACCCTGAACTTATACGGTTTTTTTTTTCAATGGAAATTTGATAATCTTGCCAGAAGCCACATTAAGGAAGGAATACTACAAAGTCAGTGTTGGAGCCAAGTTCTCAGGATGGCAAGCTCTGCCCATTTCCCTCTTTTGGTCCCAGTACGATTTGTAGAGTTGGGTTCTCGGTTTGAGGCTGGGATAAGTGCAGGGATGAAGCAAATGAAAGGGACCCTTGGGGTATAAGAGAGGTAAGCCAGAGCTCAACCAATCCACAGTTCCTCTAGTTACACAGAAGATCCCTCACCAGCAGCACAGATTTATGGCTCAGTCCCACAACCTGAGTTGAATTTCTTGGACTGGTTCTTAAAAATTTAGCATGCACAGGAATCATCCGGGTGATTAATAAAAATGTAGATTCCTCGGACCCATGCTCAGATTCAGATCCAGTAGGTCCGGGATGGGACCCAGGAATCTGCATTTTTACAGATGTCATAGATGATTCTGATGCTGGTATTCTGAGGACCACACTTAGAGAAATACCAACCTAGTGCCTCTTATCATCTCTTCCCTTTTGCTCTTTCTCTGATTCAGGAAGTAACTTTGAATATGACCCTTTTAATGTCATCAGTTGTAGCTGGGACCAGGAATCCCTGTGATGTGCTTTTATCTAACATGGTTGAACTCTATCTCAGAGGGCATTAAATATATTACTTATGGGAGATCTGCTTTCTGGAACTCTCCTACCAGACCCATGTACTGTCCTGTGGTTTGAATGATTGAAAGCTGGGGTCTTCAATTGAAAGCCGCTAGCCTTCCAGACCTACCCAAATTCTGTTCCTTTTCCAAAGGAAAGCCCTCTAGTACTCCAGTGTAGAATAAGAGATACTCATAGGCTGGAATTTTAAGTGGGAGAGCTGAATGACCTGGAAGTAAATTATCAAAAATTTGAAAGTTTGCCCCATATCATGGTTGGACCTATTTTCATAAATCTATATAAACCACTCAAGTAATAAAAATAATACAAATAATTGATAATTGACTACCATGGACCAGGCTTTGTCCTAAATGATTTGCATATATTCAGATAATCCTCATAATAACCAATACTTTGTGTTATTATTATTCTGCTTTTATAGATAAGAAACCAAGGCACAAGAAAGTTAAGGAACTTGTACAACTGGAGAATAGCAGTCTGGTCCTCTTGGTTTGTGTAAGTTAAAATGAAACTGTTAAGGAAACTAGGAATCTGAAGAAGCCTTCTTTTTCAAAAGAAAAAGGAAATAAATACATAAAGGACATTATAGCGCTGCAGCACAACCACTAGTGAGAAGTGTTGTAGACTTTTTTTTTTGAAGTTTTTCAGAAATGTATCTAGGCCACAGATACAGTAACTGCAGCCTTTAATGCATATTGGGGTTAATTCCAGGACTTTTATTGTTACTCAGGATTTGACAACGTAATAGTTATTTGTGTCACTAAGCCTTTTAGGCTGGAGAGTTTTGTACATTAGTAGCTGTTAAAGATCTTATTGCAGAAATTACTGTCATGATTATGGAAACCCTAATTTAACCCACATTGATCATATGTTTCTGGCATGGTCAAGGAGTTTTTTCCAATTCAAGTAGCTTTATAAAGCATATTTAAGGGCTGACTTCATTCTCTCTGTAGTTACACAGCCCTTCTGTTGGTCCTGCTGAAATCCCTTTGGAGGATTTTTGTTTGTTTGTTTGTGTGTTTTTGTTTAGTGTTCTGGAAAGAAGAGATAGGAAGACAATTGACATTGCTAAGTACTGAATTCTGGAGTCCTGTCTATGATTAAAATGCCCCCTGGTCCCACCAGTTGAGTGCTGAGGTGGGCTCATTCATGCCCAGTTTTGCATCCTGTGACCCTTGCTTGAGGAGCCCAGGTCTCTGGGCCTCCCTACAACGTCCCTTCAGGCAGTTCTTGGAGTTCCCCATGGTACTGGCCTTGTTCTCAGTCCCAAGTTTGTTCATGACCACCTGTTTCTGTTTCCTTGTTAGTATATCTGTAGATAAAGAAGTTTGAATATATAATCAGGGATAGTGAGGAACAGAGTCCTATGCTTTATCATTTCTTTCTGAAGAGAGGTTTTGTAAAAAGAGGACTGGGACAAAATTCCTTCTTCTAGAGGTGTGGAGTTTTTCATATGTCAACTGCTGTAACCTTTTGAAGGTTTAATGAAATCAGCAAATATAATCCAACGTACAAGAGTGGATGTGAACCAAGTCTATTATTGTTGAACAAATGGCATTAATTTCCAGTGCACGTGTGGACCTGAGTTTTAAAATATTTGTTTGAAAAATGTCAAGCTGCTCATTGTTTTAGAATATTTGAGCAGCTTCCCAGTATGCTCTTTTTAAACAGTTGTACTTCTGAAAGGTTACAGTGTTCCCGTATTTACTCTTCAACTTTAAAAATTCTTCCAGTGCCATTGGATAGTGGGGAAATACCTCAAATTCCTCTTTTTAACGGTTTAATGGATTGCATTTCCTAGAGGGTATAAAAATTCTCCTTCACTTTCATCAGTAGCCTTAGGCTAAGGGACTCACTTTACATTCCAGTGCTTGTCATTCTGTCACTGGGTGGAGAAGTTCTTTTTAGTGCCCCCCAGAAGTTATAGAATTAGACTGCTTAAAGATAACAGAGAAACTAGTATCACCTATGTCTAGTGTCAGCCCCCCAGGAAGGAAAGGGCTCAAGGGAGAACTAATACTCAATGAGTACTCTAAGGTAATGGGGATTATAGGATGAGCAAGGCATCTAAGGGCCCTGCCCTCCTGGAGGCCATGGTTACAGTTCAGCAGAGGTCGTTGTGGGCAGAGAGCAAAGAAGTCTCCAAAGTGGGTACAAGGAGGTCCTTGAGGATGTTGGGAAAAAATATAAAACTTAGGTTTATCTCATTTCAAATTTCTGTTGTTGTGGATATTTCATAATGCACATAGTATGTTGGTGTTGTGAAGCATTTTCTGTAATATACTTAATTATTTTTAACATATTTATTGGAGTATAATTGATTTACAATGGTGTGTCAGTTTCTGCTTTATAACAAAGTGAGTCAACTATATATAAACATATATCCCCATATCTTCTCCCTCTTGCGTCTCCCTCCCACCCTGCCGATCCCACCCCTCTAGGTGGTCACAAAGCACCAAGCTGATCTCCCTGTGCTATGTGGCTGCTTCCCACTAGCTATCTATTTTACATTTGGTAGTATACATAAGTCCATGCCACTCTTTCACTACATTCCAGCTTACCCTTCCTCCTTCCTGTGTCCTCAAGTCCATTCTCTATGTCTGTATCTTTATTCCTGTCCTGCCACTAGGTTCTTCATAACCATTTTTTTTTTTAGATTCCATATATATGTATTAGCATACAGTATTTGGGTATTTGTTTTTCTCTTTGTGACTTACTTCACTCTGTATGACCTGCTCTAGGTCCATCCACCTCACTACAAATAACTCAATTTCGTTTCTCTTTATGGCTGAGTAGTATTCCATTGTATATATGTGCCATATCTTCTTTATCCATTCATCTGTTGATGGACACTTAGGTTGCTTCCATGTCCTGGCTATTGTAAATAGAGCTGCATTGAACATTGTGGTACATGACTCTTTTTGAATTATGGTTTCCTCAGGGTATATGCCCAGTAGTGAGATTGCAGGGTCGTACGGTAGTTCTATTTTCAGTTTTTTAAGTAACCTCCATACTGTTCTCCATAGTGGCTATATCAGTTTACATTCCCACCAACAGTGCAAGAGGGTTCCCTTTTCTCCACACCCTTTCCAGCATTTATTGTTTGTACATTTTTTGATGATGGTCATTCTGACTGGTGTGAGGTGATAGTGATCAAACTCATTGTAGTTTTGATTGGCAATTCTCTAATAATTAGGGATGTTGAGCATTCCTTCATCTGTTTGTTGGCAATCTGTATATCTTCTTTGGAGAAATGTCTATTTACGTCTTCTGCCCATTTTTGGATTGGGTGGTTTGTTTTTTTGATATTGAGCTGCATGAGCTGCTTGTAAATTTTGGAGATTAATCCTTTGTCAGTTGCTTCATTTGCAAATATTTTCTCCCATTCTGAGGGTTATATTTTCATCTTGTTTATGGTTTCTTTGCTGTGCAAAAGCTTTTAGGTTTCATTAGGTCCCATTTGTTTATTTTTGTTTTTATTTCCATTTCTCTAGGAGGTGGGTCATAAAGGATCTTGCTGTGATTTATGTCACAGAGTGTTCTGCCTGTGTTTTCCTCTAAGAGTTGTATAGTGTCTGGACTTAACATTTAGGTCTTTAATCCATTTTGAGCTTACTTTTGTGTAGAGTGTTAGGGAGCGTTCTAATTTCATTGTTTTACATGTAGCTGTCCAGTTTTCCCAGCACCACTTATTGAAGAGTCTTTCTTTTCTCCACTGTATATTCTTGCCTCCTTTATCAAAAATAAGGTGACCATATATGCATGGGTTTATCTCTGGGCTTTCTATCCTGTTCCATTGATCTATATTTCTGTTTTTGCACGAGTACCATACTGTCTTGATTACTGTAACTTTGTAGTATAGTCTGAAGTCCAGGAGCCTGATTCCTCCAGCTCCGTTTTTCTTTCTCAGTATTGCTTTGGCTATTCGGGGTCTTTTGTCTTTCCATACAAATTGTGAAATTTTTTGTTCTGGTTCTGTGAAAAATGCCATTGGTAGTTTGATAGGGATTTCCTTGAATCTGTAGATTGCTTTGGGTAGTATAGTCATTTTCTCAGTGTTGATTCTTCCAATCCAAGAACATGGTATATCTCTCCATCTGTTTGTATCATCCTTAATTTCTTTCATAGTATCTTACAGTTTTCTACATACAGGTCTTTTGTCTCCTGAGGTAGGCTTATTCCTAGGTATATTATTCTTTTTATTGCAGTGGTAAATGGGAGTGTTTCCTTAATTTCCTCTTTCAGATTTTTCATCATTATTGTATAGGAATGCAAGATATCTCTGTGCATTAATTTTGTATTCTGCTACTTTACCAATCATTGGTTAGCTCTAGTAGTTTTCTGGTAGAGTCTTTAGGATTCTCTGTATATAGTATCATGTCATCTGCAAACAGTGACATCTTAACTTCTTCTTTTCCAATTTGGATTCCTTTTATTTCTTTTTCTTCTCTGATTGCTATGACTAAAACTTCCAAAACTATGTTGAATAAGTGGTGAGAGTGGGCAACCTTGTCTTGTTCCTGATCTTAGTGGAAATGTTTTCAGTTTTACACCACTGAGAATGATGTTGGCTGTGGATTTGTCATATATGGCCCTTATTATGTTGAGATAAATTCCCTCATGCCTACTTTCTGGAGGGTTTTTATCATAATTGGGTGTTGAATTTTGTCGAAAGCTTTTTCTGCATCTATTGAGATGATCATGTAGTTTTTATCCTTCAGTTTGTTAACATGGTGTATCACATTGATTGATTTGTGTATGTTGAAGAATCCTTGCATTCCTGGGATAAATTGCACTTGATTGTGGTGTATGATCCTTTTAGTGAGCTGTTGGATTCTGTTTGCTAGTATTTTATTGAGGATTTTTGCACCCATGTTCATCAGTGATATTGGCCTGTAGTTTTCTTTCTTTGTGACATCTTTGTCTGGTTTTGGTATCAGGGTGATGGTGGCCTCGTAGAATGAGTTTGGGAGTGTTCCTCTCTCTGCTATATTTTGGAAGAGTTTGAGAAGGATAGGTGTTAGCTCTTCTCTAAATGTTTGATAGAATTCGCCTGTGAAGCCATCTGGTTCTGGGCTTTTGTTTGTTGGAAGAGTTTTAATCACAGTCTCAATATCAGTGCTTGTGATTGGTCTGTTTATGTTTTTTATTTCTTCCTGGTTCAGTCTCGGAAGATTGTGCTTCTCTAAAAATGTGTCCATTTCTTCCAGGTTGTCCATTTTATTGGCATATAGTTGCTTGTAGTAATCTCTCATGATCCTTTGTATTTCTTCAGTGTCAGCTGTTATTTCTCCTCTTTCATTTCTAATTCTTTTGATTTGAGTCTTCTCCCTTTTTTTCCTGATGAGTCTGGCTAATGGTTTATCAATTTTTTTATCTTCTCACAGAAGCAGCTTTTAGTTCTATTGATGTTTTCTATTGTTTCCTTCATTTCCCTTTCATTTATTTCTTAATCTTTATTATTTATTTATTTCTGCTGACTTTGGGGTTTTTTTGTTCTTCATTCTCTAATTGCTTTAGGTGTAAGGTCAGGTTGTTTATTTGAGATGTTTGTTTCCTGAGGTAGGATTTATTGCTATAAATTTCCCTCTTAGAACTGCTTTTGCTGCATCCCATAGGTTTTGAGTCGTTGTGTTTTCATTGTCATTTGTTTCTAGTTATTTTTTGACTTTGTCTTTGATTGCTCCAGTGATCTCTTGGTTATTTAGTAGTGTATTGTTTACCTTCTGTGTATTTGTATTTTTAACAGATTTTTTCCTGTAATTCATATCTAGTCTCATAGCATTGTGGTCAGAAAAGATACTTGATATGATTTCAATTTTCTTAAATTTACCAAGTCTTGATTTGTGACCCCAGATATGATCTATCCTAGAGAATGTTCCATGAGCACTTGAGAAGAAAGTGTATTCTGTTGTTTTTGGATGGAATTTCCTATAAATATCAATGAAGTCCATCTTGTTTAATGTGTCATTTAAAGCTTGTGTTTCCTAATTTATTTTCATTTTGGATGATCTGTCCATTGGTGAAAGTGGGGTGTTAAAGTCTTCTACTATGATTGTGTTAGTGTCGATTCCCCCTTTTATGGCTGTTAGCATTTGCCTTATGTATTCAGGTGCTCCTATGTTGGGTGCATTAATATTTACAATTGTTATATCTCCTTCTTGGATTGATCTCTTGATCATTATGTAGTGTCCTTCTTTGTCTCTTGTAATAGTCTTTGTTTTAAGGTCTATTTTGTCAGATATGAGAATTGCTACTCCAGCTTTCTTTGACTTCCATTTGCTTGGAGTATCTTTTTGCATCCCCTCACTTTCAGTCTGTATGTGTCCCTAGGTCCGAAGTGAGTCTCTTGTAGACAGCATATATATGGGTCTTGTGTCTGTATCTATTCAGCCAGTCTGTGTGTTTTGTTTGCAGTATTTAATCCATTTACATTTAAGGTAATATCAATATGTATGTTCCTATTACCATTTTCTTAATTGTTTTCGGTTTGGTTTTGTAGCTCTTTTCCTTGTCTTGTGTTTGCCGGCTAGAGAAGTTCCTTTAGCATTTGTTGTAAAGGTGGTGTGGTGGTGCTGAATTCTCTTAGCTTTTGCTTGTCTGTAAAGGTTTTAATTTCTCCATCGAATCTGGGTGAGATCCTTGCTGGGTAGATTAACCTTGGTTGTAGGTCTTTCCCTTTCATCACTTTAAGTAGGTCCCGCCACTCCCTTCTAGTTTGCAGAGTTTCTGCTGAAAGATCAGCTGTTAACTTTATGGGGATTCCCTTATATGTTATTTGTTGCTTTTCCCTTGCTGCTTTTAATATTTTTTCTTTGTATTTAATTTTTGATAGTTTGATTATTATGTGTCTTGGCTTGTTTCTCCTTGGATTTATCCTGTATGGGATTCTCTATGCTTCCTGCAATTGATTAATTATTTCCTTTCCCAATTTTAGAAGGTTTCAACTATAATATCTTCAAATATTTTCTCATCCCCTTTCTTTTTCTCTTCTTCTTCTGGGACCCCTGTAATTCGAATGTTGGTGCATTTATTGTTTTCCCAGAGGTCTCTGAGACTGTCCTCAATTCTTTTCATTCTTTTTTCTTTATTCTCGTCTGCAGTAGTTATTTGTACTATTTTATCTTCCAGGTCATTTATCTGTTCTTCTGCCTCAGTTTTCTGTTTGATTCCTTCTACAGAATTTTTAATTTCATTTATTGTGTTGTTCATCATTGTTTGTTTGCTCTTTAGTTCTTCTAGGTCCTTGTTAAACGTTTCTTGTATTTTCTCCATTCTATTTCCAAGATTTTGGATCATCTTTACTATCATTACTCTGAATTCTTTTTCAGTTACACTCCCTATTTCCTCTTCATTTGTTTGGTCTGGTGGGTTTTTACCTTGCTCCTTCATCTGCTGTGTGTTTCTGTGTCTTCTCATTTTGCTTAACTTACTGTGTTTTGGGGTCTCCTTCTTGCAGGTTGCAGGTTCGTAGTTCCTGTTGTTTTTGGTGTCTACCCCCTATGGGTGAGGTTGGTTCAATGGGTTGTGTAGGCTTTCTGGTGGAGGGGACTGGTACCTGTGTTCTGGAGGAGGAGGCTGGATATTGTCTTTCTGGTGGGCAGGACCGTGTCCAGTGGTGTGTTTTGGGGTGTCTGTGACCTTATTATGGTTTTAGGCAGCCTCTCAGCTAGTGGGTGGGGTTGTGTTCCTGTCTTGCTAGTTGTTTGCCATAGGGTGTCAGCACTGTAGCTTGCTGCTCGTTGAGTGGAGCTGGGTCTTAGCATTGAGATGGAGATCTCTGGGAGAGCTTTTGCCGTTTAATATTACATGGAGCTGGGAGGTCTGTGGTGGACCACTGTCCTGAACTCCGAGTGGCTCTCCCCCATCAGAGGCACAGGTGTGACACCCGGCCAGAGCACCAAGACCCTGTCAACCACATGGCTCAGAAGAAAAGGGAGAAAAAAAGAAAGAAAGAAAAAAAATAAAATTATTAAAATTAAAATTATAATTTTTTTTAATTTAAAGTAATAAAGAAAAGAAAAAAGAAAGGAAGAAGAGAGAACCACACCAAAAATCAAATCCAACAATGATAACAAGGGCTAAAAACTATAGTTAAAAAAAAAAAAAAAAAGACACACAGAGCTCTAGGACAAATGGTAAAAGCAAAGCTACACAGAAAAAATCACACAAAGAAGCATACACATACAGACTCACAAAAAGAGAAAAAGGAAAGAAATATATATATATCGTTGCTCCCAAAGTCCACCACCTGAATTTTGGGATGATTCATTGTCTATTCAGGTATTCCACAGATGCAGGGTACGTCAGCTTGTTTGTGGAGGTTAATCTGCTGCTCCCGAGGCTGCTGGGATAGATTTCCCTTTCTCTTCTTTGTTCGCACAGCTCCTGGGGCTCAGCTTTGGATTTGTCCCCGCCTCTGCATTTAGGTCGACTGAGGGCATCTGTTCTTTACTCAGGACGGGGTTAAAGGAGCAGCTGATTAGGGGGCTCTGGCTCACTCAGGCCAGGGAGAGGGAGGGATATGGAATGAGGGGCTCGCCTGCGGTGGCAGAGGCCGGTGTGACGTTGCATCAACCTGAGGTGCGCCATGTGTTCTCTTCAGGAAGTTGTCCTTAGATCACGGGATCCTGGCAGTGGCGGGCTGCACAGGCTCCTGGGAGGGGAGGTGTGGAGAGTGACCTGTGCTCGCACACAGGCTTCGTGGTGGCGGCAGCAGCAGCCTTAGCATTTCTTTGCCGTCTCTGGGGTCCGCGGTGATAGCCGCTGCTTGTGCCTGTCTCTAGAGCTCATTTAGGCGGTGATCCCAATCCCCTCTTCTCGCACACCCCCAAACAATGGTCTCTTGCCTCTTAGGCAGGTCCAGACTTTTTCCTGGACTCCCTCCCGCCTAGCTGTGGCGCGCTAGCCCCCTTCAGGCTGTGTTCATGCAGCCAACCCCAGTCCTCTCCCTGGGATCTGACCTCGGAAGCCCGAGCCTCAGCTCCCAGCCCTCACCCGCCCTGGGTGGTGAGTGCTGGTCAGCACCGATCCTCTGTGTGGGCATCTCTCCTGTTTGCCCTCTGCTATTGCTGCACTCTCCTCTGTGGCTCCGAAGCTTCCCCCCACCCCGCCACGCCCTGTCTCCACCAGTGAAGGGGCTTCCTAGTATGTGGAAACCTTTCCTCCTTCACAGCTCCCTCCCAGAGGGGCAGGTCCCATCCTTATTCTTTTGTCTCTGTTTTTGCTTTTTTTTTGTTTGCCCTACCTAGGTACGTGGGGAGTTTCTTGCCTTTTGGGAAGTCTGAGGTCTCCTGCCAGCGTTCAGTAGGTGTTCTGTAGTAGTTGTTCCACATGTAGATGTATTTCTGATGTATTTGTGGGGAGAAAGGTGATCTCCATGTCTTACTCTTCCACCATCTTGAAGGCCTCTCTTGCCAATGGCTCTTGGGAGAGAATGCGGAAGCAGCTGCAACTCCAAAGACAGCCCTAGGCTGGCTCAAACGGTTCCTGGTGTGGAATCTGAGACCCGCATGCGCCCAGGCCCAGCCCAACCTTGCTCAGGTGAGAGGGAGGAGGCCTCGCCCCCAGGTACCTGGCTTCTGAGCCACAGACTTGGCCTCTCCAATATACTTAATTATTTTGTAGACATACACAGATCTGCTTCAGGACTGTCTGTTCTGTTCCACTAATCTTAGCTGATATGTTTAAGAAAGATTGACAACTATATTTTAAAAATCTAATCCTATCTAACCAGGAAATTGATTTAATCGGAACACTGCATTCCATAAATGATTTGATTGAGCATGTTTTTTTCTCAAGATGAAAGAGTCCCCAGCAGCATGGTTATTTTTTGCACTTAAATCCAATTTAGCACCCTTTTCAAGTTAGGTTTGAAATTGGAGGAACTCACGTTTCTGAAAGGTAAGCTGCTGTAATGGTGCGATATTCCGTAAAACACAAAACACAACCCTGCTCTTTCACTTGTTCACTTGTCCCCATTTCATCCTATTTGCACTGTGTGAATTCTTCCTTAACTGCTTTCCACGTGTTCTTAACTGCATCCTCTTCTTGACGAGGTTCTCCACGCTATTAGTTTGCTCTCAGATTCCCCTGAGTTTGCTGTCTGTCCATCACTTGTGACACTGTGAATTGCGATCAGCCTAGTGGCTTCCAGGTGACTTGCCTTGAGTGGTGGCTGCTTATTTCATGCGCTGCTGCTGCCCGGTTGATGCCACCAGTGCCACAGCCCGTTCCCATTAGGGCTGCTTTCAGTGATGTTGGCTTTCCAATTGACTGTGAAACGGTCTATGTCTGCTTAGATCTTCTGTTTATCCAACTCCTCTTCCATTTGATTCCATCTTCAGTGCCCATTCCTTCCCCAGTTTTCCCTGGTAGATAGATTTTTTTCCCCCAGAAATGATCCTTCCTTCTTTGTTGCCTTCCACAGGACTTCTATGACAGACATTTGCATTACTTTCATTTCCAAAACAAAATTATTTGATGACTGTCTATGATTAGAAAAATAATTCTAGAAAATCTCATTTTAGTTTGCTATATCAAATCTTTCCTGGGGCTTCTAGATCTAATATGTTGCATTTCCCTACTTGAAAGGGAATTATTATCATTTCCAGATGGATTTGTTTATGAGCATTTAAGTAATTTCTTTAGTTTCCTAAATCAGCATGCCCATTCATAATTCCTAAATTCAGATTAAACCAGTATTTCTGGTACTTCAAGTATTTCCTAAATGTGGTTCCCTGATTCACTGTTCTGCTGAATGCTCACAGGTTGTTGTGAAGAAAGACTTAACCACTCAAACTCATTCCAGCCCCCAGGTCTTTGCATCAGCTGTTCCCTTTGGCTGGAGTTTTCTTTCCCAGATCTTCACGGAGCCAGCTCTTCCCATTCAGGTTTCAGTCAAACTCTACTTTCTTGGAGAGGTATTTTTCTAGCCGATGAGCCCCTCACCATTCTTTCACACTCATTCGATTTTATTTTATCACAGCATATGTCACTGTCTGGGGTTATCTTTGTTCACTTGGTCATCACCTGTCCTTCAACTACAATGTAAGTTCAGAAGGACAGAGGCCTTATCTGTCAAGTTCATTGCTCTGTCCTCACCACATACATAGTATGTTGTCTAGCAGTGGATTGATAGATGCTTGCTGAATGCACGGATAAAACATTTTGGAAATGGGTAAAGCTAAGCAGGTTCCTCGAGACTGTATAGCATTTTCTAAATATATTTAGATAGATAGATCGATAGATAATTGGGGGAACTCAGAAGGGATGGAATATGCCCAGATTAACCTGGGGTATAATGATTTACTGCACCTATACAAGGACATATGGATGGCAGGTATGTAATTTCCTTTTTAGCTTTGCAGTAATTAATGGTCCCTATACTTTTGAGACTGTATTATAGAATAGACTTAACCAGAGGGTGCAGGAGAGCCCTCCCTCCCCTGTCCTCTCTCTGTGTCCCCCCTCATTTATTGCCATCCAATGCAACTCACCCGTCTTGAGTAGGTTTTTGAGCCAGTCCAGGTCAAAGGTAAGCTTCTCTCACGTCCGATTACCTATGTTACTTTGACTCGGGAGACGATTTTGAGATAATTATTTGTAACCATTGAAGCAGAGCTGGTTTCTCATGACACATGGCATGAGCCCTAACGACTATTCCTGAGGCTGCTTTCCTGAGGAGAAGCCTGTGGGCAGGGCAGGCACTCGGTGCTTCAGGGCTCCTGTCCGGCACGGAAGACAGAATGCAACGCAGTCCTACCTTTCTGTTTTACTGTTGGCTTTGTTTTCATTTTCAATGGTTGACTGTTTCACGGATGCTACAATAGCGTGTGTATTTGAAATAGAAATACGTAAACTGTGGTGCCGGTACCGTGCTGTTAGGCTTCCTAGATGTGGGTAGCGAAGCAGGAGTAAATGAATTAGTGTGCTCATTTTCTGCTCAACTTAATGCTTTAATCTTCAGGCGACAGCCTGGAGTTGGTCATTCCAGATGACATGTCTGTGTGGACAAATCTACAGACCCCACCATGTGTATAATCAGAAGTATTATGGATTTTATTTTTTCATAGAGAATGACTAACTTATATTTCACATTTTGGGCCAAAGCTTTATTGTCTGTCTGTTTTCTGATTTTATCTATTAAAATTGGAGGATGTTTTGCATCATGTTTAATAATCTGTTTAATAATTTTGCATCCTATTCATGAATAAGATTGGTCTATAATTTACTTTATTGTACTGTCCCTGTCTTTTTTTTCTTGGTATCAGTGTAACACCTTGATAAATGAGGTGGCTAAGTCTGAGGATGCTCTATTCCTTTTAATTGGGTGAAACTCACCTGTAAAACCCATTGAGTCTGGTGGATTAGTTTGTGTGTGTGTGAGAAGGGGAGTACTTTCTGAGTCTTGATTGAATTTCTTAATATTTATTGATATTTCCAGGTTTTCTGTTTCTTCTTGAGTCACTTTTGGTGATTTTTCTTTTTCTTGAAAATTAATCCTTTGATCACCCTAAGTATAATTTTTAAAACTTGTGATACAGTCTTTCCACAAATTAACCTGGAGTGGAGGTTTTATTTCAGTTTCTGATTTTGTTGACATTTTTAGCACTATATTCCTTCATATGTTTTGGAATTTGGGTTTGCTGACTTATTTTGAGTAGGATGTTTTAAAATTCAGTTTATATTATTATTTGTATTGTGTTCTCTCCCTCTGGGTTCAGTTCTCTCTCTCAGAGGTTTTATGATTGCTTTCACCTGGCCTGCAACACTGCCAGTGGAGAACCAGGTTTTATTATGTTGTATCAGCCACCCTTGCTAGCGGTAATAAGGAGGATCACATATTCTGTTACAAAGCCAGCACAGGTGGCTTGATTCAGTGCCTGGTTCTGATTCATGTCTTTGTCCGTTTCTCCTCCACAGGCTCAAATGTTTGATAAAGCTTTACCTCTTGGCATCTTTCTTTTGTGTTCAGCCTCCTCTCCCGAGCTCAACCCTCTTGCTTGCTTCCACACAGTTAGCCTGGCTTAGGTCTCCCTATTTCCAGGGAAGCAATTTTAGATTCTGTCTGCCTACAGGGACAGAATGCCAAGCAGTCACGGCTGGCTTCTGTATCTGGAGCCCTGCAGGTCCCCTGGCTTCAGACCCACTCACTGCCTTGTGATTCTAATCCCTTTCTAGTCCACAGAGGTATTTATCTGGTTTTTGGAGCCAAATTACAACCGTTTGCTTTTCCCTTTTTGTATTTCATCTCTAATTGCCACATGTTTGGAACAGAGGAGGCTCATGAAGATGTGAATTGCTATACCATGTTGACCAGAAGTCTCATAGTTAACTTTTAAGCGTGACTTTATTTCTAGTCCTAATTTCTTGTCCATAGCTCTGTATGGTTCTGACCTTTGAAGAACACATTAAAGCTTAATCTTTTTTTAATGTGCTCATGGTTTATACTCATCATTGAGAGAAATGGAGTTAACGTTATCCATTATACATAGTTGAGAGTAAACTTCTTTAATGAGTTTATGTGACTAAATTGTAAATGTCCAAGTAATTAATTGGAAATTTGTTTTAATTGTGTATTGATCACAAACACTAGTATCTTTCTCTGTAAGGGACTGAACTAGCTTGATTCTGAATCACATTTTATTACTAAATAGAAACAAATCAACTGTCGATTTGTTGACTCTCTACCATATTTCAAGCCCTGTGAGAAATACATGTGAAGGATGCAGACTGCCACTAGGAGAGCATAGTGTTTCCTGGCTGAGGGATGGGGATGGAAGGCATCCTCCTTCCCTCTCCCCAGTAGAAGTGCATCAAATCAGGGACGGGAGCCTTTTTATTTTCAGACTGTGCACGCTCTTTCCCTTTCCCAGCCCCCTTCCACCAGGGGAGGGTAGTATTCTTTGCCCCCCAACTGCTTGAGAATACCATCAGAGAGAGCCATTTTTACTAAGAACAGACACCATTTCAACAGGACCTTTTGATAACAGTTAAACATGTAATTAAATGCTAAGATGAATGATTAGGAAACTAGATGGATGGAGCCTGCACTCGATCCCTGGCAACGCATTAAGCCCTTTCCTCGTGCTTGCTGTTACATCAATGCTGTGGACAGTCGTTAATGTTCGTTTTTAGATACATGGAAATGGGAGATCAAAGAGCCCAAGCAGCTTGCTGAAAGTTCCTGGTGAGTGAGAAAGGTAGACTTCAAATCCCGCCCTTCTACCTCTAGAGCCAATGATCTTAACTACTCTGTTGCAAGACGAGGAACAAAGACAACGTTGAAACATGCTGTACCTCATCGCAGTTTACTGGAGGAAACATATGGAGATTCAAATTCATAAATTGTTAGAGTATGGAGTTGAAAGAGATGAAACAATGCTCCTTTGACAAGCCAGTTAGTTCTTTCTTTGATCTTTAAACAACGCTACCCTTAAATTTGTCTACAACAGCAGGAAAAATTGATCTCTGCCCTTTGTCATCCACTCCCCATTCTTGGTGGTTTTTATACCTTCTCTACGGAGATTATGCTCAAGTGTGATGTCAGGATATGCTCTCTGTTCCCAGCGTAAGCTCTCGTTTCTACGTGAAACATGCCAGACTTTTGATGCTTTTCTGTAAGGCTGTATTCTGGACTCTCTCCCTGTAGTCTAGGCCCTCCTGAGGAGAGAGCTGCTGTGCAGCCCATCTTGCCAGCTCTGTAAATGCAATTGACAGTGGAATCGTTCATTCCGTTAGCCACTGCCGGGACAAAACTCACCTCTGGTACGTGGGGCAGCATCAGTTCAAACACCTGAATTCATTTTCACCCGGTGCTACCTGGTTACCTAGTAACTGCAGAGTTATTTAGAGAGGGCTGCATGTTTGTGACTGCCTGAGCTCTAACTTTTTTCTGCCCCTTGGCAACCTATTACTGAAATGAAAATGTAAGTTAGCTATTTCATGGTATATGGATGTTTTCAAATGGAGTAAGTTCCTGCTGTTTTAAATTAGGCTCACCAAACAACATTTTTAGAATATTTGTCGTGTTTCTAAATAACATGTGCTTGTGATCGATACTCCCTCTGATTCAAACTGGCAGCACCTAGTACCCTAAACCCGTGCCTGCTTCAGTGGGCTGTGTGAAATCCACTTACGCACTCCAGCTTCCCAACTGGGTCTTTCCTGGAGAGAATTGTTTGCAGCGATTGAGGTCATCTTAAAATAATTACGGCGTAATCAATCATGGCAACCATTTACGGTGTTCATTGCTCAGTGCCAGGGACCATGACAGTGATGAACGTGTTATTTCATCTCATTTAATTCTCAGAATACACTCTGAAGGTTTGTATTATTATTCCAACTTTACAGCTAGGGAAACAAGGTTTAGAGAGGTTAAAGAACTTACCCACGTCAAGCTGATCAGGATAAATTGTTGAATAAACTCATTAGACTATGTGTTAAGGCAAAAAGTAGCAGATGAATTTTTAGCACAGTCAAGTAACAGGCAATGCCTTAGAGAAAAGCACTCAAAAGTAGGCTAGGCACTATTTCTTATGAAGCAGGCAGAGGGATATGATGGAACTAACCCTTGGCTCTGGGTCAGAAGCTCTGGGTTTGATTTTCAGACCCTGCTGCTTGGGCAGATCACTTTACTTCCCTGTGTATAAAAGCAGAGTGTTGACCATAATCTTGCTCGAGTAGAGGATGAATGTCGGAGCCTGAAAAGAAATCCGGGGTCAAGTAGGTTTCTTAATTTATGTAATTCTAGGCAATTAAAGAGACTAAGTTCTGGGAACTCTCAGGAAGGTTGTTGTAGTTTCTCTATAATACAACAAAAAAGTTATGGCATCTGTATGTTACAAGTTTGATTGCCACGTCTCCAAAATCCAGCGGAATTGGAGAAAGTTCAGAAGGAACTATCAAAATGGTATGAGACTGTTATAATGAGTGTAGCAATCTTTATACCCTGCAAAGAAAAATAAATAGCTCATTTAGAAATGTCTAGTTTTTGTGTATTATGTACTTGAGAAGGTAACCTTAGGGCAGATAAAGGGAAATAACCATGTGGGGTTGATAGACTTATGGAATTTTCTACCCATGGATGCAAAAAATGAAAATAACTTGGAGAAAATTTAATCGAATGAAGAGATGATGGTCCATCATGGATTATTAAAGGAAACCATAAGAAGTGGAGCTCACCGCCAAGGATGGTATTGAGAGTGATCATATTATTATGCCCTCCCACTGTATGCCCCTAGGTTCCAGGGGAAGTCGATGCAGCAAAGAGGCAAATTTTAAAATCATAAGAAGTTCTTTTTAGTATGGCATATTTCCTTAATAATAAATGTTACTAGTAATATAATTTAAAATTTTTGTTTTCGATCCAGTCAAAGAAAAAACATAATAGAAATTTATAGTACAAAAATATATTAGTATCATAGGACTACATCACTGAATCATGGCCAAGATAAGCCCATTTTTCCTTTTAGAATCATAGAGTCTTGGGGTTTACATTGCCTTTCGGAGACTACCCAGCTCAGTGCCCCACTCCCACTCTCACCGCAGGCCAGGTATCCATTCTTTACCTGACAGATGTCCCTTCTGCTTCTGCTGGAACACTGCCAGCATTGGCAGCTCACTCCTCTGGGGGATTCTGTTCCCTTGTTGGAACACTCAGATCTTTTCTTCTGCTGAGCTGAAACCTATCTGCATATGCCCTCCGCTCACTGGCCTGGTTTTACCTTGTGGGCAAGTTTGCTCTCCTTGTAGATGAAGCGTTTAGCCCTTTGAAGCCTTCTCTTCCTCAGGGCGACATATTCAGTTGCTCTTCAAACATAAAATCCCGACAGCTCTTCTCTGACCACAGTCCTTTCTCCAGATCTGCTTAGGTATCTAGGTGGGGCAAAAAGGAGGAAAATGGTTTGATTAACTAGAATAAAGTGTGAGTATTCTACATCATGTAATCAGAATCCGATATTTTTATCAACAAACCCTAAAGTTTTGTTAACCTTTTTCATAGCTGAGACACACTGTTGGCTCAATATGAATAGGCCCACCTGAATGTTCTGGTTGTCCCCAGATGAATCACAATCAACCCACCGCCTCAAAGTGCAGTGTGCACCTTCATATTTATCCTGCTGAATTATCTTATAAACTGTCATTTCTGCTTCAGGATATTTTTGGATCCTGATGAGTTGACCCAACATATTAATGGTTCATCTTATATTCTTATCATCTTAAAATTCCTAAGCCTGTTTTTAAGGTATTGATGGAAATGTTGAACATGATTGTACCAGATTGTACCAGTTAAGCAAGTGCTAACATTAAGAATTCAGTGAGAAATATGTGACTTATATTGATGCTTCTGTTTCTCTTGCTCTAATTTTATAGCCTATTTAAATATAGTGTTTGTGCTAATAAATACAAGTTAAATTAATGAATACTTGGTTTTTTAAAATTTATTAATTTATTTATTTTTGGCTGCATTGGGTCTTTGTTGCTGCGCGTGGGCTTTCTCTAGTTGCGCGGGCGGGGGCTACTCTTCGTTGCAATGTGATGGCTTTTCATTGCGGTGGCTTCTCTTGTTGTGGAGCATGGGCTCTAAGCAGGCGGGCTTCAGTAGTTGAGGTGCATGGGCTCAGTAGTTGTGGCTCACGGCGGGCTCTAGGGCATGCAGGCTTCAGTAGTTGTGGCACACGGGCTTAGTTGCTCCGCAGCATGTGGGATCTTCCCAGACCAGGGCTCGAACCCATGTCCCCTGCATTGGCAGGCAGATTCTTAACCACTGCGCCACCAGGGAAGTCCAAATACTTGCTTTTATTAGCATTTTTGTTTCTTCAGAAAGAGGACAATTCAGGAGAAAGAGTCCATCTTCCCCCCTCCCTCCCTCCCTTCCTTCCTTCCTCCCTGCCTTTCTTCCTTTCTTTCCCCAAGGTATATGATTAACTCTTCAAACCACATGGCTACAACCAACATTTAACTGATGAGAATATAATCTCATGAGAAGTCAGAATACTTAGGGGACCATAGATAACCTCATAAGTGTTGACCTTAAGAAATCTAGGCCCACAATGTTGTAATAATGCCACAATATCCATTTATGGAGAAAGTGAATGTTCTTTTAACATGATGTTCTTTTTTTTTTAATTAATTGCATTTTGGAGAGAGAAAAGCTAAACTATTCATTATCCTTTTGTGGCCTCTGTTAAGTTCTGAAAATTACCTTGTGTTCTCACTATGTTCTTTTTCCGATAGGCACTCCTCATGAGCCCTCGGACGCTAGGGCCCAGTTTTATTCCTTTCTGTTTAGCAGGTCTGCCTTTACCAAACATTATGCCATTCAAGGGGCTCCTACTCCTTACCCCTGAAGTTCACTGTAAAGAGGGCAGAGGATAATGTTTCTGTGCTGTGCAAAGTGTGGCCATACTTCAGGTTATCTTTGGACTTGGAAGAAATCACTTCCCGACGATTCCTTTTGAGTTGTGATGCACGAACGTCATAAGGTTAACCCGCTCTTTAGCTTTTAATGGCTTTTGATTCTTGTGAAACTAAAATTGTCACTTCTCTTTTTCATGTAGACGTGTTATTTGCCTGTGAATACTGAAATTAAGCTGCGATTTGTTATATTTTAAATGGAAAGGGAGACTTTTTCAGTTTGGGTAAATATCTATAACATATACTTTTCCCGGGATCTTTTAGCATTTATATTAGTTATAATGCTAGTTAAGATGTCTATTCTGTTTTTTTCCTGGGACATGTAAACTCCAATAAAAAATAAGACAAAATCAGGATTAATGGGCAAGGATGCAAGAATATAAAATGTTCGATATTTGCAACATCTTCCTCCTAAAACAAAATATACCAATGGAAGTTTGGCTTCTCCCTAGAGTCTTAACACAGAGATTATTAACTGCAGTGACCTAGCTGATAGAATGTGAGGTCAAGTATGATGAGAGGACTAAGGACCAGGAAGTACTACGCTTGGACAGCAAGGCTGTGGCTCACGCAGACATGGAGCCTTTCAAAGTAAGCTTGGCTCCTTGACACTCTGTCCTGAAGCTAAAAACTAGATCGTTGAAAAGTCCTCTACTGGGAATTCCCTGGCAGTCCAGTGGTTAGGACTCTATGCTTCTACTGCAGGGGACACAGATTTGATCCCTGATTGGAGAGTTAATATCCCACAAGCTGCATGGCGAGGCCAAAAAAAAACAAAACGAAAGAAAGAAAAGAAAAGTCCTCTCTTCAGGGTATCTGTAACATTATTTGACTGTCTTTTGTTTAAGCTATAGTTTATGCATCGAAATTAAAGCTGTCTTCAAGTGCTGACATCATAGGAAGCCATGCAGCTACCCCAGAGTTCACTGCCAAGTCTTGGGACACGGGATGGTTAATTCTGATTCCTCCTTACCACTGTGGTCCACGGACATGTTAGGCAGGAGCCAATGAATAACTTGAATGTTTGAGGTAGAAATATTTCAGGTAGCTTTTCTTTAAATTACACAGGCTCTCATGGCTGGGTAGTACTTCCAAAGCCTCCTTCCCACTTCTGAGCTTACCTCGTCTTAGCAACATCCATGATGACATCAAGCCCCATGCACATCAGAACATGGGGACACATTTTCTCTCAACTTTGTCATGTGAACCTGAGCAACATGACACAAGCCTGGGTTCACATCTTGACCTGGGTTTACTTTCTCTTTTCTTCCTCTGCCTTTCTGAAAGCTTCTTTGCCGTACACTTCCCTTCTAGTCTGTTCACTACTTCACCTTCTCTTTTGTGCTAGTCACCATTTTGCTTCCCTCTCTTCCTCTGTCCTCTCCTCTCCCCCTCTCCTTCCTTCTTTAATTCATTCCTTCTTTCCTCCCTCCCTTCCTTCCATCCTTCCTTCTTCCTTCCCTAATCATCACAATTAAAGTAACTAAAAATCCCCCATCCTCAGACTAAATTTCTTTCTATTAAGGAAAAGCTAGACAGAAGTAAATCGATATACTAATCCATGCTAATTTGGCTTTCTCTTTATGGGAACTGGTGGTAGAGAAGGAATAGCCTCCCAGGGACTGTGCTTTTCAGAATGACAACACTCATTTGAATAGGTAAATCCTGGCCTGTTGTTTAGTTTTTTCTCATGGCTCAGAACTGGAGCCTGCAGAGTATTTTATAGACTGAGGCTTTCAGCTGATCTTGCAGACTGACTTCTGTAGAGAATGTTCAGACGATCAGAGAAGGTTCAATAATTGAGAAAGTTTCCACAATCAGTAGGCAACCAAGCGTCAAAAACAGTACTCTAAGCTGCATAGGCTTCTGGGATTTTAGAAACCATTAGGGGACAAGAAGAATCTTTTAGCTTATAAATCTAAATGGCCCAAAAAAAAAGGTTAAAAAAGTTCCTTTAAGTAGGAAGCATCTTAGCCTCCATTTTCTATAATGAAAGACTGATGCTACCTCTATGAGCTTGTCTAAGTTGAACCATGAAAGAGTCTGTAGAATATCAGAGTGCCACATGCCTCTGTTCTTTCTTTTTTTTGTTTTTTTTTGTTTTTTTTTTTCGGTACGTGGGCCTCTCACTGTTGTGGCCTCTCCCGGTGCGGAGCACAGGCTCCGGACGTGCAGGCTCAGCGGCCATGGCTCACGGGCCCAGCCGCTTCGCGGCATGTGGGATCTTCCCGGACCGGGGCACGAACCCATATCCCCTGCATCGGCAGGCGGACTCTCAACCACTGCACCACCAGGGAAGCCCCTGTTCTTTTTTTTTAATCCTATACACCACGCCTAACAGAATCCTGGAATATAGTGGTGAGTGAATGGTTGTAAGAAAAACGAAGTTCCAGCTGGGCACTGTACCATAGTTGGATTCAACCATGGGAAAGATGGTCATTATTGAGATAGAAGTTGCCTAAACTGTCTCCCTCTCCTCCCCTGACAAAGTTCAAACACAATGTTGTAAGTCAACTTTTCTACTCCTCTCATCCTCTTATCCTGTGGTTGCTTAGACCGAAGGAAAAGGCATGCAGGAGCATAGTTCTCTCACTTAAAAGAATGTCATCTCCAGTTGCAACCAGTCATGACTTCTGGATAAAACCCAGTTGCCTCCGTTTAATCAGAATGATTTCCTTCCACAGATAATCTTTGTTGTGCCCCATCCACAAATCAATGTTTAATCAATTTCAGCCATTTCTTCCAAATACACCGCAATCCCATTTGCTAAATCTACCAGAAGCTTGGTTTTTGTGAGTCACAGATAAATTAGGCCCTTCTTGTTTTTTTCTCTGATATCAGTGCAGTAATGTGCTCAGAGAATTCAACCAGGATTAGGCATGATCTTCCCTTTATGAAGCCAATCTGAGTGCCCTGCACAGCAGGGGTGCCCTCTAGGAGTGGAAACAGCCCCTTTCAGGAGCAGCTTTGCGATGCGTGAGCATTTGGACAGATGGCCTATTTTCTTGTGAAAGAAGCATGTATCCCACAAGCTATCAACACCCAACAGCTTCAGTAAATAAGATTTGATAATAAGAAACCAATTCAAGAGGAGCTCAGATGTTTGCTGTGCTGTGTCTGAACACCCTGTGTGTCAGGAGCCCAGCTGCATTCTGTAGACCACCTAGTCTGGTCGTGGTGAGGATGGTATTTGTTCACACATGTCCCCTTTTGTCTGTTCTAGGCAAGAGCATGATACATTCGGCAACTGCCCTCTGAAAGCCAAGGCTTTGTCTCTGACAGGAATCGTGAAACAGGTTTCTTAAGAAGTGCCTGTCCACCTGTGTTTAGATTCTAAATCGTGGGAAGAACCAGGAGATGCTCAGGGAAAAAAGTCTGTTGAGGTTATGGAGACTTTTCAAAGGACAATTTCCCCCTTTAAAGTGGTTTGAATAAAAGAAGAATTCTTGAAAACTGTTATAGAATATTGGACTAGATGGAACCTTGAAAGATTTTTATTTACTCCTTGTCTGTTAGCTTTCCTTCTAAGACCTAAGAATGTGTTCTATTTTAGAAATCCTCCAAGGAATGGAATTTTCCATAACCTTTCCCCTGTTAGCCATTTTTTAAACTCCTACAAAAGCCTTCCATCAGAAAATTCTTGATCGTTTATATGACCCCTAATGCTCACTGCTGCAGCCAAAACCTGGTTTTCCTATGCCTTATATTCTGCTGCTCATATCTGCCACAGAAGGGACCCGTCACAGCTGAAGTCCATTATGAGATCACTTCTTGACTTCTTCTCTAGGCTAAATAATGAGAGATTTTCCCTCCTCTTTTTGTAGGTCATATTTTTCAACTATTTAAGGAATTTTATTGTTGAAAATTTGATTGGGGATTTCCTATGTCTGAAAATGCATTAGGTCTTGAACTCTGTAGCCCTAATACTCCTCCCTGCTAGCTCTTTTTTTTTTTAAACATCTTTATTGGAGTATAATTGCTTTACAGGAGTGTTAGTTTCTGCTTTATGAAAAAGTGAATCGGCTATACATATACATACATCCCCATATCTGCTCCCTCTTGCGTCTCCCTCCCACCCTCCCTATCCCTTCCCTCTTAGAACTGCTCTTGCTGCATCCCATAGGTTTTGGGTCATGTTTTCATTGTCATATGTTTCTAGGTATATTTCGATTTCCTCTTTGATTTCTTCAGTGATCTCTTGTTTATTTAGTAGTGTATTGTTTACCTTCCATGTATTTGTATTTTTTACAGATTTTTTTCCTGTAATTGATATCTAGTCTCATAGCATTGTGGTCAGAAAAGATACCTGATATGATTTCAAATTTCTTAAATTTACCAAGGCTTGATTTGTGACCCCAGATATGATCTATCCTGGAGAATGTTCCATGAGCACTTGAGAAGAAAGTGTATTCTGTTGTTTTTGGATGGAATGTCCTATAAATATCAATGAAGTCCATCTTGTTTAATGTGTCATTTAAAGCTTGTGTTTCCTAATTGATTTTCATTTTGGAAGCTCTGTCCATTGGTGAAAGTGGGGTGTTAAAGTCCCCTACTATGATTGTGTTAGTGTCGATTTCCCCTTTTATGGCTGTTAGCATTTGCCTTATGTATTGAGGTGCTCCTATGTTGGGTGCATAAATATTTACAGTTGTTATATCTTCTTGGGTTGATCCCTTGATCATTATGTAGTGTCCTTCTTTGTCTCTTGTAATAGTGTTTATTTTAAAGTCTATTTTGTCTGATATGAGAATTGCTACTCCAGCTTTCTTTTAATTTCCATTTGCATGGAATATCTTTTTCCATCCCCTCACTTTCAGTCTGTACTTGTCCCTAGGTCCGAAGTGAGTCTCTTGTAGACAGCATATATACGGGTCTGTTTTTCTGTATCCATTCAGCCAGTATATGTCTTTTGGTTGGGGCATTTAATCCGTTTACATTTAAGGTAATACCGATATGTATGTTCCTATTACCATTTTCTTAATTGTTTTGGGTTTGGTTTTGTAGCTCTTTTCCTTGTCTTGTGTTTGCTGGCTAGAGAAGTTCCTTTAGCATTTGTTGTAAAGGTGGTGTGGTGGTGCTGAATTCTCTTAGCTTTTGCTTGTCTGTAAAGGTTTTAATTTCTCCATCGAATCTGGGTGAGATCCTTGCTGGGTAAAGTCATCTTGGTTGTAGGTTTTCCCCTTTCATCACTTTAAATATGTCCTGCTACTCCCTTCTGGCTTGAAGAGTTTCTGCTGAAAGATGAGCTGTTAACCTTATGGGGATTCCCTTGTATGTTATTTGTTGTTTTTCCCTTGCTGCTTTTAATATTTTTTCTTTGTATTTAATTTTTGATAGTTTGATTAACCTGTGTCTTGGCATGTTTCTCCTTGGTTTTATCCTGTATGGGACTCTCTGCCCATCCTGGACTTGATTAACTATTTCCTTTCCCACTTAAGGAAGTTTTCAACTGTAATCTTTTCAAATATTTTCTCATTCCCTTTCTTTTTCTCTTCTTCTTCTGGGACCCCTATAATTCGAATGTTGGTGTGTTTAATGTTGTCCCAGAGGTCTCTGAGACTGTCCTCAATTCTTTTCATTCTTTTTTCTTTATTCTCCTCTGCAGTAGTTATTTCCACTGCTTTATCTTCCAGGTCACTCATCCATTTTTCTGCCTCAGTTTTCTATTATTGATTCCTTCTAGAGAATTTTTCATTTCATTTATTGTGTTGTTCATCATTGTTTGTTTGCTCTTTAATTCTTCTAGGTCCTTGTTAAACGTTTCTTTTATTTTCTCCATTCTATTTCCCAGGTTTGGATCATCTTTACTATCATTATTCTGAATTCTTTTTCAGGTAGACTGCCTATTTCCTCTTCATTTGTTTGGTCTGGTGGGTTTTTACCTTGCTTCTTCATCTGCTGTGTGTTTCTCTGTCTTATCATTTTGCTTAACTTACTGTGTTTTGGGGTCTCGTTTTTGCAGGTTGCAGGTTCATAGTTCCTGTTGTTTTTGGTGTCTACCCCCAGTGGGTGACGTTGGTTCAGTGGGTTGTGTAGGCTTCCTGGTGGAGGGGACTGGTGCCTGTGTTCTGGAGGATGAAGCTGGGTCTTGTCTTTCTGATGGGCAGGACCGTGTCCAGTTGTGTTTTTTGGGGTGTCTGTGACCTTATTATGATTTTGGCAGCCTCTTTGCTAATGAGTGGGGTTGTGTTCCTGTCTTGCTAATTGTTTGGCATAGGGTGTCCAGCCCTGTAGCTGCTGGTTGTTGAGTGGAGCTGGGTCTTAGCGTTGAGATGGAGATCTCTGGGAGAGCTTTTGCCATTTGATATTACGTGTAACTGGGAGGTCTCTGGTTGACCAGTATTCTGAACTTGGCTCTCACACCTCAGAGGCACAGGCCTGACACCCCACCGGAGCATCAAGAGTCTGTCAGCCACACGACTCAGAATAAAAGGGAGAGAAAAAGAAAAAGAAAGAAAAGAAGGAAGAGAAAGAAAGAAAGAAAGGAAAGAAGGAGGGAGGGAGGGACGAAGGAAGGAAGGAAGGAAAGAAAGAAAGAAAGAGAAAAAAGAAAGAAAGAAAGAAAAGAAAGTTTTTGAAATAAAAAATATTTTTAAAAAATAACATAATTAAAACGTAATAAAAAAAGAAGGAAAGAAGAGAGCAACCAAACCAAAAAGCAAATCCACCGATGATAACAAGCAGTAGAAACTATACTAAAAACACAAACAAACAAAACGGACAGACAGAACCCTAGGACAATTGGTAAAAGCAAAGCTATACAGACAAAATCACACAAATAAGCATACACATACACACTCACAAAAAGAGAAAAAGGAAAAAAAATGTATATATATTGTTGCTCCCAAAGTCCACTGTCTCAATTTTGGGATGATTCGTTGTCTAATCAGGTATTCCATAGATGCAGGGTACATCAAGTTGATTGTGGAGATTTAATCCACTGCTCCCGAGGCTGCTGGGAGAGATTTCCCTTCTCTTCTTTGTTTGCACAGCTCCTGGGGTTCAGCTTTGGATTTGTCCCCGCCTCTGCATGTAGGTCACCTGAGGGCATCTGTTCTTCACTCAGACAGGACCGGGTTAAAGGAGAAGCTGATTAGCAGGCTCTGGCTCACTCAGGCCAAGGGGAGGGAGGGCTATAGAAGGCAGGATGAGACTGCGGCAACAGAGGCCGGCATGACATTGCACCAGCCTGAGGCACGCTGTGTGTTCTCCCAGGGAAGTTGTCTCTGGATCACGGGACCCTGGCAGTGGTGGGCTGCACAGGCTCCTGGGAAGGGAGGTGTGGATAGTGACCTGTGCTCGCACACAGGCTTCTTGGTGGCGGCAGCAGCAGCCTTAGCATCTCATGCCCATCTCTGGGGTCCACACTGATAGCCATGCATCGCACCCCTCTCTGGAGCTCATTTAGGCGGTGCTCTGAATTCCCTCTCCTCGTGCACCCTGATACAATGGCCTTTTGCCTCTTCGGCAGGTCCAGACTTTTTCTCGGACTCCCTCCCGACTAGCTGTGGTGCACTAGCCCGCTTCAGGCTGTGTTCATGCAGCCAACCCCAGTCCTCTCCCTGGGATCTGACCTCGGAAGCCCGAGCCTCAGCTCCCAGCCCCGCCCACCCCGGCAGGTGAGCAGACAAGCCTCTCGGGCTGGTGAGTGCTATTCGGCTGCAATCCTCTGTGCGGGAATGTCTCCGCTTTGCCCTCTGCACCCCTGCTCCTGCGCTCTCCTCCGCGGCTCTGAAGCTTCCCCCTCCACCACCCACAGTCTCCGCCCGAGAAGGGGCTTCCTAGTGTATGGAAACTTTTCCTCCTTCACAGCTCCCTCCCAGTGGTACAGGTCCCATCCTTATTCTTTGGTCCGTTTTTTTCTTTTGCCCTACCCACGTACATGGGGAGTTTCTTGCCTTTTGGGAGGTCTGAGGTCTTCTGCCAGCGTTCAGTAGGTGTTCTGTAAGAGTTCTTCTACATGTAAATGTATTTCTGATGTATTCTGGGGGAGCAAGGCGATCTCCACGTTTCTCTCCTCCGCCATCTTGAAGGTCTCTCCTGCTAGCTCTTAAAATAAACCAAATAAAATGAGACGAAAAGAATGAAGCAGCTGCAAACAAAACAAAACATCACAAAAGCAAAAAATAAAACCACCAGGTAGTTGTCTTTCTGGTTTATGATTGAGCAAGACATTTATAAGATGAAGCATGCTTCAGAGGAAGTGACCATCTCGTTTATTGAAGATTGATCAACAAGAACTTGGTCAGGTTTAGATAAATACGTATACAACTCACAGTTTAAAATGCAGACTGTGAAAAGCTAGGCATGCTGAGAAGGTAAGGATGAGCCAATACTAGCCCTTCATTAGTACAGTTGGCCCTCTGAGTCTGTGGGTTTCGCCTTCACAGAATCAACCAATTGCAGATTGAAAACATTTGGAAAAAAATTCCAGAAAGTTCCAAAAATCCACACTTGAATTTATTGCAAGCCAGCAACTATTTACATAGCATTTACATTGTACTAGGCATTATAAATAATCTAGAGAGGATTTAAAATATATGAGAGTTTGTGCATAAGTTAAATGCATATACTACACCATTTTATGTAAGGAACTTGAACATCCATGGATTTTGGTATTTGCTGGGGCGCCCTGTAACCACACTCTGAATATATTGAGGGAAGGATGACTGTGTTATCTGCTACATATCTGTAACTTCTAGTTAACATGGGCCTTTGGGGACCATTGAGCTGTTATATTGCAATAGCTTTCAATATGCTGCTAGATACAACTATTTTAGATTTTACAATTATATTTTCTCTCTAGTTGGTTTTTAGGAAGGGATACAACCTTTTTCATGTTTTAGTAACAAAATTATGATTTTAAGTAAATGTAGACATTTTCCATATTTTTCTTTGCTTTGCAACAGTTGAAGTAGTATGAGATAAATCTGACCTTTAATGTTTGTTTGAACTCACTTAAAAAACTATCTTTGATAACTCTTGCTATTGTTTAGTATAGCATTCATTCAAAAGACTTTAGCATGTATGTACAATCTAAAGAAGAAGAATGAAAAGTTTACATGTGTTCTCACTCAGTTTCAGAGATAGAACGCTACCAGTGCCTTAGAAGCCCGCTGTGTGCCCCTCTACGATGATTTCCCCCTCTCTGCCCTAACCCCATCTGATATAAATGATATCCTAATTTTGGTTTACCATTACTTTGCTTTTTCTTCATGATTTTATCATCTCTGTATGCGTTGCTAAAGATTATATTACTTAGCTCACTGAATTTTGAAATTTGTACTATGGAATCATACTCTTCTATTTCGTTTGTGATTTGTTCTTGCTTTTTCTTTCATATTTCTGTTTTTATATTCATTTATACATATTTATATATGTAGCTATAGGTAATTTTAACTACTTTATCATATTCCATTGTATGACTGTACCATAGTTTACCCATGTTACTGCTGATAGACATTTGGGTTGGTTGTAGTTTGAGGCCTTATGCTTGTTTCTATATGACCATTTTGGTACATGTCTCCAAGAGCCCAATTGCCAGAATTCTTCTAAATTGCACCTAAAGTGAAATTGTTGGGCTGTGAGATGTAGTCATCCTAAAAGGATATGCCCCATTGTTTTCCTAAATGATTTTAACAATTTTCTGCTCCTGCCAGCAGTGGATGAGAATTCCTGTTGCTCAGCATCCTTGCCACAACTTCACATTGTCAGGTTTAAAACTTTTTACCAATTAGATAGGTGCAAAGTGATATCGAGGATTTAATTTACGTTTCCCTGATCAATAAAGAGTTTGGTCATTTCAAATGCTTGATGGCTGTTCCTAAGTTCTTTTCTGTGAAATGCCTTTTACATGAATTCTGAGAAAAGTCTTTGTCTGATTGGTTAACTATCTGGGCTATATCTGGGTCTGGTTCTATTGAGTACTCTATTTCCTGATAAAAATTCTTTTTATTTCTTGCTTATTTTATAACTCACAATTTTTTATTGGAAGCTGGATATCATCTATAAGAGAACAGTAGAGCCTGAGGTGAGCAGTGTACATGCTCAAAAAATGAGAACACCTCTTCTGTCAAGCCATTAGTGTGAGGGTGGTACAGTCCATCTGTTTAGAGTTGAGCTAGGTTTGGATTGTATCATTTCTATTCTTGCTTTTGGTGCTCACATACTTCAGGCTGCTGCTGCTAGTCTGTTTTTAGTGTAGGGGTTGGGTTGTCAGAGCAGTTTTCCCAGTGCCTTGCTTCACCCTCAGCTTTCAGCAGTCTCTGTATGCCTGCACCACAGAAGGGGTCTCTATATACCCTTGCCCTTCCCTTGGCTATGAACTGTTACTTCTCTGCTTGTTACTCACTGGAGGCTCCTGGCAGGGACAGGATGGTTTCTTGGTGCTTCTGCCCCTCAGTCTTAGCCAGGCTTTATGTGCCTGAGCTCAAGAGTGGGGCTTTCTCATTTGTTTATTTTTTGTTTTTATTTTCATTACTCTAGGAGGTGGATCAAAAAAGATGTTACTGCGATTTATGTCAAAGAATGTTCTGCCTGTGTTTTCCTCTAAGAGTTTTATAGCGTCCAGCCTTACATTTAGGTCTTTGATCCATTTTTAGTTTATTTTTGTGTATGGTGTTAGAGATTGTTCTAGTTTAATTTTTCTACATGTAGCTGTCCAGTTTTCCCAGCACCATTTATTGAAGAGACTGTCTTTTCTCCATTGAATATTCTCGCCTCCTTTGTCATAGATTAGTTGACCATAGGTGCATGAGTTTATTTCTGGGCTTTCTATCCTGTTCCATTGATCTATATTTCTGTTTTTATGCCAGTACCATACTGTTTTGATTACGGTACTTTGTAGTATAGTCTGAAGTCAGGGAGGCTGATTCCTCCAGCTCCGTTTTTCTTTCTCAGGATTGCTTTGACTATTCTTTAATGAAAATAAAAACAAAAATAAACAAATGGGACCTAATTAAACTTAAAAGCTTCTGCACAGCAAAGGAAACCATAATCAAAATGAAAAGACAGCCCACAGAATTGGAGAAAATATTCGCAAATGAAGCGACCGACAAGGGATTAATCTCCAAAATATACAAACAGCTCATGCAGCTCTATGTCAAAAATCAAACAACCGAATGAAAAAATGGGCAGAAGATCTAAATAGAAATGTCTCCAAAGAAGACATGGCCAAAAAGCACATAAAAAGATGCTCAACATCACTAATTATCAGAGAAATTAAAATCAAAACTACAATGAGGTATTACCTCACAAGGCCAGAATGATCATCATCAAAAGGTCTATAAACAATAAATGCTGGAGAGAGTGTGGAGAACAGGGACCCCTCCTACACTGTTGGTGGGAATGTAAATTGTTACAACCACTATGGAGGTTCCTTAAAAAACTAAAAATAGAACTACTATACGACCCAGCACTCCCAATCCTGGGCATATATCTGGAGAAAACCATAATATGAAAGAATACATGCACCCCGATGTTCATTGCAGCACTGTTTACGATAGCCAAGACATGGAAGCAACCTAAATGTCCGTTGACAAAGGAATGGATAAAGAAGGTGTGGCACATATATACAATGGGATATTACTCAGCCATAAAAAAAAAATGAATTAATACCATTTGCAGCAATATGGATGGACCTAGAGATTATCATACTAAATGAAGTAAGTCAGACAGAGAAAGACAAATATCATATGATACCGCTTATATGTGGAATCTAAAAAAATGGTACCAATGAACTTATTTACAAAACAAAAATAGAGTCACAGATGTAGAAAACAAACTTATGGTTACCAGGAGGTGGGGGAGGGAGGGTAAACTGGGAGATTGGGATTTACATATACACACTACTATATATAAAATAGATAACTAGTAAGGACCTACTGTATAGCCCAGGGAACTCTGCACAATACTCTGTAATGGCCTATATGGGAAAAGAATCCAGAAAAGAGTGGATATATGTATATGTATAACTGATTCACTTTGCTGTACAGTAGAAACTAACACAACATTGTAAATCAACTAGACTCCTATAAAAAGTTTTTTTTAATTAAAAATAAAAGAGTGGGGCTTTCTCAGCATTTCTGCTCCTCCCCCCGTGAAAGCCAAACTCTGCCATGAGCCATGGGGATGCGTACCTCGTCCCTTACCCAGGGGCAGCAGAACTCTTTACATCAGTGCAGAATTCTGGGCGTGGGCAAGTTTCCTGCCCTCCTGGAGACAGGTGTCGGTGTAGGGTGGGAGTGCAGTTTCTACCCTTTTTCCTGTAGCCGCCAGCCTTTGCCTAGTACTGCCCTGCAGGGCAGTTTCCTGCCTCTCCCCCAGGGGGAGATAGCCTCGGCTTCGTATGAGAGAAGCGTCCCGGAAGTAGGTGTATCTGCTGCCTGCTCCCGACAGCACCCAGTCATATGTATCCCTGCACCACGAGGTGGGCTCTCTTAGGGCTTCTGCCCTGCTCTTTATTTCCTGTGCGCCCATGATGGAAGTTTGTGGAAAAGATCTAGAAAATAGGTACCTAGAGCCCTTATGTGGGAGGTTCCCAGGGATTCTAAACTCTCATCTTAACACACACTCAACCCTTTAAGAATTTGTTGACATTTCAGTTGTCTTCATTCTTGCTTTTATGACTGTGGCCTCTCCCTCCTGTCGCTGCTAAAGGCAGCCAGTTCACGTGTCCCACCTCTCCTTTGATGAGCACGTTATCCTCTGCAATTCAGTTCCTCTGGTTGAATTACAATCTCAGATCTCTGATGGGCCTAAAAAAGTTATGATTTTCTAGATTATCCAGATTTCTCTTATTGTTAGGGTAGGGGCAGAATTCTCCTGTGGCTGTCTACACCTTAGGAGGAAGCTGACTGATTTTTCCTCTCCCTGCCACTACCCTCTCTATTCCCTTCCTCTGCCTTGTTTTTCTTCATAATACTTAAAACTATCATTGCATTATATTTATTTATTGCCTGTCTCCCTCACCAGAATATAAATTCCATTAAGGCAGAATATTTGCTTGTTTTGTCCATTTCTGTATCTCTGGCACATAAGAGAAACTCAGTAGAAGCTGTTGAATAAATGCATGCATAAATGCCCAAGACCATGACATTTTCTCCAGGATCTTGTATTAGCTTGTTTTCATAAGAATGTACTTCTTCTGATGCTGTTCTCTTTCCCTTGTTCTGCGATATTTTTCATATGTCCCATTTCGATTGTGTTCTTATTTATCTTTTAATCAAGCAAATCTGTTTGCCTTCAGTATCTCCATATGCCCCAGTAACAACGAAGCGGGGGCTTGTCCTCGGGCTGCTCTCTGTCTACCTTTGATTTAGTCTATCTTTGCTCTCAGACCCACAGCTGGCCTGCAGGTGTTTCTGTGCTGCTGCCAGTCTGATTCTTCATCCTCGCAGGCTGTCATCCAGTGCATCTCTGCCCTACTGCAGAAGTTCCCCCCACCCCCAAGACCTGAGCCTTTGGTGGTCAGGGCTAATGTGTGCCTCACAAATAGCAAACTCTGTATTTCAGAGCATCGGTGTTCCCTTTCTGCCTTCCTATTTGTTTTGTTGTGGCTGCTCCTGGCTCTTGCTGTTGTTTGAATAATTTTTACTCTTTACTGCATTTGGAAGAGATGATGGTGAGATGGAAGCTGGAGGGCAGGGGATTGGTCAGTGCTCTGCCTGCCTCGGGGAGCAGCGCATAAGGAGGGTAGATGGGGGGGCACCCCACTTCTCTGTTGGTTCTAGGCCATGTTATTGCTCTAAGGGCTGCACATCTGGCAGCAGAACCGGTGCATTCCCTTATCTTTTATAACGTGATCCTTTTTCATAAATCTGGAGTTTACTGTGTCTCTGAGTTGTCTGTTTTTGTTTTGTTTGCTTAAATGAGATCCAAATATGTTACAAGTAATGTTCATCTCTGCCTGACCCTTTGTTATGTTTTTCTGGGTTATCCTTTGTGAGGCTGCATTACAGCATGCTAGCCAGACACCCTGTTGAATGAGACCTCCTGCGCTACTACTTCCGAGGTTTAGGTTGAAGCTTTTATGATTAGGAAAATTCAAGTTCGTTAAATATGCTACTGAATTAGAAGTAGCTTCTTGTCATCACCTAGTCTTTAAATCAGTTTATATTAAAATTACTACTATCCCATGGTAACCCCCAATATATTCTGGTTTTGTAAAAAAAAAAAAAAAAGTAAAACAAACTCTCTTCCATATCACTGTGCCAAAGACCTCATCCTATGGGATTATCATTTAGTTTCCTATCATCAAACCATTTCCATCTTTTCACTGTTAGTTTAAGTAATAATTCTGGATTAGAGAACAGAGATATTTCAGAAAACATAAAGAAATATAACTGTAAGACAACCTCAGTTATTCTGAAGGAAATCTGAAGGTTAAAACAGTAGCTGCCTTGATTTAATTACTCGTGTTATCTGAGAAAAAGTTGATTAAAACAGATTTTGACACTTTTTATCCATTGGAACTTTAACTTCATTGGGAAAATGGTCCTGAGGGTGGTGACAATGTTGACTGATTGGCTTGTTCATCCCACATGGGATTACACCACTTTTTGAATCAGAATTTCCTGCTATTGCAACACATTTTTTTCTTTTGTTTTTTTTTCCTTAGAAACAATCCATTTGGGTTCATTACATGGCCATTTGTTAGTCTGGGGCATTGTACTTGTTTATGACTACAATGAAGTAGTAAGCTGGGTCTGCCTGTATATACAGAGTCAGTGGGAGATCCTGCAGCTGCTCAGGGAACGAGGCAGTGCAAGGGGTCACCCTGATATTTTAAACCCAAAATCCTACTTTCCCGAAGTCCTGGGGCATTTTCCTGTTAATCATCAAGAAGATTTGTTCAACTTCGGTTTATTTATTTACTGTATGCTGTATGTAGAATCAATCTGTTGAGCTTGATTTTTTTAAGCTTTTTTATTGAAGTGTAATATTCTCAGAGAATATGCACAAATCCTAAGCGTATAACAAGATGAACTTTTACCAACTGAGTGCACCTGTGTAACCAGTACCCAGAAAAAAGAACGTGACCAGCACCTGGTCAGGAAACAGAACATGACCAGCACCCAGCAGCTCGACTCGTGTCCTCGTCCTGTCACTACCCCTCCTTACCATGGGTAACCACTCTCCTGTTTTGCTTGTTTTTCTATCTTACATAAATGGGATTATACACGATGTATTATTTCTTTCATTTTTCATTATGTTTATGAGATTCGTGTATTTATTGTGTATTGATTGTATCTGTTCATTCACACTGCTGCGCAGCGTTCCATTGGTCAGTACAACACACTATTCATTCTGCTGTTGACAGGCATTTGAGTAGTTTCCTTTGCGGAGGAGATGGGAGTTATTATGAATACTCTCTGAACGTTCTAGTACATCCCTTCTGCTGAAAGCATTCATATGCATCCCTTCCTGTTGGAGTGTACCTGGGAGTGGAATTGCTGGGTCCTAGGGTGTGTGTGTATGTTCAGATTCAGTAGATAAGCCAGTTTTCCAGAGTGGTTGTAAGTATTTATACTCACACTTGATGTATGAGAGTTCCAGTTGCTCCACCTCCTCACCAATACTTTCTGTCTTTTTCATTTTAGCTATTCCAGTGAATATGTACTGAATGTGGTTTAATTTATATTTCCTTGATGATAATGAACCTGAGCAACTTTTAATATGATTATTAGTAATTTGTATTGATATATCCTTTTTTTGTGAATTGTCTGTGCAAGTTTTTTGCCCATTTTTCTATCATTTGACTCTCTTTTTGTTACTGTTTCATAGAAGTTCTTTATATAATCTGGATATAGGACCTCTGTTGAAATATGTATGGTAAATATTTTCTCCTCTGTGGGTTGCCTTTTCATTCCTGTAATGGAGTCTTTTGATGAACAAATATTCCTAATACTTTTAAAGTCCAATTTATTATTTTTTCTTTTATGGTTTGCACTTTTTTGTCCAATTTAAGAAATCTTTGCCTACTCTAAGTTGACAAAGCTGTTCTATGCTTTCCTCTAATATCTTTATTTAAATTTGTAATTCATCTGACTGACATTCATATACTACATGATCTAGAGATCAAGACACATACTTGCCGTGTGGATATCCTATTAACCCAGCATCATTTTACTTGGTTTTTAACTTGTTTAAAATATGTCCATACATGGGGAGGGGAAAAGGGTAAGCTGAGACGAAGTGAGAGAGTGGCATTGACATATATACACTACCAAATGTCAAAGAGATGGCTAGTGGGAAGCAGCTGCATAGCACAGGGAGACCAGCTCGGTGCTTTGTGACCACCTAGACGGGTGGGATAGGGAGGGTGGGAGGGAGACGCAAGAGGGAGGGGATATGGGGCCGTATGTATATGTATAGCTGATTCACTTTGTTATACAGCAGCAACTAACACAACAATGTAAAGCAATTATACTCCAATAAAGATGTTAAAAAAATAAAACAAAACAAAACAAAAAATAAATAAATAAAATAAAATATGTCCATAAAATTTAGTTTCACTGAAATATTTTTTATATTTTCCTGGAGAGAATTACTAATGATTCTTGAAAAAAATTTAAACCTATGGTGATGTAAAATTTATAATATAATCAACAGATTTATTTAACACATAAATTGAGATATTTCTTAAAGGTTCTTCTGTTTAATTAGACTCTAGTTTGTAACTCCAGCATACTTATTTATTCAACACCAGAGTGATTCATAATGCACAAAGCACAATAATTAAAAATAAATAAATTATTCTCACTTTTTCATTTGAATTCAATTCAACACATGTTTATTATTTGTCTGCTAGAATTTGGGACAGTTGAGAATATGGTTGAAGTTTTGAGCTCCATTTTTATGTCATTTAGGTTTTAAGCCATATAATAAAGTTGTCAAACATCTGTCAGTAATAAACCATTTTTCTTTAGTATTCAAAATTATATTAATAAAGAGAAGTACAAGGTGAGAAGTTTTATTACTATTAAGATGACCTTACACCGCTATACCAAGTTTTCCACTAGTAATGACACACATCTTTTAAAAAGTAAAAATAGAAAATAGAAAAGTTTCATTTATATATTTGGAATGCCTATGACTGCTTCTTCTTTGATGTCATTTCTGCTCAGTTTTATTTTTTTTCTCTTTATTATTCTAGGTTGTACTGGTCAGTGGACATCTGGACAGCTGGGATGTTGGGCAGGGTGCGATGGATGATGGTGGAGGAGCCTTTATATCATGGGAAGCGCTCTCGCTTATTAAAGATCTTGGTAAGTATTTAGTAAGTCGTTAACCAACGTGTGAGAGTGTCAGGGGTGACATGTTTAACTCAATACACAGAATGCTCAACAGATTGGTTATTATGCCATGTTTAAAGATCCTCCTGAGGTCTGTATGTTTTTTGTCAGTTGATTCCCAGAAAAAAAACTAATTTGTCCCCTTAAAGAAAGAAATTTTTATTCAAGTGTCCACCAGACAGCCAAAGGATCAAATATGATCAGCCACGGGGGAAAATGAACAAGCAAATAAAACTGTAGCAAATGCAACCACATCAGCTAGAGATTATGTAAGGAAACCATAACCAAGTGGAAAGAAAAATCAGCAGCTCCCCCACTTCCTTTTTCCTTGTTTGTCTTTAAAGACATCATCAGGCTGTTAGGATAGCTTTACTGCAGTCGTCTTTCCATGATAGAAGTCAAGGAGCCAAAGTAGGCCTGAAGGAATGGTGCTTTTGGCCACAATAAGGAATCTAGGATGAAAAATTGGACCTGCCAGGTTAACCTAGACATGGGACAGGCATCAAAAGGAAAGACTAATTGTGAAAACAGTTTATTTTGATGACCCTATTTACAAACAAAAAACATACATTTCCTCTTTGTGTGCTGGTCAAAAGGTAGATTTTGAGCGAGGTTAGAAATAATGAAACAGTCTGAAATGAGACTTCCGTGTCTGAATCAAACCAGTGGTGGTTTTGAAAATGCCTCATCAGCAGAACGTTTTATGTTGTAACTGTGGAGTAACCTTGGTTTCAGATGTAGTGAAGATCAGAACATGCCTTTTGGTGAAGGTGTTCCATTGCTTACTTAAGTACACATGTGTTTAAATTCATGCATTTCCTCTGGCTTTTAATGAACCCTTCTAATCCTAAATCAGCCCATTAAATAATTGTTCTTCTTAACTAGACTACTGACATTGTCTTGGTCGAGGCAAATATTTGGTGTATCATTTTGCTTTATGTCTTACTTGTGTTTTAAAAATGGAGAAATGGGAAGGTGATTGTGCATGTTTTTAACTTCTGAAGAGGCCGGTGTCTCTCATCCTTGGCATTATTGACACTTGGGGCCGGATAATTCTTTGTTGTGAGGTGGGTCCCGTACATTGTAGAATGTTTAGCTGCATCCCTGGCCTCTACCTACTAGATGCCAGTAACACCTTTCTCCCCCAGCCCCTAAGCTGTGACAACCAAAAATGTCTCCAGACATTGCCAAATGTCTCCGGCAGGTTGTGGGCGGAAAGGGTGGCACGTAAAATTGACCCACTAAAAGAAGCTATTAAAAATTTTCTAGGAGACCTGAATACAGGGTCGTTTTTTAAAAAATGAAACAAACTAATTGGAAAACTTACATTGTATATACTTATACTTTTAGCATCATTACCATACTGAGCAGCTACTATGTGAAAGCATTTTGTAAAAGTTGGGCATACAGAGAGGTTTAAAGTATGTCCTCTGTTCTTAAGACCCTTAGAACATAGTTGAAGACATACATATGCACCTACACACATAGTTATCAATAAAGATATAATGTCAAGTCTGCTTTTAGAATTGGGTAAGGTTTGAGAGAGATAAATGGCCCAGCAAATAAAATCGAAAAACACTCATTCCTTCAGAGGAGATCTGGGAGACTCCATATGTGAATGCTCTCCTCCTCTAACCTTAAAAAAAAATATTGCCTTGGCTATCTGTTCTCTCTGTCCTTAACTTCATTCCAGAATGAAGTGGGTTCTAGAGACGAGGCAGGCAAATATCCAACAGTTTCCTCTTTACAGGACACAGATATTTATTTTAGAAGTTAATTTTATTCCCAGGTGTTCCAACCAGCTTGACAGGAGGCAGAGTGGAGTGTAAAAAGAGACCTGGACCCACCTCAATTAGATTTTTAGGTCCCTCTGTGCCACAAACTACTTTTCTGGCCTCGGGCAGGTCATTTGAACTCTCTGGACTTCGTTTTCTTCACCTCTGTTCAACTGTTAGCTTCCAGAGTATTTTTATCTGCTCTAGATTGGCATAAAAATTGTGTCTCCTCTACGCTTTGAATCTTACTTCTTTAGTACTCAGCATGGGACCCTAAATCACTGTTAATTGAGTTGCATTCAATTGCATGAATAAATGTCAAACACCATGCAAAGGTGAATTGAGTATCTTTCTCCAGCTCTGAAAGTATACTGACTTCAGTTGCCTTTGATAGCTAGTAATCAGTCTTGTTCAATTCAGGACTTAACTCTCCTATAGATTTCTGAACACCTATGTAAACACATGAATTCAACTCTAAAATAAAGACTAATATTTCTTTTGAGTAGGTGTTAAGAGGCAGCATGGCATACTGTTAAAAAAACACTCTGGAGCCAGAGTGCGTGGGTCTATCTCATAAGGTAGCTCTGAAAATTAAATAATCTATTCACATAATATACTTAAAACAGTGCCTAACCCAACCCAGATACACAATAAATTTTAACTTTTATTATTTAATAAGCATGATCTGACAGTACCATATTTTTTTAAACCCCACACCAGCTTTGCCTCCTAACTTAATATGTTAATTGTACTGATGTAACTCTAGGGCCAGCTGCTATTGTATCCCTAAATATCCTTTCCTTTACTATTTAAGTCACCATCTCTTGTATGATGGAAATCCACTGACCCCTTCACCATTTTCCACTTTCATGCTAAATTTTCAAGAGTCTACATTTCTCCTGGCCACTTCCTGCTTAAGTTGAAGGCCTAGAATCCGTGCTGTACCTCACATCCTATGATTGCACCCACTGAGTCTTACTCTTTAACTTTAAAATTAAAATTAGATTGTGGATTTCTGTTTGTAGATTGTGTATGTCTTTTAATATGAAGAACTATGTCTAACGTGTCACATATGCCTTCTAGATGAAAATTAACGATATACTTGAATAAGAAATAGCACTTTGGGCTAGAGGCCAAGAAATGGGTTCATAATTATATTACTTAATTACATTGACCCCAAACTGTTTAGTTGGTAAAATATGAAAGCTCTATAGGCAATCTCTTTTTCCAAGAAAAGTGAGATTCCTTCTGGCTGCTACTCCTTGGACAAGATGTCATGCAGAATGCATGTCAAAGTTCCTCAGTGGGGCTTGTTAATTTGAAGTGTTGGTCCAGTGGAACTTTCTGATATTTAGAAATATTGTTCGAAGATTCATCCTTCATGTCTCTTCTCCTTTATTCACTTCTTTCACTACTTTTATAGATTCACTCTTTTGCCCAAGCCATCAGCTAAAACCATATTCAGTTAATCTAACAGAAGAGATATTTGTGCTTTGCAAATATAACCAGTCATTCCTGAGTAACTGTCAACAGAAGGCTATTTGCTGTGAAATGCCATTGAATACTTTTTTGTGTTTGTGGTTTACTGGTCTTGAAAGTGTTTATTTGAAATGTCATTTCCTGGAATGTTCTGGTGTCAGTGGACAAAGCCAATGGCCAAAGATCTTATGCTTCAAAATGTTCATTTGGCACTTGAATAATAAACCACCATCCATCCCCAAATTCTTCCAACTTTACCATTTTCCATGAAGTTAGAATTTTAAGTTTTCAGGCCTAAAGAAACGGGAAAAGTAATTAACAGTACTACCTGGTTGTTGAAATGTTGGATATGTGTGAAACATCTTTTTAGAGAAATTTAAACGTGAGCATCTTGACTGTGATTTTTATACAGCTTTAAGTCTGTGTGTTAGAAAAATATTTTATTTATATATTTCTTCACTCATTCACTCAACAAATATTTACTGTGTACTGATTGCATGTCAGTTGCCAGATACCTTGTAACAAAGAGGAATGAAACTCGTCCTTGAAGTCTTAGAAGTAGGAGAGACATTTAATTCAAAACTTGCAATGAAATTGTTGTAAGCTCTTTAATTGAAATATGTGCAAATTACTCCGGGTAATTGAAATATGTGCAGATTACTTTGGGTACTTGGTAAAGGGAGAGACAAGCATGGCTTGGCTGGGTCAGGGCGCCTTCACAAAAGTGATATTTGAGCTTCCTTTTATAAAGATAAATAGAATTTCCTGAAGCAAAAGGGGCACAATGAAGAATTCCCAGCAGATTTTAGAGCTTCCAGTCCTGTGTATCATTAAAAATGAGGTGAAAACTGTTGACAGTAACAGTCGTGGGACTGCGGGGGAAGAGAGGGTTCGCGGAATTGCAGGAGATACTCTTTTTACCTGATATATAATATTAGATTTTTGTGTAGTAAGCATGTGTTACTTTAGTAATTAAGAAAAAACTCTCAAAAGCCAAAAAAAAAAAAAAATTCTTGGTCTTGCCATCACCATAAACACTCTGTTAACAGGAACTACAGAGCCAGAGGTAGGAAGTAGGAAGAGTCGTGCAGGAGTCACCAATGCCCAGAAGTACACCAGGCAACACAACCAAATGCGTGCTAAGGCTTTGGTGGAGTTAGAGTTTTATGTAGCCATTTCTAATGCACTGGGTTCCCTGTCAGAGGTGGGGATCCATCCAGGAAGAGGGTTTTCTTCTCCCAGGCCCTGGTCAAGCCTCCCTTGGAAATGTCTCAGGAAGTCCAATCCAGAATAACTGAGTGAGGGAAATGAAAAACTTCTAAGAAATAGAAACCTAACGGATAGAGCTAGAGATAGAGCATGAAGCCAACTTGGGACTAGCCCAGATCTAGAAAGGAGGTTCCATTAGAAAGGACCTCCTCTTATGGTCAAATAAGTTTGGGAAACTCTCTCTTGGTAATTTTTTTTTTAACATCTTTATTGGAGTATAATTGCTTTACAATGGTGTGTTAGTTTCTGCTTTATAACAAAGTGAATCAGTTATACATATGTTCCCATATCTCTTCCCTCTTGCATCTCCCTCCCTCCCACCCTCCCTATCCCACCCCTCTAGGTGGTCACAAACCACCTAGCTGATCTCCCTGTGCTATGTGGCTGCTTCCCACTAGCTATCTACCTTACGTTTGGTAGTGTATATATGTCCATGCCACTCTCTCACTTTGTCCCAGCTTCCCCTTTCCCCTCCCCATATCCTCAAGTCCATGCTCTAGTAGGTCTGTGTCTTTATTCCCATCTTACCCCTAGGTACTTTATGACCTTTTTTTTTTTTTCTTAGATTCCATATATATGTGTTAGCATACGGTATTTGTTTTTCTCTTTCTGACTTAACTTCACTCTGTATGACAGACTCTAGGTCCATCCACCTCACTACAAATAACTCAATTTCGTTTCTTTTTATGGCTGAGTAATATTCCATTGTATATATGTGCCACATCTTCTTTATCCATTCATCTGTTGATGGACACTTAGCTTGCTTCCATGTCCTGGTAATTTCTTTATTCATCAAAAAACATTTGTTGGGAAAGTGATTCCATGACTCAAGTGTGCTTTGGGAAACATTGCTCTGGGGCATTACTGGTGTTGGCAGAATTGAGGAGGAATCCAAGAATGCTTGCTGAGGTATACTTCATGGAACTGAGTACAAATGGCCTTGGATTTATTTTCATTATCTAGATTTTCTAGGCTGTCTTTGGGCTCTTGCGATTGCCAGAATATTGACAAGATAGAGCCATGTAATGGTTCCTTAACTGGCATGGTGGAGATTATTCTTATATTATAAGAATATTCCTGAAGAGCATCTGTACCCACCCAAGTGCAAACTTTACCCAACAAATAACTTCATTTCTGCACTATCTAAGCCTATTTTATTAAGATAAATGTAGTATTATTGGAAATGTTTGACATATACCAAAGGCTCTCTCTGCCAGGTTTTTCTGTGGGCCCCCAATGCACTAGAATTTGGTAGGATTTATTTTTTCTAGAAGGACTTTTGATCTTAAAACATTCCACAAACTCTTCCCTGTTCCCTTTTTGGATGCACTTTCTCCACAATTATTTTGTGAACACAAGAAGGGAGTCTTACATCCCCGGGAAAGGTTTCCTATTAAAATCACCTCAATACATTTAGGAAATAATATGTCCGCTTCTGGAACTGTCCAAGAAATTAACTTGTTTCAAGTCTTAGAAAAAAATGTTTTCTCCAGCATTAAATTTTATTTTTATTAATTTGAATTTTAATTTGTAGATGGTTGTTTGCCTTTTTTTTCTGAACAAATTTTGGTCTTGACTCTTTATATTTAGTGATGTAAATACCTAGAACAATGGAAGAATTAGAAACTAAGAATTTGCTTGCTTTTTCTCTTTTTTTCTAACTCCTAAAAGTAGGTTTATAGTCAGGAGGCATTTTTAGCTCCTTCTCATGGTCTTTAGAGGATGATCTTCTCATTTTTTATTTAAATATGTTATTTCCTCTAGTGGTAAGTGTCTGGCTTTACCTTAAGACCTGTGGCAGATACATATTTTTTCAGCTGGGAATTGCTGAGACCTTTTCTTGAGGTTTGAACACATTGTAAGTCTCACTAAAACACTTTGCATCTTTATATCTCATTCAGCTGACTTAGACACTTCCAGTGGTGTGTGTAAAAAGACAAACTGTGTGTAGATTGTTCTTCCAAATATGTCATGAGATAAAGTAAGGCTTGTTACAAGTGAATCACTTAGAATGTGTTCTACCTTTTAGTTTGGACGTGGTAGGGGAGATTCTGTAGTCCTTTCAAAGCCTTAAACTACATGAATATTGCTGTCATTATTTTATCATGTAGTTAAAATATACCATTTCTGTGTCAAAGGAGACAAGACCCAGGCCCAGTGGCATTCAGCCTTGCGATTCATTCCTTCCTGTCTGACAGAATCTGGAGAGGTGGCGGATGAATGTTGCCAGAGGAAGGGCCTCAGGGTTCCCTCTGTCCATAGCGTGCTCAGCTTCCTCCCCGACATCTGCTTTGATTTGGCCCGTATGCCTTAGAAAGTTAAGAAATGTGGTGTTGGTAAAGGAAAAGGAAGCCTTAAAAGTTGCTACTACTGGGCTTCCCTGGTGGCGCAGTGGTTGAGAGTCCACCTGCCCATGCAGGCGACACGGGTTCGTGCCCCGGTCCAGGAAGATCCCACGTGCCGCGGAGCGGCTAGGCCCGTGAGCCGTGGCCGCTGAGCCTGCGCGTCTGGAGCCTGTGCTCTGCAATGGGAGAGGCCACAGCAGTGAGAGGCCCGCGTACCGCAAAAAAAAAAAAAAAAAAAAAAAGTTGCTACTAATTATCCTGGAGAAGAATGGCTATGTAAAGACTTAATAATGGAATCCATAGTGCCCCAGTGGATTTCTTTCCACTCAAGGATGGGAGCCATATAAGTCCAGAGCAGGGCTGCCTCGAAAATGTAGGCTACCTCGTTAGAACTGTGTCATCACAGTACTGTGCAACTTGGCTCACAAGGAGATCTCCTATTTCAATAATAAATATTGAACGCCTGCTTCATGTCCGGCTAATAAAATGGGTAAGACACAGATCATTCCATCAAAGAGCTCACAGTCAGGCATCAACAGCTTCACATGGGTGGGAAGCAGGAGAAGAAAGCACACGATTAGAGCTCATGAAGGTACATAATTTGAGGAGTGGAGGATGTTTTCGTAAATCTAGAGCCATAGGTGAATGAGGAGTGGTGAGAATTTAGCAGATGAGGGTCAATTTGTAAAGGGCATTGGACACGAAGCTGAACTTCAGAGCTGGTGCTATAGGCAGTAGGAGCCATTGAAGATTTTAAGCATGAGATTGACTTCTTCTAAAGATACTGGCTGGGCTATCCGTTTAACTTGTAAGGAAGTGGGATGAATAGAATGGAGACACAGGAAAGTGGAGTGGGGAGATTCCAGCTGTACAGAGCCTGAAGAACCACAGTTTTGGAGTTACTAAGCAAATTTTATTTGCCATGTGGCTGACAAGCCAGCTAAATATACCAAAGAGGAAGTGACGGGGTTTCCAAGGATGCTGTGTTCTTCGCCTACACACTTCGCTGCATCATGCTAATGCTGCCTTCTGCAAGAGCTGTGGTCTGCTCAGCTTAGAATAAATTCTGTTCCAGTAAATGTGCCGAAAAACAAAGGTCTGCAAACAAAAAAACAAGAAAATATATTGTGAACATCTGACTGGAACTTTATGGTTAACGGGATTTTTTCAATGGTCCTGGGAGATAAGGATTTAGTTTAGTTCATTTTTAGGCACCACCAGCCCTGTGAACATCCCCAAAAGCAAGCTCTAGAAATGGAGAGTTTCTACTGGATGTGTGACGGAAATGATAAGCTAAATAAAGTGTTAAATGAAGTCGACTATTGTCACATTACTTATTTGTAATCCTGCTAATGCCATCCTCATATTGGAGAAATCATCAGTGATGAACTCAGCCCATGTTCTTGCTTGACACCAGCATCTCCAGATTGTACCATGTGACTCAGATCTCATGGACTTTTTAACTGATGAACTCCTACTTCCTTAACCCCTAAATAACTCAAAACCTGTAGGCAAACGAGAGGTAGCATGGATAGTAGAATAGCATACACTCCATGTTAGAGATCTTGGGTTCAAATCCTTCTATGCTACTTAGTATTATGTTGTACAAACTATTTAACCTTTTAAATCTCAGTTTCCTCTTCCTTACAATGGCAACAATTTATCTTGAATTGTTATAGGATGATTTGAAATAATTTAGGCAGTGTCTGGTCCCCACTAATCATCAGTAATAATAACTCTTATTATTAGGTGTTAATTGCCAAAACAACAAGGGTGAATATTCCAGCAGGGGGTATAATCTCAGGATCGACCTTGTCTCTCAAGGCTTGATGTCTGTATCTCTTTGCACAGTTGGGCTTGGTCAAGGCCTTCCCTAAAGCAGAGAAGCCTTCATAATAAAAGAACGGTAGCTGGTTCTGATGAGCCAGACTCAAGAACCATCACCCCCGTATAGCCACCATTCAAGAGTATATATAGGGACTTCCCTGGTGGCGCATTGGTTAAGAATCCGCCTGCCAATGCAGGGAACACGGGTCCCATCCCTGGTCCGGGAAGATCCCACATGCCATGGAGCAACAAAGCCTGTGAGCCACAACTACTGAGCTCACGTGCCACAACTACTGAAGCCCATGCACCTAGAGCCCGTGCTCCACAACAAGAGAAGCCACCGCAATGAGAAGCCCGTGCACCGCAACGAAGAGTAGCCCCCGCCTGCTGCAACTAAAGAAGGCCCGTGTGCAACAACAAAGACCCAACGCTGCCAAAAATAAGTAAATAAATAAATAAATTTATATATTAAAAAAAGAGTATATATAAGGCTGATTCTCTCCTCATTGCTGTAGAGAAGGGCAGTTAATAGATGCTTCAAAAATGTGATGTGGAATTAAAGTAACACTCACAAGATATGGGGATGGAGAGATCTTCATCTTTTTCATCCCCTTTTCTCTCTCTGCCAGTGTCCTTAACCTAGTAATGCTGTATTTACAAAGACTTATAATATCCCTAAAGAAAAAAATAGTAAAAACAGGAAATAGCTGTTGAGGGCAACATAATTTACTACAAAGTAAATTGTTTGAAATATAGAAAAAAATCAAGGCAGAGAAAACAAAGAATCAAATCTAGTACTTACTCTTAACATTTTACCCTGGTAACTGAGCTCTCAAGAAGTCTTTCTATTTTTTAATATAGTCAAAACCCCACAATTTCCAGGCATTCTCAGAGGATCCCCATGCATAGAAAACTGAGCACAATGACCACTGATGCTTGCATTATTGTTCTTTCTCTGTAATAATGACATTTTTAAAAAGAAATACATTTAAAATATAATTGAAAGTATTCCGAGTTATTGCCTTGGTTAATGTGTATAGGAAAATATAAGTCAGGAAGTGTTTCAAAGGCTATATTTCTGTTCACGTCACCATAGACCATCTATCCACTTAGCCATCCCACAGTCACTTGTTTCAAGCAGCACATTAGAACAAGGGAAGATGTTATGAAGTGCTTCCTACTGGAATTACTTTTTTGTGAAAGATATAAGTGTGAGTTCATCTTTTATAGTTGAATAATTTTAGATGAAATCATTTGAATGTCATTTTTAGCCACAAATGAGGAATTAGAGGAATTTTCAAATTATACCTTTCTGGAACTTTACGTTGTTACAAAAAACAGTGATTAAACTTATAAAGTAGGGATTTTTTTTTTTTTTTTTTGCGGTACGCAGGCCTCTCACTGTTGTGGCCTCTCCCGTTGCGGAGCACAGGGTCCGGATGCACAGGCTCAGTGGCCATGGCTCACGGGCCCAGCCGCCCCGCGGCATGTAGGATCCTCCCAGATCAGGGCACGAACCCGTGTCCCCTGCATCGGTAGGCGGGCTCTCAACCACTGCACCACCAGGGAAGCCCTAAAATAGGGATTTTTGATAATAATGCAAAACATATATCAAAAGAACACCTTATGTTTTCACTTAATATAATAAGACATTAATTAAACAATATATCAGCAAACATTAACTGAACATCTGGGAGAAAAGAGAAGAGAGCCAATATATATGGAATATCTCCTATGCACCAGTTACTTCACATGACCTTTTTTAATCCTCAAAAGAGCCCTCTGAGGTATATCTTGTTATGTCTGGCAGGTCACTGGACCTATCTGAGCCTTAGTTCCTTACCAGTAAAATAGATGACAATATGTTTGCAGGACCGTTACATGAATCAAATACAATGTAAGCAAATGCATATCTATCAGACAAAGATGCAAAGGTGAAAACTCCATGACACAGATGTTGAAGAAAACTGTAGTGGCAATGCTGCCACTGATGGTTACCATCTCACTGACCTGGAATTCAAATGGAGCACTTTGGTGGAGAAGTGATTTGGGAGGTAGGGATACAAGGTAACCTTAAAGTGGTTAGAGTAAGAAAAAACTTCAGTAAAGTCCTACAACGTTTTATAACAGCATCATTTTACTAATTACAAATGTGTACTATTTCTTTCTTTTTTTTTTTTAAGAATCAACAGTAGCAGTAAATAGTCTTGCTTTAGGACTTAAATGAAGGAGGACCAAAAAAAAAAAAAATGATTTCTCATCCAGGTCTTCTTAGAATGATGTGAAGATGAAAAGAGGTGCTTCCTGACTTTAGGATGAAATAATAACAGCATTTAGCATTCTAGAGCACGTTGTTCCAAGCTCTGAGCTACATGCTGGATATGCAGTTCTCAGAGTCTGGAAGGTAGAAATTACTATTATTCCTTTTACAGATGAGGGGCCTAAGGCTGATGCTACTTACAAGTTACAAAAGTAGAAAATCTTTTATTTCTTCTTCTTAATGTTTCTCTTCAATTTTTTTCTTTGCCCCCCCTTTTTTAAAAATAATTCAAATATTTGGAAGCAGACATAGAATAATAAACACTAACAATCCTCCACCCAAATCTCATAAATGTTAACAATGTCAAATATTTGTTAACAGTCCTTAGTTTAAAAGAAGTTAAAAATTACCAATACAGCTGAAACCTGTTTTGTACCTCTCCACAATCTATCCCCTTCTCCCCTTGCAATTGTAACCGTGTTCTGATTGTTGCAACATTGTTCTGTAAGGGTATTTATCCAAAAACAGTATTAGATCATTTTTGTGATTTTGAATTTACATAGATGGTATTATTCTCTTCCATGTGTGGGCTTATTGTGTTTTATTTATTTCTTCTGTCTTCTTCAGGTCAATGTTTAGTCCACTAATGTTCAGTCTTCCTTATTTTCTAACATTTACATTTAAGGCCATACATCTCTTACTAAGCAATGGTTTAGCTACTTTCCACAAGTTTTGACATAGTGTCTTAATGGCCATCCAATCTAAACATGTTAGGATTTTCATTATGATTCTTCTTTGACTCTTTAATTATTATAGCTTTCTTTAAGTTTCTAAAAATATTAGTTACTGAGTTCCAGTTTTGCTGCGTAGTAGTTGTTAAACATGGTTTATGTAATACTGATTCTTTGGTATTTGTTGAGACAAAGTTTTGGTTTATTGGTCAGTTTTTTAAAAACGTGTTCTTATGACTTGCAAAGAATATGTAGCCTCGTTTTCTGGGAATAGCATTCTACATATTCTTTCATTAGAGAAAATGTATTAATTGTGCTGTTTAAAACTACTATATCATTACTAGTTTCTTTATCTGGTTGCTCTATCAGTTTTTGAGAGCAGTATATTAAAATCTCCCACTAAGATTGTGATTTTATAAATTTCTTCTTGAATTTCTATCAGCTTAATTAGCTTAGTATAATTTGAAGCTTTGTTGCTTTACCTGATTGAGTCTAAACACCTTCTTTATCCTTAATGTTTTTTCCCTGTAAGTCTGTTTTATCTTATATTAGTACTGTATCATGACTACCACTCTTTTGGTTACTCTTTCTTTTTCTATTCCTTTACTTCCAACTAACCTAGGTCATTGTGTTTTAGTTGATTCTGTTGTAAACAGCGTATAGTTCGATTTTTAAATATTCAATCTCACAATATCAGTTAACGGATATGTTTGTTCTGCTTCTCATTATTGTGGTTACCTATATTTTAGTAACTTTCTAACTTTTTTCTATTAAAGCTGCCTTTTTTGTTTCTTTTTTCTCCTTTTCTTTTTCTTTTTTTGCTTTCTATTGGATTCATTGTTTTTTCTTACACTCTCTTCCTATTTTTCCCTCCACCATTTGGAAATTTATTCATTTTCTTCCTATTCTTTTAGTGGTTATTGTTGAAATGTCTTATTTATTTATTTATTTACTATTTATTTTGCGTTACACGGGCCTCTCACTGTTGTGGCCTCTCCCGTTGCGGAGCACAGGCTCCGGACGCGCAGGCTCAGCGGCCATGGCTCATGGGCCCAGCCGCTCCGCGGCATGTGGGATCTTCCCGGACCGGGGCACGAACCCGTGTCCCCTGCATCGGCAGGCGGACTCTCAACCACTGCGCCACCAGGGGAGCCCTCACATGTATATTTGTTTTAATTAAATAACACAGCAATCATAAGTTGCTCCAGTATATGCACGCCCATCATGTGTATCATGTATATTCTTGGTGACTAGTGTTTGAGTTATGCCTTGTTTCCAAACCCTCCCCAGATTTATTATTTGGTTATTATTATTTTTTTGGTTTTTTCACTTACTGGCTATATTCCTGTTTAAGTGTGCTATGCCTCAGTTTCTTCATATGTGTAATGGGGTTACAATAGCATCTACCTATAGGTTTATTATGATAATTAAATGAGTTAGTTCAGTTTCTGGCACATAATAACTTCTCAGTGAATTTTAGCTGTTATTATTATTTATAATCAGTGTAAGTAATATTAGATTGCCACCATGTTTACTGACATTTTTTTTTTTTTTTTTTTTGCGGTACGCGGTCTTCTCACTCTTGTGGCCTCTCCCGTTGCAGAGCACAGGCTCCGGACGCGCAGGCTCAGCGGCCATGGCTCACGGGCCTAGCCGCTCCGCAGCATGTGGGATCTTCCCGGACCGGGGCACGAACCCATGTCCCCTGCATCGGCAGGCGGACTCTCAACCACTGCGCCGCCAGGGAAGCCCTACTGACATTTTTTATTATCTATTATTCCTTTCTTCTGCTTCAGTTACCTTCTTCCTAAAGGGGACCCCATGGTAGTTCTTTTTCCTTTTTTTCATCTAGTGAAACTGAACTTCTCTACCCATTAAACACTAACTCTTCCTTCTCCACTTCCCTCAACTCCTGGCAACCATTCTACTTTCTGTCTCTTCCACTGAGTTTTTAACTTAAACTACATATGGGTTAAGTCATAGCCTGTCCCTTTTTGTCCTGTGAGAGTCGGGTATGGAGGTGCCGGCCCAGCAAATCCGCTCTACTTGGGCCTGATCTCTCTGCATCTCTGAGATCTTACACCAGCCTCCCGGTTACTTTCTCAGCTTGGGGTTTTGAAAACCCCAGGTTACTGCAGTGTCAGCTTTTACTTTCCGTTCTGGCTTAAATTCCCTTATTGCTTCTGGGATCTGAGGATTTCTGTGTCTTTTTCTTTTTTTTCCTCTTTCCCTCCCTCCCTTTTTTTTTCCTCCCATCCTTCTCTCCCTCTTTCTCTCTCCCTCCCTTTCTCTTTTTGTGAGTTAATGCTATGCATTAAACAATAGTTTTTTAAATGCATACCTTCTAAGCACTTAATACATATTTATATGAGAAAGGGTCCCTTTGGCATCACCTTGAGCAGCCAGAAGTCCTTTAGTCCTTTTCTAAGAAAGCAAAACTCCTTTCATTCAGCCTGGTGCTTGGCATTTGGAAAAAAGAAGAACTGGAAGATCAGGATGGTGACCTGTCTGTGGCATTTATTATCATGGAATAATGAGAAAGGGACAAGGAGGAAAGCATGGACGGCCAAGGCCTATAGTCCCCAACCATTTTACTATCCAGCTTCCTTTGTGTTTTCATCTTTATTTGCATGCTTTGCAAGGTTTTGAAGAAAAAAAAAAAAAAACCTGTTAACTAATAATGATTTATTTTCAAATTTTGTTAATCACGAAACTTTATAACAACCATACTTTTATCATGAGATGACCAGTGTTACTATTATCAAGTTGACATTCTTCCAGCCAAGAGCAAAGAAATTAAATTGTCAGTTTAACTTACAGAGGGAACCATTTCACATATAAAGGTATAATTTTTCCTCTGTGTTTTTTAGAAATTGGCTTACAGACCCTCTCTCAATCCTAGGTTTGTGGCAACGCTGGCATAAAGGTACTGGTTAGAGCCCTAGAAAGAGAAAAGTCATTCTTGCCTACCCCCTTCTCTCTCAAGGTTTAGCTACTACTGGCTGGTCCCGAAACTGCCTCTGCAGTCACTGCTAATCCCCTCCTTCACCCAGTTCACAGCATCTACAGAGGTTGGAGATGCAGCTCCTAAGTGGTCTAAGCACAGGTGTATATTAGTTTTCAGAGGATGTTATTTGGACTAGCAGGAAGATTATCACACAAAATCATCTCATTGCCACCTTTGAAAAAATGACCCCAACTTTCATATCAGATTATAAGTCCTGGGCCATTGAAGCAAGCGTGTTCTTATCAGTGATTCTGCCAGCTTTCGTCAATGCAACTTACATAATCAGCCCTCACTTAAAGATTTTCACTGTGGGTTTTTGTCTATTTATTCTTTCAGAATAGTGCCTTAGAAAAATCTATACTGATTTTTCCTGGCAATTATTAAGCAGGTCTCCTGCATCCCCCATCTCCCAACCCCCAACGACCATCACTGAAGAAGAAACAAATCCCTAATTCCAAATCTAAGCCACTCATGACATTCACAGCCGAGCTTACTCAGAAGCTGGCCTGTCCCTGAAGGACAGTGGGCGAAACACTAGTCACTGGAGAGCCTGAGGAGACAGTGGGAAGGTGAATCAGGAAGCCACCAGGAGCAGCAGCCATTTCTCTGTTGCTTTCTGTACTTAGAGCATATTTTTAAAATGGACTTGCTAGAGGGATAAACAATACAATTCTATTATCCAAATTTTTATTTATTTATGTATTTATTTATGTATTTATTTTTGGCTGTGTTGGGTCTTCGTTTCTGTGCGAGGGCTTTCTCTAGTGGCAGCAAGCAGGGGCCACTCTTCATCGCAGTGCGTGGGCCTCTCACTATCGCGGCCTCTCTTGTTGCAGAGCACAGGCTCCAGACGTGCAGGCTCAGTAGTTGTGGCTCGCGGGCCTAGTTGCTCCGCAGCATGTGGAATCTTCCCGGACCAGGGCTCGAACCCGTGTCCCCTGCATTGGCGGGCGGATTCTCAACCACTGCGCCACCAGGGAAGCCCTATCCAAACTTTTGAATCACACTTCTGGCCTTGTAATTTACCTGATTTGCTTCTATGTGCCGTTCTTTATTTCATAGTGAAGAAAGGTCATTCAGTGAGGGATAGGTATATTAGTGAGGACACTTAAGCCTATACATTTAAATCTGGGGAATATGGATAAAGAGAATGAAATGGAGAGTGATGTTGGTCGCTGTTGGTCAGTGGCCTGGAAGGAGTCGGTGTTGGTCCCTGAGCGGGCACAGGTAGGAGTCATGTGGGAAGTGGGAACATGTGCGTCCTCCAAGCCCCTCCATGGGAGCTGCTGCCTGCTGTGTATCTTCAAGGGTATTTTATGCGACATCTACTGCAGGTCCCTAAATCTGCCATACTATTTCACCTCTCCTCCTTCACCCCATCTCCAATATGTTATGTGTACCCAATGTTTCCACTGTAAGACTTGAGCTCCTTAAGCATGCCTTTTCATCTTTGCATGTTCCGCCCCCAACAGAAGATAATATCAATAATAGTGTCTGGGGCTTCCCTGGTGGCGCAGTGGTTGAGAGTCCGCCTGCTGATGCAGGGGACATGGGTTCGTGCCCCGGTCCGGGAGGATCCCACATGCCGCGGAGCGGCTGGGCCTGTGAGCCATGGCCACTGAGCCTGTGCGTCCGGAGCCTGTGCTCTGCAATGGGAGAGGCCACAGCAGTGAGAGACCCATGTACCACAGAAAAAATAATAATAATAATAATAGTGTCTGTCAGATTTAGCAGAACTGACCCCACTCCAATACTTTGGGCCAGGAAAGTGAGAAGTTCAGAGGAAAGATTGCTTGGGGAGTAGAGGAGTCAATCCACAGAGGCCCTGGGTCTCTTTCAGAAACACAAGACTGGCAAGGAAGCCAACTATGGCTATAGGGGAAAGAAAGAAGAGAGAAAGAAGCCAAGAGGTGCAACCTCTTGGTATTGTAGCCTGGCTTGGGGAGGCCCCGCAGCGTGAGGGAATGAGTTTGGGGTACAGATCGTGAAGTCAGGTGGGAAGGCCACATCCGCGTCTGTTTGATCTGGGCGCCATCATTACACTGTCTCTGGATTTTAGCCTTTTGTTTATCAGTTGGTCTTTGTTTAATCGTTTAATCATTTTTCTTTTGTCCTTCCTAATATTAACTTAGAAAACTTCTTTTAACGTAGGCTACGTTCAGTCCTTTTTGCTCTACACATGTTTAAAGTGACCTTTATTTCCTCTTATGGAAGAAGATAGATTTTATTGAATAATTTTTTCAAGTGGTGAGATTAGTTGTGGTCACAGTGGCAGATTCTTCGTAATTCTCCAAGTGCTATAAAAAGTAATGACATGAAGTGAATTCCCATGATGGGAGTTGTCCTGTCATTGTGAATTGCTGTGATCATCTCTGAAGTAATATTTCTTTGCACACTGTCTGTCAGCAACTAGGTAGAGTTTGTTTTAGATTCAGAAATGTGTGAGATGAGTTGATCTACATCCAAGAGATTCAGACCTTTTGTTGTTGTTGTTTTTGGCCCTGGTTGCTGTTCACTAGTTCAGTTGCGGGGTAGTTTTGTTATGTTTAGCTGTCCTGAAATTTCATGTTCAGATGCAGTTTTTACATACTCTTTTTTTCCCCTTCATTGACTGAAAGATGGCTAGAGAAGAGAAATAATCTTTTATCTTTCCTCAGTGATATTAACTTCATTACATTCACTTTGTAAAATAAATCTTATACCTCCTACTCTACATAAGTCCTGTTTCTAAAATTTTGTTTTATATATTACTTAAGACTGATCAGCATTTGCCCCTTTCTGCTGCATACACATCCAGGGTTTTTGTTTTCTTTTCAAATCTTTCAGACTGGGAAAAAATGTACTATTTGTGAGCGGATGATTTAATTTCAGTAAATGCCTTTTTATTTCTCTTTCCCCGTAATTTACTGCTTGAAACCGTGAGAAACATCCAAGTACAGATGCTGCTTTCCAGCTTTGATGAAACCTTGGTTGTTGACCTCACAAACTTGGGAAGATTTATCTCATGTGACTCAGTGGTGGAAGTAGTAATATTAGCATTTGAAATCTTATAAGACATCACAAGGAAAGGGAAACGTTGGTCATTCTGCTTCTTGTTAAGAACAGCTAGCAATTCAAAAAGCAGTTACTTGCTAAGGGGGGGAGATAAAAATGATCAAACAGAAATGCCTCCTCCTTCAGTTAAATATGAACTGAGGATGCTGCATAGTGGTAATAAAATCAAAGTCTTAGAAGATTTCCCTTGATGAGTGTGTGTATATGTGCTTATTTTTATTTGGTCTTCAAAAATGGATTTTCTTATGTATTTATTCTCTTTGAGGGAAATACATCTAGATCAAAATAGTTTGTTTGCACAATCCTTGGTTTATATAGGAGCCTATTTAAGATGTCATGTTTTCCCTGGCTGTGCTGAGACGAAGACAAGATTATCTGCTGTGTGAATTCCATCTGCGAGAGACAGACCCTCGCCGTGCTCCCCGCGCGACGACTCCTCTCTGCGGCCAGGCGGCAGAGGTGATTCCTGTCATTGGTCCCTGTGTGCCCTGCATCCAGAAGGCAGGCCCTCCGCAGGCCCTAGTTCTGAGACACTACATGAAAACTGCCACGGTGGCCATTGAATAACTTGTTTGTGAGGAAGCACTTTCAAGAGGAAATGATTCTGAAGAAAGAAATGTGCGTGACCGGTTTTATAGGATGTGCCTGGTGAAGCATGTCTTACTATCAGAAGCATGTGCAGCAGAAGAGAAAAGGAATGAGCATGTGAGCTGGATTTCCGCAAACCCCACCACCCCTGGACAGTGGGTCCTGGGAGGAAAGGAATAGTGAGCCTCAGCAGCTCCATGTGGAACCACCCAGACCCCCTCCTTCTGGTTTAAGGAATTCCAGGGGGTCTCAACTGTGCTAGAAAAAATAATAAGACATTTTCCTGTTTGTTCTTTGTGACCTTGGTTTTCTGTCTCCCATTGGACCTTTAGCCGGAAGTAGGACCCCCATAGCTTTGAAAATCAAAAGATCATAGTTGCTAGAGCTGGAAGGGGATCTTCATCCAGTGGAACAATCTGATTGTTCATGGGAAGCCCAGAGAGAATGTGGCTTGTGCCACGACCCAGACCATGGTTTGTGTCCCAAGCCAGGTTTTCTGACTCGTGGCCCTGGGTGGGCTGTAGTATACCCACCAACTGAGTCCCATTGCTCTCCAAGACACATCTTCTACTTTGCAGATGGGCCACTGTGTCCTCCACAAACCCTCCTCGCTCCCACCCCTGCACCTTTGCTGACACCATGTGCCCTGCTCAGCCTGCCCTTCTCTTCCAGCTCATCTTGTCAAACTCACCACATCCCGTAACACGTAGTCAATCCCGTCTGAAGCGAAGCTTCCACAGTTCTTCCCGCCCAAATTAACCTCTCCTCTCTCTGGACTCCTTCGGCCCATTTTTATTCTCTGTTTCATGTTCGATCTCAATTTCCTAATCAGACCACATCCTCCAATGTCTAAGTTTTTGTCTTCTGCACAGTAGTCCCCCCAGCACCTACCACCAGGCTGAGAACACGGCAGACTCCCGGCCTGTTAGCTGGCGTATTGAATAGTCAGTCTCCTGTCGGACAGGTAGGAGAAGGAAGAAGCACAGCCACGCAGAACTCAAGTGCACTCATGTTTAGGTCCTCTTCAGAATCAGTCTCCACTGGTGAAACATTTCCAGCACCTGTCTCAACAACCATTTTTAGTTGTCCCTTTTCTCCAGAGATGGTTCCAAAAAGAGCTAATTCTTATTGTTGAGATGGATGTCTCCCAAAGGCGTTGCCAATAGTATAGTTGTGAGGTTCACAGTTTCGCCTAAAGCTCCTCTTTGAGGAGGGATGGAAACTGCAGGATGGGTATTATGGTAAATGCTCAACATAGACATCTACTGACTGGGTGACAGGTGAGCCCTAGGAAGGTCACAGGTGTCCTGATGATAGAAAGATTTTTTTCGTGGAAATTCATAAAGACCATAGTTAGCCTAAGCAGAAGTTCTGTGGATCATAGTGCAATTCAGAGACATGCTTTCTACCTCCTTTTTAAAACCCCTCCTAAAACAAGAGCCCTGTGGTTTAAAACCAAGAAAGGGGAGGACTCGAGGTCAGCTCCAGAATCACCTGTGATCTGTTTACTCTTTTCTCGTTCTAGTTTGTATTCACCATATTCAACTTTCAGTAGACTCAAAGCAGGGTGTCTTGATAGCAAGTGGTCCTTAGAGGCAGGCAGCCAGGCAGTATAGCAATATGGAAAGAGCCCTGGATGACAAATGTAAAGGCCCACGTTTGAGGCCTGACTGTGCCACTTACTGGTTTAAAAACGGTATTCAAAGCCTCTTACAAGTCCCAGCTTCGGTCTTCTTGTCTGTTAAATATGAGTAAGAATCCTGCCCTAGGTCTAGGCGTGGTCCACGCATACAATGATTTCTTAACATTTCCTTCACTGCCGGATTATCAGCTATACATGGGCAAGGTCTATATGTATCTTGTTTACTGCTCTATCTCCAGAACTTGGTCCATAGTGGGGTATGTACTACAGTCATTGGTTGGTTGATGAAGTGACAGGGAAAAGTTTAAAGCAATTATGGGCTGTTCCTGTGATTCTTGTTATCTTTGAGGTTCTTGTCCTGGCTCTGTAGAGAGTGGTAGTTTTTCGTTTGGGTTCCCACTTTCCACTCTCAATGACTGAGAAGGCACAAGACTCACAGCAGATCAACAGACCAACTACTACCCTTGGTTGTAAGTGAGGACCTTCGAAAGTTCATGATATTTCTTTGTAGATTCTTCCCTAGTCTCAGTTCCTGGCACACAGACTAGAGGCATTTGACTTTCACTCAGGTTCGTTGTAGGTCCCTTGATGCGTGGGTGCCAGCGATCATCAACGGGGGGATGACCCTCTCTGCTCATCAGCAGTAGCCACTTTTCTCCTGCTGTTTTTCTTCTTTGGTCTTTGATGTGTGAGTATTTTTAGTGGCAGAGATAAGCTTCTCATAGTGCTGTACTAAATGCAGCTTCTACCTGAGGGCGCACACGTGCCTGGGGAGGCTCTAGCTTGTCCAAGCGAGCTCTTATTTCAAAGCCCCTCCTACAGGTGGGCTCTGAGGCCTGGCAGAAAGCAGGCCTTTGGCATCAGACAGGTGTGCATTTGAAAGCTTCATGTAGCTGATTGTCTAGTAAGGAAGGGACATGTTAAAGAAATCATTCCAAGTGTGAGGAATGCCTAGATACAGGGTAGGTGTTAGCAGATGAGAAAACTGAGGCTGAGAGAGACAAAAAGCTGTGCTCAAAATTTTTGAGACAGTAAGTGACACAGTCAGGCCTCCGTATTATAAAATAAAGATAACAGTCATATCTTCTACAAGGGATGTTGTGATGAATCAGTAAGGAAATATGTCTGAAAATATTGGGCACAGAATCTGGCCCAGAGTAAGTATTTGGTAAAGGTGAGTTTCCACTCACATCTTTCCCTTCATTTTCTTTTCCATAAATTAACCTGAATGAAAAGTGGCAGAATTAAACATCAGTCCTGGAATGGCTCACCTGAAGTGCTTATTCTCAATTCATATTTATCTTTCAGATTGCTTGTTGTACCCACATTTCCTGTTAACACAAATTAGAGGGAGTAACATGACCTTCATTTGTTGACAGAGACACAGGTAGGCAGAATACAGTGATGAATCTCTCCATTCAGGCAGGAATTGAATGTTGCCTGTGGCGTAAGCTCCGCCACCTGCATTGACTATACATCATCCCTGGAAATTAACCCATCTTCACCATAGTCACTGAGATGGAAACAAGGGCCCGTCCATTAAACTCACCTTCAAATGGAAAGAATGAACATTTAGCACAGTATATGCATCTACACCTATAATCACAATAAGACAAGTGTTTTAAGGTATTGTGTTGCATGAGTCGGTCTGTGTATGTATTATTCGTTTCTTGATAAGAGTCAAACAGAAGCTAATAGTTTTCTAGGAAAATATAATGATTACGAAATTCAGGAGTCAATGTCCTGTTTCACAACCACTTTTGCTCACTTTAGTACAAACTTATGCATCATCAGGCATGTTGGTATAAGAAAATAGTGATATGAGCCCTGCTCTTTACAGGTACAACAGATGCAGTCCTTTATAAATTTCAAAAGCATTATTATTCACTAAACTAGATCATTTTAATTCAAAGGAATGGTAGATATATGTATAAATAAGTTAACATATCAACAAAGTTTTGTTCTCTTCATTTAAGACATTAATGCCAATTTAGTCTTTACTGTTGAATCTATTAATTCAAATAATATCTATCAGTAGGTATATGAGCCAAGCCATAAGCATGTATATAAAATTTTATGTACGATAATATGCTTGTATACATACACAGCAAAACCAATAATTACACATTTAGGTGTGGAAACTAATGATTAGTGCCTCTTCATAAAATTAATATATTTAGGTTCTACACTTTTATGTATTATTTCATAGTGTATCCATAAGAAGAGCAGAAACCACCTCAGATATTTCAAGCAGGAAGGGATTTAATTTAGGGAATTCAAGCCTATGAAAGAAAGAGTTAATGCTTACCAAACATTGTATTGTTCTCTCATCCTCTCTTGCTATGAGGTTGGGAACTTATGATGGTCCTGGCCAAAGGACTGTGGAGGAGAGTGAATTAATTTCCCAGGGCTAAAATGGTTAAGAGCTTGTATGACTCTTCTAACCCTTACTGCCCCTGGGAGCAACCCTGGAAGCTATATAAGAAGATGGAAATAAAAAGGTGGAAGAATCTGGTTGTCTGAATCACCAGATAGAAGAGAGCTCTCATCAACCTGTATTTGGACTTTGCATGAGCAAAAGTCAACATTTACTGGACTAACACATAGAGATTTGAGAGTTTTGGCTGTCTGTTGAGGCAGCTAGGTTGATTGCCTTACAAATAAAGGGATTTATAAAAGTATTGGAAGGCCTGGGAGAGGGAATATCAGAAATGCAGCTACTAGTATTCAGAAAATCTTGAAGCACAGGAACTACAGGAAACTTTCACCAATGATTTCAGTTCTCCCCTGCATCGAAATGAGTGATTTGTAGGAAGATGCTTGGAAGCTGTTGGCAAAAGCTCACATATGCTATCTATCAAGGCCCAAGTGACTATCCCCCTCAAAGGAGTAATAGTGGTTTCTATTTTTCTTTTGTCTGTGAAATCTCACACAAATGAAGATCATTGTTTTCATCTCATCTCATAACCCTGGTGACATACGTTCCTGGAAATGTAGTTCCTGGACTTCTAATCCCTATAATACCAGGGAGAGTGAAGAAGGAGAAAATGGTGTTGAGTTGCAAAAAACAATTTGGCATACATAAGTAGCCCAATTATTAGGGTGACGATATGTCTCAGTTTATCTGGAACAGTACCAGCCGATTCCTGTTGACCCACAGTAATTATTGATAGTGCCCTGTTTCAATCACAAAACTTTCCCAGTTTGGACACTAAAGTATATGGCCATCTTCCTATTATTAACATGGTAAAAATATTTCACTTGTTTCCTCTGCAGACACTAAAGATATACTAAGTGCTAATCATCGTGCTAAGCACTGGGGACATTGATAAACAAAGGCACACATGATCCTGACCTTCATGGAATTTAGAATCTGGTTTAGTGAATGATAAGGGTGTAAACAGGGCACTACTCTAAGGATGGAGCAGAGTAGACATATTCGAAAGAGGTTGAGGAATTAAACTGTACAGTCTTGATAACTAATCTGCATAGTGGTTAAGACCCTTAGACTCTTGAGTCAGACTATTTGTATTTGAAAACCAAGTCCACCACTTATTAGCTGTGTTAACTTGGGAAGTTACCAACTAATCTCTGCCTCAGTTGACTAATCTGTAAAATGGGGTTAATAATAATTGTCGTGAAAATTAAATGAGATAACTTTTAAAGCTTATAAGAGTGCTTATCATACAGTGAACACTCAATAAATATTTGTTATGATCACAATAATGAAGAAGAAGAAGGAGGAGGAGGAGGAGAATGAGGAGGTTTTCTTTTGTAATGACCGAATATGAGAGAAGTATCTAAGAAACTCACAGGTTTCTGACTTTGGTGTCTGGATGGATCGTTGTGTAACATAGTAAATGCAAAGAACCAGTTCTTAGTTTCCTGAACTTTTCTAATGTCTTTTTAGTCTCTATTCCATTTTTTTCTGCTCTAACATTTGTTATTTCCTTCCTTATACTAACTTTGGGATTCATTTGTTCTTCTTCTTATAGTTCCTTAAGATATAAAGTTAGCTTCTTTATCTGAGACTTTTCTTGTTTCTTGAGGTAAGCATTTATTGCTATGAACTTCCCCCTTAGAATGGCTTTTGTAGCATCCCATAAATTTTGGTATGTTGCATTTTCATTTTTATTTAACAAACCTTTAGCTAGACTCACCAAGAAAAAAAGAGAGAGGACTCAAATAAATAAATGAAATGAAAGAGGAGATGTTACAACTAATACTACAGAAATACAAAGGATCATTACAGACTAATATGAACAATTATACACCAACAAATTGGAAACCTAGAAAAAATGGATAAAAATCTAGAAATGTACAACCTACCAAGACTGAATCACGATGAAATAGAAAATCTAAGCAGATCAATTACTAGTAAGGAGACTGAATCACTAATCAACCTGCAACAACCTAATCCCCCAACAAACAAAAGTTCAGTATCAGATGGCCTCACTGGTGAATTCTACCAAACATTCAAAGAAGAATTAATACCAATCCTTCTCAAAGTTTTCCAAAAAATAAAACAGGAGGGAACTCTTCCAAACTCATTTTATGAGGCCAACATTGCCCTGATAGCAAAACCAAAGATTTCATGAGAAAATTACAGGTCAATATCCCTGATGAACACAGATGCAAAAATCCTCGACAAAATATTCACAAACCAAATGCAACAATACACTAAAAGGATCATACAATATGATCAAGTGGATTTATTTCAGGGATGTAAGGATGGGTCAACATCCAGAAATCATTCCAGGTGATCGACCACATTAACAAACTGAAGGATAGAAGTCACATGAGCAACTCAATAGATGCATAAAAAGCATTTAACAAAAGTTAACGTCTATTTGTGATAAAAAATTTCAACAGGGCTTCCCTGGTGGCACAGTGGTTGAGAGTCCACCTGCCAATGCAGGGGACATGGGTTCGTGCCCCGGTCCGGGAAGATCCCACATGCTGTGGAGTGGCTGGGCCCGGGAGCCATGGCCGCTGAGCCTGCATGTGCGGAGCCTGTGCTCCGCAATGGGAGAGGCCACAACAGTGAGAGACCCGTGTACCGCAAAAAAAAAAAAAAAAAAAAAATATTTCAACAAAGGGGATATAAAGGGAACATACTTCAACATGATAAAGGCCGAAGATCAGGTACAAGACAAAGATGTTCACTCTCATCACTTCTATTGAAAATTTTACTTTTATTGGAAGCCCCAGCCACAGCAGACAAGAAAAACAAACAAACAAACAAAAACGATATCCAAATTGAAAAGGAAGAAGTAAAACTGTCACTATTTGCAGATGACATGATATTATATGTGGAAACCCTAAAGAATCCATCCAAAAAATAACCTGTTAGAACTAATAAACAAATTCAATAAAGTTGTGGAATACAAAATCAATACTCAAAAATCTGTTGCATTTTTATATACTAATAATGAACTATCAGAAAGAGAAGTTAGGAAAACAGTTCCATTTACAATTGCATCAAGAATAAAGTACCTAGGAATAAATTTAACCAATGAAATGAAAGACCTGTATATCAAAAATTACAAGACATTAATGAAAGAAATTGAACAAGACACAAGTAAATGGAAAGATATTCCATGCTCAAGAATTGGAATTAATATTGTTAAAATGTCCATACTACCCAAAGCAATCTACAGATTCAATGCAATCCCTATCAAAATTCCAATGGCATTTTTCACAGAAATAGAACAAACAATTCTAAAATTTGTATGAAACCACAAAAAGACCCCAAACAGCCAAAGCAATCTTAAGAAAGAACAAAGTTGGTGGCATCATGAGCCCTGATTTCAAACTATATTACAAAGCTATAATAATCAAAACAGTTTGGTTTTGGCATAAAAACAGGCACATAGATCAATGGAACAGAATAGAGAGCTCAGAAATAACCCCACACATATAGAGTCAATTAATCTACGACACAAGTGCCAAGAATATACAATGGAGAAAGGACAGTTTCTTTAATAGGAAAACTGGACAGCCAAATGAAAAAGAATAATACTGGACCACTATCTTATGCTTACATACACAGAAATTGCTTGAAATGGATTAAAGACTTGAATATAAGCTCTGAAACCATAAAACTCCTAGAAGAAAACATAAGTGGTAAGTTTCTTGACATACGTCTTGGCAACGATTTTTGGAATCTGACACCAAAAGCAAAAGCAACAAAAGCAAAAATAAACAAGTGGGACTATACCAAACTAAAAAGCTTCTGCACAGCAAAGGAAACCATCAACAAAATGAAAAGGCAGCCTACTGAATGGGTGAAAATATTTGTAAATCGTATATCTGATAGGGGGCTAATATCCAAAATATATAAAGCACTCATACAGCTCAATAGCAAAAAAGCGAACAATCCAATTAAAAAATGGGCAGAAAATCTGAATAGACTTTTTTTGTGAAGAAGACATACAGGTTGCCAACAGGTACATGAAAAGATACTCTACACCATTAATCATCAAGGAAATACAAATCAAAACTCCAATGAGATATCACCTCACACCTATTAGAATGGCTATTATCAAAAAGACTAGAAATGACAAGTGTTGGCAAGGATGTGGAGAAAAGGAAACACTCATGCACTGCTGTGGTAATGTAAATTGGTACAAGCCACTATGGAAAATGGTATGGAGGTTCTGCAAAAAATTAAAACTAGAACTGCCATATGATCCAGCAGTTCCACTTCTGGGTATTTGTCCAAAGACAATGAAAACGCTAACTTGAAAATATATATGCACCCCCATGTCCATCACAGCTTTATTTACAATTGCCAATATATGGAAACAACCTAAGTGTTCACTGATGTATGAATAAATAAAGAAACTGTCACACACACACACACACACACGCAGTGGAATACTATCCAGTCATAAAATAGAATGAAATCTTGCTATTTGCAGCAACATGGATGGACCTTGAGGGCATTATGCTAAGTGAAGTAAGTCAGACAAAGAAAGATAAATACCATAACCTCTCTTATATGTGGAATATAAAAATAAATAAATAAATGAACAAGCACTTAAAAATAGTAAATGCAGGGGAAGCTGATTTATGTGGGGGAAATAATGCATACAGTTTGGATAAATTACTAAAAGTGTAAATACAGGAAAAGCCAATTTAAGTGGGGGGCAAATAATACATTCAGTTTGATTATGCTGAGTTTGAGGGGCCTATGGGGTATCCAAATAACAGTGTCTAATAGGCAGCTGAATATCTAAATCTGGGGCTCAGATAGAGTTCTGAGTTGAAATCTAGATTTGTGAGTTTTTAGGATCTTAGATAGTGGTTGGAACCAGGGAAATATGGGAGATCAAATAGAGTATTCAGAATGAGAAAAGAAAGGGCCATTCCTTGGTATCTAGGGTAGGCCAGTATTTGAAGGTCAGAGGATAAAAGCCCTTGAAAAAGACAAGAAGGAATACAGCCAGATATGTAGAAGAGAACCAGCGAGAGGTGTGAAGGAAGAGCAGCGTGGGCGACAGTGTTAAGTGCCAAGCACAGCTCAAGAAGATAAGAACAGAAATGAGTTCCGTGAATCCAGAAAGTGGGGGCTATTGGTGATTTTAGAAAAAATAAAGTCAGTGGAGTAGGGAAAGTGGAAGTCTGATCACAAAGAGTAGAGGTGAGAATGAGAAGAGGATGTGGAGGTAATGATGCATTAATCTTTGCTTCAGGTCACTTGACTTTGAAGAAAAGAAAGGGTCAGCTGGTGGCTGGGGCCTCTTTAAAAACAGGGCCTATGGGATCATTTGGTCCCAGAGCTACACAAAGGATTTGCAGACCAGGAAATGTTTTAAATTACATGACCTTCAAAGTTCTTTCCATCTCAAAGTGTTTATTATTCCGTGATTCTCTACTTAATAAGTTCCCAGGTTCAGTTTTTATTTTCACAAGGTGACACCTGTAGACAAGGCATAAAATCTGTCTTATCCTAACAAATTTAAGTTAGAATTTAATTTGATCTTATGAGTCTTTTGGGATATATATCTTAGAGTTCAAACAAGTATCCATACCTAGTATATTTATGAATAGAGTTCTCAATTGTTTAGTATCACATTATTTAATTCCTTTACAATCTACTCTTTGTTTCCTCTTTTCAACCAGTTGCTTATGCTTATTTTGCAGTTTATCTTTTTGACCATTATTTTTCATGCCCATGTTTCCAGCTTTTTGCAAAGAATAATTATTAAATCATTAAGTCATAACATTGGATGAGGTTTACTGAATGATAATTCTTTTCAAAGACTTTAATATTTTCCCCCAGAGCCTTAGTTGGTTTATTGACTAGAGTAAAGCAGTTAGTTTGCTACTAGTGGAATAAGGTAGACTAAGCATCTGGAAATATTCTACCAGGAGGAGCCAATGGCCTTGTTTTTTAAAGGTCCCAGGTCTCCCGTCACTCACCTCCAGTCTTGTTAGGGCATAAGAGAATCAGAATTTATGGCTGTGTCATTATTCAGGACTGCTGCCTTTTATCTGAGATCTTCTGTTTGGAAAGTCTCTTCAAATGTTTTCTTAGCCTCAAGGGAAAAGTTTCTCCCAGAGATACCTCAGTTTTGATCAAGAGCATTCAGAAATCCCCTTTTAATTTTTTCTCTACCAATTAAGTTCCTCTTAAACTCATAAACGTGGTTCCACTCTTTTACTAGAAGGCTCACGTTAGCTAGAAGCGTCAAAGTTGCTCGTATGGACAGACCCTAGGGAGTTAGGAAAAGGTTATTTTCCTCCAGAGAGTTCAAGACATATAATTTAATTTTCCTCTGGTTTTGAACAAGCTCATATTTTTGCTGACTTTATATAATGTAGCCTATCCATTTCAGTTAGGGATTGGTCTCTGTTGTTCCCATTTAATTAAAAATTTCCAAATTGTTGCTATCATTTTCTTTTCATGCAGGTGTATAATGCCTTTTTATAATTACGGTATTAAAATATTCTATTTCTTTAACTCGAAACAACACTAGTTGAAAGATGCATCTTTTGCTGTAAGAGATTTTCATGAGGAAAAATAAAGCCTTCTCAGTGAATGTATACCTTGATCATAATTCTAATTCCCAAAATTTAAATGTTAAAAAATATGCTCTTGTAATTGAAGAGTTATGGTATTAATGATCATTTCACTTGACTGAGCCTTTCCATTTGTGGGATTCATCATTACTTACTATTCATCCATCTATTCTTCATGCATCTATTCGACCCACAGTTATTGAGAGCAATGGTTAAGTCTTAAGCTCTGGCTAGGCAATGAACAATGAATACTACCTCAGGAAAGTTAGCTTTTTGAATTTGTAAAGCAAGTGATTTATCATATGTCTTAGCTATTGTATTTCTTAAAAGTGTATTCAACACTTTTCTCTCAATATTTTAAAATCCAGCTTAAGAAAAATGGAAATTATATGGTGGCTTTCTCACATAATCTCCATCGCCTCCATTTGTCTGCTTATGCCATTCCCTCAATCGTACATTCCCTTACATTGTCTAGCAACCTGAGTTTATATCCCTGTACAGCATGCTGTGCTACCCCAGTCATCATAGGGTGGCATGATTATGGTGGAAAGACTTGAAGATAAGAAACAAGTGTGTCTAAAATCTTCAAAAAATTAAAGAATGAATATCATCCATTAAAAAAAAGAACAAGAGTTTATGAAATAACAACTAAATGGTAGAAACTAGGATGAAACTAGAATGTCCAGACACAAAACAGAGCCAATTATAATTATTGGAAATAAAAATGTATAGTCATTCAGATTTTTTCTTTAAAAAATCTCAACAGAAGGAATAAATAGTCAAAGAGAGGATGCTGTCAGAGAGAGACTTTATGAATTGGAACACGTAAATTAGAAAATTACCAAACTGCATAAAAGAAAGAAAATTAGAATTGAAAATATTAAAGATTTTGAAATATAACAAATACTCCCAGTAGGAGAGAACAGAGAGAAAATTGCTGAATATTTTCCAGAAATAAGGCAAGACATGAGTATTCATATTCACAAAAGTTCAAAGAATGCCAAGCAATATTACATTTTAAAAACTTCTTATGTTTACATTATAATGAAGCTAAAGAACATCAAGGGCAAAATGTTTGCTTTTTTGAATGGGGAGATGTGAGATAATTCTGAAGCTTTCCTTGTTACTAGAGGTATATTCTTGCATTGTCTTATGATAAAGCTTTCTTCTATATTTAGTTTGCTTGCCGTCATGTACTCATTGTACTGTCCTCCAGCTCATTTTACTTTGCTGCTGTTCTTTGTTGTTTATTGGACAACCCAAAACTATATTTATTAAGAAACTTTCAATAGGTAATAAATAAGAATAGTCTATGGAATAAAGGATTGGCTTTAAAGCAGCACATAATCATACTAGAATAACAATAGCTTATATTTATAGAAAGTTTACTATTTATGGGACACTTTTGTAAGATTTTTCTCATATGATCTTCACAATAGCCACATGAGGCTAGTACTACTGTATCATCTTCATTTTCCAGATGAGGACCCTGAGGCAATAGTTAGAGAAGCTGAGTCACTTGCCTACAGTCATGCAGCTTTAGCTAGTATGGTCAGTGGTGCAACCTAGATTTTAACAAAGTCAGTCTAATTCTAAGCCCAGATTCTTTTATGGAAAATATGAGCCTTTAGGAAAACTATGGGCTGTCTTTCTCAGCAGCCTTTCTCCTGTGGGGTTGTATTCTAGAACGTTGACATTGATGGAATTCTGATCCCTAGACAAGTGATTGGTTGTTTTATAATAGTTCATTTTTTCAGATCCACATGTGGCCAAGATCATCCAGGCTACATAGTCATAAGTACTGTCCTAGCCGGTCTAGTTACCCCTATCATATGTATTTCTGGGGAACCCTTTAGGCTCATGAGGAATACAAATTACTTGCCTTTTGTTGAGCCCTAAGAATTTTCTGTTGCCAGAACTTGAAAGCCTTCCCAAACTGCCCAGTAGATTCTAACAGAGAGGCATTTCCTCTCTACTCTCTTATCTTTCTCTTGAAAGCAGATGCTGGTTCTACTTCTGAGTTTTATAAGGTTTGGATGAGAAAACAAGTTGAGTTTTCCATTCAGGTTGTAAGAGAGGCAGCCACAGAAGACCAGCAAGCCTAGGAATCATTAATGAGCCGAAGAATTGACTGGTCTTATAGTTTACAGGTCTGACATTGATTCCCTGTTCTGCAAGCTAAAAGCTCTATGATTGTGGACACCTCAATGAAATTCTCTTATCTTAGCTATTGTATCAGTAAAATTAATATAATCATAGGCACCAAGTTTTTGGAAGGATCAACTGAGAAAACTAATGTTAAAATCTTTTGAACCACCTCAGAGCACTGTATGCAGTTTAGTTGTTATTAACCTGAAGTTTTTGTTTTAGATGAATATAATTGGTCTGCAATTCTTTGACTTTACTTTCTAGGACTCTACCCACTATCTATACTTATACACACCTATATACCCCTCTTGAAGGCTGAGAGCCTTGGCCTCTTCTTCAGCAGTAACCAGCTTTGCTGCACTTTGAGGCCCCATCACTAGATTCCCACTGTTGGGTTACCTGTCTTTCATATCCCTGGTGGCCTGGGCTACATAACTCAATCTGCAGTCATCTACATGCTTTGCCAAGTGAATTTGATGACTAAGGGATTTGGTAAGGACCTGAGATAAGCCTGGATACATACTGACAACTTCTGCTTGGTAGGGGCCTTTAAAATTGCACTGTTCCTCACTATGCCAAACCACGTGGGGGAAAATAATTCTCATTGTTAGAGGGGACATTCATGGAGCATCTCCCTTAAATCTTATCACTCTGTGAGATACTATTATGTTATTTTGTTGATGATCATTAGCACTGTTATCTAGGATATATGCACCTGTCTTTATTACTCAGACTTCGGAAGGAATTTTGGTATGTGTTGCGCAATATTGAATTTATAATGTTAGAGATAGAATTACATTTTGGATTTAACTATCCTGACATCTTTTTCTTTAATTCTCCTAATTCATTTTTATTAGGTGATATCCAAAGCCATCCTTTGAAATGTTAGCAGGAAGACTGAGGATTAAGAAGGACAGATAGTGAAATCACAGAACTTAATTCAAAATACACGAAAGAATTCCAATGAAATTATAGCCAATAATATCCTTAATACGTAAAGCATTCAAACAAATCAGTAAGAAAGAAGTCCTAGGACTGCAATAAATAAATGAGCAAAGGACCACAATATATAATTTGCAAAAAAGGTTAAAGTGTTAAATCTCAGTAGCAATCAAATACATGTAATTCAAGATAATGAAATAACATTTTTTTTGGTTTCTTTTTGTTTTTTTTGTTTGTTTGTTTGTTCTGTGGTACGCGGGCCTCTCACTGTTGTGGCCTCTCCCATTGCAGAGCACAGGCTCCGGACGCGCAGGCTCAGTGGCCATGGCTTACGGGCCCAGCCGCTCTGTGGCATGTGGGATCCCCCCGGACCGGGGCGCGAACCCGTGTCCCCTGCATTGGCAGGCGGACTCTCAACCACTGTGCCACCAGGGAAGCCTTTTTTTGTTTTTTTTACTTTTTAAATTAGTGATTTTACAAGAAGAATACTGGTAAGAGCACAACAAAAAGGCATTTTTATACCCTGTTTATAGGAATATAACCTGATACCAACTGTTTGGACAGCAATTCAGCAGTATATATCATAGAGGTAAAATTACCCTTTGGCTAATTCATAATCTATCCTCAAAAAAAGGCAAATACCTGAAAAAGCTTTATGTTCAAAGATAGTCATTACAATATTATGTATAATATTAAAGTTGGAAATAAATGAAAAGTATAACAAGTGAAGAACAGTTAACTTATGCTTCATCCTTATAATGAAATATTTTGAAATAGAAATAGCGATTTAGAGAGACTATGAAATAACACAGATAAACATCCAGGTTGTAATGTAAAATGAAAAATGTACATGTGTAATGGATCAACTTAAAGCAATTTAAAAGCATTGTGAAAGAATTGAAGGAAAATACCAAAATGTTAACAAAGATTATCTCTTGTTAATAGAGCTGCGACTATTTTTTTCCACATTTTCCAAACTTTCCATGATTAATGTAATTTCTTCTATTTTAAGGGAAAAAGGAAATTTATTTTTTAATAGAGAAAAAGTACAATCAAAACAATTTCTATGGTGCTGGGGAAAGGATATCCGCAAACGTGGTTTGAATGGGAAGGCTTGTGATTTTTTTTCTGTATAGCAACTGAGTATTTATGATCATTTCATGGGATTAATTTAAAATCCATTTTGAATAGCCAGCAAAGACAAGCTCTCCTAAGCTTACACTTAAAAGTGTGAAGAAGATAGCGAGAGAGAAAAGTTTCATCATAGCTTAGATCCTAAACTAAGCTAAGCAGCTTTTTGATGCTTATGCAAAGTACATTTGTTGCCTTCTAAATATTTGTCCTATTTGAAAAATTCCAGCTCTGATTTCTTAGACCAAATTGCAGTTCCACCAAATGTAGCTGCTTCTACCCTATAGGAGTTGGTTATGGCCGTGTCTCTCCCTTTCTTAGAACCCATAGGAACAAACAAAATTAAAACAAAATAGTTATTAAAATGTAAATAGCATGACTGGATCCCTGACATGTGATGCCAGCAACCTCGCTGGCAGCCGGGGAGGACCCAGGCGCACAGGGGTCCGACTTATCTGGTCGCAGAGCAGTGCAGCCTGGAAGCTGACAGGCTCTGAAGGGAGCCTTTTGTTACCTGACCTCTGTGGCAGGTTGCTGGCTCATTCTCCTGCATGGAATAGTTGAAGCTTGTCTTTCAACTAAATAGAGTACATGGGGGCAGAGATGCTTTTTTCTTTCGGCAACCTAAGTATATTAGGAAAAAAAAAAGCCACTGCAAAATAGCAGGAAAGCATGAAATATGCTTTATGAAGAAACATAAAAGAAAACCAGAGCAAAGCTTATTCAGCCTTGGTCATTAAAAAGCACACTTCTGCTCCCAATCCTGTCTCCTACCCCCACCAGAGTTCGTTTGTTCAAAGAGTTTCTTCTGTGGAACACCAGATGCGCCCCAAGTATACTGAAGTCTGTAACAGCTGGTTCTAGAATGAGAGGGGCTTCTCTTGAGAGAGACAGAATCTTCTATTTCATTGGGAGTTTTACACAACAGTTTTCTGTGTGGCTTAATTTTTGGCATCCAACTGTTTTGACAGAAGCTGTGTCGTGTTTTTTCAGCCAGATCTTTGAGAGCTAGTGTCTTCCCACGATGCCCCTGGCCGCTGATGAAAGCAGGCCCACCCTGCAGAAATGCCACAGGTACTGCCTGGGATAAAATGACACACGAATGCCTCTGAGAACTTGCTTGCCTCCTGACTCTTATTTTCCATAAAGAGGCTGTTTTCAAAACCGACAGTGTCTGTGGCCTGATGGTGGAAGATAATGATTAGCATACCAAAATGGGCGTCATCATGGGGCTATTTGACACTGTCCTTAGAAAAATCCTTTACCTGCAAAGCAAAGAAGTATTTCTAAATGACAAATGTGTATACATTTTCAAAGTGGCTTGCGATTTCTCAGGCAGCCAGAACAGGGTTATGCTTTACAGTCTAAGGTGACCTAATTCTTGAGATAAACTCCATTCTGAGCAATGGCATGTAGTTTCTAGATGGGAGGAGAAATTGTTATTGCTTATAATAAAGAACAGGCTGTTTTTCTTACTTGAGAACCTCAGGGGCATGAAGCAAGTTTTAATACTATAAAGCCGTGGGCTGCGAAACACTGGGATAAGTCTTGTTTACTTAACATTGAATGCCCGTAGTCTGTTAGGTGCTGGAGAGATTCACTTTGGTGCTGTTATTTAATGCTGGAACAGTAAAACAGTCTGACTTAGATTAGGCAGTTGACTCAAAGTAATCCAGCTTCAAGGCTCAAAAATGAATAAATCGACATGATTATCACACAGAGCGCTTGAACGTATGTGTGGCTGGGCGCTGGAGTAGTGAGCCATCCTGCCTCCTTAGGTCCTTGTGAAGTCCAGACCTTGAGGAAGTGGCCTGACATCTCTATTTTTTTTAAAAGCTCTTTAATGCCAGTTGTCATTTGAAGAGTTTAAAGACAAAATTACTTGCCCAGAACGAGTTGATGCTTTGTGCCATTGATTCCCCAGTACGCAAAAGTAGATTTAAGCAACATGGTAGTGAGTCAGGCCAAGGAGAAATGGGAAGCTGGATCGATAGCCCAGGAGATCCTGAAATACTATGTTGATTTATGCTTGGAAATTTTAGACTGTCTGCTTATACAAAATGTGTACAAATGTACCTTCAACTTGCAGCCAGTGTGGGCCTAGTGCCGACAGAATAGCTCCTCCCCTGGACTGGGTTCCTCACTCTTCAGTTTTGTGACTGGCTGAGCACATATTTTTCTTATTGGAGTCTTGTGAGTGTGTATCAATGATAGCATGTTATTGTCTTCATCAGATGCCTGTGCTGCTTCCCTCAGGACTAATCCCCATGTGAGTCAGCCCCAGCCCACCAGGCTCACTGAAGGGCCCCCATACAGGCTTCAACCATGGGCTTTGGGATCAGAAGGGCCTGGGTTCAAGTCCTGCTTCTGCCATTATTGTATATGTGACCACAAGTGTGTTGCTTCCTTCACCTCCCTAAGCCTCAGTTTCCTGATCTATAAAATAGGAAAAATAATACCTGCATCCTTGTGTTCCTGTGAGGATCAGTTGAGAAAAATTAAAGGAACTAAAGCCACATAAAGTGCTTATCAGACTGCCTTAGCACATCGTAGGCACTCAATAAATGCTAGCTTTCTTTTCACTTTTTACTTTACCTCATTAGCAAACATCTCTATTCTCTAGTTAGTGTTCTCCTGTCCACATCAGGGTGAGCATGACACCATGGAAGTCTGCCTGGTTTGTATTTCAGGTGCACAGTGTGGTAATTTGATGTTTTTATAGAATACACTGCATACAGAGTTATTATAAAATATTGGCTCTATTCCCTGTGCTGTACATTACAGCCTCGTAACTTATTTACTTCTTCGCACGCTTACCTGGTCGGCTCTGAGGTCTAGGCTGTGGCCCTGGCTTTGGATCCCAGTCAGTCCTGTGCACAACATCTCTTTACAGTCCAGGGTGGAAGCCTCCTAGCCACCGCACACTGGCAGCCTCACAAAGCCAGCCGCTCGGGCCCCCGCAGATCAGCCCCTGGGCACTTGCTCCCCGTGTGCACAGGCTCTGTACTGGCCTTCTAGCGACCACAGCACACCTTCCAAGGCCTCAGAGAGCCAGGCCAGATGGGCACCTGCATTTCTGGATTCTTGGAGTCTCTGTTTGACCAATTCCAGCATTCTTTCTACTTGGTCCAGACACTTTCCACCTCATCTCCTCCACGTCACATCTGATTTTTCCTTATCATAGAGGATAGATGCAGGGTCTTAGGAGGGAGCGTGGCTTGCTGACAGCTGCCCCAACCAGGGTGGTATTGGCAGAAGGGGCTGGGAGGGACAGAGTAGGGTGTCCACATCTTGAGTTTGTGGCAGTGCTGTTTATGGTCAGCAGTTTTAATTTAAGGAATTATTTATCTACTAGGGGGAAAAAGAAGATGTTCTTTATTCTATATAAAAAGAAACATGGGTTACCATCTGGTTTTTATCTTTTGAAATGGGACTTGAGAATGTCTATATCATATCTATATCACTATAGCCTAGTCATTTCCTTTCTGGATTTTCTTAATTCTCGATTAGTTTTCTTTCTTCTCTTCTTTTATTCTTGTGTTCCTTCATTCATTCATATGTTCATCCATCCATTAAAGCAGGTGAGAGATCAGTCCCTACTAAATTATAATAGAAGGTGAGGACTTTTCTCAGAGCGCCATGTGCAGCGTGTAGTGGGGGAATAGGGATGGTGGTGGCTTAAAGCCTGCAGCTCACAATGTGATCTGTATAATTTCTGTGATTTCTGCAAGCAACAGGCTGGTAGTGTTTGATTTGCTGTTATGCTTTGTGTCTGCCTTTGTACCACTTCTTTCCTTCCCCACACTTTCCATTTATCTCAATCCTTGTTTTTCTGAGGAAGGTTGCACTGGAAACTTGAGGGGTTAGAAGGTGGGGACCTAATGGAAGTGAATAGAGAACTTGAAAACAGGCCTTGTTCTCCACCGTGATGATGCCTGTGACCTAACACTGATGACTCCATATATCGTATTGAAGTTCAGGCCACTGTGGTCTCCCTATGCCTTTAGTATTTGTCCTAAATGATTTTTGTCTTTCGTATGTCAGAGAATGTTCTCAACGTAAGGGAGCCTGGATCAGGGTTTCTAGTTGAGGAGGCCCAGACACTGGGTTCATATCCAGCCTCTAGCACTTATCAACTCTGCAACACAGTGCAAGTCACTTACATTCTTTTAGCCTTTGTTTCTTACCTGTAACTTGGGGATAACAGCCCCGGGTATTATAATACTCCCAGGTACTATAGGATTGCTGGGAAAATTAAGTGAGATAATGTCTGGAAAGAACTTAGCATGGTGTTTGGCACAGTGGTTAATACCCGGTAAATCCTGTCCTCCTCTCTCCCTTAGCCTCACCTCCCCAACCAGCTGGCCAGCTGTCTCTAACACAGGAGCAGTGGAGCTGCAAATACTTTCACTATGATAGAATCACTCTACACCAATCCACTCCTTGACCGCCTTTTTGCCCTGCCTCCAGATCTTCCTAAACTCAATTGTCACTCTCCCACTGGTATCATCTTCTTCACAGAAACAGTGAAATCTTAATGTTTAAAAAATCATTTTTCCTTGAGAAGAAGTTAAAGCTCCTGCAATGCCCTTGTGAGTTTTTGTTTTCCAATAGGATATACTGTTGACAACAAAAATTAATATATTTACATTTGGAGCTGATTTTTCACAATAACCTTGACAGTAATATTTTCCAATTTTAGAAAAGCCCTCTGATTTTTGTCCACAGAGAATGTATTTTGTTAATTTTTCTAAGCAGATGCTAGGCTTTTTTAGATCTTAGATTTCATTTCAATATTTGTGGAGCTCAGGTCCCCAAAATGCAAGAGACTCTTCAGCAACCCACACAGAAGATAAGGTATTCTCTTTCTCGGCCTCCTACTTATTTTGAGTTGGTGATGATTTTTGGACCCAACAGTTCAAGACTTTGGTTATTCCTGTTGCTATAAATCTGGATACTCAGTGTTGTTCAGCTTCTGCATGTCTTAGTGTCTGATTGCTTGTCTCTATCAACCTAGAAGATGTCCTACTTTGCGTTGGTCCCCTGGTCCTCAACTCTACTGACCCAACACATTTACCCAACCAACTGTCTATAGCCATATTCTTGCCCCTCTGTCTCTTGAAATTGGACAGTTTGAGATGGAATTTGAAGGCACTAATGTGGACCTCTGAGTAATGGGACAGATACATCAACTTTGTTAGAATATATTCTCTAATGTGAGAGTTTCACCTAAAAAAAAGAAGAAAGCAGAGGTTGCACAGGATGGGTCAGATCTTTCCATGCAGCTTATTGCTTGGGAAGGCAGTAGCTGGATGTGGTTAAGAGCATGGATTGGGCATCAGACAGTCCCAAATTAGAATCCCAGCTCTGCCATTTACCAACTGTGTAGTACTGGGCAAGTGACTTAATTTCTGTATCTCTCAGTTTCATTATTTGTAAAAAAAAAAAAAAGGAAGGCACTGTTACTTGCTTTGCAGGATTAAATGAAGTCATGTTTCTGAAATTATATGATACAGTGTCTGGAAACATCTCGGCACAGTGGCTAGCATGGTACTGGTACTGAGTGCCCGTAAATCTTGGTCCCCTCTCCCCCCATCCTGTGCCGAATGTTGGCCATCTCTAAAATCACACTGGTGAAGCTGTGATTGCTTTTACTGCTACGTCACTGCTCTCCTCCAGTTCTTTTCTTCATTACCTTTCTGCCCTATCTCCCAGTTTTACCCTTGAACCTACTTAAGTCTGTCTCTGGTGTAACCTCATTTTCCATCCAGAGCAATGATAACTTAATTTCTAAAAAATCAGTTTTCTTTAGATAAATTCAAAGTACCTACAACAATGATTATGATTAAAGGTGATGGCAATGATGATAAGAATAATGGGAATTTCTTATCCACTTTGTCTTCTAGATTGTAAGTTTCAAAGAACGTGACTGTCTTTTTCAGCCCTAAACCCCTCACTCCTGGACCAGGAATAGTTGTTGAATGAATGAGTCTGATATTTCAAGTAGCTTTGACTGTGCCATTTAATCTTCTTGGTTTCTGCACAGTTAGTCCAAATGAGTATTTGTTGATTTGTATGTTCACTTCTCCTATTACAGAACGTTCTTCCTTTACGGAATAGAATTCTTAAACGTATGCTTGTGTTGATACCTCCAAAGATGGACCATGCTGATGTGTTTTAATAAGCGTCATATGTGCATATTAAATATCAATAAGTTAGAACATGACAGGAAATAATGTTGTTGAAATGTCACTGTCTACACAGGGAAAAAGAACTCTAGTAGGTTGATTTTAAGGTTTGAGGACAGGGGGTCCTGGGAAAAGTTCTGAGAATGGAGGCATCACATTCCTTCCCACACTGAGCACATAACTCTGCATGGGTTTAGTTTCATTTCAGAAGTAAAGTATTCACAGTCTCTGAACATGCCTTGTAAGCTTGGCCCTTGGAGGGCAGCAGTTAAACTTGGAGAGTCTTTCTAAGATGACAGTCTGCTGAAGTCTAAAGTAAACTTTTACAAGTGCCTATAAATACTTTAACAGACTATATAAAATTTCTCCCTTACCCTAATGGCTTTTATATGTAAGATGTGACATAATGACCTGGAAAAGCAAGAGGCCCATGGGGGGCTTCCCTGGTGGCGCAGTGGTTGACAGTCCGCCTGACGATGCCAGGTACGTGCCCTGGTCCGGGAGGATCCCACATGCCGTGGAGCGGCTGGGCCCGTGAGCCATGGCCACTGAGCCTGCACGTCCGGAGCCTGTGCTCCGCAACGGGAGAGGCCACAACAGTGAGAGACCCAAGTACTGCAAAAAAAAAAAAAAAAAAAAAAAGAGGCCCATGGGGTCAGATAATCCATTACCTTGGCAATGTGAGGTGCATAAATTACAAAGCATTAATTTCACGTAAATACCCTGAGTCTTCTCTAAGTTTTCTTTTATCTGGAGAATACAAATATGTTCACACTTTTCATAATTGAGGAATGAAGATGTTTGAGATAAACAGCACATCTCCTGTAAGGCCAAAAACTTGTCTAGAGAACAGGTCAATCTCATGTCCCTGTGGGTAGAGTTCAGTATTTGCAGAGTCACCAATTATAATATTCTGGATTTAACAGAGATTCAAAGATTCCAGTCTATTTCCATGTTCCAAACCTGTCCAAGCCCAGCTGTCTTTCCAGGCTTTACTCTCCCTTAGGCAAATGTAACTGATAACTGATTTAATGTTTAAAAATGTCCTCTGTCCAAAAGTTCTTTTTACAGATCTAATCTATATCTGTCTTGTTTCAATTGAAAACAATTTCCATTAGATGTGCTAATGCATTCATCAACAAATATGTATAGGGTTCTTTGATTTACCAGGGGCTGTGTGTGGAAATCAAGAGCAGAAAGTACATTAGTCATGACTAATTGCCAAATGGTTAGTACAGAAAAGAGCAACTTTGAGGTTCAGAGGAAGAAGACTTTCTTCTTCCACTTGGAGCAGGAGGAATTGGAACTGGATCTTGAAAGATTGGTTGGGATATGGGTAAATCAAGAAAAAAAAGGAAAGGCAAAGAGGATGGGAAATAAATGGCGGGAGGAAAAGCACAGAGGTAGGAAGAAAATGAAGAGGCCAATTTACCTGGAAATCAGGCTTTGGGAAGGGGAGTGGAAGAGGCAAGTCGGAGGAGCAGATTGGAACCAGTCTGCGTAGGTCCTCGAATGCCATACTAAACAGGACAGACTCTGTGCTATAAACTAGTGGCCTCAAAAGCCAGGCACTATGTAGGACCATCATTTGGGTACAGGAAAATGTTTATTCTCTATCTAAAACAAGAAATGTTAATTTCTTACTAATATTTCTGGCATGTATTGACAATATTGTATATGTGTCATTTATTCATAAATATACGTACATGTGATGCATGCTCAAATGTTTTACTGGTAGAGATGTATATTCAAAAAAGTTTAGAGGCAGAGTACTTCTATAGATGATGACTGATTAAAGATTTCCACTTAGCCAGTGACATATTCAAAGCAGTACTTTAGGAAGATCAATCTGGCAGCACTTGTACAGAATCGGAAGAAGCAGTTAGTTGGCAACTGCAGCAATTCAAAGGGCTTAAATAATGGCAGCCACAGTGGGAATGGAAAGAAGAGGGGGTCTGAAAACTGAAACTTAAATGGAACCAAGAATAAAAATTATGATTAATTTATTGGTCAAAAACAAGTTTAGATAACTTTGCAAATCATTTTATACACAAGGAAAATCTTTAAAAATGTAGATAACATCCTTTCCACCATAACCCTAAGAAAGAGCACTTGGGGGCTTCCCTGGTGGCGCATTGGTTGAGAGTCTGCCTGCCGATGCAGGGGACACGGGTTCGTGCCCCGGTCCGGGAAGATCCGACATGCCGCGGAGTGGCTGGGAACCGTGAGCCATGGCCACTGAGCCTGCGCGTCCGGAGCCTGTGCTCCGCAACGGGAGAGGCCAAAACAGTGAGAGGCCCGCGTACCGCAAAAAAAACCCCCAAAAAAACCAGCACTTGGAAGGGTTAACAGGAGCAGCTTAAAGACGGTGCCTTCATTATAAAACATCTATGCTTCATATCTGTTGTTTGATGTTGAAAAGGGATCCCAGAAATGTTCTCACCTCAGTTGCTTGTTGGAGATGCATTGCTTGTTGATAACCTCTGATTCAAGTACAAACACTTTTGTGCTCCCTCAGACAGCACCATCTTCACAAGAAGTGCAATTTAGAGGATCATATTGGTGAATGTGAATTTGCAAGAGAGGTCTTGATTTATCATCATTTCTTAAAAATTGCAGTATTTGTTTAACTTCCCCACTTGATGTTTTTGCAAGGTAGAACTCTTAACGGAAGTGTGATTCAGAGTTCAAATCTATCATTAAGCAGGCTTCTCTATTACCCCCTTGCAGATAAAAACACTCTAAATAACGATAGGGAAAAAGAAATAATATGTTTTAAAATTCCAGCTAGATCAAGCTTGTGATCCCTACATACTAACATTATCTTAGAAATATATCACTGAAGGAGCCCTACTATCAGGCATTTTAAATAAGAAAAACAAATTCACATATTTTAACTCTAGTCAAGCATCAGATACAAACTTAACATTTGTCTCAGTCAAGTTAAACTAGACTGCAGATTAAGTGTGCATGTGTGTGGTGTAATCATTTTGGCTGAAAGTGATTAGAATGTAGTATCGAAAAGTAAATATAATGTATTGACAGACATAAAAATTAAGGAGATAAGATTAAAAGTTCCACATTAAATAGAAGTGAATATTCTCATACACTGCTGGTGGGAATATATATTGATAAGCTTTTTTTAGGGCATTGGTGACATGTTTCAAGAGCCTTAGAAATGTTTATACTATTTAGACTCATTATTTCTACTTTTAAGAACTTGCCCTAAGGATAAAAACCTTAAATATCCAACAATAAGAGAATAGCTAAAAAAATTTAGAATCACTTTCTTAAAGATTATTGATTATTATTATAGATAGAGGCCACATATGCCATGATTTTTAAGTGGAAAATGTAGTATAAAATTATATATAAAAATCACTCTTTATATATGTATACAAATGCATGCATACAAAAATTATAAGGAAATAAAATATGCTTATTTTATTTTTTGTTTTCTAATTATAGGTTGTTTTTGTTTTCTAATTTTTTTATAGTTTTCCATTTTTTAAAGGATATATTGTTTAATAATCAGAAAAAATATTGAAGTAAAAAATTAAAGAGAAATGTCAGAGCTTAAAATGCAGATACCTATAATTTAATACAATTAGCTGTTGGAAAGATTTCTGTGACCATAATATATTTATTTAATGACTTGATCAACAAGAGCTATTGATGTAATAATTTTGACTAGATCCGTCTGTGCTACAAAAGTAGGTAAATGTATTAATGACTGAAGCAAATGTAGAAGTTGAAGCACATCTAATTAACTAGGCCACTGGGCTTTGGTTTCACAAAAAGAGCATATCTTAACTTTCTGAACTGAAGAGTCACTAGTATGCTTTATTTATTTATTTATTTTTCATAACATCTTTATTGAAGTATAATTCCTTTACATTGTTGTGTTAGTTGCTGCTGTATAACAAAGTGAATGAGCTATATGTATACATATATCCCCATATCCCCTCCCTCTTGCGTCTCCCTCCCACCTTCCCTATCCCACCCCTCTAGGTGGTCACAAAGCACCGAGCTGATCTCTCTGTGCTATGTGGCTGCTTCCCACTAGCTATCTGTTTTACATTTGGTACTGTATATATGTCAATGCCACTCTCCGAAAAGGTAGTAGCTGTATTTATACTTATATAAATATATTTATTCACTCATTCATTCATCCAGTCAGTCAATAAATAGTTTTTCAGCACTTGTTACACATCAGGTACTGGACCAGGGTTATGAAAAAGAGAAACGAGTGTCTCAGAAAATTAGTGGTCTAGTGGGGAGATCAATGTGTAAATGTGGTTGAAAATGAACAGAGAGATCCATGTGAAGATCTAGACGAACACTGAGAAAGGAACAACCAACTTTTCCCTAGAGTTAGGGGAGCCTTCCCAGATAAAGTAAGGTTAGTGATGGGCTTTGTCGAATGAATAGGAGTTTGCCAGAAGGAAAAGTTGAAGGGGCGTTCTAGGTAGGAAGAAGAGCATCTACAAAGGACCAGAAATCTGAGATATCATGGCATCTCAGGTCAGGGACTGGTGGGAAATGTGATGTGGCTGGAGCTTAGCATGAGAGGTGGAAGCAGGATGATAAGGGTGGAAAACTGGGTTAGGGCCAGAAATGGCCTTCACACCCATGGTAGTCACAGCATTTCTACTTCAGCAATGATTAATAGTGATTTTCCTGGCTAATAGAATCCTAATCATTATAATGAGGTAGGACTGTTCACTTTGAATCATGGAAATTATAACTGTTATGACCTGCTCCACAAACACAGGTTATAAATATGATCACATCCTTCAGTCTCCTTTATAGGGAATCATCCAACCCTCTACAGGCCTATTAGCAGGAAGTCTGTTATCTCCTCCTGAGGTCTCTGGGACTTAGCTCAGGGCAAATGGGTCAGTCCTCCTCCAGAAACCTGTGGCTGGATCCACCTGTGGCTCCTACTCGTGGCTGCTGCATGGCACTGTTTGCAGCCCTAAGGTATAGTGGTGCCCATCTTGGGGAGCAAGGTTACAACTCCCTTTGTTGATATTCCCATCCTCAGTTCTCTAAATCGTAACCTCTGTTAGCGTTGCCGGATCTGAAGGAGCTTCTGGACTTGGCCACGTGCTAGACTACAATTAGCCCTTCCCCTGAATCTTAGGCCACTGTGTTGAGCCCAGGTCAATAACCCAGACCCCTTTCTTCAAGATCACTTTATTTTAGTGGTTTCCAGGACCTTCCCTGCCCCGGGACTTTAGTCGTTGTCACCCTGACCCAACGTTTCTCTCATCCCCAGTCTTCTGTCTAAGGAAGCAGGGGTGAGGACACTGGGCTTTCCTCCCAGAAGACCCTGGGCTCCTCTTTTTCTGTTTGGTTGTTTGTTTTTTTGCGGTACGCGGGCCTCTCACTGTTGTGGCCTCTCCCGTTGCGGAGCACAGGCTCCAGACGCACAGGCTCAGCGGCCATGGCTCACGGGCCCAGCCGCTCTGTGGCATGTGGGATCTTCCTGTGTCCCCTGCATCAGCAGGTGGACTCTCAACCACTGCGCCACCAGGGAAGCCCCCCGGGCTCCTCTTACACTCTGATTTATCTCCTTCCCAGTGTCCAGGTTGTTCCTCCAGATAGCTCAAGGGGAAGCAGCTAGCAAGATGGAGTTTTAAAAAGCTTGTTGCCCTGCCCCAATGCCCCCCAAAACTGCCTAATTGCTTTATATTTACATGGCTAAGAAAGATACAAGTGATTCTTCCAAGAACAAAAGATCTTCCTCCAAGTGATTTTCTGTTCCTGCCTATAAAGAGTAGTAGTTGTAATTGACTTCACTAAAATAATGAATCTTTGTGTAACCATGTCCCCTGTTTTAAAAAAATCAGTGATAATGTGCTTATATATTATATAATGAATTATGTAACTTGTCCAAGGTGGAAATAGGTCTCAACCCCAAAACCTGTATGCTTAACCACTATGCTTACTGCCTCATCTCATTCAGTTTATATACTAATATATCATGATTTATTCTTTAATTCAAATACTGCACTTATACTAGTCAAGTTTATTGCAGTATTAGACATAGCTAAATGCAGCGCTCTTTTGAATTGTTGATAAAGGAGAGCTGGACAACAAGTGTATTTATGAGCTAGCGCATATATGTGGAAACTGAGTATATTTACTGTAGGGGAAAATTGTGTTTTCTCTACAAAATTGGTGTCAGAACGGAGAAGAGTACTTATACATAGTTCTGGCAGTACTGAAACGGAGTAGTAAACAGGCATTTGGGTTAATACACTTTGTTAACAAATCGTGTTCTTTAGAATTCATGATTTGGGAAATCTATCTACAAGGCTGGATTAATCTAAGTTTATTTTATTTTGGCCCACTCTTAGCGCAAGTGCAGGACAGTCAGTTGACCTTTTCAATTTATTGCTTTAACTCTCAGACTACTTATCTTTAAATTTGATAATAACAGAAAATAAACTCCAGCCAGATTGTTTTCACCTTTTCTCATAGGCACTATTTTCCCAATAGCATTATTACTCTCCTCAGTAAAATGAAAGTGAAACGCATGTGTCTTATTTCATAAACAAAGACAAGACTCTGACATATTATCTGTAGTTTATGTTCTTTTAGAGAAAAACTGTAATGCCATCAAAGTTTGTTGTGCTATCTGAAGTTCTTAATAAAAATTCCAGGAGGCCAAGAGATCTCTGGGCAGTTTCATTACATTTATGGGGGAACTAATTGCCCATCTTCTGACAAAACCTCAATGAGACCTGACTCCTAGCCAGCTCAGCCGGGGTCTTCCCTCTCACCTCCAACTCTAAGGTTTACTTCATGTGCTTGCCTTAGGCTGGTGCTGTAAACCACTGAGCCAGGGCCACAGCTGTGAGCTAGGATTACTGTGGAGCTATTCATTTGCCCTAGTTTCACTACAAGATGAGATCCCTGCATTTGACCTTGTATCACTTTGTTGTGTTGCTGTCATTATTACTGTTTTATTATTGTTGTTGTTGTTATTTTTGTTGCTTTATATACTTAAAATGCCTAGCTTTGAAACCAGTTTGGATTTGAGATACACAATACATTCTATTATTTTAAAATGATAAATGCAGACATCTCTGTATCAACTTTATTCAGTTTTCAGATTTATTAAGCCTTTTTTACTTTATCCAGAAACTAAAAATTCTGATTGGCCTTCAATTTTTAGAGTGAGGAAACAATTTCTATTTATTTGGATTTGGATATGCTATATGTTGGAATGAGGGCCTACTCCGTGCTGAAAGAGGTTATGTGTTTTTCTATGAGCTAGGTGAAATTTGTGTTTCTCCCTTGGTGGGTATGCATTATGCATAAACAAAGATGTTCTACGGTTCCTAGGGAAGAAGAATGAGGAAGATGCCTCCTTCCTAGTTCTCTCACAGGATTTCCCAGGAAATCATTGGCACAGACTGAAGTTCATGGAGTGATGTAGAGTGAAGCTAACAGACAATTCTTGAAAGCCTACTATGCGCCAGGAACTGTGCCTCCTATATATTTGCCTGGTCTCATTTAATTTTCTTAACAAAGTCATGAGGTCATTCCCCTTTTCCTTATGGTGTAGATGAGGAAACTGAGGCTCAGAGAGATTGGGCAACTCATCTAAAGTCAAAGAGCCAGAGGTGGCAGAGCAGGGAATCAAACAATGTTCATTGAGATTCCACAGCCAACACCTTTCTGTGCCCCATGCTGCCTGTCTGTGGACTCAGGTGGCCTGGGGGCTCCAAGTCCACACTAAAGTCAGGGTCCAGTACTGAATGAAGTGCCATGCATTTCTCTTAGGTTCTAGGGACAATGAGAATATCAGAGTGGAGAAGAGACTTCGCAGCTCAGTCAGGTATTTGCTTAACCACTGGTTTCCTAACCTCTTCTGTTTGGGCCTTAAACTTGAATGTGGAGTTGGGTGGGGACTGAACTTCTCCGGGGCTGGGAGGTGGCTCTGTCTCCTGAGGGCCAGCCATGCACCAGCTATGCTGTTGTTGTTTGGAGGCCTTAGCATTCTTCCCTTCAAACCGATTACTTTTTTGTTATCTTAATATAACATCATTGGTTATCTAGCTGATTGAAATGTGAAGGAGACTAATCCTGTACGGTAATGATTTGCAAGTAAAACACCAAATCTGTGGGGATATTCAGGGCATTTGCTTTTAAAAATTGATTTTTCTCTAACTTGTGCTAACTGTCCCTTGATCCTTATTTAGAGAATTCCATCATTTTAATAACTTGGTACTGTTTTGCTGGTAAATGAGGAGATATGTAAACAGAAAGTTTTTTTCCCCTTCTTTATGGACCTAAAAACATGTTCAGAATTTTCATTTGCAGCACTTTATCTTTTTTAATTTTTTTTCTATGTTGCAAGCAAAATGTCATTTGATTTAAATTGACACTAAGCACATTTCTGTTAGAGGAGCCAGTGACTATAGTCTTTAGATATAGACTGATTATATTTCTTAATCCAACAGCAGTTTAAGTTTGTGCTATGAATGTGAGTCGGTGGTTTGACTCTGTGCAGCAGGCAGTGGGTACTTCACGATTCTTCTTCAGCAGGGGCTCAAATGACTTTGGAAGATTGTCCTGAGTATTTAGATGCTCCTTCTCTCTATGGGTAAAAGTGTGTGCTCTGTGCCTGGCTATGCATTATGTAGTTTTATAATTCATTCATTGAATGTCTGTTGCATGGCAGACACAGATTGTCTTCATCACACCTCATTTCATCCTCACAACCACCTGGGGAAGTTGTTATGTTATGAGCATGTAATATTCCCTCCACTCTTTAGATAAGGAAGCTGAAGTTCAGGTAGATCTATTTCCCAGTGGTTACACAGCTAGTGCCTATTAATAGCAGGGCTCACCAGATCTGTCCGCCTTTTTCAACTACAACATTTTGCCTGGAAATGAGCTAGCAGGAAAGTTTTAGGAAATGAGGTTGAGGCAGTGGTAGAGGGCTTTGAATTTTACTAGTGAGGCACCACACTTGGGATTAATTTATTCATTCAAGACCTATTTATTGGGCACCTAATGTGTGCCAAGCAGTCTGGGCATTGGGGGCATCACATTGAATCACAAAGCTTAAATACCTGCCGTTGAGAAGCTTACAGTATGGCTCTTGGAGGTTTTGAACAGAGAAATGACATGCTCTGGTATAAGTTTTACAGGAGTCTTGCTGACTGCCGTGCAGGCCATCAGCTGCAGAGGGGCGCAGGCTGAGTCAGGGAGACCAGTTCGGAGGACCGTTTTGCAACAGTCCAGGCAAAAGAAGGTGGGGCTTGAACCAGCGTGGTAGCAGAGGTGAAAAGTTGGATTCTAGATGGACTTAGAAGAAAACACCAATAGGATTTGCTGAACAATTGGATGTGGACATTGCTTGTCTAGGCTTTAACTGGAACTCAGGTCAGCCTGCCTCCTAAACCTGCGCTCTTTTAATTATGTTAAAATGCTCAAGTGTAGAGTAGCTTCACAATATTCAATTTAGTGAGAAACGTAGCTCCTTTTCAATGCCTTGGCACTAGACTTGTGAAAGCAGAATACTTGTTGGTGTCCAGAGGAGGCAGGACAGAGCTCCATTTCCCAGGAGCATTTATCATCCAGGCTGAAGTGGACCCGCCGGCTCCCTTGAAGAAGGCCACGTGCCTGGGTGGTAGCAATTGGTTATACTCGACGTCTATAGTGTGTCCATCTCGGAGCCATTCAAAGTCCTTCCCTATGGTTTCCCTGCAGTGAGGCAAGAGGACAGATCTTATTAATAAGGTTTAAGCCCAGCTTCACATGTTTCTGCCTTTGTTATCTCTCAGAAACCACATCATCAGGTCCAAATCAGAAATGAATTTTAATTCTTGGTCAAAAAGTGGAACTTTTAGCATACTGTTTGACCATTGTAGTGAGCTTTTGCGGAGCGGACACAGTCACTCAAAAATGGTTCTAGATACGCCAGATCTGCTAGTAGCTTTAATAACTGCAGGATACAAGTTTGTATTTCCCGGGTCAATGAAATTGCCACCAAGCTGTTTGTGCGGTAATGAGATGAATAAAGTGTCATTCTCATTCAATTCATTTTCATTGACCTTAAGTGAATGACCTTATATGTCCAAGAAGGAGGGCAACATGACCCTGGGCAAACATAAACATTGCATCTGCTTCACAATCATTACTAAGGACAGCATGGGCAGCTAGCTATACTTGTGGATTTAGACTAAGACGCAACTCCCGACACACCTTGTCTTGAAGCAGAGGCAAATGATTGGGTTTCAGTTAATCATTGGAAGACCTCGTGATCTGTCTAGAGCCTAACTGCATCTTCTGGATGCAATCTAATATCCCAATGAACTTGGCCATCCATTGGGTCCTACTGGGCAGGTTGTCCAGTTAAGGATATGAATAGAGGCTCTCAATTCCTGGCCGGCAGACCGCATTTATCACAACCCCTTTCTTCATTAACCTGCCCTGGACATCAGCCCTGAGGGTACTCCTTTGTTGTGTCGGCCACACCCTAAATCAAGCAGCCACACCAGTAAGAGATGAACGTGCACACCTCTGATTCCCTCCTGCCTCCAGAATGCAGATAAGAGGCCCTGCCACTTTTCAAAAATTCAAAAGCAACCGAAGAACCACTTGTTTTATTTTATTATTTTTCCCAGGGCTGCGTCCAAAGAGGACTCTGCGTTTGGTGCTCTGGACTGCAGAGGAGCAAGGTGGAATCGGTGCCCTGCAGTATTACCAATTACACAAGGTAAGAGAGCAGCCATGGACTGCTGGGCATTTGCACATGTAATATCAGTGTAAATACAGCAAAAGCACTGATGCTTTTAGTTTAAGAATTTCCTCTGTTGTCCTGAAGACTCAGCAATACTTTGCGGTAGGCTGGCCCTGGCAAACACCCCTTGCAGAAGTCTTCATCCAGCTCCATAAAGGAGAATGCACTGGTGAGCTGAGGGTGCTGGGATGGAGCTGAGTGATTTTCTATTTCTACATTAGTCTGTAGCCTTAGGAAAATTACACCTGCTATGTGGCCGTTTTCCTAAACTCTCTAGTTCTGCTATATTCATGTATGCCAGAGAAATAGTAATAGGTTAACATTCCCTGTTCCTACTGAGTCCACCCCCATACCCCAATGTCCCAAATCCTCCTGGGAGCGCTGGTATTTGAAAGCCACATCCTGAGACCTTGAGTCAGCCAGGAGCATCGATAATGGCCATGGGAATAGCAGCAACGAGAGGTCTCAGACCTGGGAATGTGGAGGCCAGTGTGGTTTGACAGTGACCAATATAAGGCAAAAGTGAAGCTTGAAGCAAGAAGGTGATAGTGGAAGATCATAAACAGAAATAAAAGACCACGTTTAAGGCAGGGGACAGGGACTCCCAAGGCAAAAGAAATAAAAGCAAAAATAAATAAGTGAGATCTAATCAAACTTGAAAGCTTTTGCACAGCAAAGGAAACCACCAACAAAACAAAAAGGCAATCTACGGAATGGGAGAAAATATTTGCAAATGGCACGATCGACAAAGGGTTAATAGCCAAAATACACAAACAACTCATACAACTCAATGTCAAAAAATGGGCAGAAGACCTAATAATACATTTTTCCAAAGAAGACATACAGATGGCCAACAGGCACGTGAAAAGATGCTCAACATCTCTAATTATTAGAGAAATTCAAATCAAAACCACAATGAGGTATCACCTCACACTAGTCAGAATGACCATCATCAAAATGTCTATAGATAATAAATGCTGGAGAGGGTGTGGAGAAAAGGGAGCCCTCTTGCACTGTTGGTGGGAATGTAAATTGATACAGCCACTATGGAGAACAGTATGGAGGTTCCTTAAATAACTAAAAATAGAATTACCATATGACCCAGCAATCCCACTACTAGGCATATACCCAGAGAAAACCATAATTCAAAAAGACACATGCACCCCAATGTTCATTGCAGCACTATTTACGATAGCCAGGTCATGGAAGCAACCTAAATGCCAATCGACAGACTAATGGATAAAGAAGACGTGGTACATATATACAATGGAATATTAATCAGCCATAAAAAGGAACGAAATTGGGTCATTTGTAGAGCTGTGGATGCGTATAGAGACTGCCATACAGAGTGAAGTAAGTCAGAAAGAGAAAAACAAATATCGTATATTAACGCATATATGTGGAATCTAGAAAATGGTACAGATGATCTGGTTTGCAGAGCAGAAATTGAGACACAGATGTAGAGAACAAACATATGGACACCAAGGGGGGAAAGCGGAGGGGGGGTGGGGGTGGTGGTGTGATGAATTGGGAGATTGGGATTAACATGTATACACTGATGTGTATAAAATGGTTGACTAATAAGAAAAAATAAATAAAAAATAAGCATAAAAAAATCATATGCTAAAACTTATTGCCTAACTAATTTTCAAAATTCTAATCAGATTAATAGCTGCCTTTATGTCATAGTTATGCTTATGAAGTATTACTTCAATTATTATAATAATTGCTAGCCTTAGTAAATTGTTCTGTAATATGTGAGATTCTTTGTGGTTTGTGTATAAATTTTGAAGCTAAAGTAGAACTTTATTGTAATATCTAAAACACACTTTCCAAGGAAACAAACTTCGGCTCAAAAAGGTCTATGAGCATTTTGGCAGGCATTATTAGTAAGTAAAATAATTCTAACAGGAAGTACTGAGTTTTTCACTTTACATGTGTAATATACATGTACATTTATATTATTTATAACAATAATATATTCCTGCAAAATACTTATATAATTGGCTCCAAACAAAATTTATAAAATTATCATTTAGGTCATACAAAGTTATAAATAATTTATTGTATGGAAATATATTTTGGAGTCAACTAGAATAGCAATCATTCCTGGTATCCATCCAGCATGCCCGTAACAATTCATAGCATAAAGTCCTATAAAGGTTGTGTACATATTATTCTCTTATTTTTTAAAAAATGCTACTTCGCATATTTTGATAAACTGTAAACTTTTTTCTCCTAGTGTTCAAGTTCTTTCCACTGTATCTTCACATTAGCACATGAAGTTGAGAATTATTTATATGTATATTGTTTGTGCTTTATGTTCATTGATTTGTTTATAAGTAACACACATTTTATGCTAACAGTGTTTTATTGAGGTATAAGTAGCATAGAGTGATAAAATGCACAGATCTTAAGTATACAGTGCAATATATATTTGGCAAATGTATACCCCTGTGTAACCATTGCCCAGATCAAGATGCAGAGCATTCCTGTTATCCTAGGAAATTTCCCTTTCAGATCAACCTCTGACTCCACCAAAGATAACTAAAGATAACTATTATACTGATTTTTATTACCACAGATTGTTTATGCCTGTTCTTGAACTTCAGTGATACAGTATATACTCCTGGGCTTCCTGCAATATGTAAACAAGTATGATTTTGTGATTCTTCTGTGCTGTTGCAGTAACAGCAGTTTGTCTCTTTCTGTTGCAGAGGAGTTTTTTAAAAATTTTTTTAACACCTTTATTGGAGTATAATTGCTTTACAATGTTGTGTTAGTTTCTGCTGTATAACAAAGTGAACGAGCTATATGTATACATATATCCCCATATCCCCTCCATCTTGCGTCTCCCTCCCACCCTCCCTATCCACCCCTCTAGGTGGTCACAAAGCACCCAGCTTATCTCTACTAGCTATCTGTTTTACATTTGGTAGTGTATATATGTCCATGCCGCTCTCTCACTTTGTTCCAGCTTACCCTTCCCACTCCCTGTGTCCTCAATTCCATTCCCTACATCTGCGTCTTTATTCCTGTCCTGCCCCTAGGTTCATCAGAACCTATTTTTTTGGGATTCCCTATATATGTGTTAGCATACGATATTTGTTTTTCTCTTTCGGACTTACTTCATTCTGTATGACAGACTCTAGGTCCATCAAACTCACTACAAATAGTTCAATTTCATTTCTTTTTATGGCTGAGTAATATTCCATTGTAAATATGTTCCACATCTTATTTATCCATTCATCTGTCGATGGACACTTAGGTTGCTTCCATGTCCTGACTATTGCAAATAGAGCTGCAATGAACATTGTGGTACATGTTTCTTTGAATTATGGTTTTCTCAGAATATATGCCCAGTAGTGGGATTGCTGGATCATATGGTAGTTCTATTTTTCATTTTTTAAGGAACTCCATACCGTTCTCCATAGTAACTGTATCAATTTACAATGCCACCAACAGTGCAAGAGGGTTCCGTTTTGTTCGCACCGTCTCCAGCATTCATTGTTTGTAGATTTTCTGATGGTAGCCATTCTGATGGGTGTGAAGTGATGCCTCATTGTAGTTTTGATTTGCATTTCTCTAATGATTAATGATGTTGAGAATCCTTTCATGTGTTTGTTGGCAATCTGTATATCTTCTTTGGAGAAATGTCTGTTTAGCTCTTCTGCCCATTTTTGGATTGGGTTGTTCTTTTGATGTTGAGCTGCATGAGCTGATTGTATATTTTGGAGATTGATCCTTCGTCAGTTGCTTTGTTTGCAAATATTTCTCCCATTCTGATGGTTGTCTTGTCTCGTTTATGGTTTCCTTTGCTGTGCAAAAGCTTTTAAGTTTCATTAGGTCCCATTTGTTTATTTTTGTTTTTATTTCATTTCTCTAGGAGCTGGGTCAAAAAGGATCTTGCTGTGATTTATGTCATAGAGTGTTCTGCCTATGTTTTCCTCTAGGAGTTTTATAGTGTCTGGCCTTACACTTTGGTCTTTAATCCACCCTATACTGTTGTATACGGTGTTGGGGAGTGTTCTAATTTCATTCTTTTACGTGTAGCTGTCCAGTTATCCCAACACCACTTATTGAAGAGGCTGTCTTTTTTCTATTGTATATTCTTGCTTCCTTTATCAAAAATAAGGTGACCATATGTGCGTGGGTTTACCTCTGGGCTTCCTATCCTGTTCCACTGATCTATATTTCTGTTTTTGTGCCAGTATCATACTGTCTTCATTACTGTAGCTTTGTAGTATAGTCTGAAGTCCAGGAGCCTGATTCCTCCAGTTCCGTTTTTCTTTCTCAAGATTGCTTTGGCTGGGGCTGCCCTGGTGGTGCAGTGGTTAAGAATCCACCTGCCAATGCAGGGGGCACATGTTTGAGCCCAGGTCCAGGAAGATCCCACATGCCGTAGAACAGCTAAGCCCAGGTGCCACAACTACTGAGCCTGTGCTCTAGAGCCCACGAGCCACAACCACTGAGCCCGAGTGCCACAACTACTATAGGCCGTGCACCTAGAGCCTGTGGTCCGCAACAAGAGGAGCCACTGCAATGAGGAGCCCACACACCGCAACGAAGAGTAGCCCCCACTCGCTGCAACTAGAGAAATCCCATGCACAGCAACAAAGACCCAATATAGCCAAAGAATAATTAATTAATTAATTAAAAAGATTTCTCTGGCTATTCAGGGTCTTTTGTGTTTCCATACAAATTGTAAAATTTTTTGTTCTAGTTCTGTGAAAAATGCCAGTGGTAGTTTGATACGGATTGCATTGAACCTGTAGATTGCTTTGGGTAGTATAGTCGTTTTCACAATGTTGATTCTTCCAATCCCAGAACATGGTGTATCCCTCCCTCTGTTTGTATCATCTCTAATTTATTTCATCAGTGTCTTATAGTTTTCTGCATATAGGTCTTTTGTCTCCTACAGTAGGTTTATTCCTAGGTATTTTATTCTTCTTGTTGCAGTGGTAAATGGGAGTATTTCCTTAATTTCTCTTCCAGATTTTTCATCATTAGTGGACAGGAATGCAAGAGATTTCTGTGTGTTAATTTTGTATCCTGCTGCTTTACCAAATTCATTGATTAGCTCTAGTAGTTTTCTGGTAGAGTCTTTAGGATTCTCAATGTATAGTATCATGTCATCTACAAAGAGTGACAGCTTTACTTCTCCTTTTCTGATTTGGATTCCTTTTATTTCTTTTGCTTCTCTGATTGCCATCCCTAAAACGTCCAAAACTATGTTGAATAATAGTGGTGAGAGTGGGCAACCTTGTCTTGTTCCTGATCTTAGTGGAAATGATTTCAGTTTTGCACCATTGAGAATGATGTCGGCTGTGGGTTTGTCACATATGGCCTTTATTATGTTGAGGTAAGTTCCCTCTGGGCCTACTTTCTGGTGGGTTTTAATCATAAATGGCTGTTGAATTTTGTTGAAAGCTTTTTCTGCATCTTTTGAGATTATCATATGTTTTTTTTCCTTCAGTTTGTTAATATGGTATATCACATTGATTGATTTGCATATATTGAAGAATCCTTGCATTCCTGGGATAAACCCCACTTGATCATGGTGTATGATCCTTTTAATGTGCTGTTGGATTTTGTTTGCTAGTATTTTGTTGAGGATTTTTGCATCTATGTTCATCAGTGTTATTGGTCTGTAGTTTTCTTTGCTTCTGGCATCTTTGTCTGGTTTTGGTATCAGGGTGATGGTGGCCTCATAGAATGAGTTTGGGAGTGTTTCTCCCTCTGCTATATTTTGGAAGAGTTTGAGAAGGATAGGTGTTAGCTCTTCTCTAAGTGTTTGATAGAATTCGCCCGGGTCCTGGTCCTGGGCTTTTGCTTGTTGGAAGATTTGTAATCACAGTCTCAATATCAGTGCTTGTGATTGGTCTGTTTACGTTTTCTCTTTCTTCCTGGTTCAGTCTTGGAAGGTTGTGCTTGTCTAAAAATGTGTCCATGTTTTCCAGGTTGTCCATTTTATTGGCATATAGTTGCTTGTAGTAATCTCTCATGATCCTTTGTATTTCTGCAGTGTCATTTGTTACTTCTCCTTTTTGATTTCTAATTCTATTGATTTGAGTCTTCTCCCTTTTTTTCTTGATGAGTCTGGCTAATGGTTTACCAATTTTGTTTATCTTCTCCAAGAACCAGCTTTTAGTTTTATTGATCTTTGCTATTGTTTCCTTCATTTCTTTTTCATTTACTTCTGATCTGATCTTTATGATTTCGTTCCTTCTGCTAACTTTGGCGTTTTTTTGTTCTTTCTCGAATTGCTTTAGATGTACAGTTAGGTTGTTTATTTGAGATGTTTCTTGTTTCTTGAGGTAGGATTGTATTGCTATAAACTTCCCTCATAGAACTGCTTTTGCTGCATCCCATAGGTTTTGGGTCATCGTCTTTTCATATTCGTTTGTTTCTAGATATTTTTTTATTCCCCTTTTGGTTTCTCCAGTAATCTCTTGGTTATTTAGTAGCGTATTGTTTAGCCTCCATGTGTTTGTATTTTTTACAGTTTTTTTCCTGTAATTGATATCTAGTCTCATAGTGTTGTGGTCAGAAAAGATGCTTGATATGATTTCAATTCTCTTAAATTTACCAAGTCTTCATTTATGACCCAATATATGATCTATTCTGCAGAATCTTCCATGAGCACTTGAGAAAAGTGTATTCTGTTGTTTTTGGATGGAATGTCCTATAAGTATCAATGAAGTCCGTCTTGTTTAATGTATCATTTAAAGCTTGTGTTTCCTTATTTATTTTCATTTTGGATGATCTTTCCATTGATGAAAATGCGGTGTTAAAGTCCCCTGCTGTTATTGTGTTACTGTTCATTTCTGCTTTTATGGCTGTTAGCTTTTGCCTTATCTACTGAGGTGCTCCTATATTGGGTGCATAAATATTTACAATTGTTATATCTTCTTCTTGGATTGATCCCTTGATCATTATGTAATGTCCTTCTTTGTCTCTTGTAATAGTCTTTTTTATTATTATTATTTTTTACAAACCATTGTGTCGAGGGCTGACTTTCAATAGATCGCAGCGAGGGAGCTGCTCTGCTACGTATGAAACCCCGACCCAGAAGCAGGTCATCTACGAATGGTTTAGCACCAGGTTCCCCAATAGTCTTTATTTTAGTCTATTTTGTCTGATATGAAAATTGCTACTCCAGCTTTCTTTTGATTTCCATTTGCATGGAACATCTTTTTCTATCCCCTCACTTTCAATCTGTATGTGTCCCTAGGTCTGAAGTGGGTCTCTTGTAGACAGCATATATATGGGTCTTGTTTTTGTATTCATTCAGCCAGTCTATGTCTTTTGTTTGGAGTATTTAATCCATTTACATTTGAAGTAATTATCAATATGTATGTTCCTATTAACGTTATCTCAATTGTTTTGGGTTTGTTTTTGTGGGTCTTTTCCTGCTATTGTGTTTCCTGCCTAGAGAAGTTCCTTCAGCATTTGTTGTAGAGCTGGTTTGGTGGTGCTGAATTCTCTTAACTTTTGCTTGTCTGTAAAGGTTTTAATTTCTCTGTCGAATCTGAATGAGGTCCTTGCTGGCTAGGGTAATTTTGGTTGTAGGTTTTTCCCTTTCATCACTTTAGATATGTCCTGCCACTCCCTTCTGGCTTGCAGAGTTTCTGCTGAAAGATCAGCTGTTAACCTTATGGGGATTCCCTTGTGTGTTATTTGTTGCTTTTCCCTTGCTGTTTTTAATATTTTTTCTTTGTATTTAATTTTTGATAGTTTGATTAATATGTGTCTTGGCATGTTTCTCCTTGGATTTATCCTGTATTGGACTTTCTGGGATTCCTGGACTTGATTGACTATTTCTTTTCCCATGTTAGGGAAGTTTTTGACTATAATCTCTTCAAATATTTTTTCATTCCCTTTCTTTTTCTCTTCTTCTTCTGGGACCCCTATAATTCGAATGTTGGTGCGTTTAATGTTGTCCCAGGGGTCTCTGAGACTGTACTCAACTCTTTTCATTCTTTTTTCATTATTCTGCTTTGCAGTAGTTATTTCCACTATTTTATCTTCCAGGTCACGTATCCGTTCTTCTGCTTCAGTTATTCTGCTAATGATTCCTTCTAGAGTATTTTTAATTTCATTTATTTTGTTGTTCATCATTGTTTGTTTGCTCTTTAATTCTTCTATGTCCTTGTTAAACGTTTCTTGTATTTTCTCCATTCTATTTCCACGATTTTGGATCATCTTTACTATCATTACTCTGAATTCTTTTTCAGGTAGACTGCCTATTTCCTCTTCATTTGTTTGGTCTGGTGGGTTTTTACCTTGCTTCTTCATCTGCTGCATATTTCTCTGTCTTCTCATTTTGTTTAACCTACTGTGTTTGGTGTCTCCTTTTCACAGGCTGCAGGTTCATAGTTCCTGTTGTTTTTGGTGTCTGCCCCCAGTGGGTGAGATTGGTTCAGTGACTTTGTAGGCTTCTTGGTGTAGGGGACTGGTGCCTGTGTTCTGGTGGGTGGGCCTGGATCTTGTGTTTCTGGTGGGCATGGCTGTGTTTGGTGGTGTGTTTTGGGGTGTCTGTGAATTTAGTATGTTTTTAGGCAGCCTCTCTGCTAATGGGTGGGGTTGTGTTCCTGTTTTGCTAATTGTTTGGCATGGGGTGTCCAGCACTGAAGCTTGCTGGCCATTGGGTGGAGCTGGGTCTTAGTGTTGAGATGGAGGTCTCTGGGAGAGCTCTTGCTGATTGATATTACGTGGGGCTGGGAGGTCTCTGGTGGTCCAGTGTCCTGAACTCTGCTGGCCCACCTCAGAGGCTCAGGCCTGACACCTGGCCAGAGCACCAATACCCTATTAGCCGCATAGCTGTGAAAGTGGCGGTCTCCATTCTGAAGTCAGATTATGAGGGTCTACAATAGCTGTTCAGCTAGAACAGGCTGACTTGGGAGTACTTTGTCTGTGAGACTGTCTCCAGCAGCTGGTGGCTAAAAGAGTAGGTCTCCGCATGTGCTGCCAGTATCTTAAACGTTTATATAGAGGTCTTCACTGGGTTCAGTCACAGATTCGGTACAGATTGTCTCAAGAACGCCTTACTCTCTCAAGGCTGTGTGCTTGAAACAGCCCTAAGGCTGAGGGTCTACAAGCTGCAGAAAGACAAGACCACCCTAGGTGTCCTGGAAGCCATCATTCTTGCCAGGAACCCTGTTCCTGCTGTCGTGGAATCCAGCTTCCCCTGCCACTGCCAGAAGAAGAAGCTGAAGAGTAGTTTTTTATTGTGTGAATAGTATATACCACAACTTCTTTATCCATTCTCCTATTGATGGTCATTTGGGTTGCTTCTAGTTTTAGCTATTATAAATAAGGCTGATATGACCATTTTTGAACAAATCTTTTGATGAACATATGCATTTCTTTTCTTTTCTAGGAGTAGAATTGCTGGGTCATATGGTAGATGAATGTCTAACTTTGTTAGAAACTGCCCAAGTGGTAGGAGGCTGTACAATTCAACGTTCCACCAGCAACACATGAGAGTCCTAATTACTCCCTATCCTTCCCGATACTTAGTAGTATTTGTTAGACTTTTTATTTCTGACCATACTTGTGGGAGTAATATTTTTATGTTTTACAAGGTACCAGTCTGAAAAGTCCCAAGAAAAGTTCTGACTCCACTTTTTTTTTTTTTTTTTTTTGCGGTACGCGGGCCTCTCACTGTTGTGGCCTCTCCCGTTGCGGAGCACAGGCTCCGGACGTGCAGGCTCAGCAGCCATGGCTCACGGACCCAGCCGCTCTGCTGCATGTGGGATCTTCCCGGACCGGGGCATGAACCCGCGTACCCTGCACCGGCAGGTGGACTCTCAACCACTGCACCACCAGGGAAGCCCCTGACTCCACTTTTGATAGTCATCATTCTTTCACCCTTTCCTGCTTCCTTGCCTTAAGACTACCACCTTCATTCTGTATTCTGCCTTATGAGTTAGCGAGGTCAAGGGCCTTTTCCCCAGCTGTTAATGGTTGGAGTGACCTTATTTCCATTTGGAGGCACAGCCCGGAAGAGCAGGACATAGAAATGCCATCCTCTCATAAGCAACGCTGACTCCCTGGAGGCAGACTCTGCATGGGGGCTGGGGCTGCTGGAACTCAACTGGAGCCAAAGGGAGCCTGAGGCAAGAAGGAGCCCCAAAAGCGTTTGGGGAGGGAGATTTTCCTCATGCCCAGAAAAGAGGTTATTCTAGAAAGCAGGAAAAAAGATGTCAGAAAATGCTTTGTGTTATTTTTTATTGATAAAATTATTTTTTTTTAAATATGAGCTGCTTTTTGGTTGAATTCAGCTTGCATTCACTGAGAAGGAAATGTCACCACATATGGAAGGATATTATTGTGCTCTAGTGATTTTTAAGAGTTTACTTATAGGAGTGGAATTTAACTTTGGAATTAAAAAATATTACAGATGATTTTATTGAATTTTCAAGTCAATGAGGAAAATGAGTATTGTCCAGATGCCATTTGCCTAATCTGCTTTTCATGGGAACAATGTTACTTTCTTCTCTACTCTTGGAAGGAGAGCAGGATGTCATTTCTCATGTCCTGAAACATACAAAGGAGGAAAACCACCCTAGAATAGTTTCAACTGGATTGCTGGCATATTTTAATCTTTTCCATTTTAAGCAAAAATATGATCTGGCGTAATTATAATGAGTAAGGTAATCTGGCCTTGAGAAAGCCTCATTACACAAAGTAATCAAATAAAATAGTTTGATATGTTCTCTTTTGGCATGAAAAATATTTTAACCTTTTCCTGATTTATTGCACAAACTACTGGCAATTGAATTACTGGGATTATGAACACTGCCATGTTCTGGTAGTCATTAATATAGGCAATATCTTAAACAGGCTTTATTAAATGAGGGATGGGATGTATGATCATTCTAAATACATTATTTTATCCTAACTCTAGCCAACTGTAAAACAGAAAATGTTAAAATGAATACATATAATATTTTGTCAGAATTTCTGATGTTGCCACGCTGAGGAACAAAACTTCCTCTTTACTTAAGTAAATATACAAAAATGCTAGCTTCTTTTAGTTTAGTAGTAAAGTTCTTGCCAACTTCCCAGCCCACACTGGGTTCATGTTCCACTCGAAAATAAAGGGATATTTAGAAATGCTTGTGAGAATTCTTCGTGTTATCTGGGCAAATGGGTTTACTTTGACATTCTTATTTTGCCAACCCTACTGCCTCTATCTAATGTTAATTTAGCTAGATTGACAGTGCTAGAGTGAGCACAGTTTTGTACTCATCTGCAGCTCTGGTTATAAAAATAATAGACCTGATACACTCATTCAGCGTAATTGTGTCTGGACTGTGTCTCCGGAACGGCCTTGCTTGTGTCGTTAATGTTCCGTGCAGTATAGATGTACTAATCAGAGGTTATTGTTTTAATCATTTCTGCTGGGCTTTTATGCATCCCGTGTTTTTCTTTCAGTGCCTAGGTATTTGCATTAGTCTGTCGAGCACATCCCAAAATTGGTTTAAATTTCATTTATCTCAGCGTGTTCTTGGTCTGGAGCCCCACGTAGTTCCAACATTCACATAGTTTCTACAGCACACCTGGGTGCCCTTTGGGGTCTTATTAGAATCTGTGGATTTCATTTTTTTAAAAAAGGAAAGGGCTGTCTTTTGTATTTGTTTGCTTTCTCCTGAGAATTCCATTATGACTATGGGATTCCAGAATGTTCTGTATGGTATTTATATATAGATGTTATGTCAGCCTGGGAAGAGTTGTCAAACTGTTCCCTTTGGCATTAGGACCATCACATTATCTTGCAAATGAACATGCGTAGGCTTTCACTCACCTCTTTCCTTTATCTCTTTAGAAGGGATCTGTCTTAGCTAAGTTTTTATTATTTTTTTCCACATAAGAGAAAAGAAAGTAAGAAGACTGGCTGTGACAACAAGAATGGCATCTTTGACCTTGCCTACTACAGTTGTGGGACAATATTTATCATATAAGGCCTTATGGTTTCAGGTCACAGTGAAGTTGGCTTGGGTATTAGTTTTAGCCCATACAGGTAAAGAACCATATCCTGACTTCTCTGCTACCATCACTAACCCAAAGAAGCCAACTGCATTTCAAAGTTGGTTCTGAGAACATTGTGCCAAAACACTCAGGTTCACTGTGAGTTCTTGTGGCTGGCATCTTATCTCATTTTGTTCTCCATTTGTGAAACCATGAAGGACTTCAGTTTGTATCCAGCCCATTTTACCAGCTTACTAGAGGTTGCCTACTAGGCAGTTTCTGCCTCAGTGCCTCCCTATTGCTAACCAGGTCGTGATCTGACCCGGAAGGACCCCTAGCGTATTTAGTGCATGAACTTCCTAAGGAAATCAGATTGGCACACCAGGATACACAAATCTGAACTGAGCTGTCATGCTTAGGATCACAAGAGCCTTTGGGACTAAACTGTCTCATCCCCATGCACTCGGGCCGTAGTACGTTACAGAGTCAGAAAACCACTTTCGAACCAGCAGCACTATTTTAATTTGCCTGGGAATGTCGTCTTCCCTTTGTCTCCTAGAAGCAGGGGTTGGCCAGCTGTCTTTACGGTCCAAGTAGTAAATATTTTAGGCTTTCAGGCCATATGATCTCTCTACTCAATTCATTGTAGTGCCAAAGTTGTCATAGACAATACTAAATAGATGAGCAGAGCTGTTTCCCAATAAAATATAAGGAGGAGAAGGAGAAGAAGGCAGAGAAGGAGAAGCGGGGGGAGGAGAGGAGGAGGAAGAGGTGGAGAAGGGAGAGGCGGTCGGAATCGGCATGCTGGCCATAATATGATGATTCCTGTTATTGGGAAGAAGTTTCTAGAGAACTTTCTTCTGAAGCCTTTTCCAATCTTATGATCACACCTTTTGGTGGAAGAGCTTTGTAGCACATGATGGTATTCTAACATTTAAAGTGTCTTATCTCTAACATTTAGATCTTTTTTTTTTTTTTTTTTTTTTGCTGTACACGGGCCTCTCACTGTTGCGGCCTCTCCCGGTGCGGAGCACAGGCTCCGGACGCACAGGCTCAGTGCCCATAGCTCACGGGCCCAGCCGCTCCGCGGCATGTGGGATCCTCCCAGACCGGGGCACGAACCCGTGTCCCCTGCATCGGCAGGCGGACTCTCAACCACTGCGCCACCAGGGAAGCCCCTAACATTTATATTTTAATATGACTGTTATTTGTATGCTCAGCAGTCAAGAGGTTGCAGTTTTTGTCCCTTAGGTATTTGGCCCACAGAACACACCATTACCAGGTCAGTCTGTAGCCTTAGTTCTAGCCCGATGAGCCACACAACAGGCATATTAAGTTGATTGAAGGAAGGGGTTAACATACTTCCTCAATATTTCCTAAAGCAAGAGCAGAACCTTTTATTAAGATAACTAAATGTGATAACATTTGAAAATACATTTTACATGGCATTTTTTTAAAAAGTGTACACATGTAGAAGCATCTTTTAAAGAAATGAACAATCTAATATATCTGGACGACTTTCTACTAATCCTTAACAGTTGCCATTCACTGTTTAACCACATCCTAGTTTTATCTGTAGCTTTGCCTGCAATGTTTCTTTTTTAAAATCTGCATTATTGTCTGGGAGAGAGGCTCTTCCCAGGAGACCTCAAGAAACTCATGTCTTTTGGTAATCAGTAGCCCTTCTGGAAGTTTGCCCCCTACTCTGTCTGCTGTGGTTTTTGTGTACTTGTGCTAGAATAATGCATAATCATTGAAGAATGGTCTGTTGATGATGGCTTGAGGGATGAATGGGCAGAGTCAAACTAGCAGGGCTGCCAGCAACATCAGTGCTAGAAAGCAGATACTGGATGGTGAGTTTACTTCGTACTCTGAGAGCAGTGTCTAGAAGTGACAATAGGTAGAACTAAAACCATGTTGCTTTTAGGGCTGAAGATCAAACAGGGAACTGAGAAGCAGAATTGTGGGACACAGCTGAGAGTGCAACCTGAGTATTGCCCACAGGCCTTTGTCTTTCTCTCTGGAACTCATTCCAACAGGTCATTCCTATAAGTATTAACCCAAGTCCTGTGCTGTCTTAAAGATACCACTTGTCCCCTGATAGAGAAAGTCTTGCTCTGGGTTTTCTAACTTCCTTATCAATTAGGGCACATCTGTAATTCCTTCTGACTCATCTATTTGTGTTAAAAACATAAAGGCATAATTTTTTCCTAACCAAAAGATTAGAACTCTGATTCCTTATTTTCTTTCAGAAGATCTCACTCTTGCATCCTCTTATCAAATGGTTGCCCTGCATTTACAATTATTCATTCTAGAAGCTGAGGTTACCCCGAACAACCAGCAGTTTGTCTAAACTGCTTTGGTTTCAGAGTTCTCTTAAAGGAGAGTTCTCGGAATCAATTTCTCAAGAGCTTTTGTACCCCACACAGCAAAACATATATAAACAACAATTCGAATTTTAAAAGCTTAACAAGGCCTTTCAACAAAGGTTTAAACTGGTTTCATAACATGAGTTATTTTGAGATTAGACAGAATTTTCATTACTAGTTAAAACAGGAGTGTAATTTGCTTTTATAAATTTCTGTGGTTTCATTTAATAAAACTCATCCCTGTGAAAGCAGAGGTGATGCTGTGTTAAATACTTGTAAATGTGTTTCAGGAAACTCTCCACGTATTAACTAAGGCCCGGGAGAATGTATAGCACGCATCCATCCCCCCGACATTGGCATAACTGGATAGTATTTTCCCCTCCAAAGCGCTGGAATACTTTATCACGCCCCAAAGAGCCAAATGGGAGACAATGAAGCTGTTTTGTCATTTGAATTAGGAAAGGTCAAAGGGAAGAGAATGTGATAGTAAACAGAGGGAAGAGTGCTTTGTGAAAATTGTCCATTTTTTTTTCATGTAAGGGAAAATACTTTGTTCCTTTTAACAGATATGGAAATTCAATACTAGAGAATTTTTTGGATGGACTTACAGAGAGAAAAGAAACAATCAGGAATTTTGAAAGCTCCCATTTCCCAAACAAATATGTACTATGTTCTTACTGTTTACAAGGTGTCATTGTAATCTCTTGCATCTATATGATCATTTATAAATATGAATACTTTTTCATAGACATTGATAATAGTCATGACCCTGGTAGTTGCCAGGCCGTGGACTGCTTAACTTATATCATATTTGGGGGAAAAAAAAGAGGTTTGACAGGTTAAAAAAAAGATGTACCCAAAGTTGCACAGCACAGATATGAGGTACAGAGCCTGAACTTGAACCTAGCTTTTCTGTCTCTAGACTTCAGCCATAAGGACTTCTCTGACCATGCACTTCTCTATACTTATCTTACACATAGGATTTACCTACATTTATATTGATAGGTACATTTATCCGCTTGTCATAGTCTGAAGCACATACACACCAATTTATTCAGGCATGGTGGCTACAGTAACACACGAATGGATGAATGGAGAAGTCACTTCCAAGTGCTTAGTTTAAAACACATATAGCACAGAATCATATTCTACCACAGTTTGGAGTTTAAGGCCAAGGGATATTGTTGTATAATCATGCAGACATTAGCTGTCACCAATAATTCTCAATGTTTTATATTCGTACTTTCTCTGAAAAGTATAAAAATATATTTATTTATCCCTGAAGTTAACTTTTTATATACTGCTACAATGATTAATTTTTTTTTAAAATCTTCACTGAAATTTTCTTCTAATTTGGGGTATTTTCTAAGTAATGTTTTAGCTAGACAATAGATATTTGGTTGGCCAAAATGTTCCTTCGGTTTTTAAGTAAAAATAAAAGACACATTTTTCATTTTCACCAAGAACTTTATTGAACAAAATATTCACCCTTTTGTTCCACTACCTTCTGCCATTTTTCAGGCAACTTCATAATTCCATCCTCCCAAAACTTTTTATATTTTAGAGCAAAGAACTGTTCCAGGTGCCTTTTACAGTCTTCCAGGGAATTGACATTTTTTTCCATTGAGAGAATTTTGTAAAGACCAAAATAAATGGAAATCCGAAGGTGCAGTGTCTGATGAATATGGCGGATGAATCAGAACTTCCCAGCCAAGCTGTATCAGTTTTTGCCTGGTCATCAAAGAAACGTGTGGTCTTGCATTATCCTGATGAAAGATTATGTATTTTCTGTTGTCTAATTCCGGACGCTTTTCGTCGAGTGCTGCTTTCAGTTGGTCTAATTGGGAGCAGTACTTATTGGAATGAATCATTTGGTTTTCCAGAAGGAGCTCATAATAGAGGACTCCCTTCCAATCCCACCATATACACAACATCACCTTCTTTGGATGAAGACCGGCCTTTGGCGTGGTTGGTGGTGGTTCATTTCGCTTGCCCCACAATCTCTTTCATTCCACTTTATTGTACAGTATCCACTTTTCATCTCCCATCACAATTTGTTTTAAAAACAAAATGTTTTTGTTACGTTTAAGTAGAGAATCGCATGTGGAAATACGGTCAAGAAAGTTTTTTTCGCTTAACTTATGTGGAACCCAAACATCAGAGCAAGTCACATAACCAAGCAAATGATTCTCAGCGCTTGACTTGCATATTTTGAGTATGTCAGCTGCCTCCCGCATGGCATAATGTTGATTGTTCTCAATTCACGTCTCGATTTGATCGCTATCAACTTCAACGGGTCTGCCTGACCGTGGAGCATCCTCCAGCCAGAAATCTCCAGCACGAAACTTCGCAAACCACTTTTGACACGTTCGATCAGTCATAGCACCTTCTCCATACAGTGTGCAAATCATTTTTTTGCGTTTCAGTTGCGTTTTTACCTTTTTTGAAATAATAAAGCGTAATGTGTCAAAAACATTGCTTTTTTTCTTCCATCTTCAATATTAAAAGTGGCTACACAAAAATTCACCAGTTTTGATAAGTTTTTTTTTTAATGCACGCTGATACGACAGCTGTCGCAATACAGTCTAACAAAATTGTTTTGAATGAAGTTAAAGACAACTAAGCTCTACTAAAGCCATCGTACGGGAAAAAAACGAAGGAACTTTTTTGCCAACCAATAAAATCAAACAAACATCCAAACGGAACTTTCAGTGATGTGAAACTCTTCACAGTAATAAATGTTAAAATCATTCCACTATTTAGAAGATAGTCTTCAGATCAGAGGCTCTCCTGGATACCACCTTAGGACATCTCCCACTGCCTCTAATCTTAAAAGAAAGGAAAATATAGACGAAAACTCTGATCCTTGAGAGACGGATATAGTATATGTATTTATCTGTTTACATCTATTCTACATGTGTCGAGCTTAGACACCTAGGAAAATATAGCGAGACCCTCCATAAATCGAGTCCAGCTTCCTTTTTCCAGGATAGCTGCGCCTGATACACTAAGTACAGAGGATACACCAGGATGGATTCCTACTTATGTTATTTTTAAAGATTTCCAGAGACAGAGATTTCATTGTGTCAATATTTTTTAACATTATTAAACAGCAAGCATATTGCACGCCGTGTCCACTTAGCAATGTCTTAATTTAAGGATACAACTTAGAATGCCAGAGGAGCAGTTATAAAAGAAGGTAGCCATCAGGTCTCCAAAAGTTAGTGTACCTTAACCTTACCTGCCTTAGTAGTTTCTGTGTAAAACACTAAGGAAGGAAAGGTGAATTGCGGGATGGGGGCTGCATTGTGAATTGCAAAAGAGAAATTTAAACATTATTTGCAAACTAAACTCAAAGAACAAATGATTTAACACTTGTTCTGTTTTTGTTTGTTTGTTTGTATTTGTTTTTAAGAAAGTGGACTCTAATTTATTCTTTCCTTGGTGGGGAGATTAAAAAAATTTATACCTTTAATATGTTCTTTTCTTCATATTGGGAACTCAGTTTGTTACTACTCTTGGCAAACTGTTTTCTGAATATGTGGAAAATTGTACCTGCCAGAATGGATTGGTGTTTGCTCTTCTTCAATGAAAGGTGGCTGTGATCAAAAGCTGCCTCTCTCGGGTAGTTCAGCCTGCCAAAGTCTAATGCAACAGAAATGGAAAGGAAAAGGAAAATGAAGGACATATTCAAGAGTGTAACAAATAATTGGAACCTAAGACTCTAAGTCTATTGGCTTCCACAAGAGCTTGGCAGAAATACTGACCGCCCATGTGATTTTTATCTTCGCATCTTTAAGGCAATTACCTTGACATGGAACACAGTAGTGTTGGCTTCCATTGAAAGGCTCTATTTAAACATCTTTTTTCTGAATCACCAAGATAAGGATAGAGCAAATGAAGATGGAAAAAATAATCACTGTATACAAAGCTTCTACCTTCAGTTCTCTAAAACTGTGTTAATGCCTAATTAATGACATTCCTATTGTACAAAAATATCGAGAATGCAAATACAACTTCCCAGCTAATTAGTTCATTATATGGAAGTGACACATGTGAAGTAATAGTTTAATGTGGTCTTCATAAAAGCCAGCAATTGTGGACTTTCCCTTAAAATTTTCAAGTGGGATGAAATTCACTTTTCTCATGACTATTCTAAGTAAAAAGTGCCTTCCTTATTTATGTGTATAATACTACCTTCTTTTAGCAGATATTTACCATTGAAGTAGGGTAGTGAGACTTATGTGAGTAAATTATTACTGACAGCGAAACCCAAGGAATGTCTAGAGGTACGGCCACCAGCAGCTGCGAGAGTCTGGACTGTTCCTCTCTCTTCTTAAACATGACTCGAGCAGTTGATGTACGAATAGTGGTGGAAGAAATGTCCTTTTACGTTTCCAAAAACAAAAACTCAGCCATTCACACCTCTTCAGCTAGAACAACAGCATGTCAAATAGTGTATTCTCAGATTTAAGCTATAAAATAATGGTGGAGCCTGAGAGAGAGGAGAGGAAACTAAGGAGGGACTTCGTGGGATTGGTTGGAAGAGATTCAATTCTCTATTTCTTTGATTTAAGGATTATCAGTTTTAAGGAGTGCAGTTAGGAATAATAAAGCTTTTCAGGAAAAATAGGACTACATTAAATGTACAGTTTTAAAAAACTGACAACAACGTACAATATCTCGCCCTTTTGTAGTCAGAATCAAAGTCTCTCCGAGTCTAAAGATGGCGCTGGATACCTTTTGGTCCTGAGCAGTGAGGCCTCATGTCGGGGTGAGAGGCCGCTTTGTGTAACCTGTGCTCCTTATTTTGACGAGTCGCTAAGGATGCACCTTCAGGGTTGACAGTATGATTATGAGGCATATTGAATATAGGCTTTCCTCTGTATTTCCAGTTGGGCTAAGTTTTGAGGTTTTTTTCCTTTTAAAAGAATTTTAATATTTCTAAAAGTCATACAGCTTCTTTTGAAATTCTAAGGACGCTTTGGACAAATTGTTCAGTACCTGAGTAGAGGCCTCCATGACACATGTTTGGTGACACCCGTCTTCACTAACCCTGAACACTCTAGTCTGAGCATCTGGCGACTTCTACTGCCTTTCATTGCTTTGCCTCACACGTGAAAATCAGTCTTCTGTGTACATAGAAACTTATAAAGAATTTTAATCAAAATTAGGGGCTCACATTTAAAATTTAGTGATCTATATCGATACCAATGTAAATAACTTAACCAAAGTGTAAAATGAAATCCCAGAGACCATTTGTGTATGAAGACGTTTGTACACAGACAAACAGTGACAACTAATATATGGCACGATTTGTTTCTTTGCCTGGAATTTGGCAAGTATCTTCTGGAATGTATCAATAACAAGGTGCATTCCAATTACCAAAATGCTAAAATATAATCAAGGAAATTTGGTGTTTATCTGTTGAATTTTATAGTGGCAGAAATAGGAGATATAAAAAAAATCAGAAAAGTAGTATTTAAGTAGCTTCTTGGTTCCTGATTTACCTTAGATAGTCCAGTTTCCACCCATTGTCCTGCCATAATTATTGATCTTTCACTCTCAAAGCTCTCGTCGGTTCAGATGATCATTTATATGGCTGTTTTACTTATTAGGCACTCTTGCTGGTGACACTAACAGTAAAAAGTCTCAAGAGAACTGAATAGTTTGGTATACAATATACCTTTGAATACACGTAATAAATTCATACGATCCTCTGAAAAGCCCTGTTAAATTGGTCTTTGTTGAAGGGGATACGAAGCTCAGGGAGATTAAATGGCCTGCCAAATTCATTCAGCTGTTATGTTACAGAAGCAAGACTGCAATCCAGATGTCCAGGGCAAACGAATTCTAGTGAGTTTAATAATAATAATAACAGGAGGAACGATCACCATCATCATCATCATCGTCACCATCATCACCTTAATGGTGAAGCTACCACTTACCCAACAGAGGTTCATGGCCATTGTTTTGTTCCATGCACCACTTTGGCAGTCTGGTAAAGCCTATGGACATCTTCTCAAATAATATTTTTGAATGCATAAAATAAAATGCATAGTATTACAAGGATATGAATTCTATTAAAATGCAGTTATCAAATTTTTTTAAATAAATACATGATATTGGTATGTTTTCTAAATGCATAAAATAATAAGATCTTGCAGTATTATCTATTACTGTAATTTCAAAGTAGTGATGAACATAAAGATTATTTTGAGATTTCTACAATAAGTCTAATATGATATGAAAATATGTGTGATTTCTATTGGTGACAAAGTGACAGGTTCTGCTAATACTACTGTGGTTTGTTACTTACATCCATAATTGAAGGAAATTCTAAACTTCGGTTAGAGGATATTGAAAGTAAAGATGTAATTTTTTCCCACTCAGGTTCACCGACTGCCTCCAAATTTATGAACCGCCAAGGGGTGCCCAGTTAAGAACTCCTGCTTTCAATAAACTGGCAAAATAACTATTGTTATCCCCACCTTACAAATGAATAAACTGAGGCCCAGGGTATTAAGTAGCTTGCCTAATATTTTTCACCTAATGGCCGAGAAGGGCATCAAGTGATATTAGCATCTGTGCGTCACCTCCTCTAACTTCCCAGTGGCAATCACCATTGAAGTGGGAATCGTAGCATCCACTCCACTCTGAGACAGATGACCCTGTAAGGATTATTACCCTAATCACTTGTATCTCCTTCAAACACTAATGATACCCTTGATGAAGATTGCAGATAACCAAAGAGAAATCTGGGGTGAGGTCTGTGTGCCTGACTAACGCTTTAGGTTCAACTTGCCTCAAGCGTTTCTAGTGTTTGGTCTCCCCTAAGTGGTCCTCAGGTGGCTTTTCAGAATGATCGTTATTTCCAACGTGTTTGATGCTATTTTCTACTGTAGCCATTTTCCTCTTCTACCTTTAGGTGATTTCTGCTGTTGCTTATTAATATTCTCAGATGAGGGAAATTGTTTTTCTCCACCTCCGCTATCTCAATATACATACCTATTTGGATTTTTTTCTGTAACTGCTCTAATTCCTTAGCCTCTTTTTATCTAAACTATACCTATTAAATTAGCTTAACTCTTCTCAAAGCTAAATTGCCTCATTTGTTTATTATTTTTCCTTCATTTTGTCTGAACGCTTTAACGCTTACAAAGTATGCAAAGCCATTGTTAAAGCTCTAAGTAGTCCCAGGATGCATGTATTAGTTTCTGTAATTAAGTCTTAGTGATGACACCACGTCTTATTTGCCTCACATTGTACTAACTCTAGCGTAACAAACCTTAAGGTTTCTTTTCAAAATTATTTAATATTTGAAAAAATCGATGTATATGACCCCTTGGCAGTTCAGTTGTTAATTGCTCATCCTTTCTCCTCCTGTTAATGGTGACCATTTTATTTTGGCAAATCTTGCATATTAGGGTTTCTCATCTCTGATAGAAATGACCATGACCATGACATAGGGATGCTACATAAGGATGTCTTCCAGCGCTGTTTTCACCTGAAAAGGAGATTCCTTTTGCCACACAGCTTTGAGAATAAGAGTATCTTAGTATTTCACTACTGAAGGAATTTTAGAAGTTTCACTTGTATTTAGGTAACTGAAGGGCATTTTTGATTGCTATCACTTTATACAGCCTTCTAGGAAGGATTTATTTTTAGCACATATAATGGATGTTGCAAAAACTTGTATATTTGAAGAGCTTTATAAAATATACACTAAAGATTCAGCTTTCACCTTTAGTTGTTGAAACTTATGCTTTCTTGAGAAGATTTTTTTAAAAAAAGACATATTCTGAAAAACTGATGTTGCCTTTTACCACCAGCACTAGCAACCATCTCATCGTTGTTATCTTCACCACCACCGTCACCCAAAATAGCATCTAGAGGTGTGCTTACAGGGTTTATACATGCATACATACACACATATGTGTTTAAACACATACATACACGTATTTATTCATTCACCCAGCACGTGTTTGTTGAGGGCCTTCTAAGTTCCAGGCACTGTTTTAAACTCTGCCCACCTCTTACTTCCATTCTTGTGCATCAAGGCTGATGATGTGGATAAACAAATAAAATGATATGAGAACAGCTGAAGAGAAAAACAAGACAGGGGACACAGATAGGGTATATGTGGAGGGAGTGTTTGAATTTTTGTTGGCGGGGGGCAAAAAAGACTTCACTGCAGAAGGGTTTGAGTAAAGGTCTGAAGAAGATAAAGAAGTAGCTCTGTGGGTATCTGGAAGAGAACATTCTAGGGAAGGTGCTGATGGAGTGTAGGGGACATTCTGGGAACAGCGAGGAAGCCAGAGTACCTGAACTGGTGCAGGGAAGGGATTGTAGTAGCAGGACAGAGGAGCCCAGATCATGTCAGGTCTCATGGGCCATATTCTCTGAGTGAGATTAGAACTCTTGGAGGCTGTTGAGCAGAGAACTAACCTGATCTGAATTAATAGTCTAAGACGATTGCTCTGGAAGCCAGTTTGAGGATAGACTGAAGGAGGACTAGAACCGAACAAGGCTGAATAATCCAGGTGAGAGATTATGGTAACTTGTGCCAGGATGGTAGCAGTGGATGAAAAGTTGTCAGCCTCCGGATATATGTTAAGGAAGGAGCCAAGAGGATCTGATGATGGATTGTATATACAGTGTGAGAGAAAGAAAAGAGCCAAGTGTGACCCCACAGTTTGAGGCCTGAGCAAGTCGAATGGGAGGAGTTGGGTAGAGGGGTGTGAGGAGGGGGTCAGGAGCTCAGTTTTGGACATGTCAAGTTTGAGATATTGGGCATCCATGTCGAGAGGTCAAGTACACAGCTTGGGGAAAACAAAAAAAGACTAGAGTTTAGGGGAGAGGTCTAAAGATAGCCATGGTCATGGATTTTTCTCCATAGAAATGTTCCATCTATATCGACAATACTACTTTCCTTCTCTCGACACCTCTGCCTCCCGTCCAGTGGAAGCTCGGCTTCTGCACTTTCAACACTGGCATTGCTATTTTTGCTCTCCAGGGGATATAAGATCCTCTGGTTCCCAGGGTTAACATTCTCCACAGGTGTCCTCCATCCCATCCTCATGGGACTCATTGGGAGTCACTATCTCTGGGCTGTTCTTTCCCTACTCCTGATTCAGTCTCCATCTCTCCTCTCCTTCCCCCATGGCCATTGTAGCCCCTAAGGGGATTGGATGCACCACCACTCCATTCAATAAGTCAGTTGATTTTGTTTGATTGGAATGGTTTTGTTCAGCCTTCTTTGAGGTTCAATTCAATATTCTATAGACAACTTGAGGCCACTTTAATCATAACGCCAAATAACTAGTAACTCTTGCCCCCAGATTCTTCCTGGCCAAGATCATTTCTTCCATTCTTTTGGTGAAATTCAAAAGAATTCTGTCTAGAAATTCAACTGAGCAAGTACTTGGGCATTTCATCAGATCCTAAGGTGCTTCTTGAGAATGTTTTTGGCTCTGCTCATAGATATTCTCCTAAGCCCATGTCAGCAGAGAAGGGATGATTCAACACATGGGCAAGATTACAACCAGACTCTTTAATTTTTTTAATTATAAAATTCCAACTTGCCCACATATCCAAATTATATATAAACATGTGAATCTTCTTTGAATCAATAATATAGACTATTCACTCATTCAACAAATATTTATTGAGCCCTGTTACATATTCTTGGTGTTGTTTCAGGGAGTTCCCTGTCATCAGGGAGCCTACATGCTTCCAAATATCACATAGGCCATACTTATACTAAAAACGTGTTTATTGTTTATCTAAACTTCAAATTTAACTGAGTATCCTGCATTTTATCTGGTCACTGAGGTCATGTGACAGCTTGGCTGGGATGGATGGTCAAAGATGGCCCAACTTATGGAAGCTGGGGCAGACTGTCATCTGGGCTGCTCTCCCCATGTGGTACCTCAACTAGCCCAGGCTTCTTGACATGTCAGTCTTAGGGCAGCAAAAGGTCAAGGTGGCACCTGTAAGGCTTCTTTTGGTTCGTGCTCTGAAGTTGCAAGTGGTTGCTTCTGCCAGAGTCTATTGGTCAAATAAAGGCACAGGGCTGGCCTACATTCAGAGGGTGGGGAAAGAGATTGCACCTCTTGATGAAAGGAGTGGCAAATTCACATTGGAAAAGGGAATATATACAGGGAAGGGAAGGATTTATAGCCATTAAACAATCGATCACAAGTAGTAAACACAGCAGAGAAGTCTCTGCCATCAGGGACCAAACACTATTCTAAGAAGAGACAGACAATAAAGATAAACATTCATTGTTTATACAAAGGAGAAAAAGAAAGCATAATCAGGGGGTTAGGGAGTGTCATCAGGAGTATTAGGGGAGGTCTTCTTTTATATAAGGTGGGCAGGAAGACTTCCCCAAGAAGAGGACATTCAGCAGAGCCCAAAAGGAAGTGAGAAATATCCAGAGGAACGGGGTAACAGCCAGAGGAAGGAACAAGTTCATAAGCTTCAGAACCCAAGCATTATTGAGGAACTGAAGGTGGCCGAAACAATGAAAGTGAAGTGGAGAGTAGTAGGAGATGAGGTCAGAGGAGTTATGGAAGGTCAGGCTCAATCTACATCTAGGGCCTTGTAGGCAAATATAAGGGCTTTGCCTGTTAGCTTGTGTGAGCTAGAAGCCACATGCAGAGTTCCAGAAGAGGAGTAGCATCATTTGACTTAGATTTTTTTTAACAGGGTTACTCTGGCTTCTGTATAGGGAATACACTGAAGAGTGGCAAGGGTTGAAATGGTTGTGAAGCTATTTGCAGTACTCTAGGTGAGGGGCAATAGTGGCTCGAACTGGGTGAGAATAGTGGAGCTGGTGAGTTGTTGTTGAACAACAGGTCTATTTTGAAAATAAAGCCAACAGGATTTGCTGATAGATTGCATTTGGGGTGTAAAAGCAAGAGAGAAGCCAAGAATTTGAGAGGAGTCAAAATGTTTAGACTCAGCAACTAGAAGAATGGATTTGCTGTTTACTGGGTTGGGCCCTCCTTATAAGAGGGAGGCAAGAACAGCAAAGGCAGAAGAAGGCCACGTGATGACAGAAGCAGGAGGAGAAAAGGCAATGAGATGAGGGGCCATGAGCCAAAGAATAGAGGAAGCTTCTAAAGCTGGAAATGGCAAGGAAATGGATTCCCCCTTAGAGCCTCCAGAAGGAACCGGCCCTGCCAACACCTTGATTTTAGCCCTATAAGACTCATGTCAGACTTATGACATCCAGAACTGTAAAATAATAAATTTATGTTGTTTTAAGCCACCAAATTTGTGGTAATTTGTTACAGCAGCAATAGGAAACTAATACATGATTAGACCTTTAAATAGAGATGCTGAGTAGCTGTTCATTATGAGTCTGAACTTGAGGAGAACTTGATGTTCTGTTCATTATGAGTCTGAACTTGATGTGAATTGGAGCTCATCACAATACAGGTTTATTTAAAACCATAAAGCCGGATGAGAGCACCTGGCCAAGATCATTTCTTCCATTCTTTTGGTGAAATTCAAAAGAATTCTGTCTAGAAATTCAACTGAGCAAGAACTTGGGCATTTCAAGTACTTGGGTGAGGATAGAGAAATGAAAAACCTTTTGACCACCCCAACATCTAAAGATCAGGAGAGTGAGAAAACCAGCCAACAAATGAGAAGCCATATCCAGTGATGCATGAGGAGACCAGAGAGTCTACGGTCCCAGTAGCCAAGGGAAGAAAGTATTGGCAGGAGTAAGCAAGTGACAAATTCAGCTCCATCAGATATTCACAATTTAGTGCTAAGTGATCTCAATCTTGAATTTTTCGCTAACTTCTACAAAAATTCTATGAGAGACAATTGATATTTGAGAGTGGGATAGAAAAAGGAGGCACCAGTAATAATTATACCAAGACAAAGGATGTAAATTGGGACTGCCCAGGGCAAACAGGAATGTACGGTCCCCCTGTTTGGCTTCTGTCTCAATAACTGTTAAATAAATACAGTTTACTTCCTAAAGAAACATCTTTACTGAAATATGACTTAATATTTTGCTTTTGGCTTTAATTGAGGATCAATATTTAGGAAATAGTGTTAGGAAAGATATTTCTGCCTCTTTTATTAAACTGTTATTGGAGACTCTGTTCTTTATTATGTTCAATGTTCCTCATAGAAAGAACCATGTGGTAATTCCTCTTAGAATGGAATGCTGGAAAAACTGTTGCTTTTTTCGAGGAGCTGGTGGTATCCTTTCTTTTCCTAGATACTGAGAGCTTCATAGTACATCGTTCTTCCCTCTTACCTTGGTAGCACGAACTAGAACTGTTATATCTTCAAGTTGCGGTTATGGTATCATGTCAGATTTTCCCAGCTGTGACTTTCTTTCTCCTCAAATATTTCTTGAGTACCCACTATGTGCTGAGCTTTGCTATTTAAGCTACAGGTATGGCAGAGGTCCACACAGATTTGATCCCTGCCTTCATGGCATTTTCTTGGTTCTCAAGAGTTTCCATACTTTTAAAATATGGTGTTAGTATCTTATAGGAAGCCTTGAATTCTTTCAAGAGCAAAGTAGGTATAAAAGACATATAGAATAAAGCGCAACAGTGCAGTATATTATTCAGATAGGGGTGTGGCGTGTTAGGAATGGAAGGCGAGGGGAGAGGTAGAGCATGAAGCCTTGAGTAGAACCAGAGCCTTGAAGCTCCTCACGTTTTTCATGAGGTTTCAGACCCACTATTGTGCTTTTGAGAGAAAAGAAGGCACGTTTAAGGAAATAAAATGATTTCTAAAGCTGCATCTAGCATCTTTACTAAGAGTAGTAAAGAGTGCTTGATCAAGTAAAGCATTTGAGGATATTGTCATAATCCAAAAATGCTCTAGGTGCTGTCTACTGGCTATAGAGAAAAGAGAATTAATGATTAATTGTGTTGTAATATGATATGCCCTAGGATTGAGTGAATATTTCAGTTCCAGATTATAAAGCAGCCTATTTTTGCAGGACGAGAAAATAAGTACTATATTTTTAAAAGAAATAAGCTGTCTGCTCCTAAGAAGAGGAACTCCTTTCAGTTATGACCTTGGCTAGGGATTTAAGGCTGCTGTAGTCTTCCCAGTCAAGAGAAGGGGATTGATTAGAAGTCAACCAGAAAGCACTGTCCTGGCTGGTAAGACCCCACCATCAAAAACAAGAAACATATCTTTATGTTTATTAAGCATGCAACAGTGTCAAAGAAGAAAGGTCAAACAAAGGAAGGGATCCTCTTTTAGACAGTTTAGTTCTTACACTTTGATAGCAGCATGATGAGTACAAGAGGAGACAGGGGGATACCATGCGACGGAGGAGGTTGAGAGGGATAGAGAATGATAAAGGCAGAGACAGCTGCTTTCACAAAGCCAGCTGCGTTGGAGATGTCTCTTCTACAACTGCTTATTGAAATGTATATGAAACTAGTAACATGAAACACTTGGGCAATATATTGTGTTAAAGGAATCAAAATTTAATTGTGGAGACTTTGAGTCCCACTGATTCCAACTATTGATTATGTTGCTTCAACGTGCAGGAATAAAATTAAAAGCTGAGCTTGACAGCAAGCTGCCATGTAAACCATTTTTTAAGTCTGTCTACCAAATACCCTGGATATTGGATTGTTTTTATTCCTAAAAGAAATGTAAATACAGTCACAGTTCCTGTATAATATACATAAAATTTAGCCTAGGTATATTATTTCTTTTAGCCTAGGTTTATGCCATATTTTCAGCCTTCTGACTCACTATTGTTACCATAGTGACATTTACAGAGGGATCGTGTGTTTTCCATAAGTTTAAGGGGTAGCCACGGACCTTAAGTAGCTCAAGAGGAGAATTCACTGAGATCTAGAGTGCTTCAAACAACGCTGTGAAAATTGGATTGCCTGAAAACACAGGTTTGTCTCCCAAGAGAAACCTTCTGTGCACACGCAGAGAATGATAGGGCTGGAAAGGGATCTCCGGAAGCCATTTATTTGGTCCCATCTCCCGGCAGCATAGTGACTAAACCACAATAGGTGTCTGTGATTTTCGTACTAATGTAACTTACCCAAGACTGCCTGTTCCCCCAAGCCACAGCCAGCTTAGCTGTCAAACAAAAATAACTTATGGCACTCCACCTCGTCATCATCCCTTTCCTGGCCCTCCCCTGGGTCCCCAGGGCTGTTCAAAATGGAATGCTGGGGCTTCCCTGGTGGTGCAGTGGTTGAGAGTCCGCCTGCCGATGCAGGGGACGCGGGTTCGTGCCCCGGTCCGGGAAGATCCCACATCCCACGGAGAGGCTGGGCGTGTGAGCCATGGCCGCTGAGCCTGCGTGTCCAGAGCCTGTGCTCTGCAACGGGAGAGACCACAACAGTGAGAGACCCGCGTACCGCAAAAAAAAAAAAAAAACAAACTTAATGCTGGAGACTGCCAGAAATAAAAGTGTGAACCTCGGGGTAGACCTGACCAGAAAGTAAAACCTATTCTTGGTTTTACACAGCAGGGAGAAACCTCTTTACCTATATCCCATCATGACAGGGATTTGAGCTAAAGCTCCGTGAAGCAGCCCCGCTCCAGTTACACCCTTTGAAATGGGAATTCCAGGGTCACGGGCAGCACTGGAGAAGATGATTATAGCAACTCAGCACATGGTCTCATAGGATGATTTCCTTTTGAGAACTCGTTTGTGAGCCTACCACCTGACCAAATAGCATCACCACCATCGTCTGTAAAATATTAACATTTACCGGAGCGGGGAAAATGGTACCGAGACTGATTGCCCTGTGTCGGGGGCGGAGTGGGCGGGAACCGTTTACTTCTTTGAAGATTGAACTGAGGAGGCTACGTGATTAATTCGAATAATTAGGAGTCTCTTTTCCTTGTCAGTTGATTTTGGGGATTGCAATTTTAGTTCAAAACCAAAGACAGGTTACCTAGGTTATGAGAAAATAAAAGCTTTGAAACAAGAAGCTGCATTTGGGAGGAAAGGAAATGTTGAACTTGGGTCTATATTTCCGAAGAAGAATTATCTGGAATTTTATAAAAGCAAAGAACACAGACATCATCCCTGTGTTTATATGAGGAAGTAAGCATTTGAAAACATGCAATACGTATTTTAAACATTGTTCTACTTTCTAATCTTGCATTGCTCCCAAGGATTGCTAATGGTTACCAAATTGTTCTTTGGCAGCGTAAGCTGACGCTTAAAAAAAAGAAAAAAGGCAAAGAGGTGATAGGATGTGATTCTAGCACAGGACAAAGTTATGAATCCTCAACCCTGAGCAGATATTAACTAATCCAGCAATCCCAACCTGGAGGATAGCCAGGAGCATTTCTCTGCATCACATTATGTCCGTTACATGGCAATGAAGGACAGTTTCCATGGCTCCTAATAAAGAGATGTTTCTCTTTATGAAGAGAGCAGAGTGAAGGGTTAATAAAGCATTCAATCTCTAGAAGTAGGTTTCTCCCTACATCCTATAACCAGGAGGATGGATATCTTGTTTTGTGTGCTGAGGTGGGTTGAATGAAACCAGCATGGCTCTGCTCTGCCTTCACTAGCTATAATCAGCTTTTCAAATCTACACTATGTCCCCAGTGACTGATGGCACAGTGAGGAACATGTTTGTGACCACACATTCCTGAGAAGCAGCAGTTCTAACAGCCCAGTGACCCGACTTATTCATTCCTGTTTCTTTGTGCAGAGACATTTTGTTTTCCAAGCTCTTTGGCCATGTGCTAACGATTAGACAATGACTCCATAAATGAGGAGAAAAAACGGTGTCATGGACGGTGGGTGGTTTGTTTTCTTAGTTCTTTATTGAAAACATATGGAGATGTTTATATATAAATAGACAACAATAGACTGCTGCCATCATGTTAGCAGCAGCTAATAAAATTCTACATGAATAGAGATCAAACTTGTGTCTGCCTACTCCAGAATTCTGGTTTGCTGAGATCTGCATATCCTATCTAATTTGGGTTGAAAAGATGTTTTATTGTTTTACTTTTTATTCCTAGTTGGAAGGAAATGGTGGACCAAGGGTATTGTCCTTGTTTTTGTTTTTGTTTCATTCTTCTCTTTGCTTAATCAAATTACTTCGTTAGCAGGGACAATAAATTCTGTCCAATCAGATCTTGTATTGTGATCACGCAAAAATATTTTAAACTCCATACATCTGTTTCACTACAGTCTTTGTATTTTTGAATTAGAAGTGAGGACTTGTGGCCTGACAGCTGGAAACAAGCAGCAGCAGACAGGGCAGTGGAGGGATTGAGAACACAGGCTTGGGGAGGCAGACCTCCGGGTTTGAATTCTGGTAACCACTCACTAGCTAGGTAACCTGGGGAAAGTTAGTTAACCTGACTAAACCTCAGTTGCTTCATCTGTGAGATGAGAAATGTGGCACTCATAGAATGATTGGGAGCATTACATGGGATAAGCTGTAAAGCCTTTCATACAGTGTCTGGCATGTAGGAAGCACTGCAAAAAAGCTACATATTATCATTGTAAGCAGCTGACAGAATGGTTTATATGGAGGCCATCCTTGAAAATCTGAGAGGTACTGATGTTTAGTGGTAAGACCAGTAACAGCAACTATTGATCAAGTGCTCGTTATACGTTGGGGTCTGCATTGAACTCTTTCTTACAACTCTATGAACTGGGTACCAGTATTATCCCCATTTCATGGCAGAAGAAACTGAGGGGTTACACAGACTGCCCAGAGTCACAGAGCCCATGATTGGTTAATCTGATGCGCAAACCCAGTCTGAATAATCCCAGAGTGCATACTTGTTACCACTCTGCTAAAAAGGCTGCCACACAGACAGCGTCTGGCACCTTTGAAACCTCCTTTATTTACACTATTCTCAACATTCCCATTAACATCCTGGCATTGCACGGTACCATTCACAAACTGTGGGGTGCCCTGTCCCAGGGACATCTGTTCATTTGCAGTGGAAGAGGGTCAAGAAGGCTTTAATGCATATTTTGTTAGGAGCCCTGACAAGTTCAACTCGCACACCACTTTCACTTTTGGTCTACAAATGTCTTTTCTTTGAAGACCCTCAAAGCTCCATGTGCCCAGGCTCATTGTTCAAGCCTGGAAAAGAGCATCTGTCCCAGCCTACAGATGGAGAAGCCAGAGGCCAAGGTGACATGACTTGGGGACAGAGGGAGAGGCCAGTCACTCCCCTCAGCAGCCTAGCACGTCCGTTGCTGAGTCAGGAATGGAGTCGAGTGGGTCCAGGGCTGTGTCCATCTCACCAGGCTGACGGCCAAACTACTGACTAGCTCTACCTTTAACTAAATTGTATATAGTTAGGAGCAAATTGCCTGATTTTCTTGTTGGAAGGATGGGATCTTCCAGAAATATGGGAATCCTCACATACATTACCCAACTGTTTTTATTTGCAGATATATTATGTTATTTCTTTTCTCGTTTTTACAGGACAGGGAGAGAATTTGGGGCGGGGGGCAGCAGGGCACATAAGGGGACAGGGTTAGGACTGCCAAATTCATGTCAACTTGCTCACGTAGCACCAATGTGCTCGTTGAACGAGCCCTGAATGTAAGACATTAATGCAAATATTTTGCATGTCATTAACTCTAACGATGCTACCGCCATACAGTAGCCACAGCTGAAAGCAGAGGTGGTACGTTTGATCATAAATGCCTTGGGTCTTTCTCTGATAATCACCATGAAGACAGAAATTCCTTAGAAGTGAAAGTGGAAATATGAACAGACTTCTGCTTTGTTAACCTTCTCATCATCATCAACAACAACAAAATGATATCCCAGGGCCATGAAGTTCAGTCCTTTAAAGGTTGGCAACGTCCTCCTTTAGAAACGAAGGGTCCTGTTCTTGCCCTTGTAACAGCAGTACCCTTCCATGGCAACAGTTAGGAAGTCATTGTACAAACATATCTGTTCTACAGAAAAAAAAAATGTATGCAACCCTGAAATTGTTATGTTGTAAGTGAAAAACCATTCTAATTCAAAACAAGCATGGCCTACTACTTCCTCCCTCCCATGCTAGTGGTGACAGGGTGGAGTTTTGGAAAGCACAGAATTTCAGACCCAGCTCTCTCATTTGCCAACTGTGTGACTTTGAGCAAATCACTTGACTTCTCTGATCCTCAGTTCCTTTTCTATAAAACAGCATCAACCATAAAACTTCTCCGTCTACTTTATGGATTATGGAAGAAGATCAAAGGAGATTGCAAATATGAAAGCTCTCTGAAAGCACTGTAAAAATATTATTATTGATTTTTACTAGGTGAATAATGAGGATGACAGCTTGGGAATAACTCAACCGAGGTAGTATATGGTCAGTCTGGAAGAAGTGAATGGGTCCTGGGAAATAGCTGGCCAGGCCAGTTTGAAGGACCTTAAACTTGCAAGTCTTAGGGCAGTGTGGCAATTTAGCTGTGCAATCTGGTGAGAGGCTCTTATATTCTAAGCTCTTGCTGTGACAATACTGGCTACGTGGAATCACTGTGTGCTTTCTTACCAGACTTTATCTGGAAAAAGTTTACACACTAGTGGCCTGGCAGAGTTGCCGGGGTTTAGATGCTACAGCTGTACCCCAGAGAGATCAGCATTTCAAGTGTTGTTCTATTACCTCCCTCCCTGGGGATTCAACAGATGGAACAACAATGGAATCAGAAACCCAAGACAGACCTGTCAGTTTGATGCCTTTAAGCCTTCACAGAATTCACGATTAAAATAAGATAGAATATCCATCTAGGGGGAAGAGGTGCAGAGAAATAGGCCCACAGGTTACACCTTTTTTTGTCTAAGCACGGCTAATACTATCCGGAGGTCCCCACCATATAAAAGGAATTGTATCTGGTGCAAGGTAGGCTCTTAAGAAAATTGGTTGAAAGAATATTATTGCTAGTAGCAATAATTGAGTAATTTTTATATGGAGTTTTATATTTATTTTCATTGAATTTTAAAAAAAACCTTCCAAGTCAACTCAAATTCGGCAGATTCCAAGATGAGTCATCTTGCATCTCAGAACTGTTAGGTAATATGCAGACTGGATCCTAAGTCAAGCAGAGCAACATGTGCTTTGGCAACAACTGGTGAGGAGATAAAAGTATTTGGTTATTGTTTTTTTGATAACTTCCAAAGAGAAAGCAGAGAAGCAACAAATATGACCCAAACACTTCTCTCTTTTGTTAAGGCAAATATTTCCAACTACAGCCTCGTGATGGAGTCTGACCTGGGGACCTTCTTACCCTCTGGGCTGCAGTTCACTGGCAGTGACAAGGCCAGGGCCATCGTGGAGGAGGTCATGTGCCTGCTGGAGCCCATCAATGTCACACAGGTCTTTAGAGCTGGAGAAGGGACAGACATTAACTTCTGGATCCAAGCCGGAGTACCTGGTAAGAGCAATAGATGAAGTTGGGGTTCTTTACTGCTACCAATTTAAACTAAAATTTCTGTTCTGACGTGCCACAGTAGATACTTGTAGGTCATTTAAAATATGGAAACCCTTAGGGCTTCCCTGGTGGCGCAGTGGTTGAGAGTCCGCCTGCCGATGCAGGGGACACGGGTTCGTGCCCTGGTCCGGGAAGATCCCACATGCCGCAGAGCAGCTGGGTCCGTGAGCCATAGCCGCTGAGCCTGCGCGTCCGGAGCCTGTGCTCCACAACGGGAGAGTCCACAACAGTGAGAGGCCCGTGTACAGCAAAAAAAAAAAAAAAAAATGTATATATATATAAACCCTTAGCTTTGTCCACAAGGTATAATCTGATGATTTCCAATATTGGGATAATAATGCTCCTTTTATTTATTTACCCATCTGTCTTCTCTTTCTGAAGTATAAGTTCCTCACCCCAAGAGATTCTGATTTAATGACTCTGGGATTGTGCCTAGAAACTGTTTTGTTTTTTGTTTTAAGCAGGTGTCTGGTAATTGTAGCACAAATGATCTCCTGACCAAAATTTATGAAATAGAGTAGAAGGCAATTATTAATACTAATATCCTTCTAGTTCTAGTCCTATGCTGCAGAAAGTTCTCTGACCCAAATAATTCCCTACCCAAATCCATGATATCTGAAATTTTACCATTAGAGATTTATTCTTTGAGGTTGGGTACTTCTTGCTAATCATATTTTCCTAATGCAGAGACTACTTTAAGAGGTTGGACATAAACTAATTTACCCTGATCAGTGATTCATCAGGTTGATATTTTTAAGACAAGTACTGGGCAGGGATGAAATTATGTAATAGGAATAGGCCTGGCGGTTACAGGACTAGAAAGGAGAGCAGTCCTAAAGAAGACAAACAGTACTTCACAAATTTGCCCTAGACTGGCCATGAGAAAGGGTTATTGTTGATATTAGACCTCTATGACCTGGGGTTGTTCCCTTAACACCATCATCTCCATAATCAAAAACACTGTTAAAGAATCTATTTGCAAATTATTCTGTACTTGTATTATGCAAACAGGAAGTCCAGCTTTTGAATAGTTTTAAAATTATGGTTTCCAGAACCATTTCTATGGCTACAAAACATTTCACAGGTTTAAAAAAAAGTCTCTCTAGATCCACCCCACTCCAGCCTTTTTTTTTTTAAGCCTGCAAAGTAGACTTTACCAATAGCATACTATATGGATTTAAACTTTTTAAAAAGCTCATTCTTTAGATATTATAGATTAAGGCATATTTTAGATGTTAAGGTTGCTAATAATCTTACATAACTAAAAACAGAAGGAGCTATTCTTTATTCTAAGACAAGAAACTAAATTCTCTCCAATGATTTGTGTATATTTTAACCATATTGTGAAATATCTTAAAACAACATTTCCATTTTCAGTGGGTCATCTAGACAGACACAAGACTCTCTACATATATGTTTTTAATCATGATCAAGGTCTAGGGGAAGGGAGTTTGCCCTTTAAGTCCTATAGAACGATTTTGTTTGAATTTTAGATTTTTCCTGACCCTTAACTTTTTCAATAAGAATCTTGGTAAAATTTCAGAAAAGCTAAGTCAGTTTGCTGGGGATAGAGGTGAGGAAAAGACTGATGGATTGTGGGTGAATTCGAGTGAAGACCGGGGGTGCTTAAAGGGGAGGTGAGGAACTGAAGCCTGGACCGAAGTAGAACAAAACGTGTGCTGCCTCCTCCCAGCTAGTTTTGCTTCTGTTGCACTGGATCAACAAAAGAGAATCGGCTCTAGCTTTACTCCTTCCATGTAGATACTCCATAAGAATGGTTCTCTTTGGAATTAACAAGTTGATTTGATTGTCTTCACAAAGGTAAGAAGGGCTTCCCCTCTTGCCACAGTGCCGTGGGGAATTTGAGCCCCCTTGTGGTTGCTTCAGCATTAATGCGAGTTCTAACTTACTGAACTAGTTGTCAGACACACGGTTAGGCTTTTTGAAGACCCTGTCTGTTTGATCTGTACAACAATCCTAAGAGGTAAGTGCAATTATTCCTCTTCTTCAGATGAAGAAACAGACTCAGAGGGACTAAATGACTCGCCCAAGTCTCTCCGGCTCTTAAGTGTAGATGTCATCCTGAGAACAGGCCACTTTGGTCTCAAGGCTGGTGGCCCCTTTCCCACAATATGCAACAACACAGGGGCGTCTGGAATGCTGAGATGGTCTTCCAAATCTATGGCAGTGTCTGAAATGTTTATCTTACTCAGCTCTTGCGTATGCAAAGGATTTCAGTTCATTCCTGCTCCAGAATAATTTACCCCGGGGGAAAGGAGTTTGTTATTGTAAATAATTACTTATTTCTTCTCGCATTCTTTGTTCCACTCCCCTCTCTATCTCTGTAGATCAGGAAGGTTTATATAAACTTGGTAGTTCATTTAGACTGCAACTAATGTTTCCTGGAATTCTTTTTTATTTCGTTTAGAGTATTGTAAGATGGAACCAAATTATTGCTGTTTTTCCCTATTACTATTGAAGCTATCTTTTGATATTTCAAGTTTGGGCTCTTCCTGGAAGAAATAATGGAACTGTTTATAACTCTTGTTACCCGTTGAAAATTTCAGGGACTTTAGAAAAAAGATGGAGAACCATAGTTAATCCGAAAAAGAAAATAAAAATATACTAGTTGTGTACTCTGAATTCTTGAAGATATGGTAAGTTACAGTGAGTTAAACCTAAAGATAGGATTCAAGATACTAATTAAGTATGAGTTAAATAACTGCTCACCTAACTTTTGGAAAATTAATGAGAAATACTTCCACACTCCATTCTTCCTTTCTTCTTTCTCTTTTTCTTTCCTGTCATCCATTGAACTAATATTTATTGAGCCCTTACCATGTCCTTGACCTATCAAATTTCTGTAGTCTGATGACTGAGCCCCAATTTTTTAATGTTTCATGTATACTCAATATCAAAATACTAATTAAGAGCACAGATAGAATTAAAACTCAACATGATTTTCATAAATTATAGAAGCCAAATAGATAAATTTATGAAAGGATCATCTTTGGAGAGGAGATAGGATATCCTTCATCCATCTAGGTGATGTCCATGATGGACAGGATAACTGTCAACATAAGTATAAGGCTTTGGGGGGAAAAGTTAAAAAAATAACAGATGTATTTTCCACATAAACTCTCTGTTCCAGATACCTTTATACTCCAGCCTTCTCCCGTTTCTACCCCCTTCCATACGCCTTCCTATTTTCTCCTCCAAATCCTAAATGCTCTTTAAGTCTCACTCCATATTCATTGGTGACCGCAAATCCATCTTTAACAGACCCTGGTGCTGTGTTGCCTTTCTGAATTTCTAAGACGCTAATGTAGCCCCCAGTCTCGCACTTGAATCACACACAAACGTTCTTGGGTTACTAGGAATTTCCGTGCATCCCGCCTCCTGTACTCAGTGATCAATTCTTTGAGATCAAGGTCAATGTTTTCTACTTCGGTGCCTCCTCTGTAGCTCTTAGTTTAATTTTGGGAAACATTTAAATTCTTGTAAATCTCACAAGAGAAAAAACAGAAACATAGAGGTAATTGTTTTCCCGACAAGCTTTGGGTCCTTCAGCTTAAGACTGTGGAGAAAATTAAGGATGCTGAGAAAAAAGACAGAAAGATAGAAAAAACGACAGATGGAAGAACGACATAAATTAAGGAGGCTAGAGCAATTAGGATTATTTATTTACAGGAGTAAAGACTGAGAGAAGATGCTGAGTCATATTTTCTAGTACATTAGTGCAGTAATACACATAGATAATTTACCACATAAAGTGGCAAGATTCTTGTTCCCTGACTCAGTCAAAGGTAATACAAGAGCATGACTCAAAGGAGTCCAAGAGGGATTTAGGTTAGTCTCTATTGGCCCCAGATAGCAGAGAGGCCGTCAACCTTAAACTTTTGCCTGATCCTCCAATTATAAGCTCCAGGTTAGAATGACAGGAATCTATTTCATTCTGAACATGCCAGTAATAAGATATGATTCATGGTTCTCAGAGGTCCTTAATGCATCCTTCTTGAACACCTTTCTTTAGGAACTCTTCTATAAAATATATTGATACGTTAATGTAAAAAATGAGATGCTTTCTTCTTGTGACCTGAGGCAGTGAGCGCACCATGATTCCATATCTACCAATGAGTTCCTTCCTCTGCTTCAGAATCTGAGAGGCAATCTTTTGCTGATGATCTCGGCAAGTGGTAGACAGTGCGCTGGGAAGAATTAGAGTGTGTGTTCTAGCTTCACAACTTTGAACTTCATGTGCCATCTAAGGCAAATGATGTAAGTTTTCTCAGCCTCACACATTGATTATTAAGCATTCTTTTTTTTTTTCTTTTTTGCGGTACGCGGGCCTCTCCCTGTCGTGGCCTCTCCCGTTGCGGAGCACAGGCTCCGGACGCGCAGGCTCAGTGGTCATGGCTCACGGGCCCAGCCGCTCCGTGGCATGTGGGATCCTTCCGGACCGGGGCACGAACCCGCGTCTCCTGCGTCAGGAGGCGGACTCTCAACCACTGCGCCACCAGGGAAGCCCTATTAAGCATTCTTATTACTCATCTGCTGTATGGCACTTGGGAATCAATAGTAAAGAAGATAGACAAGATCTGTACTCTCACAGTCTATACAGACTAGTGAGTGAGACTTGGTTATCTCATATGCAAAACAGGTATGGTCACCACCAAGCCCCACGTGCGTTCCTCCTCCTTCTCTGTCCCCTCTCTCATTGACTGCCACCACCTCCCAGAAACCACACAATCATCTGGAACATAGAACCAAACACTCTCAAGTCCTGTTTCCTCCAAATTCCTCCTATTTTCAAAGCCCATTCCCTTCTCTCTACCCCACACACCTTGTCTCAGGAGTACTCACTGATTTTCCTATGGCAGCCTCCTACTGACATATCAACCTGCATTCTTAGTTCCCTTCCATCTAACTGGCTCACTGCTTCCAAAGTGAACTTTCTAAATTAAAAGTCAGACTATCAATTGGGATGCTTTCGGCTGCAAAATATCACAGAAGCTGCCACTTAGAACAGTAGTAAGGGGATTTTTTTAATTTACTTTAAAAAGAGCTCTCGAGTGGGTGGTTACAGCATGCTTAATTTAATCATCAACCACATCAGAGACGCTGGTTCTTGCCACCTTTCCACCGTGCCACCCTCGGCATGTTGACTTCTGTCTTCAGGCGTGTCTCCCCGTGGTCCCTAGATGGCTGCAGCTGTCCTAGGCAACACATTCTCACGCATAGTGCAGTAGTGGAAGAGAGAATGTCTATAATGGCCAGTCCTTCTTAACAGTAAGACAATCGCATCCAGAAGCCCCGAAGCAGATTTTTCCTCAATTTCATTGGCCGTGTTGGTGGCAATGGAGTAGAATTACCAAAATTGGATTATATTGATCGAATTTTACTTCCTGGGTCTAGGGTAGAGCTCAGTCTCTGCTGAAAATGTAGCCTCCTGATGTGTGAGAAAAGCTGGGATTCTTTAGGAAGGAGATGAGGCTTCCCACTGATAAGCAACTAAGAGTAGCGGCATATCTGATCATCTCTCCTCGTTGCTTGAAGTCCTTCAGTGTCTCCCCATCATCTTCAGTGTCAGGTCTCTGTTTAGCATGGAATTCAAGGTCCTTCTGGTTCCACCCTGGGCTAATGTACAGCCTTGCCTCTCGTGGCTGCCCCACTGGTCTCTATCCATCTCTCATTCATACAAGTTTCATTAATTGAGGTTCCGGTGCACCCTGTGTTCTCAGCTTCCTAGCCATCGGACCTGCCCTGTTCTGTCTTCTTCTCCAGCTAATTCCTACTCATCCATGGTTCAGCACCTATTTCTCCTCTCACAAGCCTTCTTTGATCCCCAGCGGTCTGGGTGAGTGAACCTTGAGTTATGTTCCCATAACCCCCGGTTTGCCTCTCCTCACGGCACTTACCCTTAGAGTTGTGATTGACTGTGAATGTCTCATAGTTTCCAGCACCTAAGGAGAAGCGCCTGGCCCTTGACAAAACGTCTTGAATCAAATGCTGAATCAGTAATGTCTAGGTTTGCAGGAAGAGTTAGATGATGTGAGAGAGGTTTGTAAGCTGTAATGCCATAACGTAAGTTGTGATTACTTTAGTAATAACTTTGCTTCACTGAGCTGTCCTCTTTTCTTGTATCTTGAATTGTTTTCAAAATCACATTTTAATTTCTTTCATCTTTTCATAATAGCTCAGACTCCATAGTGAAGTACCAAATATGCAGATTACTCAGAACTTCCTTCTTGCGTCTTTCTGATACCTTACATGGCATTAAGCAGAACTAAATGAAAACTTTTCACTTCTACATCTCCAAAGGCCTTTCTTTTAAAATTTTCCAAGAAAGGAGAAGATCAGGACACAAGCAGGAATGTAAAGTAAATTGAAGGTTCAACCTCTGGACCCAGGACTCATACGTTTTCCAGTCACCAGATGGAATAGTGCAATACAGTAGTTCTATGTCCCCTGCTGTCACTAATTAAGAGATGCCTCCTTGATGGTGAAAAAACTCTGTGCTAGTGATGTTGGAGAGGTTGATGCTGCATGGTGAGTAGACCTCACCCCACTGGGAACATGAAAAGGCACTTCCTGGTTTGCGACTATAGCCCTTATTTAAATAGCCTAGCGGTTTCATTCAATCAGCAAGCATGTCTTGAGTGCCTACTGTAAACCAGGCACTCTACACACTGAAGATAGAGCATGAAAAAGACTTACCAGCTCTCTGCCCTTATGGAGTTTACATTGTAGTGGGGAGTGGGGAGGGGACAGTAGGAGGAGACAAACTATAACAAAGAAATCAAGAATGGAGGAAAACATTAGAGAGTGATAAGGGTAATGCAGAGTATTATAGCAGGTGGCTGCCTCTCACCGCTAACTCAGGTGAGTCAGAGCTCTTGCTTTAATGCTCATCATCTGCTGTATGCTAGATAGGTGTGTGTAACATCCACATCAATACCACACTATTGGGAACTGCTCATCAGAACAGCTAATAATAACAGCTAACAGAATAAGCTTCTCACGTTCTTTCCTCTTGCAGTAGGCCTGCTGCAGCTCCAGAGAAGCCATTGGGTATCTTGACCAAAGCAGGCTGGGCTCATACCCTGTAGTATGACTGACAATGGCCTAGAAGGAGAGGGCATTGTTTCTACCATCGGGCAGTTAGTCATGCACTGCCTTCTGAAGTGTCTTCTGTTGTTGCCCAATCTGTTATTTAAAGCCCACATTTTCACTTTAAAGTTAATATACTTTGTATTTTATCTCCTTAACTGTATCGAAAACCAAGAGAGTATTTTATTCACCCTTAAACACCCAATACCTATTATTACCTGGAACATAATAGGTGTCCAATAAATGTTTACTGAGTAGATGTATTTGATTTTAAGATGAACATACAAAAGAATTAAGTCACAGAAAAAGGAAGTTTTGGTACAGCACCAAGATAAATAACACATGCAGAAAGCGGTAGGAACTCATAGGGTAGAAGAAAGGAAAGGCCTGGAAGAGGTGAACTGAGCTGGAAACTGAAGGATTTGTGGTGTCAGAAGGGACAGAAGGGGTGAGAAGGGCATTCCTGGTGGCAGAAGTCATGTGAACAAAGGCAGTTGTCCCCACTGGGGACAGTGGGGAGAGTGACTTCACAGGGCAGAGGAATCCACTTGGAGAGCAGTGGGTGGTAGGTACAGTTGAGTACCTCTGGGTCAGATGAAGAAGAGACATAAATTTCTGGTGGAAACTCTTGTAGTTGATGCAAAGTCCCCAGACGTCTTCAGGAGAAGGTAAGAGCAGGGTTTTAGAAGGGAATCCGTAAAACTCTTGCCAGGGGGTACACTGTCACACTCAAGTAGGAGGCTCAAAGTGGGAAGACCTGGTGTGAAAAGGGAGCTTGAGGAAGTAGCACAGGATTAGAAACAATTACTTTAGAAAAGCAGAGGATAGCGCTAAATTATTGCACTATTCTCTGCACTATAGTGACCAAAAAACACTATGACTTAAATTTCTCTATCTACGATTTCCCATGCCTGCTAATAATGTAGCCTAGAAAAGTTTCGCTTTCCTGACTGCCCCTTTCAAGACCTCAAGATTGGTTCTTCCGGGTTCCCTTTCCTATGCATTTGACTTTCCCTCAGTTTCACTTAATACTTTACAGATCCTCTAATTGACTCCTTATGTAACACTTCATTCAACAGGTAGCCATATTATATATAAACTATGGAGGATACAAAAATAAGATATGGCCCCTTTTCTCCAGGAGCTCACTATCGAGGACTGACTGTGATTTGGTTTACTTAATAATCATGAAGGAAGACTTCATCATGGAAAACCAAATAAAGCTACACTGAAATTTTCTAAGAAAAAAATCTAACATTACTTGAAAACCAGTAGAGTACAAGGAAGTAGGATTTCAGAATATGTTTCCTCCGCGTCAGCTATGTGAACTTTGTCTATCCCTACTTTAAGTGATTAGAGCCTGTAAAATTCATATGGCCTGGTGTATTAGATGCTTTTAAATACGGTATAAAATTTTTATTACAGAAAATTTCAAACATATGCAAAAGTGAAGAGAATAGTCTAATGAACTCTCCTCTATACTCGTCACTCAGGAATTTTTCATCCTTGTGCAGGCTTACTTCATTTACACCCCTCTATGCCAAGATTATTTTGAAGCAAATGCCCAGCATCATATCATTTTATATCATCTCCTTTGTAAATATTTTAATGTATCTCTAAAAGGTAAGGAGATATATATATTATATATATATATATTAGGAGGAATAATAATATTGTAGTCATATATTATTCCTCCTAAAATATTTTACAATAATCTCTTAATATCATATCCAATATATCGCCAGTTTTCAAATGTTTCCAGTTTCCTCCAAGCTGCATTTTCCTTCACAATTTTCTTGTGTAAAACAGGATTCCAGTAAGGGTCAAACAATGCAATCGGTGGAGGTGGTCGATGTCTCCTAAGTCTCTTCTAATCCATAGGTTCCGCCTTCATTTTTCTTCTTTCTGCTGCTTGTTTGTTACAGAAACCAAGTACTTTGTTCCATGGGATTTCCTGTAGTCTGGATTTAGATAATTCCTTTTCTATGGAATCATTTAACATGTTCCCACTCTCTTATATTTCTGTTAATTGGTAGTTAATTCTAGAGGCTTGATCTGATTCAGGTTTGATTTTTTTTTTTTAATTTTCGGGGGCAAGAATACTTCTTAGGTATCGATGTTTATTTCCGTTATGAGTGATGTCTAGTTTTCTCTCTTTTTATGATATTAACTGTCATTGAAGATTATTGCCGAGATCTGTTATTTCATTGGGGGTTGCAAAATGGTAGCTTTGATTATTAGTTGAAATAATTCTATAAAAAGAACTCTCCCCCCATTGACTATCTGGTTACTCGGAGGTACTTTTGTGTAAGAAAAGTAGGACATATGTTTCATTCTTTCCCTTTATTTACCTATTTTTAAAATTATTAGTTGATTCCCTAGTACCCTCCAAAGATAACTGATTGGGCTAATTTTTACTATCATAATTTACTAATGGATTTAAAAAATATAGATGTGCTTCATTCTGTTGTAGTAATTATGCTTATTTATGCTCAAAATTGTCCTATTTTTGGCCAATGAGAGCCTCTTTAAACTGGTTCCTGAGTTCTTTTGAAATGCCCTTGTAGTCACTGATAGTGTCCTAGCTTTCTGATGTGACAGTGTTCCAGGCTATCTTGTGTATTTCCTGCCCCAGATGGAATCAGCTATTTCTCCAAAGAGCTCCACTTTCTTCTACTAGGTCACTGTATTTAGAGACCACAGTCTGAACACTAAGTGTGCTTATTGCTGCTGGGTTGGTCATTGTTTCTAAGTCTTTTTAGCGGACAGAACTAGAATTTCTTTTTCTCTTAAGAAAAAAGATATTGTGGGGCCTTCCCTGGTGACGCAATGGTTAAGAATCCACCTGCCAATGCAGGGGACATGGGTTTGAACCCTGGCCCGGGAAGATCCCACATGCCGCGGAGCAACTAAGCCCTTGCATCACAACTACTGAGCCTGCGCTCTAGAGCCCGTGAGCCACAACTACTGAGCCCACGTACCACAACTACTGAAGCCCGTGCGCCTAGAGCCCGTGCTCCGCAACAAGAGAAGCCACCGCAATGAGAAGCCCACACACCACAACAAAGACCCAACGCAGCCCCAAAATAATTAATTAATTAATTAATTTTATAAAGAAGGTATTGTGAATTATATATTTCCAGTTCAGGTTGAGGACTCCAAAGCTGCACTTTACCTCACTGGTGTCACGTCTGTGTCTCCTTCTTCCTTTGCCAGAAATCCTGGTTCTTAGTGCAACAGCATAACCACTCACTTGCTTTCTCCCACAGCACACACAGTAGTCTCAGAATAACACCACCACACAACCAACAACAGCGTGATTATTGAAAATGGTTTATTTATTGCAGGTTCTTTTTATGTCTTTAGGATATGTTATATATTCCACTAGAGATGTACACATTTCTGTTAACCTATAATGCAAGTTACCCTGAATGAAATATCATTTCCATCTTTCATATTTTCGTCTTAAAATCTGAAACTAGTGATTTCTAAAATGTTTAAGTGCTTATTTATAATTTTTCTTTATAAAGCGAGAAAAAGGTTACAGAGAGGACTAGTTGTAAGACTTATTAAAATAATTACCTTGGAGTGTCATAGTTGGATGTTCAACACATACATTGCCTGTTCTTTCTTATTAGATCTGACTCAGACAGTTTCATTCATTCATTCATTCATTCAGGAAATATCTAGTAAGTACTACATGACATTCAGACAAGGGGAATAAAGAGGGAATTTAATACGTGTTGAGCGTCTTTTGTATGTCAAGTATTATTTTAGCTGCTTTACATACATTATCTTATATAATTTTATAAGAACCTTTTAAAGCATACAGTAGTAGTCTGTAACCAATTTTCAGATGAGTCAGTTGGAGCTCAGGGAGTTTCCTTTGTCCAAAGTCACAAAGATATTAAGTGGAAAAGCCAGAATTAACATATGGGCCTGTTTTATTCCAATGTCATATACAAGGTTCGCTCTCTATCCTCAAGGAGTTAATGGAGGGTTTAGACACAGGAAGAACAAAGCACCATAGGAGTTCAAGCAAGAGAGGAATTAAAATCATGGGGCATCACAAGAGAGGTGGCATTTCACCTGATTTTCCAGAAAGAGCAGAATTTTGTTGGATGGAGAGGGACGGCATTGCACATGAAAAGATGGAGATACACAAAATTGCATAGGCAAGAAAGTTCAACAGGTTCTTGAAATGATGAGTAGTCTGGTTTGGCCAAAGTTTAGTTTAATATAGGGAAATAGAGCTAAAACTGAAAAGGTCCCTTGGGACCCCAGTTGGACCCTGAACGCGATTCAAAGAATTTGAGACAGCCAGAAACTTTTGAAAGTTCTGAACAGGAGTGAGACATGATGGGGCTCTATCCCAGCCACTGAGTAGGCTTCATCTAACCCACAGCATCCTCCTTTGAGAGACTCAAGACAAAAACCAGCTTCATAGATCTGCACATCTCGTGGGTTGGTCTGCATGTCTTCTGGCAATTTCTTGCTAAAATTGCACTTTTTTGGATGTTTTGCTACTTGATGTTTTGCCAAATTAAACTGTACAGTTGGAGAGACTTGGAATAGTCCCATAAGGTATTGCACTGTGATTGGCAGGGGTTGCTGGAGTTCTCAGATATTAACAATGAAGTCTTACTGTAATTGGACACAATCTGCTTGTTGAACCTTCTTTGAGTCAAAGAAGTCTTCACGTATTGTGACAACTCATCAGTTTCTTACAAGAGCTCTACTAAAAATATGCTTATCAATTTAATTCCTTTAATAAGCATAGGATTATGGGAACAACAGGAAAAGCATCACAATTCAAGAGGTTTTGGTAAAATTGAGTTCTGATTGGGTAAGGACTTTTTACTATAGAAATGAGTTATATCTCAATTGTGTACAATAGACTCCTTAGTCTGGGTACTTTCATTGGCTTAAGATCCTTCCTTTGCTCAGTATTAAAGTTCAAAAATGACTACTTAACCTGATATTCTTGTACATTCCCCTCATGGGAATTTCTAACACAGTGAATTAAGTCTCCCTATTATCTCGTTTTTATAGGAAAGTGTGAGATTGCATAATTCATGGTAACTAAACTTTCTTTTACAGTATGACATTTGCTATCTTAATTGTCCTTCCAGTTCGTAATGCATAAATCAAATATGGTTGAGATCTGTGAAATCTATTAGTTGTGGATCGCTTGTAATCTGGCAAGCTGTTGCCTGTAACAGGACTAATTATGAAGTATGTCCTCAGTATTCTTTCCTTTCTTCCTTCCTTCCTCCCTCCTCCCTCCCTTCTCCCTCCTTCCTCCCTTCCCCTTCCTTCTTCTCTCCCTCTATCTGTCCCTCCCTCTCCTTCTCCTTTCTTTCTTTTCTTTCTTTCTTTCTTTCTCTTTCTTTCTTTCTTTCTTTCTTTCCTTCCTTCCTTCTTTCTTTCTTTCTTTCTTTTTCTTTCTTTCTTTCCTTCCTTCCTTCCTTCCTTCCTCCCTCCCTCCCTCCCTCCCTCCCTCCCTCCCTCCCTCCCTCCTTTCTTTCTTTCTTTCTTTTTATGCACTTCTTTCTAATTGTATTTCAAGTTCTTTCCAAAACAAGGCCTTTGGATACCCCAGGTTCAATATGCCCCTGGGCCTGGTCCACTGCTGTCTTGTATTCATGTGTGGGTATTCATTCGTTCACCAACATTAAATCCCAGAATAGGTGTGGTAAAACATGACTCCCTCCTCCATGGCACAAGTCCTTTACTGGTTTTAGAGGTGGACTGCAGTCTTTGCAGAAAACACACAGGAACGTTTTCTTGGAACTGAAGTGGGATGAAAAGTGCCTGCCCTGAACATCACCATCTTTTCCCTGACCCTTCCCTCCAGTTTCTGAAGATACAGCAGAAAGTAATCTTCCTTGAAGATACTGGATAACAATTCCATAAAACAAAAACACATGCTTCCACATGCACAGATATGTTGGGTTTAGTTCAGCTGCTGGATGAGCTGATTGATGCATTCACCTTGACAGCCAGGTGAGTCCACTTCCTTGAGGAAGCCCACTCTATTTTTGGTAGCGTGACAGGCCACTGAGAGTTGGAAAGGGCGCAAGAACCCTGAGATCACCTGAAAATTCTTCCCCGGGAAGGCAATTTCGTGAATGAGGTCTTACAAGCAAATGACACCAAACTTCCCCAGGTGCTCCTCAATCACTGTGTTGTCTGTCAGAGGGATGATTTTATTCTTGACCTTGGCTTGTCCATGTTTCAAGATGAGTTCCCAAACAGACTTCAGATTTGGAAATCCCCAGGTCACATAAGTTTCCACTATACAAAGCATGTTTATGGTTTGAGGGGTTACTTGCATAACGACACCACTGAAAATCTTATTCAGGCGAAGTCTTGCAATGGTCCTCTGCACCAGTAAACTCACCCCATTAATCCTTTCGATGCGTAAAACAAAGGCCAAGGAATGTTTATCTGGCACTTCTAAGCCATGAGGTTTCACTTCTAGTTGTCTGAGTCGCACCCTGTCACGTAGTTGCCGCCAGGAATCATGGAGGAACCATTCTAGTCGCTTAAACTTGATCTCTTTTCCTTTCCTCTGCTCCTTCCTTTGCAAAAGCGCCTGCTTTGCCTGGGTGGCTTTCAGGCCCTGATAAGCCTTCCTCTTTTTCAGGAGATTTTTCTGAAACCAAAGGGATCTTTTTTCTTGCCTCTTCCTCTGCCATCTTTCCAACTCTCTCTCTCTCTCTCTCTCTCTTTCCTTCCTCCCTCCCTCCCTCCCTCCCTCCCTCCCTTCCTTCCTTCCTTCCTTCCTGTTGTAATGGCTGAAATAGTCTCCTGACAATTGAAAGAACAGAATCCTATGTAGAAATAGGCATGGCTTTCATCAATACCCAAAACTACCCAGTTATGGAAGGTTTAAATCTAAGTGGAAATGTTTGCTGGACACATCTATACAAAATCCACATTTTTTGCAGAAATAGTTTATTAAGTATCATTGATGCCATATTTAAAGAATGAAGGTACTCATAGATATCATTTTAATATCTTTAGTCAACACTGCAGTGCAAAGCACAGATGGAGGGGTCAGTGATTCCACACTCACTATTCCTGACAGAAGATTTTATCCGAGATAACTGTAGTCATTTAATATGTTAGCTTCAATTGCTGTAATTTCTCATCTTGTATTGGTGTAGACCCAGATATGTGTTCAGGTTACAGTTGTGGTTCAAACCCTTGACTGAACTTTAAAATCACCTGGAGGCTTCTAAAAATATATCAGCACTGACGCCCCATCTACAAACATTCAGATTTAACTGGTCTGGCTGCAGGGTCACAACAGTTGCACCAGTTCAGGGAGTACATTTACCATAGAACATATTCATCCCTCAGGGCCCGCAACCTCCCAGAGCACAAGTCCCTTGTGTTCCATGTGAAAGGTGCCTGCTGGACTTGTGCAAACTTGGGGCCAGAGAGAGGGCTTGAGCACACCTGTTTTTAGAAGCCCCCCAGGAGACTGCAATATACAGCCAGACTTGAAAACCATTTTGAGGTAAAACATAGCCTAGATGTTAAGAGCATGGATTTAGGAGTCAAGCAGAAATGGATTCAAAATCTTGCTCTACTACTCTCTAGCTGTGTGACCTTAAGAAAGTCATTTAACCTCTCGGAACTTCAATTTCTTCGTAAATAAAAGGGTGATACCCGCCTTGTGTGATTATAGTCAAGAAAAAAATAAAGACAATCTGAGTGAAATGCTTGGCACAAAGTTAACTCTCAAGAAACCACTGTTATTATTTCAGTTATTAAAGCATAATTTCTGTATTAGTCCAGACTCCTTCAGTACTAAGTGACAGAAATCTAACTCAGACGACCTGGAGCAAAATGGAGAATCTGAGCGAGCCACAAGAAGAGTAGGGCTGGATTGGGTCTTACGGACTCCAGCGATGGGATGCTGTTAGGACACGTACTCTCTCTCTCTCTGGTGCTTATTCCACCTTCTTTCATGGTGCCTTCATTCTCTCAAGCCAGCTGTCCCCTTAGAGGCTGAACTATGACCTTATGCAGCTCAAAACTCAAGACTTAACATCTTTACAGCCTGTTAAGCACAGAAGAACCGAGTAATTCATCACATCCAACTCAGTTGGGAAAATCACAGTAGCCCAGCCTGGCTCCTTTGTTCATCCCTGTTGTCAAGGTGTGTAATCCTTAAAGTGGGGAGAAGTGGTGGTGTGCAGATGAACACAGTAACTACCTTTATTTTCACTGTTGAGACCTGATTCAAAATATATAAAATACATAAAACCTCTGCCATCTAGGATCTATTAGCAGATAAGGAAGGACAGCAGTGAAGTCCCAGAAGCAATAAAAAAAAGTACCCTGAATTTATAATACCTGTTCTTTCAGCTCTTCATGACCTAAAATGAGTTTAGGGCAAGAAAAGCATTTGTTAGACGTTTCTGGCCCAGTTTACCTGAGACACTCAGGTGACCAGGCAGATGCGGAGCTGGATAAGTTGATGCCACACTCCCAGCGATCCGCATGATTGAACACCTGAAGTGTTCTCTCCTGCCACCTCTACCCCACGGTCTCTCCTTACCTCTACAGATGGGAAAACTTAGGAGACTTATTTATAGGAACACACTCTACAGATGCACTGTGTATTTATCCAAGAAGGAGGCAATGAGGAAGAATGTCACTACAGACTCAGAGACATCCTTTAACATTTGAATTGTTCTGACCACTTATCTCACATTTGTCTTAGAGAGGCAGCAAGTGTCATGAAGGAGGAACAGCCTTCATAGTTTTATAGCAGTGTGGTTCTGACAAGTCATTTAACTTCTCTGAGCTTCAGTTTCCTGATCTGTGAAATGAGGGCAATAATATTCCACAGGACTATTGTGAGAATTGAATATATTTGATAAGTGATAACGTATTTGAAAGTCAATTGCACTCTACACAGTTGATCTTCAATAAGTGGTTTCAGTGTTTGGGGTTTAGTTTTATATTTTAAGAAATTACCGAAGAGGCCTTGCTATGAACATGCTTTCGTGTGTTTAGACCCAGTAGAGAGGGTGACTGGGCATATAGTTGAATATTCTAGGACATACTGCAAAAGATGCATGAGTATCATTGCTGCTCACTGACCTTTGGGTCTTAGCATCTTACTTTGTGGTTACATAAACGAGTGACGAAACTGCTGGCATTCACTTCAAGTGACCCTGATACTTTACTGGTTCGGCGGCATTATTTAGGAAGGCACCTGACTCACTTCATTCTGACATGGTGAACACTGCAGAGAAGAAAGCAAAGAAGAAAAAAGTCAAATGTTAATACCATTGGTAGCTCTTCTATGTCAAATGATGCTTCTGGGATTTTGAGACCTCTTTACAGTTCCTATTCAGCCAAAGTAAATTGGTTATGGGTGGATAAGAGTTGGTGGGAGGATTATATAAGTGAATGTGTAAAAGCCAACTGGCTTGTGGCCAAGGACACAGATGGCATTCTCATTGACTCTCTTGGACAACATCAAGCTCTAGATTCTGTGCTGTGGACCGACTGGGTATTCTCTGTTGGCAAGGAGCCTCATCCCAGACAGTGATATTCAGATAGTACGCACCAAAAATATGTATATAGTAGGCATCTTCTCTGACCTAAAAATGGGGGAATTACCTTTCTAAGCTTATACTAGTGTTAAGACTCCATAACCTAAAGCCCATATTTTTCCAGAAGTGAAAATTGCTTTTGGTATAAAGCAGAGATGATTCAAATGAAGGAGAATGAGATTACCTCTGCCTTTCAGGAGCAAGAGATTAACTAGCACAGAATTGCCTATATCAAACAAACATGAGTAAAGGTCAGCTATGGATTTTAAATTGTTCAAAAGATTGTTACTTTGACATGACTAAAATGTAGGGAGCAAATTGATGAGAAGATCTCAGCAGTGAAGGAATGTATTTTCTTAGTATTTGTTTAACATCTGGTCTTGGTACAATTTTATTTCAATTTCTGCTAATACAACCACATAAATGCCTGATTTAAGTCATTTAAGTATCCCGTGGCAACGTGATCTTGTGCTTCTCTCTTTCATTTCCTTCCTGTCCCTCCCGTTCTTTTTTCTTGAGAGAATCAGGAAGAGGTTTCCCATTTCTCAACTCTTGAATCTGTTTATGAAAATTGGAACTAAACAGCTTAACACAATTAAGCAGGATGCCTCATTCATCAAACCTTCATTTTTCTAAGACTCCAGCCTGTCAGTCACCAAAAAGCGTGTGTTAAGTGGAAGCTGTGCTTGTACTCTGTTGGCTACATCTTTTGACAATTACAGAGGCACATGTGATGCCATTCCTGTCATGGCATGTGCTTCCTTGTGACTCTGGTCACAGGCCTTCAGGGACATTTACAAAGCGTGTCCTGGAACTAAAGAGTTTAATTTTGCCTGCTAATGTGTTTATGTATCTTGTAAAGGAACTAATCATTCCCTTTTGCTTTCCCTTATTATGGGGTGTGTGTGTGTGTGTGTGTGTGTGTGTGTGTCTGCACCAGAAAAGAACCATGCCATATAATAAGCATAAAGACCTTTTTCTCATATCCACCCACTTTTCTTGTAAACCGCTGCTTTTATTTTTTTTATTATTATTTTGTCAAATAGCATATTTCTTGGCTTTTCTTGGATTTTATCTATTTTTTGAATACTACTGAATTCTGATTTCATATTTAGTCAAGATTTGGATCAGGTTTCTAAAAAATATAATCCATGTAATTATAAGTCACTGGGACGCCCTCCGGAGTTATGCTTTCTCTCTTTTGGATCTCTGATTGACCTGTGAGCATATAGCTTTTTGCATTCTATAAGCCATATTATTCAGGAAGTATCTAGAACCTAGAAAAGTGGAGCTGAATTTACAAGTCATCTATCTAGGTATTTTATTGCTCTAAGCTTAGTACCTAGAATATTTGGCAATGTCCAAAGTATTGACCTTTTTTCCTGCTTTCATTCAAATATTTAGCACTGGGTATGCATGACTATAGGAATACTAATTTTTTTTTTCATTTAAAGGAGAGGTACTGATTTGGGATATTGTGAGTACCTCATTAATATTATGAACAATTAAATGAATTCTAGTAGAAGAGCTACCTGAAAGAGAGCTAGAAGATAAAGAAGTTCAGACTGAATTTAAAGCCAATGGTAGTTTCATCCATGGTGGTTAATGATGTTTCTTAATCTTTAAATATCAAGTGTGTTGTAATGCTTAATTATCCTTGATATCTAAATGAATTACCACCATATTGGAGAAGAGTGGAAGTGACCTACAGATTCTTTAGTGCTTATTGAAGAGGAGTAGCTTGAAGAGTTTGGAGAATTCTACAGAAGAGAGGAAGCTGTTAGAACCAAGGTACCACCTTCTTCAAATGGGGAAAACAGGATGCACAAGTGTGCCTCTTCTCCAACATTAAGTTTTGCATCGGTTTGCTATTAAACTCAAGGATTTGTGAAGGAAGCAATTCTAATTGCTTGGCACTTAAAAAACTTGCTCTGTTAGAAGTATTTTGAAAATTTGATTGCATTTTGAGTCACGCAAATGTACCTGGAATAAATTTTTGCTGTACGCCTAAATAATCTGTCATTTAAATGCAACTATAGAATTCTCAGAGGAGAAAAGGAAGCTAATATTTATTGAGGATCTACAAGATATTACATTCATTGTTTTATCTTCTCTTAACATCCACGAGTAGATATTGCTGTTTCTGTTTTACAGATGAGGAAACAAGCTAAGACTGCCTAGGAGCATTTTCCTAACTAACATGAAGTGTAGTACAATCTGAAACCAGCTCTGTATGATTGCAAAACCTGTTTTCCTTCTCTGCTATCTTCACATCCCTGAGATTTTGTTGAAAACAGTGAAGAGTGGCAGCTTCTTAGTTCATGTAGGCTTTACGATCAGTGCAGCCTAATTGGCCAAAGACATACACCCAGCCTCACACCTGCAAATCAACTTGAGGACTTATTGATCTGGATCTGAGCCTGAATTATACCATATATCAAATGATGCTATATCCTCTATCTAGTTTCTGCTTTGTAGCCAGCTTAAAATCTCTCAAAACTCACATTGTCCCAGGGGAATACTAAAAATGTTGTCTTATGTTAATTAAGTATATGCTGTGCTGTTTCATATTAATTAAATTCATGGTGCCTAAATTAAGAATCCTTCAGGTTGGCTCATGAAGTGTGCTCTATCTCTGGTGTGGGAAGAGCCCATTTTGAGATGTTTCTACACAAAAGGAAAGAAAGCAGCCAAGATTTATTGTTTGAAGCCCCTTTAACTATATCCCCAGACATGAGGAATCTAGTTTCTATGGAAGTTTTTTTTTCTTTTTTTTAACATCTTTATTGGAGTGTAATTGCTTTACAATGCTGTGTTAGTTTCTGCTGTATAACAAAGTGAATCAGCTATACATATACATATATCCCCATATCCCCTTCCTCTTGCGTCTCCATCCCACCCTCCCTAACCCACCCCTCCAGGTGGTCACAAAACACCGAGCTGATCTCCCTGTGCTATGTGGCTGCTTCCCACTAGCTATCTATTTTACATTTGGTAGTGTATATATGTGCATGCCACTCTCTCACTTCGTCCCAGCTTACCCTTCCCCCTCCCCGTGTCCTCAAGTCCATTCTCTAGTAGGTCTGCGTCTTTATTCCTGTCCTGCCCCTAGGTTCTTCAGAACCATTTTTTTTCTTTTAGATTCCATATATATGTGTTAGCATACGGTATTTATTTTTCTTTTTCTGATTTACTTCACTCTGTATGACAGACTCTAGGTTCATCAACCTCGCTACAAATAACTCAATTTTGTTTCTTTTTATAGCTGAGTAATATTCCATTGTATATATGTGCCACATCTTCTTTATCCATTCATCTGTTGATGGCCACTTAGGTTGCTTCCATGTCCTGGCTATTGTAAATAGAGCTGCAATGAACATTGTGGTACATGACACTTTTTGAATTACGGTTTTCTCAGGGTATATGCCCACTAGTGGGATTGCTGGGCCGTATGGTAGTTCTATTTTCAGCTTTTTGAGGAACCTCCACACTGTTCTCCATAGTGAGTGTATCAATTTACATTCCCACCAACAGTGCAAGAGGGTACCCTTTTCTCCCCACCCTCTCTAGCATTTATTGTTTGTAGATTTTTTGATGATAGCCATTCTGACTGGTGTGAGGTGATACCTCATTGTAGTTTTGATTTGCATTTCTCTAATGATTAGTGATGTTGAGCATCCTTTGATATGTTTGTTGGCAGCTGTATATCTTCTTTGGAGAAATGTCTATTTAGGTCTTCTGCCCATTTTTGGATTGGGTTGTTTGTTTTTTTGATATTGAGCTGCATGAGCTGCTTGTAAATTTTGGAGATTAATCTTTGTCAGTTGCTTCATTTGCAACTATTTTCTCCCATTCTAAGGGTTGTCTTTTCGTCTTGTGTATGGTTTTCTTTGCTGTGCAAAAGCTTTTAAGATTCATTAGGTCCCATCTGTTTATTTTTCTTTTTATTTCCATTTCTCTAGGAGCTGGGTTAAAAGGGATTTTGCTGTGATTTATGTCATAGAGTGTTCTGCCTATGTTTTCCTCTAAGAATTTGATAGTGTCTGGCCTTACATTTAGGTCTTTAATCCATTTTGGGTTTATTTTTGTGTATGGTGTTAGGGAGTGTTCCAATTTCATTCTTTTACATGTAGCTGTCCAGTTTTCCCAGCACCACTTATTGAGGAGGCTGTCTTTTCTCCATTGTATATTCTGGCCTCTTTTATCAAAGATAAGGTGACCATATGTGTGTGGGTTTATCTCTGGGCTTTCTATCCTGTTCCATTGATCTATATTTCTTTTTGTGCCAGTATCATACTGTCTTGATTACTGTAGCTTTGTAATATAGTCTGAAGTCTGGAAGCCTGATTCCTCCAGCTCTCCTTTTCTCTCTCAAGATTGCTTTGGCTATACGGGGTCTTTTGTGTTTCCATACAAATTGTGAAACTTTTTGTTCTAGTTCTGTGAAAAATGCCATTGGTAGTTTGATAGGGATTGCATTAAATCTGTAGATTGCTTTGGATAGTATAGTCATTTTCACAATGTTGATTCTTCTAATCCAAGAACATGATATAGCTCTCCATCTGTTTGTATCACCATTAATTTCTTTCATCAGTTTCTTATAGTTTTCTGCATACAGGTCTTTTGTCTCCTTAGGCAGGTTTATTCCTAGTTATTTTATTTTTTTGTTGCCATGGTAAATGGGAGTGTTTCCTTAATTTCTCTTTCAGATTTTTCATCATTAGTATATAGGAATGCAAGAGATTTCTGTGCATTAATTTTGTATCCTGCTACTTTACCAAATTCATTGATTAGCTCTAATAGTTTTCTGGTAGCATCTTTAGGATTCTCTATGTATAGTATCATGTCATCTGCATACACTGACAGCTTTATTTCTCTTTTCCAATTTGGATTCCTTTTATTTCTTTTTCTTCTCTGATTGCTGTGGCTAAAACTTCCAAAACTATGTTGAATAATAGTGGTGAGAGTGGGCAACCTTGTCTTGTTTCCTGAATTTCGAAGAAATGGTTTCAGTTTTTCGCCATTGAGAACGATGTTGGCTGTGGGTTTGTCATATATGGCCTTTATTATGTTGAGATAAGTTCCCTCCATGCCTACTTTCTGGAGGGTTTTTATCGTAAATGGGTGTTGAATTTTGTCAAAAGCTTTCTCTGCATCTATTGAGATGATCATATGGTTTTTCTCCTTCAGTTTGTTAACATGGTGTTTCACATTGATTGATTTGCGTATATTGAAGAATCCTTGCATTCCTGGGATAAACCCCACTTGATCATGGTATATGATGCTTTTAATGTGCTGTTGGATTCTGTTTGCTAGCATTTTGTTCAGGGCTTTTGCATCTATGTTCATCAGTGATATTGGCCTGTAGTTTTCTTTCTTTGTGACATCTTTGTCTGGTTTTGGTATCAGGGTGATGGTGGCCTCGTAGAATGCGTTTGGGAGTGATCCTCTCTCTGTTATATTTTGGAAGACTTTGAGAAGGATAGGTGTTAGCTCTTCTCTAAATGTTTGATAGAATTCTTCTGTGAAGTGATTTGGTCCTGGGCTTTTGTTTGTTGGAAGATTTTTAATCTCAGTCTCAATTTCAGTGCTTGTGATTGGTCTGTTTTATTTTCTATTTCTTCCTGGTTCAGTGTTGGAAAGTTGTGCTTTTCATAAAATGTGTCCATTTCTTCCAGGTTGTCCATTTTATTGGCATATAGTTGCTTGTAGTAATCTCTCATGATCCTTTGTATTTCTGTAGTGTCAGTTGTTACTTCTCCTTTTGCATTTCTAATTCTATTGACTTGAGTCTTCTCCCTTTTTTCCTTGATGAGTCTGGCTAATGGTTTATCAATTTTGTTTATCTTCTCAAAGAATCAGCTTTAAGTTTTATTGATCTTTGCTATTGTTTCCTTCATTTCTTTTTCATTTATTTCTGATCCGATCTTTATGATTTCTTTCTTTCTGCTAACTGGGGGTTTTTTGTTCTTCTTTCTCTAATTGCTTTAGGTGTAAGGTTAGGTTGTTTATTTGAGATATTTCTTGTTTCTTGAGGTAGGATTGTATTGCTATAAAATTCCCTCTTAGAGCTGCTTTTTTGCATCCCATAGGTTTTGGGTCATTATGTTTTCATTGTCATTTGTTTCTACGTATTTTTTGATTTCCTCTTTGATTTCTTCAGTGATCTCTTGGTTATTTAGTAGTGTATTGTTTAGCCTCCATGTGTTTGTATTTTTGACAGATTTTTTCCTGTAATTGATATCTAGTCTCATAGCCTTGTGGTCTGAAAAGATACTTGATACAATTTCAATTTTCTTAAAATAACCAAAGCTTGATTTGTGACCCAAGATATGATCTATCCTGGAGAATGTTCCATGAGCACTTGAGAAGAAAGTGTATTCTGTTGTTTTTGGAATGTCCTATATATATCAATGAAGTCCATCTTGTTTAATGTGTCATTTAAAGCTTGTGTTTCCTTATTTATTTTCATTTTGGATGATCTGTCCATTGGTGAAAGTGGGGGTGTTAAAGTCCCCTGCTATCATTGTGTTACTGTCGATTTCCCCTTCTGTGGCTGTTAGTATTTGCCTTATGTATTGAGGTGCTCCTATGTTGGGTGCATAAGTATTTACAATTGTTGTATCAATAAATGAAAGATTCGTAGTTCCTGTTGTTTTTCTTCTTCTTGGATTGTTCCTTATCATTATGTAGTATCCTTCTTTGTCTCTTGTAATAGTCTTTATTTTAAAGTCTATTTTGTCTGATATGAGTATCGCTACTTCAGCTTTCTTTTGATTTCCATTTGCGTGGAATATCTTTTTCCATCCCCTCACTTACAGTCTGTATGTGTCCCTAGGTCTGAAGTGGGTCTCCTGTAGACAGCATAATACAGGTCTTGTTTTTGTATCCATTCAGCCAGTCTATGTCTTTTGGTTGGAGCATTTAATCCATTTACATATATAGTTGTTATCAATATGTGTGTTCCTATTACCATTTTCTTAATTGTTTTAGGTTTATTATTGTAGGTCTTTTCCTTCTCTTGTGGGTTCTGCCTAGATAAGTTCCTTTAGCATTTGTTGTAATCCTGGTTTGGTGGTGCTGAATTCTGTTAGCTTTTACTTGTCAGTAAAGGTTTTAATTTCTCTGCTGAATATGAATGACATCCTTGCTGGGTAGAGTAATCTTGGTTGTAGTTTTTTCCCTTTCATCACTTTAAATATGTCCTGCCACTCCCTTCTGGCTTGCAGAGTTTCTGCTGAAAGATCAGCTGTTAACCTTATGGGGATTCCCTTGTATGTTAGTTGTTGTTTTTCCCTTGCTGCTTTTAATATTTTTTCTTGTATTTAATTTGTTTTAGCTTGATTAATATGTATCTTGGTGTGTTTCTCCTTCGATTTATCCTGTATGGGACTCTCTGTGCTTCCTGGGCTTGATTGACTCTTCTCTTTCCCATGTTAGGGAAGTTTACAACTATAATATCTTCAAATATTTTCTCAGTCCCTTTCTTTTTCTCTTCTTCTTCTGGGACCCCTATAATTCGAATGTTGGTGCATTTAATGTTGTCCCAGTGGTCTGTGAGACTGTCCTCAATTCTTTTCATTCTTTCTTCTTTATTCTGCTCTGCTGTAGTTATTTCCACTATTTTATCTTCCAGGTCACTTATCCGTTCTTCTGCCTCAGTTATTCTGCTATTGATTCTTTCTGGAGAATTTTTAGTTTCATTTATTGTGTTGTTCATCATTGTTTGTTTGGCCTTTAGTCCTTCTAGGTCCTTGTTAAAACATTTCTTGTATATTCTCCATTCTATTTCCAAGATTTTGGATCACATTACTGTCATTACTCTGAATTCTTTTTCAGGTAGACTTCCTATTTCCTCTTCATTTGTTAGGTCTGGTGTGTTTTTGCCTTGCTCCTTCATCTGTTGTGTGTTTCTCTGTTTTCTTATTTTGCTTAACTTACTGTGTGTGGGATCTCCTTTTCGCAGTCTGAAGATTCGTAGTTCCTGTTGTTTTTGGTGTCTGCCCCCAGTGGGTAAGGTTGGTTTAGTGGGTTATGTAGGCTTCCTGGTGGAGGGGACTGGTGCCTGTGTTTTGGTGGATGTGGCCAGATCATGTCTTTCTGGTGGGCAGGACCACATCCGGTGGTGTCTTTTGGGATTTCTGTGAGCTTATTATGATTTTAGGCAGCCTCTCTGTTAATGGGTGGGGTTGTGTTCCTCTCTTGCTAGTTCTTTGGCATAGGATGTCCAACACTGTAGCTTGCTGGTTGTTGAGTGGAGCTGATCTTAGCATTGAGATGAAGATCTCTGGGAGAGCTTTTGCCATTTGATATTATGTGGAGCTGGGACATCTCTGGTGACCAATGTCCTGAACTCGGCTCTCCCACCTCAGAGGCACAGACCTGACACCTGGCTGGAGCACCAAGACCCTGTCAGCCACATGGCCCAGAAGAAAAGGGAGAAATAAAGAAAGGAAAATTAAAATAAAATAAAGTTATTAAAATTTTAAAAATTATTAAAAATTTTAAAAGTAATTAAAAAAAAGAAAGAAGAGAGCAACCAAACCAAAAAACAAATCCACCAATTATAACAAGCACTGAAAACTCTACTGAAAAAAAGAAAAAAAAAATGGACAGACAGAACCCTAGGACAAATGGTAAAAGCAAAGCTATACAGACAAAATCACTCAAAGAAGCATATACATACACACTCACAAAAAGAGAAAAAGGAAAATATAGAGAGAGAGAGAGAAAAAAAAGGAAGAGAGCAACCAAATCAATAAACAAATCTACCAGTGATAATAAACTCTAAATACTAAACTAAGATAAACATAAAACCAGAAACAAATTAGATGCAGAAAGCAAACCCCAAGTCTACAGTTGCTCCCATGTCCACCACCTCAATTTTAGGATGATTCATGTCTATTCAGGTATTCCACAGATGCAGGATACATGAAGTTGTTTGTGGATATTTAATCTGCTTTTCCTGAGGCCGCTGGGAGAGGTTTCCCTTTCTCTTCTTTGTTCACACAGCTCCTGGGGTTCAGCTTTGGATTTGTCCCCACCTCTGTGTGTAGGTCATCTGAGGGTGTCTGTTCTTCGCTCAGACATGATGGGGTTAAAGGAGCAGCTGATTAGGGGTTTCTGGCTCACTCAGGCCGGGGAGAGGGAGGGGTACGGATGCAGGGCGAGCCTGTGGCAGCAGAGGCCAGCGTGACGTTGCCCCAGCCTGCGACGCTGTGTGTTATCTCGGGAATTTGTCCCTGGATCCTGGGACCCTGGCAGTGGCGGGCTGCACAGGCTCCCAGGAGGGGAGGTGTGGACAGTGACCTGTGCTTGCACACAGGCTTCTCAGTGGAGGCAGCAGCAGCCTTAGCATTTCATGCCTGTCTCTGGGGTCCACGCTGATAGCCGCAGCTCTCGTCAGTCTCTGGAGCTCATTTCGGCAGTGCTCTGAATCCCCTCTCCTCGCACACCCCGAAAGGTCTGTTGCCTCTTAGGCAGATCCAGACTTTTTCCTGGACTCCCTCCCAGCTAGCTGTGGTGCATTAGTCCCCTTCAGGCTGTTTCAGGCAGCTAACCCCAGTCCTCTCCCTGGGATCCACCCCAGCGGGTGAGCAGACAAGCCTCTCGGGCTGGTGAGTGCTGGTCGGCACTGATCTTCTGTGCAGGAATCTCTCCGCTTTGCCCTCTGCACCCCTGTTGCTGTGCTCTCCTCCATGGCTCTGAAGCTTCCCCCTGGTGCCCATCCCCTGTCTCTGCCAGTGAAGGGGTTCCTAGTGTGTGGAAACCTTTCCTCCTTCACAGCTCCCTCCCAGAGGTGCAGGTCCCGTCCCTGTTCTTTTGTCTCTGGTTTTTTTTTTTTTCTTCTTTTGCCCTACCCAGGTACGTGGGGAGTTTCTTGCCTTTTGGGAGGTCTGAGGTCTTCTGCCAGCGTTCCGTAGGTGTTCTGTAGGAGCTGTTCCACATGTAGATGTATTTGTGATGTATCTGTTGGGAGGAAGAGGATTTCCATGTCTTACTCCTCTGCCATCTTGAAGCTCTATGGAAGTTTTTAATAAACCTCATTATCTGACAGTTAGTCAAATGTCTTGAATGCGGCATTCCTTCATTATTTATTTTTCCACTTATGGTTATGTGTTAAGGCTCCTTGGATGTTGTTTGCCCCCCAGTTGGTGGTAAATGACTGTGACTGCTAATAGGCTGGCTTCCAAAGGTGCTTGTTAACAACTGCCTCATATATTCAACAGGCATTCTGTGCGAAGGGCTGGGAAGTTAGATAACCTGGCAAGTCTTTCCACATCTAATATCTATGATAATGGCTGCAAATTACATGGGACAGAAGGAATGGCCTTGCACTGTGAAAACACGAGAGGGAATCAAGACAGCCTCTGGCTGCTGGATTGGGCAGGCAGCGGCCTCTGGAGTACAGCTCTCCCGGCGCTGGCTGCGGAGGTCAAGGGCTTTCACCCTGCCTAACGAGCAGTCCTTCCTCGGCAAGTCCTCACCACCCCCCAACGTGGCAGGCTCTTCTCTTTATTTTAATCTTTTGTTATACTGGTAATTAGCATTATATCTTGAACAGTCAATTAAGAAATCCTAAACAGAATTTTAAATTTTAAAAGCTTTTCCACTAGGAAACCAGTGGCATTAATTTTGTGGACTGGAGGTAAGCTAAGTGGGCCAAGTTTGCGCATTCATAACCTCATTCTAATCCTCAGTATCTCAAATGCAAAAGGCTGTCATTAAATTTGAGAACAGACAAGAACTGGAATTTCTTAATATGAGTGTTGAAAGATTAATTCGAAAAGATCTCACTAAAAAACACAAAAGGTTATTGCTGACATGGGATATTTTATATTCATAGTCTGTACCTGGTTTAAAAAGTTCCTATTTGCAGTACCCAATTTAAAAAGAGGTTATACATTTAGAGGACTTTGTCAAATTTTAAATTGAAGTAGTTATAGTTATTATTTTGTTCTGGTGATGTGCAAGCACAGTTTATAAGGTAATATTGGAAGCTTCTTTTCTCATCAACGAATATTTGACTTGCAGTTATTAAACATTTTACATCCAAACAGAAGTTAAAAACAAAGAGGAAAAAAAGAGAGAAAATTAGGGGTTTTTTTATTTCACCTATTTTCTTCATAATATGACTTCAAAAGAGAAAGTACTTACTTCTTTAACAGTATTTCATACTTTGTGTTTGCCCTAAAAATATTGATGGCAAAGAGGAAATGGTAGTGATGAAAGCAGTGGTAATAAATTTCAGGTAAGTAGAGTTAATTTATTATTTGCCAAGATGAGAGTGGGGTAAAAATGTAAATATTTCACCTTTGATCAATGGAATTTTAATTTTATAAATAGCTACATACCTTGATTTAAACATCTGTAGCACATTTTAAACATCTGTGCTCAAGATGACCATTTGGGAAAAGGAAGCTAAAAGGTTCATTGACTTCACCTCCTACCAGTTGTCTGGTTCTCTATCCTGCATTCAGACCCCAAATGAGACCTTTGTGAAGAGGGATTTTACACGACTTGCTTGCCTTAGTTTAAATTGTGTAACCTAGAATGGCTTTTTAAAATTCAGTAATTTTAGTGATTTTGCTATGAGTTTTCAAATGTTATACAATTGTTGAAGAATTGAAACTTATCGGTTTCAGCAGTGAAAGTGAGAATAGTTGAGATTTAAATACTAGACAGGCTGTTGATGCTCTTAGCTCTGTTACTGTAGGCCCTTCACTCCCTTGTGTTTCCTTTATTAGTTCATGAGAGATTTTTGCATTCAGAACCTAGGGCTTGGTTTAAAAAACGCTGCTTTAGGGTAACAGACTGGTTTGTAGCATTATTTTCATCACACTTGGTTAATTTTAGCCACTGATAGCTTAAAAAGCTTGATTAAAACTACTGCATAGGGCTTCCCTGGTGGCGCAGTGGTTGAGAGTCCGCCTGCCGATGCAGGGGACACGGGTTCGTGCCCCGGTCCGGGAAGATCCCACATGCCGCGGAGCGGCTGGACCCGTGAGCCATGGCCGCTGAGCCTGCGCGTCCGGAGCCTGTGCTCTGCAACGGGAGAGGCCACACAGTGAGAGGCCCACGTACAGCAAAAAAAGAAAAAAAACTACTGCATATACAGGAAGAAAAGAAATAGATTGCCTATAGCATAGCTATAAAATATAAAGTCCAAGCTATGCTTGAAATAACTTTTATAGGTGACTCTTCTATTTAAAAAATAACAATAATATATAATATTAGACTCCCAAGATTCCTAGGTAGCCACTGCTAATAAGAAAATTGCATTGCTTCTATCTACCCTTACTGTATATTTGTTTCTTTTCTAAAAGCACAGGGCTAGAAGCAATTTTAATAATCCAGAATATATCCTAAGTCCCTGCTTCAATCAAGACCAGACCTAAGGCCACAGATTCTGCTAACGTCAAAATAGCTGCTAGTTCCCGCCATTACTACAGGGGTCATCCCCCTGCCCCATGAGCATAAGGACAGCAGTTTTGTTATAAGAGGATCTGAAAAACCTCTGGATCCCTTTATGCTGGAGATCTATTTATTTTGTAGTCAATACACACTAAGAGGGGCCCTTCTGAAATTTTTGCTTAGTGGCCCCTGAATTAAACATCTGCCGCTTTTTCCTTTTTAACACTATTCCTAATGTGTATTGAACTCAACTTAGGATAGGGTCTGGCGGGGGGGGGGGGTTGATCTTTTCTTTAACTTTGAGTGGCTTTTTGCAAACACTTGCTTACCCTGGACCAGTAGTATTCAAACAATGTAATTGAGAAGCTCTTGTAAAACTTATTAAAAGTGCAGGTTCCTGAGTCCCATACCAGAAACATTATTGTAAGTCTGTGGTGGGATCTCGAATCTTTACTTTTCTTAAGTTCCCCTGATGATTAAGATGGGTGTCTGGGAACCATCCTTTGAGGAAGAGGATGGGTTGAGTCCTTCCATGTTCAAACAGCAACTACCTACTGCAACCACCTAAGAATCAGATGATCTAGGCAGTGTTTTCCAAGGTTTATTAATGTTATCAGGTTCAGAATCAAAGACTACCTGGCCTGAAAGCAGTTTGGTAGCTACTGAGAGGGCTCTGGCGTGGGAAGACCTGGGTGAGTTCCAGGGCCCTGTTGATGAAGCTTTGGCAGCGTTGAGCGACTTATTACCATGACTCAGTTTTCTAGTATATGAGGGGCGATAATTATCTTTGCCTTCTACCCACCTAACACCAATGCTCTGACAAATGTTGAGGCACAACTTGTGAAAATCAACTAATTCCTACGTGGTACAGTAGTTACATAAGTAACAGATTTCCAGAAACCAAACACCCATAGAAAACCCAGCATTTTCCTTATGTTTTACAGTAATTTCCCTGAGTTTCAGGTGATGGTTTGTAAGACTGTTTCCTCAGAGACTTTGCCCATAACTTTCAACTTTACCTTCATCCTGTCTCAATTCACTTCTATAAAGATATCAAGATGCCAGATTACATGTCATGTTTCCAAACCAGCCTCTAACTGGTACCCTTGGAAATATTACATTTCCCATGCTCAGAACCTAGGAGGTCAACCATATTTGACTCACTGAAAATAGCAAACAGCTGCTGAGCTAGCCTGAGATCATATATGGGATAAAAAGTCAGGTTAAACCACAAAGGCTTCCCTTCCCAATCATGAGTCAGTGTGTGGGTGCCTCTATACAAGACTGCATGCAAAAGAGAAGGAGCTGAGTGAGGGAAAGCTCTCAAGTGGTTCTTTGGAATTGGAGTTTTTTGAAAAGTAGCATCCTTGCTTCTTCACTAGAGGAACCTCTCTCATTGTTTTACCCACTTCATCCTTTCCAGACATTATGTGCACTTCAGAGCAATGTGCAGCAAGAGTGCCTGTCACCTCTGCTTTGTCAAAGGCCAGGGAGATGCCTGTGTTGGAATAAGGCGGGTCTATCCCTCGTTGCACAGGAACTTCGTTTTAGTCTGGACTTACTTACGCAGAACTATGAAGTGGCTTGTTTTCACTCACTTTGTCAGTCACAGAACGCCCTTGTCTGACGCTGGTGTTCTGTGAGGTTCTTCATGTGTCCAGCAGGAGAACAAGGCGGCCTGGCTTCTTTAACAGCCCTGCCGCCTGCCTGTAAGTGTCACACCAGTTCCTGGATGTCAGGGGCTGCTTTCGTCTTTTTCAGAGCAGATGTCCTAGTGGTATAAAATTCGTTTTAGAGCAGTATGATTGTTTTTGTCGTGAACATTTCAGGTTCTCTTCATAGGTGCTGTTTTTTTTAAGTTAATCTTCGGCTTTGCCATGGTTTGTTTATAATCAGTTTATCTGTTCTCAAGTTGTTTGTCCCTAGCATTTAGGAACTTATGCGTTTGGGATATTTAGGGATTTAGAAACAGTAAGAAGTGTGAGGAGAGGTTCCTCCCCATGAAGCGGTAGATCAGTAGGGAAATTATAAGGAGGAGCAAGGGGATATAATAGAACTACCATACAACCTAGCAATCCCACTACTGGGCATATACCCTGAGAAAACCATAATTCAAAAAGAGTCATGTACCACAATGTTCACTGCAGCTCTATTTACAATAGCCAGGACATGGAAGCAACCTAAGTGTCCATCGACAGATGAATGCATAAAGAAGATGTGGCGCATATATACAATGGAATATTACTCAGCCATAAAAAGAAACGAAATTGAGTTATTTGTAGTGAGGTGGATGGACCTCGAATCTGTCATACAGAGTGAAGTAAGTCAGAAAGAGAAAGACAAATACCATATGCTAACACATATATATGGAATCTAAGGGAAAAAAAAAGGTCATGAAGAACCTAGGGGCAAGACAGGAATAAAAACACAGACCTACTAGAGAATGGACTTGAGGACATGGGAGGGGGAAGGGTAAGCTGGGACGAAGTGAGAGAGTGGCATGGACATATATACACTACCAAATATAAAATAGATAGATAGCTAGTGGGAAGCAGCCGCATAGCACAGGGAGACCAGCTCGGTGCTTTGTGACCACCTAGAAGGGTGGGATAGGGAGGGTGGGAAAGAGGCTCAAGAGGGAGGGGATATGGGGACATATGTATACATATAGCTGATTCACTTTGTTGAACAGCAGAAACTAACACAACATTGTAAAGCAATTATACTCCAATAAAGATATTTTTAAAAAAAGAAAAAAAACGATGCATTCCTTTTCCAACAGGCGCTTCTGCAGAAACACTCAGTAGAGAGGGATCCTTCCTCAAGAGGTGTGGGAAAGAGCCCAGTGATGCCACACGAGTGGCATCGATAGCTACAGAGGTTGAACTCTCACTCAATGTTTGGTACCCTGGGCACACGACAGTGATCCCTCTTCTTTGCTGGATTCTTTGTAAGGGCTAAGCCTACCGAGAGGTTAAACCACCAATCAAAATTTGAAATCTTTAAGGGAAACCATTTGCCTACAATTTCTTTTCCTTCTACTTTAAAGCCTTGTCACAGCCAATATCTAGAGCCTGTGGCACCATAAGGTATGAGGCTTCATAAGCAAAGGTAGGGAGTGTCCTTGGTCAGCCCCTCCTTCTACTGTTGGGGTATGTGAAAGCCTCCTTGCTCCTTTTTTCTTTTCTTTTCTTTTTTTCTTGTTTCATATTGAGCATTCTGAAAAGAACAAAATTCTTCTCTGATAACTCTTAGAAAACACTTTTGTGCTTGGCTCTCCAAAGATTAAGAATTGGACACATAATTCTCCATTCATTTCTCAAGTGTCAAGAGAGAATTGAGTTTAAAAGCTCCAATTCCCTTGCAGGTTACCCTGTTGATCTAGATGAATTAGTATTCAACACAGCTTTGGGAAAATCTCAGATGATCTGCAGGTTTGCAAATTGTTCAGACTCATAATGAAATCCCAGGCTGAGGAAATCACTAAACAGTTCGTGAGCATGAGCTTTTCCCCGGATGTCTGGACATCTTGGATCAATTCTGTCACTGCCTTCTTTGCCTCTAGACATTCAAGGGCTGCTTGAGAAAGTCACATACGCACCAACTTGGTGCCGCTGCAAACTCGTGGCCTCCTGCTTCTGCTCTGTGTCCTCAGTCACTTCCTCTCCCAAACGGTCTCCACCGACATCCTCCCGTTCTCTATTTTCTCCCTCACTCAAGAAGGGTGGTCCATCATGCATCCTTTCCCACTCTCCCTTTTGGATACAACAGGGTATGTGTCTCTCTTCTTATCCACGGCTATGTTCTGGGTCCTGTACCCTTCCACACCCTCAAGCACCTCAAACTGACCATTATAGTTTCTATTCTATAGCTTCAGTCCTTTCTCTTCCTTAAAATGTTTCCCTTCAGAATATAAAATATTCTCAAGTCTTTAGCATTAAAAAAAAATGTACACACCTTTACGTGACTCCGTGCCCTTCCAGCTCTTTTCTTTGCAGCCAAGCTTGTCTCCTCACATTCATTCCTTTTCATACTACAGTCTGAATTCCACCTGGGACAGTCCACCAAGGCTGCCCTTCCCAGGATTCAATGGTTCTTCTTTTGCCCAAATTGAACAGGCCCATGCTAGTCCTTTCCTTACTTGATTTTTCTGAAGCATTGACACTGTTGAGCACTACCCACATCTTGAAACTGTTTACTTCCTTAGCTTCTATGCACTTCTCTTTCCTAGTTTTTGTACCTCCTTTTCCCCATTCCTTTTCAAGTCCCTCTCCTTGTGCTGGTCTCTTCAGTGTTAGTATGTATAAGGTATCATCCTTAGACTCTTCTTATTCAGTTCACTGTTCCTAGAAGATAACTCTATAGATCCCCAAATCTATATCTCCAGGTGTTAAAATCCATGTAGCCAACATTACCACTTGGATGTCCTATGGGTACTTAAACTCAACATGCCCAAAACTGAACTTTTATCTCACTCTCACTGCAACACATCTCTAGGAAGAGCAGAGTATCATTCTAGTCACTCAGACCTGCAAGCTTTGCACTGACGTAGATCTCTCTTCCTCATTCATCCCTCTCCATTCGGTCAATCCCCAAGATATGCCAATTCAACCTAAATATAGCCTCGTCTCTGCTCATTGTGCTTTAAGTTAAGGTATTCAAGTTTCTCATTACTACATTGTTTCTACCTAGTTTTTAAATGTGGCTTCTCGGGCTTCCCTGGTGGCGCAGTGGTTGAGAGTCCGCCTGCCGATGCAGGGGACATGGGTTCGTGCCCTGGTCCGGGAAGATCCCACGTGCCGCGGAGCGGCTGGGCCCGTGAGCCATGGCCGCTGAGCCTGCGCGTCCGGAGCCTGTGCTCCGCAATGGGAGAGGCCACAACAGTGAGAGGCCCGCGTACCACAAAAAAAAAACCAAAGACCATCAACAATTTTCTAGTGAAATTCTTCTTGTGGTGGTAATAATTACATTTATTGAGTTCTTACTATATGCTAGGCACTCTCTAAATGTTTTACATGTGTAATCTTCTTATTAATCTCTTTTAATGGGTGAGGGAATTAAAGATGAGAGAGGAAAATACCTTAGCCAGGTGATACATCTTATAAGCAGTGAAATTTGGATTTGAACACGTGGAATAGTAGTTCAGAGCACAAAAAGAAAGGGAAAATATTCTCCATGCCCTGATACTAACCTTACTAACCTCCTATTACTTTGTGAGATACCGGAAAGGTCAATTCAAATGTTTATTATATATCTAATTTGCGACTGAATTGGGTCTTTGAATAAAATACAGTTCTGCCCTCAAGTTTGCCACCTAGAAAGATACGTAAGATATGATACCACAATAGCTAGGAAAAATATTATAAATGGTAAAACTTACAAGTGATACTTGAAACCTGAGGAAGTTTAAGGAAAAGTCAGGAAAGTCTTTTTGGAAGCGGTGGCATTTGATATGTGCCTAAGTTAGGTCCTAATGGGTGAAGCTGTCCAAGGGGTGAAGAGTGGATGAGATTTAGAGGGTGGTTATAGGGGACAGACAACAGCCTCATATTACCTGTCTTTATGGCAGAGGAGTAAAACAGAGGCAAAAGGCTTCAGCACAGTCTCTCCCCCTCCATGGAGGGGAAGAGGAGAATGTAGTCACTCATGGCTCAGGACCCCTTGGCAGCTGCCGTGCAGGCATCTGTGGAAGCAAGGAAATATGCCCCAGCAACTCTACACTGACATCTGCTTCCCTCCCCCAACTCAGTCCATTCGCACGTTAATTGGTCTGTCTGTGCCCGCTTCCCTAGACGATGAGGTGAGCTTTTTTTTTTTAACATCTTTATTAGAGTATAATTGCTTTACAATAGTGTGTTAGTTTCTGCTTTATAACAAAGTGAATCGGTTATACATGTACATATGTTCCCATATCTCTTCCCTCTTGCAAATGGTATCTTAACATCCCGGGAGGCCTCAAATTTAAACCCTATGGTTCTAAGTCCTGAGAAAGGTGTTGGTGCCCTTTTTCCAAGCTATCATGTTATGTCTCTTCTGCCCAGAAAGCAGCCCAGTGGGCTTGGCTCTTCTACTCCGTGGGCTTCTCAGGAGATCGCAGGGACTCACTGAGTCTGATTTGTTGTTGTTGTTTAGTAGTGAACTATGTTTTGGATGCATTTTCTTAGGGAAAAGAGTTAATGATCATAGGCAACCTGAAGCTGGTAGTGGCCAACTCTGACATGACTAATTGGTGAATGTCAACCTTAGACTCACTTCTTCTAATGTCTAAGTACACAAAGAATCATTTTGAAATGCCTTGCTTGCTATTTATTTGATGCCTTACATATGGAAAATGTTTAAGAAATGGCATTTGTGATTCAGTGTGCACATATACAAAAACGTACATGATTGTAATGTCTATTTTTGTAGCCCTACTCTCTGTCAGGAATCTGAGGATTCCAGGTCCCTATAACTGACACAGAATTCAATGGCCTTTTATTAGTCAGGGATGTAATGCTGGCAGCTACAACAAACAACCCCAGCTCAGTGATTTAAAAAATAAACATGTCATTCTTGCTCGTGTCACAGCCCAGTGGAGATCAGTGTTTTTTGGAGGAGACATTGTGCACCACACAGTTATTCAGGTACTCAGACTCCTTCCGTCTACTGGCCTTGCTGTGCTCCAAGCCTCAGACCCTTGAAGTCCTCCACTGAAACCTCCGCATCTATTCAGAGAGAGGGAGAGAGGGATAGAGAGAGAGAGAGGGAGAGAGAGAGAGAGAGAGGGAGAGAGAGAGAGAGAGAGGGAGAGGGGGAGAGAGAGAGAGAGAGAGGGAGAGGGAGAGAGAGAGAGAGAGGGGGGGGGGAAAGGAAAGGGGTTTGGAGCCAGGCCTGGAAGCAACACATTTCACCTCTGCCCACGTCCCATTGCCCAGAGCAAGTTACATAGCCCTGTCTAGGTACAAGGAAGCTGGGAAATGTAGCCTTCTTATGTGTTCAGGAGAAAACTAAAGTGGTTTGGTGAACACGTAATATTGTCTCTATCACAGTCTGTATCCTCTTCATCATTCTAGTTATTATGCATATTTTGAAAGTTTCAAAGTCTCCCTCCCCCACTCTCAGCTATCAATAGAACACTGGGAATACACAAATAATACCATTTTCCCAAATTTGCTCTACCTACTTTTTCCTTGATCATGGCTTTCTGCAGCTGCTTCTGATTTAGTTCAGTTCAAAAACATTAGTTAAGGTCTTACCATGAGCCAATCACTGACCTAGGTCCTGGGGAGTCCATCACAAACAAGACAGTCTCTGCTCTCCAGATGCTCAGTCTATTGGGGCCAGCCTTACCTTGTCATATCCTAACATCAACTCCAAAAGTCTTTCTCCAGTGCCTTTCTCCCTTTCAGACTGCTTCTAGGTCCTTCAGAGAGAAGGCATAGTCCCCTCTCCACATCAGCTCTAGACAACAGCTCTTTACAGAAAGCCTACTTGTTCCTCTAGGGTTACTCTCTGTTTCAAAAGGTTCAGAAACCTACAAACATCCCTAGAATTAATTTTCAGAGATAAGAGTAGATAGCATAACCCAGAGCCATACGCCTACTTATTTCTAAGATTTTCTTTCGATCATGTCCTGAGGCATGACACAAATTCACTGTGTTCCTGGGCGCAAGGTGAGCTCTCAAACTTATCTGAGTGGATCTGGCTGTCCCAGGGCTGGCATCCCATGCCTCTGGAGGAAGCTTGCTCTAAGGTAGAAAGAAGAGTTGACAGTAGCCCCAAGTTCCCCTTCTCATGTCCTCCCATAGGGAAAAAGGGGTATTTATGCAAATCAGGTCCCACAGACAGCCACTGGTATCTCAGGATTCCTCAAGGGAGACGTGTGTGTGTGTGTGTGTGTGTGTGTGTGTGTGTGTCTGTACAAAATTCAGAGAGAAATTTTGTGGAGGAGACTGCCTTAGGCTTTTAAATATGTTTCATTTAACACAGCAACCAAGTATCTTTTTAAACCACGTTTTACAAACATTCAAGATGCCAAATTTTCCAAGATGAATTCTCTGGAAGAAGTCCTAAAACTCCGTCTCTGATCACTTCCTATCAGACTTGGGAGGGAAAAGTGGTGTTGTTTGTTTGTTTAGTGGGTTCAACTCTACCCTTGTTCATTTTGGTTATAATAAGAAGTCTTAAAATATATTTTTCTGAGCAAGTGGTTTCTCCTAGTGCTGAGCTCTCACCACCCCTGAAATGCTGTAAGAATACCTCTACTTGTCCTCAAGGAAAAGATCAAAGAAGGGAAAGACGTTAACCCTCTTAAACTGTTGTTCCCAAGTTTGGTGGAAATTCCCAGACATATCTCTGAGAAACAGATATTTGGATCTTGCTTTAGCATAGACAGAAAACCATCTCCAGGCAGTTTCCTCCTCAAGAATTCCTAAAGCCGCTTACTCAACAGTATTATAGATTCCCCAGAGTTAGAATATTACTGGAGAATGGAGTGAGCTGGTATCCCAAGTGAGTTTGCTCGTCTAGGCCCCTGACATTAGCTGGCTATCTACTTACACCACCAGGACACCACTTTATTAGTGATAAGCTATACAGCAGTGACGCTACATTGCTCTTTCATAGACGTAGAGAAAACACAAGCACGGTTACTGTCGTAAAGGAGCTTAAAATCCAGATGTGAACGCTAGAAGCAGGAGCCCCAGTTGGAATGTAAACTCCGTGAGAGGCAGCCTTATTCACTGCTGAATCCCTAGTGCCTAAACAGTACTTGGCAATAGTGGATCCTCCAGGCTTATTTGTTAAATGAATGGAGATGAAACAGCATGGAGGACCACATCAACAAGTATTAAGAATGTCAGAGCTGAAGGAGTCCAGCAAGAATAGCAAAGATATATGAAGATGGTAGAGTTGAGGAGAGCCATGAAGAATAATAGACTTCAAGTAGGTGCAGGAGACCAAGCCAGTAGAAGAGAAGAGAGAAGTAGTAGAAGAGGGAATTACCACAGTGCGGTGGGGAAATGGGCTTAACTTGGGTCAGAGAATCACACGGTGACGTGATAGAAACCAGGCCTACCGGGCATGGAAGTGTGGACTTTGTCACATCATCTGGGCTTCCGTCCTAGTTCTGCCATTTACTCAGTAACCTAATGTGATATCTACAATTTGGGAATAATACTAAAAGACATGAAATAATATTAATATTTATTAGATATTAATAAATATAAATATTTATTAAGACATTAATATTAAATAAAAATCAAGGAGATATGACAGGTGAAAAGTAAACTTGAGCTATTTAAAAGATGGTATTATTTTTGTTATTATTGATGAAAATAATGTTCTGGGTGGCCTTTTGATTCCGGGGGTTCTCTTGGAGTGGGAAAAATTGTTCATAGAAAAGCCCTAGGATGTGTGCCTGGGAAGAAATAGGTAAAAAAGATGAAATCTAGTGATTTCTTATTGAATCATTTCAAAATAGGACAAGTGAGAAAAATTCTCTTAAGATTCCTAAGTAAGCTTTAGAAGTGATTGTAAAGTTAAATTTGTGTCGTTAATTTAAATTATTATGAATTGGATATATTCATTTCACAAAGTTATATGTGGGAAGTAAAGAGCCATTCATTCACTGAGTAAGTGAAGGGACTTGATTAGAATAATACCCAGTCACACTTGCATTGTTAAGGAATGGTAGCCAAAGCCTTATTGTTGTTAATGATTCTTGGCCTATATAACATTCCTTATCTTCAGAGAACTTGACAAACATTGATTTAACCTTCTTTTCAAATACATTCTCAAATTAAAGTCATTGTTTCTGAGTATGCCTAGAAGCAAAAAGTAAGATTCCCTGGGTGTCAGTAAAAGAAACTATTGAAGACAGAAGTGAAAACTACGTGTTCATAGAGTAGAGATAGTTTCAGAGGTGATGGCATTGTCTGAAAACAAATTTGGGCAGTAAGCTCTGCCCACAGTTGATGGCGTGAAAGGTTTCGGCAAATGCGCGGCACTTCTCCAGCTCTCTGATTCTCACTCCAAAGCAGACATCACTAACCAATCACACATTCTTTCCAGCTGAGTCTTGGCTTGGCCGGTAATTCTCTTTGCCGTATAGGGTTCTAGAAGCCAGTGCCAGTAGGTCAGAGCTGACACAGGCAAAATGGAAACGACTTACTATTCTGGAGTGAAGGATGGCTCTACAAAGTTTCAAATAAAGAAACCCCCTTATCACTCTCAATGGGCTGGAAGTGTGTAAGTGCATATGATTAAAATGCATAGATGCAGGACTGATAGGAAAGTCATCTCTCAACCTCCCTTCCCACATCTTGCTTTCTTCATTTCTTTGGCTCTTCTTTATTTATTCATTTGACTAATGATCCCCACCACCCAGCCCCCTCTGTTTACTGATGGCTCACCTTACACTGAATGCTAAAGAGAGAAAAAATGTAATAAGACCATTTCCTGCTCTGGAAGATGTGGTGGGAGATTCGAGTGAAGACCAGAGCGATTTACGTTCAAAAGGTAGGTTGTGTGTGTTGCTGGTTTCATTCTATTCAGCGTATAATGGAAGGTCAAGGCCGGCTGCTTTGCAACACTGACAATCAGTGTCCTTTCACTTGCCTCCTTTCACTCTCACTGTCAAGGATTCAGATTTTGGAGTTTTTATTAGGCACGTGGTTTGGGGCTCAGAAAAGCCGGAGTTCAGGTATTAGCTTGTGACTTGAGACACAAGCTGAACCTCTCTAAGCCTCAGCTTCCTCATCTTTAAAATGAGAAAATTAGAAATAGTTCCTCACTCTTTTTATGAGGACCGTGAGGCTAGATGGTCCAATACGATGCCCAGAACTCTGCCTAGACATGGTCAGAGCTGCATAAACATTATCCATTATTAGATAACTATTATCACTAGGAATAAGTATTATCTACTACTGTATTATTATTATCACTGGTAATGCTTAGCGGACTGTGTCAGTTTCCTGTGGCCCCTGCAACAAATCGCCACAAACTTGGCTTAAAACGACACAAATTTGTCCTCTTACAATTTGGGGTGTTGCAAGTAAGAAATCAGCTCCATGGGGCTGAAGTTAAGGTGTTAGCAGGGATGGTTCCTTCTGGAGGGTGTGAGGGAAAACCCATTCCCTTAACCTTTTTTGTCTCCTGCTACCGTGTGGCCCCTTCTTCCATCCTCAGAGTGTATCACTCTGACCTCTGCTTTCCTCACTACATTGTCATCTCCTCTGACTCCTTCTAGATCCCTCTTATAAGAACTCTTGTGATTACCTTGTATCCACCCAGATAATCCAGTATAATTTTCCCATCTTAAGATCCTTAATGGAATCACATCTGCAAAGTTCCCTTTTGCGGCATAAAGTAACATTCACAGGTTTGGCGGACTGGAATTGTGGACATCTTTGGGAGCCATTTTTCAACCTCCCACATAGACTGATCAGATCTGTGACCATCATGGTGATAATTTGCTTCAGATCTCTATGATGCAAAGCGGTGAGCATAAACTCTGGGGACATGAGCGTTTGAGATACTAACCAAACAAATCATTTAGAAATCTCAAGAGCTTTTTCTGAAATATCCATTCTCTCCTTCCACCTCTATCTTATCTCTACTTAGGAAAGAAGAGGTAACTAAATTTGTAGAAGAGCAGTGTGATCCTCAAACACAGATAGTCCTGGGTTCACCATCCAACTCTGCAACCTGGTGGCTGGCTGGGTTACCTTGGGAAAATGACGTGATTGCCCCCAAAGCATCCCCTGAGACAGGGATTTGAGTCAGGTAGTTTATTTGAAAGGTGATCCCCAGAAGCATGATGGGAAGTGAGGAAATGAGTCCAAGAATGGAAGGCAGCTAACAAGTAGCATGTTGTTGAGCAGGTCACTCCTGTGGGCCACTGGGTGAACTTCAGGGTCTGGGAGACAGTGTAGAACATGCCTCAGAGGTACCTAACCTGGGAGGAGGACGCTTTCCCCATGGCCAAGCGCTGATCTGGAGGCGTTATCCCCAGGACTCCCAGACTGCTGCACTCCCCTCCACTCCCTGGGAGAGTGTTGGCAGCAGGATGCCCACATCTAGTGAGGAATGCCGAGTGCCTTGGGGCTGTGAATGGGGCGTGACCTCTCTGAACTTCAGTCCCTCCTCTGAAGACTGAGGACAATAGTACTCACTTTGCAGGGATTTTGTGAAAATTAGCAATCACTTGTTAAAGTACCTAGCAGTATGCCCCTTACATAATAATTGCTCAATAACTGGTAGCTCTTAAACAGTGACGATATCAAATGTTTCCCTTTAGTTTCTGCTTATGAAATTCATTGGCACTTGGGAAGATCACTCAACATTTCCCAATTTTTTGTCTCTAAAATCAGGGAGGATGGTCAACTAAACAATCCATTGCATATTCCCTGGATTAATAATTCGATTCTTCACGGTTTGGTTTCCCGTGTCCTTTGACACTAGAATTTTCCTCTGGCCTCTGTGTTTGTGATTGTGAACTGACCTGGGCTGATGTAGCCATGTGTGACCCTTAGGTTCTTTTTGGTAAATCATGGTAGCCTCTGAAGAAGTTTCAATGTAAGAGTTTCCTACTTAGCTGACAGCTTCACTACTAGGTCATTCTTATGCCCTGGTGGAGCAAGTATGGGGACTGTCTCAAGTATATCTGCCAATCCACATATGAATATAATGAATACTTTTAATTTCAATAATGAGAGCCGATTTCTAACATTCACCATGCTACCTAACAGACTACTAATTTCATCAATTAGAAAAAAACACTTCTGACTTTCAGTATGTTAATTGGCATAGCACTGCTTGCTAATTGAGATACAGAAAACAGAAACTTGTGGGAGCTAATTGGCAAGACCACCCCCGCACTGTGCTTTCTTCATTAGAACGCAGCACATTCCAGCACCTGGTTACAGCTTAACCTGAGGAATGGCCCGCAGAGTGTCACATGACACATGCTGATAATTTTTGTTTGTTTTGTAGTGAAATATACATAACATAAAACTCAACCTTTTAACGTTTTTTTGTGTTTTTTTTTGCGGTACTCGGGCCTCTCACTGTTGTGGCCTCTCCCGTTGTGGAGCACAGGCTGCGGACGCGCAGGCTCAGCGGCCATGGCTCACGGGCCCAGCCGCTCCGCGGCATGTGGGATCTTCCCGGACCGGGACACGAACCCACGTCCCCTGCATCGGCAGGCGGACTCTCAACCACTGCGCCACCAGGGAAGCCCATTAACCAGTTTTAAGTGTACTCTTCTGTGGCATTAAATGCTTTCACATTGTTACCCATCACCATGCCATCCATCTTCAGAACTTTTTCATCTTCTCAAACTAAAACTCTGAGCTCTGTACCCAGAAAACAATAACTCCCCATTCTCCCCTCCACCCAGAAATCACCATTCTACTTTCTGTCACGATGAGTTTGACTATTCTACGTCTCTCATATACATGGAATCATACAATATTTTTCCTTTTGTGCCTGCATTGTTTCACTTAGCATAATGTCTTCAAGGTTCATCCATGTTGTAGCATGTGTCAGAATTTCATTTCTTTTTAAGGCCAAATAATATTCCATTGTATGTATACACCACGTTTTATTTATTTGTTTATCCGTCAATGGACATTTGAGTTGGTTCCACCTTTTGGCTACTGTGAATAATGCTGCTATGAACACGGGTGTACAAACATATGCTGAAGTATTTTAAAGTAAACTAGAGACATGAAAATCTGTTGCTTTGACTAGGAACCTAAGGAACGAAGCAGATAATACAAGGGAAATATTGCCTAATCCTTGGTATTATTGCAGCTTAGTAGAGCACTTTTAACATCTTCGCTACCTTAGAAACACTGAAAGCGCCGGTTTTATAGATCTTCAAAATAAGATTCTGGAAGGAAACAGTTTGAAAATATTGATTTGGTATTATTATAAGACTGATTCTCTATTTCATCTCCAAAATAGCTTTTAAAATACTGTTCACGGAATAGTTATTTAATTTCCTATATGGGATGTTCATTCCACCAAAATCACATACATTTCCACAGCTATTTGGTAATTCTGCTTGGCTTCCAGGATACAATTGCATAAAACCTTATATTCCGTGCCCTCAACGTTTTCATCAGTGATGCTGAAATGTACCTTCATCTGCCTCACCATGGGGATGGTGCAGTACTTTATAGATTCGTATTAACCTTCCTCTGCAAGACCTTGCCTGTGGAGAGTCTCTGCCTTGAATTCTGATGATGGCCACAAATGAGCCGAGCTGGTTACATATTGGCAGAGATTGGAGACTCGGATTCCGTGCAGGAGGGATTATTTGTTTCCTTAATTTATATGTGTGAGGCACTGTGCTTACTTACAGGGCATGTCTGGCAGAAAGCCCCTGCCCAGACTTCTGGGTCTTTCTTTGATGTGCTGGGAAAGTGGGCTTCCTATCGATGAGTTCCTGGTTCTACCCTATCTCTCTTCGAGTGGTAGACTGCAAGGTCTTGGAAAGGTTGGCCTTGGACTTTGATCGTACATTCATTAACACATTTTTATTGACCACCTACTGTGTGTCAGGCACTCTGCTGGGTGTTTAGGTGACCTTGGTGAATGAAACAGTTCCCTGCTTTCCTGGTACTCAGACTCTGGAGCTGTTCTGATGGTAGCCACTAGCCACATGTGGCTACTTAAATAAAATATAAATTTAATTAAAATTAAGTAAAATTAAAAATTCAATTCTAAGTCCATTTGAAATGCTCAATAGCCACATATGGCTGGTGGCTACTATATTGGACAGTGCAGATGTACATCATTTCCATCATGATGTAGGAAAGAGAAATATTAAATAAACTATGAACTGTTAGAAGGTAGTAAGTGGTATGGAATAGAGAAAAGTAGAGAAGTGTAAGGGGAATTAGGTGGATGGAGACAGGTTGTGGTATTAAACAGGGTGGTCAGGGTCAGTATTGCTAAGAAGGTGAGATCCAAACAGACTTGAAAGGGGTGCGAATGTTAGTTAAGCGGATAACGGAGAGGGAAGCTTTCCACCAGACTGACCAGCCAGAGCAACGTACTGAGTCAGGAACACACGTGACACATTCCAGGACCTGCAAGGAGACCAGAGTAGCTGAAGCTGAGTGAGCAAGGGAGGGAACGGTCAGAGGAGATCAGAGGATATCAGGGTCTAGAGAACATAGGGCTTTGCAGACTATTAATGATTGGCTTTTCCTTTGCTTGAAATGGGGAAACCATTGCAGGACCTTGAGCAGAATGACGTGATCTGTCATCTTGGGATGGTATCGTGCTGAATAGACCGAAAGAGAGACCTGTGAGAAAGCAGTTGCTGTAGTCCAGGCAAGAGGTGATTGGAGCTTGGACCAGGGTCATGGCAGCAGTAGAAGTAGTGAGAAATGGTCATGCTTTGGATATATTTTAAAAGTAGAGCCAATATGGTTTCCTGATAGATTGCAAGAGTAAAAGGTGATTCCAAAAGACTCCAAGGTTTTTGGCCTAAGCAATTGGAAGATGGAGTTGGCATGAAGTAGAATGTGGAAGGCTGTGACTAGAACAGGTTTGGGAAAGAAGACAGGAGTTTATTTTGGTACATGTGAAGTTTGAGATGCTTGTTAGACATCCAAGTGGAAATGTCAAGTAGAGAGTATAAAACTAAGAAGGAGGTGTGGGTTGGAGAAACCAGTTGGGAATCATGAGCAATCTAGCCATGGGCTGGGTGGATCATAAGGGAGTGAGGATAGAGAAGAGAAGAGGTACTGACACTGAGCCCTGGCAATTCCAGCATTAAGAGTTTGGGATAAGATAAAAGAAGGAATCAGCATATATTTTCAATATATAAAATTTCTATATCAAGCTAGCAAACTATTAAATATGTTATTTCCATTATGTTGACAAATATGTATTTTGTAAGGACCTGGAAAGCCAGGTTCAGGTTTGGAATTCTTGGACTCTGGAGTTCCACGCCATAACTTGGTGGCACAGGGAAAGGGCCTGTGGCCCACACCCCTTCCCTTCCAGACCCCAGCTTTATCCCATACTATGAAGGGCTTTGTGTGCTTGGGTGAGGACGCCCCAGCCTGCATGTCCAAGCTTTGTCCACACTCCCACAAAGACCATCTCTTGAATATCACCCGAGTCTAGGCGTGTGTAAATTAGCAGCATGGTCTACCCTAAGGAAGATGGACTCAGAGAAGAGGACTGTGGACACTCTATGAGGGGCTAAGGTGTCTGTGTGGGCAGAGAATTCTGTGGTGCAGGGAGGGTACACAGAGACTGGTTTAGAAAGGGGGAACATCAGCTTTGGGTAAGCACTTCTTTGTCCAACAGACTTCTCACCCCATAGGGAAACCTGTGGCTGGGAAGGACCAGAACATAGCCTTTTAAGGCACAGAGCCAAGGGCAGGGACCCTCTCACTGGCTCTCTGAGCTGGTAGGGAAAGGAGTAGAGAAAAAGGTTTTTAAGATAGAGAAATAATGTTTATTTGCTCATGAGAACAATCTAATAGAGAGGGGAAAATAGATGATGTGGAAAAGAAAAGAATGACAAAAACAATTCTCTGAGTAGGCAAAAGGGAAGAGGATCTAATGCCAAAATGTGGAAGCTGGCTTTGGGTGTAAGCTTGAATGGTCCTTCTATGGTAACAGGCAAGAAGACAGAGCACGTGAGTGCCGATGCTGGTGAGGAAGTAGATATGGGGGTGGGGGGTGTGGAAGTTCTCATCTCACTAATCAGCACTGGTTTCTAGAAGATCCCGGATTAAGAATGTCTTGCCAGAGTGCTGTTTCAGGTCAAAGTTGACTTCTGTTGTTGTTAATTTAATTTCTATTTAAGGACTCACTAACTATTCACTGTTATCTTAGTGAATTAAAAATTCCAACCTTGTATAGCTCTTTTACTTGCAGCATTTCTCTGTGAGGAACTCAAGGCACAGAGAGGCAATATTTTGTCAAGAGATACACAATTAATAAGTGGTAAAAACAATTCTGCCGCCATTTCCCTCTGACTCATGATATACCCAAAAGCTCCCACTGGCCTTTGGAATATATTTCTTAATGTAGGAGTCTGCAAGTCCCTAAATAAGCATTTTGATTTTTAAGGGCTTGAAGGAATTACTCCAATAAAAAAAAAATCAGTAAAGAACTGGAAAGATGAGTAAGAACAAAACAACTTCTTTCTTCTCATAAATTTTATTTTTTAAGTGTCAAAACACACAACTTCTTTTCAGACACTGAAACCTCTGCTGCTTTGTGCCCTTTATCTAATGCAATCACTTTCTGAGTAGTCAGGTGATTTCAGCAATTACTTTTGTGTACCCAAGTCCTACCCCTTCAGTGTGGGGAGGGGCACTGAAGTGAGGCTCCTCCTTTGTAAAATGAGAATAAAAACCACTTTCGTGTTGCTCATAGAGACTTGATTAAAATCAACTTTAAAACATACCCTGAAGCATTTTCAACTTCATAGAATAAAAAGAGTTAAATATAATCAGTAACATATTATTTAAAACAGTACTTTGTAACCAAAGTTCAGGTCAACTTCTGCTTCACCTTTGCAGAGAGAACTTGTAGGTGGGAACATTCCACCACATTTGCTCAAGGACTTCAGCTTTGGCTCAGTTTCCCTTTCCACGTGTCTTCTGCCATCATCCTTGGTGACTCCCCACTTCCAGTGCTGGGTGGCGTCACCATTCAACCCACCCATCATTCGGAACTGCTTTCCTTCAAACATCATGAATCATAAAACCACCTTCGCTGATCAACACTGCCTTATCCTTGTCAAATTTCTTATGCCTCCGGACTTACTCCTCTTCTTCCTGGCAGCCAGAACCTTGACCCTTCCGTGATCTCCACTGGCCCTGCCCTCTAGCCGTGACCCGTGTCAAGCACGTTCTCAGTAGCCACCATTTGCTTTCATTCTCCATGCCTTGCCAGTCCCCAGCCTGGCCAGTGGTCTCTATTAGCAATCCATGCTGCAGTTCCCAGAATTTATCCATTCATCTCAGGATTCTCTTTCAGATTCTCTATATCACCCTGTTCGGAACTTTTTCTATGCTCCTCGAGCCCCAGCCCTACCTCTTGGTCACTTTCACTGAAAGTCTGCTATACTGAGACATTAGAGGACGTCTACCATGAGCTCTCATGCTCCCTGCCCTTCACAGTTTTATTCAGGCCTCCATCTCCTCTCCTGACAGAGGTGTAGCAGGTTCGCGTCCCTTCTAAGTGTGAATCACCCACATCTATCAGAACCGTGCTCTGTGACTGATCTCCTCTCTTCAGTATCTCTTCTGCAGTGATTCAGCCCATTGGCCTACAAACACGCTACAAACAAATCCAAACAACATAATTTCCGAAGCTTTTGAATCCCTTTAATTATTCTATTTCCCTTCTCTTTCTTGCTGAATCTAATGAGATCTAGTCCGTGATTTCTGTTCCTACCACCCCACCCACTGTTATGACCTCAGCCCACAATTTCTGGCCTTACCTCCCATGGCCAACATAGCCCTTCCTGAGACCCACAGGACACTCCCCTGGATGGCCTTCGACCCAGCCACTTTTTGAGGGTCACCCTCTGAAGCTTGCTCAAGGCAGCATTTCCATGGAGCCGTGCTGTCCTTTACCCAACTCCTATTTCGTCTTATTTTTTTTACTGAGGTATAACTGACATACAGTAAAATGCGCCTGGTTTGATAATCAGACACCTGGGTAACCAACGCCCAAATCAAGATATAACATTTCCATCACCCCAGACAGTGTCCTCATTCTCCTTTCCAGGCAACCCCCAACCCCACCCCATCTCCAGAGACAACCACTATTCTGATTTTTATCATCTGAGGTTAGCTTCACCTGTGCTTGAACTGCATGTAAACGGAGTAAATGCAGGGAGTTGTGCCATATTTCGCTAACGCTACATCCTGTTTTTGAGGTTCGTCCATTTTGTTGCATTTATCAGTAGTTCCTTCTTTTTTATTGCTGAATACTTTCCAACCACAATTTGTTTATCCATTTTCCTGTTAAATACACATTTACCTTTTTTTTTTCAGTTTTTTGGTATTTATGCATAAAGCTACTATGTACATTCTTATACAGATGTTTCTCGTAGATGTACATTTCCCCCCCCTTGGGAAAATACCTAGGAGTGGAACTGGTAGGTCATAGGGCAGAGGTATGTTTAAGTTTGGAAGAAACTGCCCAGCTGTTTTGCTAAGTGCTGTCACTGTTTCCTATTCTTTACATCCCTGCCAGCAGCGGATGAGAGTCCCAGTCGCTCCACATCGGTCTTTCCTTTTGTGCTGTCGTTCACGCTTTTCTTTGACATGTGGCCCCGCGTTATTAGAGCATCTTATCTCTCTCTCCACTTGAGCTTCTTAAGGACTGCAGTTGTGCCTCCGTTGGCTTTGCACGCCCCGGTCCAGCCTTCCTTAGAGCTGGCTCTCTCTAAATCTGTACAAAACAGGACAAAATGGAACCCAGTGAGAGAGGCAGGGACTCTGGGAACTCTGTACAGGCGGCCGAGCGGCCCAGCAAAATCAGTATGATGGGACTCTCCCCGCAGTGTGTTACAATACTGCAGCTGGAATGCAGGGCTCCTGTGGCCATTTGTTCCAGTCTTCAGGCAAGGCCTTTTATCAGATTCATAGCGGCAAGTGATACAAATTATTGGGTTTCTTTTCCAACATAAAAAATAGCTATTTGCAGCCTTTTGAAGCTGGGTAAATGAGCCATTGATCTTACCTGTAGAACACTGCAGGGTATTTTTGTCCTGTCTTAACTTCCAATATTCTATGACGGGAGCCCGCCTCTCCAGCCAAGCTGGTCTAATCCTTATTCCCTAGGCATACCCTGTTCATATCCTCCTCTATGCCTTTTCCCACAGTATGGGGGGAAATTCTTACTTGGAATGCCCTCTCTTTTTCCCTCCTAGAAGCTAGGTCTTCAAGGCCGGGCACAAATGCCAGTATCTCTATGAAGCTTTCCCCACGGCTTCATCCTTGAGTAACTATTCTCTCCTGTGAATTATTATAACCTCCCCAGGGGAGGGTGATAGCCCCCATCCTGGCTTCCAGGGCTTCTAGACTATTAGGGGCATCCCAGGGCCTAACATGACAAGTGTACCCCAATTCCAGAGGGCCAGCTGCTATTGCAGAACCTCTTTTTGGACATCCCTTGCTCAGAATGAGCCACTCCACTTCTAACCAGCACTGCCTGCCTCCTGCCATCATCTTCAAACGACAAATTGCTTCAGACCACGTTTCATCACTCACCAGTCAGTCGAGAGCTTGAGTTGCAGTCAAGAGCGCATGTGAAAGCATTCAGTCCTCCAGGCATGTGGGCAGGCACTGAGCTCTGCGGCTCTGCCTCATACTGTCCATACAGGCTGCTCATTTTCCAAGGGAGACACAGAAACAGTTGGCTTAAATTTGGCAAACATCTTGACCAAGACAAGAGAGGAGGCCTTACAAGCTCCAGGCTTTCTTTGCTCTGTTCCCTCTCACTCCAACAAACCAGCACCTTGTCTGTTCCCTCGTAGACTCTGGGCAGTTCTCCCAGACGTCTTCCTGAAAGACAGCCTGCACAGAAGAGTCTTCTCTTTCAATTCCCATTGACTTTATTGGACTCCAGAAAAATCCTTCGTTTTTAATACTGGAAAATGCAAGTAGGAACACCCAGGAATATTACCTTCCCGTACTTCCTTATTCTGCCCTTCGGGTCATCTCTTCACCTGGCTAGCCTGCTTCACTTTCTCCTAGTCCCTGCAAAGTATACTTATTCGTTCAAAAATATTTCACATCATTTTAAGTTTTTTAATTTTTTCACTAAACACTGTGGTAGGAGTTAAAGTCCAACAAAAGTCAAGATAGAAACAGTGCCTACTTCTGGAGCTTATGTTTACTAGGAGAAACAGATACACAAAGAGACAACTACAAAAATGTGTCCTGACTGCCATCTTATTAAAAGTGCAGGGCACCGTAGGGACACACGGAAGGAGTCCGGTCTCAGGAGGTCTGGGGAGGCTTCAAAGAAGAGGTGACATTTAAGGCAGTAACACTTACCCAGAAGTCAGCTGAGAGACGTGAGTGTGGGAGTGGGGTGCTTCACGTAATAAAGGCCATATGTGGGAACACGTAGAAACTGCGAGAGCATGACACAGCAAGGAACTGAAAGAAGTTTGGTTATGTTTGGAAAGCAGAATGCAGGAGAGATGGTGAAAAATGAGGCCGAAAATATAATTGCGGGCATGATCGTAACAGGCCTTTCCTGTAAGTTCTAATAAGGACTAGGGATGTCTCATAGCAAAGGGGAGCCATTCAAAGTCTCAAGTAGAAGAGAGCACCCCTTTTGTGTTTAAAGGGGTGCTCTGGCAGACGCTCTGATAGCATGGATTGGAGAGGCAAAGCCGCAACAGGCAGGAGGGCCAGACAGGGGTGATGGGGGCTCAACAAGAGGAGAGGCAGGGGCACTGGAGAAGGTGGGTGGGCTGCTGACGTCACGGCCTGGTGGTGTGATGTGAGAGTTGGGGGAGAGGAAAGGGTAAAGGGTGAGTCTAGGGTTCGGGCCTGGATTATCGCTGTCAGTCGCAGAAGAAGGAACACAGGAGCTTCAGGCTAGGGATGTCCCCGAGTCAACTGGAGATGGGTCTGGGCCTCAGGAGAGGACTGCGCTAGTGGGGCTGTACGTCGTCAGTACTTGATGCTCGTGCTGCCACAGAATGGGCTAGACAGCCCAGGAGAAGGGAGGGCTGCGGACACTAAGGAGGGGCAGAGGAAGAGGAATATATAGAAAAAGGGCAGCCAGGGAGTGGGGCAAACCAGGAGAGGGGATCACCCTGACAGGAGGCAACGGAGGAGCCTTTCATGAAGGACAGATGGTCAAACAGGTCTGATGTCCCAGAAAGGCACTTTTTTTTTTTTTGGAGGCTTTTTAAAAATTTTTAATTAATTTGGGCTGCGCTGGATCTTCGTTGCTGCGCACAGGCTTCCTCTAGTTGCAGTAAGCGGGGGCTACTCTTCGTTGCAGAGCACGGGCTTCTCATTGCGGTGGCTTCTCTTGTTGTGGAGCACGGTCTCTAGGCGTGCATGCTTCAGTAGTTGCGGTGAGTGGGCTCAGTAGTTGTGGCGCATGGGATTAGTTGCCCGACGGCATGTGGGATCTTCCTGCATCAGGGCTTGAACCCATCTCCCCTGTATTAGTAGGCAGATTCTTAACCACTGGACCACCAGGGAAGTCCGGGATGGAGGCTTTTTGATGGTAATTCGCTTTGCACAATTGTGGAAGGAGCTGGAAGCTCTCCGAACGCCCTCCTTTTGGATTTTTATGGAGGCTTCATTACATAGGAATGATTGATGAAATAATTGACTACTGTTGACTGATTCAAACTCCAGCCCCTCTCCCCTCCTCAGAGGCTGGGGAGGGAAGAGGACTGAAAGTTCCCACTGTCCCAGAAAGGCACTCTTATACCCATTGGAGTTAACAACCAGAAAAGTGTGGTTGGCACGTGCCATTTCAGGGGAAGAGTGGGTGTAAAGTGGATTGAACAGTGGGTGGGAAAGGAGGAATAAAGATGGCAAGAAAGGAAACTCTCTCAAGAGGACTGGCTATAAAGGGAGGAGCTAGAAAGAGCAGTACCTAGAGAGGGGTATAGGGTAAAAGAATGGATTTTTTTTTAAGATGGGAGAAACATAAACAGACTGTAACATGTTTTAGAGTGAGGAAGGAAGAGAAAGGCATGAAATCTGTAGTGAGAAGCAATTGGAGGATAGAAAGCAAGTAACAGGAGAATATAGGCACTATGTTCACTTGATAAAGACAAAGTGCTGTAAGAGTGCATCGAGTCCCCAATGTGCAAAAGGGTTGGAGAATCCAGTTCCATGCTGTAGAAGCAGCATAGTGGGCTGGTCCAGGGGCAAACCCACGCGGCGCAGTCCCAGCTGAGGGGGGCTGGGCAAGCTACCTCATCTCTCTGCCCAAAGTCGGGATAAGCATACCCACCTCTAGATTCTCATCACTGCAATGAGATAAGACACAGAAGTGCCTGGTACACACGGGCAAGTGCTCAGTAATGTTAGCTGTAAGCATCTAAGGAAGCCTAACGTTCCAGGGAGAGAACTCACCCAGTGGCTTCTCACCTGGGCTGCGAACGAGTTCAAACAACACGTCCTGTGCCCTTGTTCTCTAGACTGTTGAGAATCAGACCCGTCCTGAAGAGCTGGGCACCTTGTGCCCATAGAATCCCTTGACACTGTGGCTGGGCTCCAGCCAGACCTGCAGCAGAAGCGCCCGTCGTGAAGGCGGTGCGAACGCAGCCCAGAAATCTTTTGTGGGTCCCTTCCCTGTTTCTTCCCAACGCCTATCCTCTGGTCCTCAGATGAGATTTTCTGTTCAGGAGGGGGCCAAATGCTGGGGATTGCAGAATACCCCAACCCCAGGCACCAGATCTACGTAATTGCAGTGGCGGAGATTTGAATCGTCTTTTTGAAGAGACCGCATACTGTTTGTCTGTCAAATCGTCTGCGTGTTGGTGGAACTGAAATTGTAGGAGATGAAGAATGTGAGAATGTGTTCCAGAGTAGCTGGCATGTGGTTGGTGATTCTTAAGCGTTGGTTTCCTTTCTGGAAGGCACGGAGACTGTGTTCCTGGGGGGCAGCATGACCGGGTAGAAGCCATGTGGGGTTTGCCCTCGAATTTGGGCTCTGCTGCTGAACAGCTGTGTGAACTTGGGTTATTTACATCTTCTTGAGCGTTTTGTCCTCATTTTGGAATGAAGCCTCGTAATACTCGCTGCACCAGCGTGTGTTAGGGATTAAGTGAGACAGAGTAGATGGAAGTACCTGGCACACAGTAGGTATTCTGTGTTTTTTCTTCTCCCTTCTTTGTGTGCCTTTTTTTTTTTTTTTTTTTTCCGGTACGTGTGCCTCTCACTGTTGTGGCCTCTCCCGTTGCGGAGCACAGGCTCTGGACGTGCAGGCTCAGCGGCCATGGCTCATGGGCCCAGCCGCTCCGCGGCATGTGGGATCTTCCCGGACCGGGGCACGAACCCGCGTCCCCTGCATCGGCAGGCGGACTCTCAACCACTGTGCCACCAGGGAAGCCCCTGTATGCCTGTTTTGACTGCTAGGTAACCATGTTTACTCTCACAGATCTGATATATTTCTTCATATCTAGTCAATAGATCAAGTATTTAGTCACACCTCCACCTGATGCATGGAACTCAGGGTGTGGAAGTTATACCATCACCAGACCCGCCGTTGTCTTGTTAGACACAGACAGACCTCTGGGCGGCTGCAATAGAGACATTATTGCCGGTTGTCAGTATTGAGGTGATGCTCTCCTTCAGTCTTCAGTGAAATGTGCGCAGGCATTTCTTTCCCCCGGTTGAACATTTTTCAATCACCTTTAAAAACAACGCCTTCCTCTTGTTTCCCCTGACCTGCCTCTTCTCCTCCCTCTCAGTTTCCTAAACCCCATCTTGTTTCCCTGTATTGTTTGCTTAATGGGCACTTTACTGAGTGTGGTGTTTCCATTTTGAAATGCACGGAACCCAAGACAGAAATTGGATTTCTTCCTGGACGGTTTCCGTCCCTTCTCCTCGTTTACAGCTTTCTCTCTTCTTTTTCATTCTGCAACACAACTGAAATTTGCTGAACCAGAAAGGGGTGGAAGGAGGTGTGAAAGGAGAGGCAATCCGCCTTCTCATCATTTCAGGAAGAGCTTATTAGCGACCTGTTCTCTAGAAGAGACCAAGTGCTCTAAAGATACTCCAGGTGCTTCTTCTGTTTCCACAAAAGCCCAAGGCCTGAGTATACCGTGCCTGACAGAGTCTAATTACCGAGATAATTATGGTTACCTGGACTGCCCAACTCTTGTGTTTTGTAATCAAAGGCAATATTGGCGAGTATGAGTCTGAGCCTGCTGAAAATTCAGGGAAGCTATTCGATGCTTATCAACCTGAAGCAATTTTATTCTAGCCAGGGGGCCTGTGTTACTCAGATTTTATGTTAGCAGAATGTTCAGGGATCTGGAGAATATACCAGAGCACTTCCGCCAACACAGACATTAGTCCCCCTGTAGGAATATCCTCGGCTGACTCAAGTACTCATGTTTCTGAAACTGGACTTCATGGCAATTTCACAAAGCTCTGTGCCGTTTTTGAATTTGTTCTCGTTAAATAGTGGGTCAGTACCTGACTTCAGCAGCCTTCATTTGGCATTCAGCGAAGACAAATTGATTATTCTTCGGGCCTGGACAGGCTGTAGATATTTGGTGAGTACAGGGTGTGCTACTCTGGATAGAGGTGTGTATTCATACCCCTCGCCACCTGCTTCATAAACATTCCGGCACAGAGCTACAAATTGGCTCTCTCTTCCCCATCTCAGTCGGCTCTAATTTATGTCTTTACCTCTCTGCCGTAGCATGCCAAGGAAATGGAGTTTCCACTTTCAAAATCAGGTTTGCTAAAAATGAGGCAACATGGTAATAATTGGCTTTTTAAATGCTGAAAGGAATCCCAAGTGGAAAACAACAAGTCCGCAAAACAGGAAGAGAAATTAAATCACAGAGACAAGCACAGTTAAAAAGAAAGAGAGAGGCAAATAACAAAGAGATGGGGGAGAGGTTGACAGGAGATAAGTTGTTAGAAAGGAAGAAGGGTCAAGGAAGCAGCAGAAGGGACGATGGGAGACGGGAAAAGAAATGGTGTGGACTTGAGTAATGGACTCGACGAAGGAGATAGAAAAGGTGAAGGCTACACTAAGGATTGAGGAGAAGAAAGTCAGAGACGGCCAGGTCTCGAGAATTGCAGGTTATTGGTGGCCTGGGAGGACATGGACGGGGCTAGATCGATCCCTAGTGAAGTTAGGTGTCTGAATGCCTTGGGACAGTCTGATGGTCAGGGGGACTGTCCCCTGCATATGCTAACTCAGACTCATTACTGGGTTTGGCCAGCCTGTAATGGCAACAGAATTCACTGATGCATATTTGAACTGAATTTTCTAACCAAGTTCTTAAATAAACAGTCACAGATGTAGCTGCAAATTAGAATAAGGCTTTCGGTGGTGAGCGTTTCTATAGGAAAAGTCTGACAACCCTTCACATTGGGTTTTCCAAAGTTTTTAGTAATTTGTGGTTTTTAACCCTGGCTAGTATGGTAGCAACTGTTCCATTGCTGGACTGTGTGGATCCTTCTAGTACTTACTTTTAACATGCTCCAGGGCAGGGAGAGTGGCTGACATCTGGGGTGCGAGTGAATCCCCTTGGCAGGAACATTAACTCTACCAGTAACAAAGGGATCTTTGAGAGACTTGGATTATCATGGGACCATCAGAATCTCCTTTCCCCAAAGTTGGGAATGCCAGAGCAGTTCTTCTCAGCCAGCCCAAATTTGCCAAACCAGAGCTGTCAGAGGAAGGTAGAAATGGCAGGAGGCCTGAGAGGAATCTCCAGAAGATGTCATTTTTGCCTACGGCTTCAGATCCCGAGTTTGGAAACTTGGCATCACCTCCCGGGCTTCCTGTGGACCCTGCACTGGCAAGTGGATATTCTGTTGAGTCTGATGCTCACCAGCAGCTTGTGGGTAGTTTTCCATATTGAGCAGATGCCTTCAGTTATGGTTGACGCTAAAAGCCCTCTTTGTTTATGTGTTTCTTAGGTTAAGTGACAGATGACACAATTTTCATCAATGAGTGGGAAATGTAGCAGTAATAATCCAGACTGATTTGTATTTGTCAATGCGCTATTCTTTCATCCATACCCTTTGATATTTTAATATAGTTGGGTTTAATATAGTTAGATTTTTCCACAAAATCATGAGGCCCTGTCATGTTCAAGTGTTGCTGAGAAACTGGACAGCCCTCCTATTCTTATCCCTGGTCCCCTCCAGAGGAGGATCATTACCTCCAGGCATGCAGAGGTACCATCAGTGGTCAATTCATTCAACATATATGATTTAACAAGCAGGGTGACCATTTGCCTGGGACTTTTCTGGTTTTAGCACTGAAATCCCTTAATTCCAGGAAACCCCTCAGTCCCAGGCAAACCAGGACAACTGGTCACCCGATCATCTTTCACGTTCTGATAGAGCCTGAAGAGACCCTAGAAATCACAGTGATTCCTTTTAAAATGCTGGTTAAAACCGAGGCCTCTTTATCAATTTATTTTCCTTCTGATTCACACATTCCCTGGATCGGAGGAGATAATTAAGTACTATGATTGAAGATGTAATCATCAGCATTAAAGAATAAAATTAAACAAAAAGTACTGCTGTGTGCCAAAAAAAAATTTATAATCCAGATTGGGATTTGAAAATTAGATAGATAGTCAAAGACATAAAGTGAATCACAAATCATTATCCTCTATCTGGATACTGTTTAGTACCTCAAAGAGACCACTTCTAAAATGGTATCATTTCAGGAAGTTTAAAGCATGAAATACAATGAACATACTATCATTCTATCTAGTTATACAGTTTTTCTTCTGGAAAATGTTCACAATAATGTAAAGGCTTAGAAGACCAGCCTGGAAGCCAACAGATGACGGTTCTGGTCCTGGTTCAGTCACTAACAGACAACTGACTGCAGACAAGTCATTCAGCCTCCCCAGGTCCAAGCATTTTCACATCTAAAAATGCAAGTGTAGATAAGAACTTCTTATGGAACAGCTAACAGAGGAGAAATATTAGACATCAGGAGACTCATGTTGCAGTCTTCACACTACATTTACAACCATGCAGCCTTGGACAAGTGAGCTAGCCTCTGAGTTTTCTCATATATAAAATGGAAAGTCATTAATAGCCTACATAGCAGGGTTCTTGTGAAGACCAAATGATAATGCAAGAAGCAAGGACAAATGTCACATTCTACTGTCATGTAGTATCCCTTAGATCCTATGGTAGCATCTAACATGGGTCACAGTTTAGTGCAAGTGTTGTTAAACTTTTATATGTGGGCCAAGTCTGGCCCATCACCTGTGTGTGTGTGTGTGTGTGTGTGTGTGTGTGTGTGTGTGTGTGTGTGTGTGTGTGTGTGTGTGTGTGTGTGTGTGTGTGTGTGTGTGTGTGTGTGTGGTGTATTTATACATATATATAGACAGAGAGACAGAGAGAGAAAAGAGAGAGTCAGAGAGTCAGTCATCATAACCAGCCATGCTCATTCATTTACATTTATACGCTGTGATAGCTTTCATGATACAACAGCAGAGTTGAATAGTTGTGTTGCCACAGAAACTGTATGGCCCACCCAATCTAAAATATTTAGCCTCTAGCCCCTTACAAAAATACTTTGCTAACCCTGATCTAGCAGAAAGGTTTCAAGATTGGTGTTCCAAGGTCCAGGATTCTCCTAGGTCCTCTGTCACTGTATGATATCGCACAAATGATTTACTCTCTTGTTCTCTGGTTCTCATACTCTTAAAAAGAGGGGAATACAAATCCAGCCCCTTTTTTCCTCATAGAAATGTTGTTAAGTTAGATAAGAAAAAAAAGCATTGATGTATTTTTTTGTCTGAAGGAAAGATGATTTAAATTCAAAGTATTAGTCATTGGGTGGATGCTGTTAGATGATTCGGGAATGACGAATGGTGTGTTATTCCTCTGTGATATTAGTTCCTTCATGTACCTCAGTGGGGGATTACTTAGGTCAGTGATAGCATACAGACCCCTGCATTGTGGTACCACATCAAAAGCTACAGTAATGCATCAGAACCTAATTTAATCACAGTATCCAGTCAAGAGAGAGAGTTTTAATTGCTTCTTTATCCCTTTATCCTCTGAAGACTATCATTAAACATTTACAAGACATGAACTTCAGATCATGCCATCATCTCTGCTGGGGTCACCTAGAGCTGGCCATTTTAATCCAGGACCAAGAGAGAGGGGCCTTCAGGCCCACGATGAAGGACTACTCCCAAGACAGAAGAGCAGTGGTGGTGGTAACACATGGGCCGGTTTGCAGAGCAAATACCAAAGATATTTGTCTACGTTAAAACTTTAATTCGTATTTGATTCTTGGACACGTGACTGATACCCAGGCTGTTTAAGCACATACACAAGTGAGTAACAGACCTTTGCCTAACACATGTAAATATTAGAACCTCCTCTTTCCCAAGAACTCCCTCAAAGCCCCAGGGAGGATCTCCCTAAAGGAGCAGCTCTTAATATGTCTCAAAGCAGCCAGCTAAGGAGGCCAAGCCTAGTCTTTGAAAGTAACATTGGCTCAGGTGCAGCCCATTACAAACCCTACATACAAAACTCTGGATTTATGGCATAGATAAATTAGTGGGCAATCATTTGCTCTATAAAAGGAGTCTTCACTTTACAAGCAGATTCACTGCCATGTTCCTCTAACTGATCTATTGCCAGTAGTGCATTTCTAATAAAATCTCATTGTTAGAAATGCAGCCCACATATGCTTTTTCATTGCTAACCTAAATGGAAATGTGAAGAGCAGCGTGCATTTATGGTCCCCTTAGATCTTAATGTGGCTTTTGTCAAGGTCCTTTGTTCTCATGCTAGGAGCTTGATGTTACTTGTTACTTATGATTGGCTAGGAGAAATGGAGGTCCATGATTCTTTTTTTTTTTTTTTTTTTGCGGTACGCGGGCCTCTCACTGTTGTGGCCTCTCCCGTTGCGGAGCACAGGCTCCGGACGCACAGGCTCAGCGGCCATGGCTTACGGACCCAGCCGCTCCGCAGCATGTGGGATCTTCCCGGACCGGGGCACGAACCCGTGTCCCCTGCATCGGCAGGCGGACTCTCAACCACTGCGCCACTAGGGAAGCCCCATGATTCTTTAGTATAACAACAGTGAAACAATATCATGTGGTTTTATTGACTAACTTAATCTGATTATCTGCATGAGATTCCAAAACAGTGAAGGAATCTTTACTTTTTTCACAGGAATAAGCTACCTGGTCTTTTGAAGACAAGTCATTATAATGTTAGCAACAGAGTAATATTAAGCATTATCATATGCCGAGCAGTATTCTAACTCACTGAAGCTCAAACAAACCCAGAAGCTAGGTTATTACCATTCCTATATTATAGATGAGAAAATTAAGGCACAGAGAAGTAAAATACCCTTCCCCATGTCACAAGCTAATACATGCAGTCAGGATTCAAACTCAGTGAGGCTGGCTTTATAATCTGTGCTATTAACACTGTGCTATATTGACAAGTAAAGCAACTGTCAGAGGCTGAAATGTAGGAGCATATGACATATTTTCTACCTTCAAGAAGCTAATAAGTATATCTGCTTCCAGCCTTAAGAGAGAAACCTGGACTTGCCCTTGCCATAAAAAAAAAAAAAAGACTAGAAAACCAGACAAAACATGTCAGACAACTAATTCATCCATTGGACAACAGGAAGGTGAGGACTGTGATCCCTGGGGTAAAGAAAACAAAAGAAGACCCCTGTGATTGCCCCAGTTTTCTGCCTAAAGGCATATTTGGGGTCATGGAGCAGGGAGGGAAAATCCAAGCACAACACAGTAGTCTCACTAAGTTACAGGGATGGAGAGTAGAGTTCAGGAAGCCTGAGGCAGCTGTGTTTTGTAGGACGGAGTACCAGAGCAAGGAGCTACATAGAAAAAGAACTCCAGAAGTCTGCATAAGGGTCTCCTTGAGTCTTTGCTGCATAGTAAGCTGAGCATGTGTAGGGTAAAATTCCGCAAGTATCAGCACGGAACAGCCACCAGGGAGCTGGAGACTGGACAATTCCCAGAGACCTCAGGGCTGGGAAATTTTTGAATTTTGATCAGCCAAAATGGATCAAACTTGCTGAATATGTGGTACATTCAACAGAACAAAGAATAAACGAAACAAATGCAAAACAAATAACAAGATGGTAGACTAAAACGCAAAGCATATCAGTAATTACATTAACATAAATGGACTAAACCCTCTGATTAAAAGATAGGGATGGTCAAACTGACCAAAAAAAATTAGACTTAATTATATGCTATTTGCAAGAAGCACACTTTAAATAGAAAGACACAAGTAGGTTAGAAGTAAGTGGGTGGATAAAAGATATACAGCAAATTCTGAACATGTGAAGCCCATAATAACTGTACTATCCATAAAAGTAAGTATCAAAATAAAGAATATTATTATAGAGAAAAAGGGACATTTTATAAAGATAAAATAGTCTATTCATCAATAAGGCATGTAAATCTTAAATGTGAATGCTCTCAATAACAGAGCTTCAAAAATACATAAAGAAAAAAACGACAGAACTGGGCTTCCCTGGTGGCGCAGTGGTTGAGAGTCCGCCTGCCGATGCAGGGGACGCGGGTTTGTGCCCCGGTCCGGGAGGATCCCACGTGCCGCGGAGCGGCTGGGCCCGTGAGCCGTGGCCGCTGAGCCTGCGCGTCCAGAGCCTGTGCTCCACAATGGGAGAGGCCCCAACAGTGAGAGGCCCGCGTATCGCAAAACAAAAAAAAAAAAAAAAAAGAAGGAACACGAAGGAACTTTTAGCAGCAATGGGAATGTTCTACAACCTGATTGCTGTGGTAGTCACGCAGGTGTGTACATTTGTCAAAACTTGAAGAATGTGCACTTAAAATGGGTATATTTTATGGTATGCAAGAAGGTAATCATTTGTTGTGTAAGCAATATTAGCACTGACTATTATCTAACTCTTTCCCAAGATTATACAGTACTTTGAATTCCTTTAGTTCATCTGACAAGTAGGAGATTAGCACGGGTTATCTTGGTCTGATCGAACATCACAACTGGAATTGACCTTTACATCCCCTGAGCTTTTACAGAACTTTGGATCTCATGTTTTAGCTCTTGGTGTGCATTTCTTAGCTCCCCTAGTTGGCCTCATAAAGGGCAGGAGCTTGGTACAGCTATAACAGTTCTTTACTTAAAACTTTCCCCACAGCTCATTTTGTGAACGTAGTTAATGTTGAATGAACGTATTACTGGAGAGCAATTGGGATGGGCTACTTAGGAAAGTCCCGAGTTTCCTGTCAATAGAGGTGTTTAAGAGAAGACTAAACAACTGTATATTAGAAATGTTGTAAAGTGATTCAAACATCGGATGATGTTTGGACTAGAGAAGTTCTTTCCCAGCTCTGATTTATGTAAAAAGAAAGCTTCCAAGGGGATGCAGTGTTTCTCCATAGAGAAAAGAGATTCTAAAAAGTAAGAGGGACAGAGGCCATCCTGACAATCCCCTGACCACAGATAGAGTGGGGTTTGCCCTAAACCAACAGAGTGGGATTCAACGCCTGTTACCAAGAATGTGAGGCTGAATTATAAGCAAGGGAAGGATATAATTTTGGAAATGTACAAACCAGATATTCTGTTATGAAATCTAATAGGAGTTTCAAAATACACGGGTTCGTGTGAGAAGTTCCATGGAAAGAAAAGATGGTGGTGATGTGGGCATGAATCACCTGAGGATGGCTCATTCATAGACTTGCCCTTTCACTCCACTCTGTGAGGGCAAGACTACCCACTCCTGAGGACCTTCATCCTTAAGATGAAGGAATGAATTCAGCACAAGGTCTGCACATCCTCTCATCAGACTCCTTTGCTTATCATTGTCATTATAACCTTTAAGTCTAAGTTTACTCATCTGTCAAATGAGAATAATAATAATTAGAGAACCATCATGAGGATTTGATAAGATCATGCATGTTTAGTTAAGGCCATGACACATAGAAAGTACTTAGTAAATCCTGGCTATGAAAATGGCCATCATTAAACAATATGTCATTGTACATTGCCAGTTATCCAGAGACAGTAAGTAGGAGTACCATCTCCAGTCTCTGTACCACGCCCAGAGCGAAACAGCCTGTGCCGCCTTCTAACACGCTCATGAACAGTCTTTACTGCATTAAAATCAGAAACTTGGGGAGAATGAGTCTTTCTCCTTTTTAAGTTTTATCTGTAGAGTCCCGAGAAGTTTTGGATGTAATACTTTATTTTCCAGTCAACCTCATTTCTACGGAGGTGTATTCTACTAGATTGAAAGTTCTATGAAATTCCGTGAGAGCAGACGTCTGTAAGTTACACGCATCATTGTTTGCCCAGGGCCTAGCAAGGTACTTGGCATTTAGTAGGAGCTCAGTAGATATCAGATGAATGAATATGATCTCCTTTCCAAAAACCTTATATACAAGTCACGTTTGACAGAACCCCTAAGTGGCTGCCTTGCCGTGCAGCAGTGAAGCAAGGTTCGTACATTGAAAGTGTAACTGTGATCCTACTGAGTAGTCATTTAACCTCTTTACAGCAACTGGGAGATTGTTTCTCAGCTGTATGAAATTAACAAGGAACTAATTCATGCTTCATGTTCCCTGTTCTTCATAATGAGGTCTTCTTACTAGTTTAATTAGTTAGTAGAGGACAGCATTCTCTTCTTTCCACCTTTTGTCAAGAATTCTAAAGACTTTAAGAAAAATGACTCAGGAGGTGAAACAGCAGGACTCCTGGTATTACTTATAAACTCTGCACTCGAAACTATTTCAGGGTCTGTAGCAGCGAATCTCAAGCACCGTTTACCTTGCCCCACGATGCCGGAGTTTGAGTATAAATGATGGAGCAGCTAATGACATGTTGGCCCACAAAGTAGCATTAGCTTCCTTTATCATCATCAGCCTTTTTTTAAAAAAAAAAAACCACAGAAATGTATACATTGCAGTTTATCTCACCACAGAAGCATTTAATCAAATGTACTGTAATTATATTTTGAGCGGCTACTGAGAATATTCACTGTTTCTTCATTATAAGGATTGTCCTAAGAATTACATTAATGAGGGGGAACCATAATAGCATTGGGAATTTAGCTGCGTTTAAATGTTAAATTTACATCTCAGCCTTGTAGATTCCCTATTAATTGGTAGCTATGGGCCAGGATCTTTTCATGAGCATTGGCATTTAATGGATATTCCTTGAATTGGTGTTTTACTTTAAGTGAAATGTGCGTTTGCATTAAGAGCATATTCATTTCCCAGTCTCCTTCTTATACATTTGTTTCCTTTGTTTTGGAATCCACAAAGCTTTGCATGTTTAGCTCACTTTTTTCCCTCCCTGCATAACGACTTTCAGAAGGTTAAATTTTAAAAGGTTTTGTGTGTAAAAAAAAAAAAATTGCATCCCTTTAGCAGATAGTCAATTAATGGGGCTGCATTTAGCTGCCAAATGGGAACCTGCCAGGTGACCAAGAAAGAAAGAGGTTATTTGCATAAATAAAATGAAAGCATATTAGAATAACTGAGCCAACATCCACCAAATTTTTCACCAGTGTCAACCTCGAACTTTACCTGCTTCATTTTCAGGATTATGGTTTGAAGCCAGGACTATTCACGTTTCTATTTTCCTTGTAGTTCTTTCCTCAGAAGTGGAGGAAAGTTGACTAATACTTCGCAGCTTTAGCCAAATAGTTTGTGATCTTCCTGTAACCCACTGACTTACACAGAAGCATGGACATACTTATTTTGGATAAATCCATGCTATCTGACACATAAACAAACAATAAAGAATTGAAAGGAGTCGAGAGGCACTCAGTCCCAGATCAATTTTCTTCAATGTCCTGAGCGGCCATAGCATTTTTCTGGCCATGATTACATGTTATTCATTAGGATTACCTTTTATTATATTTTTAATGCTATATCTTTTCAGATGGGTTTTTTTTTTTGTAGCAGGTGTACTTTCTTCTGTATGTTTCCTATCTTCTGTGATACAACTTCCTGTGACCTTCACGCTGTCATATCCAGAAATGAAGAAGCCTATCTTGGTGCAGACTCTCGGTCCATCTAGCCCATAATTCTACTGCTGACAATGGCCCCCAAGGCCATTTTGTGGAGGACTTGGCTGCCCACCTTGACATGATCCCTAAGATTTTAGGTGCACAGTCTAAAATAATCCCATTTCTCTTTGTAACCTAGTATGGCTTAATCAGCTGTGAATTTAGCTAGATCCCTTTAAAAGGACAAGTTTAGCCTGTCCTACCTACTGGGGAGTGGGTGGGGGGCAGGATGGAGGGAGGGTAATGGAGATCCACAGTGTAACTGGAAGGGCCATTACAGGTTCTCAAGACTGATTTCAGTTCCAAATAGTGATACCGATCCTCAGGTGGACTGTCTTCTAGAGAAATACCCGCTGCTTCTGTTCTTTGTCTCATAGCCAGTTAATTCTCTATCCACAGCAAAACATTCCCTTCCATCCAATAGCAACTCAACCTTTTTGATTGTCAGTATGGTTTTATCAGTGTTTCTTTGAATGGGTAAAATACCCCCCTTCTCCTTGCTTACAACTTTTTTAAACCTTTTTAAAGACTGTAAACATTGTGAAAACAAGCCAACTCTTCCTTTTATAAAAAAAACTATGATCTTTTTTTCCCTATAGACTATGAGCTTAAGTGCTTAATAATAAACCTCTTAAAATAAATTTTATAAATCCATCAGCTTGGCCATGTGGCAGTGAGAATCACTATTCAGAGGTTCATAGAGTCTCCCTTGCAACCTCTCTCATGGATGAACATCTTCCTATCGACCAGTTGGCCGCCAATACCATAGTCATTTGCAGTGGCTCTCTCCAGCTCCACCATGATCCCCAGGCATTCCTGCCATGCACCTGCCAACCAGCCTTCCAGAATTATCATAATTCAGTAGAGGAAGTAGGTCTAGAACAGCATGTCCATGTAGTACTTCCAACTTGTCTCATTCCTTTGTGTCTGCTTGCCAACAGAATGGGAGGTGGCAAACAGACACAAAGGTTTCTATCTATCAATACTAACATCCGCCTTCCACTCACAGTGACTTTGTAACCTTTATGTATCTGTAGCCAGAAATCAAAATCTGTCCATTTGAACACAATTATGGAAAACCATGTTGCTTTTAAGGCTTTCATTATAAAGTTCACCCTGGAAACAATCTTTAGAGTCTTTCCAAGTCTGAAGACCCATATGCATTGAATGTTCTCACAGTGTGCTCTGTCAGAGATAGTTTTTACTGATGTTTTCTTAGGAGCATCGTTCCCCAGGTATGGAGAGAACTGCTGAAAGGCCTTTACAAGGAGTCAGGCTGGCTCAGGTAGGTGGGAGCGTTATTGACAACAGGCCATGAAAGAAGAGTGGGCAATAATTTCTGTATGGACAAAGGGAGAATTATAAATTGGGACTGACATATAAACATGAGTAAGATTCAAAAATTCCCCCTCAGAAGAAGTGTCAATATTAGTTTGAGTTACAAAACAAGGTAGAAGGAGAGAGTGGTATAGATGTTTCTTTATAGCTACATATGGAAGCTATGACACATGCACACACATAAAATTATAAACTCAAAGATAAGGAACCAATCATATATGAATGTGACTGTACTTTTAAGGTGTATAGGTGGGTGGTATTAAATTATAATTTTCTGAAAGGCAAAATCATGACTCTCATGTGGAAGGTGTGAGGCAGGTCGGGGAGAAATTAGGGTATTAAGGGGTGGGTACATGTTGAAGACAAGTCCAATTTTATATACACACAGATGTGCATATATATGTTTTTATAGAGAGACATATATACATTCATTTATATTAATGTGTGTGTGTGTATAAAATTTGTTTTTATTTTCCCCCCAATCCTCCTCATAATTGGGGACCATCCACTACCCTAAAGGGAGAAGGCAGAAGACCAGCCCTTATGTTGGTGACCAGTTTGCTCAGTGCTGTTAGGGTAATCATGGGTAAAATCATGGATGGGGACTGTGAGTCGCTGAACTTTTGAGAAGCAACATGAATGTGATTATTCATTTAAGGTTGTAGATGGGTGGTATTAAATTATAGTTTTCTAAAAGCTGAAATCATGATTCTCATGCAAATGAAAAAAGGAACACATGTCAAAGATTTTATTCAATTCATTCATTTATATGGGAATCAGTAAGATATTCACACCAAAGAGCATTTGAGAAACTGAGTTTATGTAATTTAATAAGTATTAACCTAAGATTGCTAGGTTAGATTAAAACTGCTTAACTGGTTAATGTCTTAGAGGCCAATAAACTGTAACCTTTGGAAACAACTGTTCTATGGGACAGAAATAATTTTCATCTAGAAAAAATGAAATAGACTAAATATCTATGAGTTAACATATAACGTCACCAAGTCTGGGACCTTTAATCAGTAGTAAGCAGTGAGTCAAACAAAGTACGTTGTCCTAGAGAATCTTTGCATGGACTTTGCCCTGAATGACATTGATAGGATGTGCTGCCTTATTTTCAAGTTGTGGATAATTTCCATAACGGTGAAAAGTAGAGGAACATATTGAATAGTACATAATAGAGTGTTTAGCTCTCAGCTTATATGTGAAATATCCCATGTTTTTGGTAACAAGACTCTTCTTATCATTCCCCAAGGCAGCAGCTGAGAGAAGAATCCCCAGAAAATAGGATTTACTTAGCAAAATTGCTGTAGAGAGGGAGAATGAAGCCAGTATTTAGCTCTGCTTTTGCCCCATTAGATATTTAACAGTTCATTCATTTATCCATACAGTGATTCAACAAACATTTATTGAGCATCTACTGCCTGCCAGGCTTTGGGGAGTAGAGTGAAAAAAAGACAAAGTCCCTTCTAGTGGGAAAGACAAGCAGCAAATAATGAAATCATTACAAGAATAATATAGTTTTAGGTGGTAGAAGAGTGCTATGAAAGGTAGGGGCGGGGAAGAAGCAGGGTAAGAGGATAACAAATGATTAGAGGGGAGGGGTGGGTTTTAGATGGGATGGTTGCAAGCTCTTAGGAGGATTGGCAGGCCCTGCAGTGTGTGGCCCAGCAAGAGCAGGGGGCTTGGTGTCAGGAGAGGCTCTGCTATCCATCTTCTGATAGGTAGTCCCAGGCTGCCTGAGCCCACTGTCTGAATATGATTACATCTTCACTCTAGTTCATGGCCCAGGATACCTCCAGTTTGAGTTTCCATCTTCTTGTCATGAAGCAAAGTAAGGAGGGGAGACCAGAGCTGCGAGTGGAGCAAACAACACACACAGTTCGCCACTGGGGAAAAAGCTGTTACAGATGTCCTGCTTTAAGGCAGGGAGAGAAGGCTCAGCAGACTGGTTAGGAGCATTGTTTTCAGATCAGACACAGCTGGCCTTGAATCCTACCTCTACTGCTTTGGCTGTGTGACTTTAGTTACTCAAATCCATTTTCCATCTGTTAATGACGCATAATGATCACTCCCTCATGGGGTCACTTGGAAAATTAAATGAAATCATCTCCAAAAAGCCCTAGGCACACAGGAGGCCATCAACAAATAGTATTTTTCCTGTTATTCCCACATTTTGAGAGTCTGTAGTACCATCTTCCTATAGCAGTCATTAATTAGTCTTATTACAGGTGTACGGTTCTTCAACTTTATGGAAAGATGAATCATTATCACAGAGTTTAGGTACATGTGAACTGGAGGTCCTCCAGGTGTGTTGGTGTTGACCCATGTTCTGTGGTCAAAATTATCCAGCCAACAATGCAAGTTTTCCAAAGAGATGGAAGGTGCGAGGCCTTAGTGGGACACCTGAAACTTTTCAGCACAAGCTTGGAAATTCTTGGGTGAGAATTTAGAAACTAAAATTATAATACTTTTCATGGAGCTTTGATCTGGGATGTTTTTCCATTTCCTGTCTGTCCTTTCCTTTCCTTTGTTTTACTGTTCTTTCCTTTCCCTCTTATAAGTTGCTTTTCTTCTGGAGAGCTATGGGTTAGGAAGCTGTTAATTAGCTGCGTCTCACTCTAATTTTCAATGAGATTTAATATAGTAGGGATAAAACTGCCCCTTTTGAAAAGAGAGATTAAATGTCGGCAAATTCCTTGAATTGATTTTCTAATTGTTTTGGTAATAATTTTTTTCATTTGATAACGTTGCTGAAAGAAATAATAATTTTAATTAAACTTTAAATGTAATTTTTTATTTTATATATCCTAGGGAGACTAAGTTTTCTTGTAGGGACTAAGTTAAGACCATAACCTTCTTCTCTAACCTCATAATTATTATGATCAGGAAATGTCTGTAATACATTACATTGTAATTAAATTGCATACCCCAGACTGTGCAAGATGTGTTTATAAAGGACAAATGGATTTTCCACAGCTGCTTGCCTGTGAGTGCATCCTTCGTGAAACATTGCGGGCAGCCAATGTATGCACGGAAATAACAGACTTGAATTTAAATTTTCAAAGCTTTCAAATGTCTTTCAAAATCTTCTCATAACATGAATTGCTTAATTTGTGTACATGAAAACCCACTGATTACATATGAATGAGAGTCAACCTACAATAAGAAGGGGCTATGAGAATCTTTGTGTATTTATCCACCCATCTCTTCAGGAATTAGCAGGTATTCATTTAATCTTGTTCTGATATCCTGCACAGGCTGCACAGATATCCGTCATTACAGGGATCGTTCTGTGAAGATTGGAATCTTCTGTGAACAGTACAGGGCAGGTCACGTATTTCTTACGATATTCATTGGACCATCTTCACCCAGTCACACAGCTGGAAAATATTTTGTGAGATGAATGTTTACAAAAGAAAAAAAAAAGGATTCAGAGAGGAGAGAGAAGAAGGGGGAAGAGAAGGATGAGAAGGAAAAATAATCCAAACATGGGTCAAGGTGGGGTCACATAGAATAGACCTCATGGTCCAACTGTTCCATCTTTAAGAATAATCATCAGAACTTTGATTGATTAAATAAGTATTTTAAATCCTTCGAGTTGTATTGAAATGATCATGCTGTTGTGGATATACTGGGTTAACCTTGTGGATACGTAATATCTTATAGTAAAGTATTAGCTGAGTGCTTACTCATCCTCACCAGCATCTTGAACTCGGGTGTCATTAGCCCTCACTCATTCACGAGGAAACTGAGGCTGAGTGGCCTTACGTGATTCTCCCAAATTCACCCAGATATTAAGCAGAGGAGTTTGAATTGGAACCCGGTCCTATCTGACTCTAACCCCTATGTTCTCTCAGCTGTATCTCCCCGTCTAGGCCAAATTTCTCCTTGACTGACAAGCTCAAGGATACGTCTTCACATCCTCAAATTCCAAACCTCCCTTAGAACTAATTTCCTAAAGGTGAACTGTCCTAATCATGCTGTAATTTGTTTCCAAGGGGTGAATATTAGCCTTCAGAGCGGGCTCCTCCCTACCAGCTTTCACCTTCTAAAATTCATTTCATTTGATTCCCTACCTGTCAGAAGATACTGTGCAATTTATCCCTAAGGACAGTTAACATTTCCTCCGCCGCCCCCCACCTTGTGATGTCAGGCGCTCTCAGAAATTGCAATGCAGGCTCTCCCTCAGTGCTGGTCTTTTCGATTCAGTGGCTGTCACTGACAAAATGTCTCCTTGGAACTGCAGAGACAAAGCTGTAAGGCTGCCAGCAGGCCTGCTCTCCCATCTCCTGTGGCTATCAGTGTTCTCACTGGTGGTACCAGATCTTCTGGAGTTGTTTCAGTTTTGTCTGTTGCTCATGGGAACTTAGATGATCGCTGAGGAAATGCTTTCCTTAAGTCACTAGTTTTAAAGGGAGGCAGCCAAATTCCCAGCCATCTGGCAGTCAGTTTCTTTCAGTCTGAGACAGGGAATTTCAGAGGCCTTGAAGAGGGCATGCACAAATATTTCTTGCTTCTATTTTTTCAATACGGAATTTGGAGTCTTGTCTGTCAGCCATCATGCTGCGTCTTTAGGAAACTCTAAATGGGAGGAAACCAGCCCCTAGCAAGCTGCACTTTGTCTCTTGGAATTAAATGTCCTTTTCTGTTTCTTGAAATCCACAGTTCTGATTCATCTTCTATCTGCCCTCAGTGACTTCCGTTCTTTGAACTCCTTGACTTTGTCCTTAACTTGTGGATGAATTTGACATCCAGCTGATGCTCTCTGGGATCCAGAGAGCACATCCTGCTCACCGGCTGCCACTAGTTCTAAAATGTCATGGTTTCTGTTAAAATGCTTCTAGCTCCTACCAAAGTAAACACACAGATTTGTCTCTCTCGGGTTGTGCTGTGAGTTCATGGCGTAAAGTGTCTTCTGGTTTAAAAATGGACCACTGGGCTTTTCACTGGAAGTTTGGTTATCTTTGTACACATGCTTTCCAGAGAACTTCAGAGGCTGGGTTATCATCATCTGGCCCTGGTCTTTGTCACCTGTCCCCCAAACTGTACTTCCTTCCTAGCCGTCTCCTCACCACCACGATTGTTTACAGAATTCTACCTCCACATTTTTCTGGAATGTCTCCCTAAGGTGCAGCTCCCGTCTCCCCACCTTCATGCCCATTGGCCCCCAAAGCCTTCCCATTTATGAACTGTGTTCAGTCTGTTTTCAGCCTTATTTAGGAACGTTCCAAGATGACGTTAGTTGCCAACTTTCTCTGCCTGTAATTAACCCAAGTTACCCACACATAATGCTCACACGTTCTATTCACCTGGAATATCCGTGTCCCCACCTCGGTCTGTTGACAGCCTAAGTACTTGTGCTAGATATTCTCTTGTACCACTCCTTATCAATCCTCACCTTTCTCTACCCTATACTGTGCCGTTGGAGGCTAACGGTTATGGACTGCCCTCTGGCTTATGAGTGGGTTTGGCCAAGGGAGGCCTGTAGGATATGAGAGGCACAAGGAGGGGACTGATTCCCTGGCTTCAAACAACCACAGCTCCTCTGGTGACCCTCTCCAACAGATACAACTGCAGCTACAGCTGCTTTCTTCTCTGCTTTTTTAGGCCTAGGGGTGGAAATGGCCTCCCTTGCTTCTCCTTTAGCATCCCTTATTGGTTTTATTTAACCCTGACCACTCTTTGTAAATAATCCTTTCATTAAATTTTCCAAGTTATCTTCTTGGAGTGTCCCATCTGTTTCCTACAAGGGCTCTGACTGATACAGCACCCCCAAGGCCCAGTTCACTTATACACTTCTCTGATTTCATTCATTCATTCAACAAATTCACATTCCTCGTCTGTTTGTTTGGTGTTACGTTATAAGCATTGGTGACAAGAGTGGAGAACAAAACAGTGGCCTTGCCTTCAGGGAAATTACAATATAGTGGGGAAAACAAATGTGAAACAAGCAGTTATAACAAAGAATGGTGAAGATTACGATAGGAGAAGTATGGAGAGCACGCAACAAGGGGACCTAGTCTAGGGGTCAGAGAAGGTCATTCAACTACATAAGGTATCCACTATTTTTTGTCCTTTGCCCATAGCACTTAGTGCATTCTGATTGTGTTATTATTATTTGTGGACACATTTTCTCTGCCTCTACTGCAGAATAAGCTTTTGAGAGCAGAGACTGTCTTTTTCACCTTTATGTCTTAGCCCACTGCCTAGAATGTTGTAGGAACTCAAGTATTTGTCCACTTGAATCGGACTGAACTTTCTGAACACTTATGAACCTCAGCTCCAGCCCACCCACTGAAGGTTGTACATTATTAGGCTGGATAATGGTGCGATCCCACCCTTTCAGAGCTATCGGAACAACAGAAAACATGTTTTACTAGTTGAAAAAGAAAAATCACTGAAGAAGAAGAGCCTCCTCAACACAGGTGAAGGGTTTGGTAGATGTTATCAACCTAATACACCCTGACAATGCCTGCTGACAGGCATTGGAGTCATTAATTGTCAGGGTTGAGAGTTGAGCTTTCTTTTATATGTTTGTTTTGCATCACTGGCTTGTGTTGTGTTTGATAGCAACATAGCTGAACTCAGTGTGAAATATGAATGAATGGAGGGAAATCCATGTCCTACTCCAGAGCAAGGAGTCTGGGGAGATAAGTAGGTACAAAGTTTTTAAAACTTTGTTTTAAAAAAGCTTTTAAAACTTGGGTCAGCGTAGAGAAAATCTGGACAGCATCCTGAGGCAACAGAGGGCTCAGGAACAAAGAGCAGGAAGTAGAGGATTGGGAGAAGAGAACTCTGGCAATGTGGTAGGCCAGAAGTTCTCAGACACCTAGCTCCCCCTGCCAAAAATAATTGTTCGATAAAACAATAACTCTTTCTATAATACATGGCTTAGTAAGGCAAAGTAAGGGAATTCCTCTGGGGTGAAAAATGATGAAGTGAGAATTTGTAAGAGGTAAGAAAACTCCAGAGCCTTTGTCTAAGGGTATCTGCCAATCCCTGTTCTCCTAGAGCATGGGTTTTAATGAGGCGTGAATGTGTCTGGGACAGGAGACAAAACCTGGAGCCCCAGTGTCCTTGTATAAGGTATTGATTAACTTTAAATAAACATGTAAGTCATATGAACATCTGAGGTCTCCACTGAGAGAACTGAAAGAAAGTGTGTAACTTCCAAATGAGTAGAGTTGGGGTGGGGGAAGGAATGATAGGAGGAAGAAAAAAAATCTACACAAAGGAGAGCAAGAAAGAAAAGGAAAAAAAGCAAACTTAGAAAACAAATGGACAAATAGAAAGTAAAAACTAAGATGAAATAAATGAGTCCAATTTAACAATAATCACGAGCTACACAAATGAATTATAATCTCCAGTTAAAAATCAAAGATTGTTAGACTAGATTTTAAGAATTCAACTTTAAACTATCCGTAAGAGAAACCCCTATAAATATAAGGACAGAGGCAGATTGCAAGTAAATTGATGGGAAAAGACATACGAAGAATGAGGTTAAAAAAAGGAGATAGAGCTATACTAAATATTACATAAAACTAGACTTCAAGACAAAAAGCACTACTGCAAATGGCGAGGATGACTACATATTAATAAAGATGTTCAAGCTGGGACAAAGTGAGAGAGTAGCATTGACATATATACACTACCAAATGCAAAATAGTTAGTGGGAAGCAGCTGCATAGCTCAAGGAGATCAGCTCTGTGCCTTGCAACCACCTAGAGGGGTGGTACAGGGAGGGTGGGAGGGAGACGCAAGAGGGTGGGGATATGGGGATATATGTATACATATAGCTGATTTTCTCTGTTATACAGCAGAAACTAACACAACATTGTAAAGCAGTTATACTCCAATGAAGACGTTAAAATAAATAAAGATGTTCAATTTACCAGGAAGATGTAATTCTAAGTTTATGTGCTCCTAAAAGAATAACTTTGAAATATATAAAAAAGAAATTGCTGGAACTACAAGAAAAATAAACACATCCCAAATCACAGGTCATTTTCACACATCTCTCTCAAAATTGATAAACCAAATAGACAATAAATCAGTAAGGAGTTAACAGATTTGAAGAATACAATTAACAAGCTTGTTTAATGCACAGACACAATACACTGAAAGCACATTCTTTTCAACACATGTAACATTTATAAAATGGATCATCCAATAGGCCATGGAGAAAATCTCAGCAAAACTCAAAGAATTTGTATCATATAGCCCACATTCTCTAACAGTTAAATTGGAAGTCAAAAATGAAAAAATAACTAAGGAAACCCCATACCTTTGAAAATTAAAAAACACATTCTAACTCATGTGTTAAAGAAGAAAATCAAAGTAGGACTTACTAAATATTTTAGAACTAAGTGATCATGAAAATACTCATCAGAACTGGTGGGATATAGAGAGCTAAAGCAGTAATAGGGGAAAGATTGTAGTCTTACTGCTTATGTCAGTGACAAGGAAAGTGTAGTCTTACTGCTTATGTCAGTGACAAGGAAAGATTGTAGTCTTACTGCTTATGTCAGTGACAAGGAAGTAATAAACTGAGCATTCAAGTCAAGAAGTTAAAAAAACAAAAGTGAATCAACCTAAGAATAAGGAGGGAAATAATAAATGAGTAAAAATCAATGAAAGAAAACTGCTATACATTAGAGAATGTCCCCCCAAAACAAGATTGTCTCTCTTTTTATTGAAAGAGTAACACAGCTGACAAACTGCTGGCAAGATTGATGAACAAAAAAGAGAGAAGACTCTAATAACCAGTATCAGGAATGAAAAAGCGTACTCCCTATAGGTGCTGCAGACATAAACAAAGATAAAAACAGGATATTACTGACAACTTTATGCTGATTATTGAATATTTGGAAAAACTCACACATTCCTAGAAAAGTGTAATTTCCAAAGTTAAATCAAGAAGAAACATAAAACCTGAATAACCCAATAACCAGGATAGGAATTGAATCATTAGTTAAAATTCTTACCATAAAGAAAGTATCAGGCCTAGATGGTTTTGTAAGGAGTTCTACAAAATGACCAGGAAATAAATCATTCTAATCTTACACAAACTATTCCAGAGTATAGAAAAAGAAGGATCACTTGCCCATTTTATGAATCAGATATATATCCTTGATACTAAAAATGGAAAGCCACAAACAGAAAATGCAAATTTTTTTAAATGTATAATTTACAGTTGCAACAAAAAGTATAAGCCATGGAGGAAAGAAAACTAACAAAAGGCATGCCAAACTGTATTACAAAACTTCAAAGATATTACAGAAGACTTAATAAATAGAAACATATCAACACACCATTTTCATGGATAAAAACACAGTATCCTAATATAAAGATGCTAGTTCTCCCCAAATTGATACGTAGATTAACACAATTCCCATCAAAATCCAAAAATATTTTTCGTACAATTTAAAAATGATCCTAAACTTTATCTGAAAGAGCAAACAGTCAAGAATAGTAAGATATTCCTGAAGGGGAAGAAAGAGAAAGTGAGGGAACTTGCCCTGCCAGATAACAACAATTAGAATGCAATGGTAGTTAAGATACTGTGATATTGCTTTGGGAATAGACAAACAGACCACTGGAACAGAATTAGAAAGCCCCCAAACAAAGCAACAAGGAAATCTGATATATGCCAAAATTGATACTGCAGACCAGCGGGGAAAGAGGATTTATTAGCCAAATTTTGCTGAAACAACTAAAAATAAAAAAAGCCTACCCTACACCAAAATGGATTCCAATTCTAAATGAATGAAGAACTTAAAAATGAAAAGCAAAACTTTAAAAGTTTTAGAATAAGACCCCAGAGACTATTTTTGTGATATAAGAGTAGGGAGGATTTCTTAAACAAGATATAAAAAATAAAAATCATAAAGGAAAGGATTCATAAATTCAACTATATTAAAAGTAAGAACATCTATTCATCTAAATGCATGATAAACAGAGTGAAAAGAGCCACAAACTGGGAAGTGATTTATATAAACCAACGACCAACAAAAGATTAGTATCTAAAATATATCAAGAACGCCTACAAATCAATAAGAAAAGACAAACAAATCAATTCAAAAATGGGCAAGGGGGGCTTCCCTGGTGGCGCAGTGGTTGAGAGTCCGCCTGCCGATGGAGGGGACATGGGTTCGTGCCCCGGTCTGGGAAGATCCCACGTGCCGCGGAGCAGCTAGGCCCGTGAGCCATGGCCGCTGAGCCTGCGCGTCCGGAGCCTGTGTTCCGCAGCGGGAGAGGCCACAACAGTGAGAGGCCTGCGTACCGCAAAAAAAAAAAAAAAAAAAAAAAGGGCAAGGGGCATGAACAGGCATTTTCCAAAAGAGAAAACATAAATGACAAAAAATGCATATGTGAAAACATGCTCAGTCTCATTAATAATTTAAAAAATTAGGGCTTCCCTGGTGGTGCAGTAGTTGAGAATCTGCCTGCCAATGCAGGGGACATGGGTTCGAGGTCTGGTCTGGGAAGATCCCACATGCCGCGGAGCAACTGGGCCTGTGAGCCATGGCCACTGAGCCTGCGCGTCTGGAGCCTGTGCTCCGCAACAAAAGAGGCCGCTATAGTGAGAGGCCCGCGCACTGCGATGAAGAGTGGCCCCTGCTCGCCGCAACTAGAGAAAGCCCTCGCACAGAAACGAAGACCCAACACAGCCAAAAATAAATAAATTAATTAAAAAAAAAATTAAAACCTTATGAGGTAATATTTCACACCTAGCAGATTAGCAAAACTTAGCCTGACAACACCAAGTGCTAGAGAGCATGTGAAGCAAGAGAAAGACTCATATACTGACAGTGGGAGGATAAACTGAAAAGGAAAGCATTTTGGACCTGCATGATGAAATTAAACACACATGTGGCTCTATTGCCCGGCAATTTCACTCCTACATTTAGACCCTAGAGAGTGTTGATTATATTTATTTGGTAGAACTATAAAGAAATACAATGAGTGGTTAATACGCAAGCAGAACAGGATAGTGGGCACCTCCCTCCTCTGGAGGGAGGAAAGGATCCATGGGGTGGGGTGGGGTGGGGTGGGGTGGGGTGGGGTGGGGTGGGGTGGGTGGGAGGGAGCTCATAAGATGGGCTTCAAAGGTACTGGTGATATTCTTGCATTGAATCATGGACATACGTGAACTCTTATCTTGTCACCGTTTATAATATACATTATGTTCTCTACAATCTTATGTATGTATGGTACTATATTTCATAATAAAATGGTAAGTAAATAAATAAATTAGTTCCAGAGGCTAAAGAACTGCAGTTGGAACCCACAGAATGGGCCAGGTAGGTTCTAAAGGATGACTGGGAGGTGTAAAGATACCTCGAGGCTCTGATCCACGGCTGAAACTACAGAAAAGCTTCACTAGAGTGACAAGAAAGCTCTTAAGTGGGGCGGAGACTCCTGCTGGTGCCCTTGGAGGTTGCTGGGAAATTTTATTGGAAGTAAATGAATGAGAAGAAAAATTTGAGCAAAGGAGTACTGACTTTCTTTTGTATCCAGGGAGGTAAAAAATGTGCACTCTGCTAATACCAAAAAATACTGTCTCTTTATAAATAAAGAGGGTATTGTATCACTTGCTTTTCAAATAAAGTTTACTCTCCTTTGGGTAGCAGGAAGTCCAGAAGAAGGCAGTGTAGAGCTTATTCAATGGGCTTGCAATATTTTCTAAATCCAGGCTCCTTCTGTCTTTCCACTCTGCCATTTTTAGTGTGTGGGCTTTTTGCCCCCTGCAGTTCCAAACTTCTCATCTAATTCAGCATGAGGGCATTTTACTGACTCTTGTCAGCCAAGTAAAGGCTTTCCTAGAACTCACCCACCACCTGCCACTTCATATCCTAGTAGTCAGAACAGTGTCACATGGCCATTTCTTGCTGCAAGAGAGGCTGGGAACATCATTATTTTGCCATCGCAGCCTGTATAATAGGATCAGGGAAGGGGGCAGTGGTTTCTGAGCCGCTATTCAGCAATGCCTGTCAAAATACTTCACTAAGAATTCTTCCTCTTTTTTCCCCAGGAGCCAGTCTACTTGATGACCTATATAAATATTTCTCCTTCCATCACTCCCATGGAGACACCATGACTGTCATGGATCCAAAGCAGATGAATGTTGCTGCTGCTGTTTGGGCTGTTGTCTCTTATGTCATTGCAGACATGGAAGAAATGCTGCCCAGGTCTTAGCAAGAGCAAGAGAGAAGGCACTTTTGTCCTTTCTGGCCAGGAATCCTGGGTCTGCAGCTTCAAGGAGCCCCACTTCACCTAACAATTTTATGTGATCATTTACAAAGCACAACATTTTTTCATACTTTCTGATATCATGTTTCTTGATACTTTCCAAATTCTCTGTTCCTAGTGTAAGGAATAAGCCCCATCCCCACAAAGAATCAGCCAATGGTAGGGATCACAGTGAGGGAATTTCTTTACACCACATATTAAAAATACTGTTTCTACTTTGAAAGTAAATACTGGATAAAGCTTTGGAAGACCTCTGGCTTTTATGCATGTATTTATGAACATTAATTACAGTGACCAATATTTTGTTAAGTTATTCATTGAAGGAGTAGAGGAGTACACAATTGTAGTACAGTCTTAATTGAATGTATGGAGGCATCTGGCTTTCTAATTTGTACATTTTTATATTATTAGAATTTTTTAATGAGGTTAAAATTTTTTTAATTCACAGAAAGAAGTCACCATTTGGAGAAAAAAATCAAGTATGTAAAATCCAGTTGCCTTATTAAAGATCTGTCACCAAACAAATGATAATACTATTTTACATTTATGTTTTATATATTTCACATAATATATCTATGAAGTTGGGGCTTATTCACATTTTGCTGATAACAGGTTTGAGGCTCAGAGAAGCTAAATCATATTCACAGAGCAAAACACTGATCCCCTTCTACTCTGGGAATAATCTCTACTATTCTTCCACACACAATGTCCAGTATTCCATTTAAAAAATTACAAGACACACCCAAAAATGCAAGAAAAACTCATTGTCAAGAGTTAAAGCAATTAAGAAAACCAGACAATAGAGATAACTCAGATGTTGGAATATCAGAGAGGAACTTTAACATAACTGTGATTAATAGGTTACATTCTAGTGGGAAAATGGGTCTACATACATGAACAGGAGAATTTCAACAGAAACATGAAAACTATAAAATGGAATCAAATGCAAATACTAAAATAAAAAATACAACATCAGAGATGGAGAATTTCCTTGCTGGGCTCATCAGCAGACTGGATAAAACTGAGGAAAGAATCAACAAACTTGAAAACAGATCAATAAAAATTATCCAAACTAAAACACTGAGAAAGAAAAGTGAAGGAAAACAAACACCAGAATGGATCATTAGACTGTGATCTAATATATATGAGGCCTAACATACATGTAACTGAATTCTTAGAAGGAGAAGACAAAGTATCAGTTTTATTAATGGTGATGATTAAAAAGGTCTTTCATATCTGGCAAGGTTGCCGACTGGTACACTGACTGACACTTACACTGAAAACTAAAGATGTTGGATAACATCTGAGAAACACTTTCTTAAATATATGAATTAACTGATTAAAAGGTAAAGAATATTAGACAAAAAATTAAGTGGAGGCATGAACCAAGATGATATATAGCACATTAAACCAGCTTTTCTTTTTGAGAAAATATGCAGGATGTGGTGAACTTAAATTTCTATTTTCACGGCTTTTAGTGGCTCAGGGGACTATAGACAAATCCCATATTAGGGACATTAGAGAACCCCAATGAAATTGGAACCCCAAAGGATTATAGCTCAATACAATGGTGAACTAAAAATAACTCTGAGGACCATAAGGAAAATTACTGTTATTAAGTAACTGCTGAATGGAGGGTCCAGAGAAATTCCCACAGATAAAGTTACACAGTCAAGAAAATAAAACACAAAAACAGGAATCAGAACATTCTGAGCAACAGCAGTCCAAAAAAGAAAACATCAGAATTAATTCACAATATCCTCTGATATTGCAATTTTTAAATCAAGAATTTTCTAATCTATGCCTATTATGTTTTGAGGAAGTAAAAGAAGGGATTGAAAATAGAATAGAGAGTAAAGGACTACAAAAAGTGACAAAGCATATTGTTTTTTAAAAAAATAGAACTTCTAGAAATGTAAATGGAATTTGAAAATTATAGGACCAGCTTAACTGCAGATAAGAGAATTCATGAACTAAAAAAAATAGTGAAGAAATTAATGAGAATTTAGCACAAAAAGAAAAAGATATGGAAAAAATGAATGAGGTTAAAAAATATGAAAGATAGAGTTATATGCCCTAATATATGTTTAATCAGGGTTCCAGAAAAGAAGAAATAAGACAGAATTATCTGAATAAATAATAAATGAAAATTTTCCAGAAATAATGAAATATACCAATCCACAGAATCAAGAAACCCAATGAATCCCAAACAGAATAAACGAGAGGAAATCTCGTTATAGAGAAACTACAGACCACAAAAGACGTAGAAAAAGAGTCATGTAAAATCCCAAATCCATTTATGATAAAACTAAAGAGGGCATCCTTAACCTGATGAAAACCTCCTACCCCCAAAAAAGTTTAAAATATCACAATTACAATGAAATACCAAAAACTTTTCCTTTAAGATAAGGAATAAGACACTGGAGCTACCTCTAGTCAATGGTACCTTAGATGTCCTGGCCACTACAGAAAGGCAGGGGGGACAAAGTCTAAGCAATGGAAATGAAGAAAGAAAACTTTTTATTTGTAGCTAAATATGATCGCCTATGTAGAAAATTCAAAAGAACCTACCAAAAAATCAAAATTAAAAACAAAGTTTAGGAGGTTTGGAGAGAAAAATCAACAAATATAATGAAAAGCATTTCTATACATATACTTAGAAAATGCAACCAAAAATATGTTACTTACATTAACATCTAATAATATATCTAGAAACAAATTTTACAAAAAAAGATGTGTAAGATTCTTTCAGGGAGAAAATGATAAAACGTCACTGAAGTATATTAAGGTAGAACTAAATTGGATAAATATACCATGTTTAAGTTTTGGAAGACTCAATAGTAAAGATGTCCATTCTCCCCAAATTTATCTGTAGAATCAATACAATCTCAATGAAAAATTCCCAATGGGATTTTTTGGATTTGAGTTCTTAATTTTAGTTTATCGGTTGGTTGCTTGGTTTAATGTACCAAGCTGATTTTAAAAGGTAATTGGATGACAAAGGACTAACAGTAGGCAGCGTTCCTGAAAGAGAAAAAGTAGGGGATCATAGTAGCCATTAATGTGATTGCCAAGTATTCTTGATTTTCTTTCTAGGCAAGGTTGTACTTTCCTGATCCCTTGTAATTTGGTATTACCATGTGCTTTTGACAAAGGAATAGGAGCAGAAGTGGTTACCTCTGAGTGGCAATTTTAAGACCCAGTGCATGATTTTGCCATCCTCTCTCTTCCTCATCATAGCAAAAGACAGTGTTGCAGAGAGTGCCTGCTCCAGGAATCCCCCTCCAGAGTGATGACCAGGCACAACCCAGCTTCTGGTCTACCCGTAATGAACATGAAGCATGAACAAGAAAGACACTGATATTATAGTATCACTGATAATCTGTGGGACTTTGTTACCACAGCTTACTCTGACTGATTTATTTTTATCTTACGTTGCCAGATATCAAGACTTCTTATCAGGCTGTAGTATTTAAGATGGCATGGCATTAGCACAAGGGTAGATAAACAGACCAATGAAACAGAATAGAGTCCAGATCCAGAATCACACATTCATGAAGACTCGATTTATGGCCAGGTTGGTACAGAAGATCAGCAAAAAAGAAAACATAGACTTCTCAATAAATAGTAGAACAATTGTCTCTAAGTGAACAATTGTCTCTAAGTAAACAAATTCGACTCTCACGTCATATCTCCTATGTAGCGTCCTGTTGAGAATAGATTGAAAACAAGTGATTGAATCGCTTGACTAATTTAAGGGCACAGTCCCCTGAAACACATCTGAAAGCACCGAGAACAGTGCACAGTACATAGTAGCTTCACAATAAATGTCCTCTGATTGGGGAATGTCAGCTCCTTTAATGTTGTGGCAAGTCCATTTCTCAGTTTCCATTCCTCAGTCCTTCTCTTCTTTGAGGTAATGATAGGAACAGGATAAACATTCCTAACATGCAGCCCTATCAAGAGAGAGCTAAACTGAATACCAGCAGGAAAGTCCTGGCATTCGCTCAAGCAAGGGAATAAGCTTAATCAGGAAACATGGGAAGCTGCCAAAGAGGGAGGTCTTCACAGTTGTGCTTTAGGTGGTCCCATTTGTATTCCATCTTCACAAAAGGAGACAGAAGCCATAAATGGAGACTTGGACTGCAAGTAACCCACATGGTTGTCAGTTCCTACTACAGTGGCCATGCAGAGACACAAGAAGATAGATCTTCTGACTGAGTAATGTTGGTCATGCGGTTTACAAGGTGATGTCTTCCACCTCGATCCAAAATCCAGTCAGTCTCAGGTTCATGCTGGATTAAGAAATACAGCACATCCTAATTCTTTAACCAAGCTCTGTGAGGCAGAATTACAGGAGCATTTAGTCTAGGGCTAATTTTGCCTAACTACTAGGGCTAAACCCTCTGAATGCTCTGTTGATACCCCATAAATTATGAGATTTTCCTCTCTGATGGGCAGAACAAACTATTTCTGTCCTTGTTGGAGCTCCTAGTGCTATTTCTTCTATCCCTTTCAGTTGGCTCTTCCCAGCCTCTGAGAGTTCCCTCCAACACATGCACCGATCGGTGCTCAGCTGGGGAGGGGTGGGGGACCCTCCGCAGGTCTCTGGCATCTCATTCTGTGAGGCTCTCCCCTCTCTGAGACTGTGTCCCATGAACTCTCGCTGCCTTGGCCTCCCCGGACATTCAGAATCCTCCCTCAACCCATGGTGATTCCCGGGCTCTGCTTGGGTTTCCCTTTCCTCAACAGTGACTGGAAGCTTTCTCAAGGTAAGCTAGTGCCATCGTAGGACTCACTTCGATTATTTTCCGTCTCTTGGGCACCATGGTCCTTCATCTCCTGACATTCAGTGTTTTAAAAACTCTTGTTTCATATATTTATTTGAGTTTTTAATTATTTCATACCTAAAACCAAAGCTGATCCCTGTTACTCTTACTTGGGCAGAAATAAGTGTCAAGTCACTATTTTTTGTCCAATGTATACACCCATATACTTTTTACATTTTGAATCATTCTTTTCTCACTACTTGATTCCAGTTTGGGAATGTAGATTCTCAAGGATTTCACGAACTGTACAAAGACTGAGCTAAAATTCATGGCATCCATGAATTACCAGAGTCCAAAGATACTCTATGGCTTAGCTGGTAATCATTTTTAGTTTCAAGGATTATTTTCTAGAAAGAATATGTCCTATAGAGATGTGTATATATATATATATTTATATGTAATGTCATATGTTTTACATAAATTTTAAATGATGTATAAATATATATAAATAAATACCTATATAATCATTTATGTAAACTCATAGGCTGCTGGTTGCTCCCTAAAATAGAGCAACACTTTATGTCCTATTGGACCAATTTCTTCCATTCCCTTCAAGATCAGCAGAGAGGGACTTCTCAGTAGCAACACAGCTACGCTCATGGTCTACCTCCCTTTGACTTGGAGCTGCTGTGCTTTCGGCTTGTCACCCTGAGCAGCATCTTTAGATCACCCTCACAGATGGCAGAGCTCAGATATATGTCCCGTGTTGTATTCTCCACTCATTGCCACCACCATCCTCCCCGCTCACTCCAGAATTTTAAAGTTCAGAGCCACTTTGAAAGAGAAAAACCATCACAAAGTGATATTCTAGCCTCTAGTTCCCACCAGCTGGCGAGACTCCACCTCCCCCCCCCACCAACTGCCTTCTGTGTCACTGTACCCACCCAGCCCCTCCAGGAAACGGGGCCCTTTGTTCCCCCTCCACTTTCTGCATGGCGTGTGGGCTTGTACCTTCCTCGCCTATATCTTAGAACTGTCTCTGAGGAAGTGATTTTATTCCATCTCTTTGCCTTTCCCCATAAAGTTGTCCCTGAAAAATATTAGGGACAATAGTAATAAAAAATATTATTATTTCCCTGAAAAAATAATAATTGCATACGGCCAGATGAAGGCATGTCCTCCCAGGGCCCTCTACTGCTGCCTTACTGGAGGAGAATGGAGGGACTGGGTTGCGGGACAGTGTGAATGTGTGAGGCTGGGGAGTGTGTTGGTTGGTGGGATAATCAGTGGCACTGATAGCATAGGAGCTACGGAGAACCACATGGGGTAAATAGAGGGGGGAGGAAGAATTATGAAGAAAGAGAGGGGTCTGTAGAGTTTTTTCTCATGATAACTCTGCTCGCACATCATAATTGCTTAGGTCTCCCAGGCAGCCGTGGAGCCTGGCACGTGCCCTTGAATCACTACAGGTAGAGGCACTTTCAAGTACAATTCTCTTATTTTCCATCAATTGTCAAAGGCACTGTTCCTCTGCTAAGAAACCGTGTCTCATTTGAGTGGTGGCCTATAATGTGCACGCAGCCGCTTTCCAATTTGCCTTTAGGGTCAAGCTGATTCGTCTGGCTGAGTAGACTTAAGTGCAAATCGAGAAGAGAAACCCATTTACATATTGTACAATGTGGAAAAGGTGAATTCTGTAACAGAAAAGGGAGGGAATTAGAGGGAAAGGAGGTCAATTGCTGATTTTTCCCTTGACATTGTTAAGATGTGGTTTTGAGGGTTCTGGTGTGTCTGAATGATTTGGAGTTGAAGTTCCCAGAGTGTTCCAATTTCCTCACAATAATTACGCTAATGACACCAAGAGTGTTTTGAAAGTCTTCATGCACTGCATACATTTCATTGCCACGCAGTCCTATTTGCTCAGTGTGCTCCCCTCATAATAATTTGAGATGCTTCCCACTTACCTTGAGTAAATATCAAACAGATCTTGATATCTATATCTGTCTCATGAAATATACATCCTCTCTAACTGTGCCCAAATGATTAATTTACTGCTATGTGATGATTAGCGTAAAAATCTCAGCACGACACGAGATAGAAATGTTATCAGCTAATTGCCATTTGAAGTGAAGAATGTTTTTGCATAGAAATTAATGATGCATGCTGACTTCTCAATTCTCTGTTAAACCAGAAAACCCAAGACTGTTTTTGAAGCAGAAAGGAATTACCTTTGAAGTTTGTTTTTTTTTTCTTTCCTCTCCCTTAGATGATCCACAGTTCAGCAAAGGAATGGTGGAAAGCAACGGTTAGCGGAGTTTTGTATGCAAAACTCAGCTTTCACCAAATCAGGTCTTCCAACCAATCAATTACACAATTTCAGGCAAAGACCTTTTCCCTGGACGTTAGAGCCTCTCTGTGGCCCTGAAACTTGACAGAGAAACACTCATATATGTGCAGCATATCCTAAGCTTGCTCAAGTCCTTTGCAGAATCTGAGTTCTTATTATCATTGGTGGTCATTCCAGTTCTGCTCAAGCAGCCGTACAACTATCTATGAGTTTGATGATACCTCAGAAAGCCTTGTTTTATTTTCCAGATTTAAAGAACAATTAGTTGTGCCTTAGATCTTGATGATAAAGGCACACCCTAATCCAATTAGTTCTCTTAATTCTAAGTACCTGCCAGTCTATCCCAGAGATTGTAATGGACCATGAATTCTCCCCAAGCTCTGCCTTGCCATCCAAATCATCATCCCCATTATCTAATACCCAGCCTGGGCCAGTTATGCTGCTGAGAACTTTATATGCATTTTCTCATTTAATCCTCACCCAACACAGTGAGGTCCGTCCTATTTTAATCCCCATTTTAGAGATGAGAAAACACGGATATACACCTCATACGTTACTTTTCCAAGATCACGGAGCTGATAAAATGTGGCTGAAATCTAAAACATTCAGTCCCGAACATCCCACTCAGACAAACATAAATCCTCTGGATAATGACCCCTCTAGCCTTCACTGTGTGGACAGATCCAGTCTAACTGGTTCATTTTCATTTCAAGGAATAGAAAGTGGGGCTTGAACAGTGCCATTCTTCGGCTCAAGAAAGAGGGGCTTTGTGCTTTTAGAAGACCCCACATATCACAAACACACACCAACAACAAATCTATTGAAGGTTATATGGGCTTCTGTCACCAGCTGTCTGGCACTCAGGGCAGGCACAGCAAGACTCGTGAGTGTAAGCATCACTTTCAGGCGAATGCCATGTTGGCTCCAAAGAAACGCTGCCCTTGGGTCCTGCCTTTGAGAGACAACTGTATCCGGATGTTGTGAACATAGACACTGCCTCAGAACATGAAGAAGATCTGAGGGATAAAAGTACTCAAGAAGAAAAGACAAATTCATTAACTTGTCAAATCTTTCCTCTCAGAAAGCAAGAAGGCAATAGTTATTGCATAATTAGGTACTGTTTCCCAGAAGTGTGGAGCGTCCATTTTCTTGATTCTCATCCCGTTCCACTTTGTGGTTCTGAACACACTCATGAATAAGCATGGTACTCGCAACAGTTGTACATGGTGGCATATTGCATTATTTAATATTTTCAATATTATTGAATATCTAATATCCGTAACTTAAATTGGCAACTAGATGGACATTTCATGCTAGAATTGCAAATAGTTTTATATTTGTAAAATTAATAATATCCAACAAACATTTTTAAATCTAAGTAGAAAATGTTCACTTTAGAGAGTGGCATGGACATATATACGCTACCAAATGTAAAATTGATAGCTAGTGGGAAGCAGCTGCATAGCACAGGGAGATCAGCTCGGTGCTTTGTGACCACCTAGAGGGGTGGGATAGGGAGGGTGGGAGGGAAACGCCAAAGGGAGGGGATATGGGGATATATGTATATGTATAGCTGATTCACTTTGTTATAAAGCAGAAACTAACACACCATTGTAAAACAGTTATACTCCAATAAAGATGTTAAGAGAAAATGTTCACTTTAAATATTTTTATTTTAACATGTGATATTTATTCATTATAATTTATATTTCTCTTTTTTTAACATTTATTATTTTTAATTGTGGTAAAATATACAGAACGTGAAATCCATCATCTTAATCATTTTGAAATGTACAATTCAGTGGCATTAAGTACATCCACATTTTTTTGCACCCATCACCACCATCCATCTTCAGAACTCTTCATCTTGTAAAACTAAAACTCTGTACAAGTTAACCAATAACACCCCATTACTCTCTGCCTCCAGCCCCTGGCAACCACCTTTCTACTTTCTCTCTCTGAATCTGACTACTCTAGGTACCCTATATAAGTGAAATCATACAGTATTTGTCCTGTGACTGGCATTTCACTTGTCCTCAAGTTTCATCCATGTAGTAGGATGTGTCCGAATTGCCTTCCTTTTTAAGGCTGAATAATGTTTCATTGTATCTTATACCGCATTGTGTTTATCCATTCATCCATCGATGTTGATCTATTCTTGGTGGATCAACCAGGAGAGAATAATGTGAATAACGCTGTTATGAATAATGTGAATAATGCTGTTATGAACATGGGTGTACAAATATCTCTTCCAGATCCTGCTTAAATTCAGAAGTGGAACTGCTGGATCATATGGTAGTTCTGTTTTTCATTTTCTGAGGGAACACTATACTGTTTTCTACGGTGGCTACACCATTTTACACTCCCAGCAAGAGTGCATAAGAGTTCTGATTTCTCCACATCCTTACCAACACTTGTTATTTTCCTTTTTCTCCCTGTAATTTTTTTTGGGGGTGTGTTGTTTTTTGTGGCCATCCTAATGGGTGTGAGGTGGTACCTTGTGGTTTTGACTTGCATTTCCCTAATGATTAGTGATGTTGAGCATTTTTTCATGTATTTATTGGTCAGTTGTATATCTTCTTTGGGAAAATGTGTACTCAAGTAGACATTTTTTCCCCATTTTTTAATCAGGTTGTTTTTTGTTACTGAGTTGTAGGAGTTCTTGATGTATTCTGGATATTAGCCCCTTATCAGAGACGTGATTTGCAAATATTTTCTCTCATTCCATGGGTTACCATTTCACTCTGCTGATTGCATCCTTTGATGCAGAGAATTTTTAAATTTGGGGGTAGTCCTGTCTATTTTCACTTTTGTTGCCCGTTCCTTTGGTGTTTTTTCCAGGAAACCACTGCCAAATCCCATGTCATGAAGCTTTTCCCCTCCTTTTTTTTCAGAGAGTTTTATAGTTTTAACACTTACATTTAGGCCTTTGATCAATTTTGAGTTAATTTTTATATATGGTATAAGGTAAGCGTCCAACTTCATTCTTTCTCTTCAGTGTGGATATCCAGTTTTTTCAACAACATTTATTGAAAAGGACTGTCTTTTCCCCCTTTGAATGGTCTTGGCACACTTCTCAAAAATAATTTGACCATATAAAATGAAGTGTTCATTTCTAAGTTTTGTATTCTATTCCATTGATCTATATGTCTGTCTCTATTATAGTACCACACTGTTTTGATTTACTGTAACTTTATAATAAGTTTTAAAATAAGTAAGTATAAGACTTCCAACTTTGTTCTTTTTAAAGATTGTTTTGACTATTTGGGGTCCTTTGAGATTCCATATTTAAAATTCATTAAATATGAATTTTAGGATGAATTTTCTATTTCTGCAGAAAAACACTATTGGGATTTTGATAAGAATTGCACTGAATCTGTTGATCATTTTGAGTAGTACTGCCATCTTAACAGTATCCACAAATGAGGGCTGCTGACTTAGCTTGGGCTAATATAACTAAATACCATAGACTGGGTGACTTAAACAACAGACATTTATTTCTCACAGTTCCGGATTTTGGGAAGTCCAGGATCAAGGTGCCATCAGATTCCGTTCTTGGTGAAGGCCCTCTTCCTGGCTGGTATACAGCCACCTTCACAATGCACACTCACATGGTCTTTCCTTGGTGTGTGCTCATGGAGAGATCTCAAGTCTCTTCCTCTTTTTATAAGGGCACCAATCTCATCATGAGAGCCTCACCCTCATGTCCTAACCTAACCCTAATTACTCCCCAAAGGCCTCACCTCCAAATACCATCCACTGGAGATTAAGGCTTCAAAAGATGGATTTGGGAGGAACACAAACATTCAGTCCATAGCAAATGTCTTTTTCTATTTGTGACTTCAATTTCTTTCAGCAGCAATTTGTTGTTTTCAGTGTACAAGTTTTTATCTCCTTGGTCAAGCTTATTCTTAAGTATTTCATTCTTTTTGATGCTATTGTAAATGGAACTGTTTTCTTAATTCCCTTTTCAAATGGTTCATCGTTAGTGTATAGAAATGCAGCTGATTTTTATATGTTGATTTTGTAACCTACAACTTCACTGAATTCATTTATTAGTTCTAACAGTTTATGGAATCTTTAGAGTTTTTTTTACATATAAGATCATGTCATCTGTCAACAGAGATAATTTTACTTCTTCCTTTCCGATTTAAATGCCTTTTATTTCTTTTTCTTGGCTAGTTGCCCTGGCTTCAGTAGTTAACTTTGAACATTGTAGAAGAATAATAACTTTTTTGAAAACATATACAAAATGTTTTTAATTGTTTACATTCACTTTAATTTATGTCTTTATTAAATATATTCAAATTTTCTAGATTTTGAATACAAATTCATTTTATTTTTTAGTCCTTTAGAACATTATTTTCAGTGGAGTACAAATTAAGTGAAAACCTGGATTATAAGAACACAATTCATGGGCTTCCCTGGTAGCACAGTGGTTGAGAATCTGCCTGCCAATGCAGGGGACACAGGTTCGAGCCCTGGTCTGGGATGCTCCCACATGCCGCGGAGCAACTAGGCCCGTGAGCCACAACTACTGAGCCTGTGCGTCTGGAGCTTGTGCTCCACAACAAGAGAGGCCGCAACAGTGAGAGGCCCATGCACCGCGATGAAGAGTGGCCCCCGCTCGCCACAACTAGAGAAAGCCCTCGCACAGAAACGAAGACCCAACACAGCCAAAAATAAATAAATAAAATAATTAATTAATTAATTTAAAAAAAGAGTAGCTCCTGCTGGCCACAACTAGAGGAAGCCTGCACGTATCAACGAAGACCCAACGCAGCCAAAAATAAAATATAAATAAATAAATTTAAAAAAAGAACACGATTCATGATTTTGCTGAATTGAAGACAAGAAAAATAAAGTTTATGGAATACATATATAATGATTTGCAAATTATGTATGCCTGATCCAATAACAGAACACCCAAGCATGGACAATAATAATTAAATTCAACCATCTCTGATATTTTTCTGACTTTTAGTCATTATGTATGTATAGTTTTCAAAACAGGATGCTAGAAAACATTTAGTTTAACAGTTTGTTAATTTTCATTTATACTGTTTAAATATTTAGGCATATCTAAAAGTTTCTCACAATCAAGAAGCCCAAGAATAGCCAGCCCAGGCTGGTCTGCTGCTCTACGCGCTCTTTGCCCAGAGCCTCGCAAATGTTTGATAGGGGCAGACTTGAGTTTGAAAGTGAGAATACAGTAGACTTCTCATCTACGGAAATTACTCTAATGTGATAACCCCATCCCCCTCCTGATAACACCGCAGCCAGGATGATATTAGACCTTACAACTCTGATTATGCACTCCCCTGCTTGGAACCCTTTGGTAACTTCTCTTTGCACTTGGGGTAACGTTCGCAATATGGAAGCCCTGCACGTTCTAGCCCTGTCTTCCTTCCCCATCTCTGTGTATGTACTGCTCTTCCTCTCTTCACTCTGGCCACACTGACTTTTATTCTAGTACGTCCAACATATCCCCTCCTGCCCCAAGACCTCTGCACGTGCGCTTCCTTCTCCCTGTGATGTTCTCCTCACCCCTTTCCGGTCTAGTTAACTCCTGCCTGTCCACTGGACTCATCTCTAAGATCCCTTCTTCCAAGAAGCCTCCTTTGAATCTTTGGACTAGATAGATCCCAATAATATCAAAAATAAAAATTATTTTGATGGTCGTGTATAAAATTGACTGTTTGCTCTCCAATAGGCAGAGAGGTAAGCATGTCACATGTATGGACTCCTTTTATTCTTCCAAAAGCCCTCCCCTCCATGTTTACAAATAGAGAAGTCAAGGCTTAGACAAGTTAAGTCACTTGACCACAGTCACATTATTAATAAGAGGTGAGGCAAGATCTTAATCAAGACTGTCCAGCCCCAGAGCTTATATATTTAATCTCAGTACCACAGTGGTTTTCTCTGTAAGGGCCCTCATTCATGATTTGTTCACTCATTCCACATGTTTATAAAGTTTCTGCCAGGTGCCAAGCGCTGTGAGGCACTGCGGGTAGAGTGGTGAGCAGCAAGACAGATAAGATTCCTGGGCTCAAGGAACTTTATTCTAGTTGAGGAGTGCGGCCATAAAAAATAAAAGTAAAGAAATAAACAAAGGATCATTCCTATGGAGGAACCAAATAGGTTCTGTGTTAGAGAGTGAGGATAGCCTGCTACCAAAAGGATGGGCTCAGGTGGTCTCTCTAAAGAAGGGACATTTGAGCTGAGTCCTGAAGGATGATGGGGCAGAGCTAGCTACCTGTCCTTCAAAATCCATTCTACCTTTTTTCATGGTAACAGGCCCCCTAAATCTTAGCTAGATTATATCCTGCAACCCACCTCATAACTAGAGGTAGCCACGTGATTAAATTCTGGCTAATGGGTTATAACCAGAAGTAGCATGAGAAACTTCCAGGAAGTCTCCTTAAGGGGAGCTGGGGGGATGGGCATGCCCTTCTCCTCCATCCTCTTTCCTGTTGGAAGGTTGAAGGAGCAGCAGCAGACTTGGACCATGAAGTGAACTTGGGGATAGAAGCACACTAAGCAGAGAAGCAAACAGGAGGGACTATGGGTCCCTGAGACTATGGAGTACGCTATCAGCCCTGGACTGACTCCCTCAGATAGACTTTATTGACGTTGTACTTCCTACTGAAGGGTGACTAAACTTCTTTATGATTCTGAAGATTTAATACTGCTACTTGGGAAGTATAGACTATGCACTTCATGCAAAACCTTTTAACCACAGTAGTGATGGACTAAACATCCTCAGGAAGTCATTACAGAACCCTTCGGCTGCCTCTGACTCCCAGTCACAGGAAATGGCTGGTTTGCCTTTCTCTCTGGCTTTCCTTTGGAAGGCGTTCGGAGGCGTTTGGCATGCCGGAAGGGCCACCCACTCTATCAGATGGCACCTGTCAAACCAACAAAGATATAAACCGCCACAATGCAGATCTCTGAGAAATGCCTGCATGGCATATTAGCGGTTTCACAAACACATTTAGAAGCTCAGATAAAGCTTTTGATGTTCCTGATCTTTGCACTTCCAAATGGTGGCTGAACAAACAGAAATCAGTCTTCTTTGAAAGCCTTCAAAGCAGTGAAATTGCCTAAATCAGTGTGTTGATTATTCTCTGACTTCCAAAAGTCAAGGAAGGTTTTCTGTTTGTTTCTCCTTCCTGAAACACTGTCACATCTCTCCTCGGTACTTTTGTTCTAGGAGATTTAAATCCATCAATTATCTGTTTGAAGATTCATAGATACAGAGAACAAATAGGTGGTTGCCAAAAGAGAGGGAAGCGGTGGGGGGGTGGGGTGAAATAGGTTAAGGGGATTTAGAAGTACAAACCTCCAGTTATATAATAGATAGGTCACAGGGATGTAATATACAGCATACGAGTGTGGTCAGTAATATTGTAACAACTTTGTATGGGGACAGATTTACTAGACTTATCACGGTGATCACTTCATAATGTATGCAAATGTCAAATCATTATGCAGTACACCTGAAACTAACATAATACTGTACAACAAATATATTTCAAATAAAAAAATAGTATTTGAGATAAAAAATAATAAATCCATCAATTATCTGTTTGATATACAAGTTTGAATTCCCAATACAGCCTTGACCATCTTTTCCAAAAACTGAAACATTTTTTCAAAAACAGTTGTATAAACATTCTACTGGGAAATGGTAAATAGAAATTTACCAGAATGGGGGTAAATGCGTAAGGGCAGGAACTGATTCTTTTATCAACGTATTTAAAGCTGATGAAGTCACAAATGTGTCATTACCCCAGAAAATTCTGTGTAGAATCCAGATTTTACAAAATTCTGTGTGCTAAGGTTGTTACGCCACCATTTGTGTGAACTGGGACTTGGTGATGGCAGCAAGAGGGATATATGATTTTGTACTTGTTTTTCAAGAATTTTTAACTCAGTAATCAGCATGTAAGGATGATTCTCACTGTAAGGATGACAGCATGGAAGTGACCACTTGTGGAGATGAGCTAAGAGGCTGAGCCTTGGAGTCTTCAATGTCATTATGACCCTCGTTATCAGGATTCTATAGGTTACCGACAGAAATACAGTTAAACTAACTTCAGCATAAAAGGTGGGGAGGGATATTAGATGGAATGGAAAAATACTGAGCTGAGCTCAAGGTCTCAGTATAGTGAGGCTCCAGGAATTGAACCGGAGACTGACTCCTGCTCAGCAATGCTTCCCACCCTTTTCCACCTGCCAGTATTAGATAAAATGATGGTATTTCTATGGCCCATGGGGATAAAATAATGAGGATGCTCCACACAACGGAAAGTGACCTACTCCTTGGCATACTGATCAGCTACCCATACAGCCCTTTTTCTAGTCTCCCAATTCCCAAGTTCTTGGGAAGCAATTATGGCCAACATTTATTGAGTCCTGTAGGGCAGGCACTGTTCTAAGCACTGTACATGCCTTTCATTCACTCATTAAATCTTCACACAATCCTGTAAGTTGGGTATTATATTTTCCCACTTCACAGACAAGAAAACCCAGGACTTAGAGGCTAAGCCACGTACCCAAGGTCACGTGGAAGTCGGTGGAGACAGGGTTTGAATCTACTTTGGCTCGAGTTTGCCCTTAACCCTCAGGTATAGCACCTCTCTTGGGCACTAAATCCATCTATAAAAGGAAGTGAAATGATTGGCCGTGCTTGAGGCAGGTGCCCATCCCTGCACCAATCAACGATGAGAAGGGGGTGGGGTTACACCGGAAGAAGCAACTTGATGCTCCTGCTACACCCATGGAAGAAGGGAGGAAGGGGGGCTTCCCTGGTGGTGCAGTGGTTAGGAATCCACCTGCCAATGCTGGGGACCCAGGTTTGATCCCTGGTCCAGGAGGATCCCACATGCCAGAGATCAACTCAGCCCGTGCACCACAACTGCTGAGCCGGTGCTCTGGAGCCCGCGAGCCACGACTGCTGAGCCCTGGCACCTAGAGCGTGTGCTCCGCCACAAGAGAAGCCACCGTAATGACAAGCCCGAGCACCTCAAGGAAAAGTAGCCGCCGCTCAACGCAACTAGAGAAAGCCCGCATGCAGCAACGGAGACCCAACACAGCCAAAAATAAATTAATTAATTAAAAAAAAAAAAAAGAAAGGAGGAAGGGGCAAAACTCAGCAAAGGAGCACTTCACAGACGCTCCTAAGGACCTTCCTCCTCTCTCAGGGGCCCAAGACTGACACAGTTATTCTCTTCAGTTCACAGCACATTATCATCATCACGCTTCCCTTGCTTTATTTCATCTTATCCCTCTTCTCCACTCCTGTTCTCCTCCCGTCCCCGAAGGCAGCCGTTCTACTCTGTCTGATAGGAATCATTTCATTTATATACGTTCTTAAATAATGTATATATATTGTTTTTGTGCGTGCGTCTTTACATATATGACATTGGGCTACAGGTCCCATGCTTTGTCTTCCTTTTGCCATTCCATCTTGTGTTCATAAGGTACATCCATGTTGCCACATTGCCAGACCATAGCTTCCAACCACAAAATATACCCTATGATGTGCCTGCACCCTTTTCTAATACTTTTCCCCCAACACATGTCTGGGCTAGTCATGGACTAGGTTCTACAGATCAGTTCATCCAACTTGGGAGCCCCCTCATCTGGAAAGGCGCCTCCCTGCCTGATGGAGAGTCCTTCCTCTGTGCTCCCACAGTCCTCCATGCTTGCCTCCCTCAGGACAGAGGCCACAGAGCAGATTGGTTAAAAGTACAGGATTGGGACCCGACTGCCTGGACTCAGAATCCTGTCTCTTTCACTTACAGCTAAGTCATACAGCCTCACGGTGCCTCCACTCCCATGTCTGCAAAATGATAACCACAGCTACTCATGGGATTGCTGTGAAGATTAAATGAGAGAAATCTATGAAAATTGCTATGAAGAGTGCCTGGTACAAATTAAGTGCTATCTGTACTTACTATAATAACATTTGTTGCATGTATTGGAATGGTCTGTTCACTTGTCTGTCGCCACCACCAGATTATGAAATCCTTGAGTCCCAGGACCTTGGCTTTTCCATCTTTGTGTCCCAGAGGCCCACCCATTGCATGAATCCAGGGCGTGCTCATTGCATGATACTCTCTCTTACTCACCCTCTGGTTTGACACAGCTGCAGGATTTGTATCTAGAAACCAACTGGGTTGAGGAGAGGCTAGATAGAACAGACTGGAGATGTGGCTTTAAAAAGGAAAACTTTCCTGGAGCTATAATTCTGTGCAATAGAAAATATAGCATCAGCTGCCACACACAGCCGGGAAGGTCAGCAGATCACCCAAGACTGGCCCCCAGAGGACATCCTTACCCAGGCAGATGTATGAACTTGCCTCAAGCACGGCCAAGAGCCAGCTCTTGGTCACGTGCCAACATTTTCTGCCTTTGTGTATATTCACCTCAGTGTGCTCATCTGTAAATTGGGACTAACAGCATTTACTTCATAGGGTTGTCCTGAGGATTCTATGAGGGAACCATTACCAACTGCTTACAATAGTGTCTGGCATGGCCTCAATTGGCAATAAACGTTAGCTCTTCTTAGTGTGATTATCACCAAATCAATTACTCTTACAAGTAGAATTGGGAGACGCCACACTCATTTTCTTTCTTGTTTCAAGATCTTGGAATTTTTGTTTGTTCATTTGTATGTTTGGTTTTGTTTCCATTTATTTATTTGGCATTCTGGTGGGAATTATTTCTTAGCAGGTTATCTGTTGGAAGGTTCTAGCCCTTTTTCCCTTAGCCTCAACCTGAACTCACAGGTGAATGGTATAGCTTCCCTATCTTTGAAAGTTTCTTAAGAACCATATCACTCTCAGGCTGGAAGTTCTCTGAAGTCTCAGCTTCCAGCAACCCCCAGTCAGATAGCCCCAGGAATACAAGAGGACACCATTTGCAATCACAGAACACACTTAAATGGGAATGAACTTGATTCTTTCTGTTGTTCAGAAAAAAGGGGGTAAGAACAAGGAAATCAAACGCAGGTCCAGGGCTTACCTGGTGGCGCTAGTGGTTGAGAGCCCGCCTGCCGATGCAGGGGACGCAGGTTCATGCCCCGGTCCGGGAAGATCCCACATGCCGCGGAGCGGCTGCGCCCGTGAGCCATGGCCGCAGAGCCTGCGCGTCCGGAGCCTGTGCTCCGCAACGGGAGAGGCCACAACAGTGAGAGGCCCGCGTAACGCTAAAAAAAAAAAAAAAAAAAAAAAAAACACAACTTAGGTCCAGTGGAATTGTCCTCAGAGTAATAAAGGCCTTTACCATGAGCTTTCTAAGCAACTTTTAGGTTGCTGGGCCACAGAAAGACTCTTTAAAAATGGTTTGGTTTATACATGGAAAGAAGCCCTCAGGTGAAACTGCCCTACACTAGAGGCCTAGCTGTAAGAACCATTAGCTGTAAAAGAGAGGTTAATTATGAGGAAAACTCCCTGGCCTACGCTGAGGGGTTTTAGTGACTCACAGTGAGGGGGCCACGTTTGGTGACCACAGCCCTCTCCCCGGCAAGGGCTTAATGGGGAGTCTGCTACCATGTGCCACATTTGGGCTTGTGTAGGGACCAGGAAGCCTGATCTTGTTTGGGTTCATTAGCTAAGGGGACTGTTGCCCACAGGGATCATTAACTAGTAGCAGCGGGGAAGGGGGCAGGAGCAAGACAAGCTGATGAGAGGCAGCAAAGTTACTCATTTTCTAAAATTAGGATCTTGGTGAAACTCCAAACAGGCTTTGCCTGGGGCTGGCTCCCTGACCCCTCAGATCAGTAAGTTGGTGGAGACAGCTTTTTCCAGGTTTTCCTCCCCACTCTCCTCCACGTCCTATGCTTCAGCTGTGGCTGAAAACACGCTCAGGTGGGGAGTGCTTATTTCCAAGAAACTGCGTGAGATATTTTCTTTCAGAAGCCCTTGAAAAACTAAATGTTGTGTTTTGTCAGGAACATTTTCTTTTGAGCCAGGAACCCAGTTCCCACCCCACCCAACCCCCTCCAACATTCTGAGGACAAATAGGAAGCCAGGACGGGCAAAATTTAGGAGCTCACCTCCAAAAGGAATATTTTAACAAAACGTATACACACTTCAGATTGCACTGCCATCACTGAGCACCTGCTCTATGCCAGACCCTGTGCAAAGTACTTTTCCTGGCCTTTCTCCACCGTGCCCACAGCACACGGACCCCCGAGCACACGTGGACGGTCACCAGTTCTGCAGATGACACACTGAGAGTCAGGCTCGCAGACCGCAAAAGGCCACCTGATGAGCGCAGAGCTGGTACCCAAGTCCTTTGACTGAAGTTGGTCCTGTGCCACCCCTTGGCCCTGTCTCAACAGAATAACCCAGACAGTGACTTTCAATGGAAGTTAAAACCCTTGCCATTAGCATTCAGAAGTACATAGCTTAAGGGAAGGAATGTGAAAATGTCTCCCTCTGAGGGTGACACCCTCTGATCTCACCCACCCTATCTACGCTTCTGGACCTTTTTTCTTTTGCTTAATATTTCCAACTTTTGAGTACAAGAGTAGGCAGACAAACCTTGTGACAAATACCTGGCCAATCTGGAGTGGTTGCATGTGTCGATGCTCCATGTATATTACCGTACGTTTTCACCATTGCTATGGATAAGTATTATTTTCTACTAACACTTCCAAATCAAATTACCTGTTAAGAATGTCTTCTTGGGCTTCCCTGGTGGCGCAGTGGTTGAGAGTCCGCCTCCCGATGCAGGGGACACGGGTTTGTGCCCCGGTCCGGGGGGATCCCACATGCCGCGGAGCGGCTGCGCCCGTGAGCCATGGCCGCTGAGCCTGCGCGTCCGGAGTCTGTGCTCCGCAGCGGGAGAGGCCACAACAGTGAGAGGCCCGCGTACCGCAAAAAGAATGTCTTCTTGGCGGGCTTCCCTGGTGGCGCAGTGGTTGAGCGTCCGCCTGTCGATGCAGGGGACACGGGTTCGTGCCCCGGTCCGTGAAGATCCCACATGCCGCGGAACGGCAGGGCCCGTGAGCCATGGCCGCCGAGCATGCGCGTCCGCAGCCTGTGCTCCGCAACGGGAGAGGCCGCAACAGTGAGAGGCCCGCCTACCCCAAAAAAAAAAAAAAGACTTCTTCACTGTGCTAGCACTGGATGAAATTCTACCATTCTGCACTTCTACACTTCATGTCCATTTTACAATTAAAGTAATGATAAAACTTCCTCCTGAAGGATGGTGTCGTTACAGGTTAATATGAATGAATACATTCTACCGTCACTCTAGTTTCTTATCAGCATTCAGCCGAAGCATTTTTAATTTTCAGATATTTTCGATTTAGCAGTGTTTCTGAGGCATTTCCACTTGGGTGCAGCCAAGGCAGTGAGCAAACGAGGGGCTGACACTGTTGCGGAAGTGAGCAGAACGCCGTGAATGCAGGGTTTGTGGCACTAGCTCTCCTGAGTTTGAGCTCCGGCTGCTGTTGATGTGGAGCAAGTTCCTTCCTCACCTGCATCTTATATTCTCCTCCGTAAAAATGAGATTGAAATTGCCTCTACCTCACAGAGTTGCTGTCAAGCATTAATTGACGTGAAGTGCTTTTTAAAATGCCTGGAACATAGTAGCTCTGTGTATGTGATTGCTGTTATTATCATGATTGTCATTATTCCACAAGAACCACAGGTAGGAGCTCAGCCCTTTGGGAGGCAGCCATCATGAGGCCAGGAATCAGGAGTGTGTGCGTTCGTTTCCAGAACTGAAGTGCTTGGAGCACAAAAGCATTTAGTGATATAGTTGCCTCTCCTCCCCTAATTCACTGATCAGACTGTGCCCTGTGATGTGCACACTTTTGAGACTATTCGGTTCTAGTAAATAAAGAAGCTTGTAGTTTACAAACATAGGCAAACTATCTTAAGATGTTTAAATATAAATAAGCTATTAAGCAAAAAGTGTGATAGTCATTGGCAGAATTCATGGGACGTGTTAAGTATAAGATAAGTAGTCAACACGTAGAACATGTGCATGTTAAACACAGGTAACGAAGGATGGAGGAACCAAGAAATACCTAATCTGTATGATGCACCTCAGTGCTAAATATTCATAGTATACTAAATACACATGAGATTAAATATCAGGACTTGTTAAATATATATGAGCCTTTAATATTCATGATCTCCTTATCTGGAAAGATACTGGTTGTATGCTTCAGGTCACGTGTCCTCTGCCCAAGAAACTCAAATAGAACTCATTAACTGTTCATCAGGCTAATTGGTGAGCAACAGCTTAGGCCAGGCACGCCACAACTCTCTAGGAGGACAAGTATGTGACATTGGCCCAGGGTACCCACCATCTGTGGGCCCCTGTGTCAGGGATCCCCAACACTACCCTCAGATCTGATGATTTTCTAGGACTCATAGAACTCAGAAAAGCAATTCAACTCTTGGTTACACTTATTACAGCAAAAGGATACAGACAGGGCTTCCCTGGTGGCGCAGTGGTTGAGAGTCTGCCTGCCGATGCAGGGGACGCGGGTTCGTGCCCCGGTCCGGGAAGATCCCACATGCCGCGGAGCGGCTGCGCCCGTGAGCCATGGCCGCTGAGCCTGCGCGCCCGGAGCCTGTGCTCTGCAACGGGAGAGGCCACAACAGTGAGAGGCCCGCGTACCGCAAAAAAAAAAAAAAAAAAAAAAAATGTGGAGGAACAATAATACAATCTATACAAGTGGGAGAAAGAGGAGAAGAAAGATAAGAAGGCAGACGCATGAGCATATCGGTATGGCTATGATCTCATTCACTGCCTCCAGACAGTGCTGACCGCAATTTGCCTCCAGCTTGTGTTTATTGAATGCTCATTGCAGATCAGGTGCCATGCTAAACACTCTAGCTGAATCACTATTTACCCCTTCCCCATTTTGTAGATGAGTAAATGAGGGCACAAAGGAACGTGTGTGAGGTCACCCACTGTCAGTGGTGGAGCCAGAATTCAAATGAGGTGACGGAGTTTCCACTCAACCACTCTACTAGGCTGCTTGACTTCTGAAACTGGTTTGTCTTGGTCTCAGGGCCTAGCACAGAGCGGACAGAACTTTTTCATTTGCAAGTAACAGAAACCCAAGGCAAAATGTGAAAAGGGATATATATTCACTCACAAGCCTGAAAATTTTAGGGAATAGGACTGAAACAGCTGGATCCGTGGGCTCAACCAGGCAGGGAGGATTTGCCTGCCCATCTATCATCTCTCAGTTCTGTTTCTTCACTACTTCACTACCGTCAACTCTAAGCTGACATTCCTATAGCTTGGCAGTCAACTCTATGAGAGATTCTACTTCCCAAGGGTTCCAGCCACAGACCAATGAGTTAGACTGACTCTGATTTGCCCAGCTAATCCAGTCACTGATGAGGGGCAGTGGCCAGGCCTGGGTGATATATGCACCCTTGCTGCTGGCTGTAGAGTCAGTCCTATTTGAACCACACAGATTGAAAATAAATGAGAACATTTTCCTAAAGGAAAATGGGGTTGTTGCCAAGAGAAGAGGGAACATCTCTGAGCAGGCAAAAACAGCTAATATTTTCATGAGTTCACAGTAAATGCATGAATATCGGATAGATGGATGGATGGATGGGTGGGTGGGTGGATGGATGAATGTGTGAATTAATGCAAAAATGTAATGCCCAGGGCAAGGGTCCGTACGATGAGAAATTTACAAGAAAAATACTTTCTTACATATCTGAACTGTGAGAGCACTCAAGGTTAGCAATTCCTTTGGTTCTCTTCCACAAAAAGAGACCAGGAGATTTGAGGGAAGTGGTTGGGAGAAGACTACTGAAAAATAGGTACTTGAAACAAAGAATGAGAACATGGGGAAGAATTTCTCTAATGGAGAACATTACAGTTTTAATAGGAAATCTGCCTCAAACAGTGTGGGTTTCTGGTTGCTTTTGTTGGCATATCTCTCCTTCTTGGTGTAGTTAAGAAGACTGCAATTGTCATGGGCGATTACAGCCCAGTGCACAAAGTGGTATGTCCCATCTGGAGAGACCGGTCACCTCAACCGGCACAAGCCATCAGAGTCCTCAGGAAATATGAGCTTGTTCCACAGGGATGCTTAGTGTCTTTAACTTCCAAACTCAGGCCGTTCCTGTAGGGGGATCCCTAGTTTTCAGCCACATTTGTGTGCCTGTGAAGCTGCCATTTGGAAAGTTGATTCTCAGAATGGGATTTGGCTGAGCAAATAGAGCCCCCGTTGGGAGAGTGCATCTACCCTGCAGAGAAGGTTATGCAAAAGGACAGGACGATAGATCCCAGCAGCAGATTCAGGAAGAGGAAAAGAGCCACGCACGCCCTCGCATACATAAGCACCAGGACTGCTTTTGTGCACGGCACGAGATCAGGGAGACCTCAGAATATTTCAGTCCCAAATCCTTGTGTTATTTCATTTTTCACTATGTGCTCCATTTCAGGGAAGACGTAACGTGCATCTTTCTAATTTGCCTGCCCTTCAATTTTGCCCTTAAGATTTATTAACCCATTTTTTTTTTTAATGTATTAACTCATATAGCTGCTCTTGTGTGACATCCTGTCTTCTAGGGCTAAATAGACATTCATATCTTTTGTGTTTAAATCGGGGACTTGGGGGGAGTTTTATGCCTCCAAGAAATTGAAGTTTCTTTTTCAATCTACAAGTTTCTAAGTGTCATGGGCATCTGGGCTGCCAGGCTAGAGAGCTTAAGTCCAAGGTGCCTTTTGAGGTGTGATGTTGCCTGCTTTTAGCTCTGATAGGGGACTGAGCTGGACTGCCATCTGGGACCTAACATCCTGACCTTTTTCCTCCAGTGTCAGGCCGTGGATGCCAACCTCAAGTGAATTAGAGTTGAATGTAAGAAGATGTTTTGATTAGAGAATGTAATCGCCAACCTAGAGTTATACCAAAACTGAAATCTGAAGGAAGAAAGAACAAAGTGGGGTCCCTTTTACAAACTGGGCTAAATGAGACACGAAAGCTGCTTTTATTCACTGCACCTCGGTCAGGCAGAGGAACGGAAGTCCTGCAGGAGTCCCAGAGTCACTGTCACAGAATTAAGCCCTATAGACCCTGCTCGGGCCCCAGCCTGGCCAGGCTCTCTGCCTCCGCTGGGGAGGGTTCTTTTTCAAGCTGTCGACTAAGAAAACCTAAGCTGAGACGGACACAGCATAAACTTTATTCAGTGGCCAAAGAATGGAGAAGCAGGAACTAAGTTCACAGATCAATTAAATCTCACCTGGCCAGAGGGATTTAATTTTAAAGAGTAAAGGCAAAGGGAGGAGGAGTGAGGCTAGTGATAGGCATATGCATTAGTCTACTGGGGGGAGGGGCAGGGCTTTTCCAGGATGTGAGATGCCACCCCCTTTTTATTCTTTTTTGGTCCTTAATATGCTGTCATGGTCACCGATAGGTGTGCCATTTATTATGCTCCCGTAGTAACATCAGCTTATAATGAGACTCAGGCTCTGTTGGAGGTCGGATTCATCACCACCTTGGTCCCAGCTGGTTCCACGTGGGTGTGTGTTTGTAGCTTCCTTTCTTATCTCTGGACACTTTAAGTAAAGATTTACATTAACTCTGCTACAGATGGGGGTTGACGGGTTTTGAGCAAAGACCTGGAGCAGCTCTGGCAACATCACCTCCTTAAGAACCAGAGGAAATGAAGACTCTTAATTTCACCTGAGAGGAACCTGAGCCCAGCGAGGCTGAGGCATTTGGCCAGTGGGGGTGAGAAGCCCAGAGGAGCTCAGGCCTCCCCATACAGCACGCTCCCCTGCCTGAACAAAACACAATTATGGAAAAGCAACAGCTTCCCTGAAGTATTCATGCTTTTCGTAAATGCATTAAGTTTCCACCCTGGCTATCCATTAGAATCAACGGGAAAAGCTAAAAAGAAACAGAACAGAAAACTGAACATCTGGGCCCACCCAGACCAATTAAATCGGGCTCTCAGGGGGTGACAGGGCCCTGGACATCAGTGTTTTGTTTTGTTTTGTTTTATTTAAGGGTGATTTATTTTACTTAAGGGTGGCAGTGGGAATAGTCATAGATTTCTAATACAAACCAAATACAAACATCAAACAACCATAAGGATAATGAAAATCTACAGTGTTTTGTTTTTTTTTTAAATTTCCCTGGGTGGTGATTTTAATGCGTGGACAACTTGAGAACCAAAGTACTTATCTGGGCTGGGATGGACCTACCTGAGTGTTGTCAGCCAAACTGAGCCAAGAGAACATGCTGCTGATGGAGCGGGGAGGGTGTCTAGTGATGTATCGCACAGGTGGAGAGAAAGGATGCTGCCCGATGCTGTGAAATGACTCCGACAAGCTTGCCCCTGGGGGAATGAGAGGAGAGGACACAGGGACAAGTTATCTGAAAAGTGTCTTCTGCCCTGAGAGACAGTTTTGTCCTCCTGACCTCTGGCAGCCTGGATTCCTTGCACAGATAATTCCAAGCCTGCCCTTTCCCAGCACTGGTGGAGGTCTTCTGCAAGATTTTCTGCCTTGTCTTATTTTATTACCAATCTATCGCCACTCGTTCCTGTTTTGAACAGATGTAATTAATGGCAACAAGGGCTTTCCAGTCTACAAAATCAATACGGAAATGGCTGAAATAGCGTCTTGATGACAGAAGGAAGGCACAGCTCCTTATACATAATTCACCATGCAAACAGGCTGCTACAACCATAACTGCTCCTTTACACATGCAAATCTGGGAGGTGATTTGATTTATGATCTTAATTGGGCCTCTTTAGGAAAGGTCACATCTGAACTTGGTTTCAGGAAAGTCTACCCCCATTCACCTTCATACCTAAGGTCGAACTCATATTTTTAAGTGAATGCTGGACTGTATTTCTGTTCTCCTCCCCAAGCGCACGCCCTCCACTACAATTTCGTTTGAATTCATCTCTCATAGTCCAGGCATGAATACTGACAACTCACCTGACTGTTTAAAATAAATTTTTTAAAAGGAGACAATTTCTCACACGCTGCAACAGAGAACCCGCTTTCCCAGACTTGATGATTTCAATGCATAACTTAGTCCTAGACAGGATGGAGCCGGTAGCTCCGAGAGGTGAGAAGTCAGGTGGCACGGCAGACTGATTAGGGGCTGAGGCCTTGCTAAGACCTTTGGATTGGAGGGTTGGAGGCGGGAAGTGACGTGTGATTTGAATGAATTCTTCATCTTTTTGTTTTATCATTGCTTTTTAAAATTAGGATTCAAATTCTACTCAAGAAGCTCTTTAAAAAGGGAGGAAATTGCCAGGTCCAAAAGAACCAGGGGTCACCCTTCAGGAGGTTGGTCAGTTACAGAGGGCAGTCAGGAGGTACCATCTCACTGACCACCGTTCTCCTCTACAGATGGAGCCGTCCACCTTCCACCAAGCATCTTGCCGCAGACGGAGAAGTTCTGAGTAAAGTCAACATTTCACTCATATCATTCTTTTATCCATAAATGACTAAATGATATCATTTTTTTTCTTTATTATGTAACTTGATAGACTTTAGGAATTGTGCACCCAGGTGAATCTAAGCTGCCCTTGGCCGCCCTGGCTTCAGCCTATGCCTTGCAATGCTTTGTCATTGAAAGGTCCTGGCTGACCTTGGTCAGGTCACCCCCTTTGTTGGACTCACTTTCCTCTCTGGTGCCTGAGCCCCACAGGATGAGCGCTGGGACATTTCCACTTTGTCCTCTTCTAATTCTGGGTCTCCACCTTTAATCTACATTTCCGTTTAAGTGACGGATCTGTGAATGATCCAGAAGGAGGTTCTAAAGAGTGGTTCTAACCATCTCCTTGCTTTATTATCCAGAAGTGGCATCACATCAGTTGCTTCCCGAGGTAGAATGCTTAATGCAACCACTAAGGATTTGCCTTCTCACCTATTTCCTCAGCTGAGGTCTGCACCCTGCCTTCCTTGGGTGCCTCCCATCATAATTACCTTCCACTCCCCACATTCAACTGCAGCAATAGTTCATTCGCTTAATAAACATCCATGGACATGTCTACATACCTGGCATGGCAAGGCCCCTATTTCTGACCTTCAGAGAAGGAAAGATAGTGACCAAAGTCTAGATATCAAGACAGAAAATTCAGAAGAAAAGGAGGTCACACTGTATATTTTCCCCAGGGAAGCAAACAGGAGAAGCTGGGAAAGGAGAAGGAGAAACTCACAGAAATAGCCTCAGGACAGCTTTACCTGAGAAGGTTCCAGAAGCGATATCTGGCTTTGCTCTGACTCAGCTTTGGTTTCTTACCTCTGGTAAAACTGGGAGGCTTGTGAAACCAGATTTCAAAGCATCACTCGCTCTTCACTTCCAGAGACCAGCTTCTGGTCTCCACATATAGACACATCTTTGGCAAGGATCTGCCTTTCAGGGGATGGGAAAGAGATGAGATATTAGAGCCTGTTCTGAAGGGAAGAAAGAGTGACAGCTCGTGAAATAATGATCAACCATAATACATAATACTGGACCCTAAACGTGTAACCCCGCATCTGGAGCACAAAATGATGCATTCCCACACAGACTGCATCTTTACAAATATGTAAGCTGGAAAGGGAGGAAGAAAAAAAATCCTCGTTTTTATATCTGCAGGAAATATCTGAGTTTTGACCTGGGTGATGCTGGGGCCTTCCAGGGTGAGAAATGATGCCTTGAACAATTATAGTTCCAGCTGCTGCCCTTTGAGCAAGCAGACTGTTTCCTGTCCATCCTGAAGTTATCGTCACTGATGTGTTGCTGTCTACTCTGTTCATGTCTACACGAACTTCCCCAGCCTAAGAAAAGGGGGCTTGCGGCTGGACACTGCTCACTAGTTCTTTGGAGCACATTCTTTATACTGTGTTCATGCGATCTAATAAAGTGGGGACCACGCCACTGGCATCGACTCACTGGGGAGCTTGTTAAAATGCAGCCTTAGCCCTCACCCAGAACCTCTAAATTTGAGTCTGTGTCTGAAGTTATCTGTTTGTTTGCACACTTACTTGTTTGTCTGTTTTGTTCACCGCTCTATCTTCAGCTCCCAGAAAAGTTTTAGGAACAAAGTAGATGCTTAATAAGTATGTGTTGAATAAATGAATGAAAGAGCTTATTGCAGGCCCTTGGCAATGGTGGTTGGTTCAGGAAACATGACCAACATGACCCAAGCCATTCCGTTCAAGACTGGATTCAAGTTCTAGGACTTGGGAATGAGAAGTTCTTTTACTGCTGGGACCAACACAAGAACTGTGGTTTCGCCCAAGACTAAAGCTAACAAAGACGAAGGTGTAGCCAAGAGATTGAATGAGGGAGACCAGGGCCCAATGCCACTGAGCCTCTGGATCCAGCTGTCATCTTGTCCGCGATGAGAGACAGTAAGTTGCTCTCTGCTGAGGCCATGCTGGCGTGGGCTCTATCACTCATGGCTGAAAGAGACCTGCCTGACACAAGCCCTGAGGTCCAGGCTTCACTGGGGTTTCACCAGCAGGATCACATGCTCAGTCTAGACTGCAGCTTTTAAGAGCAGAGATGGTGTCTTTTATTCATTCTATATCTCTCCTGCTCCTCCTTTCTGCTCTTGGGACTTGAATGTAGGGTGGGACTATCTTTGCATCACTAAAATTGTTATGATTATCATGAGATTTTTTTTTTTTTTTTTTTTTTTTTTTTGCGGTACGCGGGCCTCTCACTGTTGTGGCCTCTCCCGTTGCGGAGCACAGGCTCCGGACGCGCAGGCTCAGCGGCCATGGCTCACGGGCCCAGCCGCTCCGCAGCATGTGGGATCTTCCCGGACCGGGGCACGAAGCCGTGTCCCCTGCATCGGCAGGCAGACTCTCAACCACTGCCCCACCAGGGAAGCCCATTGTGAGATATTTTTGAAAATGACTTAAGAACTTACAAATCCTTCTGTGGCTGTTATCTCAACAACCCATAAGTCTGGAAGATTGTGGAAGTACAATCCTCCTCCAGTTCATAGATGGGGAAACTGACCCTGCAGGAGACGGAGGCACCAGCCCTGGCATCACATGGCTAATAACAAGGCAGGGGCCAACCAGGACTCTAACCCAGGGTCTCCGATCACAAAGCCTTCTTTTTCCTCATCGTCTTTATGCTTCCTTCTCATGAAAAAAACAATACACCTAAAGTTCAGTGAGTTTTCCCTAGTGGATCCAAGAACCCCAGCCATAAAGGACACTTCGGGTTCCCCGGCCTGTCAGCATGTTGCCAAACCCCACTACTGGACTTTGTTCACGGAGCACATCTCCAGCAGGATGAAGTGCAGACGCGGGGTACTCACTGGGGCTTCAAGATACCTTAGGATGGGACATCAATTGAGTTCACGTCTACAGCGTCTTCCCGGTCGATTTCCTGGTACACGCCGCGTGGGTCAAGACTACAAGATCACGATGATTGTGTTACTGACCAGGGTTCTTGGCATCCTTCATCAATAGAAATTGATCAGAGGCCAGACAAGAAATTTAGGCAAGGCTTTATTGCGGCCCCTGCTGCAGCAGTGGGGAACAAGAAGAAACAACATGTTCCCTGGCTTGCTTGTTCCCCGAATGGGGGCAAGCTGGCTCCTTATATGGGGTGAGGGTAGGGGTGTGTCCGGGGCTCGGGCTGGAGTAGTTTGCTCACCCCTTTGGTGGTGACGTGTGCAGGGGTCATGCACAGTACCCCGCTTTTGCTCCCAACACCCTGATTTTGCTCCCGGCTCTTCAGAAGTGGCAGTTGGGCTTTTTGGTCTTTTTGTATCTGTTTGTCCATAATTTGCCCCAACTGCACAGACCCGAAGTTATTTTTAGTCCCTTATATACGTCCTTCATATTTTGTTACTCGAGGAGACTTTTGGGCAGGTGCAAGCATTGCAGCAAAGGGTCCCAGGTCCCAGGTCCCAGCCTGTCCCAATTGCGCTCTCAGTGTGTTTCACTGAGAATGGCATATTTTGGGACTTGTGCCCAGACAACATCCCAAGGCATAAGAGATGATTCTGCCTTAAGACACCACTCCCCTTCACAAACACCCATGCTCACTGCTCAGAAGCTGTGCCGACTTAAGCCTAGACACACACACACTTAGCATTTATTTATTAGGCTTTTAAAAACTGTGTCCTTCAGGACATGACTGTGGATACAAACCAGGAATAAGCTATCAATAAAAAAGCAAATATAATTGTGATACTAATTAAAACTGTAGCAGGATATAAAGATACGCCTAAAACATCACCTTGTTGAGAAGAATCAATTTAAAGACACAAGTCAGGATACAAATGTTGGCAAAAAGAGGTTGTCCTTAAGGAGGTTAAGAATTCCAGAGAGTCCTTCATGGGTTTGAAACTTGTCATGGAATCAGAGCAATACTCACAGAATATCCCTTGAAATGATTAGTAGTAGTAAGAAAAATGATGATGATAAATATGTTATCTGAAATAAACAATGAAAAATGCTTTTTAGTTAGCAAAGAACTCACTCTCCACGTATCATCTCATTTGATGGAAACCTGGAACTCCTCACAGGTATTTCAGAGGCAGCCCTGTGTATTATCAGCTGATGTTCCAAATTGTAGGCTCTCAGGATAAGGAATCATTGAGCCCAGCTAGATTGTCCTACAGATGTTAACAGTAGCCTGTGTTTGTGGAGCCAGGTCCAGTGCTGCACACGTTATATTAGTTATCTCATTAAAACCTCACAATCTTCATCCTCAGTTAACTTGTGAGGAAACTGCGGCTTAGCAAGAAGCCACTAACTCGTGGTTACTCAACTATCAAGTGAGAGAGCCAGGCTCTGGGGCTGGAAGGTGCTGCTGTGACATCCCAAGGTCCCCGTCCTGCGTAAGCCCACATTTTTTCGAGCAGACAGCCGAGGTAAAGACAGATTTCCTGCCTTGCAAGCAGAGGGTCCAAAAGAAGACAAGGGGAGACAGAGGACCTGTATTAACCAGCTGTTTGACCTTTTGAAAATCTGACTCCTACGGCCTCCTTTTCACCTTCTGTAAAACAAGTTGCTTAGACTAAGTGCTCTCTGAAGAATCACCCAGCATTAACATTCAATGATACCATGAAATATGTCACGTCTGCTGACAGGCAAGTGTGACAGGAAGGGAAATTTTGCTATTAACAGAAAGAAAGAAGAGCAACAACCACAGTCCCTTCTGCATTCTAGAGGAGCAGCAGAATTCCTCCCAGGGAAGGTTAGAAATGCACCTTATTGAGCCTTTGCTTTTTAGCATATTTCTTATAAAAGAGTCTTATAAGTCCTCTGGTGCCCATAATTTACTGATCACAGTGCTTCAGAATCCTTCTCAACACAGTGCCCCAGGCAACCAACAAATGATCAAAGTGGACATGCAAGATAAAATGCATTTTATATCCCTCCCATACAGGAGTTATCTGGGTTAAAAAAAAAAAGTATGTATCTTATAGACGTATAAAGGTTATATTGTGGTCAAACGGTGGATAGGTGGCAGCCTCTTGAACAAGTGCAAGTCTGCTCAGCACATTTTCAGGGGCAAGATTAAAATGCATCCGTGAGAGCCCAAGCTGTTATTGTCCAGCAGACCTGACAGTCACATTCATAAACTCTCAGTGTTAGAGCTTAATTAACACCACCGAGCATAGGATTCAGTCCGTTCACTTTCAGCCACGAGAGGGAAAGAGCAGCTTCTCAGGGAGAGTCCACACCCAGACCGTCAGATTCTCTCTGGGAGAATGAGAACTGCTCTCAGAATGCCGGCTCCCACTGGGCTCAGGGACAAAACACACAGATTCTCATATCAATCTATTTCACGTCTTTTTCCTTTGGGAGTGAAGACAAGCCCGTGGGATCAGGGCAGCAGGCTGGAAATAATGGTCGGAGGGAGAGATGGATGATGGGAGAGTCCAGGCTGGCGCCTTGCTGCTATGGCATCCCAGCTCTGCCTGCTTCGGTGACCACCCAATCTCTACTCAGAGATGCCTCCAGGAAGGAGTGTGTGTCCTCCCAGCTTCTATTTCTGACTGCCTTTGGCCTACCCATTCTTGCTGCCTTTCCTCTGTGAAAAGTTGAATGATACAGCCACAGCCGAGGAAAAACACAGCCTGCAAATCCAGCTTTCTTCTCAAAAACCCGGCAGTCCCATGAGACCCTTTGATGTGCTGTGTGTGTCTTTGATGAGAAAAGAAAAGGTATCTCTAGAGATCCTGGTTGGTGGTCAGTCAACACCCGTGCACTGAGTAGCCACTGAGTGCTGGGCACAAGGGGACATGAGGGAAAGCAAGAGGGTGAGGTCTTACTTCATGGAGCCAACAGTCTAGATGGGAAGCTAGTAAAATGCATAATTAAAATCATAGCTGGAGTAACTGTCATGGATCAAGTGCTATGAGGATGACAGTGGGCTACGGGAGCCTGGTTAATTACCTAATCTGGGCACTAAGCAGTGAAGAGCACCTGCTCCCACGAACGTACACATATGCACAGAGCCTTGTCACCATAGCTACATCCTCAGCTTCACTCCTCCTCTGCGTCATTCTCAGGCATCTCCCTGAGAAAGCACCCCAATCCAGGACAAGTCATGCTTTCTAACTTCCTGAAGCAGCAGCAGCAGTGGCTCTGGTCATACGGGGGATCGAGGCAGTGAAGACTACAGCCGCTCCACTCTCTGCCCTTTGCCCCCTAGCAGCTTCCTGCAGCTACTAATATTCGGTTTCCCTTACCCTTTCCTTGTGCTATCCAGGATTTTTTCAATAAATTCCCTGACTGATTTCAGATTCTGTTTCAAATCTCTGGTAGGTTTCAGCTTTGCTGATTGGACACTGACTGACTCGGGGCACAAAGATGTCCAAGAGACGGCCCTGCCTTCAAGGTCGGCTGGGGTCAAGCCCTTGCCCTTCAAGAGCAAGAACCCTCAATCCCACTCCTGGGCATATACCCAGAGAAAACCATGATTCAAAAAGACAACAGCCAGGACGTGGAAGCAACCTAAATGTCCACCAACAGATGAATGGATAAAGAAGATGTGGCGCATATATGCAATGGCATATTACTCAGCCATAAAAAGAAACGAAATTGAGTTATTTGTAGTGAGGTGGATGGACCTAGAGTCTGTCATACAGAGTGAAGTAGGTCAGAAAGAGAAAAACAAATATCATCTATTAAAGCATATAGGTGCCACCAGTGGGAAGCAAGTTTACACTGTCATGTATTACTGTCCTGTGGCAGCTATAACAAATAACCACAGCTTGGTTTAAAACACAGAAATTTATTCTCACAGCTCTGGAGACCAGAAGTCCTGAATCAAGCTGTCATCAGGACCACCCTCTCTCCAGAGGTCCAGGGGAGAATCCATTCTGTGCCTCTTCCAACTTCTGGTGGTTGTCAGTGTTCCTTGGCCAGAGATTGCATCACTCCAGTCTCTGCCACCATTGGCACATGGCCTTCTTCTCCACGAGTGTGAAATCTCCCTCTGCCTTTCTCTTGCAAGGACACTTGTGATGGCGTTTAGGGCCTGGATAATCCACGATCATCGCCTCATCTCCAGATCCTTAACTTACATCTACATACACACTTTTTCCAAATAGAGTAATATTTACAGTTTCCAGGAATCAGGACCTGATACCTCTGGCTTCCCGGGGGAGGCTGATGCCCTGAGCTCAGAGGAGTTCACAACATCCCCTGGGTAAGAGCAAAAATCAGCAAAAGCCACAGCCCCACTGATAGAAAGAGATGTTGTCCCCTGGGCACCTGAGAGAGCCACTCCCAGACCCGAAGGATGAATGGGGCATGTTCGTTGAGTGGAGACACCCTCTCACTGCACAAGACTTCCAAGAGCTTAGCTGGTATTGAAAGAGGACTTGGCTGGGCTCACGCTTCTGGGGAAATGGGTGGAGAGAGGAACGGCAGCGTTGGCCGCAGCAGAGGTTTATACTGGCCCAGGAATTCTTTTGGGGAAAACGCTCTCACTGCTAGACCACTTAAAAGGAGGACTCAGAGGTTCTGTTTTCCCTAATCTGTGGAGTTTTTCATGCCAACAAAAGCAGCTTAATTTTTTTGCCATGGCAAACTTTTTCTCCCATGTCCAGCTTCACTCTTGAGAAGAGAAGCATCTATCTTCGTATCCAGCACAATACTCAGCATGACAACAGGGAAGACTCGAATTTTCAGGCTCAATGGACAATATCCAGTTTTCCTTTGTCACAGGGATGGGCAACTGGCAAGAAAATTCTAGCACTCAGTTTTTCAGCTCTGGTCCTCAGTCTGACACCTCTGGTCTTACTTGAATTTGCTTTTTTCTCTGTAGTCATCCTCTCGCTCTACAGCATTCGTCTCTCTTTCTCCTCGCTCCCACCCACCCCCTGCTTGTTTAACCAGGGACATGTGTACATGGAAAGCCATAACCCTCAGACCTTCACTTCCAAGATGCATCTTTGGAAGGTGCCCAGCTGAGATGCTGTCAGTGCCCTGGCCGTATCCCCTCAGCATTCACCCCTGCCATAACTCCTGCCACCAGCGAGCAACTGTGATGCTCACACAAAGGCCCCTCTGACTGCAAAAGCCCCCTGTGCCTGCTGTGCCCACTGCAGCCCACCAGGGGTCAAGGGTCACACACCATGTGGGAAAAGGCCCTCGACCAGCCGCTGACCGGCGATGGACAGAACACCCGGCTCCCTCTCTCCTCGGGTGGGATAATTCCAAAGCCCACGTTCCACACTGGTCCCCAGTGTTTCTGGTGGGATTAAGCTCTGTTTGTCCCCGGTGGAGGATGGACCACCGTGGTGGACTTGCTAGAGGATGTACATTTATTTGGCTTGCCTTCCCGCCTGTCTGTCTTCCCCAACCCCTCACTGCTTCCCACAATCACCTCTGCCAAAGCTATTTGCACTCAAATACTTGTCTCAGAGTCTGCCTTGGGGAGCAGCCCAAGCTAGGACGTCCTCTTGTCATCATTTTGGGTCCGCCTGTGTTTCCCGCACACCCTTTCCACTCCGCTGTGGCAGGTTCACGCCCTGAAATCTGGTCCCTTTGGTCATAGTGTGAGAAAACGGATGTGGCATCTCCACACTTCCTTACTGTTCTTGGTCAGACAAAACTGTCCCCTCCTGTTTGCTTATTATCTCATGTTACACCCTGGTTTAGCTTCTCCCACAACAAACACACGTTCTTCCTTTCAGAAGTTAGTCCAAGGCCAGTTAATGGTAAACCTCAAGCTTTTCTTGCTATTTTCCTTTTTTCTGTTTTTACCCATTTTTTCCTGTGTGTGTGTGTGTGTGTGTGTGTGTGTGTGTTTCCTCAGAAGAGACCTGATAACGGCCTCTAGAACAATTCAAGTTGGTCGTTTGACCCCCTTCCTCTACTCTCAAGCCAAATAAGGCTCTTCTCAGGAACCTTCCCATCACCTCTCCCCGCTGCAACTCTGTCAGATCAGAAGCTGGTCTTCCCGACTCAACCCCTTCCAGAGCTGTTAATAGTTATCTTTCTGGTCTCTGAATTCCTTCAGTTTAATTGGCATCCTCTGACACAGAGAGCCTTGAACTATGTCCAGGCCAGCTCAGCCTCCTTGACCTGCTCCATCCATGACCAGACCCCGGCGTCAGCTTGGCCCCACAGGGATCTTTTGCCTCCGTAATTTTTGCTCCACCACTGGGTGTCTCTCGCTGTGTGTGGCCGTTGACTCCTGGCTAATAGTCATGCCTGCTCATGTGATTAAAACCCCAAACCGAATATGAATAGCTATTTCAGTTGCTGGTCGTTTGATCAAACTTCCTCAGTGTTACCCCAACAGAACCCAAGTCTCTGGAAAAACCCTTTACTGGGGTTTTTAAAAGCGAGGTCATGGGTCAACACAGCCCTGCCGTTGCAGCTCTCTGCTCCCCCATGAGTTCGTACATGATCACGAGGTTGGTGGTGAAGGGAGGCTACGAAAGCCAGTGCAAAGCGCCTGGGCTTTGACAGCACATGACCCTGAGCTAAATCTCGGTTCCACCCCTTCCTCACGTGTGACCCTGGACAAGTTAAGCAGCCACTCTGAACCTCTGTTTCCCCAGTGGCAAAATTGCGGTGATAAAATCCACCTTGCAGTGTTGAGTAAAGATGAAAAAAGATAATGTACATCTTATTTATTGGTCACTTATGGGAAGGAGAGTGTTGGAACCTTTCATTATAATGGTGGATGTGTTGATTTCTCCTTGAAACCCTGATAATGTGAAGCTAACTCAGTGCAGACCCAGAGTCCACATTCAAAAAACACACACGTTTAATAGGAAGAAAGCTAAAGCCAGCAGACTCCCTCGTTTTATCTTTAACAAGACATCATTCTAGACAAGGGGTCCGCAAAACAACCTGTGAGCCAAATAGCCCACTACCTCTTTTTGTATGGCTCGTTTTTTATGTCTTAAGATGTCATTTTAAAAAATAAAAGGGAGAATATTTTATGATCCATGCAAATTGTATGCAATTCAAATTTCAGTGTCTACAAATAAAGTTTTATTAGAACTCAGCCACACCCATTCATTCACGTGTAGTACGTGATTGCTTTCATGCTACAAAGATGTAGTCACTGTAGCGGAGACCGCATGGGCCACATATCCTAAAATATTTTCTATCTGCCCCTTCACAGAAAAAGGTTTCTAACACCTAATCTCTGATCCTGAATTATTTAAGCTATGTTAACTCTAAAGAATGCCTCCAAGTTGCCTCAGGTAATGGGAGTTTGTTATAAAGCAGCAACCTTCCACAGAAAAGCTGAGGTGACAGTAAAGTGAGGTGCTGGTACATGGCATCTGTGACCCTTGACCTGATGTGCCCCTGCACATGGACCACAATGCTGTGGTTGCCCTCACAATCAACTTAAGGGCGATGAGAAGAGACACCAAGTAAGAGCAGGAGTCTCCAAGCCTAAATTAAACTGGAAACTCTGTCTTCTACACTCCAGGTCTTTCAAAAGCCTGGCCCGTTTTCACTTCTTTACCTTCTGCTATCTGTTGGGTACTGTCCATCTGGTGCTGCGTACGTACTTCTGTCTCCTTGAATCTCCTCAACAGCCCTAGGGGGTCAGTGTCATCATCTCATTTTATGGGTGAATAATCTGAGGCTGAGGGAGGTGAAACACTATGCCTGAGGTCACCCAGCTAAGAAGTGTGGAGTTAAGGATTTAAATTGGGTTTTTCTGACTTCAAGAACACTTGGTTCTACCCATTCACATATGGAATTCACATATGAATTTCATTCTAAGAAATGGAAAGTAAAAGCTTAATATTTTAAGATAAAGTCTGAGCTCTTGTCTGTTTTCCACTTTACCAGGGGTACAGAGTGGGATGCACTGCCCCTGCTGTGCGATCGTCAGTACAGTTGGGTAATCACACTTGAAAGGGCAAATTGCCTGAATGGACCTTTATTTCACATCTACCAGTGTGCACTATATCTCCCGAAATGTCCAGGGACTAACTTCTCACACACCTGGGATTTAGGAACTTAAGCTGAAAGCGAGTGGCTCGGTGATCCTCTAAATTAGGCTGTGATGTGACTTTTCCCCCAACAGTGAAAAGCATCACTAAGACTTGATTACCATGTAGGGATTTCTGATTGGATGAGAGGACATATCAAAGGACCAATCACACTGTCGGGGAAGCAGAGGTGACCCGGATGTCCACTTGAAGCAGACCCCTGGCTGCTCCCCTGAGATCTTGGGAAGCCCGCCTGTTGCAGGAGATGGTAGACCCAGAGGAGAGGACAGAGGGATCACCCCAACATTCCCACAAAGAACCTGAAATGAGACACTTTTATAAAGAAAATTATTGATTTTTGGAAAGCAACTTAAAGCAAGATTTGAGGTCCTTAGGACATCCTAAAAATAATTCTGTTTAAAAATACTGAAAGTCATCTTTTAGTACAGATGCTCCAAAAACATATTTTAAAATTAAATGTAAAAAATGAAAAGCATATTTTAATGTTATAAAACTTTATTTTTAATAAAATTGTGATCTGGTTTTGAGATCTCATTTCAAAACATACTAACTCCAAAATCAGTCATTAAAATAAGAGTAAAGAAATGAAACAGTTACTGTGGAATTTACATAATAAATATTACTTTGGGGGGAAAATGAATTATAGAACCACATATTAGGGAAGAGCTTAATCTATTCTTTTTAAAGAAGTAGCATAAAATATGTCAAACACAAATACCAAAAAAGACACAAAAAGATGGAAAAAAGAAATAATTGACTAAAATTAATGGTTATAGAATGCTGATCTATGCTTAATGACCAGTGTAGAATTCAATCCCAGATCAGTTCGAGGACAGTTTCCTCCATGGACGCTTGTTTGGAGCTGCCAGGGAAACTAGACCAGGCTGACAGAGGGACTCAGTAGAGGGAGGGATGGGCAGCGGGTCCAGAGTATGGAAAACCAAGAATGAAAACAAGAGTCTGCAAGTGGCAGACGCCTCCAAAAGACAAGCACGGCTCACACTCCTGTAAATGGTACATAGACGTGGGGGGGGGGTCTCTCAGTTCTCTGTTCCACACTTACATTCATTCCATTCCCCTCAACTCCATCCCCAGTTACAGGCCTTTCCAAACACCATCAAGACTCAAGTCACTAAAATCCATCTTTGTGACCCTTGTTTTTACAATCCTCCCTCTTCAATGAATAATGGTGACTGCTGCCAACATCCACTTCCTATTATCTGCTACACGTTGGTATTGTGCTTCCCTGGAATAGCTCCCAGGACTTGGGACCGAGGCGTGCCGTGAACTGGGCACACTCTGGCCCTTCTGGGTGCAACATGATGTGTAATTTCCACAGGGAAAGCAAGTCAACTGGGGAGGAAGAGCAGGTGAGGATTCAGGTGATTCTCCTGATGGGACCTGGCAACTCTAGACACGGAGTGAGGCTGGGTGGCCAGGAAGTGGTGAATTTTTCTAAGGTGGGGAGACAACGGCACATCTCTCCCACATGGTGGAACCACATTAAGAACCCTCACCTGTGAGGAGTGAGGGACACCCAGGCTAACTAAATGCGTTGCACCTGAGGGCAACCCTCCACTGCCGGAATGGGCTGGGTAGCCATTCTCCATAACTCAATCCCATCCACCATCCACCCTTGAGCACTTGTTATGTTCCAGAACCAGCCTGAGCAGAACGTATGCAAAGGTAAGTAAGGGTACATGTCGCACAAGGTGGGTGCCCACAAATGTTTGTTGAATGGCTGAATGAGTGAAGACATCTCTGCCCTCAAGGTTTTTCACACTCCCATAGAGGAGACACAAGCATAGAAAATGTAGTGCTAAAACAACCAAAGTATGAACTGGGCACCTTACTCAGACATGGGAGCAATCATGACTTGTATTTTCGTGGCTCAAGGAGCACTGAGTCTGGATTTGGAAAGAAAAGCACAAGGTCTCCAGTTGTAACCCAAGCAGAGAAAATAGCACATGCAAAAGGATGGATCTGTAAAACAGCACGGGGCACTCAGGGATCTGGAGTTGTTCAACGCGGCTGGAGAATGGAGTATAATTCCTGTGTTATCCTGGCAGAAGATACCAGCAGGAGAAACTGAGTTCAGGCAGAACCTTCCAGCAAGGTTTGAGGCACACACACAACCTCCCCTGTCATTTCAGACCAGAAGAACCTGGCCGCAGGTCATGACTAAGCTGCCTCTTCCCTCCGGGGGCTGGAGAGTAGGAGCGGGGCACCTGTCCTCTGGTTCCCCTTTGTCACCAGAAGGCGTCTGTGCAGTGGTGGTTGGCACTCGGCGGGGCCATGCTGGGTCTTCACGCTGGCTCCACACTTCTCTCATAGTCAGTCTTGCCTCAAGACAAGGCCTAATGGAAATAAACTGTTGTGGTTGGCCCCTTTCCCAGAGAAATTAAATTTAGCCCCCTGAAGCAGTAGGCTTCAAAATGGTGTGGTGATCCGGGCTAAAAATGGCCATCCGGAAGGAGGTGGATGCGGAAAGGGATCCAGGGATGAGAAACGGGCCAACTAAAGGATGGCTATGTGCTGCAAGGTGTCCTCTGCGCAAGTCCTCACGGGCTCCACCAAATCAAAACAGATGCGCGCAGGACACTGGACCATCCGAAGCAACCGTAAGAGGGGCTTTTCTCTATGGCTCCAGGCCCAGAGCCAAGGCTAGCCGGGGCAAATGTTGTCCGGCTGCAAAATTAAGCTCTACCCCACAGATAGCGTTTACCGTGACATAGTATTAAAGCCCTTTTAGAGCAAAGGATATGAACAGGCACTATACAAAGGGAGTAATAATGGTGGCAAGCATTTGTTTTTTAAAGTTCAACTTTTACAAGTAAATGAAATATAAAATGATACCATGTTTCAAAACTGTTTTTTAAATAATAATAGACAATATTAGTGAATTTTGGAAATAGGTACTCTCATACAATGCCAGTAGGAAGTAAATTGGTTCACCTATTCAGAGTTTTGTTCTTGAAGAGAGCACTGAGAAACACAGGAGACAGATGGATTGGAAGCGGCAAAACTCAAGACAAGGAGACCACTTGGGGACAGGACTGCAGGCAGAGGGGAGGGTGGCCTGAATAGAGCAGTGGCAGCAGGATGGAGAAAGTAAACAAAATTGATAGGATTCACAAGTCTTGGGAATTGATTGGACTAACTAGATAGACAATGTCATTCACTAAAATAAGAGTCTGTCGTCACCGTCACCATCACCATCATCGCTAACCTTTACGGATCACTGAGTATGGGTAAGGCATGTTCTGAGCACTTTACAAGTAATAATACATTTAATCCTCACAGCAGCTCTATGAGGCAGGGGCTAACTACCTGTCCCCATATGACAGATGAGGAAACTGAGGCACAAGAGTTGAAAACCTGCCCAAGCTTCATACATTGAGATTATTCTCTTCAACTCTGTGTTTTTTTAAATGGAAATAACTTCAAAATACAGTAAGGACTGAGTATATAAATCGTGGTACAGTCATACGGTGAAGTGTATACTTTAGAAGAATATTTGATGAATGGAAAAAGACATACAATATAAGTGGGGAAAAATCACAGAATTTGGGGGGTTGGGGTGTATATAAGATTCTCATGATCTGATGGGAAAAGGCCACTTAAAGTAAATCCACTTAAAACATAAACAAGTGTTATAATGAATAGCAAGAAACGGATCGATGAGCGATGTATCTTGAAAACTTAAACTAAAAATTATAAAATGTTCATTCATTGTATATTTAATACTATATAGGTTATAATTAAAACTTTGAGCTAATGCTTAGAACCCAGACTGAAAGGAAGGTTGGGTAGAATCTTTCTGACAAACTGAGTCAAGGACTCGTGTGCTGTTCCTTGAATCAGAGGGAGATCCCGGTATTGTGGCTGAGGGACACGCAGTAGAAGAGAGGAAGGAACACAGCGTAGTGTGTGCACTGTCAAGGTCACTCCTGGGGGCAAACAAGGGCGTCATCTCACCAGTGACCTTCCAAGGAGGGCAGACTTGTCCACCTGGGCACTGACCATGAGACTACTCCTCCCCCAGCTCCTGGTTCCACATTGCTTGTAGGCTGTTCCTGGGGCCACTGAAGCTCCCGGCACTTCTGGGCTACTTGTGTGTGTTGGAAGCTGCACCAGTGCTGACACATCAAAGAAGCCCAGGAAGGAAGTGAAGGGTAGGACCCATTAGTGTGGATGTCCACAGAGAAGCTTCTTCTGTCCTAAAGCCCTGGCTATGGGCAAGGTGAGGCCAAGAGCAAGGTCGTGAGTCTAGCCATCAGAGGTGACCGATACAATAACACGTATAACATGACATGAAAGCATTCTGCTTTGATTTGCAACACAGTCATAATGAAGACCTCTGCAGAAGCATTGCACAGATCATCATTTTCCCCAAAGACCTTTCTTATCCTTTAATGTTCTCTTTTAAACCACCTTTCCTAACCTCCTCTTGCTTAGTTTCTCTTCGTCCATTGTTAACTGTCCTGACCCTGCCAAACAACATTTGTCCATCACTTTGTATGTGATTCCAGCAATTCTCCAACACAACTTCACGAAACAACGCATCTTTTCCAAGATACAGGATTCCTCCTTGCAGTGAACTTATAATGTGTTTGCAGTTAGCAGAGAGCACAGCCACCAGGCAATAACATCCTCACAGGGCACGGCTTTCCTCTACTCTATCTGAGGACAGAGGGTGGGCTAGCCCGAACCCCTGGATGGCTGCATCTAACTCAGTGGAGCCCCAGAAGATGAACGAGATCCAGAACTGTATTAGCAAGTGCCAGAAACATCGTTGACAAATGAGCTTTTGCAGGGGATAGAAGACAGAAATGTCCTGCCACTAAAATCCTGGGTACAACCCACCACCCCGTGACACGCATTACCCCGAGTCACAGCCCTTGCTTCTGACCAGCCAGGTATGTGGCCCCTCTGCAGGGAGAACATGCAAGAGGATGGGAGGTGGGGGAAGGGGGAGGAAGTCTCCAAAAGCCCTAACTGGAGGCAAGAAGGCAACGGCACAGGGAGTGATAGGATCCAGGTAAGACAGGAGCTGTGTCACTTCACTTTTCAAGAGTGACGTTGAGAAATCTGATTGGCCTCAGAGCTCAGGTGTCGGGGCTCAGTGGGTATTCATTTCATAACCCGAGCCCCTAAGCATTCATCTGAGTTGGGCTGTAATTGAGTACCACCAGGGGTGCTGCCAAGCAGCTCCTCAAACAAAAGCCCCTTTCGCTTCTCTGCACTGGGAAAGGCACAGGTGAAACCCACAGGGCCCGGGCCCGCTGGAGACGGAGCTTCCTCTACAGGGGCCAGCCCTGATTTTGTAAAGGGCGGTGATTACCAGTTGATCTGACCCATGCAGTGTTGTTCCAGGACAAAGGGAAGCCACTTCCAGGGGAACTGATGCCAGGGCCAGTACCAGTGGGTGGTCACTGCCCACTTTTGCTGATGCAGCCCTTCTGCCTGCCAACCCCCTTCCCACCTCTGCAGCTGGGAGTGAGTTACTGACACACCCGTTTCCGAGGCCTAGCAGGCCAGCCCTGCTTCCCAGCAGACGATGTGTCCAGGCACAGTTGAGGGTTCACCTCATGACTAATCACAAATAATGAATTGTGGTGCTTCTGAAGAGTGGCCAGGGTGGGCTACGGGAGGAGGATCTCTGTGCTGGGGCCCAATAATCCAGGCCAAGGGCGTGTCTGAGCCGCCCACCCTTTACCTACATGGTTCTTGGAACTCTGCGAATAACTCCACCCATATCCAGGGATCCAGGGTGGCAGACCACAGGCCCCTGGCATCAGGCCTCTGAGTTATGACCACTTAGCGGGCTCCAGGTCTGTCCAGATGACCCAGCTGAAAGCCGGCCTCTCGTCTCAGCAGAGAGGAAGCTCAGACACAGTGGTTCAGCCCTGGGCACCTGAGCCCGCCTGCCCGGGTTCTTACTTGCTCTGCACCTGGTAAGGACTCACTAACAAGCTGTTATTAAGGTATGGGGACCTGCATCTGGCCCCAGAATTAGGGACCAAGGGAACAAAACGGCACAAATGCAAGTAGCGGTGAACTTCGGAAGCGCCACACTGTGTTCTGGGCCATCAGTCGACTCCCCTCGTGTGCAGGGAAAGATCTAGCGGTCCCCACCTCCCCTCGGCCCCAGAGGGGATAGCGAAGGGTTAGTGAGCCAGGCCCCGCCCTTTGACATCAGTGGCAGGCCTCAGCCCTGAAGGGAAAAAGGGAAACCAGTGTGTGACAGGGCCCATGGGCCCAGCGCACTCATGGGTCCTCATTCCTCAGCAACAGGCCTTCGGTACCAAGTTCAGAGCCCTTGCCGGTGGGCTAAGGCTCGGCTGTCTTGACCACGTCGGGTTAGGTCGGCTCTGGAAGTAAACTTGACCACGCCTTTGGGGGAGGTGTCACCACCTTAGCTGAAATTCTGGGCTACTTGTCCCGACCTCAGGGGACCCTAGAGCCCTTTGCCCAGCCCTGATCATGTGTCTGGAGGAATTAGTTACCTGTCTGCTGAGGGAGGGTTGGAAATCATCACACCACAGAATCACCAATTTTTTTATGCACGCCTTCACCTGTAGATTCTAAAAGACTGCTAAATTCCTACCATGCCAGCTTCTTTGCTGGACACTGAGGGTAAAACAAAGCCCTCTTGGAATTAAGAGGTCTTAATTAAGGTCTATTAAGAGAGAGGTCTATTAAGAGAGACCCAACTAAATGAGCAATTACAATAAACGAGCACGACAAATGCTGCGATGGGACCAGGGTGGGTGCCACAGGGATAGAGGAGGAGCAGGCAATCCAGCTGGCCAGAGTGGCTTCCTGGAAGAAGTGGCCCTTCAACCATGAGAAGGGAGTAGTAATAATGCTCCCTTACTCTTAAACCTGAGATACTATAGATGCCCCCAAAGAAGCTGAGCTCTTTTTTTCCCTACAAAAATTACCTTTCAAAAAAAAAACAAAAATAGGGAGAGGAGAGATGTTCTTATCTGAGCCTTTAGAAAGTTTCATTTCTCATAGCAAACAGCCTTTTCTCTAAGACTTTATCTGGACCAACAAAGGCCTGTTTAGAGACCATATGAGGCTGACGTGACCTCCTGTCGATACTAGTTTACAGAGATGCTCGTTATGGCAATGTTTATAGAGATGACCATATAAATTTGGCTAAAAATAAAGAAGGTAGAGGAATATAGCACAGCTTTAGTTATTATTCCTGGGATGGTAGCCTCCCCGTTTTGTTAGATATTGTGAACAAGCATGCCCAAGGGCCCTCAGGATACAGTACAAGAGATCCCCTTGAAATAACATCAGATAAGCAATGGGTTGTTCCCTGTCCATCTTACATGGATTCAGAAGGGCTGCGGCTCAACAGCTGAGAGGGAAGTAAAAAAAAAATGGATGTGCTCTGGTAAGAGAAAGACGCTGGTGCCAAAGACATCCGTAGTAAAAGAAAGTATTTTAATGAAATGAAAATAAAATACTTTATGTGCTATGTAATTTTAAATATATGTGTATCCCTAATGAGTTAACTTATACCCTAGGGTTTGTATAATCAGGTTGGCAAAAAACAAAACACTTTTGGGGAAACCTTCTCATTGAGCAGATGGAAGCTTGCCTTATCTTCGAGGCTGCCTTCTAGGTGGGCAAAATGAGAAGTCTCGGGGCTTCCCTGGTGGCGCAGTGGTTGAGTATCTGCCTGCTAATGTAGGGGACACGGGTTCGAGCCCTGGTCTGGGAGGATCCCACATGCCGCGGAGCAACTAGGCCCGTGAGCCACAACTACTGAGCCTGTGCTCTAGAGCCTTTGCTCCGCAACAAGAGAGGCCACGATACTGAGAGGCCTGCGCACCGCGATGAAGAGTGGCCCCTTCTTGCCACAACTAGAGAAAGGCCTCGCACAGAAATGAAGACCCAACACAGCAAAAATAAATTAATTAATTAATAAACTCCTATGCCCATCATCTTAAAAAAAAACAAAAAAAAAAAAACGAGAAGTCTCTTCAGAGCTTGGTCAACCTACAAGAATGTATTAAGAACCTAACTGGGTAGTGTGGTGGCCATGAAAAGGAAACCAGGGCCCTCGCATCCAGGAGTTTGCACACTAACTCTGGAAACCAGACCCGAGGGTGGGAAATTATCAGAGGAGAGGAGATGGCAGGGCAGGGTAGACGAGTCTTCCGTGGCACTGGAATGGCCCCCTTGTCAAAGCATGTTCTCCAAATTCAGGTCCACTGTGTCTTGAACTTGGAGGCATCTTGTGTCCATGGGCACCCATCGATAGGAACCAGAGGCAAAGCAAAAGGACCAAATTAACCCAGAGGTGCCCCGTCTTGCCAGTGCAGCCCCCCGGGAAATGGAGAGGTTGATACAGTGGTCCCTGATAAATCAATACCTGGCAGGCAAGGCAAGGGATCTCAGGGGTCCCACATCGGGACCCCCGTCTGCTATGTCGCCAGGCCCCAGCCATCCTTCTGAGACCATGAGGTCCTCCCCAGGGCCCAATCTGGCTCTCTTCAGGCAGTCTGATGGTACCAGGCACCCTCTGTGCCCCAGCTCCTGTACATCTGTGGCTGCAGAAATGCCACAGATCAGAGCAAGCGCCCCAAGCTGAAAATCGGCTGCTTCCTTTCCCTGTGCCCACAAGCCCTCAGCTCTCTGCCAGCAGCCCTCTAATACCATGATGCTTCATCCTGAGCTCACCAATCGGGCACAAGTGTGGCTGACCTGGTCATGAGAGGCAAGCACCTAGGCAGAGCAGGAAGAAACAAATTTGACAGCCACTACCTTGAAGGCGACATTCATCCCTTTTCCAAAGCGTGCACCATTGGCGACTTCTACGTGAGATTTATGGGAACATTATTTGGCAAATCACATGCTGACATACTTATCTTGTTAGCTGTCAAGATGAGTAAGTATGCACGTTGACTGCCATCATTCAGCCTGCATAGAAAAACACTACCACTCAAGAAATCTGACACAATAAATACATTTCCTAACATGATTTGTTAGATTTATATTAATCCTTTGTTCAGAGCTTGTCATAACTGACCTTAAACAGACCTACAATGACCCACAGACGAGAGGCCTTGAGTGGTCACTTGCCCCACATATAAAGCCACAGGCTGCCAGCACCACCTGGAGAGATGTGTGATGGAGAAGCTACCCAGCCTGCATCGTATATTTTATTTGTCTTTTGGTATCTAATTACCCTGAAGGAGACACTGAAAACCATAGGTTTAGGCCTTGCCACCAATGCAAGCAGAAAGCCAAGGGGCAGGTAAAGTAATTGACATATTTCTCTCTCTTTTTTTTTTAATAGATCTTTATTGGAGTCTAATTGCATCACAATACTGTGTTAGCTTCTGTTGCACAACAAAGCGAATCAGCCATAGGCATACACATGTCCCCATATCCCCTCCCTCTTGAGCCTCCCTTCCATCCTCCCTATCCCACCCCTCTAGGTCATCGCAGAGCACCAAGCCAATCTCCCTGTGCTATGCTGCTGCTTCCCACCAGCCAACTATTTTACATTCGGTAGTGTATATATATCGATGCTACTCTCACTTTGCCCCAGCTTTGCCCTCCCACCCCATGTCCTCAAGTCCATTTTCTATGTCTACCTCTTTATTCCCACCCTGCAACTATGTTCATCAGTACCATTTTTTTTTTTTTTTAGATTCCATATATATGTGTTAGCATACGGTATTTGTTTTTCTCTTTCTGACTTACTTCACTCTGTATGACAGACTCTAGGTCCATCCACCTCACTACAAAAAACTCAGTTTCATTTCTTTTTATGGCGGAATAATATTCCATCGTATATATGTGCCACATCTTCTTTATCCAATCATCTGTTGATGGACATTTAGGTTGGTTCCATGTCCTGGCTATTGTAAATAGTGCTGCAATGAACATTGTGGTATGTGTCTGTTTTTGAATTATGGTTTTCTCAGGTTATATGCCCAGTAGTGGGATTGCTGGGTCATATGGTAGTTCTATTTTTAGTATTTTAAGGAAACTCCATACTGTTCGCCATAGTGGTTGTATCAATTGACATTCACACCAACAATACAAGAGGGTTCCCTTTTCACCACACCCTCTCCAGCATTTATTGTTTGTAGATTTTTTGATAATGGCCATTCTGACCAGTGTGAGGTGATACCTCACTGTAGTTTTGATTTGCATTTCTCTAATGATTAGTGATGTTGAGCATCTTTTCATGTGCCTCTTGGCCATCTGTATGTCTTCCTTGGTGAAATGTCTATTTAGGTCTTCCGCCCATTTTTTAACTGGATTGTTTGGTTTTTTTGATATTGAGCTCCATGAGCTATTTGTATATTTTGGAGATTAATCCTTTGTCTGTTGCTTCATTTGTAAATATTTTGTCCCATTCTGAGGGTTGTCTTTTTGTCTTGTTTATGGTTTCCTTTGCTGTGCAAAAGCTTTTAAGTTTAATTAAGTCCCATTTCTTTATTTTTGTTTTTATGTCCATTACTCTAGGAGGTGGATCAAAAAAGATCTTGCTGTGGTTTATGTCAAAGAGTGTATTATTTCCTGTGTTTTCCTCTAAGAGTTTTGTAGTGTCTGGTCTTACATTTAAGTCTTTAAGCCATTTGCAGTTTATTTTTGTGTATTGTGTTAGGTAGTGTTCTAATTTCATTCTTTTACATGTAGCTGTCCAGTTTTCCCAGCACTGCTTACTGAAGAGGCTGTCTTTTCTCCATTGTATGTTCTTGCCTCCTTTGTCATGAATCAGGTGCCCATATGTGTGTGGGTTTATCTCTGAGCATCTATCCTGTACCATTGGTCTATATTTCTGTTTTTGTGCCAGTACCATACTGTCTTGATTATTGTAGCTTTGTGGTGTAGTTTGCAGTAAGAGACCCTAATTCCTCCAACTCTGTTTTTCTTTCTTGAGATTGCTTTGACAATTTGGGGGCTTTTGTGTTTCCATACGAATTGTAAAATTTTTTGTTCTAATTCTGTGAAGAATGCCATTGGTAGTTTGATAGGGATTGCATTGAATCTGTAGATTGCTTTGGGTAGTATAGTCATTTTCACAATATTGAGTCTTCCAATCCAAGAACATGGTATATTTCTCCATCTGTTTATGTCATCTTTAATTTCTTTCATCAGTGTTTTATACTTTTCTGAGTACAAGTCTTTCACCTCCTTAGTCAGGTTTATTCCTAAGTATTTTATTCTTTTTGTTGCAATGGTAGATAGGAGTGTTTCCTTAATTTCTCTTTCTGATTTTTCATTGTTGGTGTATAGGAATGCCAGAGATTTCTGTGCATTAATATTGTATCCTGCAACCTTACCAAATTCATTGATTAGTTCTAGTATTTTTCTGGTGGCATCTTCAGGATTTTCTATGTATAGTAGCATGTCAACTGCAAACATTGACAGTTTTACTTCTTCTTTTCCAATTTGTACTCCATTTATTTCTTTTTCTTCTCTGCTGTGGCTAGGGCTTCCAAAATTATGTTGAATAAGAGTGATGAGAGTGGACATCATTGTTTTGTTCCTGATCTTAGCGGAAATGCTTTCAGTTTTTCACCATTGAGTATGATACTTGCTGTGGGCTTGTCATATATGGCCTTTACTATGTTGAGGTAGGTGCCCTCTATGCCCATTTTCTGGAGAGTTTTCATCATAAATAGATGTTGAAATTTGTCAAAACCTTTTTCTGCATCTATTGAGATGATCATATGGTTTTTATACCTTAATTTTTTAATATGGTGTATCACATTAATTGATTTGCATATATTAAAGAATCCTTGCATCCCTGAGATAAATCCCACTTGATCATGGTGTATGATCCTTTTAATGTCCTGTTGGAATCTGTTTGCTAGTATTTTGTTGAGGATTTTTGCATCTATGTTCATCAGTGATATTGGTCTGTGATTTTCTTTTTTTGTGATATCTTTTTCTGGTTTTGGTATCAGGGTGATGGTGGCTTCATAAAGTGAATTTGGGAGTGTTTCTCCCTCTGTAATTTTTTGGAAGGGTTTGAAAAGGATCAGTGTTAGCTCTTCTCTAAATATCTGATTTATATCCATTACTCTAGGAGGCGGGTCAAAAAAGATCTTGCTGTGGTTTATGAGTGTATTTCCCATGTTTTCCTCTAAGAGTTTTATAGTGTCTGGTCTTACATTTAAGTCTTTAATCCACTTGGAGTTTATTTTTTTGTATTGTGTTAGGTAGTGTTCTAATTTCGTTCTTTTACATGTAGCTGTCCAGTTTTCCCAGCACCACTTACTGAAGAGGCTTTGAAGCCATCTGGTCCTGGACTTTTGTTTGCTGGAAAATTTTTAATTATGGTTTCAATTTCATTACTTGTGATAGGTCTGTTTATATTTCCTAATTCTTCCTGGTTCAGTCTTGGAAAATTGCACCTTTCCAAGAATTTGTCCATTTCTTCATGGTTGTCCACTTTATTGGCATATAGTTGTTTGTAGTAGTTTTATAATCCTTTGTATTTCTGCAGTGTCAGTTGTGATTTCTCCTTTTTCATTTCTAATTTTATTGATTTGTGTCCTCTCCCTTTTTTTCTTGATGAGTCTGGCTAAGTGTTTATCAATTTTGTTTATCTTCTCAAAGAACCAGCTTTTAGTTTTATTGATCTTTGCTATTGTTTTCTTTGTTTCTATTTCATTTATCTCTGCTCTGATTTTTATGATTTCTTTTCTTCTACTGACTTTGGGTTTTCTTTGTTCTTCTTTCCCTAGTTGTTTTAAGTGTAGGGTTAGATTGTTTATTTGAGTTTTTTCTTGAGGTGAGATTTTATTGCTATAAACTTCCCTCTTAGAACTGCTTTTGATGCATCCCATAGGTTTTGGGTCATCGTGTTTTCATTGTCATTTGTTTCTACGTATTTTTAAATTTCTTCTTTGATTTTTTTCAGTGATCTCTTGGTTATTTAGTAGTGAACTGTTTAGCCTCCACATATTTGTGTTTTTTACCGTTTTTTTCTTGTAATTGATTTCCAATCTCATAGCGCTGTGGTCAGAAAGGATGCTTGATAGGATTTCAATTTTCTTAAATTTTCCAAGGCTTGATTTGTGATCCAAGATGTGCTCTATCTTGGAGAATGTTCCATGTGCACTTGAGAAGAAAGCATATTCTGACACTTTTGGGTGGAATGTTCTATAAATATCAATGAGATCTATCTGGTCTATTGTGTCATTTAAAGCTTGTGTTTCTGTATTTATTTTCTGTTTGGATTATCTGTCCATTGGTGATAGTGGGGTGTTAAAGTCCCCTACTATTATTGTGTTTCTGCCGATTTCCCCTTTTATAGCTGTTAGTATTTGTCTTATGTATTGAGGTGCTCCTATGTTGGGTGCATAAACATTTATAATTGTTATATCTTCTTCTTGGATTGATCCTTTGATCACTATGTATTGTCTCTCCTTATCTCTTGCAACAGTCTTTATTTTAAAGTCTATTTTGCCTGATGTGAGTATTGCTACTCCAGCTTTCTTTTGATTTCCATTTGCATGGAATATTTTTTTCCATCCGTTCACTTTCAGCCTGTATGTGTTCCTAGGTCTGAAGTGGGTCCCTTGTAGACAGCATATATATGGGTCTTGTTTTGTATCCATTCAGCCAGTCTGTGTCTTTTGGCTGGGGCATTTTATCCATTTACATTCAAGGTTATTATCAATATGCATGTTCCTATTACCATTTTCTTAATTGTTTTTGGTTTGTTTTTGTGGGTCTTTTTCTTCTCTTGTGCTTCCCACTTAGAGAAATTTCTTTAGCATTTGTCGTAAAGCTGGTTTGGTGGTGCTGAATTCTCTTAGCTTTTGCTTGTCTGAAAAGCTTTTGATTTCTCCATCAAATCTGAATGAGACCCTTGCTGGGTAGAGTAATCTTGGTTGTAGGTTTTTCTCTTTCATCACTTTAAGTATATCTTGCCACTCCCTTCTGGCCTGCAGAGTTTCTGCTGAAAATTCAGCTGATAACCTTATGGGGATTCTTTGTATGTTACTTTTTGTTTTTCCCTTGCTCTTTTAATATTTTTTCTTTGAATTTTATTTTTGTTAGGTTGATTAATATGCATCTTGGTGTGTTTTTCCTAGGGTTTATCCTGTATGGGACTCTCTGTGCTTCCTAGACTTAGGTTACTATTTCCTTTCCCATGTTAAGGAAGTTTTTAACTATAATCTCTTCAAGTATTGTCTCAGACCTTTTCTTTTTCTCTTCTTCTTCTGGGACCCCTATAATTCAAATGTTGGTGCATTTAGTGTTGCCCCAGAGGTCTCTGAGATTTTCTTCAATTCTTTTCATTCTTTTTTCTTTATTCTGCTCCTTGGCAGTTATTTCCACCATTTTGTCTTTCAGCTCACTTATTCGTTCTTCTGCCTCAGTCATTCTGTTATTGATTCCTTCTAATGTATTTTTCATTTCAATTATTGTGTTGTTCACATCTATTTGTTTGTTCTTTAGTTCTTCTAGATCTTTGTTAAACATTTCTTGTATTTTCTCAATCCGTGCCTCCATTCAATTTCCGAGATTCTGGAATATCTTTACTATCATTACTCTGAATTTTTTTTCAGATATATTGACTATTTCCTCTTCATTTATTTAGTCTTGTAGGCTTTTATCTTGCTCCTTCATCTGTGACATATTTTTTTGCTGTCTCTTTTTTTTAATGAGTGGGATTGTGTTCCTGTCTTACTAGTTGTTTGACCGGAGGCTTCCAACACTGGAGTTTGTAGGCTATTGGGTAGAGCTTGGTCTTGGTGCTAAGATGAGGAACTCCGTGAGACCTCACTCTGATGAATATTCCCTGGGGTCTGAGGTTCTCTGTTAGTCCAGTGGTTCAGACTGGAAGATCCCACTGCAGGAGCTTCGGCCTGACCCCGGGCTCATGAACCAAGATCCCACAAGCTTCCAGTTCACTTTGGTGTTCCTCCCATCTCCTTGGGCATCAGAGTCCCCCACCAGTGGCCAGCAGGCGCCCTAGTTGTGGGGAGACGCTAACTGCACATCTTCCCACACCACAATCTTGACTCCGCCCTGCCATATTTCTTAACAGTCCTGTCCACCTTTCCAGAGGCCAGAGTGCAGCCCTGAAATGAGTTCAAATGCAGGGGAAATAAGAGCATGGATTCTGGGGAGACAGAAATTTCAGTGTATTGAAGGACTTCAGAGTAGAGAAATGAATAAAACCGCCCCTACCCTTCCCTGTTGGATCAGCTCTGGTCAGGCCTCAAGCAGCAGACTAATTGCTGCTTCACTGGTGATAGTTTAGAAGTCTAAAAGAGAGAACATCCTACACTGTTGGTGGGAATGTAAATTGGTGCAGCCATTATGGAGAACAGTATGGATGTTCCTCAAAATCTAAAAATAGAACCACCATATGATCCAGCAATCCCACTCCTGGGCACATATCTGGAGAAAACCATAATTTGAAAAGATACGTGCACATGTACATAGCAGCACTATTTATCATAGCCAAGACATGGAAGTAGCCTAAATGTCCTTTGACAGAGGAATGGATAAAGAAGATGTGGTATATACACACAATAGAATATTACTCAGCCATAAAAAAGAATGAAATAATGCCATTTGCTGCAACATGGATAGACCTAGAGATTATCATACTAAGTGAAGTAAGTCAGACAGAGAAAGACAAATACCACATGATGTCACTTATATGTGGAAACTAAAATACGACACAAATGAACTTACTTACAAAACAGAAACAGACTCACAGGCATAGAGAACAGACTTGTGGTTGCCAAGGGGGAGGGGAGGTAAGGGAGGGAAGGATTGGGAGTTTGGGATTAGCAGATGCAAACTATTTTATATAGGATGGATAAATAAGGCCCTACCATATAGTACAGGGAACTATATTCAATATCCTGTGAAAAACTATAATGAAAAAGAATATGAAAATGAACATGTATATATATAACTGAATCACTTTGTTGTACAGCAGAAATTAACACAACATTGTAAATCAACTATACTTGAATAGAATAAATTTTTAAAAAATTAATTTCATAAATAAATAAATGAATGAGAGGGCAAACCCTGCCCCCCCACCATGTCCTAAGGGTATAGTTCCTCTTAGTGAGATAAGGGGTCCAGGACTCTGTATTGTTAGAGCCATGCAGAGAGAGGACAGATATGCAGGCCTGAAGTCACCTACTCCCTACCCCACCAAAGGAGGGTGAGCTTCCAGTCCCGTGCCTGGGAGCTCTGGAATCAAGTTCAGAAAGGGCAAAACAGACATTGAAAACACAATTTATCTTCTCCAAAGGGTCTGTTTTATCTTTAAATTTATAAAATATTTACATTGTGTGCTTGCTCTGTTAAGATAATCAAAATTCAAAACTTCTTCCCAACTCTCTGAATAAAATTGATTTTCCAGAAAAAGGAAAGTACCCAATTTGTTTACGCTGTGGCTTTCTGTCCTAACAACTGCTAGGATTTTTGGAACACTTAGTAAGTGTCAAGGACTAGAGCTTTACCTAAATCACTTAAATCTCATGATCGCTCTCTGAGGGACTATGACAGTCCACGTTCTGCAGATGAGGAAGCTGAGGCTTGGAGAGATGACACGAAAGATCACACAGCCAGAAAGACACAGAGGTGGGATTTGTGTTTAGTTTTGTCTGACGCCCAAACTGCTGCCCTTGGCCATCATGAATCATAGCCTTCAGGCCTGAGAAGCACAGTCCTGGACTAGAGACTGTTTTCTTCCTGATGGAGGATGGACTCGGAATGACACTCCCACAAAAATGACAATAATGACAGCAACAACAAACAATGGTGCGTGTGAGGCCAGGCAGTGAGTGTGTGGAGGGACCAGAACCCAGCGGTCCTTCCTCAAGTCAGGCCCCACCAGCCGTTCCACAGAGAGAAAGTTTGGAGGTGACAGCCCACGTGAGAGCCAAGGCCTCACAGCAGGCCAGGCGGCCTCCTCTCAGAGGGCGCTGTGGGGAGCCACACGCAGAGATACAGCCGTCCAGAAGGCTCTGCGCCCACTGGGCGCCCTGGGTTTGCTCTTGTTCTGAAAAGGTGTATGCTTTCAAAGGGCACTTCTCAAAAGAAGTTTTGATGCCTCCCTTCACCAGACACTCTTCCTCAAATTATACTTCCTTGCAGGTTCCCTCTGACAAAATAATGTGGGGGAAATGCCTCTCATAACCCTGAAAAGGGAGGCACCATAAAGGGCCTTCTCAAGATGCTGACTTGACTGTGTAGCTCAGCAGAGGATGAGAAAACTGAATGTTAACCAAAATGGAGTACAGTGAACAGGGAATACGCGTCCCTTGACTCAGGCTGCAGCTTCGCCGCTCATTCTTTGGCTCATGGGATATTTATTGAGCACCTACTAGGTGCCACGTGCTGTAGTGGATGCTGTGCATACATAGATATACAGGATGTAGTTCCTGCTTTTCAAAGTCAAGTAGAGAAAAGTGACAAAAATATCTGTCTCCACTTAAGAGCGCAGAAAATAAGAACTAATGGACACATGGCAATATATAATATGAGCTCACAGTTGCTGAGCACATCTATGTGCCCGACACTGTCTGGACTAAACCACTGGCATGTATTACCCTGTTTAAACTTTATAAATCCCTTAGGTCCAATTAGCATCCCATTTTAAGGATGAGGGTACTGAAGCTTAGCAATATGAAGTCACTTGCCTGTATCATACAACCAGGGCATTTCAGACCAAGCTTCTCAGGATTTGATCCAGAGCCGTGACCTAAAGGGGCCTGGGTTCCAGTCTGGCGTGGCCAGAAGCAGCCACAGAGCAACCTCTGACTCACAGGGTTGCTGAGGATTAAAGGTTTAAGGCCACTGGGGTGTTTACACCCACTTTAGTCATCAGCCCTGAATGTGAAGGTCTTTGCCTCTACATAATGGGGTCTGGACTAAGTGCCTCTTTGTCTGCCTTTGGGTCAGGTGACAATCAGTCAGGCAAGGTTTCACAGAGGTGACCTTTAATAGGATTTTGAAGGAGCTGTACAAGTTTGCCAGACTCTGTGTTATGAGGACAGAGGGGAGAAGGACACAGATATTCTAGGCGGCGTGGGACAACGTGAGTAAAGGTGGAAGCAGTTACGGACAGCTGGAGGTGAGCACAGGGCTGGGTTGGGGAAAATAAAAAGAAGAGGCCCAAAGGGTGGGCAGGGGCCAGATCTGGAGACCATGAATGTCTTCCTACCAAATTACACTTGACCCTGAAGATAATGGAGAGTGCAATGGAAAGGTCACTTGGCAATGATACACAAGGTAGATCTGGGGGAGACCTAAGCGGCAGCAGGAAGCCGAGTTAGAACACCATGGACACAGCACAGTGAGAGCGTCATACATTCATTTGTTCATTCATTCAGTCAGTCAGTCAGTCAATCAGCAAATATTTAAAGACTGTCCATAGAGTAGTTCTCAAAGTACGATCTGGGGACCCCAGGGAGTGGTCAAATCTGTTTTCATAATACTGCTAAAACATTATTTACCTTTATCACCCTCATTCTCTTACAAATGTCCCATGGAGATTTCCAGAGGCTACGTGACCAGGGAAAACACAATAGATTCAAGGCACGAGCAGGTATGAGAATCTCTTGGCCTTTTAATTAAGTCAGACGTAGAGATTTGTATTTGACTTAATAAAACAAGGACATTACTAAATTTCTCGCTTTGGGAAAACAATCATTTTTCATAAAACAACTTATTTATGTTAATATGTAGTGGGTTTATTATTTTTTGAATGAACTAATAAATATTTTTGAATTCCTTTTTTTTTTAAATTTTCTGCTTTAATTTTCAATATGGTAAATATTGACACACACAGCCCATATAAAACACTAGGTAGTATTCAGGACTCTAGGAAGAAAGCAATGCACAGGTCTTCATCCCTGCCCTCAGAAGGCTGTTGTTCTACTCAAGTGAGATAAATGGGTCAACAAACTGAGACATTTCAGGAAACCACGACTGTTTGGGGGACATAGAGCCGGTAATAAATGGAGGGTGGCAGGTGGTGAGGTAGCAGCTGATCCGTGTGCGGGCAGCAAACTTACCCTCTTCTCTTGCTCTCACTAAATGCCACTGTCCCCAAGGGCACCATGACCCAAGATGCCCTCTCCCATGATGCCACTTGTCCCTCCCACACCCCTCGTGGTACAAGCAGACCTGGAGTTGGTGCCGGCTTCGCCTCCTCCAATCCCCCTCCCTCCTTCCTGCTCAGGCATTGATATTTTGTTGAAAGCTTCCCAGAACCAGTCCAGGATCCCTGGACACTCACACCATTCTTTTCATAGATGAATTTTTCACACTCTTTCCACCTCAAACGACTCTTCCGTATCCTCACTCACAGCTTCTTAATGCACTGAGAAAATAGAAACAATCCAAAAAGAAGTTGCACACTTCCCTGTCACCCCACGCAGCCCCACCGCGTGGGCGCTCAGATGCCGGGACTTTCTATTCCCACCGCCCCTGGCACTGAAGATGCGCCCCGCCCCCCGCTGCCGAGCCACACCCATCCCGAGCCACGTCCCCTCCCAAGCCCCACTTCCTGGGGACCCCCTTCCCATCCCATCGAGACTGCCTGCTCCCGGCAGCAGTCTTCCTCTCTCGTGCTTCAGTCATTTTCTCTCCTTACTGGAACTTTCCCGTTAGCACACAAATATCATTTCTTCCATTAAAAACCTCCTTTTACCTCACATCCCCCTCCCCCCCTTCTACTGCCCTATTTCTCTGCTCTCTCTTTTACAGCAAAATTCTTCAAAAGTGTAGAGCAGTGGAAATGGTAACTACATGGATAAATATTTATGATTTTTGCCCACTTTTAAAATCACTTTAAAAGACAATTAACTGTTTAAACACAAATGATAACAATGTGGTGTTTAGTTTATTGCAGTCTTATACACATGTAGAGGTAAAATATTTGACAAATATATCACAAGTTGAGGAAGGAAGAAATATACTATTGTAAAGTTCTATTATACATGAAGTGGTAAAGTATCGTTCAAATATGGAGTTTGGTAAGTTAAAGGAGTGTACTATATATTCTAAAGCAAACACTCAAATAACAAAGCAAAGATCTATAGCCAATAAGCTAACAAAGACAATAAAATGGAATCATGAAATCTATTCAAGTATTCCCAAAAGGAGGCAGAAAAAGAAGAAAAAGGGGGTCAGGGAAGAGCACAGGGAACAAATATAAAACAAATAGCATGTTAGACAAATCGAATCATATCAATAATCACAATAAATAGAATGGTCAAAATAACACAACTAACAGGCAAACGCTGTGTGATTGTATAAAAAGTGAGACTCAAGTACATCTTGATCGCAAGGAATACACTTGAAATATAAAGACGCAAGTAGCTTATGAATGAAGGGATGGAAAAAATACACCATGCTCAAATTAATCAAAAGAAGGTGGAAGGTCTAAATTTCATAGCAAGTAATACTAACAGGGATAAAGACAATTACAAAAGTAACAATTCTATATGTTTATGAATCTAATAACACACACACACACACACACAAAATTCTCCAAAAGTGTTTCCTCTCCTCCCGGTCTCCAGTTCTTCCCTTCTCATTCATTCCTGAACTCACTCCAGTCATAATATGGCTCCCGCCCTCCCCCTGAAACAGTGTCCTGATGATGCCCGAGTCCCTAGCTCGGTCCCTGCTCCATCCTCACCTTGCCTGCTGCTTTCAATGCTTTTCACCCAGAGGCTCACATGCTCCTCTTCCAAACACTTTCTTTACCTGTCTTTCAGAACACCACCCTCCCCGGCTTCCTTCCCTCAGGAGCTCCCCATTCTTAGTCTCCTTTGCTGGTTCCTCCTCACCTCCCCGAATTCTGTTAGAGTCCCTACGTTCAGTCGTCAAATCTTCAGTCTCGATGCTTTAAATACCATCTGCTGCTGATTTCCAGATTTATATCTCCTGCCTGGACCTCTCTTCCCTTAACTACAGACTCATAAATCCAAACTTTGGCTATTAATAGCCATCTCAAACTTCACAGTATCCAGAAATAACCCCCTACTCCCACGCCCCAAAACCTATTCCTTCCAAAGTCTCTCTCCCATCTCCATAAATGGCAACTCCATCCTTTCAGCTCTCAGACCAAAAGCCTTGGATTAACTTTGAATCCTGGACTTCCCTGGTGGCGCAGTGGTTAAGAATCCACCTGCCAGTGCAGGGGACACGGGTTCGAGCCCTGGTCTGGGAAGATGCCACATGCCGCGGAGCAACTAAGCCCGTGTGCCACGACTACTGAGCCTGCACTCTAGAGCCCGCGAGCCTCAACTACTGAGCCCGCGCGCCTAGAGCCCATGCTCCACGACAGGAGAAGCCACGGCAATGAGAAGCCTGCGCGCAGCAACGAAGAGTAGCCCCCCGCTCGCTGCAACTAGAGAAAGCCCGCGCACAGCAACGAAGACCCAATGCAGCCAAAATTAATTCATTCATTCATTAAAAAAAAAACAAAAAACCTTGAATCCTGTCCAGGGAGGTTGAGCTGTTCGGTGCAGGCACAGAGGAGGGGGAGAATTAGACTTAATCAAGGCGGAGGTTTTGCCACAAAAGTATCGTAGAGGGAGGCAAGGAGGACAGGACATCCCCACAGACTCCAAGCTAGAATAGGAAGGAACTGAGGACACAGTGATTGGTGGTAACTGAGAAGTTGGCTGGGTCCACGGGCTGGCAGTCCCCATGGTGTCAGGGTTGTTGGGGCAGTAAACCAGGTAGTGGTCTGAATAAGATACTTGAAAACAAGATTTCAGCTATTGTGCACTTGTTTTCTATGGCGCCATACAAACAGTATGGCCAAGGGAGTAAGTCATTGAGGTGGGATGCAGGGGAGCGACCAAGGATTGCCTCCCCGGATGCTGAAGAGGAAAATCGCCCCAGTTCTTTGAGCATCCTTGATCTCTCCTTTTTTGTTTACATGTCTGCCTCCCAGACTAGAAAGCAAATCTAGTGCCTACCACAGACCTTGGTGTACTGGAGGTGCTACATAAACGTAGTCGGTTCTTTTTTAAATCAAAGGGGCAGAGAGGAGATCACCAGATGTAGGCCCTTCACCTTATGAAAGAGCTGATTATTAAAATCTTCTGAAACCAAGTCTTGAGGCTGGTGGCCACATCTCCTACAGTGTGAGCTAAGTCCTCTCAACCCTGTGTGGTCCCGGTCTCGAACTGCTGATTATTTAGCCATTTAAGAAGATAAGCCGGTGAGCTCCACGCTACATGGGTCAGCTATTTTCTTCCTAGGACGCCAGGTCCAACTCCTTTTGAATCCACACGTCTTTATCTAGCAGCTACCATGTGCTAGATTCTGAAGTGCTGGGGACAGACCAGCTCACATCCCTCACCCTTCATCTCATGCAGCCTGGGAAACTCGGTTTCCAGCAGAAGGATCGTGCTTCTCTTCCAAGAGTAATTGCCTGGGAATAACTTCTTGTTCTGGAATTGGGAGAGCGTCTCTCTAAAACTCTAAGTAAGCACAGCACTTTGCTGAATTTCTGTAAATGGGGCCAGCACTGCCTTGTTAGTCAGGATTTCACCTTCCTAAGCTGGGTTCCCGCTAGTTTTGTTTTGCTTTGTTTAGTTATTGCAGCAGAACTGGCTCACAGGGAATGCTTTCTTCCATGTAAGATTGCTCTCTTAAAGACTAAGTCTAATGCACAGACACTTGACATAATGAACATAATGACAAGCTTTTCCTTCACATTGTCACTGGCCACTATAGAATCCAGGCTGCCCAGGACTCCCTAGAAATCAGAGAGACAACCCTCTCCCCCCAACCCTACATTACTGGTCAAGCATGGGTTAAAGGTGTCAGCCCATTCTCACCTATTCTCTCACAAACCCGAGTTCATTACCACCCACGTCTCAAAGACAGTATTCCAAACCCCAAGTCTATCACCATCTTTATTCAGCGTTCCAACAATTTTAGCTAAACCTACCTACGCACCGTGTCTTCTCTTAACTCCTGAAATTTGAAAAAGGAATACCGTTCAATATATTAACTCCATTTATTGATTATTTATTCACTCATTCATCATTTATGTACCAGGCACAGTACAAACGGTCAAGCAGGCAGGCAGACATGCGAAGCCAGAATTGCGATGCTGATGACAAATGCCAGCATGGAGGCATTACCAAGCTGAGCATCGCTGTTCCGTGCCCTGTTTATCTCTGTTTGACATAACAAAAGCTGAGCTCTGCAGAGCACTTAGTAATATGCCAAGAGCCGTGCACAATTTAATTTTCCTCAGAACTGAATGTGATAGCTGCTTAACATCTCCTTGCCTCAGTTTCCTCATCAGAAAAGATTATTGAAGAGTTCTTAACTTGCTAGGCAGGCATAAACATCATACGATTTTCTTTCTTCAGTAACTGCAGGCAACTACACTCTGCTACTTTTAGGCATTCCGTTGTTTGTTCCCTCCAGTAGGACTTGAGGCTATCTATTTTTTAAGTGGCAGCTCATGTCTATTTCCAAGTTCTTCTCCAGCTGGCCCTCCAGTGCTGACCTGATGTGTGACTCCTATAGTTTGGGGCCATGGGCAGGGGTGGGTCTGAATCTGCTTTCTCATCACCCTCTCTTTGATGTGTCTTCCAGGCACTCATCTAGTGTCAGGCAGGGAGAAGGAAGGGGGAGAGCGCCTCTTAGCTGATACCCGTGGTAAGGCGGCTGTCTATTTTAATGGCCGCAGCTCCAATCCAGCTCCCTCTAGACTTGGCAGGGATGGAGTGCCATGCAAACCCGCTGACAAGCCTCTCATCCCACACAACTCCTTAGGCATCAACTGGTCACTTTTGAGATTCTTCTGGCAGAAGCCCCACTGCATTCCTCTTTGCCCCTTCCTGGGGAAGCCTCCACTGAACCGAAGCCCCCATCTCATCTCTCCTCTGCAGCCTCAACTGCGGAGTTTTGGGGGTGACTGCTACCCCCTCTCCACCTGACTGTGTCTTCTGACATCCCAGTTCCCTACTGAGTTGGAGGAGCAAGGACACGAACCCACACTGGGCTGGGCAGTGACCAAATCATGAGGTCTAGCATGGTCTACGATGGAGTAGTGTTTGTGCTTTAAGAAAGGGAGAGCCCCTGAGAATTCTGGACAGGGAGATGGCATGATTAGATTTGTATTTTATTATAGTCATTCTCAGAGCACAGTAGAGAATGGACGGAAGTGTGAGACCGACAGCAGGGACACTAGGAAGCAGCCGATGTCATGCTTTCCAGTTTACGATTGTTTCCAAACATGGCCAATCTTGATCAATCTTTTTTGCTTTATGACATGGTCTAAAACTTGTTCAACAAGCTTTGGGCAAATTGATCTTGTCTACCTATGGATGGCTGTAGTGGACTGAATGTGTCCCCCAGAAAGATATGTTGAAGTCCTAACTGCCAGTACCTGTGAATGTGACCTTATTTGGAGATAAGGTCTTTGCAGATGTGATCAAGTCAATGTCATTAAGATTAGGGTGAGCCCTAAAGTCAATGACTGGTGAACTTATAAGGACAAGGAGAATTGAGGACACAGATACACACACAGAAAAGAAGGCCATGTGAAGATGGAGGCAGGATTGGAGTGATGAGCTACAAGGCAGGGAACTTCAAAGACTATTGATAGCCACTAGGCACTAGGAAAGGCCAGGAAGGATTCTACCCACAGTCTCAGAGGCAGCATGGCCCTGGCGACACCTTGATTTCTAGAACTGCGAGTCAATAAATTTCCATTGTTTTAAGCCACCACATTTGTGGCATCCCTAGGAAACAAATACAAGGGCCAAATAATTACAAAACATTAAAGCCATCTAGACCTATCAGAGGAGGAAGCTGAGGTCCAGAGACCTGACTTGGTTTCCAAATGTCCACAGAGAGTCCATGGCAAGGACGGTGTACTGGAAGGAACCAGCACAGTCCACCCTGGCTGTCATTTCTGACACTTCTGTGGCTGTCCACTTTTGACTTCAGCTCCTCTACTCCTGCCCAAACTCATACCATACTTGTATTAGTCAGCTCAGGCTACTATAACAAAATGCCATAGACTGGGTGGCTTAAACAATAAAAATATACTATCTCACAATTCTGGAGGTGGAAAGTCTGAGATCAGGGTTCCAGCAGAGTTGGGTTTGTTGGTGAGGTCTCTCTTCTGGGCTTGTAGATGGCCGCCTTCTCACTTTGTCCTCACCTGGCCTTTCCTCAGTGTGTGTCCTCTCTTCCTCCTCTTATAAGACCATAGTCCTATGAGATTAGGGCCCCCTCCTCATTTAACTTTAATTTCCTCCAAATACAGTCACACTGGGAGTTAGGGCTTCAACATGAATTTTAGGGGTGCCTCAGTCAGTTCAAGTTGCTATAACAAAGTACTGTAGACTGGGTAGTTTATAAACAACAGATATTTATTTTCTCACAGTTCTGGAGGCTGGAAGCCTGAGATGGGTGTGCCAACAAGGTTGAGTTCTGGTGAGAGCCGTCTTCCAGGTGGTAGACTGCCGACTTCTCATGGTATCCTCACATGGCAGAGAGCAGAGAAAAGCAGGCTGTCTGGGGACCCTTACAAAGGTACCAGTCTCCTTCACGAGGGCTCCTCTCTCCTGACCTCATCTGATCCTAATCACCTCCAAAAGCCCCACCTCCTAATTCCATCACATTGGGAGATAGGGTTTCAACGTATGCATTTGTGGGGACACAAATATTTTGTCCATAACATGGGGACACACTTCTCTCCATAACTTAAGGCAGGTTTATGTCATTCTTCAAGTGTCTCTTTCCTGCTATAAGACTACAAGCTCCTAAAAGGAAACCCTCTTACACTGTTGGTGGAATGTAACTTGATACAGCCACTATGGAGAACAGTATGAAGGTTCCTAAAAAAACTAAAAATAGAACTACCATACAACCCAGCAATCCCACTCCTGGGCATATACCCAGAGAAAACTATAATTCAAATGCACCCCATGTTCACAGCAGCACTATTTACAATAGCCAATGTGTGTGTGTGTGTGTGTGTGTGTGTGTGTGTGTATATTACTCAGCCATTAAAAAGAACAAAATAATGTCATTTGCAGCAACATGGATGGACCTAGAGATTATCATACTAAGTGAAATCAGTCAGAAAGGGAAAGGAAAATGCCATATGATATCACTTATATGTGGAATCTAAAACACGACATAAATGAACATATCTACAAAATGAAAACAGACACACAAATATAGAGAACACACTTGGAGTTGCCAAGGGGGAGGGCAGGGTGAGAGAGGGAAGGACTGGGAGATTGGGGTTAGCAGATGCAAACTATTATATACAGGATAGATAAATAACAAGGTCCTACTGTGTAGCACAGGGAACTATATTCAATATCCTGTGATAAACCATAATGGAAAATAATATGAAAAAGAATATATATGTATAACTGAGTCACTTTGCTGTACAGCAGAAATTAAACACAACAATGTAAATCAACTATACTTCAATAAAATTTAAAAATAAAAAGACATAAGCTCCTTAAAGATAAAGAAACCATGAAGTTTTACTAATTTATCTTTTTTTATACCCAGTGTAGTACCTGGTCCAGGGTGAGCACTTAAAGAATATTCACTGACCTGATTGAGTCATTTCTTTGAAAGCTGCCCAACTGTCTCAACCCTATGGTCAGTTCCCATCCTATACAAAAGTATATGTGGAAATAGATATTGCAAAGTTGCCAGCAATCAATGAGTATTCCATGAAAAGAAAATATTTCATGTTCAAATAAGTTTGGGGGGTGCTAGGTTATAAAAAGTTAACCTTTTTTCTTTCTGTCAGAACTGCCAGGGGGCTTTAATAGGCTAATACTCGACTCCCCACGATGAGTATCAGTAGAAATTGCTCTTCCTTCAGACCCACCCAACACCTCACTTGTACCAGGTATCCCTCCTTCTGCGCTGAAGGACAATCTGCATTCCTAGTGGATTTCCTTTTTTTTTTTTTTTGCGGTACGCGGGCCTCTCACTGCTGTGGCCTCTCCCGTTGTGGAGCACAGGCTCCGGACGCGCAGGCTCAGCGGCCATGGCTCACGGGCCCAGCCGCTCCGCGGCATGTGGGATCTTCCCCGACTGGGGCACGAACCTGCGTTCCCTGCATCGGCAGGCGGACTCTCAACCACTGCGCCACCAGGGAAGCCCTCCATTTTGTTTTTAAGCAGAACATGAGCCAGAGGCATCCTCTTGTCACCTATAAGTCTGTGCCAGCTCTGCTTGGAGGTGCTGACATGGCCTTAAATGTCACCACATGCATATTAAAATTCCCGGCTTCTCTGCTCCGCAGCGCCTCTGGGATCTCTGGCTAGAGCCCTTTACAGGGGAGAACAGGCACAAGAAGTAGAGTACCATGGTGGTGCATGGCAGTCACCTAGGAGACCAGCTGTGCCTTTCCATTCTGAGTGCAGCCCCAAATAAATGAGGTGCCTATGCATCCTAGGCGAGCAGTGGAACCGCTCACCTGGCATGATGGCCTGGTGAGCAATGGACACACTTGGAGCTCACCCCCTGCCCCTGCCATTTTAGAGAAGAGGAAACAGGGCCCAGGGAGATGCTGTGGCTTTCCCAGCAACAGAGCTGATGAGCTTTTTGTTTTTAACATTTATTTTCTAAAATAAAATATACATAAACATAGTGTCAAGAGTCTAATAATTTCAGAAGTTTGTTACTTAAACAGCAGCCCCTTCCCTCCCCCTTCCCTCCCATTTACTGCTTCCCAGTTAGCCAATGCTTTTCTCATAATTCTTCCCCTGGGTTAAAATTGTAACTCAATCACCAACCATTATAAGGTGCTACCTTTTTTTCTAATTGCTTCAGAAATAAATAGATGCCGTCCAGGGTGTTAGCTCAGGGGAGGGGAAGAAGGGAAGGGACGGAGGCAGCCATCACTGCCACTGAGACAGCAAGGGGTCCCCAGGGAGAGGCAGAGAATGTGTGCTTTCTCTTCCCAAGTTCTCAACTGCCCACACTCCTGCCTTTCACAGGCTCCTGGAGGCTCGCTGCGTAGTTGGGATGGGCAACCCCAGGATCTGGGAGAGAATCCTCCCTTCCCAGAGGCTTATGATCCCAGTTTCCGAAGCTCCTGCAAAGAAGAGTGTTCGCAGCCAGCAGTTACTCTGGAGGGCGAGTCGTGGACACTTCTCCCTCCTCTCCGAGAGCCTCGCCTTTCCCAGCATTGACCCTGCAACAGCAAGCCTACCCGAGCGCCCTGTCAGAGGTCTGGCCCCTGTCTGGGAACGTTGGCATTAAACAGGGAACTCTGCCCTGGGGATGCAAGGAGAAGAAAAACAACACCTTGTTCTCTGCCTGGAATGGCTTGCCGTCCCATGGGAGGGGCTGAGAAAGTGTAGTGAAGCTTGTTCTCCCACCCTCCGCTCGCACTCAGCGTCCATGCGCCTTTCCTAACAGCACCCTGATTTCCTTCTGGTTTGGGGAACTTGCCTCCCCTCCGAATAGAGAAAATAGAGAAATCAGATGCTCCTCCCTCGGTGCCCAACGCCACAGGGGCCAGGCAGGACTAAGCTCAGGAAACAGATGCTTTCCCCCATCTCTGAGTCTTGAGTGAGTGTCCCAAGGACCCGTGATACGGTCCTTCTGGCCCTGTAGTGGCATCCCAAGTGCACAGTCCTGATAAAACACGACTCCCTGGCTTCCCTCTCCCGCCCCTCTCAAGGCCGCCTGGCCTCCCGTGTCTTCGCTAGCCTGGTGCTCCAACGGTCCTGTTCATTCTGAGTGCCTGATCTACCTCCCAATAATCCCCATCCCCAGCCCCCATTAATCAGAGTCATTTTCTGTTGCTCGCAATCAAGGACCCATCAAGGATAAATAAAAAAAAAAAAAAAAGAGGCACAGATAATCCTCAGCAGGTGTGGTAAATTCTAACGGTGTCACCAAGTGCCACCAGGAGAGGGAAAAGTACACAGGAGGAGGCGGGGAGAGACCCAGGACACCTGCAACAGGCCCTGCAACTGCCCCAGGTGCCACCTCTGCTGCTGCTTCTGTGTGACAACCACAGCCAGGTGGCCCTGCTGAGTTTCCTCCCAGAACTGAAGTCTGACCCAGCGGATGCAGCACCCCTCCTTCCATGTCTGGGCAGGGGCCCCTGGGAAAGGGAGCAGGGTCCCTAGTGGTAGCAGTGGAGCCAGGTCAAGGAGGGCACGCTGGCATCCTTGCATCCCCCCAGGCAGTCTCTCCTGAGTGCCCAAGCCCAAACCTTCCACTGACCATGACTTGGGGCCATGGTCCTTTTGAGTTTTGGCACCTTCCATCCCTCCGCCTCAACCCTAGCTCACTGAAAAAGCCCGTTCTTCATGTTTACCGTTCTCTGTTTCCCACAGGGCCATATTGGTCCACGTCTCAGTTTTATTGCTTTCATGGGGACTGTGCTTATAACATTCTGGATCAGTAATTTCCATAGAGATGCTAGCAAAACAACAAATCCAAGTGAATTAATTCTGACAAAACTCTCGCCAGAAAAAAGGAAGAGGGCCAGTCGCATATTATAGTCTTCAAGCCCCAAACTCCCCACTTATCTGGTGTTCCCCAGAGTCAGGAACAAAGGAAGGATAAGCCTGATCTTCCCGCGTGCCTGCCGCCTTTTTAATGAGGGCATTGGAAATGAGGTCTGGGAACCACTCGTTCAAGGTTTCAGCTGTTGGCTCCCAGACAAGGAAGGATCTTGGGGAAAAACATTATAATGTAACTGTGACGAAAATCTCTTTTCAGTAGGAGATTTTCAGAACATTAAACACTCTCCACAGACAGTTTCAGATGGAGTCCCTAGTGGCAGAGGACTGAAAGGCTTTTGAATCTGAGTTCCCCCCCCTGCTCTATTTGAAACATCTCCTTCCACTTGGGATGTTGTGTTTGAGGTTTGGCAATGAGGTGGCATTTCCTTAAAAGGGAAAGAAAATACATATTTTGGTGGCCATGGCTCAGGTAGCCTGTGTTCCCAGAGGAAACAAAAGTCTTTGCAAGGAATGTTTGCCTTATTCAGTATAAATAATGTTGGTTTGTTTATGTCTTAACCCCTGTTTGGTGATTAATGAGAAAAATATATCTTCTGAGACTCAGAGCACACTGGATCCTTTTTAGTGGGCCACTCTAGGGTAAAGATGAAAAGAAGAGAGAGCCATTGTGACTCCAATGAAATACATTCTTCTTAGTTAATCTGAAGTTTGGATGACCCACACTGTTCTTAGGGAAAATATTGTCGCTTTCAATGGTATTCTTCTTTCTTTCTTTTTTTTCTATTTGCAAATCATGACTCCTGGAAATTTTAAATTACTTCCGTGTTTGGAAAATTAGGTAATTACATGATTTAGTTTGGGCATTGCATGATGTGGTAGGATTGGGCATCAGTTAAGTTCCCTGATTTGATGTCAGAACCAGCTCCAGGAGGTACTGGCTGTTTGGATCTTAGGAAAGTCGTTTTGCCCTTCTAATTCTCAGTTACTGCAGGTGTGAAGTGGGGTGAAAATACCCACATCACGTCCTAGGGCTGTTATGCAGATCAAAGCAGATAATGAATTGCAAGTGCTTTGGGAATTGCAAAGCATGTCACAATGGTAAGAGAGAAGGAAAAGGGAGCCAAGGTTTATTGTGCACCCAATGCGCACCAGGCACTTTGCAAATCGACTGACACTGAGCACGCTACACCTCCAATCTTGCTGCCCGCTCCCCTATCCCTCCCCCAGTGGCAGCCAAAATGACATAGATCATGTCATTCTCAGTTTTAAATGTTTTCCCATTGCAATTAGAATGAGCATGCAGAGAAACAGCAAGGGTTTACTATATAGCACAGGGAGCTATATTTAATATCTTCTAATAATCTATAATGGAAAAGAATCGAAAAAAAGAATAGAGATATATACATGTATGAGAGAATCACTTTGCTGTACACCTGAAACTAACACAGTATTGTAAATCCACTACACTTCAATTTAAAAAAGAGAATAGCCTGCAAACTCCCTGCAATGGCCTCTCAGGCCTGATCTTCCTCCTCCAGGCACAGTGGCCACCACTCTGTCCCTCGTGCTCTCTGCTGTAATCACGCGGGTCTCCCTCCATCCTTTGGTCATGCTCAGCTCCTTTCTGTCTCAAGGCTTTTGCATATGTCAAGCCCTCTTTCTGAGAGGCTCTTCCTCCTTTCGTCACCTAGTCAATCTTTTACATCCTTTTCAGTTGACAGGTTACTGCTTCCCTATCAGCGAAGACTACTGTTTTGACCAGGCAGGTTATAGAATACACAACTCCAGCAGGCGCCATTCACATAGAGTACAGTTTGCACAACAACAAAGCACATGGTGACCTTGTTCTCAACCTCCCCCACTAGTTCCATGATACCTTTGATTTGCACCGTGCTTCTCCTTCACAGCAATTTGCACATTTATAAACAATTATTTGTTAAATGTCCGTCTTCTCCACTAGACCATCAAGATAGGGACCATGACTCTCTTGTTCACCTCAGAATCCTTGGCACCTAGAACGCTGCCTGCACACAGAAGGTACTCAATAAATGTGTATGGACTGACTTTCTGTGAAGTATGATGAAGCCATTCTGTCTCGGTCCAATGGCACTGAGTAAGCATGAGCATTGGGGCTCAACAAGTGTCTCCACAGCTGTCTGTTGTCCACCTCCATCCCCAGTGCTGGCGTGGACCTGGAAGCTAAGAGGTCCAGATAAGCCACAGGCCAGGTTCAGAGGACCCCAGAGGAAGAAGGACATCAGGGCAGCTGAGAACCGAGCCCTACCTTCTGCTGCTAAAAGACGCATCTCTGCCCGCTAGAAGGATTTAGTTTCTTTCTCCAGAAATGAATTCTTGCAAGGAAAGTATATGACCACAGAGTCTGAAGTCCTAACGATCTGAGTTTTAATCCTTCCCTATCACAGGCTAGCTGGTAATTACTCACAAGTGATTATAAAATGTGCTGTCCTTTATCCTTGCTAGAATATTTTTAAATTAAGCAAAGCACTTTCTAAGCTCTAAAGAATGGGTGAGCTCTAAAGAATGGTTCTAACGATGTGATGTAGCATTATTATTTGCAGTTGATTAGAAACCTCTTCAAGAATGCGGTCACCATTGCTTCCCTCTCACCTGCTTCTTAGGATGCAGCTATCTTTAGCTATAACTTGTTGATTAGCCAATCACAAAAGCATTAGGAGCAGAAGATAATGCCCACTCTGCATTTTGCATTATATTAAAATAAATAGCACTAGCAAACTCAGCGCGGTTGTTTGGTGAGCCCTCACTCATTCGTTGATTTGTGGAGCAAGCATTTATAAACGCATTCTCTGCACCAGGGCTGCATTATGTGTTAGAAAGCGTGTGTTTCCTGTCTTGGAGGAACTCACCAGATAGGGCAAGGGGTGGAGTAAGTGGGAGACCCGATGTTCAACTAGAGGGAAGTCTATTCTGATGGAGGTACCAACAGCGTCCCAGGGCAGCACGCAAGGGGGCTGATCAGCCCTGCCTGGGTGAGGAAATGATTCTCAGGGACGCCTTCTTACAAGGCCACCCTGGGTTTGGCAGGTCGCAGAGAAACATCCGCAAGGGAGGGGAGGGACAGGAGGCTTCTGGAACTATTCCTAGGCAGTGGGAACCAACTGGATCCCTCCTGTCTTTCAGTTATCTGCTTAAAAACTCTTAATTTCCTGTCATCAGCCCCAGCAGGAAGACAAATGGGGGAATGTTTGCAGAGCACCAGCCCCTCCTGGTCTCCGGGGCCCAGGCCCTCCCAGGTGGGCTTGTTGGTAGGAGGTCTGTGGGCAGCAAACCAACTCCAAATTCCCATTGAATATGTGGGGTTTGGTAGGGGGCACTTTGCCTGGTGCATTTTACTTCCGTTTTTATAAACTTGTGTATTTCAGAGGAAATATCAGTCTTGGGTTTCTGACTCATTTACAGTCCTCAAAATGTCATTCTTTATTCATGATACAAGAAACCTCTATAAACCCTTTTTAAAATTCCCTCAAAAGGCTGGATTTTTGGATCCCCAATGACCAGAGTGTGGTCTTCAAATCTAAACCTAAAACGAAGAGAAAGTTTGAGTTAGACCCCCTTCCCACTTCTGACACCTGGGCTTTCGCAGGGCTGCTGGTGAGACTGTGGAGGGTGGGAGGGAGCTGCGGACCGTGATCTTGACCCTGAGCTGAAAGCATGGTCCTGCTGATATTATCACACCTGGCCAGTAAGGGGCTGGCTCTGTTGATCTACTGAAACGCTGTGGAACTTTGGAGGGGCCGGTAATAAGACGTCTGGAAGAAAGATGAATGTCCAAGGAAACAAACGAGATGGCTAAATGTTCCACGTTAAAAATGTGCAGAAACTTAGGGATAAAGGGAAAAGACAGGAGGGAAGATGGGAGCAGAAGAGGTGAGGACTGAGCAGTGTGGAGGTGGCCAGAAACTTGAGAAACAGGATTGTATGACACTGTGTTGCATGTCATTTCTGATGCTACAGTGGAATTCCCTTCATCCTCCCCAACCTTCAGTAAAGTCACCTGCACTCTGTGTGAGAGGTTTGTTTGGGGGAAGTTAAGGGAAATGACTGAGTTGTACATTTGGGTTGAGCAAACCAAGTGGGCGGTGAGACAGTGGCTGAAATGACTAGTTTAGTGGCAGCAGGAGCTCACAGCATAAGGTGACCGCAAGGCTGTGAGCTGCTCAGAAATTTCCATGACTCTTGAGAAAATAATTAGATGTTCCACTACCTGCAGGTTGAGGGTTTGAACAATCTCATCTAGCCCTTAAGGGACTCCAGCTAACATCTAGGTTTTACACTTTTATTATCCCCCTTGGTCACACAATAAACAGATATAATCACCCTCATCTCCCAAAGGAAAAGGCCAGAGGGGATAAGTCATTTCCCCGAGTCCCATACCTAATAAGTAACAAATCCAGAATTTGAACCCAAGTCTTCAGCTGCAATTTTGCTTAATGTTTTATTTTGAAATGTCCAGGAAGTTGCAAAATAGTTCAGAGAAGCCCAGCTTCCCCAACTTCTGCCACAGTCTATGTTCTTCCCACCATCCACTGAAACTAGGGATAACGGATTGAACTGCAGAGACTGCAGATTTGTGCGGAAACAGGAGTTTTAGGTTTACAGATCGTCAGGCACCGCATCTCTTTCTGGAAACCGGAAAGTAAGCATAAAAGAGTTCAGCCTAAAAAAGATCAAGCCCTGGGGCAGTGGTTTGCAACCCTGGGTGCACATTCAAATCACCTGGTGGGCTTTTTTAAAATACCTGTGCCTATCCCAGCCTAACAGGTTCTAATCTAATCAGTAACGTCTGGGGCTTAAGAGTTGGTATTTCTGCAAGCCCCTCAGGGGGGTCTAAGCAGCGGGTATTGAGAACCACAGCTGTAAAACTACGCCACAGGTATCAAGAGGCTCTGAAGTGAACCCACCCTTTCGTCAGACCCAGGTGTCAAGCTACCCTCCTTCATGGGTCCCATCACTGTGGCCTGAGATGCCTGTAAGAGGAGCCTGTGAATGAGAGGATCCTCAGGTGACCTGGCAGGGAAACTTTCTCTGTTGTGCTTAATACAAAGCTTTGTGGTCCTGCCACTCAGAGCTGTGCCTCTCTTTCTGAAAAAGTAAATCAGCTCCAGGTACATCAAAGGAGATTATCATTCCTCTGGCACTGGCTTTGTTTTCCCCTACATCTAAGGGAAGCAGGTCCACTTATCTCCAGAATACTTTCCCAGAAAGCTCGGTCGCCTGCTGTGTGAGGTCACAGGTCCACAATTTTGCATCCATCACACCTTGTACGGAAGCGGGAGGAATTGGCTCGCTTTGTTTTCCAGCACTAGGGAAACAGATTTCTTCTTAAGCTTCACACAATAAATTGTATTAAATCCTTTCAGCAGGGTTTCCACGGCTATGTGAAAGCAAAATCATACAGTAATTGTTTTAAATAATACAGCAAGGCGAGCTACAGAGTACATCTTAATTTTTGTCATCTGTGTGGTGTTTCTGTTTGTATGGAAATGTTCCCGAGGCAGGGGAAGGTTTCTGCATTCACTGGGAGTTGCTTGGCAAATGTAGCGCAAGGTCAAACACAAACTGAAATAAACAGACCTACCAAATCCCTCAGCCCCTTGCTCTGTCCATGTGAGCTCCGGGGCTGGTTTGCTTATTTTAAGTGGCAATTAGGATGGTATTTATCTCTTCGCTGCTTGGGCACCAAAACCCATCCTCCCACTGCATATGCCTGGCTCCTGCTTCCCTAGGGAGAGAGTTGGACGTATACCCTAGACAAAGGTGACACCTGACAGGAACCACACCCCACCCCCGAGTATCGATTTGTCCTCTGGTACCAGGGACACTCTCTAGTAGTCTTAGCCCAGGATCCACAACAAAATGTCATGGATAAGAATCAGTCTTCAAAACTGACCCTCCTACATTCCGGTTCAAGCCACATCAACCAGGCTATTGCAAGTTGCTTCAACGCTGAGATTTCATTTCTTCATCTACCAAGTGAGGGTGATGACACTTACACACCAGAGCTTCTGAGTCTCAGATGAGGTCACGCATGGAAAGTACTTGTCCTCGTAGCTGACAGGGTGTCAGGGCTCATTAAATGGTATTCATTTTTAAATGATTATTACCATTATCATTATTCTTCTTTGACTGTAGAAAAGTCCTCCTGATAATATGGTGAATCTTAGAGCTGTTGTCTGGGTGATATCACCCTGGGTGATATCCGGGTTGGACCCCTTCCAGATGGTGGAGAGCCGGCTGGGTGCTGGAAAATGGGGAAGGAAGGTCTGGTTCCTGCCCTCCAGGAGCTCCCAGACCAGGAGTGGGTCCCGTACCACCTGAGGCTCGTGAACGTTACACTCGGATTGTGCTTGGCCCTGGCGGCTGCCCACATTGTGTTATTACTCCAGGGAGGAATTGATTCTTGACAATCCATTGGATAAAGAAGGAGAGGGTTCTACACCGTCACTGACAAAGATGTCATCTTAGGTCCCGATCCCATGTGAGCAGTTCAACTTCCAAATACAGATACAAGTAAGGTCCCTCGGCCAAGCCCCGAAGAGAGCTCAGGGTAGACTTCGCCCCAGGTCGTAGTCTTTGACCACAGCTGATGTTCAGGAGAACCTCACGTGGGTGGGAACTGGGGGAGGTGACAGGAAGGAGAAGGTGGGGGTGGGGCAGCCCAGCCTCACCAAGTATGTATGACATCACTTGGCGGACAAGCCAGCGTTGGAAGAGAAAGGACGTTGGCTCTAACCACAGTCTGCCATTTTGAACTCTGTGGAAGTTTATTTTAGCTTTTTGTTTTTTTAATGTTTTAAAGCATGGACAGTAAATAGTAAGAGAACACACGAAGCAAAAGATTTGCCCACACAGAAGTTGTCTTTGGAGCCAAAACGAAGACATACTTGAGATGCTTTGCTTTCCGTCTGTGCCTGAGAGAGATGTTCCCTCTCTGCAGGTCCCCTGGGAGGTTTGGAACAAACACACCAGATTCCAGGAGCTGAGCCTCAGAGGGGCCAGGCTATGGCCCCCAGGAGGTCAGGGTGGCTTGTCCTTCGGTGCCTCTGGCCTGTTTGTAGCCTCTGCCTGAAATTCATTCTGTGTCTGTGCTGAGCCAACTCATGCCCTGCTTGCTGCTCCTCTCAGAGCTTTGTCACAGGTGCGACAGATTTGATTCCAAGACCGGGGGCCTCTCTTCTGTGCTCTCACATCACCTCTCCTGTGGTACTGACCCTCTGGTTATACTTCCTGTTTACTCATCTGTCTCCCACACTAGATTATGACCTCTTGGGGAGGGACTGTCTCTTATGCATCATGGGTCTCCAGGGCATACCACCCAGTCTGGTGCATAGAGATATGCAATGAATAGGTGTTGAATGCGTGAATGACCATATGAATGAATGAATGACCAAAATGTGACTGAACACATCAGTATGCTGATGCACTGAACCTCAGTCTGATGTTCCTTTAGCTCTCTCTGCTGGAGCCCAGCTTCTTTACGCTTGCCCTCACCCACTCTGAATTCCAACAGCTACCCCCTACTCCCACCCTTCCCTCAACATACACGCACACACACTGGATGACAGCACCATCCTAGGCCCCAGGGGACTTTAGACGCCTCCTTTGCCGGGAAGCCCACAGATCTCACTGTGACAAGGATCAGGTCGGCTCAGCTCATGTGTTGGTAGTAAGACCCATCTATGGGATCATAGCAGCCACATTTTCAAAGGCCAAGTGGTACTATTTCTTCTGACCTCAGATTTTCTTTGGAAAATTTCTCCAGTGACTCAAAATGCCCTCTTGGCTTGTGGGAAAAAAACAGAAAGCAATGCAAAGGTGTTAATGACCTAATCTTACTCTCAGGGCATTAGCAAAAGACCAGACTCTTAAAGGAATTCCTCCCACATGCCGCAAGCTCTTCATCTACCTTTTGCACAAGAGCACATGATTTACACGGATTTACTAACTACAGTAGCTACCCACTGACCCATTCACTAAGACCCTGGCACTGTGCTTGTTGCTTTTCGTACTTTATCTCTCTTAATCCCCAACAAATCCATTAGGTAAGTCCTGTTGTGATTCTCACTTTACAGAGATGGAAATGAAGTTCAGAGATTTCAGGTCATTTGTCCACATTCCCATATCTAATAAAGGAGGAACTTGAGAGTTGAAATCTTATCTGCGTATCTACTGCTGTATAGCAAACCACCTCTAAAATGTAATGGCTTTAAACAATTTACCATTACCTCTCATGGGTCTGTGGGCTGACGGGGCTACGGTGGGAAGTCTTCACTGATGCTCTCTCCTATGGCTGCGGTCACCTGAAGCCTCGACTGGGCTGGACGTTCTAGATGACAACTCATGTAAGCTGACTGTCACTGTTGGCTGTGGGCCGGGAGCTCTTCTGGGACTACCAATTGAGCACTAATGATTTTCTGAGACTCTTGGCTCTGTTCACTGGGGTATTGATTCTGGGCTCTGAATCATCCTTCCTCTTCCATAAGAGGTGGCCAGGTTTGCAGCTTAGTAGCCTTCTTCTCCTGTTTCCCACTCCTAGAAGGCTCTTTGCATTTTGAACTACCTCTGTCTTTTTCCATCCCAGCTGATGGTGCTTCCTCATTCATAATGCCCTTAAATTGTTGTGAGCTTCCTAAGGACTCTTTTGAGTTCACACCATGAGTCAAAATACACACCAGCAAATCTCTTTGAGAAAGGCCCCCTTTCTGCCTTGGGCTGAGAGTCAGATGGGTGGAACAACGCCCATCAGATTCCTTTGAAACTTTTCTGTCTAGTTGAGAAGGTCTATGAGACATACTCCTAAAACTTTCTAAAAGCTTAACAAGTGTCTTAGAGCCATGCCTTTGAGATAATCAATACCCTCATATCATGTCTTACTTTGAGAACCTTTTTCCAACTGGAGAGGCTGGGAATAAGAATCAGCTTTATTTCTAAACCCAGCTGGTCTGCTTCTTTATATTTCATCTAAGTTTACTTGAAACTGAAGAGTTCAGTTTTCAGCTCATCTCTCTATGCCCATACCTACCTAAAAGAAAACAGTAGGCACTTTTGACGTTCTATCTGGACGTCTCCTTAGCCAAATCTGCTATGTCACAGGTATATTTTCTGTTGTTTGCATTATCATAAACAACAGAGTACCAAATTATCCATCATTACGAAATAAGGGATGCCTTTTTCCAGCCCCCAGTAACAGTTTCCTCCTTTTCCTTCCCATTTTCAGGCATAGTTTCCTCAAGCACTTCCTGGCTTCTTCTTGCTGCTTGGTCCCAAAGCCAATGTTGCACAATTTAAGTTTTTATCATAGCCGCATTCCACTTCCAGGTACCAAATTCTATTCTACTTATCTGTGACTGCATAGCAAGCCACCCAAACCTTAATGGCTTCCAACAACAATGTATTGTTTCTCACGGCTTTCTGGGTGGACGGAGCCCAGCTGGGTGTTCTCACTTGGGCTTTCTCATACACTTGCTGCCAGATGTCGGCTGGGGCTGCAGTTATCCGAAAGCTTGGCTGTGGAAGATGTTCAGGAAGGCTCACTCGAGCAGCTTCTGACAGCCTGGCACCTGGCTCCAAGACAGACCATTCTGAGAGTGAGTGTTCCAGGAGCCCTAGGCAGAAGCTGCAACACTTCTTATGACCTAACCTCAGAAATCCCAGAGCATCATTTTCATTATATTTTATTAGTTAAGTAAGACACTAGGGCCAGATTCAAAGAGAGAGAGGAATTAGATCTCATCTCTCAATGGAGGAGGGTAAAAGGATTTTATTTAATTTTTGGTCATATTTAATTTTCTATAAAGCTCCTAATCACTAAGATCTGTGTCATCTCATTAAAAGTAATGGTCTATGGGGGCTTCCCTGGTGGCACAGTGGTTGAGAGTCCGCCTGCTGATGCAGGGGACACGGGTTCGTGCCTCGGTCCGGGAAGATCCCACATGCCGCGGAGCGGCTGGGCCCGTGAGCCATGGGCGCTGAGCCTGCGCGTCCGGAGCCTGTGCTCCGTAACGGGAGAGGCCACAACAGTGAGAGGCCTGCGTACCGCAAAAAAAAAAAAAAAAAATGTAATAGTCTATGAAAATTACAGTTCAGCTCTGCATACCTGGTAACTCATTCCCCTAAATGTTGATGTTGATTTTGCTCCAAGCCCATCTTGTTGTCTCTTATCTTACAAAAATATATACACATCCTAGAAATATGTGGACCCAATTCGCCATTCTTCTGAGTCTAACATCTGCAAAACATCTGCTGAATCTGACACATGAATGCTAAAATTGGCAATGGCTCTGTCAAACAGTCACCCATGGGAAAACTGGATCAGGAATAGTGCTTCTCTCCAGACAGTTTCTTCTCCAGGAATGATTAGGGTTAGCTGCCTGAAGCAAAGAGGGAAATACCCAGATCAAATACATTTATAACCCTCCTTTAATGACTGCTAAGTGGCAGACCGCGGTATAAGTCTATGTCCAATTACACACCGTATGGACCATCCGTTTGATGGTTAATAGTCATCGGCCCCGTTTTGCTATCTTCATCCCTCGGCATGGCTGTTTTATGTGGCTGAGAGTGAGTGACCATTTCCCACTTAGACTCCCTCTGCCTCCAGGTACAACCATGGCAGGAGGGCTGAGATTGTTGGAGAGGAAGGTGAGAGGGATAAAATGCAGCCTGGGTCTCTGCAATTTTATTAAAATGTTGGGGGATAAAAGTAGATATCCTATGCTGCCTAAACAGCCATGTGGCAGCATCCTCTCCCCCTGCTGAGAGGTGGTACAGGTGGGTGAGAAAGGCCACAAGCTCTGGAGTCAGGCAGCCTGGCCCCTCCACTAAACATGCCACAACGGACAGGTTATTCACCCTTTTGTGCCTCCTTTCCTCAGTTCTCAATATTTACCTTCTCCTAGTAGTAGCGTGTAAACACCTGAAGAATGACTAAGGAATCAAGGGGAGCCAACTGAAGACTGAGCGATCAGGGGAGGCACATCTGAGGAGGTGGCATTTAAGCTGAGCCTTGAATGACAGGAAGAACCAGCAGACTTGTAATAATCATGACAGGTGCATTCGTTTCCTGTGGCTTCTGTAACAAATTCCCATAAACGAGGTGGCTTGAAACTACAGAAATGGAATCTCTCACAGTTCTGAAAGAAGAAGTCCAAAATCAAGGTGGCAGGGCCGTATTCCCTCCCAAGGCTTTAGGGGAGAATCCTTCCATTTGCCTCTTCCAGCTTCTGGTGGCTCCAAGCATTCTTTGGCTTGTGGCTGCACCACTCCCATCTCTACTTCCGTGGTCACATCGCCTCCTCCTATTCTCTGTGTGTCTTCTCCTCTGTGTGTCTGTCCTATAAGGATGCAAATGATTGCATTTAGGGCCCACCTGGATAATCCAGGATGATCTTCTCCTGTCAAGATCCTTAGCCACTTATTTTGCCATACAAGGCAACATTTACTTTTTTTCCACAGAAGGTAACAATCACAGATTCCAGAGATTAGTATACGGATGTATCTTTTGTGGGCCACCATTCAACCCACTACAGTGTGGTCAAAGAATAAAGAGAAGGACTGGGTAGGGCCTTTTCAGCCTGGTAAGGGGTTTAGTAAGAAGCCATAGGTCTCGGGCCTCCAAGGTTGTGCCAAGGTGTGTACCGAGATACGCTTTATAGTGATCAGTCTTGCTGCTCTGTGAAGAATGGATTTGTGGGGAGAACAGGAGAGTGGTGGTAGGGAGACCAGTTCAGAGGCTGTTGTCAATCTGAGAACTTAAGTATGGGGCAAATCTGCCATTCTCTCTAATCTAAGGATTATAGGCAAATAATTCTTTGTCAAAGCCTGGAATACAGTATTGCTAGTAAGAACAGTCTTTTGACAAAGCAAATTCTAATTCTAAACGCTGAAAAATAAGACTGTGTCCGAGCTCCACTTTATTTTACCTGAAACCCAAATAACTGACTTTCACTATTAGCTGAAATAAACTCATGCTCTCTCTGCCACAGCATTTGGGGACTTTCTCCATTATACTGATGACATGGTTCTATGGCCTGGAACTCAGAGTGGCCTTGAGAAGAAGCAGAAACATTTGGTTAACTACAGTCAGAAAGAACAATCTCACATCAGCTATGCTGAAGGGAAAATATTCACCGTGGAGGGCAAGAAGTTAATCCACAGACGGAATTCCTCTCCTGCCGCCACCCTTCCCCACAGGCCTCTCCCTCATCCCTTGCAGCCAACGCAGTTGGTGAGTCCACTCGCTTACAGACATGCTCAGAAATGGACTTTATGCAAAGATGAGACAGCATTCTTGTTTTTGTTTTTTATAAAAAAGGGCAGAACTTTGTTAACTTCCGGGCCAAAATTGTCTCTTTCATGCATAATGCACAGATCTCTCAGGTCTTAACCAGGTCCGCATGCTTGCATGTTTGTAAACTGGCCTCAAAGTTCTATTTCAGACATAAATTTTGGCTCTACTACCAGCTACCCTTGTGACTGCCGTCTGGCCTTGCTTTGCCTCATAGGGAAAAGGGAGGGAGGACCAACATTTATTGGAGACCCACTCTGTGAAACACTTTCACACTTGCTCCTGTGGCCTGAGACTACAAAAATTCATTGTTTCCCCCCCACCTCAGTAATGGGACCCTTGATTTTTTAAAATAAATTTATGTATTTATTCATTTATTTATTTAATTTTGGCTGCTTTGGGTCTTCGTTGCTACGTGCGGGCTTTCTCTAGTTGCAGCGAGCAGGAGCAACTCTTCGTTGTGGTGCACGGGCTTCTCATTGCGGTGGCTTCTCTTGCTGCGAAGCACGGGCTCGAGGCACGTGGGCTTCAGTAGCTGTGGCACGTGGGCTCAGAAGTTGTGGCTCACAGGCTCTAGAGTGCAGGCTCAGTAGTTGTGGCACAGAGGCTTAGTTGTTCTGCAGTATGTGGGATCTTCCCAGACCAGGGCTCGAACCCCTGTTCCCCGCATTGGCAGGAGGATTCTTAACCACTGAGCCACCAGGGAAGTCCTGGGACCCTTGATTTTTAACTGGCCTAGAGTTGCCAGATAAAATACAGGACTCTCAGTTAAATTTGAATTCCAGATAAACAATGAAAATTTTCTTATTAAAAGTATGTCTCAAATACTGCATTGGGGATACTTAGCTGAAAAAAAAAAAAAGTTCATTATTTATCCAAAATTCTAATTTAACTGGATGTCCCGTATTTTTGTTGCTGTTGGTAAATCTGGCACTAGGCTATCCTGAATAAAGATGACATTTCTCAATTTCCCTGAAGTAAGGTGAGATTATGTGACAAAATTCTGGCCAAAGGGATACAAATAAGATTATAGCTATATATGCAGAAATAAATGTCACAATCTATGAGTGTGCAAAGAAGAGACCTCGATATAGTTGGAAAAGCATAATTTTAGAGCTAGAGGGATCAGGATTCAAATCAGAGCTCTACCATATAATTAGGGATTTGATCTTGGTTTCTTTCATTTATTTTCTCCTTCTTTAAAATGAGGCTAATAACATCAGTCTTCTAAAGTTCTTGTAAGGGTCAATTGAAAGAAGGTATGTAAGAGTCCTAGTACATCATCTAGCTCACCATTCACACAGATAACAGATGCAGGGTCTGGAATTTGACCAAGCTGTCTGCTTTCTAAAAGCTCTCTTCCTTGCATACACTCACATACTGTAACAGTTCTGAATCAAGAATAATTCTCTTCCCTTCTGGTCATCCTAACCACTCCTTGGAAATTTAGCCAAGATCTTACTTCATGAAGATTTCTTTTCTAGGGATTCTATTTCATTTATGGTTAGTACTACAAACTTTATGAGTTTCATGTTTTATATATTCACTTTTTGTCTCCTAAGAACCCTAGATTTTAAAAATTCTTTCCTGCATTTTAAAACAATAGCTAAGCACATAATAAATGCTCAATTAAAAGAAAAAACAGAAAGAAATGGTGTGCCCCTCTCTCTTTCTCCTTCCTGCCCACCTGCTGGAATGTAAAGGTAATGCTGGAGCTCCAGCAGCCATTTTGGACTATGAGGTGATCTGAGGAATGGAAGCCACTCATGGTGGAACAAAAAGCTAAGAGACCTGTCTGCAATAAGAAAGTCCTTGGTCTAGAACAAAAACAAGAAATTAATTTCCATCTTATTTGAGCCACTGCTATTTGGGGTTTTTTTTGTTTGTTTGTTTGTTTTTGCTGCTTGTAGATAAAACTAATGGTAACAAATACACTATGTCAGCTAATTTTCACTCAGCCTTTAAAGTAAGGCATATTATCCACATTTTGGCAAAGAGAATCCCAAGGCTGAGAGACATTAAGTAGCTTAGCCAACATGGTCACAGAGCAATTGTTGAGCCAAGTTTTGAGACCCAGTCTATCTGAAGAGTATCCAGGCTCTTATTTTTGTATACTACACTGCTTGTCTGGGTGAGAATTTTTATCAAATTCTTAAGGTTTTTATAACATTGTATCAAATTTGCTTCTGCATGTCTGGTACCTAAAGCATTTAGCTCTCTCCCTCATCACAAGTACAGAGTATGGACATTTCTGGCATTTGTTAGTGTTCTATGATCTAGAAGTCCATCCACAGATCTAATACTGGAGAGGACTGAAACAAAGGACATTTTTTTAATTAATTTATTTATTTATTTATTTCTCTAAAGAAATTCATCTGGCCTGTATTTGAATATTTTCCTGCAGATATGTCTTAACTGAGTTATGATTCAATATGAAGTCCTCAGCTTTTACAGAGAATCAGTATTAAAATGTCTATTTGAAGAACGTTTCTGGATCTTTGGAAGCATTATTGTGTTGCTTGCTGTTCCTTGCAAAATATAATTTTCATGCAATAAATTTCACATACAATCTAGTGCCAGAAAAAAAAACTGAAAAACATCTATTCAGGTGCGATCCTGTTTCCTTTTTTTTTTTTTGCCAAACATCGAAAGAATAAGAGAACCTAACAATTACTCTTTTGCTTTGGTTTCCAGGAATCTTGGAGCTAAATCTTATGGTTATTTGCAGTGTTTCAATTAGCCCAGGTACTAAAATATTTATTTCTGTTTTGTCTTTTTTTAATCTATTTTTTCTGTTTCTCTACTATTTTTTCTTTCATATCTCCAATTACCCATTTTAGGATACATTTTTGTTATTATAGGGTCACCTCAAGTCTGCCTTCAGTTATTTAACAAATGTTTTTATTGATTCCCTTGCACATAGCACTTGACGGAAGGAGATGTTACAGGCTATAAATTCCTAGCTGAGCCTTTGCTTGTAACTCATGAGAACTACTTTCTTTTGAAAGGGGCTCACAAACCTCTACGAAATAATCTATTCCAGAATTTAGGTGAGGATCAACAGTAAACCCAGTATTTCCTCAAATTCACTTTTTTCTTCCTGTTTTGGAAAACGGAGATATTATCCCCATCAAGCCAATCTTCTGACAGAAGACACACATGAATCTCAGGCACCGTTAACAGGACCAGCCCTAGAGGAAATTAGAAGAGAGTAGCTTTTTAACAGCAGCCTTTCTGCTCCCTTTCTCTTTTGCCAGGGGGCCCTTCCCTGGATTTCAAAACAATAAGTACAGTTGAGCCCTCTTCTCACCCTTCTCCAGCTCCCAACATCCTTCTCAAACGATGCTCACGCATTGTTTATGTCTCTGCGGGAAAGTCACCCTCCTCTTTTCCTGGGGACAATGGAATCTTAGCCCTTATAGCAAATTAGGGGACAAAAGCCTTTATCTTCATTAAAGGAAATGTACACACCAGTGAACAGACCTCCAAAATGGGAAAAGAAAGCCCCAAAAGCCTTGAAGAAAGTAAGCAATGGGGGCCTTCCTGGTGTCTGAAATCGGCCCACGGAGTCGGGCATCCTCGATGCCTGGGCTGTCCTGCTCCAGGAAGCACCAGCAGGTTCACATCTCCATGGTGACGCAGCCTGGCTTGTCAAATATTCCTGAGCTTTCAGAGAGTCGGGGAAAAAAAGAAAAAAAAACTACCAAGTGGACAGATTGGGTTTTTGCTAGGCCAGGGAACTGGGATTGGAATTTTGAGTCTTGACTCCCATCCCTGGAAACGGTTGACACCATCATGTGGGAGAGCCTGCATTTTCCGCTATTTTAGGCTGAAAGGAGAAACCAGCAATGGCCCATATTCCTACGGCCTCCCCTGAGCTCACCGCCCTCTTCACGGAAGGCGGATTCCGATCCGGCCCCTCCCAGCCTCACAGGGCACCTCACCCGCAGTGACACGTGGTGGTTTTTAAAGCACTTGCACGCCAAGTGCAACTATATAGTTTTATAAGCTCTGCTGGACTGTTGAGCAAACCAGCTCAGGAAAATTTAGTGACTGGCTTAAGGTAAAAAAACAACAGAGTTGGGACTAAACAGCCAGAGCCTTAACTCCCAGATAAGAGTTATTTTCAGTTCTCTTCAGCTAACTGTCCTCTGGGAGCCGAGCAGGCTGGCCAGGCTGGCCTCCTACCTCTCGGGAGCCTCACCCGGCAGATCCTCACCTCCCTCCATCCCTCCCTCCCCCACGTTTTGCTCACACTTCTCACATCCTCGTATGCAGGTTGGGGTCCTCTGTCCCTGGCCTGTGAGAGTGTCAATGGCAGGGACAGTGTCTGGTTCAACTCTGCCTAACGTCATAAGTGAATAATAACTAAATAACAAACCAATGAACTTGGGTATGGCCCTCGGTGCCGTCTCACCCACACGCTAAGAGCACCCTGGTCCGTGTTGCACCCGGTATAGAAAAAAAACCCAAATCTTTTTCCTGGCAAAGTTACCTCCACTGCTATATTCATGTATAAATGAGCAGGTGTTGGCAGCTGTGGGACGTTCTGGTGAGAAAGATTTAAGACCCTGGCATAACGTCTGCCTCATCAAGTCCACATCAGAAAATCAAACAAACCAGAATATGATCTTTTATTCTGTTTTTGTCTTAACGGCTTTGGAACTGTGGTCAGTGGAAACAGCATCATTCTCAATAAAAATATTCCTGGCCAGCCAAGTGACACATCTGGTCAGTAGTGACGAGGGAGAGAACGAGCTCTTTCATTCCTTGGCAGCCTGGGAGAAGGCATCTGGGCAGGTCTACCTTGAGAATGTTTGCAAAGTGTCACTCCAGTAACTCCAGGAGAGCTGGGGTGATGAATTTCATAACTAAAATCAGAAATCTTGTCCAGCATAAAGTTTGGATGGTCTTATGAAATCATGGAGCAGAAGAGATCCTAAGTGAGAATAATTAATCTATCCCTCCACTGCTCTACAGGACAACACCGAAATTATCCTACCAAATTCTCTATGTTTTTTCTTTAATCTGCAGAACAGGAAACTCTTGAAACCTCTCTGGATAACCCCTTTAAATACCTCACAACCTTCATGGGAAGAAAGTTTTCCTTCTTTCTAACCTAAATCCCTCTTGCTGAAGTTCAAATTCATTCCCTTTTGCTTACGGATCAGCCAAGAATTTAATGCCTTGATCAATTTGCATCAATACATGAAATAAAATTCATGTTTTTTTAAGACGTGAAGTATATCTATTAGCAAGTTCCAAATACCCAACTCAGTGGCTAAATAAAGGTCCTTTAAGCTGAGGATGCACTGTCTAGAAATTGGGTCACGTAAACAGCTAACTAGGACATGAGAATCATGAGCAAAGCACTGGGAGAGTGAAGGAGATGGAGCTGAGGCTCTCGATCCCCACAAATGGTAAGTACAGAGGTAAGTTGAGCTTTGGCACCTTAATAGTAAGGGTTTGGGTTCTTTTCTCTTTTCTACTCTGATTTCCACAGGGTCAGTCATTTGAAAGACTTTCTCCCTCATTGTGGCAAAAGAGCTGCAGCAGCTCCAGCCCTCACATTCTTACAGCACACCATCCCTTCAAAGCCACAGGCCTGAAATCCCCTTAGATGATATCAGCCTGGATCATGAGTCCACACTTAAACTGGGAAGTTGAATGTAGTGATTGGCTTGATTTAATCAGGGCCCACCTCTGGACCTGGAGGTGGCAGGGGTGGGGCGGGTGTGGTGTCAGCTTCCTAGAAGCACTTGTGATTTGTGGGGAAGAAGAAGAAAATGGACTGAAAATCTGAGTACTGTTAGGGTGGGCAATTGGATGCTGGGTCATTGTGAAAACAACCTTCCCCCTCCCAAGATTCAAAAGCATGATATGATTTTCTGCATGTAAGACATCTGCTCAGACCTGTGGCTTGTCCACTTACAGACAGGTCCACGCTCCCTGGTGATGAGGATCACCTTGGGCCCTTGTTAAAGATACAGTCCTCAGGTTCCTCCCCTGAAGCTTCTATTCAATGGGTCTGGGATGGAGCCTGAGAATTTTTAATCCAACACATTCTCCAGGTGATGCTTGTGAGACCAGCTCAGCCCACAACCAATCCCAGTGCCTGTTCTTCCCACTCCCGAAAGCGAGGGAGTACATCGTGTCTGCAAAGGTCTTCAAGGTGAGGGAGACACACTCAAATCATGGATGCACAATAGATTTCAGAAGGGTATTTCTGAACCTGGTCATTGTGAGTACTGGTCAGGAGTCTATGAAGATAATTGATAACCCTTGTTGAGCATGAAATCTGTGAAGGATGCTGAGTGCTTCACAGAAATTTTCTGTAAGTGATGCATCTCCTTTGTAGAGAATTTTCAGGCAAAGCAGAGACCACCATCCTTCTAAAACATTCTTATTAAGAATTCAGAGCAACATCGATGCAACTAGAGATTATCATACTAAGTGAAGTAAGTCAGAAAGAGAAAGACAAATAACATATGCTATCACTTATATGTGGAATCTGAAATATGACACAAATGAACCTATCTATGCAACAGAAACAGAATCATGGACATAGAGAACAGACTGGTGGTTACCAAGGGGGAGGGGATTGGGAGAGGGATGGAGTGGGAGTTTGGGGTGAGCAGATGTAACATTTTATATATAAAATGTATAAACAAGGTCCCACTGTAGAGCACAGAGAACTATATTCAGTATCCTATGATAAACCACAATGGAAGAGAATATGAAAAAAAAAGAATGTATAAATATGTATAACTGAATCACTTTGCCTTACAGAAGAAATTAACACAACATCGTAAATCAACTACACTTCAATTAAATATATATATAAACTGGAAAGAAAAAGAATTCAGGCACCTTTATAATATATAAAAATCAGGATCCCCACATAGTAACAGTTTTATTTAGTATCTACTGTATGAGGAAATATATAATATCAAGAAATCACTATTGTGTGAGTGTTTCTTTGGTTGAGGTTACCTTAATCAATTTGTAATGCATTGGAAAGGTTCCTGGGATAGCCAGTAGCATCCAGGCCTCTGGGAAGAGAAAGGCAGTATCTGGAGAGTGTTCGGGATTCAGCTGTGGCTGCCTCGATTTCTGCTTCTCTCCGTGTGTTTGCAGCACTTCTCACCCAACACCCCCTTTTTCCATGCTTAAAACAAGAAGATGATGCTGGCCCACGGTTGCCAGTTACGGGTTACCTCTGTGCCAGACACCTGCACCCAAAATTAATTAAATCTCAAGTTCAAGTTCTAGAAGGGAGACTGTGGTCAAGCTACGCATAGACGAGGCACCAGCCCGGGTCCAGTTAGCTGTGACTGGGAAGGGAGCAAGGGTGATGTGAACATGGGCCAGGGGCCATTTTCTGTTGGGAGAAGGAAATTAGTTCTCAGAGAAAAAGTGTCTTTGGAGGCTGAAAAGATGCCCCTCATAGAGCTGCTGATATAATTTATTGTATTCATCCCAGAGGCATCTGAAAACATTGGGAAAATTGCAGTGCGATACAGTGCTGCATGCATTTATGGCTGCCCAGACCTACTACAATGACCCCTCAGTTCTCCCAAGTCCAAGGCCAGCACACGGGAGCCAGTGTTTCAGAGGAAGAAGAATAAGCCAGATGATTCTCGGGAGTCCTTGACCTCTCTGGTCACATCCTTGGAAAGAAATGGGAAAAAGAACACTTCGTCCTCTAGAAGTGATTTGAGGACGAGAGACTGGTTCCTTTCCCCTCTGACTCCCCCAGGACCCTCCCAAGGGCCACCCCCCCATCCCTGGCCTGCCTTGAAGCCGACCTGGCCACTGTGCTTCTGTGGCTAGTTGTAACAGTTCAGCCTTTGCTGGCAGCGGACTGCCCACTTCCTGGCAGCCCCAAACTGCAGGAGACTAATAAAACGAGCCCTAATGAATGGACAGATCTGCAGTCATGTTGAACTCTCGGATTTATTCTTGTTGATAATTTGAGTGGAGTAGACCAAAGGGTGTCTTAGCGTCATAACTAGGAGACAATATTCTGATGAATGAAGCATTACCTTGTTGCATAATTAAGAGGGTTGTTGACCCTAATTTAAATGATATTGCCAAGGTGAACCAAATAGCAATTCTGGACCAGAGAGAGAGTTTCTTGCTCACAGTAGACTCTTCTGCAAGCAGAGGACCTAACTTTAATTTTGGCAAAGTTTAGAAATGAGCTTTGCTAATGGGGCTTTTTAACCTGGGTATGGAGCTAGACCTGAAGAGTGCTAGGTGTCAGATTCTGCCTTGTACAGGCCTCCTGGCTAAGCAGAAGGGACCAGGACAGAATCAGGGGTCTGTGCATTCTAGGCCGCCTTTCAGGATCTGCTGTTGCCCCGCTGGGTGCCCAAGGGAGCAGGGCCAGATGAAGAACTTCCAGAGAATGTCAGCACCAAAAAAAATATAGCCCTCCACAATACGTAATTTTAAATATATGTAGTAGTAAACCTTAAAATTAATTCAAGGAATTTTAAAGATGTTCTGATTTTTTTCTATTATAACTTCGATGCATCTTTTAGAAATATCAAAGTTCCCCTCTTGGGTAAACCAGCACTGTGAATGAGTGAGAGAAAGAGCCAGGACTGACAAACAACAGTCCTGAGTTCCAGCCCTGGTTCTGCTTCTCGAGCACCTGTGGGACCTTGGGCAAGCCACGTAACTTTTATGGCTCTCAGAAAGGTCATCCAGAAAATAATGGTTCCTCTCTGGGCAGTTGTGAGGCTCAAATGAAATGTCAAAGTGCTTCATAAACTCTGAAATGCTCTACACATACACAGAGGAGGCCTTCCATGATATTCATCATGCAAGTGCCTGAAACAGGGAGTGGCACCAGAAAGTGAAAGGTTTCATACCCCAGAACTATCCACTGCTGAGGTATAGGACTTAAAAAATCCATCCCCACTCCAGATCCCCTTACAATTAATATAAGCACTCCTTCCTGCCAAAAGGGGAAGGTCTGCCCCTTCCTGAGGGTCTGATGCCCACAACAGCTGACCACATTTGCAAATTCAATGCAAATAGATAGCAAAATGAAATTGCAACTCTTGCAATAAGTGAGGGATTTCATGAAGTCAATGAGTGTGATGTTGGAGACTGCTCAGTTCAGTTAGCTAAGCCACTGACCAAGGAGTATAGGCAGTCACCAACAAAGAGAGAAAAAGCGCAAGGTTAGTGATGCATCAGAGAAAACCATTTGAGTAGCAAAGCTTTTTAAGGGGCTCTTGGGGAAATGATAAAAACTCAAGTATTTTGTAAAAATTACTCTGTTTTGGATTGTGCTACAAAACTTAAATGTGAAGAATTTAGTATCAGACAAGCATGTAATTTTGCTGGAAATTTTTCACATGTAAAAAATGTTTATTTCATTCATTCTTTAAGAATTAATTAATAGTTGGTATTATGACCCTAAGTTTGTTTGATAGAAAATAAACTAATTTTTATAAAAGTTTTTATAAAATGTTTCATTTTCTAGGCAAAAATCACATTCAAGGATTTTGTTTTTTGATTTTTTTTTATTTTACTATGATCTTTTGGATTCACTTTCAAGTAGCTTTTTTTTTTTTACTGATATCAATCATTCTCAGATAATGAGGACTTTTTATAATTATTGAAATGAAATTTGCTAATTTCATTATTTCCCAGTCTCCCTCAATGGAAATGATGTTGACAGTTTCCTCAAGCCCAAGGGAGGGAAAGGGACAAGCTTCCAGCCCTTTGGAAGTAGAAAGGCCCAGCATGTCCCTCTTTAAGAGATAAAGCCAAAATGTCTTGGAACCAATACAGTGAGAAGTGAGCCCAATCTTCTGGGCAGAATTGACGCTGCCATGCCAGGCTGGGTGCAGAGTGCACTGGGAGAGGATGTGCCAGGGGCCGGCTGTGAGGCATGAACGCCGATGGCCTCTGTACCCCTTGGACCACCAGACTGGACTCGGCTACTCCAGCTGGCCACGCAGGTGCTCCTACATCTTCTCCACCGGCTCCACTGCTCCCTCCTCAAACCTCAGTCAAAAGGGTCAGGTTTCCAGGACACCCCTGCTGACCCCTCACTGAGGACTTAACTTAGATGCGCTCATCAGTACCCTTGGAAACAATAAGCCTCCACCTTACAGCCTCAAGCAGGCTGATTGAGCAGTTCGACATGCCAGAGTCCTTGGTACATTACCCCTACAGTTCTGGGCCAGCATTCAGAGATGTGCAGCCAGAAAGTAAGATCTCAGGTGCTGCTAGGCGGACCTGTGTCCACATCACAATTCTACCACCTTACTAGCTGTATGACCTCAGGCAAATTACTTGATCTGGGGCTTCCCTGGTGGTGCAGTGGTTGAGAGTCCGCCTGCCAATGCAGGCGACACGGGTTCATGCCCGGGTCTGGGAAGATCCCACATGCTGCGGAGCGGCTGGGCCCGTGAGCCATGGCCGCTGAGCCTGAGCGTCCGGAGCCTGTGCCCTGCAGCAGGAGAGGCCACAACAGTGAGAGGCCCGCGTACCGCAAAAAAAAAAAAAAAGTACTTGACCTGTCTAAACTTCGATTTTCCCTCTATAAAATAGTAAAGCATTTAAAAATAGATCTGCCTCATGGGGTTTGAGGTATATCTTAGGTCAGACTCCCCAGAAGCAGACCCCGAGAGGAGGATTCACATGCAATGGTTTATTTAGAACACACTCCCATCACAGGACTCGAGGAAGCAGGCAGGGATGGAGAAAAGTCAAAGCAAGGCATGGTTTCCTAGCCCACGATTCAGCAGCCTGTTTCTCTGAGTGCGGCTCCAGGAGATGGTGCCTGACTCAAGACCTGACCATGACGTCCACCTATATTCTGCCATTTGCAGGAAGAGTTGATCAGAAGCTCCAGTCAATAGTGGAAGCTCCGTGGTCCAGAGCACAGAGGGAGCCTTACATAATCGGGGATGGTTTGTCAAAGCACATTTCACGTGCAACTGATTCTATCACCTTGGGACTTGCTGGTGGAATAAACAATCACGGTACACATTTTGTTAGCTACGCCTCATTAGAGATGGGTTTTTGGAAATGGCATCGTGAAGGCTGCTTATCTGCCAGTGCTCCGTTTAAATATGGTGAGTGTTCCAGATAGGCTTTTCTAAAGAATTAGACGTCGCCATGGCCAGATGCAGCTCGTCATGGTTACTGGAGTTGAGGGAGCCAGGGGGAGGGATACGACAGCCTGAGCTCACCTTCAGAGCTTGCAGCTTCAAGTGCTGGAGGAAAGCTGGGGAGAAGTGTCCCTGCAAAGTGAGAGCTTGATCAGAACTCTTCCAAAGAAGCGTCTTGACTTCAGCGTGACAAAATTCCAGCTTGAGGTCACTACGAATTCTTACACTTTCTTCTGTAGGTCTCCTGTCTCTGCTGTTCAGGATATGTTTGACTAGCTGCTAGGACCACCTCAATACAACAAAAATACGTCGGTGGAAGATGGCTCTGTCCTTGATGCGCCACGCCCAAGTCAGAAGGTGGAGAATTACTCTTTATCGAATCCTAGCAGGGCTCTGACAGGGGCCCTCCCTTAGCGACCGAGTGAGGGCAGCGGCAGGTCACTGAGTTCTCCATTCCCCAGGCACATTACAGCCCCTGGTACACAGTAGGCGCTCAGTACACAAGTTAAACTGGACTGGATTGTCACACCCTCAGTTTGGGCTTCTCTTCACTGTGAATAGTTCCTCTAACATGAGAACTGCTTGCTGGCCGCTCTCACACACACTGTAATCTATCCTCACTGCTCCAGGACAGGAGCCTTCCAGCCAGCATCAGCGAAAGGCCACAGACAGAATGGAAACTGCTGACAGTATCGGTAGTAGGCAGGGGGGCTAACAGCTCCTGTTCAGCCTAGCAAGTTAACGCCTCACAGTTGTCCTGTCAGGGGGTGCTGAGGAGTATCAGTATTATGTTATGGGTGAGAAAAGAAAGACATGGAGCAGTTACTTAATCCAAGGTTTCATACGATGTCCAAATATAGAGATGCTCATGGATTGTGAAGATCTAGATTTATCATAAAAGGCAAGTTAAGAAATGCTAACTTGCTTCACAAAAGGATTCCTTTTCTTTTCCTTAAGCATGCCCGTTGTCTTGGTGTTTGTAATATGCAGCTGTTAACAACAACAAAAAATTTATATACAACTTTCAGCACCACGTCTGGTCCACAAAGCAAAGTTGTGTGTCCAGTGGAGCTCTGTCCTAGTCAATCTGTATTCACGAGGTTAGAATGCAGATTATTCCCATTTCTAAATAGGAGCCTGGGGTTAACCGGGTGTCGTCAAAGGGTCTTCAGCCCCATTCCTCTGGGTGAAAAACAAGGGACACAAGTCCTGAGCCCCGGTGGGGATGGCCCTGCCTTCAATGGGCTCCACTTAGCCATAGCTGGGATACTAAGCTGAATAACTACTGGCTATTTTGTTCATATTTCTGGGCTTTGTTTCCTCAGGGGAAATACGTAAGAGGTTAGATAAGGCAGTCTCATGCTTTGTCAGACCTGAGATTCTAGGACTCTAAATCTGGAGGAGCAGAGGCAGAGGGGTGGGCTGGGTTAGAATGGGCAGGAACAGTCACCTGGTTCAAGAATAAAGAGGATGGGGCTTCCCTGGTGGCGCAGTGGTTGAGAGTCCGCCTGCCAATGCAGGGGACACGGGTTCGTACCCCGGTCCGGGAGGATCCCACATGCCGCGGAGCGGCTGGGCCTGTGAGCCATGACCGCTGAGCCTGCGTGTCCGTAGCCTGTGCTCCGCAACGGGAGAGGCCACAATAGTGAGAGGCCCGCGTACCGAAAAAAAAAAAAAAAGAATAAAGAGGATGAAGACCTTTTATTCAAATTCCCACCGATGTCCTACGAGTCACTGCAAGAATACCCGTAAGCACACACCGGCCAAGTGCATTCCATCCAAGCTCTCCTTGACCTTGGGAAGGGTGGTGTTTGTGAAGGATCTGTTTCTCAGCATCCACCAGGGAAGTGTTTCCATTATCTCTGTGGCTTCTAAAGCATCAAGGGGAGAGTTTCCTGTTTCGGGGGAATCAGCTCTGAGGCTGTGAATCAGGAGAACTTTCAAGTTCTCTCCAAAAGTCAAGTTGCAGGCTGAGCAGGACTTGAAGCCAGGAAACCTGATGCCTCAGAGAGCACAAGGTTCAACGGTGAGAAACAGGGACCCAAAGTGGCGGTGGTTGAAACAACATAGACGCTTAGTTCTCTCACCCGTAAAAATGCAGAGGAAACCAGTCCACAGCTGGTATGGCAACTCCACATGCTCTTGGGGAGCCCAGGCCCCTTTGGGCTCACAACTTGGCCCTTCCTGGGGTGCAGACCACATCCACATAACAGACGGGAGGACAGAGGGAGGGGTAAGGACAAAGGGAGAAAAGAGCGGGCACCGGCAGTTTTTAAGGAGGGCTCCCGGAAGCTGCCCCCAACATCCCCACCGATGCTGAACAAAACTGCATCACACCCTACAAATAGAGGCAGAAGGATTTGGAACTCTGAGCAATCTTGGAGGACAGGAGTGGAGAGATGTGAGGAGAAAGAACCAGAAGGAAGACAGGAAGCCACTGGGTCCTTGCCCCCAGATCATCCATAAAGTACGCCAGATGTGCAAAGTGCTTGCTGGGAGAGGCTTTTGTGGAAAGTGCTGCAGGACCTGAGTGTTGAATGGGGGCTGATAGAGAGGCAAGACAGAGGCTGTGGTGCCAACTGGAAGCTGGGGCAGAGAAGTCCACCAGAGCATAAGCCTCATTTCAGGAGAAGGCTGGAATTTTCATAAACCACAGCCTATAGGTCTGAGTCCAAGGCATTGATTTCAAAATCACACAATATATTGTGGGGCACAAGAGGTCCTAAGCCTTTATCTACAGTACACATTATTATCACTATGAAAAAAAAAAAAAAAAAAGATCAAGAAATTGGCCCTCAGAGAGGTCAAGCAACTAGCCCAAAATCACACAGCCAGTACGTCCCAGGGCTGAGATTCAAATCCACTCCTGTCTTGTTGCAAGGCCAGTGCTCCCAATCACTACCTCTACTGTCCTTGCCCACCTCGCCCACCCACAGCTCACACACACACCCCTGCCAAGCAAGGCTTTCCCTCAGGTTCAAGTCCAGCTGAGGGGCTGAGCCTCCAGCCTGCAGGAAACCACCGCTGAGGTATGAGGTATGGTGTCCAGAGGACAAGTCCCTCGGGTGCTGGCTGTGGCTTCACCTTTTACTTCAGCTTCCAGTGGGTCCCACACCCTCCCTGCCCACAGCTGCACTTCCTCCCCTGCAGGTAGACAGAAAGAAAATCCCCCCCAGATGAGGCGGTGGAAAGTAACAGCGCTTTCTTTCAAAGGCAAAGGGAGCTCCTGGCAGATGCCCGGGACCAATCTTCAGGGAGAGCCCTCCAGCAGAGGAGCCAGAGCAGGGCTGGGTGGGAGGCTGGGCTCGCTCCCCGGAGGCAGGGAGGGCGGGGAGCTGAGGGCCACACTCCCCAAGAGCGCCGCTCCGCTCCCGGGGCTGCGTCCTGCCTTCAAATAAACAGCATCATAGCACTGCCCAGGTCCAGGGCCACGGAGCCAGGGGCTGCCAACATTTCCACTAGAAAGCCCTAATCTTTCAGGCTGAAAACGCGGCTTTCAGAGTTTATTCTGAATTGAGACTTTTCCATGTAATCTTGGGACCCAATTTTTACTTTTCATTGGTTTGGATTCTCCAGGGATGGAAAGCCCCCTAAGCAGCTCCCCCAGGCCCCCAAAGAACCAAAACTAAGACCCTAGCTGTCTAAAATGGTTTTACTTTTTGTTTTAGACTTCTTTTTTCTTCTGTGCTGTGGAAATCGAAATAAAGCTTCAGAGAATGAAGAGTTCCTCTAGGCTGGGCTGGAGCCTGGAGAGCTTTGTAAGTGTGGGTGGGAGCAGAGGGGCCTGACCTCACAGTGGCCCTCACGAAGGACGGGAACCGGGACACAAGCCCTGCCCGGCCAAGGGCAGGTGAGGCCCCCGAGGCCGAGCAGGCCTACAGAGGGCGTCCTGTAATACTACTAGGCCTCTCCAGTCCGTACTTGGTCACCACCACCCCAGCATCAGGAGGAAAAGGAGACGTCTCCGTCCACCGCCTCAGTCCTGAGACCCAGGCCGCCCCCGCAGCATCACTTCATCACCCCATCCTCCCACGCCTGTCCTCACGCAGCTGCTCAAGCGCAGAGCACGGCTTGCCCACAGATGAAGAAAACAGAGGTGTTCCAAGGTCCGAGACAGCCACGCACAGTCTCCCAGGTCCCCCCACTCTGGGACAGGAGAGGGTTCCCCCTTCCGGGCAGTCCCTGCTCCCTTCACTCTAAACCCTCTTCCTCAGAGCAAAGCTTCCCTCCTTCCCATTTCTCACTCTGGCCCAAGGCTGGGCATCTCCTCTGGGCACTGTTTTATCTCTGAAGGAGGAAATGTCTTCCCTGCTTGGCTCCCAGGGGGAATTTATCTAGCCACTCACCCACCCGAACATAATTAGCCACGCCCCTTCTATGTCCCGCCTTCTCTTCTCTTATTCCCGCATTTTGTGCAACTCATCTGAAACTCTCAGTTCTCTCTCCCACCTCCTCCCTCCTCGCAGCCCGGCCTGCAAGGAAGTGCACAGAGCCCACTGCCACCAGGGAGAGTTCATCTTTCCCCAGCTGAGGTTCTGGTTACCAGTTTGTGCGGAACATTTCTTGTGAAGTTTTTTTCACCTTATTATAAATTCATTCTAATTCTGGCCTGCCCTATGGCCGAAGGTAAATCCTGCCACGTCTCTGGCCTCAGGGACTTCACCCGTGTGGCTAGTCTTCCGTCCATCCCTTCACTGGCACTGCTCAGTGTTGGAAGAGGCTGACCTGCCTGTGTGTCCCTGAACCACCCACATTCCTGAGGGGTGACCTGTGATGGCTTACCCCTCATCGTGTAGAGAAGACAAGAGTGGGAGCCATGAGGAAGGATGAAGGGCAAGCCGCTGGCCTGGGAAAGGGGGAGCAAAAAACTCCTAAACCTCTCTGAGGTATATGGAAAGTCCCATGGCTCCCAGGAACCCCTCGCCAGATTCTCTGAGGCCCCAGCCTGTATCAACTGGCTCCAAACTGCCGCAGGTGAGAAGCCCCGTGCCCCTGCCTCTGAAGGAGCCCTCCTCACCTACCAGTAGTAGCTGCTGACCGCCTTCCCAGACTCACGTGGCTACAGTCAGCAGTCCCTGTCTGGATTATCCGTAGCCAAGAGTCACACCAGAAAACACAGAGGAAAAGCACCAAAACCTGGAGAGAATAATAATAATGGAGAAGAGAAGGAGGTGGGGGGGGGGCGGAGCTGCAGCAGCAACAGCAAGGCTTGATGCCCTGAGAGCTTAAAGCAACATGGGTTGTACGCCACATTCAAGCTGCAGCCAGATTTCCATAGTAGAAAGGCTGTCATGCTGTGAAGAAAGGTAGGGAGTTTTTGGCCCCTGGTCCTTACAAATAACAGCAGTGTTTTTTTTCTGCCTTCCCACTTCCTTATTAACAAGGATGACCCGGGAATGGACTTCTGCCCAGTGGGCATCTATTGTTTTTCAGGCCCGGCATCCATCCCCCGCTTCCTCTGGTACAGACACCATCATTTATTTTCATTTGGAAAAAATTATCCCTTCCCTATTGTCAGCGTTGTAGCTTGGGTGGGGCTGACTCCATTCTGGGCTCCAGGGCTGGGCAGTGACCCAGTTCTTAGTAACTGGTTCGAGTGTATGTAATGACTTCATGAACCAAGAGAGTCAATCTCAGGGCTTTTTTTCGGGGGGACTGCAAGGGAAGAAATATTTTTTTGTCTTCATTAGGATTGCTGAAAGAGTAATATTTGTGGGTCTAGAACATCAGGCAGCCAGCTTGCCACCGGAAGAGAAGAACCTGCCTGAGAATGAAGTTAATACAGAGCAAAGAAAAGCTGACATGGTTTGATCCCCTGGATCAAGCCCTATCTGAAGCCCAGACTGCCCCTGGACTTTCCAGTTCTACATACTAATAATTTTTTTTATTGCATTAATTTGAGTCTGGTTTTTAATGACTTTCACCTAACTCAGAACTTTTGTCTCTATAGAGAAGAAAACTGGGGCTTGGAGATGCTAAATAACCTACTAAGGTGGCACACACTGACTACTAACTATCAGAGTTTGGATGTGAACCCAGATATGCCTGATTCCAAGCCTTAGCTGTCAGACTCTACAGCCTCCCATTATATTCCTTCCCCCACTCTCTAGGTCCCCGACCTAACTCTGGTAAACATTTAGCAGTCAACCATTCTGGAACATTTGGCATCTCCACCAAGTACCCAGAGTAGTGGCTCCAGCCAGCTTTACTTAGACCACAGTCCATGCCCGCTGCTCTTTGTTGGTTCCAACTGGCATTCTAGCTCTGGTTTGAAGGCCGTGGCTTTCAAACGCAGACCTGAAGCCAGCTCTAAGGTGAGCACGTTCTGCAACGTGCATCTTACCCTTTGTCTTTAGCACAAGATCCACCACATTTTCTCCAATTGCTCATTGGCCCCAGTGGCAATTGGAGTGCTCAAGGGCACAGAACTACCGTGACTGTTTGGCAGAACCGTTTCTTGTTAGATTGGCATGGGTCACCATTGCTCTAGCTCAGCTAGGGCTGAGGAACAGTTAAAATAGCCAACAGGGTGGGGTGAAGTAGCAAAGCGCTTACTCCCCACTCTAATTAGAACAGTCCTTGAAAAGAGGGATGAGAAATGCCATGCTGGGTATGCCCCTCCCTGCTCTCTCCAACCCCCAACCAAGAAGAGACTGGAAAAAATAAGGTTAGCATCTCTGGGGGCGGCGGTGGGGGGGTGGTGACATAACAAAAGCCCTAAAATAAAAAGGCGGGGAGGTCTCCCAGATGGTGATCTTACCAAAGTGACTGGGCTACAGGGAAGGTTCTCCGACTGGAGCTCTAGAGAAATAAGAGCCCATATTCTGGATCACCCTTTTGGGTTTCGAATGATAACAACTCCTAAGCCAATTTATTATAGGTCAACACAATTATCAGCAAAGTATGTGTTTGTGTTTATCTGTTCAAAGGATTACTCTAGGAACTGGGGCCAGATTGAGAAGACTGCCTTTAATCAGAGGCCAAATTAAAATTTTGCCTGCTGCTATGGCATTTTTTAAAGCATTATTCAAATGCCTCTAACGTAATTGTTGAAGTGAATGTTCGTGCTTAATTTGAATACTGCTTAGATCCACGGGGAACCCCCAAAAAGAAAAAAAAATCATAAAATGTCAGCCTTACACATTAAAGCTACCAGAGCTGATGCTTAAATTTAAGATTGGTTCAGACATCCTGCTGAAGCACCAAATGTTTTTTCTAGGAAGCCAGCAATATTGTGTTTAACACCTAAAAATAATTTCCTTGGCCCAAATATCCTTAAGTTATTGAAAAATTTATGCATTTTCTTTGGAAGGAAATAACAAAAATCCAGCAGAGGATATAAAAAGGAATCCTGCCGATTGAAAATAGTTTTTAAAGTGCTTCCAGGAGGACCTTCAAGATGGCAGAGAAGTAAGCCGTGGAGATCGCCTTTCTCTCCACAAGTACATCAGAAATACATCTACAGGTGGAACAACTCCTACAGAACACCTACTGAATGCTGGCAGAAGACCTCAGACTTCTCAAAAGGCAAGAAACTCCCCACATACCTGGGTGGGGCAAAAGAGAAAAGGAAAAACAGAGACAAAAGAATAGGGATGGGACCTGCACATCTGGCAGGGAGCTGTGAAGGAGGAAAGGTTTCCACACACTAGGAAGCCCCTTCACTGGTGGAGTTGGGGGGTAGCCGGGGTGGGGGGAGCTTTGGAGCCACAGAGGAGAGCACAGCAACGGGAGGGAGAGGGCAAAGTGGAGAGATTCCCGCACAGAGGATCGCTGCCGACCAGCACTCACCAGCCTGAGAGGCTTGTCTGCTCACCCGCCGGGGCGGGCAGGGCTGGGAGCTGAGGCTCGGGCTTCGGAGGTCAGATCCCAGGGAGAGGATTGGAGTTGCCTGCGTGAACACAGCCTGAAGGGGGCTAGTGCCCTGAAGGGGGCTAGCTAGGGAGGGAGTCCGGGAAAATGTCTGGACCTGTCTAAGAGGCAAGAGACCATTGTTTCGGGGTGCACGAGGAGAGGGGATTCGGAGCACTGCCTAAACGAGCTCCAGAGAGAGGCGCGAGCCGTGACTATCAGCTCGGACCCCAGAGACGGGCATGAGACACTAAGGCTGCTGCTGCAGCCACCAAGAAGCCTGTGTGCGAGCACAGGTCACTATCCACACCTCCCCTCCCAGGAGTCTGTGCAGGCCGCCACTGCCAGGGTCCCGTGATCCAGGGACAACTTCCCAGAGAGAACATACGGCGCGCCTCAGGCTGGTGCAATACCCCTCCCTCCCCCTGGCCTGAGTGAGCCAGAGCCCCCTAATTAGCTGCTCCTTTAACCCCGTCCTGTCTGGGTAGGGAACAGACGCCAGAGGACGACCTACATGCAGAGATGGGGCCAGATACAAAGCTGAGCCCCAGGAGCTGTGCAAACAAAGAAGAGAAAGGGAAATCTCTCCCAACAGCCTCAGGAGCAGCAGATTAAATCTCCACAATCAACATGATGTAACCTGCATCCGTGGAATACGTGAAAAGACATGAATCATCCCAAAATTGAGGTGGTGGACTTTGGGAGCAACTGTAGCCTTTGGGTGTGCTGTATGCGACTGACTAGTTTCTGATTTTTATGTTTATCTTAGTATAGTTTTTAGTGCTTGTTATCACTGGTGGTTTGTTTATTGGTTTGGTTGCTCTCTTCTTTTTTTTATTACTTTTTAAATTTTTTTATTTTAAAAATATTTTTTAATGACATTTTATTTTATTTTACTTTATTTTTCCTCTCTTTCTTTTTTTGCTCTCTTTTCTTCTGAGTCGTGGGTCTGACAGTGTCTTGGTGCTCCGGCTGGGTTTCAGGCCTGAGTCTCTGAGGTGGGACAGCTGAGTTCAGGACATGGGACCACCAGAGACCTCCCAGCTCCAAGTAATATCAATCAGCGAGAGCTCTCCCAGAGATCTCCCCCTCAATGCTAAGACCCAGCTCCACTCAATGACCAGCAAGATCCAATGCTGGACACCCTATGCCAAACAACTAGCAAGACAGGAACACAACCCCACCCATTAGCAGAGAGGCTGCCTAAAATCATACTAAGTTCACAGAGACCCCAAAACACACAACCGGACGCAGCCCTGCCCACCAGAAAGAGAAGATCCAGCCTCATCCACCAGAACACAAGAACCAGACCCTCCACCAGGAAGCCTACACAGCCATTGAACCAACATTACCCACTGGGGGCACAGACCAAATAAAACGAGGACGAACCTGCAGTCTGCGAAAAAGAGACGCCAAACATAGTAAGTTAAAGCAAAACAAGAAGACAAAGAAATACACGGCAGATGAAGGAGCAAAGTAAAAACCCACCAGACCAAACACATGAAGAGGAAACAGGCAGTCTATCTGAAAAAGAATTCAGAGTAATAATACTAAAAATGATACAAAATCTTGGAAATAGAATGGAGAAAATAAAAGAAACGTTTAACAAGGACCTAGAAGAACTAAAGAGCAAACAAACAATGATGAACAACACAATAAGTGAGATTAAGAATTCTCTGGAAGGAATCAATAGCTGAATAACTGAGGCAGAAGAATGGATAAGTGACTTGGAAGATAAAATACTGGAAATAACTACTGCAGAGCAGACTAAAGAAAAAAGAATGAAAATAATTGAGGACAGTCTCAGAGACCTCTCAGACAACATTACATGCACCAACATTCGAATTACAGGGGTCCCAGAAGAAGAAGAGAAAAAGAAAGGGACTGAGAAAATATTTGAAGAGATTATAGTTGAAAACTTCCCTAATATGGGAAAGGAAATAGTCAATCAAGTCCAGGAAGTGCCAACAGTCCCATACAGGATAAATCCAAGGAGAAACATGCAAGACACATATTAATCAAACTATTAAAAATTAAACACACAGAAAAAATATTAAAAGCAGAAAGGGAAAAACAACAAATAACATACAAAGGAATCCCATCCACCTCCTAGAGTAATGGAAGTAAAAACAAAAATAAATAAATGGGACCTAATGAAACTTAAAGGTTTTTGCACAGCAAAGGAAACTATAAACAAGATGAAAAGACAACCCTCAGAATGCAAGAAAATATTTGCAAAAGAATCAATGGGCAAAGGATTAATCTCCAAAATATATAAACAGCTCATGCAGCTCAATATTAAAAAAACAAACAACCCAATCCAAAGATGCTAAGAAAACCTAAATAGACATTTCTCCAAATAAGACATACAAATGACCAAGAAGCACATGAAAAGCTGCTCAACGTCACTAATTATTAGAGAAATGCAAATCAAAACTACAATGAGGTATCACTTCACACTGGTCAGAATGGCTATCATCAGAAAATCTACAAACAATAAATGCTGGAGATGGTGTGGAGAAAAGGGAACACTCTTGCACTGTTGGTAGGAATGTAAATCAATACAGCCACTATGGAGAACAGTATGGACGTTCCTTAAAAAACTAAAAATAGAATTACCATATGACCCAGCAATCCCACTACTGGGCATATACCCAGAGAAAACCATAATTCAAAAGGACATATGCACCCCAATGTTCACTGCAGCACTATTTACAATAGCCAGGTCATGGAAGCAACGTAAATGCCCATCAACAGATGAATGGATAAAGAAGATGTGGTACATAGATACAATGGAATATTACTCAGCCATAAAAAGGGACGAAATTGGGTCATTTGTAGAGATGTGGCTGGACCTAGAGAGTGTCAAACAGAGTGAAGTAAGTCAGAAAGAGAAAAACAAATATTGCATATTAACGTATATATGTGGAATCTAGAAAAGTGGTATGGATGACCCAGCTTGCAAGGCAGAAATAGAGACACAGATGTAGAGAACAAACATATGGACATGTAGGGTGGAAAGTGTGGGGGTGGGGATGAACTGGGAGATTGGGATTGACATATATATATACTAATATGCATCAAATAGATAGCTACTAAGAACCTGCTATATGAAAATAAAATATTTTAAAAAAAGAAGAAGAAGAAATTCTGCCTATGGATAGCAGCTTCAGACTGTGCAGGAGAGCCCCAGCCTGCCCTTCCTGATGGCCTGCCCTATGTATTAGTGCCCTTATAAGAAGAGACACGTCCTTTATATGAGAGAGAGAGAGAGAAAGAGTACTTACTTTCTCTTTCTTAGGAAAAATGCTCTCACCAGAATCTGACCCTGCTGGCACTCTGCTCTGGACTTCCCAGCCTCCAGAATTGTGAATAATTAAAGTTTGTTGTTTAAGGAAAAAAAAAAAAAGGGAAAGTTGAACATTTTGAGTATATTAAATTTAAAACCATGTCTAGGAAAAATACCATAATCAAAGTCTAATAATTTGGAAAAATATTTTTAAATCAGAAAACAAATTTAAGATTTCTGATATATTAGGAACTCTTATATTTCAACAAGAAGTGATTAGACAGAACAGTGGAAAATTAGGTTGTCCTCAGATAAGAAAATCCAAATGAAAACAAACAAAATCTCAGTGGTAGTCAAGGAAATACAAACTAAAATGATAGTGAGATAGATTACTCTCTTACTAGCATCCTGGCAAAAATAAAAAAGACATAACATCTATTCCTTATAGGGACGTGTGTTAAGAGTACTCTCATATGCTGCTGATAGAAATGTCAGCTGTTAGAGACCTTTTGGGAAATAATCTGACAACGGCCAGCAGTCCCTTTCCTGATGACCTAGCTGACAGAAATAAAGGAATATATGTCCTATGAACTTTATTGCAGCATTATTTGTTCTATCAAAGTGAATGTTTGTCAAGAAGGAAATAGATACACCCCCCCCCAACTATGGAATATGACACAGCTATTGTAAAGATTGAAAGATTGGGTTAGAGACACACTGGTTGACTTGGATGAGTTTCCATGAGATATTGTTGAGTAAGAAAAGCAAGATGGAGATAAGAATGTTTAAGATTCTAGTTTTGTAAAACAATATATGTTTATGTGCATGTGGGTTTTTTAATAAGATTAAATAAGCATAAGGAAAAGATGGAATGATGTCAATTAAGTTAGCAACATAAATTACCCTGGGGGAGGGGTGAAAATAGAGGAGTATGTAACAGAGGAGAGGAAGGAGGATGAAAAGGGGAAGGAACCAAAACGCTAAAGGAAAAATTGCATTAAAAAAAAGGTACAGGGGCTTCCCTGGTGGCGCAGTGGGTGGGAGTCCGCCTGCCGGTGCAGGGGACACGGGTTTGTGCCCCGGTCCGGGGGGATCCCGCATGCCGCGGAGCGGCTGGGCCCGTGGGCCATGGCTACTGGGCCTGCGCGTCCGGAGCCTGTGCTCTGCAGCGGGAGAGGCCACAGCAGTGAGAGGCCCGCGTACCGCAAAAAAAAAAAAAAAAAAAAAAGGTACATATGTATTTTTGTAAAATTATGTGTGTGCTTGTAAGTTTACATACAGCCAATCCTCATTATTTGCAGATTCCGTATTTTTTAACTTGCCTACTTACTAAAATTTATTTGTAACCACAAACCACTATTTAGAACACTTTCAGGTCATTCAGACACACAAATGCTCAGACTGGGGAAAATGTTTGAGTCACCGAATGTGCACCTTCCCAGCTAGGGCAGAACAAGGTGACCCTCTGCCTCCTGTGCCAGCTCTCAAAATGTCAACAAATGTCCTTTTCACAATCTACTTACTGCCATGGTTTTCATATTTTTGTGCTTTTTGTGGGTGATTTTGCTGTTTAAAATGGCCCTAAGCAGAAGTGCTGTCTAGTGTTCCTAAGTGCAAGGCTGTGATTACCTTACAGAGAAAATATGTGTTAGGTAAGCTTCCTACAGGCATGAGTGACAGCCTTTTTTTAAATTAAAATTTTTTTTTTATTTTGGCTGTGCCGGGTCTTAGTTGCGGTGCACGGGATCTTTGCTGTGGCATGTGGACTTCTTAGTTGTGGCATGCGGGATCTAGTTCCCTGACCGGGGATTGAAACTGGGCCCACTGCATTGGGAGTGTGGAGTCTTAACCACTGCACCACCAGGGAAGTCCCCTGAGTGACAGTGTTGTTGGCTGTGAGATCAGTGTTAGTGAGTCAACACTATATATTAAATAAAGTGTCTTTAAACAGAAACACACAAAAAGCAAGGTCATATATTGATCAGTCGACAAAAATGTTGTGACCAGAGGCTCACAGAAACCCATCCCTGTGTTCCCCCTAGAAGCAGTGGTTCAATATTCACTAAGTCAGAGTTCGTGGCAACTTTATAGAACTTAACTACCACACATAACAAGAACCAACTGTATGTAGCACACATTTTTAAAAAGATGAGGTGAAACTAACACAACGTTGTAAATCAACTATACTGCAATTAAAAAAATAAGATGAGATGAGGGAGAAATTATCTTGCTGAAATACTAGAGCATTATTAATAGCTACATTTATCGATTCACAGTCATTTTATTAAATCTTCTGATTAGTTCCGATAGTTTGCTAATTTATTTGGATTTTATACCCTACGATGATGTCACATTTTAGCTTCATCATTTCCAACAGCTGCTTCTTGGTATTTTTTTCATGCCTTCATATATTACCAATACTTTTTAAAAATAGGGGGAAATGGTGAAAATGAGCCTCCTTGTAATATTTCTGAATTGAAAAAGAATACCTGGAGCACAGGTCACAAACTCTAGTGCCCTGTAAGGCCAGGCATGTCATTTAACACAGTCAAGTGTTCTGGAAGCGCCCCCTTGTGGAGGCTGCACTATAGTATTGCGATTTTCAGTGCTTGCAACTACGGTAATTCAAAATTTTTGAATACAGTGTGTGGGACAGATATAGTAGTAGGGCTACCAGTTTATGGCCTCTGCTCTAGAATTTTGCCACCGAGTATAATGTTGACTTTTTAAAGACATAGTTTTTTATTATCTTGCCAGGGTAACGTTAATAGTTGTTCCTCATCACAGCAATGGCTGCCGACGTGTTGTATGTACCATTTATTCAAGTGTTAGTTGGAAATCTGAATGTGCTTGAAATAAAAATCAAAAATTATCGGGATGATACACACAGCTACACAGTGGAAATAATAGCTTCTAGTAAACTCCAAGCAGGCAACATGCCTGCGTGGTTCACAGTTCAGTATGTTAAATATATATATATATATTATTAAGCACTTTAGAAAGAAAAAATAGGCTTGGTAAAGTTTTTATTAGTTTGGTTTAATTCTTAGTTTCAGTTACATTTTCCAATGTCTTTAGCAAAAGAAAGACAGATAGATATATAGATGATAGATAGATAATAAATTAACTAATGAAAGAATTAAGGAACTTCAAAAGTGATATAAATCACATAACCTAGGGAAATCTTTCTTCTTTTTAAGTCTGTTGAATGTTTGGGACTTAATTTTCTTGCAGTTATACTAAACACACACACACACACACACACACACACACACACACACAAACTTTCAAAAACTGTTCCGCTGGCTCATCTATATAAAATGTAGTTATCTGTCTCCTCGGCAGCAAGGCACTTACTGATCTGCTAAGAACAGTCAGAAACATAAGGACCTGCAGGAGCCAGGCATCAATAAGGAAGCAGGAAAAGTAAAACCTGATGGGCACGGTACACATAGTAGCTGACTGGAGCTGGGATGTCCTCTCCAAAGCCAGTTTCTACTGTGTATCACCAACCCATTGTTGTCCTGTGGGAATGTAAGCAATGTGGTCAGATTTCCCAATCCCTCAAGAGAAGTCAGAAATCAAGATTTTTATGTAAGTTTTCCCAATTTTTAAACTATTCAGGCAAATTTAATAGGTCAGTGAACTGGATTTGACCCTCAGATTAGCAGTATGCAACCTCTAATCAGAGGACAAAAAGTTTCTCCTGGTAAGGGACCTAAGAGGTTAAGCATGCAGAAATCAGAAGCATGTTGATTACTGGAACGTTAACTGATACTAGTGGTCCAACGCTATGAAATCTCTTTTCCTTCAGAACCATAAAGATAGTCCCAATTTCAAATGTCTTCTAAAAATGCAGCTCTCTGCCAAGCAGTCTCACATGTAGTTTATCAAATGAGCCAACATTCATTTAGTGCTTGTTATATTATTTAATGTTTTAAAATTCAAGAAGTCAATGCCATTATGAATTTTCAAAAAGCTGACTCCCTAATTCCAAAAGAGAACGCTGAACTTCCTGGGTCAGGAAGGGGCGGAGGGGTGACTTCTCTAATGAGAACCATCTCCACCTTCTGGCTCAGATGGGAAATGCAGCAGAAAACACTACGGAGCCACTTTGGTGCCAAAGCACTCAAGGACTGAAGGCTTTTTGAAATGACTAAAAAATTGGAATTTTAGTATGTATACTTTTTGACTAACTATATACATAAAATGTTCTTAGGTTCATATGTAGGGGACTTACTGTATGTGTATCCTTAGAACTCTATCCCTACTGTTGAAAAGAGGAAACTCTGTAATTCATGTCCCACATGGTTCTAATGTTAGTTTGGTAAACACCCAAAAGAAGCAAGAAGAAAACATAAAGGATGGATGCTTGCAGTCTGTAATACGGGAGGGTACTCAATGTATTCTGAATACGTATCCAGTTCTCCCTAGAGCAATCACTGCTAACATTTCAGAGTTAATATGCCCAGTTTCCATGCAGCCTTAGATATTTTTGTATGGAAGACAAACACACATGTAACCACTTTCTTTTTTAGGTAACTGGATGTGAGAGGAGGATATGACTGTCGTGATTTAAGTAAGAGACACTAAGGGAAGGTGGAAGAATGAAAAAAGTATAAAGAATAAGTTGGACACTCCAAATTTGACCTGGAGCAATATTCAAATTTATTTCTTAGCAACTATTATTCATCTGAACAAGATTTTATCACAACAATAGCTATATTTAATTTTGTTTTGTATCATAGCACCTGTAGTGGGCTCAGTGGTGGCCCTTAAAAAGATAATCCATGTCCTAATCCCTGGAACCTGTGAATGTGACCTTATGTGGGGGGGGGGGGAAAGCCTTTGCAGATGTAATTAAGTTAAGGATTTAGGGATGGGGAGATTATCCTAGATTACGTGAATGAGCCCTAATGCCATCACAAGTGTTTTTATAAGAGAAAGGCAGAGGGAGATTTGATAGACACACAGAAGACTCAGAAGAGGAGGAAGCCATGTGACCATGAGGGAGATTGGAGTGAGGCGGCCACAAGCCAGGGACACCTGCAGCCACTAGAAGCTAGAAAAGGCGAGGGACAGATTCTCGCCGGTACAGCCTCTGGAGGGAGCACCACCCTGCTGACACCTCGGTTCCAGACTTCTGGCCTCCAGAACTATCCCATTCTTTAAATTTAGAACTTTGTAGCTATTAAGAACTTTATATAACTGACAAAAGAAGATACCATATGTCATCCTGTCATTGAAGGCTAATTTATATGGTGAAAACAACAAAAAGTGGGCCAGTTTATCCAAAGTACAGAATGCTTCCTGTTTTTCTCCTTCCTGAATTCCCCTCAGGGTGCACTGTCCGTGAGCCACTGCAGTGGCTAATGGCTGGAATCTTGTACAAGTGGAACGGCAGGCAACATTTTTTTCTTAACACAACAAAATACATTATAAAAACAAATTTCAGCAGTTTCTTCAAACATTTTAAAGAAGCGGCTACCATAAGTGTAAAATTACATACGCGGCTCACATTTTATTTCCAGTGGCCAGCAATGACCTAGACGGCGTGGCAAAGAGTAAAAGCCCCCCAAATGGTGGCTATCATTTGTGTGACAGGAATGGGAACGACATTCCTTTGTGAAGATTAACAGTGCTTAACAGTGAACGTTGAGAATTTATACAGTACCCCGTTGGTTTCTGTAAGCCCCTCAAGTTCTTTCTGCAACAGGAAGAGCTAGAAAATAACAATTCTGGAGGAAAAAGAGGTAGCAGCTATTTTAAGGAGAGGTTTTACATTCGTCACTTCAGGCTTGGTACCACGCTCAGAAATAGAAAACTGTGCCAAGTTTCCAGACTCCCATCTCGGTGCGTGCCCTATGGCAGCTCCCAGGACCTGCGGCCAAACCTGCGGTCTTTCCCGAAAACTTCTCAATTTCTTCCCAAAGGAGAAAGGCCCGAGTCTGCGAGGCTCCGGCGCCACCGACCTCCGCGCTCCGGGTGCCCAGTCCAGCCCCAAAGGCGGCTCGAACAGCACACTCGCGGAGGCGGGCGCGCCGCAGGAAAGCCCCAGGCCGAAGCCGCCCGACGCCTGCAGGGAGCGGCGGCTGGACAGCGAGCCACCTGGGTCGGCGGCGGGCGGACCCAGAGCCGGAGACGCCAAGCGCCCGGCGCGCAGAGACCAGCTCAGGGATCAGCAGCCGGAGGCGGGCTCCACTCCCCTTTCGAATCCCGAACGGGGCTGATGACGAACACAGGGAGCGACGGACGTACACACGCCCCGCGCTCGCACGACAGTACCGTGCAGGGAGCGGGAGGGAGCCTCGGTCCGTCACCGGCACGACCAGCGTTTCGCGTCCTCCACTCCCTGCGCTCCCGCCACTTCGGCAACCCGACACCCGCCTACCGCCTCCGTCCGAGGCCTCCGCCGCTGCGAGGCTCGCGGCTTCCCTCCTGTCTCTTTAAATGGTGGGGCCAATGGGCCGCCCCTGCAGCTGCTACCGGGGTGGCCCCGCGCGCCGCTACTGAGGGGCGAACCAAGATGGCGGCGGCTTTGGCTCTGTGAGGAAGACGGAAGAGGCGACGGAAGAGGCGGCGGCGGCAGGGGAAGAGGCGGCGGCGGCGGCAGGGGAAGAGGCGGCGGCGGCGGCAGCGGCGGAGGGAAAAGGACTCCCAGTAGCCAAGAGCGCTCGTGCGCCAGGGGGCTCTCGGAGTCTCCCGCGTAGTGGTGGCAGCTGCAGCAGGACCAGGCGCCGGTCGGCTTCGGACATTTGAAGCAGGGGAGCGGAGCGCAGTCCCCGGCTGCGGTGGCAGGGCCAGGTATAAGGAAGGAAAACATGGCGGCGGCGGCCTGAGGAGGCGGCGGCGGCGCGGGAAGCAGCTTCACGGAGATCATGGCGGAGGCGGGAGCAGGGCAGTGAACGGCGCCGCGAGTTCCTAGCGCGGCGGGGCGGGAGGCTGCGAAGCGCTGCGTGGCCCCCTCGGGGCGGCCGGCCTCGCCGGGCCTGGACAATAGCGCCGAGGAGCCGGAGGCGAGGAAAGGCGGGGGCCAGAGCTCAGGCCCGGCGGCGGGCCATGAGGGCGGCAGCGCGGCCCCGGGGCGGCCAGCGGCGGCAGTGAGGCCGGGGAGCCCTCCGCTCGTGGGCGTCCTCTCGCCTCGGCTCCCGCCTTCCCCGGACCCCCTTCCCGGGCGACTCCGGCGGGGCCTTTGCCCCAGTCCCCGGGCGGCACGATGACCGACACCCGGCGGCGGGTGAAGGTTTACACACTCAACGAGGACCGGCAGTGGGACGACCGGGGCACCGGGCATGTGTCGTCCGGCTACGTGGAGCGGCTGAAGGGCATGTCCCTGCTTGTCAGGGCCGAGAGTGACGGTTCTCTACTTTTAGAGTCCAAAATAAATCCTAATACTGCATACCAGAAACAACAGGACACTTTGATTGTGTGGTCTGAAGCAGAAAATTATGACTTGGCCCTTAGCTTTCAAGAAAAAGCTGGATGTGATGAAATTTGGGAGAAAATATGTCAGGTTCAAGGAAAGGACCCATCAGTGGACATCACTCAGGACCTTGTAGATGAGTCTGAAGAGGAGTGTTTTGATGATATGTCATCGCCAGGTTTAGAATTGCCATCTTGTGAATTAAGTCGCCTTGAGGAAATTGCAGAACTTGTGGCATCATCTTTACCTTCCCCCCTGCGTCGTGAAAAACTTGCACTAGCACTGGAAAATGAGGGTTACATTAAAAAGCTCTTAGAGCTTTTTCATGTGTGTGAGGATTTGGAAAATATTGAAGGACTGCACCACTTGTATGAAATTATCAAAGGCATCTTCCTCTTGAATCGAACTGCTCTTTTTGAAGTTATGTTCTCTGAGGAATGTATAATGGACGTCATTGGATGCTTAGAATATGATCCTGCTTTATCACAACCACGAAAACATAGGGAATTTCTAACAAAAACAGCCAAGTTTAAAGAAGTGATTCCCATATCAGATCCTGAGCTGAAACAAAAAATTCATCAGACATACCGAGTTCAGTATATACAAGACATGGTTCTACCTACCCCTTCAGTCTTTGAAGAAAATATGTTATCAACACTTCACTCTTTTATCTTTTTCAATAAGGTAGAAATTGTTGGTATGTTACAGGAAGATGAAAAATTTCTGACAGATTTGTTTGCACAGCTAACAGATGAAGCAACAGATGAGGAAAAAAGACAGGAATTGGTTAACTTTTTAAAAGAATTTTGTGCGTTCTCCCAAACGCTACAACCTCAAAACAGAGATGCTTTTTTCAAGACTTTGTCAAACATGGGTATATTACCAGCTTTAGAAGTCATCCTTGGCATGGATGATACACAGGTGCGAAGTGCTGCTACTGATATATTCTCATACTTGGTTGAATATAATCCATCCATGGTACGAGAGTTTGTCATGCAGGAGGCACAACAGAATGATGATGTAAGTAAGAAGTTAACAGAGCAAAAAATAACCAACAAGGATATTTTGCTCATCAACCTCATTATAGAACATATGATTTGTGATACAGACCCTGAACTTGGAGGAGCAGTCCAGCTTATGGGCCTCCTTCGAACATTAGTTGACCCAGAAAACATGTTAGCTACTGCCAATAAAACAGAAAAGACTGAATTTCTGGGTTTCTTCTACAAGCACTGTATGCATGTCCTTACTGCTCCCTTACTGGCAAATACAACAGAAGACAAACCTAGCAAAGATGATTTTCAGACTGCCCAGTTGTTGGCACTTGTATTGGAATTGTTAACATTTTGTGTGGAGCACCATACCTACCACATAAAGAACTACATTATTAATAAGGACATTCTCCGGAGAGTGTTAGTTCTTATGGCCTCGAAGCATGCTTTCTTGGCATTATGTGCTCTTCGTTTTAAGAGAAAGATTATTGGATTAAAAGATGAGTTTTACAACCGCTATATAATGAAAAGTTTTTTGTTTGAACCAGTAGTCAAAGCATTTCTCAACAATGGATCCCGCTACAATCTGATGAACTCTGCCATAATAAAAATGTTTGAATTTATTAGAGTGGAAGATATAAAATCATTAACTGCTCATGTAATTGAAAATTACTGGAAAGCATTGGAAGATGTAGATTATGTACAAACATTTAAAGGATTGAAACTGAGATTTGAACAACAAAGAGAAAGGCAAGATAATCCCAAACTTGACAGTATGCGTTCCATTTTGAGGAATCATAGATATCGAAGAGACGCCAGAACACTAGAAGATGAAGAGGAGATGTGGTTCAACACAGATGAAGATGACATGGAAGATGGAGAAGCTGTCGTGTCTCCATCTGACAAAACTAAGAGTGATGATGACATTATGGATCCAATAAGTAAATTCATGGAGAGGAAGAAATTAAAAGAAAGTGAGGAAAAGGAGGTGCTTCTGAAAACGAATCTTTCTGGTCGGCAGAGCCCAAGTTTCGAGCTTTCCCTCTCTAGTGGAACAAAGACTACCCTCTCTAGCCAGTCACCTGCAACAAATCTGCCTGGTTCTCCAGGCTCACCTGGATCCCCAGGATCTCCAGGCTCTCCTGGATCCATCCCTAAAAATACATCTCAGACGGCAGCTATTACTACCAAGGGAGGCCTCGTGGGTCTGGTAGATTATCCTGATGATGATGAGGATGATGATGAGGACGAAGACAAGGAAGACACGCTCCCTTTGTCAAAGAAAGCAAAGTTTGAGTCATAATGGCAGCTGCCTGTGATCAGCACCTGTTGAGAAAACTGGTTCTCTACCCCTCCCCACTACAAATCTATAACAGAGCAGTGGCCTCTTGTGAATGACTGATACAGCTCAGCTCGCACACTTGACTTCTGCTCATCAAGTGCCAATTCAGTGGAGCAGGAGGAGGGGATAATTATACATTTAGGGGGAAGACTTACACCTTCGAGGTCTAAGCTTGGACCACACATTGCCCTTTTCTCAGGGAAGGAAATGGAAACGAAAAGCCAACAGGGCAGGGGTTTTGTAAGTGGAACTCTGGATTGAATGGTCAGTTGCTACAATCAGAATATGCTTTCTCGGACCATGTTTGAGACTCAGAAGAATAGGCTTTTCTGCCCTAATTCTTCACTAGTTAAGAATGCCAGCAGTTTCTTTGTATAAAGAGACCTGCCTTTAAAATCGTACATTCTGAACATTTTAGTCAAGCTACAGCAGGTTTGGAAAAACCTCTTCGGGGGAGGGGCGAATATGAGGTTTCCTCTTTTTTATCTGTTCCCTTTGCCCTTCAAACTGCAGATTTTTTTTTAAGTGGGGATTTGTCCCTACTTGATTAAAGATTGAGTGGAATTCTAAAAAAAAAAAAAAAAAGGGAATCCCAATAAGGTTAACAGCTGATCTTTCAGCAGAAACACTGAAAGACAAAAGGCAGTGGCAGAACATATTTAAAGTGATGAAAGGGAAAAAACTACAACCAAGATGACTCTACCCAGCAAGGATCTCATTCAGATCTGACGTAGAAACTAAAACCTTTAGAGACAAGCAAAAGCTAAGAGAATTCAGCACCACCAAACCAGCTTTACAACAAATGCTAAAGGAACTTCTCTAGGCAAGAAACACAAGAGAAGGAAAAGACCTACAAAAACAAACCCAAAATAATTAAGAAAATGTTAATAGGAACATAAATATCGATAATTACCTTAAATGTAAATGGATTATGCTCCAACCAAAAGACATAGATTGGCTGAATGGATACATAAACAAGACCCATATATATGCCGTCTACAAGAGACCCACTTCAGGGACACATACAGACTGAAAGTGAGGGGATGGAAAAAGATATTCCATGCAAATGGAAATCAAAAGAGAGCTGAAGTAGCAATTCTCATATCAGAAAAAATAGACCCTAAAATAAAGACTATTACAAGAGACAAAGAAGGACACTACATAATGATCAAGGGATCAATCCAAGAAGAAAATATAACAATTGTAAATATTTATGCACCCAACATAGGAGCACCTCAATACATAAGGCAAATGCTAACAGCCATGAAAAGGGAAACTGACAGTAACACAATCATAGTAGGGGATTTTAACACCCCACTTTGACCAATGGACAGATCATCCAAAATGAAAATAAATAAGGAAACACAACCTTTAAATGACGCATTAAACAAGATGGACTTAATTTATATTTATACAACATTCCACCCCGAAACAACAGAATACCCTTTCTTCTCAAGTCCTCATGGAACATTCCCTAGGATAGATCATATCTTGGGTCACAAATCAAGCCTTGGTAAATTTAAGAAAATTGAAATCATATCAAGTATCTTTTCTGACAACAATGCTATGAGACTACATATCAATTACAGGGAAAAGAAACTGTAAAAAATACAAATGCATGGAGGCTAAACGATACACTACTTAATAACCAAGAGATCACTGAAGAAATCAAAGAGAAAATCAAAAAATACCTAGAAACAAAGGACAATGAAAACATGATGACCCAAAACCTATGGAATGCAGCAAAAGCAGTTCTAAGAGGGAAGTTTATAGCAGTACAATCCTACCTCAAGAAACAAGAAACATTTCAAATAAACAACCTAACCTTACACCTGAAGCAATTAGAGAAAGAAGAACAAAACAACCCCAAAGTTAGCAGAAGGCAAGAAATCATAAAGATCAGATCAGAAATAAATGAAAAATAAATGAAGGAAACAATAGCAAAGAACAATAAAACTAAAAGCTGGTTCTTTGAGAAGATAAACAAAATTGATAAACCATTAGCCAGACTCATCAAGAAAAAAAAGGGAAAAGACTCAAATCAACAGAATTAGAAATGAAAAAGGAGAAGTAACAGCGGACACTACAGAAATACAAAGAATCATGAGAGATTACTACAAGCAACTATAAGCCAATAAAATGGACAACCTGGAAGAAATGGACAAATTCTTAGAAAAGCACAACCTTCCAAGACTGAACAACGAAGAATTAGAAAATATAAACAGACCTATCACAATTAATGAAAATGAAACCGTAAATAAAAATCTTTGAACAAACAAAAGTCCAGGACCAGATGACTTCACAGGAGAATTCTATCAAAACGGTATTTGTTTGGACATATTTGACAGATATCAAATTCTATCTATCTCTATTTAGAGAAGAGCTAACACTTATCCTTCTCAAACTCTTCCAAAAAATTGCAGAGGAGAAACACTCCCAAATTCATTCTACAAAGTCACTATCACACTGATACCAAAACCAGAAAAAGATATCACAAAAAAAGAAAATTATAGACCAATATCACTGATGAATATAGATGCAAAAATCCTCAACAAAATACTAGCAAACAGAATCCAACAGCACATTAAAAGGATCATACACCAGGATCAAGTGGGGTTTATCCCAGGAATGCAAGGATTCTTCAATATATGCAAATCAATCAATGTGATACACCATATTAACAAGTTGAAGGATGAAAACCATATGATAATCTCAGTAGGTGCAGAAACAGCTTTCTACAAAATTCAACACCCATTTATGAAAAAACTCTCTAGAAAGTAGGCATAGAGGGAACTTACCTCAACACAGCAAAGGCCATATATGACAAACCCACAGCCAACATCGGTCTCAATGGTGAAAAACTGAAACCATTTCTGCTAAGATCAGGAACAACACTAGGTTGTCCACTCTCACCACTATTATTCAACATAGTTTTGGAAGTTTTAGCCATAGCAATCAGAGAAGAAAAGGAAATAAAAGGAATCCAAATCGGAAAAGAAGAAGTAAAGCTGTCACTGTTTGCAGATGACATGATACTACCCATAGAGAATCCAAAGATGCTACCAGAAAACTACTAGAGCTAATCCATGAATTCAGTAAAGTAGCAGGATACAAAATTAATACACAGAAATCTCTGGCATTCCTATACACTAATGATGAAAAGTCTGAAAGAGAAATTAAGGAAACACTCCCATTTACCACTGCAACAGAAACAAAAAAATACCTAGGGATAAACCTACCTAAGGAGACAAAAGACCTGTATGCAGAAAACTATAAGACACTGATGAAAGAAATTAAAGATGATATAAACAGATGGAGAGATATACCATGTTCTTGGATTGGAAGAATCAACATTGTGAAAATGACTCTACTACCCAAAGCAATCTACAGATTCAATGCAATCCCTATCAAACTACCAATGGCATTTTTCACAGAACTAGAACAAAAAATTTCACAAGTTGTATGGAAACACAGAAGACCCCGAATAACCAAAGCAATCTTGAGAAAGAAAAACAGAGCTGAAGGAATCAGGCTCCCTGACTTCAGACTATACTACAAAGCTACAGTAATAAAGACGGTATGGTACTGACACAAAAGCAGAAATATAGATCAATGGAACAGGATAGAAAGCCCAGAGATAAACCCACGTACATATGGTCACCTTATCTTTGATAAAAAAGGTAAGAGGGCTTCCCTGGTGGCGTAGTGGTTGAGAGTCCACCTGCCGATGCAGGGGACACAGGTTCATGCCCCGGTCTGGGAAGATCCCACATGCCATGGAGCAGCTGGGCCTGTGAGCCATGGCCACTGAGCCTGCGCGTCCGGAGCCTGTGCTCCGCAACGGGAGAGGCCACAACAGTGAGAGGCCCGTGTACAGCAAAAAAAAAAAAAAAAAAAGAGGTAAGAATATACAATGGAGACAAGTCATCGTCTTCAATAAGTGGTGCTGGGAAAACTGGACAGCTACATGTAAAAGAATGAAATTAGAACCCTCCGTAACACCATACACAAAAGTAAACTCAAAGTGGATTAAAGACCTAAATGTAAGGCCAGACACTATAAAACTCTTAGAGGAAAACATAGGCAGAACACTCTATGACATAAATCACAGCAAGATCCGTTTTGACCCACCACCTAGAGAAATGGAAATAAAAATAAACAAATGGTACCTAATGAAACTTAAAAGCTTTTGCACAGCAAAGGAAACCATGAACAAGATGAAAAGACAACTCCCAGATGGGAGAAAATATTTGCAAATGAAGTAACTGACAAAGGATTAATCTCCAAAATTGACAAGCAGCTCATGAAGCTCAATATCAGAAAAACAAACAACCCAATCCAAAAATGGGCAGAAGACCTAAATAGTCCTTTCTCCAAAGAAGATATACAGATTTCCAACAAACACATGAAAGAATGCTCAACAGCACTAATCATTAGAGAACTGCAGATCAAAACTACAATGAGTTATCAACTCACACCGGTCAGAATGGCCATCATCATAAAATCTACAAACAATAAATGCTGGAGAGGGTGTGGAGAAAAGGGAACCCTCTTGCACTGTTGGTGGGAATGTAAGTTGATACAGCCACTATGGAGAACAGTATGGAGGTTCCTTAAAAAACTAAAAATAGAATTACCATATGATCCAGCAACCCCACTACTGGGCATATACCCAGAGAAAACCACAATTCAAAAAGAGTCATGTACCACAATGTTCATTGCAGCTCCATTTACAATAGCTATGACATGGAAGCAACCTAAGTGTCCATCAACAGACGAATGGATAAAGAAGATGTGGCGGGCCTTCCCTGGTGGCGCAGCGGTTCAGAGTCCGCCTGCCGATGCAGGGGACATGGGTTCGTGCCCCAGTCTGGGAAGATCCCACATGCCGCAGAACGGCTGGGCCCATGAGCCATGGCTGCTGAGCCTGCGCATCCGGAGCCTGTACTCTGCACCGGGAGAGGCCACAACAGTGAGAGGCCCGCGTACCAAAAAAAAAAAAAAAAAAAAGATGTGGCACATATATACAATGGAATATTAGCCATAAAAAGAAACGAAATTGAGTTATTTGTAGTGAGATGGATGGACCTGGAGTCTGTCATACAGAGTGAAGTAAGTCAGAAAGAGAAGAACAAATACCGTATGCTAATACATGTATATGGAATCTAAAAAAAAAAAACATTGTTCTTAAGAACCTATGGGCAGGACAGGGATAAAGACGCAGACATAGAGAATGGACTTGAGGACACGGGGAGGGGAAAGGGTAAGCTGGGACGAAGTGTTAGTGTGGCATTGACATATATACCTTACCAAATGTAAAATAGATAGGTAGTGGGAAGAAACCGCATAGCACAGGGAGACCAGCTCGGTGCTTTGTGACCACCTAGAGGGGTGGGATAGGGAGGTTGGGTGGAGACGCAAGAGGGAGGAGATATGGGGATATATGTATATGTATAGCTGATTCACTTTGTTATAAAGCAGAAACTAACACACATTGTAAAGCAATTATACTCCAATAAAGATGTTAAAAATAAAATAAAAATAAAGTGCTTCCGTCCAGTAATGAGAAGTCAAAGAAATCACAAAATACTTTCAAGAACAATATGCTGAATTGCCCTCTGACCCAGAGACCATTTGATCCTATGTTGGCTTTTGCTAAATATTTGTTTCATGCTTCTATTTAACTGTTCACTGATACTTAACCCCTCCCTCATTTAGATTATAAAGCATGTTGCAGGTCTATATCCTACAGTTCTTTCAACACACCAGGGTGCCTAGTTCATGCCTGAGATCAGAGAGGGTACTAAACAAGCATGCTGTCCAAATCTATGAATAAATAGTGAATGTCCTCAGTCCTCTCAATTATTCCATTCCGGCTATGCCAATCACAGAGCCTGATGAGTCCTTGGCTTTGGTATCACGTGGCAAGTGCACACCCAACAGCCATGCTCCCTTTGTCCCTGCAGGCTGTGTGCCTAGTCCCTGGGAACTAATCCTGGTTGGTCTAAGCCAGTCATGGCAGTAGCATTCCTCTTGCCTAGGAACTGGTCTAAGAGGGGATATATATGTATATGAGACTTATGTCTGGCCAATGAGATGAATGAGGTGTTAAAGGAACGTGCACTAGAGATTTCAGGATAGATTTTCCTCCCCTGTAAAAGAGAGAGACGGTTCTACAGGAGAAGCCCCTGTTTGCCCCCTTGGCTACTTTTCTAATTTAGACACTGTCTTTGAGAATATGATGTTTGGAACTGAAGCAGCCATCTTGAGACCATGAGACAAGTTTGAAGACAAAAAGTCCTTGCTGAGGCTATGCCAAGGATGTTAGGAGGATGGAAAGAATCTGGGGACTTGATAAAATAACTGAGCAGCTAAGCCAAGCGTGGGATCACTTGCCTCCACATTCCTTATTATAAAAACAGAAGCTGCCCTTACTCTTGGACCTCTTTGGTCAGAGTTGCCGTTACTTGCACCTGAAAGCATTCTATCTGATTCATATTACTCTCACGAAAATTAGAAGTAATTATGTCTCCTCTCTTCTTCCAGGAAGGGCCGTATGATATAATGGAGAGAACCTCTGTTTTGGAGCCAAAGACACTCTCATCAGTCAGAATTCCAGCTGAGTAACCCTGAGCAAGTTTTTTAACTTTCAGAGTTTCAGCTGCATCATTAACTGTAAAATGTAGATAGCAATGCAGATTTCATAAGCTTACTATTATAGAAAGTAAAAAATAATTTGCACATAAGTTACTCAGTCTGGCACATAGCAGGTGCTCAATAAATGCTAACTGCCTTGCTTCCTTTCCCTCCATGTGATCCCTGTGTGGAGTAGAAGATTCGGTGAATTTTTTGTACATAGGGAAGCACACCCCTATGGAAATGTCAAGAAGGAATGATTTCTCACTGTCTTTCTCATTTGAAGACAAGAGCAGGGATAGGGACGGCTGTCTGTGTGGGAGAGAGGCTGCAGCTCAAAGAACAGCTTATGACGAGCAGGCCGATCTATGCTGCTTGCATACAAAAAAATACCCTAATTTCGTAGCTGCAACACCCTTTTGTTGAGTCTGGTGCCTTCTGCGACTCAGCTTCCCTGTAAAACATCTGCTCGAGGCCTCAATAGAGGCCCCCCTCTTCTGAGCTGCTTCAGGCCAGGAGAGTCTGTTCCCCAAACTGCCCACAGCTGGGAGCCTCTGAAGTGTGGACTCCACTGCTCACTTGGCAGTGATCCTGAGTGAGCGTGCGTGCCTGGGAGCCTCAGGGTGCCATGGGCCTGTAGAAAAGCAGCAGGCAGTCTGCAGGCCGTGTTCCAAAGCTGACTTTGGACACACACGTGGACACACCCAGGACATATGCCTTCCCTGGACACACAGATATGGCCCCCCACACACGTACACACACACACACTTCCCAACCCTGGTGAGTAGGCACAGTGACAGCCACCCTCTGGAGAGCTGGAAGCCTATCTGGGACCATACACCCTCTTCCCTCCCTCCTGAAGTCAGGAGACAATGTTAGTCTAACTCACCAACTCACCTGCAAACCCCAGCCTGAGAGGTAGGGCAGAATAGTGGTTAAGGGGCTCTACCCCCAGCTCCAGGAATTACAACTTACATGACGTTGAACCAGTTATCCAAACTTTCTTGGGCTCTTTTTATCTCATCTGGAAAATGCAGATAATAATAGAATTGTGATGATGTGTCTAAATGTTCCAGCACTGTGTTTGGCGTGTGGTATGTGCGCAGCAAAACAGACTAAGTCCCAAAGCATAATTAGGAAGAGACAGCTCCTCCCACCAGAGGACCACTCCAAGGTACAGCCCATCCAACCTGCCACCTTAACAGGCCAGAGCTCACAAGACTAACACGTCCACCAGCCCAAACTACTTGTCAAACACCTCCTATGTGTATGCAGTTGGGATTCAACAGTGAACAAAGATCCTTGAAAGCTTACAGTCCAAAGGAAGAAACAAACTCAAAGACAAAATCATAGCCTTGAATTGTGATAAGTGCTATGAGGGAAAAGAAGGAATGTGGGCAGTGGGGGTGGGAGTACCATTTTATCAGGAAGTCAGATAAGACCTCCTGCTGAGAGAATGACACGTGACCATGGAGGAGCTCAGTGACCCTCCAATGTTGGTTGGATGAGTAAATGCCCCCTACCCCAGAGGTGGCTCTGACAGTAAGATGAGTTCTCAGGGCAGAAGATGAAGAGCTCTGATGATGATACACTCAGGCCCTACAACCTCACTTCCTGAGGGACAGTCAGCCCGGTCTCGCTCCTCTCTCCCCCTAAGTGTTCTGAACGTTCTCATAAGGTATCTGGTACCATAGCACTAGGCGATGCAGCACCGGGCTTTGATGATCATATGTGTCCTAGAATCTTAGAATTCAGGCTACTTGATACTGAAGCTCAAGGCACCTCTCCCCTAGATCTGCTCCTTGGATTCCATTCTGCAGGGCACTCTCTTGTCCAGCTTCTTTTCAGTGACATCATTCTTTTAGAGACTGACTTTGTTCTAACCCAATTTTTTGAAGTCATTTGAATTCAAGGGACCTCTTAGCAGATCTCAGACTATTATACACATTCATGTATAAAGAGAGAGAAAGATCCCACGAAAGTCATTACCAGAATAACATCGGCTTGGCTTTTTGTTTTCTATTATAGACCTGTGTGCTGTGGAATATTACTAAAGCAGAGCATACCTAGTACATTTCCAACATTCTTCACTTGCTTTCCAGCTCACTTCCATTTTCCTACTTTATTTCCAGTATGCTGTGAGAGTAATTTAGTGCACTTTTTGCCTGAGGCTTTGTGCAGGTAATAGCTTCCTTCCCCCACTATCCTTTAATCCATTTGTATTAGGTTCATCCTTCTCCTTCACTTGAAATTATTCCCAGTCTCTGCTCCTGGGCATTTCCAACCTCTCTGTAATTCGTCAGCAATGCCTTCATGAATCATTAAGGACCGTTCATTTGCTCACTTGTTCAGTACTTCATGAGCACCTACTATGTGTAAGCCCTTGAGGTATGGGAATGCGAAAATGATTAAGACACACTGTTAATTACTATTCTGTGGTCTCAAGGATCTCATAGTCTCTGGTGGGAGCAGACAGGGAAACAGACAAGAACAAGACACTCCATTAGGTACTATGAATCGAAGTATGAACAAAATATTGTGGAAATAAAGAGAAGGGAGGGACTAATTCAGCCCTGAAAGATTAAAAACTACAGCCCAGACAAAAATATCTGAGCTGTATCTAAGCACCAGAGAGGGTGCACGAGGGTGTTCCCCCTAGCAAATGGTGTGTGCCAATGTGCAGGGCGTGAAGCAGCACCATGGTGTCCACAGAACCCACAGTGGTTCACGCCGGCTGGTGAGCAGCACGTGGGGCAATGGGAGAAAATCAGGGACAAAGATGAGAGGAGTGTGCTGAAAGTGAGTTTGGAGCAAAATGCGGGTCAATTATGTAGCCAAATGAAAGATGACTGTAATTGTAAGACATTAAATAAATAAAATTCCACAAGTCCATAGTGACAGTAAACAGAAAATAAAGAAAAACATGTCCTTATTTGAAAGCATTAGAGGTGATTATTATATGCCAACTTCTGATTCTGAAAACTGACAACTAAAGGGAACAAGTTAAGCACTTATACTGCCTTTTCAGAAGAACGTATAGTTCATCACCAGATGATGAGGGTAAGGTCTTCCTTATAGAATACCAGCTAAGAAATGTGAAGGAAATGCCAAATTTAGAAAATCACTATTTTGTAACCCACGGAGGAATATCTGATTTGGGCAAATACCATCAATGGCTGCTAAAACCTTGGGATGAAAATTTAAGAGAACCGGATATTCTCACAGTGACCAAGTACCATCTCAGAGATTACCTGCTGATTGGAAGAGGAAAACCTATCTTTACAAAGGAAAGATCTAGTGATCACCATCTTAACTAAGAGATCAAACTAACAGCATGAAAGCGGGACAACCTGTCATATACCTTCTGAAGTGACGTCTTATTAAGCACACACCTCATTTACACAGTATTCTTGCCAAAGGTGTTTCATCCAAATCCTCAGTTTTCAAGACGTACAGAAGACAGAGAAAAAAGTTAAATTACCCCAAGAAGCAGCAATCAGACAAATCCAGAATGTGGAACAGCCTATAAGACAACTGGCCTAACTTGTTTAGAAGTTCAATGTCATGGGGGAAAAAAACTGAGTGGATTATTCTTGTTTTAAAAAGAATGAAAAACAGCAAAATGCAATGCCTGAACATTATTAGATCTTGCTTTTAAAACTGGGCTTCCCTGGTGGCGCAGTGGTTGAGAGTCCGCCTGCCGATGCAGGGGACACGGGTTCGTGCCCCGGTCCGGGAGGATCCCACATGCTGTGGAGCGGCTGGGCCCATGAGCCATGGCTGCTGAGCCTGCGCGTCCGGAGCCTGTGCTCCGCAACGGGAGAGCCCACAGCAGTGAGAGGCCTGCGTACCACAAAAAAAAAAATAATAAATAAAATAAAATAAATAATAAATAAAAATAAAAACTTTAAAACTAATACTATAAGATAATCTCGGGAGCAATGGAAAATTCTAAATACAGACTGGATACTAGACGTTATTCAGGAACTGTAACTTTCTGCAGTCTGATCATGGTTTTGTGATTGTGTAGGAGAGTTACCTTATGTTTTTTGAGATACATGCTCAAAAGGGGTGAAACAACCAATTATTTTCAAGTGGTTCAGCAAAATATAAACATACAGACACATGAATAAACGAGTATCGCAAAAAGTTAAAAATTACTGAACTTAAATGGTAGGTATATAGGTGATCACTGTACTTTTCTATCAACTTTTATGTGAATTTTCATAATAAAGAAGTTCGAAAGAAAAAATGTAGGGTCAGATAACGAAGGGCCAGTCATGAGCTTCTTAGGATTTTGGACCTTACTCCTGAAGGCTCTGAACAGATGACTGACAGGATCAAATTTACATCTTAGAAAGATTATTGGCTTAATGCATTCACTCCACTAGCATTTACCACCTACACCAAGCGTTGAGTGAACCCTGAGTTAGGTGCTGTGGGAGATAGGAACACCAAAAAGGCACTGCTGGCCAGAAAAGCATTTACCATAAACAGAGGTGAGACACAAAATAGGGAGCATGGGTAGAGCTTCCTTGTCAGAAGAGGACGGGGAGAGCTGGGGGAAGCGCAGATGCACACGCCTCCAGGTATTAAGTGGTGTTCCAGGTCACCAGCACAGCCACGCCACCCGAAAAAGGATGAACCTACAAGTGACTAACATCTCCCAGCAATTCTAGACTTCTGATCTCTTATTCCTTGATGGCAGAACCCCACTCCCATGAGAGATGCTGAAAAGTGCTAGATTTCCTTGAAGAAGAGTGTGGGAGTGTGACCCATTTCTGGCCCAAGGGACCTGACTCAGGTCCCCTGAAATCCACTAGGGACTACCAGCAAAGATTTTCTTCCCTGATAAAGACAGAGAGGACCCCTTTCCCCTCCTTCCTGGTTTAAGTGCAGCCGGATGAGGATGTGGTGCTTGGAGCTAGGGAACCATGAGGGGGACCCAGAGCCCTAATATCCCTGTGCTACTGAAGCAAGCCTGCAACTTCCTATCACCCAACTTCTTGTTATGGGAAAACTTCCTGTTATCTTTTTTTCAAATCACTCATATTTAAGTATTGATACTTATAGTCCCAAACGTCACTCAGTCTCCATCCGCAGCCATGTGCGTCTAGAACCAATCCTGACCCTGGGACACAGCAGTTAAAGGAAGCCTCGGCCACAGTCTAGGTCACCCAGGCCATCAAGTCACTGCCCCTAGTTGAGCTCCAACAGCAGCTGCAGTGTGGGATGGTCAGGAAGGTTCACATTCACATGTCAACTCTGATTGACTGGCAGTGACTAAGGTGCTATGTGGAGGGTTCTGATGCACTGTGTGAAGGGTGAAATACAGGTTCTGTACAAAGAAGTGCCTAGATTCCTGTGCCAGATACCTGCCCTGGCCTCACGTTTATCATCGCATGTATGCACGGAGTTTGGAAGCAGAAGACCTGAGTTTGAGCCCTGGCTCTATTGCTTACTGGCTTTGTGATTTTGGTCAAGTCACTTAACCTCCTCGAGCCATCTTATGGGATAATTGTTATCACTGAGATAATGAAAGTGAATGTGCTTTGTAAACCATGAAGCGCCATGTGTGGGAGTTATTTCGTCTTATATTTGTCAAACCTCAACTGAGGACCAGGTTGATAGGAGGTAGGGAGAGGAGGAAGGAATTCAAGGTTCCAGCCTTGGACACCTCACCAGAGGGCGCTGATCCAGGCTAAAGAAGCAGGACTAACACAAGGTCAGAGTTTCAGGTGAAGGTGAATCAGCAGAAGTTGAGTTGTGAGCCTAAATGGTGAAATATGTTGGAGAAGATGTCAAAAGCAGAAGTGAAGATGCTAAGGACAAAGAGATAGAAACCACAGACTGGAGATGGGATCTCTGTTTTTTTTTTTTTTTTTTTTTTACTTCTTCGGCACCGGAGGGATATGTCCCCACCCAGCGGTTAACAGTGGCTCCCCAAGGCTGAGGACCTCAAGGGGTAAGAGGGTAGAAGGAGTTTCCAAAATCTTCAGAGGGGCAAAGGGGCGTGTGGTCCCCTCCCTAGGTGAAGCCACCCCAGGGCAGCGTGCCTCCTTCCCTTGTAGCAAATCAGTGCAGTAAGATCAGAAGGGGAAGCCCAAAGTGTAAGAGGAGACAGTCAGAAGTAGATAGACTTTCGGTAAGCTACAGGTAGCAAGACCATTTATTTTTCTCTTCCCCCCTCCCCTATAGCATAGCACAAACTCACAACATTCCGAAAAAGCCCAGCAAGTAACAAGTTAAGAAATCGGAGGGCCTTTTGCAATAAAACTAGGTGAGAAAGGGGTAAGGGACTCTTAACAAGAATTACTCCAAGAAGCCCTTACTCTCCAGGTTATTAAGAGTCTAAATTGCCTTGTGAAGTCTGACCTAGAGGCCAGAGAATGATCCCCCATATGGATCTAAAACACCCGCCAGCCCCATGCAGGAAAAGGGGGGAAAAAAAAAAAAAAAAGATTGACGACAATTCCAAGCAAAAGCTGAGAGGAAGCTGAGACCCAGAAGGGGGGCAGAGTTCAAAGCTGTATTTGTCCATCACTTTATCTCTAATGTCTACAACCGAGATGATGAATGAATGGGCCTCTGGGGCGGTGAGGAGCCCCAGATCGGATGGGCTCTGCAAGGTAGTGAAGGGAGGGGTGTGAAAGGGGCCTGGGAAGTGGAGGCTCCACGCCTGTGAAGAAGCAAGTGTGCGAGAGGAACTGGACAGAGCCCCTCCAGTTTGTAGCCCCAGAGGACTCTGCACGGGTCTCAAGAGGACGCTCACACCTGAAGGACAGGCTGCCCTTCATACCCTTTTGCACTCCACCTATCACAAATAGCGAGGCTCTGGGTGTTTAATTTTTTAGTTGAAAACATTCAAAATTGGGAGATTCTACATATTCTGATTCCCCCCATTCCTTTTTGAAGATGGAGCGACACTAGGCCTGCGGGCCCCCAGGTCAACGATCCGGCACTGCCCAACAGCTGCCCCGATTTACACACAACACCCACCTCTTCCCACTGCTCCCAGACACACACACAGGTAAGGCCGTGAAAACACAGAGAAGACGAGCACCTGTAAGCCCAGGAGAGAGGCCTTCAGAAGAAACTAACCCTGCCGACACCTTGATCTCAGACTTCTAAGCCTCCAGAACCGGAAATAAATTTCTGTTAAGTCATCCAGTCTGTGGTATCTTGTTATGGAAGCCCTAGCGAATTAATACATACATCCTTATGAAACAAATATGGGCCACTTCACAAATTTAATTACCAGCCTAGCCCTAAGGCATTTGAAAATACACTATGTTTTAAATTCATTCTTTCATTCAACATTTGAGCACCTACTGTGCCCTGAACACTGCACATTTATTGATTCAAGCCCAGTATCTTATAAACCAATTTTATTTTCTTGTCATTTAACAACCCACTTCTGATTTCTTCTAACCATTTTCTGCTGGGAAGCTTTATGTGGCATTTGGTTGTCTGCTGCTGATTCTCCTGATTAATGGAAAATGGTCTTTGTCACGAATCTGTTACGAACGGTATCAGAAATCCTAGTTCTCAACTCCGGCTAGACATCAGAATCATCCGGGATGTTTTTAAAATACCTACACCTGGATCAGTCCCTTCCTCCATTCTGATTTAGTTGGTATTTGTGAGGAGCTCTGCCAGGATGTGTATATTTCTTTAAGCTTCCCAGATAATTCTGATGTGCGACCAAGACAGCATTGTTATTCTAGTTTGAAAGGTCCTTGAAGGTCACCTCCTTTGCTACTCAAAGTACAGTTCGCAACCTGCCAGCACCGGCATCACCTGGAAGTGTGTTAGAATTGCAGAATCTCAGGTTCCACCCTGGACTACTGCATCAAAATTCATATTTTAACAGGATTCCCCACAAAATTCAGAGGTACTCTAAAATTTGAGAAACACTGGATTTCCACTAGAATTACCTGGAAAGCTTGTTAAAAACAAGACTGCCTGGCTTCCTCCCAGAACCACAGAATCACAATCTCTGGTATGGGCTTGGGAATCAGAACTTTATATATGGTTAATGTAGCTAGTCACACATGGGCCTGAGGCTTAGGAATCACTCACGTACGCCATAGCATACATCCCCTCAACTACCCAGCCTCTGCTTAACCTTCCGAGTCTTTTTTAAAGATAAAAAAATATAACAGAGAAACAGGCTTTTATTTTTTCCATCACGCATGCAAACTTACAACTATTTAAACTGTTTCAGAACAAAGAAATAATTGCATTATTACCAGTGTGTCAATTACCAAGTAAGACAACCAGTTACTGATTACTGTTGGGAGGTTATTATCACAGAACACAGCAACAATTTCCAAATTATACTTTCAAGCCCAGAGTTATATTATGAGACCAGGACAAGCTGATAATTCTAATAGTCACACAAGTCTCCATCTTACACAGGAAAAAAGACTGATGCTCTGGTGAAAGATCTCAAGTAAGCACCTCATCAAAGACTGATAAGTCTTTATCAACAAACAGTCTCTCCTTCCTTTTGTGGATGCAGGGAAAAGGCAGCATCCCCTTCATCTCTTTTTGAGACTTCTTGTTAATTCCGAAGACTTTCATTCTAAGGCCCACCTCTGGAACTTCATTAGTTAACACGAAAAGCAAAAAACAGACCTGATGTGATAATGATAGTGCACCCCACCACTATCACCACCAACACAGAGTCCCAATCTCCCAAAGCAGTCCTGGTTGAACTGGCACGGGATCTTGGACTTTTGATAAACAATACAGGCAGGGAGAGGGAGACACAGATGAAACCAGGCTGATCATAACTGATAACTGATGTAGCTAGGCGATGGGCACACGGGGTCCAGAGACCATCCTCTCCACTTCTGTGCATGTCTGAAAATGTCCATAACAAAGAAGAAGAAGCTCAAAAAAAAAAAAAAAGGCAGACCTGGACAGTTCTATTTTCCCATTAAGCAAAAAATGAGGAAAATGGTTAGATTTACTTAGAGACAAAATAAGCAGCATATACATTAATCTTCCACATACACAAGGCCACACCTAGAACAAAAGAGAAAGCATCCAAAGTAACATTATTCTGTTTTTGTTTGTTTCTATGATTTATAAAATCCACTAATGATGAGAGAGAGACTGGACAAAACTTTGGGCATACCCTCACCTAGGCATCGCATTTGCCCACAGCCCTTTAATTCTCCCGTCCCCACCCTGGGGAAGGTCCCTCCCCATCCGCTCCAACACTGAGAGGCAGGCGTGTTCTCCCTGAGGCTCCTCAAGCCATTTCTATCTGCTCTTCCAGGCCCGCTCCACACCAGGCTCATTCCCACTCTGTGTTTTTGCCCCAACTCCCCTGCCCAAAACACCCTCTCGACAGCCCTGAGTCAAGAGCTCCCTAGCCCCTGGGGAACTCAGAACAAGGTCTTCCATAAGGAAAGGGACGCTGGTGGGTGGAGGGCAAGTGTAGACACAGTCCTACTTTCCCACCCTCAGGGATAAGGGGGAAAGAGGGCACAGGTGAGCCTGGGCAGGCAGGGCCCAGATCAGCTTTTACACCCACAGGAAATGAGCCTTGGAGATTCAGAACAGGTTCTGCCCACCCCCATCCCCATGCCCCAGGAGACAGCCTTGGGATCCCCCACCCTATAAACCAAAGCCTACTTCTACGGGTATTTGAGGGTAGAAGCCAAGAGAGCAAAGGACTGCTAAGGGTGGGAAAGCTGGGGAATGAGGTTCCAGAGGGCGAGAGGCTACCACAGAGGAGGAAACAGCAAGAGGCAAATGGGTCTTAAGGGACAGAGGAAAAGGTCGGAACAGGAGTAACCCTGGTTCACGACACTGCTGCCTGGGGGGTTATCATTCTAGCAGATGCACAGCCATGAAAAGAGTTTTCAACATCAGAATTATAGCGTGAACCCAGGAGTCGGGAGCAGGGTCTGAACCCAGACCCACTTGGCCTTCTGGCTTCCTCTACCCTCTTCCAGCCCAGTGTGTGCGTGTGTACAGCAAGTCCCCAGCTATCTTGCTACCTGTATGTAGAAAACCCTGGTTTTACAATTGTTTTGTTTTCTCTTTCTGAGATGCGGTACTACTGAAACAAAAAAAAAAAAAAAAAGGAAGGGAGGGAGGAGTGGTAGACAGGACAGGGAGAGAGGGAGGGAAGGAAGAGTGAGGAAGGAGGCGTGGAGGTGTGAGATGAAGTAGCCACAGGCCCACAGATCAGAAATACCTCTTCCCCAGCAACCCCACTATAGCACTCTGGTCATGTGTGAGGAAGGGATGAGGGGAGTTGATAATCAAGATACCTAGATTATAGGTGAGTCCAGTCCCCACCCTCACCTGGAGCCACAGCCTGATGACAGTGAACACATGTCCATACATACCAGCCCGCCCATCAGTCCGGCAGCCGGGAGGGTTGCTGGAAGGCTGGGGAGGGTAGGTGTGTGTCTCATACACCGGCAGGGCGCCTGGGTCCACAAGCAGTTCTTGAGGTCCTTGTTGACCAGGAAGCCAACTGGGGCCGATAGCAACCTAGACAAAACTCAATGGCCTCATAGTGACGGGTCATGGTGCAGACCCTGACGAAGGTTCACCAGGAGAAGGGCCCAGAGGCAGGAAGAGATGCATGATGGTACAGAACACGTGGCATACTGCTTCTCACCCTTAACCTCATCTGTGTCCAGGAGGACAGCATGGGCCCCTGGCCAAAGCCAGAGATCTTGTAGATGGCACCTTGGCTGGTGACCCCAAGAGCCACGGAACAATCAGTTCTGGCTGATGGCCAATACCATGTGCACAAGCTTCATTTTGCAGTGGCAACAGAAAAGCTTGCCATAGATGGCATGCATGGTCACATGAACCAGCCCAGCAAGTCATGGGCCCTGAAGTAGTAGAGATTAAGGATGCACTGGTCCTCTTGTTGGATGACTCATGAGTGTCCACGTTAAAGACAGGTGGGAAAGGCCAGAGCCAAGAACAGGGTCCAGGCAACGTAGATAAAGGCAGCACACATCTGAATCATGTGTGTTTAACATATAAACAGTAGGGGTGAGATCACGTAACATGTGACACTAACGTAAAAAAGCAAGAATGCCATGGGGAGGCAAAAGAACATAATCATAAACACCGTATCCTTGTAACTGAAGTCCAAAGGGAACACAGTGCACAGAGGTCAACATGAAGAGAAGGCAGACAGCCAAACACATGTGGTCAGCCGGGCACGGGTCCAGCAGGAGGTAGTAGGGAGACTTGTGCAGAATCAGTTGGAATTGTTTACCCCAGGCTCTGGGGTCTCCACTGGCTGCCTTGCTGGACATGGCCTGCCCTCCTTTCCTTTCTCCGCTCGGGCCCCTTCACTCATAAGGTAGTACTGCAGGGGATTGGGCCACAACTCCTCGTTGATTATCTCCACAATCTTGTCAGACTCAATGGAGCTGTGGTTTGAAAACCACCCAAAGAAGCTCCGGGTGTCGTCTGGGTTCCCCTGGCTTAGGGACTGAAGATCGTGACCTGGGAGCCACTGGATTGGAGTAGAACGAGACACCACCTGACCGGAAGGACCACACCCATATTCCTTGATGAGCACCTTATTTTGGAAATAGGGGTTGCGGCCAAAGTAGAACTTGATCTTGTAGCCCAATCTGGCGAGGCCAAGCTCTTCCACCTCCAAGCTGTTCAAGTAGCTGAGTGCCTCTTTATCTTGGTTGTTCAGAAAGGATGCGAGCTGGGGGTGGTTCTGAAAAGCCTGCCCCCAGAAGCCCGGGATATTCTGGATGAGGAGGTTCCTGCGCTCTAAGTGGTGCAGTCGCAACTGCCCAAACTTGCGGGAGAGCCGCAGGTAGGCCCTGTCCGCCTGGGCGTTCATGGTCTCCAGCTTCAGCTGGACGTTCTCCAGTGTATCCATGCTGCCATCTGTTGCCGGGGGCCCTGACCCTGCATCCTTCTCCACCTTCTTTTCCTCTACCACTGGAACGGAGGCAGACTCCCCAGTGGTCCCTCTCTTCGGTTTCCCAACAGCTACGGCCGGAGACGCCCTCCCCACTGCGCTACAGGAAACTGGGGCCTTCTTCCCAGCGGGGCAGCGTCGATTTCCAACGCGAGGGACATTTTTCGGCCTTCCCATGGGCCCCACGGTTCCCACGAAGACAGTGTCTGTCGGCAGGCGCTCCGAGAGGGTTGTGGCCTTCCCCGGGTCGGGCCTGGCTGCGGCCTGCCCGCTATCCCCCTCAGCCCGGGCCCGGAGCGCGAGGCCACAGTCCAGGGGGAGCCGGCAGGCACCCTCTTCCCCGGGCCGGCGGGGCGGCGCGGGCTCAGCGGTTTCAGCGGTTTCCAGGCCACCCCAACCCGCGCCAGCCTGCACCTGTGCCTCCTGGGTCTCCTCCCCGAGCCTCTGGCACTGTGGAGGGTCCGGGTCGCGTGAGGCGTCGTCAGGAGTAGCGCGGACTCGGCCTTTGGCGCGGCCTTTGCCACGATTTTTGGCGCGGCTGGACTTTTTACCCCTACTTCGGCCGCTCATGATGGTAACGGACTCAACTTCAAACGCACGCTCCGGCCTGCGGCCCCTGGCGCCTGCTCGCTGTCCCTACCGAACGGGCCTCTCCATGGCAACCGCCGACGTCACGACTGCACGACGGTACCGTAGCGCGAGGACTGGATGCGCCCGGTGATTGGCTCCAGTGCCGCAGCTGCGCACCAGCCGACCCTCACAGACGCCCCCACCCCCATCTCACCCCAGCTCGCTGTCACTGTTCGAGAGGGCAGTCCTTTCGTTTAGTTTCTTCTCGTTGGTCTCAGTTGTGCCCTCGCGGTCCTCTTATACAAGACACCCTCAAGACAGCCATCATGTCAGTTCCCCTACCATATACTTTCTAAGCTAAATATCTAAAGTTCCTTCAGTTATCTTCTGTGACATCTATCATGATGAAACTGCTCCTGGTCTCTATGTCTCATCTTTGAAAGCCTTTGCTGAGGGATTTGCCCAGGTACCTTAACTCCAGGGACTTTAAAGGTAGGTACCATAATGCCAGGCCACAAAGCGATGTGATACGTGGTGGGATGTTAGTACTAACTACTTTAAAAAAAAAAAATAGCAACTGCTATTTTATGAGTATCATTATGTGTCAGGCACTTTACTATGTGCTTTATATGCATTTTCTCAATATGTTAAGGAGGTATTGTTATCATTCTCATTTTCCAGATAAGAAAACTGTGGCTCAGAGATGCCGAGGAACATTCCTGAGGTAACGCAATAAGGCATGGAAGCACAATTCTAACCCAATTCTGACTCATAACCTTTATTTTATATTCACAGGTGTCTAATCCTTCCAGACCTGCTCAGCTGTAAATTACTGCGTTAGCGCTTAAGAAGGCCAGCCTTGCCTGTTAAACCAGCATCAGCCGAGCACCTCTTCATCCTGGGACCATGACCTGAGTCCTCTAGCTGCCTCAGGCCTAATTTACAGAGCTGGGCTATCACTCAAGGTATAGGGCCAGGAGTGAAGGATACAAGTCAGAATTCCTATAACTGGAGTAAGATGGGAATGTGGTCAGAGAATTATTTAATTATCATTCAAGGAGTGGAGCAGGGCTTCCCAGGTTAAAGTTCAGAAGCAAACCCTCCATAGTGGCAGTGAGGAGGCCCTAGAAACTTCTTAGAGACTGCAAAGAAACAGCCAGACAACCTATTTCGTATTCACAAGAGAGCCCTGGGCCATGCTTTTACTAGCTAGGTGAAAGGACCATGAAATAGTGAAGCCAGTGACGAGGTTATGACCAGTATGAAAGTTTTCAGGTTGTCTCTTTAAGTTCAAAGGGAACAAGAAGGCCCTTGCAACCAGCTAACGGAGAGGTAAGCCCCAGCGTCTCTGGGTTCTCAATACCTCTTACGCTCATTACTCTCTTGTAGTCTCTTGTGGTTGTGGCCCGGCAGCCTGGCATCACCTGGAAGCTTGTTAAAAATGCAGAATTTCAGGCCCTACCCCAGACCAGCTAAATCAGAATTTGACTTTTAACAAGATCTCAGTTGGTTTGTATCCGCATTAAAATTGAAGTATAGGAGACAAGGAAAAAGAGGAATTGTTTGATACAGTTGGGCCTTACTTTAAACCAGCCCGATACAAACGACTCTAACTTTCCCAAAGATTCTACAATAGCTCGCAAGGCTCTCCGTGATCTGCCAAGTTCCCTCCCTGCCACTACCCAACTTACCTCTCTGACCTCATCCTCTTGTCTCTCCCACCCCCTTCCAACTACACTGGCCTACTTACTGTTCTTCAAAATTCTAGGTAGGCTCCTGCCTCAGGGTCTTTGCACTGGCTCTTCCTTCTGCCTTAAATGCTCTTCCCCCAGATATGGTTTACCACCTTGGCTGGCTCCCTTCACACTTTGCTCAAATGTAACTTTCTCAATGACCATCCTATTTAAAATTGCCACCCAGCTCCATCCTTCTAACTCTGCACTAACTTTTTTTTATTCCTTAGCACTTGTCACCTTCTAACACGCTACCAATTATTTATTATGTGTATTATTTAACTGTCGCTCCTCACTAGAGTGTCAGCTCCATGAGGGCAGGGATCTTTGTTTTGTTCACTTGTGACTACAACAGTGTCTGATACATGAAAAGCACTCAATAAGTGAAATAACCAATCAAAGGAGAATTTTTTTAGAAATGAGTTTATAAATTGATTCTGATTCTGAAGTCAGAATACCCCTCTTTTCCCCACAGAAGCAATTTTATAGACGAAGGTTGTATACTCAAATCAATGCATGGAAACCTATCAAACTCATAATTTAGCTAAAAAATCATCTTTTGATATGGGCACCATTCAGGGACAATCTTAGGTAAAAAATCTAGAGTGACACATTTAAAAATTAAATTAGGGGAATTCATATTTGACTTACAAGGGATTAAGCCAAGGGTTACCTTAAACTCTTGTTGAGGGCCCTTTCATAATCACTTCTTCCCAAGGTCTTCCATGATCACTCCAGACCACAGTAAGCAGCCCTGTCCTTGATCTTACAGAGAAGTTGTTAACTGTAATATATTCATTTAGCAATCAGAAATGCAGTTTTTGTGCCAGTCCTTGTACAGAATTACCTCTTAAGCCAGATAACCACAGTCTGGAATTCTCTGTAATCTCGGGGGAAAAAAAATAGCTGAAGCAGCCACTATCCCTCTGTAAACTGCAGAAATTGATAGATTGGCCCACTTCTCAGAGCACTAACAGTTGGACCTGTTGTCAAGAGCCTTAATCCAGCATCAGCATCTGCGTCACGTAACGCTCACCCATGACTAAACCACTGCAGGATTAACGTAGGCTGGCCGCTGCAAACAGTGTTTATTGTACAATCTGCTTGAGCCTGTTTTCATCATGTCAAAGAGATAAGCATCAGGTAAAGGGAAACAAATGTGAGACTAACACCTTATATAAAGATACTCCTCTTCTCCTTGAGAAGCTGGCCTGTGCTACTGAACTGAACTGTTGGTTTTCTTCCGAGGTATTGATATTTAATTTATATGAGACTATATCTTGGGTTCCCAGTTAGATAGTAAACTGTATAAGGGTAGAGACTGTGTCTCTTTCTTTTATCCCTCAAAGCACCTAGCGTGGCCCTTGCACATACTAGTAATTATAACAAAAGTTCACATTTATTTTGTACTTTATACAGTACCATGTTCTAATTCACCGAATCCCTACAACCATGCCATGGGTAATATAATTATACATACACATACGTGTACATACACATTCATATATAGATAAACTAATACCTATATATATCAATTAGTCATGAATCATTTTCTATGGGGTGTATATGTGGCATGGTGATACTAAACAGAAGTGAGTTTCATTTCAACAGTCCAGGTTGAGAATAAAGCATCTTCATTTGCATTGCATTTGTCATAAGCATTCTATGACTATTATGAAGGAAATACAAATTTACTCTCATGAACTCAGAAATCTGGAAGCAGTTTGGCCTTTTCCCAAAAATTAGGCATTAAATCCACAGTAATGTAAGCATTTAATTGATTCTTTTAAATAGTTGATCATTAGCAAATATTTATTAAAAACTCATAAAAACACTTTTCAAAATATTAGAATAACTAGTCGTCACTTCTGTTCTCTGAAAATTGTACTTCCTCCATTCCTTTTAAGGTCTGATTTCCTCCAATCATAGAAATTAACAGATTGGGAAAAGACATTCCAGTCATCCAACCTATTGCGCAGCCAAGAGAACAATGTTCCCCACCGTCTCCCTGCCGAAGGGCTTTAAGATCCCAGATGACATTTTTTAGCCACAAAGGTTTTCTCTTCCCCCAAGGAGATAGTTTGAGTCTGTTAGATCAAACAGTGAGTATTGCTTACTATAAGACATTTTGCCAACTAACCCTCCCAGATTTGGAGGATCATAGAAAAGGAGTGGCATAGGGAATATTTTTCAAAGCCAAGGAGGGAGAGAAAAATCTGCCTCTTAACGGTAAATTTCAAAAACTATTTGAATTTAACATCTTGAATAATGTGCCTAGCTTCTTCCCAGTTCCCACTCACAGCCAAAGATCAAAATTTTACAGCATCACCTAAGTTATTCAGTTCATGTCGTATAAGTAGCTGTAAAATATTTTTAAATATTGACAGGTGTATTCTTCCTTCCTGGCATTTTCTTTTTACCCTACAACATTTTCACCATAAAAATCAGATCTTTAGGCTAAGGCTTTTGTTCTAGAGAAGGGAAAATACTGAAGAACCCAGCAAGAGCAGAATTTAGCAACTCAGATTCTTCACTTTGAATTTCAAAATAGGTTCTTGAGAGGGGAAGATACAACAGCATTGAAAGAGAAAAAAAAATTTTTAGCTCTGCAAGAGCAAACCTGGGAGCATTAACAGCATAGAGTTTATAATATAAACCACAAAGGAGGAAAAACATGTGATGATATACAAGCCAGATCTCCACCACACAAAGAGGAGACTAAAACCTTTCCTGAGCTGGGGTTGAAGAGCTTGGGGAAAATTTAGAGAGTACATTGTTGGTGCAGGATCTATAGAAAGGAACTCTCACAGTTACCCCTCCAGGGGTCAGACCTCTTAGAGAGCTAGTAGAGTCCATCCTCCCTGGAAAGATAGAAATCTGAGAGTAGGGAGGACTAGTTCCCAACTTGAAAACTGGAACTCAGACAAGAAATCCTCTTAGAGGGCTTCGTTCCATCACAAGGATAAGTAATGCCAAAGGAAGGTCTTTGAATTTTAAGTGTTTTAAGTGATAAGTTACCTAGTTACTTGAATTGCCATGTTTAAGTTCATCTGAACTTTATAAATTGCTGCAACTATGAAAATTCATACCCATCACAATAACATTACCTAGACCAGACCCAATATCTAATGGGTTTAAACCATGCAATACCAAAGGCAAAGAAACTTAAGGGACGGGTGACTTCAAAACTCTTTAGAAGATAAATGGCATTGATAATTTTAGAAAATAACAGAGGGTGTTAAAAAGAAGCCTCATAAAACATGGTTATGATTGCAAAAATCAAAAAATTTATGTAACTCCATGCACCAAATATGAACATTTTCACTACAATTTAGGGGGGGACCCTAAAGCAAAAGTAAGTGCTGTCCAAGAAGGTCTTCCATTGACTGGTTATGTGTTGAACTTAGAACCATGGGTGTACCCCACTTATTGCAGTTATTACTTTTAATATGTAACTTAGTAATTTACCATACACTTGAATTCCACCTCTGGTTGGGTTACATATGCAAGTCTTTGTCTCCAACCAGATCAGAAGCTTTATGATTTACAAAGGCCGATCTTGCCTTCTATGTAAGCTGCACAGTGCCTTCTCTGAATTACCCCACAGTCATCCCCCAATTTCCACACAGCCCTCATCAATTTCCAAAACAAAAATAAGCTGTCCTCAGTCAACACCTCTACGTGTCGTCTAGTGCAGAGAACAGTAGGTGCAAGGTCTCTCTCTTCCCTACCATCTCTTTTCATGCCACTCAGGGATTTTTTGTTCGTATTATACCCATAAGTTTATTATCTTTATTGTTCCCTTTCCTGTATTTACACACACACTTTTTTGTTGAAGTATAGTTGATTTACAGTGTTGATGTTTGTATATATGTATGTTCTTTTTCAGATTCTTTTCTATTATAGGTTATTATGAGATATTAAATATAGTTCCCTGTGCTATGCAATAGGTCCTTGTTGTTTCTCTATTTTATATATAGTGGTGTGTATCTGTTAATCACAAACTCCTAATTTATCTCCCCCTCCCACTATCCCTTTGGTAACCATTCTGTTTTGTAAATAAGCTCATTTGTTTCATTTTTTTAGATTCCACATAAAGGGGTATCATAGGCTATTTGTCTTCCTCTGTCTGACTTACTTCACTTAGTATGATAATCTCTTGGTCCATCCATGTTGCTGCGAATTATTTCATTCTCTTTTATGGCTGAGTAATATTCTCTTGTATGTATATAACACATCTTCTTTATCCATTAATCTGTCGATGGACATTTAGGTTGTTTCCATGTCTTGACTATTATAAATAGTGCTGCTGTGAACATTGGGGTGCATGTATCTTTTCAAATTAAAGGTTTCATCTTTGCCGGATATCTGTCCAGAAGTGGGCAGCTCTATTTTTAGTTTTTTAAGGAATCTCCATACTTTTCTCTATAGTGGCTGCACCAATTTACATTCCCACCAACATGTACACACACACTCTTAACATCCTTGTGCCTTCTCTTTTTTTCCCAACGACGCATTAATAGTACAGAAATATTCTACAGAAAGAAGTAAAGTTGGTAGATTTTCACTTGGAAGATTAATTGGGAAGAAAAGATCTCAACAGGACTAGGATATGAAACGTGGGATATCCCAGGAAAAAAAGTCATTAAGAAAGGACAACATGGAAAACAGAAACTGGAATCACCCTCATTTCATATAATCTAAGATCCCGCATGGGTTACACAGGGTCCTGAGATTGAGGAAGGCCAGGATCTTCATGGAGGATGACCAGTACCTGCAGGGAGTTGGGGTCTTAGGATGGGGGTGGGGAAGTGAATCCTCTTATATCACCCAGCACATCTCACACACCAGTCAGGTAGCTATAAGGATGAGAAGACCCCCCCCTCCCCTTATCAAACAAGCCATCAGTTTTCATGAAGCTAGGAATTTTCATCAAAGACATGGGGAAAATGAACAAAGAATGTTACATTGAATTTTAAATTAATAGGCAAGCATTCTGCAGTTAAAATGTTCAATTATATGTTGCAACCAACTAGCACCCATAAGCATGAGGTTTCATTGTTCCATTTCCTTTTACCTGGACGAATTTAACTGAAGATACTCCTTGTCTTCTAGAATGCCTGCTTCGGTTATTCAGTCTATGTTTGTGTAATATCTGACGGCAATAAGATACTTTAAAAAGCACTCAAAATTAATAGTCAAGAAAAAGAGTAAAAGAAAATAAAGAACTCGAAAATGAAGAAAAAAAGCAGTGAAATACAGTCACCCCTCAGTATCATGGGGGATTGGTTTCATGATGTCACCTTGAACAAGAAAATCCAAAGAAGCCTGGGTCAGTCCCTTACATAAAATGGTGTAGTATTTGCATATAACCTAGGCATGTCCTCCCATATACTTTAAATCATCTCCAGATTACTTATAATATCTAATATAGTTGCTGGTGTGCAACAAATTCAACTTTGCTTTTGAAACTTTCTGGAATTTTTTTTAATACTTTCCATCTGAGGTTGGTTGAATCCACAGATGCAGAACCTGCAGATAATGAAGGGTCAGCTGTCCCCAAATGCGTCCCAATCCGTTGTGTCTCCTACACTTGCTAGAAGCTGGGCACAGATTTGATTCTGACCTTTTATCTACCAGTGCAAAGAGAGAAATCAGATGTGGTGTAACATTCATAATGTTTGTAATATTAAAAAACAAACAACAAAAAAAACAGGTTCTCAGAGAAAATGCATTGATTCTCAATGCTGAATCCAGAGAGGAATATCAGGATTCCAAGTCCCAGTAATATCCTGACACCGAGTCAGCACCGTGGTACCTGTAGCACCGCCTTATAGGCTGGTGAGCAGCCAGACAAAGAGCCATGTTGTAAATGCAGTTCCATGGCGGTTCAGGTCCAGAGCTAGAAGGCTTAATCCAAGGAGACAGTTTGTAGAGTTTTGAGGAGAAAGCTGGGTGTGTGTCTTGAAGTCAGCCTCTGCAGTATGGCCTCCTCGGCTGATGGTGTGCCTGGAGCCTGGATACGGCCTGGAGCCTGGATACGGCCTGGAGCCTGGATACGGCCTGGTAGGCATCACAGGAAGAGCGGGCTGGTGAATTTCATTCTGCTCCTTGCTACCAAATGGGTCCAGACCTTTCCTGAGAGCCATGCCCTCCTCTCCCATTCCTTCATCTTTTTTTCTGTCTCCCCTCACTTTCTTTTCTTTCCTTCCCCCGTACACTGATGTGTTTAGAGAAACCTCCAGCTGCTTCAAAAACGATTTTCCCGCTCCAGGCCCTCCCCCATCCACACGCAGACTAAGCCGAGTCCCTGTGAAATTAAGCCATGTTTCCCTCTCAGAGTGGCTTTGTACCTCAGTGTCTCCACACTGTCAGAGGTGTCGGTTGGGGTCAGGGTTCAGGTACAGGACCAGGCACGTGGCATAGGTGAGTGAAGCAGGCCCAGTGCAAGCCTTTAGGGAGTTGAAGAGGGAGTTAATGCCCCATCTCAGGCTGGCAACTGCCACTCCACTCCAGCTGATTGTAGCCATGGAGAAATCTATTTTTATGTGAAATTTCTCACTTTAAAAATCCTGTGAGAGCCAAACAAGACAATTCTGCTTGTAGGCTCTAATTTGCTACCCCTGTTCTACATCCTTGTTTTTTTAAAAAAAAAAACTCAGTTTTTAAGTGAAATCATGAAGGAATGTCTGGAAATTATCTGAATTCCTCCAAAGAAGAGCAGTTTTTGTGGTTGTCCCTCGAGAAGAGCCTATGAACGTAAAGAAAGGTAATATGATCAAGCTGGACTCCACCTTACGTTGTTAGGGCAAGTGAGGAATTGATGGCAACTGGGAGACAGCTTTACTCAAGGTGAGCCCAAGTAAGGGATTATATTTTTGTCAAGATTTTTATCCTTTTTCATTTTAAACTGCAAAGATGATGATTATTATTTTTAATTGGTTTTATTTTTTCATACATTAAGACTCTGTGCTACCTCTGATTTCTTAACGTGTGTAACTTAGACTCCAAAACTATCTTCATCTCGCTACAGTATGAAGACTTTGCAAGATCAACTCAGAGACACATCCGTACTGCTCTCTGCACCCAGCAGCCACATGTGGACAGCTCCCCCGAACAACTAATGCAATTCTGACACAAGTGGTGGATTTGAGTGACTAACGCTGCCTCTCTGTTGTTTTTTTCCTCCCTTTCTTAATCAATACCCGTATAATTGATCAGGTAGGCCATATGGCCCCTCTGATTCCCACATTAAGACAATTAGGACACCAGCCAGGTCATTGCTCAAGCTGGCATTCTTCATAACTAAGACAAGAAAACCTAACTCTTTGTCTTCCTCAGACAAAAGCCAACTCCATCTGCTCTTGGGTATGATTCAGTACGAATTCATATAATATCTAGCTAAAAAGGAGTATAGCCACATTTAGAAAAAATATTGCCTAAAAGTGAATTGTATGCCAGTAAGTTTCTCCCTGCAGAATCCAGACTGAAATGTGATAGTAAAAATCTAATGTGATAGTAAAACTCTAACTCAAGAAGAGTGAGTATACAGTGTAGACTAAGATTTTACACACACTCTGAGAGAGAGCTGCTGGTCACTGGAGAGTACGTAGACTCTCCTACTCTAGGACCGAGTGTCAGAGAGGAAGAGTTAGGAGACTGGGGGATTCTCACAGCTATGAGCTCTAAAACGATAGAGGCGAGGGAGGACTTAGAAATGCAAGGCCAAGTATAAGGAAAGATAAAAGGTCTATTTTCTGGCATCAGGATTTATGGAGGGAACCGCTCCCACACTGCAACCCTCTTTTTATAAGAGAAAATAACAAGCTAAACAGCATGTCATAGCTGAGATTTCTGGAAAGTCAGCCATTCGCAGCATCATGGAATCTGTGAATCGGGAGCCAACGGGAAGCAAAACAAGTAGCAGTTTGAACACAGAATTATTATTTTATTTAGAACAGAAAGAGAAAATTTACTAAATGTATTTACTAAACATAGGCTAAACATATGACCTATTGGCCAGGAGATTTATGCTTCCCTACGTGATGTGTTCTCTTAACTCCAACCCCCAACCCCCAAGCAGGAGCAGTGGAGGAAACAAGAACCACCGCAGCAGGGTTGGTCCTGGAAATGACATTGTGCACCAACAGACTTCCTGCAGAAGGTTTCCAAGCATAAGAGAGACCCCTGAAGTACCTGGGCAGCCCACCCACTACTGAAACAAGACGAAAGTGCCTCTGGGAAGGAGATGACAAATATTCCTCTTGTCTTCCATCACTCAAACCAATTAAAAAGTAAAACAAAAGTACCTAAAAAGAGGCCAACAACAGCAATCAATTCTCCCAGTTTATAATCAAACAGGATTTCAGCAACCAATGATGTTAAAAAAAATTTCTACCATATGCCTCATGTGTTACTCTAGTAAATGATTTCTTTCATCATCAAGAGAGTTTATATGACATTCTCTTGACAATGAAAGAATTTATTTCCTAGAACAAAACTCTGGAAAAAGTCATGTTAAGAATCATGCTGGCATAAGTCAGGTGTATCTAAGGGCCTGGCCTTCTGGCCTAAATTTTATCATTCAGTCACGACTGGAAAATATTCCAAACCACCCCCCTAAAACTGCACACAGTTAACAAAGAAACATGTTATTTAAAGGTTAAAATAGAAAATTCCTTTTATGATTTTGAGATTGTGTACATGGGATGGGATAGGATGGGATCTTGTGGGATGGGGGAGGGAGTTAGCAGGAAAGGGCGGCCACAGGCAGTAGCTCACTTATGACTCAACATGTGTTAGGGTCTAAAGAAATCCTACCCAGATCTTTATGATTTTGAACTCAGATAAATGAGGCTACCTGTTGGCAAGAAGCAGCAATGCTGAAATAAGAGAGGCCTGAATTCATTTCCTATTGCTTCTGTAACAAATTACCACAAATTTAGTGGCTTAATGCAACATGAATTATTTTCCAGTGCTGGAGGTCAAAAATTCAAAATGGCCACAACGGGACTGAAATCCAGGTGTTGGCATGATTGCGTTCCTGACAGAGGTTCTAGAGGAGAATCCATTCCGATGTTTCTCCATCTTCTAGAGGCTGTCTGTGTTCCATGGCTCTTCCAGACAGCAGTTGTATCACTCCTACCTCTGCCTCTGTCCTCACATCTCCAGCCCGCCAGCCTCCCTCTTTCACTTATAAGGCCCCTCCTGATTACAACAGCCCTACCTGACTTACCCAGGATAAATTCCCATATCAAACTCCTTAACTTAATCGTATTTGCAAAGTCCCTTATGCCATGTTCGCTAACATATTGACAGGTTCTGAGAATTAGAATTTGGGGGCCATTATGCTTCCTAACATAGGGCCATAAGTATTGAGTATTGTTTTTAAAAGTTAAGTGTTAGAAGGCTTACGATCAGTTGTCCTGCTTTATAATTGTTCATCTCTTTCATATACACCCATCATTTTATTTCTGTGCCCTAAGTCTAGTTTATTATAATAATAACAATAGGTAACATTTATTGTTTTCTAAGTACCAGGTACTGTGCTTAGGAACTTTCATTTTCATATTTACTGCTCACAACAACCCAGTGAGATAAGTGCCATTATCATCCCCATTTCGTGGATGATAAAATTGAGGCTTAGAGAGGTTAAGTAATTTGTCTAAGATTAAACAGCTGAAATTCAAGGCAAGGTCTGTCTGGCTCCTAACCCATAAGAAACAGCTCAACTAGATTGAGGCTTGTAACAGAAAGGTGTATTTTTTTTTCTGTAAGCTTTATTTATTTATTTTATTTATGGCTGCATTGGGTCTCTGTTGCTGCATGCGGGCTTTCTCTAGATACGGTGAGCAGGGGTTACTCTTTGTTGCGGTACGCGGGTTTCGCATTGCAGTGGCTTCTCTTATTGTGGAGCATGGGCTATAGGTGTGCAGGCTTTTGTAGTTGTGGCACGCGGGCTCAGAAGTTGTGGCTTGCGGGCTCTAGAGCGCAGGCTCAGTAGTTGTGGCACAGGGGCTTAGTTGCTCCACGACCTGTGGGATCTTCCCCGACCGGGGCTCGAACCCGTGTCCCCTGCACTGGCAGGCAGATTTTTAACCACTGCACCACCAGGGAAGTCCGAAAGGTGTATTTCTTTCTCATGCTCCATACCCATTACAGGTCTGCCTTGGGTCTGCTGCATCTTCATATCTTCATTATTCTGAGACCCAAGATGAAAAAGCAGCCCGATCTGGGATATTGCCCTTCCCGGATATTGCCCTTGGTCAGAAGAGAGGAAAGAGAGAGATGGTGGTAGAACCTCCCATAGGCTTTTAGAGTGTTATCTTGAGGTGACATAATCTTCTGCTCACATTTCATTGGCTAAAGCAAATCAGTGGCTCAGCCGAACATCCATGTAACCAGGAGGTTTAATCTATTGCCAAGCAGCACAGCAAATATTTGGAAAGAATTATACAGTCTATAACAGCTTTAAGTATGGTACCGTCCCACTCACTGAAGACGAGAGGAAAAGTAATAGTTTATCCACAGTCACGATGATGTGGGACCTCCCTTGGTGGCCCAGCGCTGGTCTCTCAGCCAGCTGGACTGCTGGGTCTATGTGACCAATCACCTGTATGGAGGGAAATTCTCAGATACTGAAATTTTCCTTCATCCATGAGCCCATCATTAGAGAGAGAATTGTGCCACCTGAGGATAGCTGTGTGGTACTAGGAGTTATGAACTGTTCTCCAAGGGAACTTTCTCCCAACTGGTGGAATCTAGATGGATGCAGGCCTCCCTCAAAGTATCAGGTGAGGAAGAGTGTGGGTCTCCAAAGGTCCTCTCTAGTCCAAAGACTTCCTAGGATTCTAATCCAGGTGGAGAAGAACACTCTTCTCTGAGGACAGTTCTTAGGACCCAAGGATTAGGAGTGATGGTTGCTTCTTGTGCAGTGGCCCTCAAACTGTGCTCCAAGGAGCCCTTGAGGTTCTATAAAATTGTCTCAGAAATGGCCAGACAGAGGGACACACACCCAGACACATCCTTGCCCTCATTCCTGGAGCTTGCCACACAGACTAGGGCTAGGATAAAATATGTGGCTTTCATAATGAGACAAGAGGTGGATGGAGAGAGAGAAGAGTTCCTTTTGATAAAACAATTCACAGAAAATCTGCGAAGCAAGGCTCCATCTTAGTAGTCTAGAAGATTCGTCTGCCCAGTATTTGTTTCACCCAAGGTTATCAATGTTCTGTCCCACCCCTACTCCGTGTGGCCCATTCAGAGAGGCTGGGACTGCACGGCTGCACGGCTGGGACTGCACGGCTGCCCATGTGGAGGACATTAAGGACACAGGGCCAGGGGAGAAGCAAAGAAGGGAGTGTCAAAGGGGAAGGTTGGTTCCCCATGCCACCGAGGAGGGTGGCCCTGGGGCTGAGCCCATGGCTCTCAAGGCACAGAAGGGCGCATGCTGGATGGTGCACCTCGATGCTCCACCTCCCTCGGAACTCCGTGGGGTCCAGCATGCCCGGAGATGGCTGTCAGTGAGGCCACTTAGCAAAACACTGTTAGGACCACTTCATCTCATGGTAGTATTGAGCGCACACACAGGAAAGGCTTCCACTTAAGATTTACTTTGAATTTTTAAAACAAAAGCTTAAAAACCCCACAATTTAACTCAGTCTTCTCACTTCATGGGAAAGGAAATAGGAACTCAGATGAAAAGGCTTGTCCAAGATCAGAGAGAGATCCAGTAGAAAGTCAGAACCAGAACCAGGATTTTGGGCTCCCAATTCAGTGTTGCTTCCAGGCAGCCCTAAATTCCTCAAATCCTGGGCACGCATCTTTGGTGCTCACAGCCCTGTCACTTAGGGGCGATGACCATTTGCTTTAACTGGGTAACCTCACTTCCAATTCACTGATGGAGGAGAATGAGTATTTGGATTTTGCAGCAAAGCCCCTGCTTCAAAAGGAACCAAACCTTATTCTTGTAGTGTTACTGGGTTCCTCTAAAAGCCACGGCATGGGAGTGTGGGCTTCTGGCTCCCCCTGGGTCCCCACTGCCCCCCACATCCCTTCCCCCGGCCTTCTCACGCTCCATGGAAACGCCGCCCTGACTTGTCGGGATGCTGCAGCCTGCGAGCTGGCTGCCAGTTGGAGTTTTCTCAAGTTTGCCACGTTGCAGTGACAGGACTGTGTCGAGGCCCAGATGCTTCGGCATAAATAAATAGCACATCTGGGACCTGGAAGGGGTCCAGCTGCATAGGATAGAAAAAACTGGGGTGGAAACAGAGCCAAGTGATACACAGCTGGAAACCGTTAAGTTAGGAGCGAGGTAGGGGAGCAGTTGAAGTAGAGAGAGGAAGAAAGAAATGGAAAGGGTGGGGGGAAGATCAAACCAGCGATGACCGTTGTCTGAAGGCTCTGAATTATAATTGCTGAGAAACAGACCTGTGGTTTACACACAGCTGAATTAAGAGCATTCCTACAAAATGATAGTTTATAATCATTGACCTCAAAGCAGAGAGACCAAGCAGGGGAACTTGACTCCTGGATGTCTGGCTGCCTTGGATGTGTCGGTTTGGTCACCTCCTAGCTATTTGCATCTATAAATGGCCTCGTGGTGAGCAGGGTGAAGGAGTTCAGACCTGCATCGATGAGCACCCCAGGGCTCCCTTCCCAGGGTCATCGGCATTTGGGAAGCTCACTGAGTTCCCAGACTCCAGGGCAGCCTCAGTTGAACATGCCTGTCGCAAACACGCAGAGGATTAAAGCGGAGGCTGGGGTGGGGGTGGAGGGACAGTGACATCACCGTCTCCCAGCCCAGAGGCCCCAGCAGATGAGTCAACGAGATGAATCAGCGATGGCTGCAGAGGGAGCTGCACACCCACAGCCCCACCAGAGACTAAAAGCTACCCATGGTATCACCAAGCAGAGGAGAGGAGGTTTGAGTACGGGGAAAATTAGGACACAAAGAAGAGACAGAAACACAATCCGTTCCTCTCTTAATGGAAATCAAATGCATGGATTACCTTCTTAATGATGGCTTGATTTAATCTCCTGGATTAAAAATATCCCAAATGAAGCCATCGTCAAGAGATGCCAGAATGCAGGCTTTCTAAGCAAAGCACAGTATCGCAGGGCAAAGCTTTTCTAGATCCTTCCAGACCCTCCCACTTCATCCTTGTCTTGTCGCAGGCGATAGCAGGTAAATCCCACCATCCTAGAGAGGATCCGAGGCTCCTTCCAACTTACTTGGTGCTGAACATTGATGGCCATAAGATGCAGGCTTGTCGTCTTTTAAGGAAAGCAGATGACTAAACAAAATGGACCCTACGACAACTCTTACACTTGGTTTGGTTGAGATTCCAGGTTTTCTGCATTCACAGGGAATCTGAAAGGATAAATGACTTTCTTTGGGTCTTGGTTGGCAAAGTTTCTAATTGGCAACGATTGCACTTTGGAGAATTCTCAAAATGACTGAACCACAACAGAAAGACTAATCTTGGAAGCTAATTCTTAGTTTGTAGGTTCCCAGCATTCCAGTGAAGGGAGGAAACCAGTCAACCTTCACAATATCATTTATAGTGATTCTGAAAGCTCATAATAACACATATTTAGGGAATATGGTTGGAAGTTGGTATGGTTCAGTTATGGATCTATGCATTATTTAAAAACCTTTGTTCATTTATCCAAGAAATATTTACTGAGCACTTTCTAAGAACCAGGCATTATGCTGGAAGCTGGAGGTAAGTTGTTGAATGAGACACAGCCCCTCTTCTCAGGGAGCTTATAGTCGGGCAGCCAGAGTTCCTACAACCACTGTGACTGTGAAAACACAGCTGTTCATTGTATTTAAAATTAACTTCTTAGCGCATCTAAAGAGAAATTCTAAAGAATTTCTAAATCTAAAGAAAATTTCTAAAATTTCTAAAAATCTAAAGAAAATTCTAAAGAGAAAAGAAGTCTGCACAGCACTGGAAGTATCCCATGCCTCAAAATAAAAATAGGATTGTATTTAGAAAAATCTTAATTTTGTGGTATTCCAAGAAACAGAAACTGCATAAAGGGAGGTAAGCCAGAATTCCTTCTATAGCCTGGTAATTAATTTGCAGCTTAAAATCTCCTACAAGAGACTCTAAACCAAAGTACTATTTTGGGGAAGGAGACGAATTCGGGAGTTGATGGAAGGCATGTTTCCTAAAGCATCTCATAATTCAAAGTCCACACAATTCAAAAGCAATCCTGACCAGGGATAGATCGTTTGGAGGACTCGGGGGCGTGAGTGCTATTTACCAGCTGAAATGGCATGGCCATGTGGCAACAGCAGAAACACTATTTACAATTTGTCCTGCTGCTGGTTTGAAACTGTATCATTCTCGGCTCATTTTTCGGTTTAGTTTGGCAGCCCTCCAGATTTTTCTCCATCCTGTTCCCCCCCAGGAAGTCAATCTGTATGGACTACAGCAATGAGTCTCCTTGCCCTCTGGCTTCCAGGCAGGTCCCACCGGTGGGCAGCACCCACTGAAATCAGGGTGATGGAGGAGGGAGGTTAGGGTATCTACTCCCAGAACCCTCTGCCAGGCCACAGAAGATCAACTGTGTCCCTTTACCAAAGCCCCCAGCTCCTGTCAGGTGACCCTCTCCACCCAGCTACCCCCGGATGGGGTTCAGTAATTGCTTATTCGCCTCGTGCCTTCAGGTCAGGAGGGAAGATTTGTACTGTTGCTTGCGGTTTCCCTACACCCTGCCCACGCCTTTGTCAATAGCTCTTTAATCCAGTTTAAGTGTGCCATCTATTTGCTGCCGGGACCGTGGCAAATCAAGGGGATTTATATTATCTCAAATGTTGTACCTAAAGGGAGGCTTTATTATTATTTTCATATTACATGATTTCAAATTTGCTTGGTTCAAACTTGCATGAAAAAGCAATAAATTTCAAAAGATCCACAGGGCCATCTGCATCAGTAACAGTGTTGAAAATCAAAGTTTACAACAACCTGCCTTAGATCTCCCTCTGTAGCTTAACAGACTATCCTTTATGACTTTGGGGACCTTCCTCTTCTGCTTTATTTGTAGCTTAAATGGTAGACATTAGGTCATCCAACAATTCCTTCTGACCTAGCTTCATTAATTTCTAGGCAAGAAGACGAAAAGACTTTACCGGCAATGCATTAAGGCAATCACCCCTCTGTCTTTCCAGTCATTGGAATTCCATTCCCAGGCAACGATAATCTCTGAAATATTCAGAAGCACACACGCGACATCTCTTCTTCCACTGCAGCAATGCATGGGGGTGGATTTTTATTTGGCTTCATTTTTTCATAATTTCAGCCCCTTTTGTTGGGTCACTGATTCAGTGGTGGACAATTCGGCTTCCACTGCAGCTCAGAGAAGCCAAAGCAGACAGTTTGGCTGTGGGGAAAATGGGTGTCTGTCACCAAGAACCATGACACATCTGCTGATTTATGGACACAACCCATCGTTTCATCTGCCACCTCCATGTGGAACTCCCCATCCATCCATTCATTCTTACTCACTGGTGCCATTTCCACTTCATCACTTTCAAGGAAACGCTTTCTGGAAGCATTGTGGGAAAGGGCAGTCAACAATTTCCTGAGATTCATGTCCGAGGAATATGGATTTAAATGAAAAGGCAGGGATGGACAGTGACCGCCCTTGTAACGGGCAGACCGTGTAGTACGCACACTGACAGCACTGACTTTAGAATCAGATCTGCATTTTAATCCTAGGTTCACCTCCTATTAGCTAAGTAACATGAGTTAGTTGCTTAACCTTTCCAATTCTTACTTTTTTCCTCTGTTAACTGTGGATATCATTAATACTTACTTCAATGGCTGTTGTGGAAATTAAATGAAGGAGTATCAGTAAAGCTCTTAGCACATTGTATGGCACATGGAGCGCTCACTAAATGAGGGTTTTCATCCGGGAGCCCCTTGGTGGTTTTCTGCTGCTCCATGAAGCCCTTCAAATTCAACACACACTCCCCCTTCCACTGCCTAACTACTAACACATAGAAACAGAATTTCTCCCCTTGTTGGTATGTCTAGATTTGCCAATCACGGGGGTTACATCTTCCTGTCCCACAAAGATCTCAGACATATAAACTCACCATTACGGAAAAGTGTAGTGTCATAGGCACACAAGGTTTTGCCCTTTTCAAAGCACTGCTTTTGGGGGGGGGTGGGTGTGAAAGGTTAGGCTGAGCTGGGCTTCTCTGATGCCTCTCTGAATGATGGAAAGCCAGAAAAACACCATTCAACCCATAAAACTATCTAGCTACTAACCCTTCCTACCTACCTACAACTCCTCTATTGGAATCATGTTTATTATTTACCCCTTGTCTCCCCAAAAGCTATGATATTTAAATTTAATTCTTTAGATGAATGGATATCATTGAAGAATTTTAAGCAAAGAGTGTTTAGACTTAGATCTTCCAAGAGCATTCTGGGAGCACTTAGATCTTCCAAGAGCATTCTGGGAGCCGCATAAAGGATGGGGAGGAGGGGCCATAACTAGCTCAGTGCTTCTGGAATGTTTCAGTGTGTCTGGTGATCTTGTGAAAATGCAATTTTTTTTTTTTTTTTTGTACACGGGCCTCTCACTGTTGTGGCCTCTCCTGCTGCGGAGCACAGGCTACGGACGCGCAGGCTCAGCGGCCATGGCTCACGGGCCCAGCCGCTCCGTGGCATGTGGGATCCTCCCGGACCGGGGCACGGACCCGTGTCCCCTGCATCGGCAGGCGGACTCTCAACCACTGCGCCACCAGGGAAGCCCCTGTGAAAATGCAAATTCTTATTTTCAGGAGGCCTGGGGTGGAGCCGAGGTTCTGCAGTTCTAATCAGTGCTGCTGGTCCATGGCTGTACTTTGAGTACCAAGAAGCCAGACCATTTAGTCCAACCTCTGATAGTCCAAGTTTGATAAAGGATAGCGCCCATACCGTGTACAGAGCTGTATCTTGCTCTGTACAGCTCCTAGCATTGGGTGCAGTATAATTATCGTGTTTAATAAGTGCTTTCTGACAATGCTGATGTTGATCGATGACAATGAGAAATAAAACGAAATTGAATTATTGAAAATGTGTCCCAAAGATTTCCAAATGCTGGGGTTTTGTTTGAGAGTGAAGGAAAACAACCCAAGGTTTACCAGTCTTAGTTTAGGTTTTGCTTTCCACCAATTTCAGGCTGTTTCTAAGGGACCACCAAATCAATTTTTTTCAAATGAATGTTTTTAGTTTCATGAAATAATGGGTTTTTTACTTTGATGAAATGAAAAAATACCTCTCACCATGGTTCTATAATACTGGGTTGACCAGAAAGTTTCTTCAGGTTTTTCTGTAAGATGTTATGGAAAAACCCGAACAAACTTCTTGGCCAGCCCAATAATATTAACAGATCCATCCAATGCCCCTTGTAAAGAAGGACTGAGTGTCAGAATGGTAAAAATCCTTCTTGTCAGTCACCTCTTCTCTCCCTGGTCTGTTGTGAAAACAAAGCCATTGGGACTGCATTCCCCGTTCTGTCACTCACACATCTCCATCTCCACGTCACTCAAACCACAAGCAGTTTGCTCATCCAGGCAAAGAATGACTGCTCTACCTCTTGGAGGAGACCTACATCCTCATAGATCAGAGGTTCTCAGTGAGGTTCCTGGACCAGAAACATCAACATCACCTAGGGACTCGGTAGAAATGCAGATTCTCAGGCAAACCCCCAGACCTCCTCAGATTCTGGGGGTGACCCAGTGATCTGTGTTTCAGCAAGCCCTTCAGGTGATCAAGTTGAGAACCGCTGTCCTGCGTTTGGGTTTTCAGGTGAAGGCACTCCAGCTGAGTGACCCTCCTGATTATTTTCTCTGCCTTTTGGAGAGGATCTGTGTCTAACTGGTGAGTCTAGGAGAAGGAGTTGAGTGTTTGGGGTCCGCCACTGCTGGAATCTCTGATTCTGATCTTCCTTCCCACAGAGGATGCACTCTGCCAGGGGGCAGGAACTGGGGGTGCAGAATCTTCTCATTCTTCCTACCCATAAACAATGACTGTGATGGCCTTTGAGGCTGAACTTGATCTGACCTTGCAAGAGCCCTTCATGCCTGAGCAGGCATGGCTGTGACATAAATTTCATTCTAGGAAAAATAGAACGTTTTAGACCAGTTAAAACTAATCCTAAAATTGGCTGTAGCATATGTGCTTTTTATGCATTGGATTTGGGAAATTTTTTGCTACTTGGATTATGTCTCTTCAACATTTCTAGAGGCCAGGTGTTTAAACTACAAAGGCAGCTAAGTTCTTCCTGGCTGCAGAGCGCCAGTGTGAGTTTCATGCCAGACCTTAATCTAGATCAACTACTCAATGTTCTGTTCCTTTCTGCATTGTTAGGAACTGCATTCAAGGACAAGGAAGAGAAGTGTGGAAGTAGGGGGATGATCCACAGGCTCAAGTCACCCCCAACCACCAGACCTCATGTTTATCCTGTATTTGTTCATTATGTAAATTCTGGCCCTAGCTTTACATCCCAGGGGCACTAACACTCCCCAAAGATGGTAGATTTCACTAATGAATACATCAAAGAAGGAACAGGAGCCACTGTTTTTATAAAGAATATCCCATCTTCTTGGGAAAACGAAACTGCCCCTCCCCTACAAAAGCTCAGTGAAATTATTATCAGCCCCAAAGCTAAGAAGGCGATTTAGGAGGCCTGAGTCTGAAACAGTGTATCTGGAAGCAGGTTTGCTCAGAAACTCAGGAAGGAACTGGACTGGCTGTCAAAATGCACTTCTGCCTTATTATCTCAATAGGAGCAGAGAGAGAATGAAAGACAAAAGCAGATGGGCTGATTAAACAGGAGGAAGAGAAAGATTTCCTTAGAAGGTTTGGGTTTTTAGAGACAAGGTAGATGGATATAAAGGAGATCAGGGAACATACCCAGCTCCAGCTGCTCATAAAGAGATTAGGAAGAAAAGTGATGAAATCTAACAGAGCCAGCCAGAACGACCCCTCCCCCATCCCCACCTGCAAAGGGATCCCAAGTTTAGGAAACCGTTGAGAGAGGCATGCCCTTACAGCTACAGGAAGAGAGTCCATAATGAGAGCAATCAGAGAAACCACATGCAGGGACTGAGGCAGCAGTGGTTACAGAAATCTTAGATTTGAGAAGTGAGGATCCATCTAAAATATTCAGAAGAAATACTGGGTTAGTTTCAAGGTGGAACTGTTATCATAAGTGAAGATGCAGATAATACCTATGACCTGAAAGAAATGCCCAAGAAATCCATGGAATTCACACAAAGAAAAGCACGGTGAAAAATGAGACCTTTTAAAAAGAAGGCGAGCAAGACAAAAGTAGGTCAGCTGCAGACCTCAGGTTACATATTGGTTTAATGGAACTGCACCCCTTAGGTTGGATTATCCCATTTGTGAGATGAAGATGGAAAGCCTCTCTGTGAGCAATGGATGCTGGAAAGATCCAGAAATCTTTGATTTCTTAGCTCTCAGTATGAGGTACCCTCAAGAGAAAAATCTAGAAATAGAAATAGAAAAACAATCCTAAAGTTTCTAAATTTTAATTTGCTTCATGGGAGAGAAATAGACCTTGAATTAGGCTTGGTGACTGGGGCTGTCACTGCTGTAAATTTCTAAACTTGGCAAGAAAGGAACGTCCAGTCTCTAATGAAGGCAGTGGCAGTTTCATGTGGATTTCCCTTCCACCTGCCCACCCCAACCCAAGTATGTTAAATGAGTGCCATAAGTAACCTCTTTATGAAAGTTGTCTCCCAACCGAGTTTAAGTTCATAGGTTCATAGTTTAAGTTCACAGATTACGGAAAAGTGCCCTGGATAAACTGGATGGCATTCTGAAAAAGGTGCAACCGAGAGTTATCCTGTCTATCCTCTTTCTCACAGCCTTTATTATGATCTTCAGGATGCTAAATATAGAGTGATGGAGATAGAATTTGGCCAGGCAGGGATACCTGTGCTGGAAGATGGACATTTGATTATGTTCCTCTAGAAGATGGTAATTTTCTCTAGAAGAAAGTAACTGATCATTTTAGGTGTCTTATGAATTATTAAACTAAGAGACTTGGGGTTGGATTAATTCACTTCAAAGACACCAAAGGAATCACACATCTTTCACTTGAAGGAACCCCACCTACAAGAACCTCTGAGAATCCTTTTGGCCCAGCCTGAGCCAAACATACCTGAACAGAACTGCTCCAGCCATTGTACCAAAGATGCCCCAGCAAACTTTCAAAGCATATTTTCTCTTATGCTTTCCTACTTTCCAACTCTCCTCCCCATTCTCCTGTTTCTGGCCACTTTCTACTGGCTCCTGGTTCCCCAAGGCTCCCCCAAATGCAGTACCTCCTCCCTGTTTCCCCCCCTTCCTCTTTGCCTCCCTCTGTGACAACAGGCACAGATCTGTACTGTCCAATATGGTTACCACAGGTGGCTACCAGACACTTGAAGTGCAGCTCATCTGAACTGAGATTTGTGATAAGATTAAAATACATGCTGGATTTTGAAGACAGCATGAAAAAATATGTAAAGTATGTCACTAATTACTTTAATTATATATTGAAATAATATTTTTGATGTATTGGTTAGATATAATATATTCAAATTAATTTCATCTGTTTCCTCTACCTTTTTCAGTGTGGCTACTAGAAATTTTCTTTTTAATTTATTTATTTTTGTCTGCATTGGATCTTCATTGCTGCACATGGGCTTTCTCTAGTTGCAGCGAGCAGGGGCTACTCTGCGTTGTGGTGCGCGGGCTTCTCATTGCGGTGGCTTCTCTTGTTGCGGAGCACAGTCTCTAGGCGCGCGGGCTTCAGTAGTTGTGGCCCGTGGGCTCAGTAGTTGTGGTTCACGGGCTCTAGAGCTCAGGCTCAGTAGTTGTGGCACACGGGCTTAGTTGCTCCGTGGCATGTGGGATCTTCCCGGACCAGGGCTCGAACCCGTTTCCCCTGCATTGGCAGGGGATTCTTAACCACTGTGCCACCAGGGAAGCCCTAGAAAATTTTTAATTATTTATGTGGCTCACATATTTCTAATACAGGTCTAGTGCCCTGGGCCCTGAGAATCTCACTGCACCTTGTCTTACTCCTGATCTTCTAAAGTACCCAAACCAATCTAACTTTTCTTCTTCTGGCTAAGCACAAATTTCAGTGTTCTTAGTTGGAGAATTACGTTATAAATGCACCATATGGTGCTAAGATTGACGATGGCCTAGCATAGTCATACGTTGGGGCTCTCACATGTATTTATTAAACACCTACCACGTGTATAGATTGTACTTGAACCAAGCGGGCATACTAAAGGAAGCATCAATAGCTTCAATCAACAGCCATCCAACAGCTAACAGTCTAGTTGGGTATCACCATTTGATGACACTAACCTGAAATATTGACATATCTTCCCCTAAATGAATGAATCAAATAGGAATTCTAATGCACCGTGGTAGAATAATGGAAACTACTTGTATTATGGTTATAGAGGAAGTTTCATGGAGCCATTCAGTTCATACCACATATGTCTGCATACTTCCAGCCCACTGCATTGTCAAGCAGTTGGAGAATTTTTTTTTCTTTTTGTCCCTGACAAGAATTACAGACTCTGTGTTTCTCTGGTGTAAACAGCATCCTGAAGAAAGGTAAGTGACTTGAGCCAAGTCAGAAAAATAAAAACAAAGTGTCAAAATACTTTCTACTTTGTCTCTTCTGTTTGAAGACAGAGGAGTCTGGGGGCTGTGCCTTGACTGGTGGTCTACCCTGCAACCTCTTCTCAATTCCTGCTCACAGAAAAATCAGACCACAGCCAATTAAATAGGAGCCCCACTCAGAGAGGAAATGATTCTTGCTTCTCTTTTTTCGTTTCATGGAGGAAGCCAATCATGTCAGTTCAAGAGGCCAAGGATAATTTCATTTATAAATCATACATTTTGACTACATGAATTTTAACACAAATTAGGGGTGGGATTTAGTTTCAATTCTCTTTCCTTTGAATTTGATTATTTTAAAAGAGGAATGTTTTCCTTGAAGCAGTTAGTATTTGCAGGCCAAACATTTGCTGCTCACAGCTGTCTACAGGGTTGCCTTTGGATATAAATATTCCTAATAGATCACAGTTTGGGGCTTAAAATGTCCATGTTTATCCCAAAATGTTTATTTTCTTTCTCATTCTACAAACACTATAGTCAATTTCTTTTCCAACCCTTTTTTATCTCAAAGAAAACAAGTTTTATCATTTGAAAGTATATCTTATGCCATAAAACCAGGTCAATATTAAGAGAAGAGTGTGATCACATAGATCAGTATCAGACACAAAACGCAGGATTTAGAGTGGAAAAAGATGAGCTCTTATCAACCACAGTAATTAATTGCAAAGAACAGAGAAAGCGGAGCCCACGCTTCAGCGTGGAGATCTTATTTAGTGGGATCTGTGCACTGGGACGGGGTTCCCTCCATCCAGGAGCAGAAAGAACTCTACTCTCTCCACCTTAAGGTGCCATAGTTAAGTTTGAGCCCCAGGTTCCGATGATAATCAATCATTGATTTACTTTCCATGTCATGCCAGACGTTCCCAGCCCTGAACACACCCCCGCTTTCTCATGTCTCCTTGTTTTTATGGTCTACACTCTGCTCTCTGCCCAGTACGCTTCTCCTCACACCGCTTCCATCCTCCCCCGTTTCCTCACTCAGACATGCCTGCCACCCCACATGTCCTCCCATCCCCCAACTCAAGCAGAACCTCCTCTGAGGAGCCTTCCCTGATGCACCTTCCAACCACCCACACCCTGGCCCCCAGGCAGAGGGAAATGCCCCATGATCCCACTGTAGAACTTCTCACTGGTTTGGTTATTATTTGCCTCTAGGTCTGTCTCCTCTCTGGTAAACTCGTGAGGTGAGGAACTGGATCTTGTCTAACGTGTTATCAGTAGGGCCTAGCGCAGCACCTGGAACCAGCCCTGCTCAGCCAATATTTTTTGAATGAATAAAGTCAACATTTAATTCATTCTTTCTTATGTGCTGAGGACTGTGATAATACCAAGGGCAATTCAAGAAAGCAGTTAGACAAAATCTGTTCCCTATGGAGTCCAGAATCACAAGAAGTTGTACCTAGCCAGCATCATGACGGAGCAGGTGATGATTAAGTTCCAGAGTGGGAGAGATATTGCTGCAGGGTTGAGGGCAGGAAACCCACAGTGGCTGAGAATAACAGCCAAAGCACAATGTGAATATTCATTCATTCATTCAGTAAATATTTATTGTGGGCCAGATGCTGATTTAGGGGTTGTGGATACATCAGAGAATGAAACAGACAGAATTCCCTGCCCTCATGGAGCTTACTTTCTATTAAGGGGAGACAGACCAACAAGTTCAAACAACCCCCAAGAAGACACATGCTAGCCCAATAAGGGGAACAGAGACACTGGTTTTGTTAATCTGCTTCTTTCTGCTACTTGTACTGTATGAGCTAGCCGGCCTGTTCAGCTAACATTAAAAAATGGAAGACCTGGGACTTCCCTGGTGGCACAGTGGTTAAGACACCGCGCTCCCAATGCAGGGGGCCTGGGTTCCATCCCTGGTCAGGGAACTAGATCCCACATGCATGCCGCAACTAAGAGTTCATATGCCACAACTAAGGAGCCCGTGAGCTGCAACTAAGGAGCCCACCTGTCGCAACTAAGACCTGGCACAACCAAATAAATAAATAATTTTTTTTTAATGGAAGACCCATTTGCAACTGCCATTGTGCTCACATTACTTGGAATTATCCTTGCATCATTCACACTCCCAAACAGCTACTTCCCACTCCAACTCTCCTTCCCTTCTCCAGTGAGTTGCCCAGGTCAATTCACAGGCAGTGACGGGGTTTGGGCTACACAATGGTCACTGGTCTTCATTTGCAGTTTCTAGGGTCTGAAGCATTGAGGAATCAAGTAAGAAGAGGATGTGGTATGATGCTTGTGGCAGGCTTCTGTCTTCTTACTTCTTTTGACATATTTTTGAGCACCCTAGTGATCGCCGCTGAGCACACCAAGGCAAATAAATAAAACCACCCATTCATTCAACAGATATTTAATGAGCACCTACTAGAGTCCAGGCAATAAGTCTATCACTGGAGATTCAATGTTGAGCAAAAGAGATGAGGACCCTGCCCCAATGGTACTTGCAGTGTAGTCAGAGGGACAGGCATAAACAAGAAAATAAGTCCATTCATCACACAAATGACAGCTCACTGGCCCTTGAGCAGTGGTGCAATGAAAGCAGTCTTCCCTGTGCTTTCATTTTACCATTTTCTCCTTTTTTCTGTTTCTCTTGTTTATGTCTCTTTGCCTTCTTTGTCCCACTCTTTCTTACTTTTTCCTCTTCTTTGTTTCTAAAGCTTGAGTGTCTCTAGAAACAGCCTTCCCATCCCATTCTACACATTGTACATCCACTCACAAGGTTTCAACAACACCTCTCTGCTGAGGACCCTCAGATCTCTCCAGGTGAGGTCTCTTCTGGGAGCACTTGGCTTCAGGCCTACATATGAAACTGCTCACTAGAAATCCCCACTTGTTTGTCTTCAAAATTCGTAATGTAATACAGTCAAGTTGAATTTATTATCCCCATGCTACCCCCAACCCATAACAGGCTTACCAGCTATTTCCCACAGTCTCGGAACCAAATTGTTAATTTCCTATCTCAATGGCAAGAACCACTTTCCCCCTAGACACTCACCAGAAAGCCAAGGGTTGGCCTTTTCACCTCCCTCTGTCTTCCCGCCACGTTCGATCAGGTTTCAAGTCCTATGGAGTCTGCTTCCCTGACATCTCCTAAACCTACCCCTCCTCTGCATTCCCTTCACCACCACCCCTTCCAGGTCTTGTAGGGATTATCCTACATGCTTTCCATTTCATCCCAAACACCCTGACCTGCCTTTCTGTGGCCACCAGAGTCATCTCTGTACAATGCAAATCTAAGCAAATCTTCAGCGGTCCCCAGGTTATTTTAGGATACATTTATAAGCTTCTTCTCATGGCACATAAGGTTTTGCATGTCTCTCCAGCCCCATCTCTTGCTATAGCCATGCTTAAGCACTTTGGGTTCCACACGCGTGCGCTACTCTCTGTCCCCGAAAGAGTGCCTTTTATACCTCTATCTGCCAGGAACATCCTTCACCCACTTCTTTGTCTGATTAAGTCTTACACACTCTTCAAGACTCAGCTCAGAACTTCCTTCAGGAAGACTTTTGCATCAGCTTGTACGTTTTCAGCTTCAACTAACAAAATATCAAACTAGATATTTATTATAGCATAATTGAGAGGTTATTATTCCCCTGCAATTTCAGAGCTAGTTAATTTAGCAGCTGAGCTCTAGGCTGCCTTTTCTTTGTCTTGGCTTTCCCCATATGATCTCAAAATGTATACCTTGCCTCCAAACATCAAATCCACACAAAACCACACCCAAAGACAGAAAAAAATAAGAGCTTCCCCTTGGACATCTCTCTTTTTTATCAGAGAAGAAAATCTTTCCCAGCAGGCTTCTCTTCTGGTCCCATTGAGTAGGTCCAGGTCACTAGCTCACCCTAAACCAAAGGGAGAAGCATTACTATGGTTTATCTGTGACTGGCGGAGAAGCCCCTCTACTCTGAGTGCCTTCTGCCTCATACAACAAAGTTCAGGTTCTATTGACAAGAATGAAGGAAGGAAATGGTGGTGATGAATGAAGGAAATGGTGGTTAGGTAGGTTACTGACAGTTTTGGCCATGCCTCCTCTCCTAGAGTTCTTTGCTCACCACTCCCTCACCAGAATGAATTAGGTTCTTGTCAAGTACTCTGTCATTGTGCTTTCCAAACTGTTTTGCAGTGTTGACTTAGTTATCTGTCTCCTTATACTGACCTCCATACAGTTTATTCATATTTGATTCCTTAACACCCAGCAAAGACCTAGTGCAGTGCTCAATAAAAATTAATGTTTGAATGATGAGTGATTTAATTAATTAATTAGTAACATGTCCGGGACAATTTCCACATGGTTTCATTAATCCTAATAATTTGACCCATCTATATAGTGATAGAAAAAAAAAACAAACAGACTGACATATGACCATACAGTTTGTGCTGTTTGCTCCATGCAAGTTCTATTGTTTTATTGCTTTTGTAGCTCAACCCTATGGTTGGTTACCTTCTGCTCCCTCTGCAGCAGCAACCAAATGACCACTTTCTTCATTAAATAGAGTCAATGTCTCGTGGCCCCCAAAAGGACCATGCTGGGGCTGAGCCATTTTTTTCTATTACTCTGTTAGTGTCTGCCAAGCCAGCAGGAGTCAACACCATCTGTCAGCTTACCATCTTTGGGGTGGAACTTCAAAGGCAGGGTTTCTTTTTCTGGGTCAAGTTGACCTGTAACTTTCATCTTCTTTATACTAACCCTCCATCTGTAGAACTGCATCATCTCTGCAAAGTGGCCAACAGCGTCTCATCCAGTGCCTTAGCAAATATTTATTGAGGGAGCTAGTGAATGAATCATTTAACTGACTTATATATAATCTTCAAAAACAGCCATAGCAGACAACAGTTCTTATTTAAAAGGTATGTGCCACAGTAGAAACTTTTAAAAATAACCAAAGCAGCACCTTTTATCAATGTTGGCATTCTGTTCGCAAACTAATTACCACCTTATGTAACCGACCTTATTAAGGGATGTTGACACCTTCTTAAATTATCTTTGGAAACCAAAATCAAACCCAAATACAATCATGATCTTGCCAGGTTCAAACACTGCCGTTTTGATGTGGCCAGAATTCCCTATTGAGTTCAGAAATCCAACTCAAATCCTTAAGTTGGAAGAAGGAGGGATGTGAATCAAATCAATAAATGAATAATGAATAAAATGGCCATTAATTAACTTAGGCATGAAAATAAAAATAGAAGTGTCAACTGAAGCCTGCCCTGGTAATCTTCTAACGTAGGATAAACATTAGTTGGTTGGTGGAAAATTTGTTTTTGGCATTTGTATGGAAGATGGCTCCTTAGCAAACCAAAGAACTACAGAGCGATGTCATGTCAATATGCCACGTGACGGTAAGCATTTTCCCTGTGGCGGGAATCACAGCCAGCGTACTGGGGGATCCCCTCAGCACAGTCGAAACATCAAATAGAATGCTCTGTTAGAAGTTAGGGTCCATGAAAACAGAGTCATGGACTCATGCCCCAGGCCGCCCAGGCAGGAGTATATCTTGACACAGGTCCCGTGAACGGGACTTGCCAGAGTTTCGGTGAGAGCCAGACGTCAGTCTAGCCACTAGGTGTGGTACCTCCCGCTGGAACAGGGACAGCATCCTCATGAGGACGTGTGGTGGCACAGCCTCAACAATTCAGCGGCTGGAAATGGGGCTTATTTGGCACAAGATGTAAACCAACCTATGAAACAAAGGAACAACTACCAGCAAACATTGCCTATCACAACAAACCAAAGGCTAATCTTAGCTCACCAAGGTCATAAACTCCTAGAGGGCGGAAACAGCTAGACGGTGGCAAAGAGCATTCACAAATAATATTAAGGTTGGGCTGACTCTGAAATACATGTTCAGAAAATTGTCGTGTGAGATGCAAGCTATTATACGTAGAATGGATTAAGAACAAGGTCCTACTGTATAGCACAGGGAACGATTTTCAATATCCTGTGATAAACCGTAATGGAAAAGCCTGTGAAAAAGAATGTGTGTGTATGTATATATATACACATACATATATATATGTATAAATGAATCACTTTGCTGTACAGCAGAAATTAATACAACACTATAAATCAACTATACTTCAATAAAATAAATTTTAAAAAAGAGAAAATTGTCCCACAAAGATGAGCTTTAGAACTTGTTTAATCCAAACTCCTCACTTAAGAAATCGAGTTTTAAAGAGGGGAAATGACTTGCCTGATCTCACACAGCTTTCTCTGGGAGTGTTAGAACTGGACTCCTGGACCCCTAACTCCAACTGAGGGCTCTTCCCACTTTAACTCTGCACCCTAAAGCTCCTACCACAGTGCCCTGCGTGCAGTTGGCTTTCAACCAAACTTGATGAATAAACCATGTCAATCATGATTGTGTGTTAGCAGGGGCAGATCCTGGTTATATGGGGCTTAACACATCAAGTTTGGAGGAAGGGACTTCTTTAAGAAAAATCATACAAAATGAGGAATATAAAATGTGGTACAAAGGTGACTATTTCTTCAGATTGAGAGAAGAAAGTTTAACAAATTACAAACATAACAAAGTTAACAACACAAGTGTTACAAAATCCATAAATGTAAGATAATATTCTTATGAATGAACTGCCTGGCACGTCTCTGTAATACTTTCTTGCCCAATAGTTTCTGGCGCAATACTCTCTGGTTAACTCTTCATATAATAACAATTGTGTAATCTTCTCCACAGAGAGAATAGAAAATTTACTCTTTCTTCTAACAGAAAAAAAAATTTATTTATTGTTAACAGTTTAGAAGAGTTACTTTGAGCTTCACAAGTTCTTACTGGCGATTTGACATTAATTTTTAAGGTTTTCAAACCTGGAAAAACTCTAATCTAGTTGCTTTCATAAGAGCTGCAGGATTTCAGGACATTTCTTGGCTAATCTTAAATACTTTTAGAATTCATGACACATTCATCAGAGAAAATGCACTTTAAAATGGCTGCTAATCCCACTACTGGGCATATACCCTGAGAAAACCATAATTCAAAAAGAGTCATGTACCAAAATGTTCATTGCAGCTCTACTTACAATAGTCCAGAGATGGAAACAACCTAAGTGTCCATCATCGGATGAATGGATAAAGAAGATGTGGCACATACATACAATGGAGTATTACTCAGCCATAAAAAGAAACGAAATTGAGCTATTTGTAATGAGGTGGATAGACCTAGAGTCTGTCATACAGAGTGACGTAAGTCAGAAAGAGAGAGACAAATACCGTATGCTAACACATATATATGGAATTTAAGGGGAAAAAAATGTCATGAAGATCCTAGGGGTAAAACAGGAATAAAGACACAGACCTACTAGAGATCGGACTTGAGGACACGGGGAGGGGGAAGGGGAAGCTGTGACAAAGCAAGAGAGAGGCATGGACATGTATACACCATCAAACGTAAGGTAGATAGCTAGTGGGAAGCAGCTGCATAGCACAGGGAGATCAGCTCAGTGGTTTGTGACCGCCTGGAGAGGTGGCATAGGGAGGGTGGGAGGGAGGGAGACGCAAGCGGGAAGAGATATGGGAACATATGTATATATAAAACTGATTCATTTTGTTGTGAAGCAGAAACTAACACACCATTGTAAAGCAGTTATACTCCAATTTAAAAAAAAAAAGAAATAGCTTCATCTTGCTAAAACGTTTAGGATTTGACAATTTGAGAGAAAAAACAGGAAATCCTGAAAGTACTTACTCTCTCCTTGTTTAATGGACAACACATGGGTTCCTGACTGAGCGATGCTTCCTCTTGCTTTGATCTGAAGGCAGAGGGAAATACATGTATTATCATTTTAAAGGGTACTTATTAAACTTACTTAAACATATGTATAATATACAAATAAATAATAACTCACTACTTCCAAAAAAAATGGCTGCTATATTTCAATGAGCTACATAATTGTACAATAAATTAGTCATATGCTACACAATGATTCAAAGATGAATATGTGTAGTTTTGTTCAAGGGGTACACTTGTTTCTTCAGCCTGTTTCTTGCATGCTGTTTCGTCTGGAATCGCCAGACTTCCTGAGGACAATTTATATTAGATTCACAAAAACATGATCTGACATGCATGCAGAAAACACAACTTTGCATTCAGAATGGACTCAACATTTACAGCATTGCTACAGGATTGGGTCCCACAAACATAAGAATTCAGATGAAATTCTACTTTATGAGACTCCCATTACAATATTTAAAAATGTAAGGAGTGGGCTTCCCTGGTGGCGCAGTGGTTGAGAATCTGCCTGCTAATGCAGGGGACACGGGTTCGAGCCCTGGTCTGGGAGGATCCCACATGCCGCGGAGCAACTAGGCCCGTGAGCCACAACTACTGAGCCTGCGCGTCTGGAGCCTGTGCTCCGCAACAAGAGAGGCCGCAACAGTGAGAGGCCTGCACACCGCGATGAAGAGTGGCCCCCGCTTGCCACAACTAGAGAAAGCCCTCGTACAGAAACGAAGACCCAACACAGCAAAAATAAATAAATTAATTAATAAACTCCTACCCCCAACATCTTCAAAAAAAAAGAAAACCACAGCTTTAAAAAAAAAATGTAAGGAGTGTTTATTGGTGTACACCCTACATTATCGAAGTATAGCTCTGACAGAAGAGAACTTCCTTTTTGACAAAGAGTTGATGGGCAGCGAAGTCTCCAATTACAGTTTTACACATCTGGTGATTCAAAGACTTCTTCACAGACTAGCGTCTGGATACACTTCAAACCTTGTTTCTTTTCACCTTCCTCCTAGTGTCAAGACTGGGCATTGAAGGACACACGTGTGTCATGGGGCAGCCTCTGGCACAGGGAGCGGGGTGGGGGGAGAATTTCAGAAAGTCATCTACACTAGGAGATCTAGCAATAACTTCACTATACATGCAAGTGACTGAAGACCACAGAATTATATGCCACTAAACCAAACTAAGTGTATCTCCAAGTTTACATCCTCTTAGCAACATCCCTAAAAGTTCAGGCCATGATAAAGTCACCTGACCCAAGGCAAAGTCGGAGAGGAAAAAGATAGTACTCTTAATTGATTGTGGTGAAAATACCATTTTGAAATTTTTACAAAAACTTATAATTATGTGAACACAAATCTGGAGACCCTCCTGTGCCCTTGGAATGGGCCTTATAAGTGAAGGCCCTTGAAGTGGAAGCTTTATGGCCTCTTCCGTCTTCTGGTGGTTCCTAGGAACCCTTGGCATGCTTCAGTCTCTGCCTGCAACGTTGTGTGTGTCTGTGTGTGTGTCTCTGTGTCCTTTCTCCTCTTCTCATAAAGACACCAGTCATATTGGCTGAGGAGCCCACCCTAATCCAACGTGACATCATCTTAACTAATTACATCTGCAACGTCCTTACTTCCAAATCAGGTCCCGTTCTGAGGGACTGGGAATTAGGACTTCGACATATCTTCTTTGGGGGACACAATCAACCCGGAACAGAAAGGACACAGCACTCTCCTCGCTATGCATTAACCAGCTGTGTGGTCCTAAGCAACTCAAACTTGCGATTCAACAGACATCAGTTAGCACCGAGCACGTGCTAGGGATCCCCAGAAAGGAACGATCAGGCAGCCACTCTTACTGAGCCCCCAGCCTGGGAGAGAGACACGTGAACTAACAACACACCACAGGCTTATGGTCGCTTTATTGCAGGCACATATGCCTGGGGAGATCAGCCCTCTGAGGAGAGAGCCCACAAGCACGAAGGTTGGACGGTTTCTGCAAAATGCGGTCTATTTGAATTGTTTTTAAGAATGACTGGATGGATATTCACCAAATGGACAAGAGAGGGGAAGAAATTCCAGGCAGGAGTAATGGTGCATGAAAAGGCTTGGGTTAATGGGAAATCATATGTTCAGGGAGAGTTTTGTGTAATTTTGTACACAAAATTGGAAGCAAAGCAGTACTTGACAGATTAGGTCAGAAAAGTAGAGGGAGCTGGCATGAAAGCCTTATAAACCATGATAAGGAGTCTGGTCTTTATTGTTTAGAGGGAAACAAGAGAAGTGTGGGAAGGAAAATAAAGTGGTTGGATTTGCATTTCAGGGAGATTGCTGTGACATCAGTGTGGAGGCTGGGTGAGACAGAAGAGGACAGAGACCCTTCTGGGGATATGCAGGTTCACATCTTCTTTCATCTCCTCAACAACACTTGAAAGCTGTAGGAACTGGAGCCCAGAGAGGGGAAGGAACCCTCACAGCTCAGCAGCAGGCTAATGCATGCTTGGTTCATAGGCTCAAACCACAGCTGTGGTCCAAGGAAGAGGCAACCAGAGCCTGATCCAAGGCAGGAAGAAGATAATGAGGAGAGGACAGACTCAAAGGATGCTTAGAACTAGATTCCCATAGAGGTGTGGAGTAAGAGAAAAAGGGAAGAAGTCCACTGCCTCTTTGAGTCTTATTTGCTCATTTCTCATGGTCCTTACAACCTGAAGTCAAGTGATCACCTATGACAGAACACCTTGAGGAGATGAAAATGCACGAGACCACCTGAGCATCCCCTTGAAGGAGCGGTTTGGTTTTGTCGCCCTGGCCTCTCCTCCTGGAGTCCTCACACCATAATAGAACTAAACATATCATTCCAGGGATCAGCAAGGAAAAGGGGAAATTCCAGGGAGGAAGGATGAGGGCAGGAAGTAGTCCAGTGCCTTGGAAACAGGTGTGTGTGTGTGTGTGTGTGTGTGTGTGTGTGTGTGTGTGTGCACGCACACGTGAACCAGAGTTAAGAGAATCAAGGCTTTTCTTTTCTCTTTGGCTTTTCTTGGGTTTTTTGTTTTTCTTGTCCTTTCCTTTTTTACCTTTTTTCTTTTCTTCTCTTTTCTTTCCTCAGGTCTATTCCTTTGTGGGGCATTCTCTAAAAGACCTTGGGTGAAGTATCTTCCCAGACACTAGTCTGAGTGTGAAGAATCAGGCTCCCCAGATCCCATAAGGTAGGGAGGACCTCAGGGAGTGGGCTGGGACTCCTACTGGCCCCACCTTTGGAGCTGCTTAACATGTATACCTTACTAATTATCTATTCCAATACATATGTAACATGCATCAGATTGACCCTATTATAAGGTTTATGAAATTGTGGTAATCAATCATCTTCACAAATCCTCAATCTTTATATTTGTTGCTCAAAGATTCATCTACTCACAAATGTTAAGAACTGGGGAGCTTCCGTTTTTATCCTGCCTTTTCATTCTTTCATGCATCTATAAGTCATTCTTCATTTATCAAATGTGTATTAAGAAACTTCTGTGTGCTATCCTAAGATTATGAAAATAAAACCATACTATAAAATAGCATAAAATGTGAATTTAGTAGAACATTCATGCTCCTCTATAATGTGTGTTAGGCGTTACTGCGTCTTCTCTTTTATATGCAAAGATGAGAGCACTAGCCTGCCATCAGTGATGTATATACTTTGAGCTGCTTTCCGGGTATGGCATAGGGTGCCGGAAAACACCCCTTCCATGCCTCAGGCTCTCTGTGATCCTGTGCAGTGATTGTGTTCTGAGACTCCATTCACTCATATACTCCAGGCTTGAGTCTCCACATACAGTGGTTCTGATGACTTCTAATTCATGTAAATGTTAGGGTTGTCTCCTTTTATTCTGCAAAAAGTACCTAAAATACCTTTCTTTTAACCATAATGGTCAACTGGTAGTGTATGCTGAAACCATTGATTTCCCAAATATAGCGCCTGCATTTAGCACTGAGAATAGCCCTTTAATTACTACAAAACCAAACAATATTTGGAGAAGCTTGCACATTGGGGTGCAGCAGATGCTGGGGCACAGGGACTCTGGGTGCAGGTCCAGTGTAGCAGGCAGACCCTTGCCATGTGGAAGACTAGACCCAGACAACAGGGGAGTCAGCACACGGATGCATGGCCAAAGCACAGGAAAAAGGCATCTCAAAATAGACAACACTCCAAAACAGGCAGGCAGTGGGGCTGAATGAAGGCTTTCTGCAGGGGCAAGAGGCAGGCCTTCAGATGGGAGTGAAAGGACAGCTCGCATCAGGGGGACAGAAGAGGGCAGTGATAAGAAAGGTTCACTCTGGCAGACAGACCTGGGTTTGAATCCTGGTCCAGCCACTACGTAACTGGAGAAGACTGCTGGCGGATTCCATACCTGACTCTCTTCTTTCTGAGCACGCGTCCTTTGCAGTTAGTTGTGGCCATGGGACTGCCTTCTTGCCAATGCACCGTGAATGGAAGCCGTTTGGATTGGCACCTTAGCATTTCCCACACCCAGTCCTCCATTCTGCCGCCCCCTTGCAGTGACCTTGGTATTGAGAGGCAATACTCTAAGATGGATGGGGCCTCTGAATCCCTACCTGGAGGAAAGGCCTGGCCAGTCAGGAACACCTGCCCTGGATTTCAGGTGAGCAAGAAATACATTTCTACCTTAACTAGTACAACTTAGACAAGTTATGCAGCCTCTCTAAAACTCATCTGAAACCTAAGAGGAATATTAATTAAATGATTTCCTATCATCCTGCACAACCTGGACCCTCCTTCCCAGCCATCTTCCTGTGCCATTTCTTCACTCCACAAAGGTGCGCTCACACATGGCTGCTACCTGGGAGGGGTGCACCTTGGCCATCCTATTTCATCCTATTTTCGTGCCACCCACCACCATTTTTCTTCTAAATTTACTTCCCCCACCTCCAGTTCCTTTGACAGATGTGTATACCCACCTCCTGCTTTAATTTCCTTCTTGGCATTTATTACTATCTGATTTGTTTGGTTGTTTGTTCATAATATCTCCACCATTAAAATAAAGGCTCCATTATAATATAAATATATAACTATATAAATGTAATGTAAAATAAGTATATAAATATATATATTATTGTAAATAATATAAATATATATTATCAATAAACATAAAATATGATATAAACACTGTATCTTTTGGGTTTAGAATAGTATCTGATCTACAGGAGGCCCTCAGGCAATATTTGTTGGATAGATGGATGGGTGGATAGATGGATAGATGGATGAAGCAGAGCCCAGCTCTAAGAATAGGAATACAAAGTCAAGGACAGACTAAGCAGCATGGGTGACTTCATGTGGAGCTAGAGTCCTAGGTTGGCTCTCTTTACCATCTCCTACACCCAACTGGTCCAAGAGTAGGGAAGCCAAATATGTTCCTGCCTGCATGCCAATCCTCGGCCATTGGGTAGAGCTGCCTGGAACACTGAGTCAAGTGGGATTCTAAGGCTGCAGCTGTCTGGGCTTAGCAGAAATGAAGGTGATGGTCCATTAATGGTGTCTGTCTCAGAAAGGGAAGTAGGAAGTAGTGGTAAGCATATTTGCAGTCCTTTTCCTGGAAGTTACTATGGGGCTGAACCTGCTGGTGTGGGTCAAATTATCTCAGCTGTAGAAGGAAGGGAGCCACAGAGGCTGGGGAAAGGCAGGACCTGACAGCATTTTTGAAATGCCATTTACCACCTGTGCTGGCTGTGATTACACCAAGGCTGACAGTCATGTGATTAAACGTGCTGAGATGATTAGTCTGAACGGGCTTTGGGCTCCTGGCTTTCTTCCCATTGATTTTCAATGGGTACTGATAACACACTGATAAATTCTACATAGGGAAAGAATGCAAGGGCACGAGGACTTTCACGCCCGCCTTAACCAGGCTTGTGTTCTCCTGTGACAATGGCCACATTTCACTAAATTAGTAGTTGTGTTAGCCCCCTTTTCATTCCTGCAGTATGATTTTTTTTCCAGTGGATGGCTTGGCTTGAAGCAAAGTACCCGAAGCCTGATGAAGCCTCGTCTGACAGTAATTGAAGATAAAGACTAAGCCTTCAAGTTTTGAAGCATGTCACAAGGAATTCAGCCTTGTTATACAGCAAACCATAAAGCTAAGGGGTCTGTTATTACCATAAAATATATCTTGCAAAACCATTTTCTATTTGTCCAAGACCAATCATCTCTTTCTCTCTTAGAAAGGAGAGAGCCACTTTTCTCCAGTCAGTTTTAAAGCCAGGATGCTGCCTAATATTCTGTAAGGCTTTAGGATTTGCATAGCTCAGAGGCTGAAATAACAATATAAATGAGTTGTTTAACTTCTCAAAACTTCCCCCTCAAAGGTCACAGAGTCTCTCTGCTGTCCAAGTTTCTCCCTGGAAGAAAGTCAAGAACCCAGCGGTCCTTATTTTGCACACCTTTAATGTATTCAGTGGCCTTGCTTGGGGATGCTATCAAATCTGTCATTGCCAGGATGACACCCAGACCCAAGCTGGTGTCCTGTGTATGTGTATTCATATCCATATCCATTTTTAGGTCTTTTAACTATTTTCAATACATTTTTATTATAGTTTCCATAAAAGCTTTGTATATATTTTTTGTATCTATTTCTAGGTATCTAATTTTTAGAGGCTACTATTTTTTTATTTCATTTTTTAAATGTATTGCTGATAGATAAAAATTCAGTTGCATTGCTGTTTTTGTTGGTTGTTTATCCAGCCACTTTACTAAACTTTCTTATTAAGTCTAATAATTTATCTGTAGACGCCTTTGGATTTTCTATGCAATTTTTAATTCTGTTACTATGACTCTTAGGATCCTTGCATTCCAATCTTATTTCTTTATTAAACTAGTTAGGACTCCTACTACAGCATGAAATAGAAATGGAGATGGTAAGCCCTCTAGTCTTATTCCTGATATTAAAGGGAATATTTTCAATACTTCTCCATTTTTTATGATATTTGCTGTTGGAGTGCTTTTGTAGATTTTTCTGAAGTTAATGAGGGTTCTTCCTATTGAGCATTCTTCCTAGTTGCTAACAGTTTATATATGAACACGTGTTGAATTTTAGCAATGCATTTTCTGTAACTATTAATTGTATACTTTTCCCCCTTTAATTTTTTTTTTTTTTTTTTTTTGACCGTGCCACGTGGCTTGCAGGATCCTAGTCCCCGACCAGGGATTGAACAGGGGCCACCGCAGTGAAAGCACTGAGTCCTAACCACTGGACCGTTGGGAATTCCTATCTCCCTTTAATTTATTAATGCAGTGAATCATATTAATTGATTTTCTAATGTTTAACTTTACATCTTTGGGATGAATCCAACTTACTGACATATTATATTCCTACATCGCTGAATTCAGTTTGCTAATATTTTTGTGTAGAATGTTTGCACCCATGTTCATAAATGACACTAGACTGTAATTTGCTTTTCTTGTACTATTTTTACCAAGTTTGGTATTATGACTATGCTAGACTCATATATTCTGAAATCATTTTTATAAAATCGAGATTATTTATTCCTTGAATGTTTGATAGCACTTAGTAAAATTGTTTTTCACAGTAAATTGTGAAAAAATATTATTTTGTGGGAATATTTCATATTACCGATTGAATATTTTATTTATTATTAAAATATTTTTAATTATTATATTTTTATTTCCTCTTGAATCAGTTTTGGTCAGTTATATTTTACTAGGATTTGTCAATTTTATCTAAATTTTCCAATTTATTGGCATTAGGTTGTTCAAAAGACCATATTTTCTTTTTAATATATGCAGCATCTATAGTCATATCTTTTATATTTCTAATGTTGTTAATTTGTGCCTCTTCTCTCTCTCTCTCTCTTTCATTAATTTTGCAGAGGGTTTCAATTTTATTAGCCTTTGAAAAAAACTTTGGTTTTGCAGGTCTTCTTTATTATGTGTTCATTTTCTGCTTTAATCTTGTTATTTTCTTCTACTTTTTTTGAGTTTATTTTACTGCTCTTCTAAGGATACTTAGTTCATTCGTTTTCTACCATAATTCTTGTCTGACTGTTCTTTAGACTATAAATTTCCCTCTAAATATAGCCTTAGTGGAAATCTAAAATTTTTGATAAGTAATATCTTCAGTACAATTCCGTTCTAACATTCTTTTAATTCTCCTTTTTATTTCTCCTTTGGCCTTGGAATGTTTAGAAGTATGCTTTTTAATTTATAAATAATTGGAAATTTTTCGTATTTTTGTTTTTTATTTGTAGCTTAATTAAGCTGTGGTTAGAGAATATGACCTATATGATAAAATTCATTTAGAATTAAGCCTTGATTTGTAGACTAATACGTGGTTGATTTTCACTGATGTTCTTTGTCTCTAAAAAAAATGAGTTTTTTACAGCTGATTGATGTGGTTTTATGGAAATGATCTATGATTAAGTGAACCACGTTCATTGTATTATGCAAACCTTATTCATCCTTAATGATATTTTTTAGTCTGCTTGTCTTATTATCCCCTTAGGATAGTGGATTTGCCTATTTTCCTTTGTAGTTCTGTAAATTTTTACCTTACCTATTTTGAGGCTACATTATTAAGTCCATATAATCTTGGGATTATTTTATCTTTCTGTTGAATTGAACCTTTTATAAAATAAAGAAATTCTTTCACTAGGAATACTCTTTGCCTGTGGTTTATTTTGATATTAATATAGCTAGGCCAATTTTATTTTACTTAGCATTTGACTAATTATCTTTTCGGTATTGCTGGATAACAAACTACCCCAAAACCTGGTGGCTTAAAACAGTAATCCTTTATTATTGCTCATATGTCTGCTGATCTGGAATTTAGCTGACCTGGTCTGGGATTAGATATGCTTCTTAATGCAGATGCATGGATTGGACTGACTATGGTGGTTCTGCTCCACGTCTCATCTACCTTGGACCAGTGGGCTAGCCAGGGCCCCTTCTTCTCATGGCAATGGCAGGGATACAAGAGTACAAATGGACACTAGTAAAGCCCTTTACAGCCTAAGCTTAGAATTGGTACATTATCACTTCTCTCCATAGACCACTAGTCAATGAAAGTCACATTACAAGTCCAAAGTCAAAGTGTAGGGAAGTATACTGTACCCATAATAAGACCAGGAAAAGGGAGATGGAGGGAAGGGTGAAGAATGAGAAGTAAGTATTCAACCTATCACACCATCCTTTTGCTATCAATCTTTCTGTGTCCTTAGGCTTTTATATGTCTCATGTAAATAGGATAAACTGGATGTTATTTCCTGTTCAGTGTGATCATATTTGTCTTTTTCTCATGTATTACAATTGCTGATATATTTGGATTTATTTCTAGTCATTTTAATTCCATCCTCCATAATCTTAACCTCTCTTTCATCTTTTCCATCTCTTTGTCTGTCTCTGATAATTTCTCTCTCTCATCTTCCAGGTCATTAATTCTGTTCAGCTGTATCTAATATATTAATAAACACATATAATTCATATGTTAATTTCAATTATTGTATTTATCATTTTGAGTTGTATTTTATTTTGTTTCAAATTTGCTTGCCTATTCTTTACAGATTCTCTCCAATGCTCATATTTTCAAAGTTGTCTCACTTCTTTAAATATATTAACCATAGTTAAGAATATCTAAAGTATTTATAGGTCTGTTTCTGAAGTCTTTTTTTTTTTCTTCTGGTGCCTTATATACTCATGATTTTTACTATAAGTTGCTCATTTTTCTTGGAAATTTATCTCCGAAAATCTTGGGGGATCTGGAACGAAGTTGGGTTCCTGCAGAGGTGATTTACATTGGTGTCTGTCGTGCTCCCGGAGGCTCTGATATTTTAAGCCTAACTGTAAATTAAATTCTTGGTTCAATGTTTTTGAGTTGCCAGTTCCATATGAATTCAGGCTTCATATTAGCACAAAGCCCAGTTTATGGCTAAAAATTCTGAGAGGATTTCTTTTTCCCCTGATTAGCAACAAGTTTTGAGACAGGTAATTTCCTCTTCGGTCTAGGGTGAGAGAAAGGAAGAGACCAGGTGGCCCTTTAGTTCTCTGCCTTGAACATACCCTGAGTTTTCTGGTGTCTCCTTTTTCCATGAATCCATGAGAAAAACAAACAAACATTAAGTTTACCAGGATCAGCAACTCTACACAAAACATCATAAGCCCTATTGTTTTCTTAATAAGTAAAACCACAGCACCTTGTGCTTTACAGTTCCTGTATTGAATACCTGAGGAGGTCAGAGATGGTTTAGCATCACCTCTTCAGTTCAGTGATTTGACTCAAATTCAAAGATGGTACACCCGTTTCAATAATTAAACCACCATTTCAAGGGCTTTATCATTAAGCATAAAGAAATAGGAACTAATGAGAGTTGGAGGTGGGGATAATATTGTGCGATACTAGCAATATTCTTGGCAATGTCATAGAAGAGAAAAGCTTAGACTTTAGTTATCTCAAATAAAGCCTTTTCATTTCACACACGAGGAAACTAATGATCAGAGATGCAATGTCATATAGCAGATCACACAGCTAATAAATGTCAGAATCAGAATCAGAGATAGTCTAACTTCTACCTTAGCCTTCTTTCCTCTTAAACCAGTGTCTTCCAAGCTATAATATCTGGAATAATAGTTTCTCCATGAGTTGCTCCCCAAAGGGTTCTTTGATCAAATAAGTTTAGGAAATTCTGCATGCCGTTAACTCTCTTTCATAGACTTAGAAGTCATATAGCATAACCAAGGCTCAGAGACATTGTGAAGTAAGAATTCTTTTTAACTATCTCTTCCCAAATTAATTTAACCAAAAAATCTTTTCCTACAGAACACCTGTTAAAACTGTGCAGAACATTTATGCTCCCCAAAGCAATTTAGGAAATGGTCTCCTGATAAAAAATCATCTCTGCCATTTTCTAAGTAGTATAAAACTCTGTGCAGTCATTAAATCCCCAACAAAACAAAGGGGATCCTGTGGCACATACTGTTTTATTACATCTGAAGTTGTCATGTCTGGAGATATACATCAAAAATTTCATCATTGATTTGAACCTTCAGTTATATAAATAAAAAATCTTAATCTTTGAAAAATGGACTAGAGCGTACTCCCACTTCCAACTATGACGGAGTACCTTTATCAGACCATTCTTCCTGCTATGAACAATTATGAATGCTGAATAAAATATTGAAAAACAGCTGCTTAAAGATATCAGCAACCAGTCAAGGCAACCAAAACCTGATTGGCCAAGACCCCAGAGAGAGGAGAAGGACACTTCAGTGAGCCTGACCTTCTCCACTGACAATTTGTAAATAAAGTGGGGTCAAGAGGCCAAGCAAAAAGTAACTTCTCAGAGCTTTTGGTAGTTCCATAGGGCTGCAGAAATAAAAGTTGGAGTTTTAGGTGACCCAAAGTCAGTACCTGAAGTCTTAAGATACTGGAGAAAAGGAAACTACAGATAAGTGGGCCCAATATTCTGTCTGTGTGGCTTTTCTCATTGAGGAATTTTCTGATTCTCAAGACACATCAGACACAAAGCAACAGCTAAGAGGTGAAAAGCCAAGCAGAACTTTTAGGATTCTCACCATTCTGGGGAACAAACGCTACAAGTATTAGAATTATCAGATATAGACTTTACAATAACCATGTTTAATACTTCATGAAAATAGACAACAAAAGGAAAATTTGACCAGAGAATTCAAATCCATAAAAAAGGGTCAAATGATAATTTTAGAACTAAAAAGTACAATAACTGAAAATAAAAACCCAATGGTGGATATAACAGCAGGCTAGAGATAGCAAAATAGAGGATCAGTAAATGAATGATAGGTCAGTAGAAAATATATTACTGAAGTACAACTAGGAAAACGTGTAAAAAATTACTAAAAGAAGCTAAGAAACATGGGATGTGATAAAAGGTCAACTTACTATAATGCACCTCCCAGAAGAAGATAGGACAAAGCAGTACTCACAGATAATGACAGCACCATTTGAAACAAATTCAAGTCATCAAACCACAGATTTTTAAAGCTCTACAAATTCCAAGTAGCATAAATATAAAGAAAGACATGCCCAAGTACATCATAGGAAAACTATGAAAACCAAAAGCAAATAGGATATCTTAAAACCACTCAGGGAAAAAAGACACATTACTTTCAAAGGTAATACTGGCAACTAACTACCCAAAAGAAATAATGGAAGTCAGAAGGCAATGCAATGTGACATCTTTAAAATGTTGAATGAAAATAACTGCCAATATCCAGTGAAAATCTCCTTCAAAAATGAAAGCAAGATATAAACATTTCCAGGCAAAGAGAGAGAGAGAGAGAGAATGAGAGAGAGAGAGTTTGTCACCAGCAGACCACTCTAAAAGAACTACTAAAGAGAGTTCTTGAGGCAGAAAAATTTATCTTAGCTGAAACCTGCAAATATAGGAAAGAATGGGTATCAGTGAGAAAGGTAACTATATGGATAAATCTGAAGAAAAATTAACTGTAAAAAATAATAACAATGATGCTTTGTTCCATTTTAAATATATGTATAATTAAAATGCATGACAAAATATAGCAAAAGTAGAAAAGGTTAAAAATAATTAAAGTGTACTAAGATTCCTGCATTCTCTGAAAAGTGGTAAAAGTACTCCTTTAGAATGCACCCTTGTAACTCAAGATCACATGTTGTCATCTATAGGGTAATTGTTAAAATAGTAAATAGAATAGAATAGAATAGTAAAATAGAATAGTAAAAATAGATAATACATATAGAGAACAAATAGTAAGATACACAGGACAAATAATACAAATATATCAATAATTACATTAATTATGAATATACAAAATATTTTATTAAAAAAATAAAACTTGTCAGACTATTGTAAAAAGAAACAATTACATGCTGATGATGAGACACACATTAAGTGGAGGAAAAAATTTGAGAGTAAAAGCACAGAAAAAGATACACTACACAAACACTAAACTATAAATAAACAAATAAATAAGGCAAATGTAGTTCTTTTCTTGTCAAACAATGTTAAACGTTAAGGCAAAAAGATTACTAGAGGTAATTAGGGACATTTTATAATGATAAAAATGTCAATCCACTAAAAAGATGTAGCAATCCCAAATTTGTATGCATCTAATAACATAGCCTTGAAATATAGAAAGCAAATTTTAAAACCTCAAGGATAAATTTTAAAATTCACAATCACACTGAGGTGCTTTAATACATCTCTTTTAGTAACTGATAGAACAAACAGACAATGAATCAGTAAAAATATGAAAGATTTAAGCAACACAATTAACTAATCTGACCAAATTGTTACATTTAGAACACTCCATCCCCAAACTGCAGAGTATACATAACATTTACCCAAATTGACCATAAGCCAGGCTGAAAGGCAAGTCTCAATAAATTTTGAAGAACTGAATTATACAAAGTATATTTTCTGACTGCAGCCAAAGCAAGCTATAAATTAATAACAAAAATATAATTAGAATATCTTAATATATTTCAAATTTTTAAAATATATAAGTAACCCATGGGATCAAGGAGAAATAAAAATGGAAACTGGAAAACAACTTCTAACTGATTAATAATAAAAATACAATATGTCAAAACTTGTGAGATGCAGCTAAAGCTGTATTTAAAGAAAAATATATACTTTTAAATGCATGTATTAGAAAAGAAGAAAGCTGAAATTTAATGATCTAAGTATCTATCTCAAGAAATTTTTCAGTCATCAAGAACAGAAATTAATGAAATAGAAAACAAATACACAATAGAGAAAATATACAGAGACAAAAGTTGATTCTTCGAATTTAAGTTTACGAACTCTATAAACCCCTAGCAGTATTGAGAGAGAAAAAAAAGAGAAAACACAAATTACCAATACCAAGAATGAAAAGAGAGACATCACTACAGATCTTTCAGATATTTAAAAGATAATGAAAGCAAATTATGAACAACTTTATGCCAATACAAGTGAAAATTTGGATAGAATGGACAAAGTCTTTGAAATTTTTAACTGGGAACTGACCCCCAATACAAGAATTGTATTGTATTGTATCGTATCGTATTGTATCGTATTGTATTCTTGTAGAAATACACGAATAGAAATATGAATATTCCTGTATTTATTAAAGAAACTGAGTCCATAATAATAACCTTCCCGCTAAAACACACACATACACACAACACTAGGCCCAGATAGTCCACCAATAAATATTTCCAAACATTTAAAAATAACACTAATTTTATACATACTCGTCCAGATAATAAAAAAATATATAGTGTATACATCACAACTTGTGTCATGAGCGCAGCATAACCTCGATACCAAAGCTGACAGAGAACAATTTCAGGCAAAATCACTCTTGTGATACTAACACAGTATTAGCAAATCCAATCCAGCAAAATGTAAAATGTATAATCTAACATAATCTAGTGAGACTTATTTCAGGAATGGAAGGTTTATTTAACATTCCAAATCAATCTCTGTAATTCACTAAACAAATACAATACAGGGGAAAATTATACATTTATTTCAATAGGTACAGAGAAAGCATTTAATAAAAATCAACACTCATTCACTATAAATACTCTTCATAACTAGGCATAGATGTAAATTTCCTGTAAAGTGGATTTACCTGATAAAGTATATGCAAAAAACTTACAGCAAGTACCACAATTATTTTTAGATTATTAATCTATTTGATAATTATTAAGCCTCAAATCCACCCTTTTTTTACTTCATTTTGTGTTTTGGGAGCTGGCACTCTGCAGTTCACATTTTTGCTTTGCCAGCAAGCTTCCTGTTAGGCTTCAGGGAGCATGAGACAGAGGCTGCAAAGCTGGAGGAGGAAGAAGGGACTTTCCTGTTTTCTTCGCACTTGTTTGTGTTAATGCATCCAAAGTTCTTCATCCTGGAAGTGACAGTTGTTTCCAAGAGCAGCGGTTGTTTCCAGTTTGCAGCTTTTTCATACTTAAGACTCTGTCGCACCATGCCCCATCAGAGATAACAATGCCAGCCCTTGTTGCCCCCTCCTCACAGCTCTGAAACCAGCTCCAAAGGGCCCTCTTCAGGAGCACCTTCAGCTCCAAGGTCCTCAGGCACTGATCAGGCAATGTCCTGTCCCCAGAAGACTGCAACCCAAATCCATGGAGCCTCTCATCTAAGCTTTTAAGTTTTACTAATGTCAACCCCTTTCCTTTGTTTCCCTAGCACCAGGGTAGTAGCTGCTTCCTGTGGTTACAATCTCTGTGATACTCAATGTCATCTCTTTGCCTTTTCTCTTCTCCAAAACATGGATGATAATTCTTTAAATTAAATTATCTTTTTTAAAATAACTAATATGGTTTCTGTATTCTGACTGACCCTGACTGATAGAATACCCAATGGTAAAGTAGTGGAAGCCTCTCCCAGAGACTTGTAATTAACAAGGACATCTGCTGACATCTCATCTATAAAACATCATACTGGAGGACCTAGCCAGTGCAGTAGGAAAAGAAAAAGAAGTAAAAGGCATAACAATTAGAAAGGAAGAAATAACATTATTTTGACTATATAATTGTATACATAGAAAACACAAAAGAAAGTACTTAGAAATTATTAAATATATTATATATATGTATCAATGTCAATATTTTAAAAATTATATTTCCAAATACACTGGCAACAAAGTATTAGAAAATGGAATTTTTTAAAGAGATAACTCTACGACAGTATCAAAATCCCTCAATATCTATAAATTTAGCAAAAGATGTACAAACCATTACTGACAAAAATTTTAAAAGACTTAAATAAACTAAAGGATTCCTACCCACTGACCAGGAATACCTGCTTTATATTTACACTGCTGAGGGCAGAAAATAAACTTCTACTGTGCTAAGCCAATGAAATTTAGGGATTTATTTGTTACAGTAGTTGGTGTTACCCTGAGTTAAATGTTTGGGCTGAAAATGCGTGCCAATATGATATGATTTTCTCAAAGGTTAATTAAGTAAGTGTACAACCCCTAAAAATAAGATTTTTATTAGGTTCCATATCAAAAAGTTTTAATTAAAAATCAGTCTCTCTTTATTCAGCTTTCACTCTGCCCATTTCGGAGGCCAAGAGGCTTTTCTATTTGTTAGGCCTCAGAGGTGTGTTAAGATCCCAAGACCATTCTCATGTCCAAGGGAGGAAACCCTGGAAAAGAACACCTCTTTCATCATCTCTCTTTCCTTGATCACTAATACAGTCTTTTTAAAGGCTAGTGTATCAGAGGTAAGTTCACCATCCTTGCCCACTGGTGCTTTTTTTAGAATATATCTGCTCTAATCTCAGCTTCTTGTGGATGTGTGAGCTGAAGTCTTAATCCTTCCCCCTCCCCCAGCAGGCGGGCATGTGATTGAAACCCAGCTGATTTACTGGTCTGTCAGGGACAAATCAGTTTCTGGAGCTGGAAGATCATTCAGATCCATTTTAAGCCACGTTCATGCTGATAAGTAAACAGGGAAACTAGTATATAACCAGTATATAAAGAAGCCAGAAAGCAGTGTTCATTCCTGGAGAAAATCAGGGGCCAGAGAGCATTTGGAGTGAAAGAACCTGAGACTAACTGACAGTTTTCCACTCCCTTGGAAGCTTTGCTATACTTCCTGGAAATGAGTCTCATGAGACTCCTATAGGCTTCCAATAAGTCCCTTCTTCATTTCAATTATTCAGGTTGGCTTCTACTGTTTGTAACAAATAGACCCTGATTGAGATAGAGAGTGTTATGACAGTATTTAGCCAGGAGTCTGAAGAAGAGATGAATCCTGTCTTCTCTTGGTTATTCTTGTGTTAGAGTATCATTCTCAGAATATTAAAAACCTAATTTTCATATAGATAGATAAGTAAGCCCATATCATAGTTCTATTCAGTTCATTAATGAGGGAACCAGCGGGATGGCAATGCTGTATCAAAGGAGGATATGAGAAAACAGGACTTGTGCAGTGAGTGGGGGGTGAAAAGAGGGCTGAGGTAAGATTGTAAATCCAGATACAAAACTGGTTAATATCCAAGAGAGCAGCAAAACTGTAATATTTAGGGTTATCTTCTCTATTGGACAGAAGATAAAATCATCATCATCTCAACAGTACTGTAAAAGGTCCGAGGCCAAATCAGCGGTATAAACTATGTTGCATTCCCCAAAAGAGTGAGAGGACCCCAGGCAAGCTTCTCTAGACCAGTGCTTCTCAGACTATACAAAAATACAGATTCCTGGATCCTGCCCCCAGAAATTCTGATTCTATAGGTCTTGGGCTGGGCCAGAGAATTTGCATTTTAACAAGTTCACAGGTGCCACTCTTAGTCAGCAAAACCATACTTTCAGTAACATGGCCTTAGATGACATTAAAAGGTCATGAAATAATCCTTTTGCTTTCCAAGGTTTGAGTAACATTTCTCAACACTCCACTCAAAGTGGGACTCAAAGTCCCCAAAGGAGATCTAAGCCTCTGGATGAAGAAAAGCAAAGTAAGACAAATAGCACTTTACTCTTGGCTGAAGATTTGAGCTCAGAACTGAGCGAAGGGCTTAGATGAACAAAGCCAGGTCATATGGAGGAGCCCTTCTTTTCTGTGCTAGGTAGGTCCCAGTCACACTGAACCAAAGCAGGCCATTTTCCCCCATACTCGTATTTGAGTCTCTGGTATTAGGGTTGCAGTGCAGGGAAAAGCTTATTTAAGCCACACTAGCCAGTGTCAGAGGAGAAGTAACTAAAGAGAGAGGGAGAGAGTAAATTCCTTTCAAAACCAGGAACCAGGCTGGTCTAGGCTGCCTTCCTGGGAGGCCTCCTTTTGCTGCCACAGTAGAGAAGAGAGCTTCAAGTGGGAGAGGAGAGAGAAGCAGGCCTTCTCCCAAGGGAGCAGTCCTGACCCTGCGTACTCTTCTGGCTCCAAGGGGTAATGCTGCCAGATAAATTACAGGACAATTGACTAAATTTGAATTTCAGATAAACAATGAGAAACTTTTAGTGTAAGTATGTCTCAAAAATTGCGCAGGACATACACTAAAAAAAATTATCGTTTATCTGATATTCACATTTAACTGGGCATCCCATATTTTTATTTGGTATTATAATAACACCAACTTTATATGGCTATCGTGAGGATTAAATGAGATAATGAATGTAAAATATTTAAAACATAGGAAGTGTTTGACACGTGTTAGTTGTTAACATCTTTCCGGTTGTACAGAGGGTAAGTAAGGCTTGGAGAGAGAAAGTAATCTGCCAATACTGGACAGCAGGTGTTAGAAGCCAAATTGTGTCCTCCCATGCCCCCAACACCTGCCAAAATGCATATGTCGAGTCCTAACTCCCAGTACCTCAGAATGTGACTGTCTGGAGATAAGAACTTTATTTTATATATATATATCTTTATTGGAGTATAACTGCTTTACAATGTTGTGTTAGTTTCTGCTGTATCACAAAGTGAATCAGCTATACATATACATACATCCCCATCTCCCCTCCCTCTTGCGGCTCCCTCCCACCCTCCCTATCCCACCCCTCTAGGTTGAGATAAGACCTTTAAAGACGTGACTAAGTTAAAATGAGGCTATTAGGATGAATCCTAATGCAGTCTGACTGGTGTCTGTACAAGAAGAAGAAATCTGGACACAAAAAAGAGGCACTAAGGATTCATGCACACAGAGAAAAGATCAGGTGAGGACACCAGGAGAAGGTGGCCATCTGCAAGCCAAAGAAAGAGGCCTCAGGAGAAACCAAACCTGCTGACACCTTTGCCTTGGACTTCCAGCCTCCAGAACTGGGAGAAAATTAATTTCTGTTGTTGAAGACACCAAGCATGTGGTATTTTGTAACGACAGCCCTAGCAAACTAACAGAGCAGGTAAGGGGTCAAGCTGGGTTCAAACTCAAGAGACTGGGCCCCAGTGATTAAGCAGTGCTTAACCATTAGCCAAGACTACCTACACTGTGACGTCAGCATGGATTCATCCCAGCACCTAAAGTAACTGTCAGTTGTGACAATAAATCCATCTGTTACCACCATCCCTGCCATCCACCCACTACCATCTCCTCCAAGGCTCACACTCACTGTGTCCTGGTTGATTCTAGTTTATCTAATAATCTAGATCATTCTCTACTTCACCTTCCACCTCCCTTAACATTCCTGGTTGCCAAGAACCCCTTACTGAGAACTACGGGTTATCGTCTGATGGATACAGGCACAGAGTAGCACTCAGTTAATGGTCACGGCACTGCTACTATGGCTGTTTAATGCAGGGGTGTTGAATGAACATGTGAGTGGCTGAATGCATGGTGTCCACCTGGTTCTCTCTCCCAGACTCTTCCAGGACCTACCTGTCCTCCTGTCCTCCTGCTTAGACTGCCATGCTATTCCAACCCAGCCCCCACCGGAGTGAAAGCTCTGTGGTTGGCCCTGATTGCTTGTATAACTCTCTGAGCTTTGTGACTGAGTGTGAGTGTGTGTGTGTGTGTGTGTGTGTGTGTGTGTGTGTAATAGAAGTGGTGGGGGGAGAATAAGGGGAGGGCCCATATTCTCATCTGATTGCTCAGTTTATTATATAACACAAGCTGTAACAGGCAACAACATGGACTGGTTTTTTCCCCCTAGCCTTACCAGTGTAAATACATCTAAAGGCTAGTCATGAAACATTTCCAATTAAAGTTGTAAATAAATGTCTCACTAGAATGTTGAATGCTTTCAGTTCTTGAACTGAAAACCAAAGTAAAAGCTAAAACTGGAATAGAAAACAACAAATTACTTAGCTCTGCTCGTAATTTGGGAAACGTGTTCTCCAAGAGAACAGCCATTTGGCTGCTAGCTGACCTCTCACTTGTCCAAAGTACCTATTATGGGTTGAATTGCAACCTCCCGCCAAAAAAATATGTTCACATGCTGACCCCTAGTACCTCAGAATGTAACCTTATTTGGAATAGGCTTAATTAGTTGAGATGATATGAAAAGGAGGAAGGGTGCTGGGCCCCCATCAGTACTGACCTCCTCTTCTCCTCTGTCTACAGGAACCTCTCCTCTCTCAACTACACAAAGCCCTGGGGTACTATTATTTCCTCCGGAGCATCGCAGACCTTTCCCCACCCCTGTAGCAGCTCTCTGTCTGCTGGGACAGCAGCCCCCCACCTTCAGGAGCCCTCAGGTCCCAGAGCAGAACTTCTGGCTTCTTCTGTGGTCTTTCTGGTTTGTGCAGGTCAGTATAATTTTCAGTGTTGAAAACGGTAGATGATTACTTTCTGCTAATGATCTTCTGCCTGGCCTCCTAGATTCCTTTCAGTAACTCCCACCAGAATTTCAGCAATCAATGAGTCAGTGCTTCACTTGTTTGCCTAAGGAACTCCCTGCCTGCTTATCTATGTGGCTCACTGGGACCTCCCCTTGTCCTTACCTCATTTCCCTCTCTTCTTCCCTGACAAGTTGCTTTTTTTTCCTTAATTTTTAAAAAATTTTTATTGGAGTGTAGTTGATTTACAATGTTGTGTTAGTTTCAGGTATACAGCAAAGTGAACCAGTTATACATATACATACATCCACTCTTTTTTAGATTCTTTTCCCATATAGGTCATTACAGAGTATTGAGTACAGTTCCCTGTGCTATACAGTAGGTCCTTGTTTGTTGTCAATTTTATATATAGTAGTGTGTATATGTCAATCCCAATCTCCCAATTTATCCCTCCCTCTCCCTTACCCCTGGTAACCATAAGTTTGTTTCTACTTCTGTAACTCTACTTCTATTTTGTAGATAAGTTCATTTGTACTCTTTTTTAGAGTCCACATATAAGTGATATCATATGATATTTGTCTTTCTCTGCCTGACTTCACTCAGTATGATAATCTCTAGGTCCATCCATGTTGCTACAAGTGGCGTTACTTCATTCTTTTTTATGGCTGAGTAATATTCCATTGTACATGTGTACCACATCTTCTTTATCCATTCCTCTCTTGACAGACATTTAGGTGGCTTCCATGTAGTGTTTCTGAGCCTTCTGCTCTGGCCTCCAGCACTGCCCATGTTCCTGCTCCATATGTCATCCCCACCTACTGGAGTCAAATAAGACTGGACTAATAAAAAGAAAGTCTAATGTCTCCAAAGAAAACATACAGGTGACCAACAGGCACATGAGAAGATGTTCAACATCGCTAATTATCAGAGAAATGCACATCAAAACTACAATGAGGCACCACCTCATTCCAGTCAGAATGACCATCATTAAAAAGTCTACAAGTAACAAATGCTGGAGAGAGTGTGGAGAAAAGGGAACCCTCCTACACTGTTGGTGGGAATGTAAATTGGTGCAACCCCTATGGAAAACAGTATGGAGGTTCCTTAAAGAACTAAAAATAGAATTGCTATATTATCCAGCAATCCACTCGTGGGCATATATCCAGAGAAAATTCTAATTTGAAAAGATACATGCACCCCAATGTTCATAGCAGCATTATTCCCAATAGCCAAGACATAGAAGCAACCTAAATGTCCATCGACAGATGAATGGATAAAAAAGATGTGGTACATATGTACAATGGAATATTACTCAGCCATAAAAAAGAATGAATTAATGCCATTTGCAGCAATATGGAATGACCTAGAGATTATCATATTATGTGAAGTAAATCAGAAAGAGAAAGGCCAGTATCATATGATATTACTTCTATGTGGAATCTAAAATATGAGACAAATGAACTTATCTACAAAACAGAAACAGGCTCACAGACATAGTAAACAAACTTATGGTTACCAAAGGGGAAAAGGGATGAAGGAGGGATAAATTAGGAGTTTGGGATTGGCATGTACAAACTACTATAAATAAAATAGATAACCAACCAGGATCTACTGTATAGCACAGGGAACTATACTCAATATCTTGTAATAACCTATAATGGAAAAGAATCTGAAAAAGAATATATGTGTGTGTGTGTATCTCACTTTGCTGCACACCTGAAACTAATGCAACATTGTAAATTAACTATACTTCAATTTTAAAAACCACTATATATAAAATAGATAGACAACAAGGACCTACTGTGTAGCACAGGGAACAATATTCAATATCTTGTGGTAAACCATAATGGAAAAGAATATGAAAAAGAATATATATATATTACTGAATCACTTTCTAAATCTAAAGATTCTAAATCATCTATACTTCAATTAAAATTAAATTAAATTAAATTAAATTAAAAATAAAAAGAAAGTCTAATTCTTCTGTCTTCGCATGCTTCATGAATCCCTGTCAATAGCTAGCAATTTAACAGGTGTCACTTTTCCTAAAGGTCATTTTTGCCAATTCTCTTTCCGCCAGCTGGGTTCTCTGGATGGCCCTTGATAAGTACACGTGAGAAGGTGTCATTCCTTTTGTCATATCTGCAGGGCTTCTTTACCTTAGCCACGAATGACACTTGGGTCTTAGGAAACAGACCCAGGTGTGTCCTGAAGCTTCACACGGCATGGCCAAACTGAAGGGTTCCCCACTCTTTCCACACGTTGTCGGGGTTATCGCTGCAGAACGCAGACCTTCAACTTGAGTTCACAGCTACCATGAAACAACACGATTCTGTCCTGCTTCCCCTTCATTTGGCAATTGCCATGTTATGGGAGCCAGCATTACTATCTGAAAAGTCATTTCCTTCTCTTACACTCAGACCCCCAGATACATGTAGCTACATTGAGAGATGCATGAGCCAAGTGAAAGACAGAGAATCTCCAAGGGTAAAATTTACAGAGGAGAGTTAGCGCCTGACACCAACACACTTTACTCTGACTCTTGAGCCAGTCCGAGTCCTTTTTTCCACGTGTTTCTCTTTGTCCATAAAGCAAAGGGAAACCTGATGAGTAATGGAGAACATGAGAGTCTATTCAAAGCCTTCTACCCACAGCATGAGAGGAGGTGGCTGGTGACACCGATGTTAAGAGCGAGCCCTAGATTGGCATCTGGCCAAAGACTGTCAATGTTATTGGGAGATGATCATCTTACTGGTCATTTAAGACTGGCAGTGTATTTGGTTTCACGAACTCCAAATCAAGATGAGCAGTTTCTAAATTATTTTCCCGCAGTAAGCAAACACGTCTCTAGAAAAAAAAATTAAAGATTTGTGTGGATGAAGAAATGTCCCTGGGCAGGAAAGTACAAACAGATCATGCTTATATGACGCTGAATAAACGGTCAGAAAGGACCAAATCTATTTGGAGTGATGACTAGTCATCTGATGTCAGACTGCCTGAAACAGCTGAATAAAGTGGGATTTTTACTCTGTAACTGATTCTGGCCCATTAAAAACATGACTTGTTTTGCCTCTCTGTAGCCTCTTCTTCCAAGTTCTGCTTGGAAGTCTAGGGTGGCCCACCCTAGACTATTAGACATTCATTATTCTATCAGTTTACTCCAAAAACATTTATTGAGCACTTATTCCATTCATAGCACTGCATGGGACTCAGCAGAAATGTAGAAGTAAAAAAGCTAGCCTGTACTTTCAAAGATATTAGAGCAACCAGAAAGATATACAAGTGGACAAATAACTAAAAGACAAGAAAGAAGGTTATCACTGTCATTAAAGAGCTACAAGAAAGAAAGAAGGAAGCAGTTAACTCTGACTTAATGATGCTTGTTTTGACCTAAATCGTGTTAAAGTTAGTTGCCTAACAGGGGCACTGTGATTTTCCAAGAGGGAGTTACAGTATGCTATGTCCCCGCAACTCATGTTCATGTCATATGGTGCCTTCATTTAAGGCAAACTGCTGAACCTCTCCCTGCACTCAATTTGTTAAAATGCTGGGGAAAGACATCTATTGTGCAGAGAAAGCTGTGTTTGGAAAGGGAGGCTGGGGTGTGATGGGAAGGGGCCTGGAAATTCCCTGCTCCAAAGAAACTGGCTTAGCCTTCTTGGCTACACCGGGTTTTTCTGAGGCAGAAATAGTTGTCCGGTTGGGGCCTGCTGGCGTGATTCACATGAGGCAGAATTGGTTCCTCAGGGGTTTAACCCAGCCTGGCTGCAGCTGGAGGGCCCCTCTCAAGACCCTTTGTTTTCTTTAGCCAGTAAGTGTGTTTACCCACATGTCAATGGGCCCAAAACAAATGTTTAAAGCCAAAATTTACTAACAACGAATTGCAAAGGCAAAACTACCATGTCCTATGCTAAAGAATTCATCTGTAAAGGACATGTTTCCCATCTGAAAATCCAAACAAGCAGATCACAAATGTAAACAAAAACAGTTCAGGGGAAAAACAAGGCATTCTACCCCTTTGACAGAATATATGTCCCAGATAATAAAAAGTAAAAATGTTCAGAATATTGCTTTTTATATGAAATTAGTTCATGAATCTTATTTACAATCCAAACATATTTTCTAAATCTGAGTTGTGTCAAAACATGCCTGGTTGAGTAATAGGCCACTTAAGAAGAATGACCATCATGGGCTGGTTTCCACCAGCGTTCCTAAGAGTAATGTTTGCATTGTGTTTGCAGTTTTCCAAGCACTTTTATATCTATGACCTTGCTTAATCCTCACAGCGAGCCTATAAGAAAATACAGACAACTATTTTACTTTCACTTGTTGCGTGAGAAAACCAAGGTCTGAGCACAGCAAGCATGGCCCATGAGCCTCAGAGCGGCCCTAACTCTCTAGCTCAGCATCCTTTCCATTCCCCTACACTATTTCCTGGGACAAGTGCCAGCTACTTATAGTACGAGCCATACCAAGGGGACAAGGGATCTCTCAACCGTCTCATTAATTCAGTTATTTATTCATTCATTTAACAAACCCTCACTGAGTGTTGCTGGGCACAGGAGATAAAGTGGTGACACAATACAGCCCCAGCCTCATCCAGTTCAGAGTCAACTGCAGAAGACACACAACTAAACAAACCTTAATAATAGAGTATAGTGACGCTATGACAGGGCAGCCAGGAACTCACTGCCTTAAACTCACTGCCCCATTGTGTGTAGCATTCAGCTGTCTCTGGGCTTTGCTGCCTTTCAGAAAATAATAACAACAACCATTTGCGAAGTACCTACTATGTGTCAGGCACCGCATTTGGCCTAGATACATTCTCTCATTGAATTCTTGCTGTAACTCCTGCAAGTAGGTATTGGGATTCCATTTTACAGAGGAGGATACCGGAACTCCGGGAAAGTAACTTGATGTATTGATATTTGTTCTGGATTGCCGCATAAAAAATTCCCCCCAAACTTGGTGGCTGAAAACAACCACATGTATTATCTCACAGCTTCTGAGTCAGGACTCTCAGCATGTCCCCGGGGTCCTCTGGCTCAGGGTCCCCACGAGGCTGCCATCAAGGTATCAGCTGAAGCACCAGTCACGGCAGAGCTCCACGAGGGAACAATCTCACAGCTCACTCACAGGGTTGCTTGGGGCTTCAGTTCCTGGTGGGCTGTTGGACTGAGGGCCCCGTTTCACATCAGTTGGATGGAAGCCACCCCCAGTCCCCTGTCACATGAGCCTCTCCATAAAGCAGCTCGTGACACGGCAGCAGGCTTCATCAGAGTCAGAGCTAAGGAGGGGGCCGGCACAACAGAAGTCACTGTCTTTTACAAGCTAATCTCCAAAGTGACGTCACTTTTGCCAGATTCTATTCATTCGGGTCACCAGGTCCGGGCCACCCACACAGAAAAGGAGGGAGTTGCACAAGGGAGGACATCCAGGAGGCGGGAGTCATTTTAGAACGAGCTTACCATTCTTACCAACAGCTAATTTCTTGTATATCCAGAGCCCAAATCCATGTCTGTCTGACCTACAGTTCACGCTCAATGCACCACCTGGTACAGCCTCACAGGTTTCCAACACGTACATAGTTAATCATATTACAGTTTTCAAAGCATTAGTACACATGTGATTTGTTTCATTCAAGATACGCACAGGCAGATATTTTAATTTTCATTCTATAAAGGAGAAAACTGAAATTCATAGAGCATAAATGACTCATGGATTTGTGTAAGTCGTTATAATTTTTAGTGTCAACATTTGACGGCATTCTAGTGTTGGAGCTTAAATGATTTTCCCAAGCTCACCCCAGATGGAGCCTGGATTCTGGTTTTCTGCCTGCAAATCCCAAGATGCCCAATGCTGTGATTATCCTTTTGACTGACTTCCACCTATTTCTATTTCTATTTCTACGAAGTCCTCAGTTGCAGCTCCTTATCCCCACTTATCTGTGGGAGGCACTGTCAGAAGATCTTAAAGCCTCCTAAATCCCATCAGAGGGGTCCTCAGCCCCCATCCCCCAGTTTCCCAGTGTGACTGCAGCGCCAAGGCCACCATGACAGTAAGATTGGGGATGAGGCGAGAAGAGAAGCTCCCAGAACTTTAGGATGGTCCCTGTGTTGGAGGCACATCTCACTGCCCCACCCATGGGTCACAAGGTGGCTTTTGAGAACAGTTAGAAGCGGAAAGGTGTCTACCCAATACTCAAAGCAAGCATCAATCTTACGTTCATTCTTATGCAGATAGTTTTGGCCCTTCTTCCTCTCTGGTCCTCAATCACAATCAACCACTAAGAACCCCCCCATTGTGTTTCAAACCCACACTCTGTCGCTTGGTTAACATAACAGCCTCCTTACTAAGTGGTTTCCTTGCCCTAGTTTCCAGCCCTAAGTTCATTCTCCATGGCATCCAAAGTAAGCTTTCTGAACCCAGATCTGATATGGAAACTCTTCTGCTTGAAAATTTCAATTCATTCCCATCACGCTCAACATCAAGTGATATTCCTCATCCTAGAAGGCAAGGCCCTGCTTATCAGAATCCTCTCCTTTCCTCGCCAGCCTCCCATCATCATTTCTGCTCCAGCCACACTGACGTGGCGTGGCCAGTGCCTCTTGCGTACCGTGCACTCTCTCATTTTCTGACCGTTCCTGCCCCCATCCTCTTCCACCCTTTACCTAGTCAAGACTTCCAACTCATCCCTCATATGGCCATTCTTCACCAAGGTTTCCCTGACTGCTTCCAAGTCTGAATTTGGTATCCTTCCTTTGTTATCTCAAGGTATGCCTTGTGCCTGCCAATTGTGTTGTTATTGTGTCCGTGCCAGGAGGACAGAGCCTGGATTTGCCTTGTCTTTTATATCCACCACGGCCAGCATAGCATCAGAACCCATAGTAGTGACTTAAAAATTTTTTGAAAGAATGAGTGAATGTGTGCCCCCTGCTCCCATGTTCCCAGGATTAAAGGTCTCCAGCTGCTTACTCATCACCCCACAGGTCACCAAGGTTCATTTGGTCCTGATGCCTTCAAGGAGATTGTCCAGTTATTGGTGGGGACCTCCCACAACTTGAGGCAACCTATTCATTCATTTGTTCCATCAACAAACATTTGTGCCAGGTATGTTCTGGGCGCTGGAACAGAGTCAAAGATGAGTTAAGCACATAAAAATTCAGACCAAAGTGAGTTCTTAGTCTGGTGTTTGGAGCTTATGCTATTTCAGACAGTTCCTCAGGGAAATAATAGGCTCATGTTTATAAAGTACCTTAATAAAGACACTACCTTGGTATTACTATTCTTTCTCAAATACATCTGGTCTTTAGTCACTGTAACATTACCAGCCTGTGCTAAAATAGCATCATCTTCTACTGTTCCATTTTGTTTTATTGCTTAAGTTTTGGAGTATGTGGCCTGTAGCTAACAATACCCCCTCTGAACTGATGACAGCATACACACCAGCTGCAACGTTATTGTTTGGAATTGTTTTTGAGATGGTGATAATTTTAGGAGTTAATAATCTTACTGTTAAAAAGTAATATAGGGGGCTTCCCTGGTGGCGCAGTGGTTGAGAGTCCGCCTGCTGATGCAGGGGACATGGGTTCGTGCCCTGGTCCGGGAGGATCCCACATGCCGTGGAGCGGCTGGGCCTGTGAGCCATGGCCACTGAGCCTGCGGGTCCAGAGCCTGTGCTCTGCAACAGGAGAGGCCACAGCAGTGAGAGGCCCGTGTATCGCAAAAAATAAAAAATAAAAAAAAATAAAAAGTAATATAGGTCAGTAATATAGTCAGTAATACACTTTAACATTTTACGACCCTTCCTCCATTCCCTTCTTGTTAAAATATAAAAAATAAATATTCTTCTCAGAGGCTTAGGGGTTTGTGAGGTTCTACAGGATTTTAAGCCGTCTTCATTAGAGTTTATACAGCTTATTCTCTACTCTGCCTCAGCCCATGGGAGCAGAGGAAATGTCCCAGCAAAACAAGACTGACTTTTTCTCCTCCAACAGATACATTAATTTATTCAAGTATTTATTTATTCTCTTACTAGTTCTAATACTAACGATAGCAATAATTACATAACACTGATTCAGTATAGTTGGCTCCCATGTCCCTCGATGCAGAACCCACAGATACGGAGGGATGACTGTACTACATCCTTTTACATAACAGACTTGAGCATCCATGGATTTTGGTGTCCGAGGGGGTCCTGGAACCAATTCCTTGCGATACCAAGGGACGAGTGTACTTACTATCTGCCAGGTGCTGCATTAAAAGCTTTACATTTACTAGGCACAACAGCCTTTAAAAATTGGTGTTCTTGGGCTTCCCTGGCGGCGCAGTGGTTGAGAGTCCGCCTGCCGATACAGGGGACACGTGTTCGTGCCCCGGTCCGGGGAGATCCCACATGCCACGGAGCGGCTGGGCCCGTGAGCCATGGCCGCTGAGCCTGCGCGTCCGGAGCCTGTGCTCCGCAACGGGAGAGGCCACAACAGTGAGAGGCCCGCGTACAGCAAAAAAAAAAAAAAAAAAAATTGGTGCTCTTGTTATCCCACTTTACATATGAGAATGCTGAGGCTAAACAAGGTCAGATAAGTTACCCAGAGTCACAAAAGTCCTAAATGGCAGGGCAGCAATTCAACTTCAGATCATCCTGATCCCAGAGCTCACATTTTTAATCAGTGCGCCCTTCTCAATGTCCTTTATTTCAGAAATATCTGAGGTGACTTAGAGTACTTAGAGTAACACATTCAGTACGTGAGGTAACACATCAGTGAAGTAAAGAGATAAAGAGGAAACTTAAGGTAGAAACAAATAAGATGAAGTTGGAATTAGCATATAAAATGTACACCCATAGAGTCCTGTGTACTTTGGAGAAGAAAGCAGCAACTTGGGCTCTACATTTCTCAGTCAAAGAGGGACGTGTATTCATTTACATACTTCGCAGTATTCATAAAATGAAAAACAAACTAGGTGCTTGGGGGGGAAAAGTCTCTATCTTGCTACTGAGACTTATAGAAAATTTCTCACTTGAGTCTCTTAAAAAGGACCGTGTGATATCATGATAGACAGACTGTCGTCTGCCACAGCCTCCAGGCAACGGTTCTGTGAGGCCGGTTCATAGATCCGTTTATAATACATCTCAGTGCAGTGAAACAGCTTAACCTCAAAGCCCAGGTGAAAAGAGCCAAGTCCAGATTTTACAGCTTTCCAACGGCCCGGCTCCCAGGAGGCAGGACTCCATAAACACATTCTCTAACACCAAGGGTGCAGGCATGTCACAGCATCAGCTAAAGGCAAGTCCATGTCCTTCCATTGGGTGTGTATGTATTGGCACACCTCTATGGAGAACAAGAAGCGTTTTGAGGATGGGCACCTGGTACATGCTTCCCATCCCACCCCTGTGCAGAGCCAAACACAGGAGAACCCCCAGAGTACGTCTCAGATTCTCTCTGAAAATGATTTCGGGTACATCAGGGTAACATGGGTGACTGAGCCCCCAAAACCTTACTCCATAGAGTGTAGCTGTGAACATTTCAGCCTAGAAGAAAAAATTCAATCAGCTATTAAACTCCAGGCACAGTCATTTTTAAAAAAACAATAAATACACTGATTAAAGCAGATCTTGAACATCTAAGTTTAAACAATGTCACTTCCTGGCAAACTCTCCAAGATAAACCAGTAACTAAATACACTGACTTGTTGTAGAGGGCTGTCAGGACACGTTAGTTAGATGCTAGAAGATATTTAAGATATGGTCCGTGGGACTCAATCCCAGCATCTTGAATAATTTCTTTCCCACCTGCTTTGAAAGCAGCTGCCATGATCCAGGAGTGGCATCCCAGAGCCTTAGAGCCAATTTTACCACCTGAACAGGACAGTCTCATTCCTGGGCACAAGCAGGCCTCTACCTACACCCTCAGTGGGAGTAGGGGGCAGGCTGTGCTATTGGGTTTTAAAGTACTGAGTGGCCTCAGAACTCTTTGGTCCTATACCCAATCAGTAAAGTATTTTATATTTTATTTATATATAGTACATACGTGTGTGTGTAGGTATATGGTACTACATTATATGTAACAATTACTGTATGTTATATGTATCAATTACCACACTAATGTTCTACAAGCAACAGAAAACATTCATTAAAAGAGACATTAGGCAATCCTACTCCTGGGCATATATCCAGAAAAAACTCTAATTTGAAAAGATACACGTACCCCAATGTTCACAGGACCGCTATTCACAATAGCCAAGACACGGAAGCAACCTAAGTGTCCATCAACAGATGAATGGATAAAGATGTGGTATATATCCACAGTGGAATACTACTCAGCCATAAAAAAGAATGAAATAATGCCATTTGCAGCAACATGGATGGACCTAGAGATTATCATACTAAGTAAAGTAAGTCAGACAAAGACAAACAACATGATATCACATATATAGAATCTGAAAAAAAATGATGCAAATGAACAGAAATAGACTCACAGACATAGAAAACAAACTTATGGTTACCAAAGGGGAAAGGGGGAGAGAGGGAGGGATAAATTAGGAGTTTGGATTAAAATATATACACACTATATACAGAGTAGATAACCAACAAGGACCTACTGTATAGCACAGGGAACTCTACTCAATATCTTGTAATAACATCAAATGGAAAAGAATCTAATAAAGAATACATATGTATGTATAACTGAATCACTTCGCTGTACACACGAAACAAACACATTATAAATCAACTATATTTCAATAAAATTTTTTTAAGAAACAGAGACGTTTGGGAGGAATGAGATACAAAATGAGTAGAGACAAAAGTTCTCCAGAAGTTCTAATATTTTCTCCCCATCCCCCATTATATAGTCTCGCACACTCCTCTTTAGGGGCCACCATCTAAGAGTAAGGAGCTAGGCCTTTGCTGGACTGATTCTTGGCACCTCAGGCAAGGTTTCCATGGTCCATCCCTGACCCATCTCCCAAGCCGCATCCCTATTAGGGCTCTCTACCCACACTCAATTCTCCACATGGGCACCCACAGCGTTTCCTACATGCACAATGCACTCTGCACTTTTTGGGCAGGATCACGTCATCCCTTCAGTCCAAATGCCTTTCCTTCTTTCTCCAGTTATCACACTTTTAAGATCAAGCTCAGGTTCCATCTCCACCCTGTAATTTACCTAGATCCCTTCTCAAATAGGAATCACTTTCTTCCATAATAATAATTCCCACAATTATCCTTTCTATTCTCCCTAATATTGCTGCAAAATATTATTATCTGTTTTGCAGATGGGGAAACTGAGATTTATGGAGGTTGCATAATCCACCCAAGATCACATCCCTAGTGACCGACAGGAGCAGCATTTGAATTACAAAGCTTTCTCTCCTTCATGCCCTGGAATCCCATGACAGAAAGTATATTTTACATATATTCCCTTGTGGCATCTTCAATTAGCCCTGGGAGGACATGCCATCATCCCTAGATTGGAGCTAAGAAAACAGAGCCTCAGAGAGGTAAAGTGATTTGCTTAAGGTCACACAGCTAGCAAACAGCAGTAATGGTTTCAACCCAGATAAATCTTTCTGCTTTGCCTGGCAGGTACATCCATTCTTCTCGCTACTTGTTACTTCCACCTCACTTTATCTTTCAGTTATTTTGCCTCAGATTAAATATCAATTTCAGTATTCCTTTCCTTCATTGTTCACAGGACAGAAGATGTGTTTTACTCAACTCTCTGGTAGCCAAGACCTACACATAGAAAGTATGCTTGTAAATATTAAATGAAACCCTACAGGCAGAATAACTGCAAAGAAATCTCAAGTCACTGTACTGCCCCATCTCCAGAGCCTCTGCACCTATTGGCTGTCAACACAGGATTCAAAGAATATGAAAAGGAAACTGGAAAAGGTGGAAGAGAGTACCACCTCTTGCTATCCCCTAAAAGATCATACTTAAACCATGGTTGTCCTTGGAAACTGATAAGAGACCTTTTTCTGTCAGCTGTGAGCAGAGTGCTGGAACATCTCCTGTAAGATGCCAGAGGTTCAGGTAGCCATCCAGACAGCAAGACATGCCTGGGGACAAGGAGAAAAGTTACTGATATTACAGTGTCCAGGGGATGGTCTGTAACACTCCTCTGCTCTCCAACACTCCTATCTTTGGTGGGATTTTAAGGGACAACACACATGGCTAAGGAGAGACATGGTGTAATTCAGTCTATTTTGCAAGTATCTAAAAGCCCTAGTGTAGGGGACTGAAGCCTAGTGTAGGCTCCCCAAAGATATCAGATTCTAATCCCTGCAACCTGTGAATGTTATTTTATACAGTAAACTCTTTGCAGATGTGACTACATTACAGATCTTAAGGTGGTTAAGAGTATCCTGGATTATCCAGGTGGGCCCTGAATATGGCCCTATATATATAGCTATATAGATAGATAGTATACTGATATATATCTATATAGACATATGGAGAGATATATATCTTTATATAATATCTTTATAGTTTCCTTACACATATCTAGATAGATAGATAGAGATGAAGCTGCCCTGAAAATTATACACACACACACACACACACACACACACACACACACACACACACACACACACACAATGGAATATTACTCAGCCATAAAAAAGAACAAAATTTTTCCACTTGCAACAACATGGGTGGACCTGGAAGGTGTTATGCTTAGTGAAGTAAGTCAGAGAAAGATAAATACTGTATGTTTTCCATTTACACATGGGATCTAAAAAATAAATGAACAAAAATAACAAAACAGAAAGAGATGCACAGATAGTGGTTACCAGAAGGGAGGACAAGCTAGTGGTTACCAGAAGGAAGAGGGGTGGGGGAGGGGGGAAATAGGGGAAGAGGATTAAGTTATAAAATAAATAAGTCTCAGCAATGTAATATACAGCACAGAGAACATAGTCAATATTCTATAATGACTTCGTATGTGTGTAATCTGTAAAAATATTGGATCACTATTTTGTAAACCTGAAACTAATATAATATACATCAACTATACTTCATTAAAAACAAATTCCCATATCCCAATAATTCAATTAAACATGAATGTAGGTACTTCTATGAAGGTATTCTGCAGATAGAATTAAGGGTAGTAATCAACTGACCTTCAAATAGGGAGAGTATCCTGGATTATCTAGGTGGACCCAATGTAGTCACTTCTGCCCTTAAAAGGAGAAGAGTCAGAGAGATACCGCAGGAGAGATGGGGCGGAAGGGAAAGTCAGAGAGCACCAGAGTGTGAGAAGGACTTAGGTCACCACTGCTGGCTTTGAAAGGGCCCATGAACCAAGGAATGTGAGTAGCCTCTACAGTATAAGAATAACTCCCAGCTGGCAAGGAGTCTGCCCACAACCTGAATGAGCCTGGAAATGGATTCTCTCCTAGAGCTTCCAGCAAGGCAACTTGACTTCACACTTGTGTGACTCTGAGCAAAGAGCCAGATCAGCCATGCTGAGCCCAGACTCCTGACCTACAGAAACTGTGAGATAGAACATGGGTGTTGTTTTAAGATGATAAATTTGTGGTAATTTGTACAGCAGTCGTAGAAAAGGAATATATTTTCCAACAGCTCTTTATCTGCCCTTTTGTGGGCCTTTCTTACTCTCCTTGTTCCTTAAACACTGATTCCCATTCTACTCATTCTCCCTGAGTAGTATTCTTAGCGTCATGGCTTCAATTTCCATCTATATTCTACTGAATCCCTAAGCCATGACTCTACATCAGATGTCTTCACGGAGTTCCAAACCCATAGATCCAGCTGTCTGTTCAATATCTCCATTCCTGTGTCATCTGAAACTCAACATGGCCAAATATGAAATCATTTTCTTCCCCTAAAGCTGCTCCTACCTCTGAGATCTCTGTGAGAAATGGTGTCACAGTCATACAGCTGCCAGAGTCTAAACCTGATTCTCATCCTCATCTCCTCCCTCTTCCTCAGTCCCCAAGCCCCAAATCCTGTCTGTTCCAGCTCCCAATCTTCTCTAACCCAGCTACTTCTCTCCATTTCCCAGTACAAGTCACTGTTATCTCTCATCCATGCTACTGCAAAAACTCCTGACTTGGTAGTCCATTAGGAGTAGTAGTCCATTCTCCTAGCTGCAGCCAAAGATCATTCCTAAGATAAAATCTCTATCTGTGGGAGGAATATAACAAAGTGGATATGACTGGAGACCAGTTACCACTCTGAAAGATGAGGTCAAGGGTACCATCCATAACTAGGGCAAAAAGATAAGTAGAAAAATAAGAGGGAAAAAATAAGAGACATGGAGAACCACATTATGAGGCCCAATATCAACTATGAAAAGAGGGAGTGTCTAGCAACAGATGAATGGATAAAGCCAATGTGGTATGTACTATGCATACAAGGAATACTGTCCAGCCTTAAAAAGAAGGAAATCCTACCATTTGCAACAACATGGATGAACCAAGACGACATTATGCTAAGTGAAATGACAGTCACAGAAGGACAAATAATGCATGATTCTATTTTGTGGACTCTAAAATAGACAGGCTCATAGCAGCGGACAGTAAAATAGTGGCTGCCAGGAGCTGGGGTGGGGGGGGTGGAAATGAAAAATTGTTGCTCAATAAGTATAAACTTGCAGTTATACAAGATGAATAATTATAGGTATATGCTATACAACACAGTGCCTTTAGTTAACTACACAGTATTATAAACTTTAAAATGTTAAGAGGACAGATAAGATGTTAAGTGTTCTTACCACCAAGAAGCCCAAAAAAACCCAAAAGAAATTTTGGAGGTGATGGGTACATTCAGTACCTTGGTTGTGGTGATGGTATCATGGGTATATGCATATATCCAAAGACATAAAAATATAAACATTAAATACATGCAATTTTTATATATCAGTTATACTTCAATCAAGTTTTAAAAATAAAAATTAAAAGGTGAGAATGGGATATCCCAAAGTTCTAGAAAGCAATTTCCAAGTGCCCAAGAGTATTAATGAAAAAGACCTCTGCCCAAGCATATCCTAATAAAATTTTTCATTGGAAAGTCTGGATGCCTAAAGACAAAGGAGAAATATATAAAACTTTCTAATGGAAAATTATTTTATTTTTTAAATATTTTTAAATTTATTTATTTTTATTTATTTTTGGCTGTGTTGGGTCTTTGTTGCTGCACGTGGGCTTTCTCCAGTTGCGGCGAGCAGGGGCTATTCTTCATTGTGGTGCGCACCCTTCTCATTGCAGTGGCTTCTCTTGTTGTGGAGCACAGGCTCTAGGCACGCGGGCTCAGTAGTTGTGGCACGTGGGCTCAGTAGTTGTGGCTCGCGGGTTCTAGAGCACAGGCTCAGTAGTTGTGGCACATGGGCTTAGTTGCTCTGTGACACGTGGGATCTTCCCAGATCAGGTACTGAACCCGTGGCCCCTGCATTGACAGGTGGATTCTTAACCACTGTGCCACTTGGGAAGTCCCCTGGAAAATTATTTTAAATGTAGAATCATATTCTCAGCCAAACTAACTTCATATGAGAAGGCAAAATAAAGATTTTTTCAGATATACGTAAAGAGTTCCAACTCTCTAAATGAACTGTCTGTGATGTACACTGAGCAAGTATCTCAACTGGCCTCCTGCAAATCAAAAAGGCAAGTTGCCTCTGACAGATCTGATCCAAGCAAAACAAAATTCATCCTACCACAACTGGTAAACAAAGAAACCAGAAGAACTTGCAGTTAAATCTAAATAAGTTGGTACATGTTTTACAGTTAACCAAATTTTAGAATTTCGCTGTCTCTGGGATAGATTATACTTTGATTCTTTGAATCATGAGATAAATTTCAGAACGTCAAGAGACGGGCTGATTTCACAGCCCTTTATCCACTGTTGTATGTAATGCTTAAATGATATTTAGATACTGCCCACATTGATTTCAGCCCTCTGCTCAAACAATGAAAATACCAATTTTGCAAACAGTCCCAGGACCCAGATCTGGGTTGCTTGCACAGTGCTTAAGGGTGGAGTATGCAAGAAATGCCAGGAGCCTAATGCCAAGCCCTCCGGGGAATTTTCAGGTTATAATTCCAGCAAGCAGATTATAGAGCTATGGTGAAATTTACTTAAAACCACCACCCATGGGGAAATCCATTATGCACTCTGGCCATGACAAAATCCCTTACAACTTTCTTCTGATACAAACAAAAGAGCAAGCAATCAAGAATCCGAAATAAAAAGCTTCAAGCAAATATTTTTTCTCCCTTTTTGCAGATACTGCAAGATAGGGGCAGTGAGCCTTTGGCCCATATTGCTGAAAAACAATGGCCACAATTAGCATCTTCTGTCTATTGCAGGGTTTTGTTTTATTATTAGCTGTAGGCAAGGTTATACCAAAGGCTGCCTAGACTACCTTAGTGACACACTAGAAGCCTTTTTAAAGTTATGAACTCATGCTGATGTTTCAATTTCACTCTAATTTTATTAACTCTTTTCTCATCTGATTTTATATAAGCATTTCCTGATTCACTTTTTCTCTAAAATGCCAGCTTTTCTCCTATCTTCTGTATACAACACATTTTACCAATTTTAATACTCTCTTGTTATATATTGTCATATATATATATATATATATATATATATCTCCTATATATTGTTACCAGGGGTTTAAATTATAATATTCTTCAAAACTTTAAAAATATTAAACTTTTCCATAAAACAATTAACAAAATCACTAAGACATTAATAAAACATATTAGAAATTCACAATTAAAGAAAAGAATCTCTGAGGTAGGGTGGATAATACCCTCCTAAATTATCCACATCTTAATCTCCAGAACCTGTAAATATGTTACTTTGTATGGCTAAGAGCACTTTGCAGAAGTGATTAAATTAATGATTTTGAGATGAGGGGATTAGCCTGGATTATCCAGGTGGGCCCAATGATGTAATCACAAGTATTCTTATAAGAAGGAAGCAGAGGGAGATACTACTACAGAAGAGAAGGCAATGTGATGACAAAGGTGGAGATTGGAGTGTTGAGTTTTGAAGAAGGAAGAGCCACAACCAAGGACACAGGCAGCAACCAGAAGATGGAAAAGGCAAGCAAACTGATTCTCCCCTCAGGCCTCCAGAAGGAACCAGCCATGCCAACACCTTGACATAAGCCTAGTGAAACTGATTCCATACTCTGACCTCCAGAACTGGAGGAGAAAAATTTTGTGTTAAGTCACTAAATTTGTGGTAATTTATTACAACATCAATAAGAAACTAATACCATCTCCCACCAAAAAAAATTTTTTTAACCTGGAAATTGAAAAGCATTCAAAATAACTATTTAATTAGATGAGTAATTATAAACTATTTAGAAAGGAATGAGTGTACTACATATTGAAGGCTACGATATTTGGCCACAGTGGTAGCAAAAGGAAAAATGTATAACCTCATAGGCATTTATTAGAAAACAGAATAATTAAAAGTAAATTTAGCGTTCAATTCTAGAAGCTAAATAAAAAAACAAAAGAATAAACCCAAATAAAAAGCAGTAACTAACAACCAAAAGGCAGACATTAATGCATTAGAATACAAAATAAAAAATAGCAGACAAACACTAAAACTAAAAGTTGGTTCTTTAGAAAGATCAATAAAATAAACATTGGCAAGTCTTGTTAAGAAAGAAGAGAGGAGGGCTTCCCTGGTGGCACAGTGGTTGAGAATATGCCTGCTAATGCAGGGGACCAGGGTTCGAGCCCTGGTCTAGGAGGATCCCACAGGCCGCGGAGCAATTGGGCCCGTAAGCCACAGCTACTGAGCCTGCACGTCTGGAGCCTGTGCTCCGCAACAAGAGAGGCTGTGATAGTGAGAGGCCCGCGCACCGCGATGAAGAGCGGTCCCCGCTTGCCACAACTAGAGAAAGCCCTCGCACAGAAACAAAGACCCAACACAGCAAAAATAAATAAATTTAAAAAAAGAAAGAACGAAAGAAGAGAGGAGACAAAAAACAATGTTAGAAATTCAAAAGATAATAGAACCATAGATACAGAAAAGATTATTTTAAGCATGAAAAATATTCTATACAACTTTATACCAATAAATTTGAATGTTTATACAAATTGCATGTTTTTCTATGAATATCTATGATTCCAGAAGAAACAGGAAAACAGTGGAACGATAACCAGTTAATAAATTTTTTTAATTGTCAAAGATATATCCTGAAAATGATAGTAAGCTCAGATGATTTTAATGGCAAATTCTAGCAAGCACACAAACCCTGTGTTATGTAAAATAATACAGAGCATAGGAGGCATATGAGGCTGGCATAACCCTGAAACCAAGAAGGAAAAGATAAAATAAATCTAGGAAACTATAGGCTAATCTTTCTTAGGAAAAAAGCATAAAAGTCACAAATAAAAAAGCAGCAAATGGAATACAGTAGTAACCTTTTAGAATATACAGCATGGTCAAGTTGAGTTTATCATAATTATGCAAGAATGTCTCAGTAATAATATACCTACTAATTTAATTCAACACATTATCAAGTTACAGATGAAAAATAATAAAATCCAACATATTCTAAAAGAACACACTGGATTTAAAATAAAAAAAAAAAACAACCTTATCCTGTTTTAGGAGGGAAAAAAACCTTAGCAAGCTAAGACTAGAAGCAAGCTTACTTAATACAATAAAATTATCTGAAATTGCTAACCTATATTAAAAGCATTCCAATTAAAATCAGGTATAAGACAAAGAAGTCTACTATCATCATTCTGCAGGAGATCTAGCCAATCCAATAAGACAAGAAAAAGAAACAAGAGGTATTATTTGCAAGATTCGAAAGTACCAAAAGAGCTGCATTCAACACCTGATCTATGGAAAGCTTACAAAGGAAGAGGGAGAAGATGGGACAAAGAGCCAAAACCAGGTCAAGACATAGAATGTGGGGCAGTGCTCTTTTGAGGATGCTAGATAAGCTCAAGGCAGTAGCTCCTAGGTCAGGTAAATTAGTATGTTAGAGTCTTAGCCTTTCCCCCCCCTTCTTTTATTTCTTTATATTATTCAAATGTGAGGTTTTGGAGGAAATCTATCATACACACATACACACCCACAGAAACAAATGTCATTATGTGTATTGGATAATGATACCTTCTAAGAAATACCAAGATAACTTTATTAATGAAAACTAGTAATGGATTCATCAAAGGAGCTGAATACATGATCAACAAAACCAATCTTTTTCCAAAATTAATCAATTAGAAAATCTCATAGGAAGGGGGACCCCATTCACTATCACAGCATAAAAATATCTGGGGGGAAAGTTATAGACAATACTCAGAAAAAAATATGGAGAAAACTCTGGAGAAAATACATTGAAGGATATTTTTTAAAAGGCCAGACTAAATAGCTATCCATGTTCCTGAATTGAAATGTTTATTATTATAAGGACTTTAATTCCCTCCAAATAAAATATAAATCAATATAATTACGATCAAAATTCCAAAAGGACTTTTAAGCTATTTAACAAGTTGATTCTAAAATTTCATCTGGAATAAAGAACACATTAGAATACCCAAGTAAATTTTGAAAAAGAACAATGAAGAGGAATGTGCTCTACGAGCTTTCAAATCACATTATAAAGATAAAATAATTTAAAGTGGGATATTGGAGGAAGAATAGATAAATAGATCAAAGAAAATAGAGAGTACGGACACAGTCTAATGTACACATGGAAATTTAGTATATAATAAAGAGCGATTGTTGTTTTTCCAAATCTTTAGTGAAATAAAAATGGTATGTAACTACCCATTCAAAAACAAACTTATATCCCTGTACAACATGATTTACAAAAACTAAATCTAGATATATTGAAGAATTAAACATAAGAAACAAAACCATAAAATTTTTAGATAGGACTTCCCTGGTGGCGCAGTGGTTGAGAGTCTGCCTGCCGATGCAGGGGACACGGGTTCATGCCCCGGTCCGGGAGGATCCCACAAGCCACGGAGCAGCTGGGCCCATGAGCCATGGCCGCTGAGCCTGCGCGTCCGGAGCCTGTGCTCCGCAACGGGAGAAGCCACAACAGTGAGAGGCCCGCGTACCATAAAAAAAAAAAAAAAAAAAAATTTTTAGATAGAAATAGTGGAAAACTCAAAATCCATAAAGGAAAAAATTGAAATATTGAGCACATAAAATTTTTAAATTGCTATGTGGTAAAAGATGTCATAAAAGATTAAAAGCTAATATGAAAAATATGAAAAAATATTTGCAATAAATATGAAGACTATTTATTAGGATTAATATCCAGACTGTGCAAAGAGATTCTACAAGTTAGTAAGACAACAGTTTATTTTTTAAAAAATAGATCATGGGATAGAAATAGACATTTCACAGAAGAAAAGATACAAATGGTCAATTAAGAGATTAAAAGATGACAAAACTCACTAATGAACAAGAAATCCCAAATTAAAACAACTATGAGATGTATTTTTATCCATTATATTTGCACTAATTCTTAAGTATGAAAATCCAATACTAGGAGAAGTTATGAAAAAGAGCACTCTCATCCACTTTTTATGAGATGGTAAATTAGTAATGCTTTTTGTATCAAAATTAAACTACACCTACTCTTCAACCCAGAATTTCCAATTATAGGTATCTACCTGAGAGACATACCCACATATGTGCACAGAGACACATGCTCATTGCAGCATGATTTGTAAGAGAAAATCTTGTGGGAAAAAAATGAATTTTCAATAAAAACGAGATGGCTGAATGATTTGTGGAAGGGTAATATAAGTAGCTAGGTTTTTAGACCAACTCTTTCACTAAAAACAACTAAAGGCTGGGGGAAATACTAGGAATATCTTAAAGGCAAAGAGAGCTGAAAAATAATTAAGAATTACTAACATCAGATCATAACTGAGGATGGGAACCTCAAAAGATAAGAAGAGCACAGAGGTTCAACTTTCACCTGAGGGTATTTGCCAAGCCTAGTGTACTTGTATTTCATTTTTATAGTCTGAGGAAGGCCAAGACCCATCAAAAGTGGGAGGACTAATAGAAAATTCTCATCCCCTAAAGCTGTATTCTCAGGAGGAGAAAAACAAACAGAATCCTATAAGTTATACCCACAAGCCATTCCTCACTCCAATTTATTGCCCAAATTCATAGTGTCTGACGTGGTTTAAAAAAATTCTCAAAATGAGTATTTAGTTTAAGTTTTTCTGAACTTGAACTTGTAATGCTCTCAGATGCCTGGCAAAGGCAAATACTCACTGGAAGAATTCACCTTCATTCCTGCCTCAAGAATTTTCATGCGCAAACACACACACACATACACAATGAAAGTATTTGAGCTTTTCACAAGAAGTCCTGTCACCAAGTTTGAGAAGCAGCTGAAACAACAGACAGCAAAAACAGACCCCAAAGGAATTTAGATATGTGAATTATGAGTCAAAAACATGTAAAATAGATCTGCTTACTCCAACCAAAAAAAGAAAACAGAAACTTGAAAAATATGTGCAATAAATAAGAAACTATTAAGAAAAAGACCAAGAAGGGTCCAGAGGTTAAGAATCTGCCTTCCAATGCAGGGGGACACGAGTTCTATCCCTGGTCAGGGAACTAAGATCCACATGCCGCGGAGCAACTAAGCCCATGTGCCACAATTACTGAGCCTGCGCTCTAGAGCCCGAGAGCCACAACTAGAGAAAAGCCCTGGTGGTGCAACAAAGAGCCCACTCGCCTCCATAAAAGATGCCACGTGCCGCAACGAAGATTCCGCATCCCACAACTAAGACCCGATGCAGCCAAACAAATAAATAAATATTTTTTAAAAAAAGACCAAGAAGATTTTTATAAAACCAAACAGATATAACTAGGCATGAAAAAAAATCATAATTAGTATTTAAAGCTCTATAGGTAGATTTAACAGCAGAATAGATTCAACAGAAGAGACAATAAACTGGAAGAAAGATTTAAAAAAGTATCCAGAATTAAGAAGTGAAGAGAGAAATATACAGAAAAGATCAGCAAGTTAATAAGAGACACAGAGGATAGATTTAACATATATCTAATGGGAGAAGGAGAGAAGAGAAGGGACAGCAGAGGAAATATTTGAAAAGATAATGGCCAAGAATTTTCCAATAGTCTTACAAGACACCAATCTGTAGACTCAAGACACACAAAGATTGTGAAACAGAAAAAATAAATTCATATATATATACATATACATATATAACCATGAACACAAAGAGGGTCTCTATGTTAAAAAAGAGAAAAAAGACAGATTACCTCCTATCGGTTGGGCTGAAAGCTGAAATGCTGACAGCCACAATGAAAGCCAGAAGTCAATCTTCAACAAAATGAGAGAAAATCACTGTCAACCAGAATGTTATACCCAGAAAAAAAATTTTATAATACATCCATAATATGCATTATGTGCAGCATGTAAAAAGAAAGTGGTATAGTTATATGTGCTGAAAAGAAAAAATTCTGTACTGTATATCATCATGGGGAAAAATCACGTTGCAGAAAATACAGTATAATTCAATGTATACAAAATATAGAATATGTTTGCATGTGTTTCTATATTATATGAATATATTTAAGGAAAAGGCTTGGAAGAAGCCATTAAATAGTAAATAATGATTATTTTGGAGGGGGAATGATTTCTCTGACTATTGAGACAGGGAAATGAGGCAGGAATACGTGTGGCTCCACCTGGCTCTTCCGTGCTCTAGGGTTTGGACAAGGCTGACTGCAGGACACTCGTGTTCTTCCCTCCTCCAGGTAACAAACACCAGGCCAGACCCTGCCTCACACCAGACACCGGGCCCTGGGCCTGCCAGTGCCCTACTCCTCCATCCTTACATCGATTGACAAGCTCAACTCAAATGGGGAAGAAGCATGTGGTCTATTTTGCCCTTGGGTCAAAGTAGCATTTTCTAATCCTGTTTTGTCAGAGATAAAATTCATATTTTGATCCCAATTTGACATCTGTGTCTTTTTTCTCAATATGCTCAACACCTGGACAAGAAATGACATGAATAATTGGCCACTTCAAAACTCCAACAGTGAGAATGTATTTATGTATTAACTTGGAGAGTCCTTGCCCATAGCATGATTTCAAAACATAGAAAACCAAAGTTAGTTGTATTGAAAAAGAAGCAGATTGTCTTCGATTCAGTTCAGTTCAACAACCCAGATATTATAAGCACTGACTATATGCAACCAAACCACTATTTTTGGTAGATACTCGGATGTGTAGGACAAGGTCTAACCTCAGAGGGCATTACAGTGTAGGGGAGGGGAGGGCATGCGGCAAACAAACTTTAACACAAAGCAGAAGGAAAACAAATGCTCAAATAGAGGTAGAATCAAAATTCCATGGGAACAAAAAGAACGGTCAGTTAGTTCCACAGGGAGTCTGAGCAGACTTCACACAAGAGAAGGCATTTCAGATGATCAGAAAGATGAGAAAAACTGTGATGGAGAAAGAAGGGCAGAGAGAATAGTAGACACAAAAACATAAGGTGGGAAAACGCATTCCAGGTTTGTAGAACTCTGAGCTGCATGACACAGTTGGAAGAAAATAAAAGAGAGAGAGGAAGTGACAAAAGAAGACTGTAGTCAGATTAAAGGAGGTGATGAATGCTGGGTTCAGGAATTTTTTTTTTGGAATTAAAATAATCCCACTTTATTGCCCCCAGCCACAGGCAGGAGAGAACAGCCTGCTAACTGCTTCTTTGAAGAGGCGAAGACTCTTGTACCCAAAAGGTACTTGTCCTCCCTAAATGGGATTTCAGAAACAGAGCTGAAAGGGGAGGCGATGGCCTCAAGAGCCTAAGCTTGTATTATACATTAGACAGATATTTAAAAATAAACAGCGATTAAAAGCAAAGCCGTGAATGGCAGCAGAGAGCTCCAGACCCTCCAAGGCGTTCATGCAAATGTCTCACTGCTCTCTCAGCACTGGAAATCTGGGCCAAACTGTAATCATTGCTCTGATTTTTTAAAAAATGTTGTTACCCAGCTGCTTTGAGGGGCTGTGCTCTGGTCCAGGTGGTGTGACCGAGTCTGCGGAGAAGCCTCTGAGCGGGTTCCCAGTGCCATACCCTCACCAAGGAGGCCTGTGCGCATGCTCGGGGCTCAGCTTAGCGTTCCCGGGTCCGGGAGGCTCCAGGTAGGTCTGTGCACCCATTCCCGACACTCAACACACCCTGTGCCGAGGCCTGTTTCCTCACCAGTCTTCCCCCCAGCTGTGACCTCCAGGGGTCAGGAACCATGTCCCACACTGGGTAAGCTCGCAGTAAGATTTTCTGATGGGCAGTCTGCCGTGACACACCTCTTAAGAGGTATGCCAGGAAGGAAGGCAAAGTCCAGGCCAATAAACACCTGCTTTAGCAGGTCTACATTTTCCTTGTTAGTTATCATTGTTATCATTGTTATTGTTGGTATCATCCTCATTAGCACCAGCGTCAGTCATGGTTGGAATCCCAGCCCTTATCTAAAGACTTCAATCATTGTGAGAGACAATCATATGCTCAGCTTTTCTCAGTTGCTCCCTTTTCAGAGAAAATGAGTTTAGATCCTTTTGTTTTAGCTGCACTAAAACTTTTTCAGATTGCCTTTTTTCAGATTTTATTACTTTTGATCTGATGTCCGTTTCCTGTTCCAGGATCCCATCCAGGATATTACATCACATTTAGTCATCCTCTTGGTCCCCTCTCAGCAGTGCAAGTTTCCTGATTTCCTGGTTTTTGATAACCTTGACAGTGTTGTGGGATCTGGTCAGATACTGTGTCAGATGTTACTCTACTGGAATTTGTCTGACGTTCTTCTTCTTTTTTTATTTTTTTAACAGACAGAAAATTATATTTCAATAAATTTAATCAGAACAAACGTAACATAGGGGTTGGGTTCAGGAATTTAATATTATTCTGTAGACAGTGGGAAGCCATGGCGGATTTTTGACATGATCAGATCTGTGCTCTAGAAAACAACTTTGGTGTGAAGGATGGACTGGAGAAAGGAGAGGGTATCCAGTGAGGAATTCTGTAATGATGATCCACGTAAGACTCGAGGGGTCATTTCTCCAAAGAAGATACACCGATTGCCAACAAACACATGAAAGAATGCTCAACATCATTAATCATTAGAGAAATGCAAATCAAAACTACAATGAGATATCATCTCACGCCAGTCAGAATGGCCATCATCAAAAAATCTACAAACAATAAATGCTGGAGAGGGTGTGGAGAAAAGGGAACACTCTTGCACTGTTGGTGGGAATGTAAATTGATACAGCCACTATGGAGAACAGTATGGAGGTTCCTTAAAAAAACTACAAATAGAACTACCATATGACCCAGCAATCTCACTGCTGGGCATATACCCTGAGAAAACCATAATTCAAAGAAACATGTACCACAATGTTCATTGCAGCTCTATTTACAATAGCCAGGACATGGAAGCAACCTAACTGTCCATCAACAGATGAATGGATAAAGAAGATGTGGCTCATATATACAATGGAATATTACTCAGCCATAAAAAGAAATGAAGTTGAGTTATTTGTAGTGAGGTGGATGGATGTAGAGTCTGTCATACAGAGTGAAGTAAGTCAGAAAGAGAAAAACAAATACCGTATGCTAACACATATATATGGAATGTAAAAAAAAAAAAAAATATGGTCATGAAGAACCTAGGGGCAAAACAGGAATAAAGACACAGACCTACTAGAGAATTGACTTGAGGATACAGGGAGGGGGAAGGGTAAGCTGGGACAAAGTGAGAGAGTAGCATGGACATACGTACACTACCAAACATAAGGTAGATAGCTAGTGGGAAGCAGCTGCATAGCACAGGGAGATCAGCTCGGTGCTTTGTGACCACCTAGAGGGGTCGGATAGGGAGGGTGGGAGGGAGGGAGACGCGAGAGGGAAGAGATATGGGGACATATGTATATGTATAACTGATTCACTTTGTTATAAAGCAGAAACTAACACACCATTGTAAAGCAATTATACTCCAATAAAGATGTTAAAAAAAAAAAAAAGACTCGAGGGGTCTGCAGCGTTGTCACAGTTAAAGGTAAAGGAAAGTCATGGCGAGGGCAGACCTTACTTAGGGCATCATGTGAGATGTGGGGAAAAGAGAACCGTTTCAGGCTCAAGCAAGCCACTTTGAAGCAGGGGAGGAGAGAGTCCTCTCCAGATGCAGCCTGGCCACCCAGGAGCAAGAGGCATTGCCAGGAACCCAACAGCCATCAGGAAACCTGGTTTCTGGAACAGGCTGAAAAGATGTCACCATAGAGTAAAGTGAAATCTTAGGGAAGTTGCAGAGTAGCCCCAGAGCCCAAGAGCAGAAGCCAAGTGTGACCTACTTTTAATTTTTTCCTTTCTAAACAGAGGGCCTCTGGTGCTATGGCTCTGGGACAGGGTCCACCCCTGGGGCCTCGGTTGTTCTGGCGGGCTTCTGCTTTCTAAAGAGAGCACCTGTGCAAGTCTTGCAGCAGAGGAATGGGCCTGGGGCATGGCTGGATTTGGGGGTGCAGCACCCCTTTCTCCTGAGCCACATGAGAGCAAGTGGGAGGGCAGAGGAAAGTTCTCTGAGGGGAAGTCTGTCATCTCTGGCAACACCTGGCCACACTGGGGTAATCTGGGACCAGAGAGATACGAACAACTCGGTCTGATGCTCCCTGATTTTTCTTCAGTTTCACTGTTGTTAAGTCTGGACAAAATAAGCCTCATTAGCTATCTCCAAGATCTCTGGAACACATATGCTGAGAGCTTCCCAGCAGAGGCTTCGTTGATCCCTATAAAGGACTTTAATTATGCAAAGATATGAATCACTTGATTAATTTTCAATATGCACAGAAGCTATTCATTTCCATCAAGCCAAAATACTTTCCGGAAGCCCGAATGGCCCCTATCTTTACAATTTATCACCATCATTTTATTACCACCATCTCTGGGGACACCCAACTCCAAGCTTTAAGGTGGAAGCTTTTAAAAAATAAGGACCTTTTCCACATTTCTGTGGCTGCCACACAAGATCCAGCCTCCATAGTCCCCCCCACCCTGGCCCTCTGGGCTCCCCACTCTGTTGAGCACCCAACCCACAGATGCGCTGGGAGAGGGCCAGACCACAGCTGGGGAAGGTTGGCTGCGTACGCCTAACCCTGGCAGCTGGGGATCCGTGTGCTGCGCAGGAGGCCTCTGTTACAACAGCCTCAGTGTTGGAGGAGAACATGCCAGCAGAGGCCTGAACAAAGGGTCGCTTGTGTGAGCTGGACCTCTTTGCTGCTGTTTCTGTTAGCTGGCTGCCCTGGCCATCAGATCCTCCAGCTCTCACTCCATCCCATTCTTTCTTCTCCCAAGGATTGCTTTGGCGGTACCCCGACACCAGTGCCACTTCCAGACTCCTGCTGTTCTTAGGACCAGGGCTCCGTGATGGTTCCCAGGACCACAGAGAACCACCACCACAGCAATGTAAACAGAGTAGTTCATATTTACTGAGCACCTACTGTGTGTGAGCCAGACATGGTTTTGCTCATGGAGTCCACACCACGAGCCTAGGAGGTAGATTCCATTGCGCGTGTTACAGATGAGGAAGCTGGAGCTTGGAGCACTCCATTCACTTACGCTGCGCTGCACCACGAGCCAGTAGAGGCTGGAGCCCCCGGCTGCTGACTCCCCTCCTAGAGCTTGTAACGGCCACTCTGTACTTGAGATGGTTGCTTGAGCTTCCCGTTTCTCCATTTATATTCTCCATCCACTAACCTTCCAGAGAGGCCAAGGGAAAACAAAAGCTCCCCTCCTATTGGTATTGAGATTCCTTCAACTTTGGCCAAGGTGCAAATTTGGGCGAGGCATGGAATAGATGGCCTCACTGAGCCAGAGACCAAAAGTAGCGGGATGGGGTTAGAATAATGGGCAGACTCTAACATGATGAAGTTTCACAAGGACAGAGCCCCACACTGGACCCCTAAACACCACATGGGTACATCCGGATGCCTATACACACATCCTGTAAGAAACACCCAAGCCCACACTGGGGCTTGAAGCAATCCTAATAATGATGGTGCTAACAGCTAACTTTTACTGAACATGTCCTAGATTCCAGTACCATGGGGACTAATTTCGTCCCCATTTAAAACAAACATATACATTTAGGAGGTTAGGGCCACTAGCATTCCCACAGAAGAGGAAACTGAAGCTCTGAATGCTCGTGAAGTGATTTCCCATAATCCCCTCACTAGCAAGCGGCCACGCCGGGATTAGGATCCAGGCAGCCTCGTTACATTCTGCTCTAGCACCCTCCCACCTTTACAGAAGTTCATTAAATAATCCGGTGCAATCGTACACTGCGCGCACGGTAGTTTTTAGAATGAGGGAAGTGTGTCAATGCTGGCACATGCCACGCCAGGCCAGACACGGAGTATTACTGCATCCAGTCCAGGAGGCCATGCTTCAAAGTAAAGATGATCTGGCGAGGAGCTCATCAGAAGTAAGTGGTCAGGATGGCAAAGGAGCCAGAACTACATCCCACCAGGAAAAGCTAAAGGAGTTGGCCAGAGTTCCCTGAAGAAGCCGCTTCTTCAAATTCTTCAAATACCGAAAGGGCTTGTTAGTGGAAAAGGGACTGGATTGATTTTCGATGGCCTCAGGGGTTGGAACTAACACCAGAGGGGGGACGTGACAGGGAGAAAGCCTTCAGCTCAGCAGTCTGTCAGTTCTGGGGGAAGCGGGAGGGACAGGATTGGCCTTCACTGGAGAGACTCTCACAGGCTGGACCACTGCGTGGTAGAGTGTGGTCACGGGGGCCCAAGCAGCAGACTTGCAGCTAGACAAGGCACAGAAGCCTGCCTGCATGTGATGATTCTCTGATCTTTGAGGATGACCTGCCCACACCTCTCACTCTCAGACACAGCCCATCTAGAACAACTGGGTAGCGCCTGAGCCCTCTCTCAGCCCCCGCCCCTGGCCCAGCCACAGATGATGGGAACAGAGGCGGGTGCCCGGTCCAAACGCGGCCATCAGATGCCCCATCCTGGGGATCTGGGCTTAGGAACGGACAGCAGTGGGCCACGTGCAAGTGGCTGACCCTGTATCATGTATGCCTGAGAGTTTTAGGGCAGCCGTGTTCTGCCAAGTGGCCAGAGAAGCACGAAGATCAGTCTGTATAAGCGAAGGAGGCGAGGGTATGCACCAGAGCCTCCCAGGTCTGTGTGCCAGGTGCCAGCTGAGGCCGGCTGCTCCTCGACCCCAGCTACAGGGAGACACCCCCACCTCCTTTTACAAAATATTCCCCAGGGAGCTTGTGACACTTGTAACCAAAAGAATCCTGATAGAGATAGCGGCTGGCCGGGCAGGTCTCTTCCACGGAGGGTCTGTGACCGGAGAGCCTGTCAGCTCCTGAACAGTAGCACGTGTACTGAGGTAAGATCCTGAAATAGGAAACTTGAGGCTTTTTCTTTCTTCCCTCACTTGCTGACCTTGAAGGGAAGAGAAGGCCCTGAGTGGAGCAGAACTTCTAGTACGCGCCATAACAAAGATTAGGGACGGCCACTCCCCCTCAGCGGGCCCCGGGTAGCTCAAGTCCTTGAGCTGCAGGGACACAGAAGAAAGGGAAGAGCTAATAGTCAGACTCCTTTACTTCCAGACTCTTGGGAGTCATGAGAAAGCCCTGAGTGGAAGAGAACACAGAGTTAATTCTGTAATAAAGACTAAAAAGACATGGAGGAGGAAGAGGCAGCCGAGAGGCCCTCTCCCCTCCTTGGGAGACAAGGTGAGCATCACCAGGACTGGAGGAGCGGACTAGCATGGTGGGACCTTGACCTTGGGGGGCTCTATACTCAGAGACAAGAGGACTAGAGTTGGCGTGAGGTACAGGAATGACTCTCAGGGAGGGAAGTCTGTGTTGAGAGGCATCTGAGCCCCTCATGAGCCCATTGAGTGCCTGGAGATCACTCCAGCCCTTCAAGGGAGCAGCTCCAGTGCAGAGGTCATGTCCACCAGTCACTTCCGTCGAGGCAGCCTGCACATCCCCTGGCTCATCTGGCAGCCTGTGCTGCCAGGATTGCTGAGCCCCAACCAGAATGACCCTATGTGGCTCCTCCCCTATCAACTGCCCTAAATGTTCTAATGTCCCTAGAACAGAAAGTGGGGCCTTAGCCCCGGGGAGCCATGGTGATTTGTAAGCAAAGCTCCAGCCCCGGGGTTGGGTGGCACAGGGCGGGAGGGTATGAACCCCACCTCACTCCCTGGTACACACAATTCACAGGACCCAGTGACTGGAATTAGAGACCGTTTGGGCTCCATCTCCAGGGAAGGTCACAAAGGAGGGACCTTGAAGGGCGTGGGTACTGAGGAAAAGAATGGAGTCAATTGCCCATTTCTGTGTTTATGGGCAATGCACAAACATCAGTTGCTTTTCTCAGTTTACAGGGTAGGAAACTGAGGCTCACTGAAAGGAAAGAAGGAAGGAGGGAAGCAGGTTTGTTGAAAGCCCACAGTGGTAGAGGCTGTGCTAGGCATGTCCTGCCCAAGTTGGTTCCCTTGGGTCACGTCAGCTCCTGTCCTCAGTTTCTGTCATTCCTGGCACCTCTATCATCACGGAGGCTCTCACCTTGCCATCCCATGGCCCTCCACTGCTTCCCTCCACCTCCGCTTCCCCTCCTTTAGACAATGCAATCCCTATCAAACTACCAGTAGCATTTTTCACAGAACTAGAACAAAAAATTTCACAATTTGTTTGGAAACACAAAAGACCCCGAATAGCCAAAGTAATCTTGAGAAAGAAAAACAGAGCTGGAGGAATCAGGCTCCCTGACTTCAGACTAAACTACAAAGCTACAGTAATCAAGACAGTATGGTACTGACACTAAAACAGAAATATAGATCAATGGAACAGGATAGAAAGCCCAGAGAAACCCACGCACATATGGTCACCTTATCTTTGATAAAAGAGGCAAGAATATACAGTGGAGAAAAGACAGCCTCTTCAATAAGTGGTGCTGGGGAAACTGGACAGCTACATGTAAAAGAATGAAGTTAGAACACTCCCTAACACCATACACAAAAATAAACTCAAAATGGATTAAAAACGTAAATGTAAGGCCCAACACTATCAAACTCATAGAGGAATACATAGGCACAACACTCTATGACATAAATCACCTCAAGATCCTTTTTCACCCACCTCCTAGAGAAATGGAAATTTAAAAAAAGTAAACAAATGGGACCTAATGAAACTTAAAAGCTTTTGCACAGCAAAGGAAATCATAAACAAGATGAAAAGACAACCCTCAGAATGGAGAAAGTATTTGCAAATAAAACAACTGACATGGATTAATCTCCAAAATTTACTAGCAGCTCATGCAGCTCAATATCAAAAAAACAAACAACCCAATCCAAAAATGGGCATAAGACCTAAATAGACATTTCTCCAAAGAAGGCATACAGATTGCCAACAAACACATGAAAGAATGTTCAATATCATTAATCATTAGAGAAATGCAAATCAAAACTACAGTGAGATATCATCTCACGCCAGTCAGAACGCCAACCATCGAAAAATCTACAAACAACAAAGCTGGAGAGGGTGTGGAGAAAAGGGAACCCTCTTGCACTGTTGGTGGGAATGTAAATTGATACAGCCACTATGGAGAACAGTATGGAGGTTCCTCAAAACACTAAAAATAGAATTACCATATGATCCAGCAATCCCACTGCTGGGCATATACCCAGAGAAAACCATAATTCAAAAAGACACATGCACCCCAATGTTCATTGTGGCACTATTTACAATACCCAGGTCATGGAAGCAACCTAAATGCCCATCGACAGATGAATGGATAAAGAAGACGTGGTACATATATACAATGGAATATTACTCAGCCATGAAAAGGAACGCAACTGAGTCATTTGTTGAGACGTGGATGGATCTAGAGAATGTCATACAGAATGAAGTAAGTCAAAAAGAGAAAAATAAATATCATATATTAACGCATGTATGTGGAACCTAGAAAAATGGTACAGATGAACCAGTTTGCAGGGCAGAAGTTGAGACACAGATGTAGAGAACAAACGTATGGACACCAAGGGGGGAAAACCATGGTGGGGTGGGGATGATGGTGTGCTGAATTGGGCGATTGTGATTGACATGTATACACTGATGTGTATAAAATTGATAACTAATAAGAAACTGCAGTATAAACAAACAAGCAAACAACTAATACTAAACTTTCTTTGGGTTATTTGTATGGAAATATGTTAATATAAATGTTTCAGACATTACATGAAATTTCTAAAAATCCTATATGTATTGGTATAATGTTATGTCATAATTCTAGTTATTACTCTAAAATGTATATCTCAGAAATAACTAAATTTCCTTGTCAATTGCATTATTATGAACTTTCATCAAATCTTTAACCATGGTCATTTTTAAGTCTTTTGGCATTTACAGACAGTTCTGGGTGTACTCTGATGCTTTTGCAAAAATGTTCCTATAAAAGGGTTTCATCTTCAAGGAATTCATGGAAAAGACTCTGCCAAGTACAAGTTTCTGGTAACAGACTATACTGCCGAACTGAATGAACAAGCATTTTCAGAACTCTAATGGAAAACTGATGAATTCATAAAAGTGCTAACAAAAGATCAAGATAAAAAAATTAATTACATGGGACTGAGTGAACTGATGAGGATGATTATAATTTTTGTGACTTTCTGTTTGAGTAAAAAAAAAGAAAAACCCCACAAGGACTCAGAGGCAAAACATATACAAATCAATTTTCACTGCAAAGTAAAGGAGCTGTTACAGTGGAGGATTACTGGACTGAATGTCAATATTATGACATAGTATGAGTGTGTTTCGTGTTTGGTAATTGCAAACATTGTTGCTTTTGTTGTGGTCATCCATTTACAATGCTTGGTGTCAGTTTATTTATCTCTTGTAAAAAATAAAATACTGTGTGTGTGTGTGTGTGTGTGTGTGTGTGTGTGTGTGTGCGTGAAAAAAAATTGCTTTGGCTATTCGGGGTCTTTTGTGTTTCCATACAAATTGTGAAATTTTTTGTTCTAGTTCTGTGAAAAATGCCATTGGTAGTTTGAAAGGGATTGCATTGAATCTGTAGATTGCTTTGGGTAGTATAGTCATTTTCACAATGTTGAGTCTTCCGGTCCAAGAACATGGTATATCTCTCCATCTGTTTGTATCATCTGTAATTTCTTTCATCAGTGTCTTATAGTTTTCTGCATACAGGTCTTTTGACTCCTTAGGTAGGTTTATTCCTAGGTATTTTATTCTTTTTGTTGCAATGGTAAATGGGAGTGTTTCGTTAATTTCTCTATCATATTTTCCATCATTAGTATATAGGAATGCAAGAGAATTCTGTGCATTAATTTTGTATCCTGCTACTTTACCAAATTCATTGATTAGCTCTAGTAGTTTTCTGGTAGCATCTTTAGGATTCTCTATGGATAGTATCATGTCATCTGCAAACAGTGACAGCTTAACTTCTTCTTTTCTGATTTGGATTCATTTAATTTCTTTTTCTTCTCTGATTGCTGTCCTTAAAACTTCCAAAACAATGTTGAATAATAGTGGTGAGAGTGGGCAACCTTGTCATGTTCCTGATGTTAGTGGAAACGATTTCAGTTTTTCACCGTTGAAGACGATGTTGGCTGTGGATTTGTCATATATGGCCTTTATTATGTTGAGGAAAGTTCCCTCTATGCCTACTTTCTGGAGGGTTTTTATCAAAAATGGGTGTGGAATTTGTCGAAAGCTTTTTCTGAATCTATTGAGATGATCATATGGTTTTATTCTTCAATTTGTGAATATGGTATATGACATTAATTGATTTGCATATATTGAAGAATCCTTGCATTCCTAGGATAAACCCCACTTGATCATGGTGTATGATCGTTTTAATGTGCTGTTGGATTCTGTTTGCTAATATTTTGTTGAGGATTTTTGAATCTATGTTCATCAGTGATATTGGCCTGTAGTCTTCTTTCTTTGTGACATCTTTGTCTGCTTTTGGTATCAGGGTGATAGTGGCCTTGTAGAATGAGTTTGGGAGTGTTCCTCCCTCCACTATATTTTGGAGGAGTTTGAGAAGGATAGGTATTAGCTCTTGTCTAAATGTTTGATAGAGTTTGCTTGAGAAGCCATCTGGTCCTGGGCTTTTGTTTGTTGGAAGATTTTTAATCACAGTTTCAACTTCAGTGTTTGTGATTGGTCTGTTTATATTTTCTATTTCTTCCTGGTTCAGTCTCAGAAGGTTGTGTTTTCTAAGAATTTGTCCCTTTTTTTCCTAAGAATTTGTCCATTTCTTCCATTTGTGCTTTTCTAAGAATTTTTCCATTTCTTCTTCTGTCCATTTCTAAGAATTTGTCCATTTCTTGCAGGTTGTCCATTTTATTGGCATATAGTTGCTTGTAGTAATCTCTCATGATCCTTCGTATTTCTGCAGTGTCAGTTGTTACTTCTCCTTTTTCATTTCTAATTCTATTGATTTGAGTCTTCTCCTTTTTTCGTGATGAGTCTGGCTAATGGTTTATCAATTTTGTTTATCTTCTCAAAGAACGAGCTTTTAGTTTTATTGATCTTTGCTATTGTTTCCTTCATATCTTTTTCATTTATTTCTGATCTGATCATTATGATTTCTTTCCTTCTGCTAACTTTGGGTTTTTTCTGTTCTTCTTTCTCTGATTGCTTTAGGTGTAAAGTTAGGTTGTTTATTTGAGATGTTTCTTGTTTCCTGAAGTAGGATTGTATTGCTATGAACTTCCCTCTTAGAACTGCTTTTGCTGCATCCCATAGGTTTTGGGTCTTGTGTTTCATTGTCATTTGTTTCCAGGTATTTTTTGATTTCCTCTTTGATTTCTTCAGTGAACTCTTGGTTATTAAGTAGTGTATTGTTTAGCCTCCAGGTGTTTGTATTTTTTACAGATTTTTTTCCTGTAATTGATATCTAGTCTCATAACGTTGTGGACAGAAAAGATACTTCATAGGATTTCAAGTTTCCTAAATTTACCAAGGCTTGATGTGTGACCCAAGATATAATCTATCCTGGAGAATGTTCCATGAGCACTTGAGAAGAAAGTGTATTCTGTTGCTTTTGGATGGAATGTCCTATAAATATCAATTAAGTTCATCTTGTTTAATGTATCATTTAAAGCTTGTGTTTCCTTATTTATTTTCATTTTGAGTGACCTGTCCATTGGTGAAATGGGGTATTAAAGTCCCCTACTATGATTGTGTTACTGTCGATTTCCCATTTTATGGCTGTTAGTATTTGCCTTATGTATTGAGGTGCTCCTCTGTTAGGTGCATAAATATTTACAATTGTTATATCTTCTTCTTGGATTGATCCATTGATCATTATGTAGTGTCCTTCTTTGTGTCTTGTGATAGTCTTTATTTTAAAGTCTATTTTGTCTGATATAAGAATTGCTACTCCAGCTCTCTTTTGATTTCCATTTGCATGGAATATCTTTTTCCATCCTCTCACTCTCAGTCTGTATGTGTCCCTAGGTCTGAAGTGGGTCTCCTGTAGATAGCATATATACAGGTCTTGCTTTTGTATCCATTCAGCCAGTCTGTGTCTTTTGGTTGGAGCATTTATTCCATTTACATTTAAGGTAATTATTGATATGTATGTTCCTATTCCCATTTTCTTATTGTAGGTCTTTTCCTTCTCTTGAGTTTCCTGCCTGGAGAAGTTCCTTTAGCATTTGTTGTAGAGCTGGTTTGGTTGTGCTGAATTCTCATTCAATAACTTTTGCTTGTCTGTAAAGGTTTTAATTTCTCCATTGAATCTGAATGTGATCCTAGCTGGGCAGAGTAATCTTGGTTGTAGGTTTTTCCCTTTCATCACTTTAAATATGTCCTGCCACTCCCTTCTGGCTGTTAACCTTATGGGGATTCCCTTGTGTGTTATTTGTTGTTTTTCCCTTGCTGCTTTTAATTTTTTTTCCTTGTATTTAACTTTTGATAGTTTGATTAATATGTGTCTTGGTGTGTTTCTCCTTGGATTTATCCTATATGGGACTCTCTGAAGTTCCTGGACTTGATTAACTATTTCCTTTCCCATATTAGAGGAGTTTTCAACTTTAATCCTTCAAATATTTTCTCAGTTCCTTTCTTTTTCTCTTCTTCTTCTGGGACCCCTAAAATTCGAATGTTGGAGCATTTAATGTTGCCCCAGAGGTCTCTGAGACTGTCCTCAATGCATTTCATTCTTTTCTCTTTATTCTGCTCTGCAGTAGTTATTTCCACTATTGTGTCTTCCAGGTCACTTATCCGTTCTTCTGCCTCAGTTATTCTGCTACTGATCCCTTCTAGAGAATTTTTCATTTCATTTATTGTGTTGTTCATCATTGTTTGTTTGGTCTTTAGTTCTTTTAGTTGTTGTTAAACGTTTCATGTATTTTGTCCATGATATTTCCAAGATTTGGATCATTTGTTATAAAAAGGAGCACAAAATGGGGCTGGAGGCTAAGCGTGAGGCAGGATGGAAATAGGAGGTCGTGGAGTAGGTTTAAATGCTCAACAGAATAATGTGGTAGAGGAAGAGATGGGTGATGCAGAAGAGACCAGACAGTGGTAGGGCAGAGCCCTTGAGCAGGGGACAGGGGATGGGATCCCATGCACAGGTGGAGAGCCAGCCTTGGGTAGAGCCTCTGTAACTTCTCGCTCCAATTACAGAAGGAGGGACAGCACAAGGTCCAGGTACAGGCAGGATCATAGATCTGGCTGGTGAAGCCTACCAGCATTCTCTTTCCATTGTTTTCATTTTCTTGGTGAAGTAAGAAGCAAGTCTATGGATAGTGGGGGGAGAGCATTGGTGGTCTTAGGAAAGAGAAAAAAGTGAAATAGTTCCTCAAAGGGTGGAGAATGAATTGACAAGGTAAATAATGTTGCTCTACCAGCCTGGGCTGAGAGTCTACTTAAGGTCCATGAATTGAAAAGCACGGCCAGGCACAAGGTTGTGAGCTCTTTGCAAGCCACATTCAGCTGCTTGGCGCAGATGTGGATAGTGAGAGGGGTGGATTTCACCAGGGTTGGAGTTTTGCCAACAAGTACAGTGAAGGGAGAGACGAACAAAGGAGTTGAGTGGCAGGAAAAAAAAATGTATGCAAGACAGTCCGTGAAATCTCAGCTGGATAAAGAGGGAAGAAGTGGCAATGGAAAGAAATAAGATGGATGGGAAGTCTGAGAAGGGTCAAATAATTCCCGGGGCTGGCTTAGTGGAGGGCATGGGCTAGAATAGAAGGAGATGGTGGCCAGAAAGTACTTGAAGTGAAGTTGAGACTTTGAGGTGGTGAAGGAGAGAGTACTACAGAGTCTGGGGGATGGCTGGCCACAGGAATAAAGGGCTGACGTGGTCAGAACATGAGATCTTTGCAACTGAGAGGCCCAGGGTTGGATGCATCACTCATGTGGATATTCAGAATACTAAAAGCAATGACAAAGGCAGTGGAAGAAAGACTGAAATCCAGGCTAAAATTATCAAAAAATGAAGAGGCATGAGGGAGAGGAAGGCAGGTGACACAAAGGAAGGAGTGGGATGTGGGAGAGCCCCATGGCCCATGTTTCCGGTGCCCTGGAAGACTGTAGGGCGTGGGAGGAACAAAGCCCTGGAAGCAGCAGTGAGAAACAAGGAGGTCATCTGGCCCACCTCCAAGCCCGGGATGCAAAGAAGGTAAGAGAGGAAAAAAAGCAATGAAGAAACACCCCTTGAGGGAGGTGTAGGGGATTTCAGTCAGAGCTGCAAGAAGATGAAGAAAACGTTCAGAGAATAACTTGAGGCTCCAGGAGATTTTGCTGCTGAGAGAACACGAGTCCAGGAGGCGCAGTGGGAGGGCTTGGAGGGATGGGGGAAGGGTTCAAGCACAAGTCAGAGCAGGGCAGCAAGAGGGAGGGTGGCAGGGAATGGGCTAGAGTGCTGGGCTTCTCGTGGCTTCCGAGGTAGACAGGCCATGCTGGGGAAAGGAGTCCTAATGAATGATTATTTATCAATGCTGCCTCTTTAGGGACTGGCCCCTGGACGCAGAGTCGGAGAGTGTTGAGGGAAAGGATGTCAGGATCTCTCCAGAAGACAAGTTGAAGCCAAAGTGCTTCACTTCTGATCTGAATTATTCAAGAGGTTTCCTTCTTCTCAATTTCTCTTTGCCAACAGGGTCCCAACTTCCTGGCCTGGTTAAGCCCGTGTGAGCCTCCGAGCATTCTGCTCTGTGGACCAAATTTCAAACTTGAGCTCATGGCTGCATCAGTGAAATGCATCTCTTTCAATCCACCTAGAATAAACAGGCTGTGGAAATAAATATTTCGGGGACAGTTCTGGTTGCCTTCTGCCTAAACTGACCCAACACTAAGGGCTTTTTATAGCATGAGCAGTAAGTAAAATTATCTGAGCGTTATTTTCAGTGAAAACATTCAGACGCCTGTCTGCGGTAGACAAACAACATGGGAAAGAAAACATGAAGTGGGGAAAAATATAACCGGAGCCAGAGACCATGGCATTAATTATCTTTTTTTTTTTTTTTTTTTTTTTCCTGAAGGTTGTGGGCGTCCCAGATCAGGTCTTTTCACACCTCTCTGCCTTTAAGCAACGCTATTTTGCCCCTGAAATGTGCTTCTTTTCCTTCTCTGCCTGAAGAATTCCTACACGGGCTTAAGGATCCAGGTCAAATGTCATCTCCCCTTCAAAGTCGTCCTAGGTCAGCCCCTCTTCCTCCGGCTAAGTGAGCTCTTCCTTCAGCACATTCCCCTGTTACTTTGCAGTTTGTATAATTGGCCCCGCTGTGTCTCCAGCTCATCCTGCACCAGCCCGGCTCCTTCCTCTGGCTCGACCTCACCTAATCCCTTACCTCCTCCTCCCTGGCTCGCATCTTCTTTTCCTTCAGGTTCCTGCTTACAAATCGCTCCTTTGGAAGCTTCCCTGGCCCCTTACCTAGAGGAGGTCCTCCCTGTTCAACTTTCTCAGTCCCCTGTTTGTTTCCTTCCAGCCCTGATCACAGCTGACCACATTGCCTGACGAGCATACAGCCAAGCTGCAGCCTTCCTCCCCCTGCCTGCCCCATCTTCCACAGATACTTCTCGTCTCTCACCAACAAATCCAGAGACAGATACCATCTAGAAATGAAAAGAATCATTGCCAGTCTTCCATCACCCAAACTGCATGTTTTTAACCTGAAACTGCATTTTTAATTTTCTTTTTTTCAGCATCAACAACTGAAAACATCAGGTCATCGCTGTTCAAAATAAGCCCTGTTTCTGAGTATATTTTAGTCTACTAAAGGAGCCTGGGAGGGTGGGCGCTGGGAGCCGCAGCTGAGGCCGAGGGAGAAAGAGCTGCTTCTGACCCTCTCCCACCTCGAGGCCCAGGCCCACGCACTGCAGTTCTGCCTGCTTTGAGATCTCCCGAAGCCAAGACGTAGGACAATTTATTTGAAGTCAGAGGACAGAGAAAGAGGTCCACCCAGGATTAAGAATCCCCCATTCTCTTCACTATGGAGCAGCCAGAAGGAACTTCTCAAAATGCAAGTCTGATCAGGTCCCTTTCCTTCAAAGACTTCCATTGCTCATCGGATGAAATGCAAACCTCTTAACAAAGACTGCGAGGCTCTGAATGGTTTGAACCCTGATCATCTCTATGGTAACAGCCTATACCTCTTGGGGTCTTTGTGGGCCCCATAAATAACATCCATTTTTCCCACCCAAGTTCTGGACAGTGGGGAGAGAGAACATAGGAGCAAGGAGATGGAGACCACAACAGCATCTTTATTCATGATAATGACACCTTGGAGGATGTAGTTGGAATCTCTGCACTGCTGTGCTTCCATGCTCTGAGCCCCAGAATCAGGCAGCCTTCCCCGCCCCAGGGAAGCAGTGCTGCTGGGGACAGGCCACCCCAGGGGCAGAGCCTCTCCCTGGCGGGTCAGAGGAATCTCACACTCCCTGCAGGCAGCTCCCTCCCTCCGAGGTAAGGAAGACTCTGGGCTGTACCTGCCACCAACAGAGGTCATTCCTACTCCACCCCAGGGAAGTGGGGGGCGAGTGAGGGCTCGAAAGAGGCCAGGAGGGCTACAACTAATACAGCTCCCTCCGCGTGGGAGAAAACATCAGGAGAGGGAAATGCATCCCCCTTCACGCTGTCTTCCTCCCCCACTCCTTCACGCTGCCTCCCTCTCACCACAGGCCCTTTGAATGTACTGTTCCTCTGCGGAAATGTTCTCCCCTCCCCCTGTGGCCCAGATAACTCCTGCTCTCCTTCTGATCCCTCAGCTCTCAGCTGGAGCATCACGTCCTCCGGCAAGGCCTTCCTGCCTCCCTCACCCTCACCCCAAGCCCAGTCTCTCGTGCGCCTCTTCTACCTAAGACTTGTCATCGCTGTAGTCTTACAGGGTGTGTGTGATTGCTCGGTTAACATCTATCTTCATATACTAGTCCATAAGCTTCATGAGGGCACAGTCTGGCACCGTGCCTGACACATAGTCGGCATTTGAGAAATACTTGTGGAATGGAATGGAATGAATGAATGAATGAACAAATACATCTTGGGGAGAAGTCACAACACACGTACACACCCACTTACAACTATGGACCCCACAAAGAGAACTACTAGGGTACAGGTTGTCCTTCATCCTCAGGGATGCTGCTACTACTCACCATGCTTCTTTGTGCACAAGGGGGACCAGACAGACTGTTGCAGTCTTTCCCTTGGAAATGGCCTCGGAGATGGGGATTCTCCTGTGGGAAGATGACTGTGGAGTGCTCTCAGGATCAACACCCCCGGAAAGTGAAAGAAGCAGGGCCAGGCAGAGAGAGGAGTTGAACTGCAGTACAGTCATAACAAAGGCCTCACTGGAACCTACAGAGAGGGATGGAACTGGAATGGCCCTTCAGAGATATCTCAGACGAAGGCGGGGGCCTGCCTGGCCTTGGAAGCCTGTGTCATTGGATGTAGGCTGGATATAGGCTGCACTTGGGAAGGGGGGATGACCTTGGGCAAGGTGTCACTCTTCAACGGAGGACAATGCTCAGAGATGGACTCAGCTGAGAGGTATCAGCTGTCAACACTCCCAAGCAGCTGGGGGAATAAGAGCCTCAGTCTTGGGAGAGGAAGGGGGGTCTGGGTGGCATCGACAGCATCCACAACAAAGACCATTCATGACCTGCTTTCCGTTTAGAGATTTGTTCGTTAGACGCTAAGCTTGACTTTCTGTTTAGAGATTTGGGCTTGCTTTCTGTTTAGAGATTTGTTCGTTAGACGCTAGGTCACTTACCCAACAAAAACTCCTTGAGCAACTATTATATAGCAGGCACTAAGCTTTGTCAAAAAAATGTCTAGGTCCTCTACAAAAGTTTCAATAGAAGGGTTCAAGAAGGATGCTAATAATAAAAGCTACCAGCTGGGCATTTTTCACATGCCAGGCACTATAGCAGGTACTATCCAGACTCAAATAGTCCTTGCATTAACTCTGTGAGATTCATATTATCCCCATTTTACAAATGCAGAAAAGGCAGCTCAGAGAGGTTAAGTGACTTACCCAAGGTCACACAGTTCCTAAGCAGCAGAGCTTTCTTTGACTCCCAAGTCCATGCCCTTAAATACCATCTTACACTGCCCCCTTCTGAAAATAGAAAATTACTCCCAGAATACTTGCATATACTTATATGTGTGTTGGAAATGCATGCAGCTGAAGGTAATAGGAATTCCAGCTTACAGTGGTTCAAACAAATCAATATTTCATTTGGTCAAATTACAAAACATCTGGAGGCAGCCAACACCATTGGTGTTGGTTCAGTGGATGGATTATGTTAGGCCATCTCTGCAAATGTCTTGGCCTTCCCCACATGCTTTTTGCTTCCTCGTTGCAAAATGGTGGTTGAATCACTAGATACCACAGCCATATTCAAGTCAAAAAGAATGGGAAGGGACTTCCCTGGTGGCTCAGTGGTTAAGAGTCCACCTGCCAATGCAGGGGACTCGGGTTCGAGCCCTGGTTCAGGAAGATCCCACATGCCACAGAGCAACGAAGCCCTTGCACCACAACTACTGAGCCTGCACTCCAGAGCCCGTGAGCCACAACTACTGAGCTCGTGTGCCACAACTACTGAGACTGAGCTCTAGAGCATGAGAGCAACAACTACTGAGCCCGTGTGCCTAGAGCCCACGCTCCGCAACAAGAGAAGCCACCACAATAAGAAGTCCACACGCCACAACGACCCCGCTCACCACAACTAGAGAAAGCCTGCACGCAGCAACAAAGACCCAATGCAGCCACAAAATAAACTAATTAATTAATTTTTTAAAAAAAGAATGGGAAGAAGTAGCATTAGCGATTACCTTCTCTTTTTATCAAGAAAGAAAGATAAAACTTTCCCAGAACCACTCTCAAACTGTCTCCCTCTTACATCTCATTGACAAGACTATTCACATGACTACCTCCCTTCACAAAATACTTGAAAAGCAAATATTTAGCTTTCTGAGCCTCTATGAGGGTGGCAAGGCATCTAGAGGGGCACTAAACTGGCCAACCAGTCACATCTGCTACAATCACCTAAATTATGAGTCTGCCTTATAGTCATTTTTTGTGCGTGTGTCTGTCCCCTTCACAAACAAGAAAAAGGTAGAAACGCCTTCCAACTCAGTTTGTGTCTTCAAAGTTCCTGGCACACAATAAGTAGGAGTTCAGTAAGCATATGTTCTTCAGAATTAAGTGTCCCATTCCTCAGCTCCTGCTCCAGGGCTGACTCTGAGAGAAGAGACCATTCCATCTTCCAGATGGCCCTTTGCCCAATTCACATCCACCCTGGTGATGGAAAGAATGCACTTCTGGGCTGCTAGCAGTCTTCAGAGCATCCACAAGAAGTCCGGGAACGGAGATCTAAGGAAGGATGTGGGGAGCCTTAAGGGGAGCACAGACTTTCACCCTAAAAATTTCAGTACCACCCAAGGGTCTTTATTTAGCCTTGCTAATAGAAAGAACATAGATCTCTAAGTCAAGAGACCTAATTCTGGTACAGTATTTTCGAAAAACTAATTGTGGTCTTAGGAAAGTTTCTTCACACACTGCTGGGCCTCTGGGTCCTCATCTATGAAATAATAACCATCCAACAATGGGTCCCTTGGAGACAGTTTCTTAGAATTGGAAGGGACATTAATCCCTCCCTTCTAGAGATTAGGAAATTGGATCATAGGGAAGAAAAGTGACTCACGCAAGGTTTTCCGACTACAATGAAATGGAACTGTCTAAATGAACATTTATACAAACACAAGAAACACAATGGCAAACCACATAATCACGAATTCCACCACATTCTGCTAGTTGGTGGCTTACTGCTGACTCGGGAAGAGTCTCAAAATACCTCCAAGCTGAGTTACCTCTGGCATCCTCACTGAATCAGGATATCACTTTCTGGTACACAAGGAGTCAGATTATACTGAGCTTCATGTGTCCTAAAACAATCTTCTCATTTCTGTGTATGTAAACAACAGCAGACAGGCCAGCAGCGCTAATGCCAAAGCTTTTCTGCAGGCAATATTGAGCCTTTTCATTAGTCCTGATGATGGTCTGGGCTCATCACAGCCGCCCTGCTTCATGTGTCTCTTAGGTGTAAATCAGAGGCGCCCAACTTCAACATGGCAGTAACTGAGAGTATCACCCATTCAGAAAACACAAAGGGCCAAAAACTACTCTGAATTCGGCAATGCGTCTAAATAACTTTGTATCTTACTCATCAAAGCAAGTTATGCATATTTTCAAAATAGTAATTTTAAAGTATCATGACTTATAATTCATTTCGTGCAAAGAGTCATAGTTTGGGAAACGTTGTTCTAAAAGTCAACAGACAAGGTCATCAATGTGCCATTATTCATGTGTTCCCATAAAGCATCATGGTGAGCCAACACGGTATGACACCCGGTATGAGACCCGGTAAACATCCTCTCCCTACAACTATGGGGCACTGGGTGAGTCACATTATCTCTCAAGGTCCTTGTTTCCTTTTCCATAAGAAATGATTCTCAACATTGGGTGCATTGGGTATCACCACAGCCCTACACCCAGATATTCTGATTTAATTGATCTGCATGTGGCCTGGATGTTGGGATTTTTTTTTATGCCCCCTAAATGATCACAGGATGCAAACATGTTGAAAACCAGTTACACAGGGAAAGAGTTGGACTAGATCAGGACAGCAAACACTGACCCACCTTCTGCCATTGCCCTCCTCCCACCCACCCTCTGCAGACCCTGCTAAGCCCAAATGTTGTCTCACTCTCTTCATCAACACAACAGCTCACACAACCACTGCCAGTAGTTGAACCCTGGCACAAGGGACGAGATTCTTTAGCCCCTTGGCATTAGGAAAGTCTTAGGCTCCATTTCCAAAATTCTTAGATTCTGAGATTTCCTCTAGTACTGAGAAGTGAAAACTGATAATGGAGTTCTCAAGTTAACTCACGGACTATTTGATGTGACTTGGAGCTATTTCTTCTTGTTTCCTTGCTGATGCCCACACATGCTGTAGCGGTAATACTAATCAGTTAAGGTAACCGGTCTGTGCCTATCAGACACTTTGGCCAATAAACTGTACAAATAAATCTTCTGGAATTGAGAGCTCAATATTCATTACGATTGTCTTAATAAACCAGATCTATTATAAGCCTCCTATGGATGATAATACAGCACTTGGCTGTTTGAATGGCATAAAAACTAATACAATCACAATAGAAAAACATGATAATTAACAACATGGCTGCATCTAAGTCTATCTGAAGTTACCTAATGTAAACAAACTTCTAAGCTTAAAATATTTTTGAATATTTTTGCTTTGTTTGTTTTTGGATGGGAGGACTATAAATGAATGTATAGGTAAGTACATAAATAAAGAAAATATTTTACCTTCAGTTTCAGTATCACAATTTGTTTCAGTATTCCCAGGGTAAAAATGTGATGAAAATATGCCCATAACAACAAATTATAATAACCACATAATTGTGCATATGCAAATTAATTAATAAACGGTACTTTCTGAAGCAATTTCTAAGCAATACCACATTACACCCCATCACTTAATGACTTTAGCTTTAAGTTGTTAATCGAGTGATGAAGAACTGTTGGCTTTCTCATTTTGGCTTTCTCATCTTAAAAGCCTCAAGCTCTTCTAAGGCAGAAGTTTCAAGAACAGACTCTCAATGTTCAAGGTTCAGAGACATCTAAGGTGGTAGCTTCAGACCCAGTCTTTCCCACATTTAATTTAAGTTAAGGAAATAAAAACAACCAGTCAATACCGTCCCACTAGGATACACCAAGGAAGTGTCACAATCACTCAAATACATTTAAAACAGTGGTTTTCAACTTTGGCTGCAGTTAAGAATTACTTGAGAAGCTTTAAAAAATATATTGATGCTTGGGGTCCCACTCCAGAGATTCTGATGTAATTGGGCTTAAAGGTAGCCTGGGCGTCAGGCTCCACCAGTGCTTCTAAAGTGAACCAAAGGCCAAGCACCAGAGCCTCGGGAAAATATCATCCACCTTAAGAGGAAGGAGGACTACATGAACAAGGACATGCGCTCTGTTCCCTTCTCTTCAGCCAATGTGTGCCCACTGCTATTTGGCTGAGCTAAGAGTTAGGAACCAGGAGGTAGGGAACTCAGGGAGAGAGACTGGTAAGCAAACTCAGGAACAATGAGCTAAATCACAAAAGTCAGCACTGCAGTTCAGAGAGGCAAAGCCCTTCCACCATTTGTGGGGACATTCTGGCAAGAAGCCAAGGGGCTGGGCCATGGGACTTGGGAACTCAGCTCCAGGAAAAGCAATATTTGGACCAGAAAATCCTTAAAGGGAGAGAGAGCTCTACTCATCCACTCACTCACTCTGCTAAAGAGGAGCCCCAGATAGGAGACAGAAACAATCCCCACAGTGAGAGCCAGCAGCTGCAATGAAAGCAATAATTGGAAAAATCTGGAAACTGATGACCAGCATATTGTTTATATTTTGCCCCAGAAGAGGGAAACCTTTGAATGTCTCCCCTGCTCAAAGCATCTGTTTTCCACATGTCCCAACAGTGAGTAAAGCGTAAAAGAAAAGGGACTTCCTTGGTGGCACAGGGGTTAAGAATCTGCCTCCCAATGCAGGGGACCTGGGTTCGAGCCCTGGTTCAGGAAGATCCCACATGCCATGAAGCAACTAAGCCCATGCACCAAAACAACTGAGCCTGTGCTCTAGAGCCCGTGAACCACAACTACTGAGCCCACATACCTAGAACCCATGCTCCACAACAAGAGAAGCCAACACAATGAGAAACCTGAGCACCGCAACGAAAAGTAGCCCCCACTCGCTGCAAACAGAGAAAGCCCACGTGCAGCAACGAAGAATCAATGGAACCTAAAATAAACAAACAAATAATTTACCTTAAAAAAAAGAGTAAAAGAAAATGGAATTTTAAAATACATGGGCAGACCTTCAAGATGCTGGAGGAGTAAGACATGGAGATCACCTTCCTCCCCACAAATACATCAGAAATATATCTACATGTGGAACAACCCTACAGAACACCTACTGAACACTGGCAGAAGACCTTAGACTTCCCAAACGGGTCTTTGTGCTCCAGCCGGGTGTCAGGTCTGTGCCTCTTATGTGGGAGAGCCAAGATCAGGACATTGATCCAGCAGAGAACTCCCTGCTCCATGTAATATCAAACGGTGAAAGCTCTCCCAGAGATCTCAATCTCAACGCTAAGACCCAGCTCCACTCAACAACCAGCAACCTACAGTGCTGGACAACCTATGCCAAACAACTAGCAAGACAGGAACACAACCCCATCCATTAGCGGAGAGGCTGCCTAAAAACATAATAAGCTCACAGACACCCCAAAACACACCACCAGACGTGCTCCTGCCCAGCAGAAAGAAAAGATCCAGCTTAATCCACCAGAACACAGGCACCACTTCCCTCCACCAGGAAGCCTACACACCTACTGAACCAACCTTAGCCACTGGGGGCGGACACCAAAAACAATGGGAACTACGAACCCAGAGGCTGCGAAAAGGAGACCCCAAACACAGTAAGTTAAGCAAAATGAGAAGAGAGAGAAACACACAGCAGATGAAGGAGCAAGGTAAAAACCCACCAGACCAAACAAATGAAGAGGAAATAGGCAGTCTACCTGACAAAGAATTCAGAGTACTGAGAGTAAAGATAATCCAAAATCTTGGAAATAGAATGGAGAAAATACAAGAAACGTTTAACAAGGACCTAGAAGAACTAAATAAATGAAATTAATGAAATGAAATGAAATCAATATTAATGAAATTAAAAATTCTCTAAAGGAATCGATAGCAGAATAACTGAGGCAGAAGAACAGAAAAGTGACCTGGAAGATAAGATAGTAGAAATAATTACCACAGAGCAGAATAAAGAAAAAAGAATGAAAAGAATTGAGGACAATCTCAGAGACCTCTGGGACAACATAAATGAACCAACATTCGAATATAGGTGTCTCAGAAGAAAAAGAGAAAAAGAAAGGGATTGAGAAAATATCTGAAGAGATTATAGTTGAAAACTTCCCTAACATGGGAAAGGAAACAGTCAATCAAGTCCAGGAAGCACAGAGTCCCATACAGGAAAAATCCACGGAGAAACACACCAAGACACATATTAATCAAAATATCAAAAATTAAATACAAGGAAAAAATATTAAAAGCAGCAAGGGATAAACAACAACTAACACACAAGGGAATCCCCATAAGGTTAACAGCTGATCTTTCAGCAGAAACTCTGCAAGCCAGAAGAGGGTGGCAGGACATATTTAAAGTGATGAAAGGGAAAAACCTACAACCAACATTACTCTGTTCAGCAAGGATCTCATTCAGATTTGACAGAGACATTAAAACCTTTACAGACAAGCAAAAGCTAAGACAATTCAGAACTACCAAACCAGCTTTACAACAAATGCTAAGAGAACTTCTCTAGGCAGGAAACACAAGAGAAGGAAAAGACCTACAATAACAAACCCAAAACAATTAAGAAAATGGGAATAGGAACATACATATTGATAATTACCTTAAATATAAATGGATTAAATTCTCCAACCAAAAGACATAGAGTGGCTGAATGTATACAAAAACAAGACCCATATGTATACTCCCTACAAGAGGCCCACTTCAGACCTAGGGACACATACAGACTGAAAGTGAGGGGATGGAAAAAGATATTCCATGAAAATGGAAATTAAAAGAAAGCTGGAGGAGCAATTCTCGTATCAGACAAAATAGACTTTAAAATAAACACTCTTACAAGAGACAAAGAAGGACACTACATAATGATCAAGGGATCAATCCAAGAGGAAGATATAACAATTGTAAATATTTATGCACCCAACAGAGGAGCACCTCAATACATAAAGCAAATACTAACAGCCATAAAAAGGGAAATCGACAGTAACACAATCATAGTAGGGAACTTTAACACCCCACTTACACCAACGGACAGATCAGCCAAAATGAAAATAAATAAGGAAACACAAGCTTTAACTGATACATTAAACAAGATGGACTTAATTGATATTTATAGGACATTCCATCCAAAAACAACAGAATACACTTTCTTCTCAAGTGCTCATGGAACATTCTCCAGGATAGATCATATCTTGGGTCACAAAACAAGCCTTGGTAAATTTAAGAAAATTGAAATCATATCAAGTATCTTTTCTGACCACAAAGTTATGAGACTAGATATCAATTAAAGGAAAAAAATCTGTAAAAAATACAAACACATGGAGGCTAAACAATACACCACTTAATAACCAAGAGATCACTGAAGAAATCAAAGAGGAAATCAAAAAATACCTAGGAACTAAAGACAATGAAAGCACAACGACCCAAAACCTATGGGATGCAGAAAAAGCAGTTCTAAGAGGGAAGTTTATAGCAGTACAGTCCTACCTCAAGAAACAATAAATATCTCAAATAAACAACCTAACCTTACACCTAAAGCAATTAGAGAAAGCAGAACAAAAAAACCCCGAAGTTAGCAGAAGGAAAGAAATCATAAAGATCACATGAGAAATAAATTTAAAAGAAATGAGGAAAACAATAGCAAAGATCAAAAAAACTAAAAGCTGGTTCTTTGAGAAGATAAACAAAATTAATAAACCATTAGCCAGACTCATCAAGGAAAAAGGGAGAAGACTCAAGTCAATAGAATTAGAAATAAAAAAAGAGAAGTAACAACTGACACTGCAGAAATACAAAGGATCATGAGAGATTACTACAAGAAACTATATGCCAATAAAATAGACAGCCTGCAAGAAATGGAGAAATTCATAGAAAAGCAAAACCTTCTGAGACTGAACCAGGAAGAAATAGAAAATACAAAACACACCAATCACAAACACTGAAATTGAAACTGTGATTAAAAATCTTCCAACAAACAGCCAGGACCAGATGGCTTCACAGGCGAATACCATCAAACATTTAGAGAAGAGCTAACACCTGTCCTTCTCAAACTCTTCCAAAATATAGCAGAGAGAGGAACACTACCAAACTCATTCTACAAGGCCTCCATCACCCTGATACCAAAACCAGACAAAGATGTTACAAAAACAGAAAACTACAGGCCAATATCACTGATGAACATAGATGCAAAAATCCTCAACAAAATACTAGTAAACAGAATCCAACAGCATATTAAAAGGATCATACACCATGATCAAGTGGGGTTTTCCCAGGAATGCAGGAATTCTTCAATATACGCAAATCAATCAATGTGATACACCATATTAACAAATTGAAGGAGAAAACCCATATGATCATCTCAATAGATGCAGAAAAAGCTTTTGACAAAATTCAACACCGATTTATGATAAAAACCCTCCAGAAAGTAGGCACAGAGGAAACTTACCTCAACACAATAAAGACCATATATGACAAACCCACAGCCAACATCATTCTCAATGGTGAAAAACTGAAACCATTTCCTTGAAGATGAGGAACAAGGCAAGGTTGTCCACTCTTACCACTATTATTCAACATAGCTTTGGAAGCTTTAGCCACAGCAATCAGAGAAGAAAAAGAAATAAAAGGAATCAAAATTGGAAAAAAAGAAGTAAAGCTGTCACTGTTTGCAGATAACATGATACTATACATAGAGAATCCTAAAGATGCTACCAGAAAACTACTAGAGCTAATCAATTAATTTGGTAAAGTAGCAGGATACAATATTAATACACAGAAATCTCTGGCATTCCTATATACTAATGATGGAAAATATGAAAGAGAAATTAAGGAAACACTCCCATTTATCATTGCAACAAAAAGAATAAAATACCTAGGGATAAACCTAACTAAGGAGACAAAAGACCTGTATGCAGAAAACTAACTATAAGACATGGATGAAAGAAGTTAAAGATGATACAAACAGATGGGAGAGATATACCATGCTCTTGGATTGGAAGAATCAACATTGTGAAAATGACTATACTACCCAAAGCAATCTACAGATTCAATGCAATCCCTATCAATCCCCACTGGCATTTTTTGCAGAACTGGAACAAAAAAAGTTCACAATTTGTATGGAAACACAAAAGACCCTGAATAGCCAAAGCAATCTTGACAAAGAAAAACGGAGCTGGAGGAATCAGGCTCCTGGACTTCAGACTATACTACAAATCTACAGAAATCAAGACAGTATGGTACTGGCACTAAAGCAGAAATATAGTTCAATGGAACAGGACAGAAAGCCCAGAGATAAACCACACACATATGGTCACTTTATTTTTGATAAAGGAGGCAAGAATAAACAATACAGAAAAGACAGCCTCTTCAATCAATGGAGCTGGGAAAACTGGACAGTTATGTAAAAGAATGAAATTTGAATACTCCTTAGCACCATACACAAAAATAAACTGAAAATGGATTAACGACCTAAATGTAAGGCCAGACACTATAAAACTCTTAGAGGAAAACACAGGCAGAACACTCTATGACATAAATCACAGCAGGATCCTTTTTGACTCACCTCCTAGAGAAATGGAAATAAAAACAAAAATAAACAAATGGAACCTAATGAAATTTCAAAGCTTTTGCACAGCAAAGGAAACCATAAACAAGATGAAAAGACAACCCTCAGAATGGGAGAAAATATTTGCAAATGAAGCAACTGACAAAGGATTAATCTCCAAAATTTACAAGCAGGTCAGGCAGCTCAATATCAAAAAACAAACAACCCAATCCAAAAATGGGTAGAAGACCCAAATAGACATTTCTCCAAAGAAGATATACAAATTGCCAACAAACACATGAAAGGATGCTCAACATCACTAATCATTAGAGGAATGCAAATCAAAACTACAGTGAGGTATCTCCTCACACCAGTCAGAATGGCCAGCATCAAAAAATCTACAAACAATAAATGCTGGAGAGGGTGTGGAGAAAAGGGAACCCTCTTGCACTGTTGGTGGAATGTAAATTGATACAGCCACTGTGGAGAACAGTATGGAGGTTCCTTAAAAAACTACAAATAGAACTACCATATGACCCAGCAATCCCACTACTGGGCATATACTCTGAGAAAACCATAATTCAAAAAGAGTCATGTACCAAAATGTTCATTGCAGCACTATTTACAATAGCCAGGACATGGAATCAACCTAAGTGTCCATCGACAGATGAATGGGTAAAGAAGATGTGGCACATATATACAATGGAATATTACTCAGCCATAAAAAGAAACGAAATTGAGCTATTTGTAATGAGGTGGATAGACCTAGAGTCTGTCACACAGAGTGAAGTAAGTCAGAAAGAGAGCGACAAATACCGTATGCTAACACATATATATGGAATTTAAGAAAACAAATGTCATGAAGAACCTAGGGGTAAGACAGGAATAAAGACACAGACCTACTAGAGAATGGACTTGAGGATATGGAGAGGGGGAAGGGTAAGCTGTCACAAAGCGAGAGAGAGGCATGGACATATATACACTACCAAAAGTAAGCTAGATAGCTAGTGGGAAGCAGCCACATAGCACAGGGAGATCAGCTCGGTGTTTTGTGACCGCCTGGAGGGGTGGGATAGGGAGGGTGGGAGGGAGGGAGATGCAAGAAGGAAGAGATATGGGAACATATGTATATATATAACTGATTCATTTTGTTGTAAAGCAGAAACTAACACACCATTGTAAAGCAATTGTACTCCAATAAAGATGTTAAAAAAAAATCTAGAAACAATAAATGCTGGAGAGGGTGTGGAGAAAAGGGAACACTCTTGCACTGTTGGAGGGAATGCAAATTGATACAGTCACGATGGAGAACAGTACGGAGGTTCCTCAAAAAACTAAAAATAGAACACTATACAACCCAGCAATCCCACTACTGGGAATATACCCTGAGAAAACCATAATTCAAAGAGTCATGTACCACAATATTCATTGCAGCTCTATTTAAATGGCCAGGACATGGAAACAACCTAAGTGTCCATCAACAGATGAATGGATAAAGAAGATGTGGCACATATATACAATGGAATATTACTCAGCCATAAAAAGAAACAAAATTGAGCTATTTGTAATGAGGTGGATAGACCTAGAGTCTGTCATACAGAGTGAAGTAAGTCAGAAAGAGAAAAACAAATACCGTATGTTAACGCATATACATGGAATCCAAAAAAAATGGTTCTGACAAACTTAGGGACAGGATAGGAATAAAGATGCAGACATAGAGAATGGACTTGAGGACATGGGGAGGGGGACGGGTAAGCTGGGACGAAGTGAGAGAGTGGCATGGACATATATACAGTGCCAAATGTAAAATAGATAGCTAGCGGGAAGCAGCTGCATAGCACAGGGAGATAAGCTTGGTGCTTTGTGACCACCTAGAGGGGTGGGAAAGGGAGGGTGGGAGGGAGACGCAAGAGGGAGGTAATATGGGGATGTGTGTATGTGTATAGCTGCTTTATTTTGTTTTAAAGCAGAAACTGACACACCATTGTGAAGCAATTATACTCTAATAAAGATGTTAAAAAAAAAAATACATGGGCCATAAAGCCCTATTGGTCAAACACCCCTTTTGCTTGGTGCCAGACGTTTATCATCATGTTGTCACAGCAGCGTGAAATGAAGAACACTGACCTATAAAGATCACTTTATGGATAACAGTCCCAAAGTCAACCTCACTGGAATAATTTTGCCATCATCTGGGTGCCATGTTTTCCAGTCCAGCACTGAGTTAATTTAAAATAAATGACCACTTCAGTGTATTTGTGCCATATAAGATGGGGTGTAATTTCAAGGGAAAGGTAGATGCTTAATGGAGCAGTGAAACATGTACGGAGCCAACACCTGTTTTATACAAAAATTCTGGCCTTTATACAAACTATCATTAAGTTGCAAATACTTATTGGGAGCCAAGTTCTTGCTCTATAAACAATCCTAGCTTGTGAAAGCCTTTGAGAATTTTCTTGATTTAAAATGCATTTAATGATCTGTAAAGGCAAAAGAAAAATGCTGAAATACAAATACAAAATAATATAAATAATAATTCCCATGTTCAACATGGAAAAATGATGTATCGGTTATCATTAGGTTTGTGTTTATCTAGAGTCTTTCTCCAAGGGGACTGCATGATTCTACTGCAACATTGAGAATCACCCTTGAATAAATAGTTGCTCCCTAAGTTCGGTGTTGAACAAACACTGGGAGAGGGGAGGTTTCTCCTTGCACTCACATATCTCTCCTCCTGACTCTTAGCTCATTCTCCTCTTTTCCTATTTTTCTGACATCACCTGTTAGATCCCAGTTTGAGCTAGAAATGGCAAGGGTGACATTTCTCTACTATCTTTCTCTAAATTGATTCTTTCTTTCATGTAACAAATGTGCATTGGCTCTCATTACTGTCAGAGACAACTCCAGAATAATCTTTGCTTGAGTTCATACATTCACTTTGAAACTGCAAAACTCGAAAGATCATATTGTTGGGTCTGATTCTGACCACTTTAGGGCTCCAAGAGTGATGAGATCTCCTAAGTAGCAGTTCCCCCATTTACCATAAAAGGCAACACCTCTCAGGCAATCTGGTTTGGCCAAATGCAAATCAGTACAGTAGGACTTGTCATTGTCTTCCCTTGTTTGATTCATTACGGACTTTTGTCATTCCTTTTCTGTGACATTGGCAAAATCGGTCTTCCACATTCAATTCTATGCCTCCAGTTAGGAAAGTAGGTAGAACTATATCTACCTAGACATGTGAGAGGTCTGAGCAGTCAGTAATTAGATGATCCTTCAGACCAATATTCTTTAAACATTTGTTCAACATTTTTTTTTTTGGTCACGTGGCTAGCCAGATCTTAGTTCCCCAACCAGGGGTCAAACCCTGGTCCCCGGCAGTGGAAGCGCGGAGTCCTAACAGGACCGCCTAACCGGAATTCCTAACTGGAATTCCCTTGTTCAAAATTTATTTAATGGGAGTAAAGAGAAACTCATTTTCTATTAATAAAAATTGTATACTTTTCTATGTTCAAAAATGAGGGATTAATTACTGTCGTCTTCAGAACCAGAAAACGCCTCAGAAGAAAACTGAACCATGTAAAGATGCAGATGATAAAATAAATCACTCAAAAATAAATTACTTATTCCCACTAAACAGTACCATATCATGTATTACTGAGTTTCAAAATATCCATTCACTACAAATTCCAGCTTCCCACAACGATCAACAGGAGCTAATCTCAAGGCTGATGGTACAGAGGTTAGAACATGCAACTTACACATGCATGTTGCAAAGATACTCAAAGATGGCCGTGAGGAGAGAGTCTTTAATTTCTGCTCTAGAGCTTGCTTATTTTAGTGGGAAAAGAATAAATCTTCATTCGGCCAGTTACGGAAGATGTCACACGGAAAGCTGAGTTACTCTGCACCATATTTCTCGGATGTTCTCATTGACAGAGTGGCACCTGGGCAGCTTCCCAGTCAACAACTCCCCAAATTTAGCTCTACCCCCAGTCCAAGTTCTGTTCATTCAACATGAGAACTACTATTTCTCATCATTCCCTTCCGTTAGTGAATGCAGTCCCTGCCTGCATTGTCTCTCCCTTCAAATAAAGTCCAATTAATCTGGGATTACCTTGCCCTGATTACCATTCAGTCTGAAATCCAAAATGCGCTTCCACGTGCCTCATATGGTTTGTGGGGAAGGAGGTGATAAAGAAAACCCAGCTCCCTGAACCAATGCAACTTCCCATACGTATGCGGCATTTCTACGGGTGTAGAGCGTAGGATCCCAGAGCGACAAGAAACGGAAACCAGCAACCACTGAAGGCCATTTGCTGGCTCCACTGCGCCCCCTTCAGGGCATCGTATGTCTTCATGACTGCAGGCAATCTTTGTCAAAGCAGGTGCAGCTAAAGCCCTACACTCCAAAATGAAAAGAGGGAGAATTCAGCTGATGAGATAATTTCATCCACCGTATGTGTGTCTTGGGAGGAGAAGAAATAAGCTCTTCCATTTAAAAACGAGGTAAATCCGTTAAGGACTTCTCTGTTATGAGCTACTAAGAAATAGATCACTTGCCTCAGAAACCCAGGCAAAGATCGTGCTGCACAAATCCCCAAAAGCATCATACTGGCCAGAACAACAAGAAGAGAACTGGAACTGAATACAGACTCTGACGGCTGTTGGATCACCACGGGCAGCCCACTCAGCTTCCCTGAGTCTGCTTCCTATTTATAACATAGGAAGAAAAATCTCAGTCAATCTCCCGAACCTGGGCTTTGAGATCCTTGGGGAAAAAAATACATATCCTAAACCAGCTCTGTTTTCCACAACCCACCACATTTCAAATGGGACATTGCTAAGTGAACTAAATTAATTCTTCCAACCTAATCACTCAAGAAAAATAATGCACCTTTAAGACAAAGAAACACCAAAGCTAGTGGTTCTACTGAAAAGAACCAAAAAAAAAAATGTTTTTACAATATCAAAACACCTTTGCAGGGCAACAGCAATGAAGGCACCAACTTGCTTCATTAGTTGACTTAAAATCTCTATTCAATTCTCTGTCCTCTCCCTTGTTAAGGAAAGTTCTGGAACTGCCCAAATGGGAATTGGGTAAAGAGCCATTTCTCTGTGTCACCTTCTCCCCAGTTTACTCAGGCGTTGGCTTCATTGTCCACTGCACCCCTCACTGCTGAAACCCCCCCTTCTCTGGGGACCCACCACTCCCTTCCTCCACACCTCTCTGTGGTTTAGGAGAGGTCAGCTGGCAGCTGGAGGCCCCTGATTTGCCTGCTTTTTTCTTCCCATTCCTGCCTTCATTCTGCACCACAATGGGGGCTGCCCACATATCCATAGACCTCCCCACAACCTACACTATTCTCTGTATATGTTGCCCCTTGGTCATCCTCCAGCCCAAGTATGTAACACCGGTGGCCTGGGAATAGACATGCAAGGCCCTGGAAGCAGCCTCTGTACTGTCTGCACAGGAATTTTCAATTTTTCCTGGGTACCCAAAGGGTAGTCTAGAAAAAGAGCACATTTTCTTGGCCCCATGGACTCCTTCTGGTGGGAGGGGGTGTAGCCACAGAGTAGGGCCCAGGACAGGGGTCTCATCTGATTGAGTCTCAGGACAATACAGGGAGAGGTCTGGATAGAGAGCCTGAGATGGCCCTGGTGCTTTTCCATGGCTGCTGCAATAATTTGCAAGCATTCCAGAAGTTCCCATGCGCCCTAGCCAGGGACACAGAAGAGGTGAGAAGGACTGAAGAGGTCTGGAGTGGGGAAGATGAGACCATAAGGGCAAGGACCTTGAGCCTGGAGGCAGAAGCAAGGTCCACTGTCAGCAACTGTTGATGCCGGCACGTGACCCAGCAGGCAGCGCCAGTGACACCAGCAGTGGATTCAGTGAGGACAGAAACAGATACACAGAGTCAAGCAGGCTGAGACGCTTCGCCAAAGCCAGCAAGGATCCAGAATATTTGAGCCAACAGACCGTGTGCCTGAACACTGGCAGCCCTGTGGGATTGAAGGGGTGGGAACGAGAGAAATGCTGAAGATCCAAGTTTACATGGACGACACTGAGCTAATTTGAATGAGGCAGATTAAACTGAGAAAGACCGAGATACCATGAGACCATACACTGAAAGCAGAAGTACTCTTAGCCCACCCTCCCCACCCCTTTCACAGGCAGGGTGGTCTCAGGAGGAAGATCAGTTTACAGCAGTGCTACCCAACCTCTCTCCCATCATGGCGCACAGCGAAAAGGATAACGCGTGTGTGGACCACGGGGGAAAGCCGACAAGGCAAGCAGCTGGGGGCGCTTATCCCCGCCCAGCTGCCCCGCGTAGAGGTATCAATATCTAGGCACCTCTGCCACTCACCCCTGTACCGCAGGACACTGGGGAGAAGCCCCGAGTCACAGAGGATAAAGAGCCTACATGTTAGAGCCTACATGTTTCTCTGTACATAGAAGTAATGGTTTATAGAAGTGTAGACCCCAGCTATGGGATGAATGAATGAAACGGACAAATTAACCTACATTTCATCACTTTCTGAGTAACTTCAGTCATTTTTTTTTTTTGGCCGCCTTGAGCGACATGTGCAGTGTGGACACGTTCCCCCACCGGATCGAACCTGCACTCCCTGAATTGAAAGCGTCTTAATCACTGGACCGCCAGAGAAGTCCCAGTCAAGATTCTTAACTTCACAGTTTCCCTTGGAACAGGAGAGAGAAAAATCACTACCTTGAAAAGCTACTTTGTGAGGATGAAAAGAGGCAAGAGATATATAGCCTTTTGGGCAATTAGTATAAACTCAATCAACATTAGGTTTTTGGACCACTGCGCCCTATACACTCTAAGCAGACATTCCCAGGGGGACTCAATTAACAAAATGGATAAAGCTCAGCTTTTTGTCCCTGCCCAGTATGGCCCTTCCCTGGGCGACCCTGTAGCCACAGTTGCGTCAGACTCCGCCTGGCTGCTGAGCTACAAATCTCTCTCACCTTCCAGCCAATTGTGGGCCCATATGTTAAATTGCCTTTTCACTTGATTCATTCTTCCTTTAGCCCCTAGACCTTGCCCTCGTCGCCTTCACAGCCAAATGATCCCCGTTTTCTCTCTCAGAGCCTACAGCCCACTCTTCCCTTAGAAAGTACAGAGGAAAGAACCATAACAATACATCCTGGATGAAGGCTGGCAGCTGGGGGGAGAGGCTGGTGTCAGGAGCCTACGAGGGTGCCTTGGGAGTCCTGGCAGATCTGAGAGACACTCAGTGACCCGTAAGAACAGGACACTTTGAGGTCAGCAATTTTTTCCCTAAAACGTTCCACAACCTTCCCTGAAGATCAGTTATAGCACCAAATATATCAGCCAGCCCATCACCCCTTCTCCTTGTGGGACATGTTATTCCCCCGATACCTGTGAGCCATCTTCATCAAATCAGCCCTCTGAAAGCTCTGAGACTGAATATCCCTGGCACTGCAGCCGTTAACGAGGAACAGAAATATGATAAAGGCTTTTCATTTAACAATGAATCAACTCAAGCACTTGGGAAAGGCATGACATTTACAAGAGCATTTACATTTTTGTGCTAAAATATTATTTTAAAACTTCACACTGTACCACCAAGTACAGTTCTGGGTGGAATTAAACACATTTCATGTAACTCAATATCATAGGTTTTGTTAAGCCTTGTGCTCGTGAAATATCTGAGCTTGCACTGGAATCAAGGTAAGAAAAGTGGCTCAGGAGGGGGAAATGTGAGAATATATCCAATGTCTTCAGTTCTTATGTGCCTAGAAAACCAGAGCCAGTGTGGGTGGATTAGATGACCCCAGCGACTTGACTGGATGCCTTACCCTGAGGCTAATACACAAGTTCCTAAGAAGAACTGAAGGCTGCAAATCTCGCCTACTTGACAAGAACATGGCTGAGTTTCCGGACTACTCAGTTGATTGCTTCTAATCTGCCCTCCCAGACAGCTCATTATTTCTTTCTTAAACATGCCAGGTGCTAGATGGCCTTCTCTCGGGCTGAGGAAAAATGAAGTGAACCTTAGGAAGTATAGAGTTCAGCCACTCTCTTTGGTAGGTACCAGAAGGATTGTTGCTTAGGGAGCTCGTACAGAAACAAATCGTCTGGGATTCACTGCCCTGGCTATAAGGGCTCCCTGGACCTTAACACCTTTCACATTTCTCTCTTTCTTTGGAATTTATGACTTTAGCAAAGCAACTGATGCATGTAATTCAGAAATCTAACTTTTCTGGGAGACACTTTGAACATACAGACATAACTAATGTCTTACTTTAAACAAAATTTTCCCGATGATCTCTGCATGAAGCATGGAGGTGGCTCCTTTTCAGAATCCCACATTGTATACAGTGTGGCTATCACTTTGTTCCTCTCAGTGAAATAGTTTGTTTCTGATATGTTTCTCTCTCCCACTTAGACGAGGCTTCCAGCATGACCAAGGGTAGCTAACCCAGTGCACCCATGTTCCAGGGACCTCTCTGTACTCTGTGGTTTTCTTGTGTTCCGTTTCTCCTTGGCTCTGCGGTATACTCAAATCAGACTACTTTTAACAAAAATGTTGGCAATGACATCATTATGCTGCAAGTCAGGTTCTCTTTGCAAATCCCCTTCCCTCCCCTGGAGCCAAGTACCTATGAAAGATTTTGTAATGGTACTTAAGACCCTGAGGACTCTGTTATCAGTTAGGATATAAATTCAGTTACGTGTGACAGAGACCCAGAATCACACTGGTTTAAACAGGATAGAAATATATTTCTCTCTCATATGAAAATTGCTCCCAACCACATAACTCTGGGAACTTCTTGAAGTCTTCATTCCAGCCAGCAGGGAGAGGGAAGGAGAGGGGACACTCCTTCCTTCTGAGGTTTATGACCTGGAAATGTCACATGTCACGTTTGCTTATATCTCATTGGCCAGAATTTAGTGATCTGGCTACACCTGGCTGCAAAGGAGTCTGGGAAGTGTAGTCTTTAGTCTGGGGTAGCTTGCCTGATAATGTACTTGAAGGCTACCAATACATCAACATAATGTTCCACACAATAACAGTGAAGCCAAAACGATCTGTGACTTTGAACCGGATTCTTCCCCTGAACCAGTGTTTGTGGAAGTACTCCCTTCATTTTACAACCTGGGGAGCAGCATGTGCATCAAATATGATGTTTCGTATTTAGGGATCTGGATTTCTTGATCCAAGGAAAACTGTATACAGAACGGAGCGCATGAAAGAATTATCCAGATAATTCAAGGCAAAGACATCAAGTTCTTGGAAGCAAGACTTCTTATTTTGGGGGGCTTGAACAGGAAGGACACTCTCAGAGTGAGGAGAACAACGTGATGAGAAGTGTTAAGTGAAAACCTCTTGTTGGGCAGAGAAATACATTTGAAGGAGCTGGCGCAGTGCCCCCAACTGCCTGATCAACACGACGTGCCAGGAGAAGGAAGTGATGCCAAAACTCGGCCTCTGTGCACCGGTGCCGAATCAATCCTCAGAGACAGAGTTTTGGGTAAAGTAGAAAAGAATAGCTTTATTGCTTTGCCAGGCAAAGGGGGGACACAGCAGGCTCCATGCCCTCAAAACCTGTGTGTCCCAACTAGGGAGGATTTCGTGAGGAGTTTTATAGCAATTGTTCAAGGGTGGGTTTGCTGAGTTTAGGGTGTGCGCAGGGCCTGCGCTCCTTTAATCTGGTCTCAGGTGATCTCTTGATGAGCTTCTCTGGTTCCTTTAATCTGGCCTCAGGTGGTCTTCTCTGGAATAAAGAATGCTAACTCCATTTGTTGGGGGTTTTGGTTCTGTAAAGAGCTCAAAGATGTTGTTATGTGTGTCCCTTGAGGTGGAACCAGGACTCTGCCCCAAGGCTGCACCATTGTTTTTCTTTTGTTTTTCTTTTGTTTTTGTTTTTTTGGGCTGCTTCTCCCTTGTCTCTGCATCCCCTCCTTTCCCTGCGTAGCAACAGTTTAAATCTGCCCTTTGGGATTCAGGGAAGGTCATGGAGACTGCAGTCTGTTCCCTCCCATCAAAGAATGGGGGACACAGAAAGGCTCCATACCCAGGAGCCCTATAGGGTCCTGCTGGGTTTCAGAAGCACTGGTTACATTGCAGATTCCAAAGTCATTGTGTGCCATGTTTAGGAAGAAAGGCAGCAGTCACTTTGTCAAAAGTCACAATCCTGACATTAGCCTGCCTGAGTCCCCACGTGGGGCAAACACGCTTTCTCTGTCACTCCCTGCACTAAGGCTGCTGTTTGCTACTTCTAGACAACATTGGATGGGGACTTAGACTGAGAGATGACACTTCTTTATTCTACCCTGAGTTCAGGAAAAGATGTCAAAAAGGGAAATGTTAGGCCCCTTGACTGCTGAGTTTTTGTGTTTCCTGGCAGAAATTACCTAAAGCAGTGATTCCTAACTCTCACTGTACATTGGAATCACGAGAGGAAATTTTTAAATATCTACGTCCGGGCCGAGCCCCAGAGATTCTCATCCAGTTATCCTGAGGTGTGGAGTCAAAGGAGAGGAATTTTTAAACGTCCCCGGGTGATTCTAACGTGCAGCCAGGGTTGAGAACCGGTAATCTAAGGAACCTCCTCCCTGTGTTTTGAAGTGAGCCCTGATCCATCCTAATCACTACAGGATGTGCAACCAAGATTAGAAGATTTCAGATGGACTGAGCCGGGGGCCCCGCTGCCTTCAGTGGTTGCAGCCAATTATCACACACCCACAGCTCTGATGCTGAGCCCTGGAAGAGGGTAGATAGAACAAAGGGAGGAAAAAATAGCAAGAGAGAAGATTACCTTTGGTCATGCTCTTTTTGTACAAGGAATCCAATTAAGGAGCCCCTCAAAAGATGTGGGTTTAAAATCATTCTACACAAGGACCTAAAAAGGTTGTGGAAAATGAAATGATTTCAGGGACCAGCTCCTCTGTCAGTTTCCATCAAGGGTCTAATATTGAAGACTGACAGTAATGTCACCTGAACTTCTCACCTTTCCATCATGTTTCTCATTGCTTCCCTGCAGTAACCCAGCACTCTGGCCAAGCTGGACCACTCTCTGTTCCCAGTGTCCCAATTTTGTCATAGAGTCTTTTTCATTTCCCCCAGTGTGATGTTCTCTGGGCCTCTTCTTAATCCCGTATGTTGTACCTTTATTATGACATGAGTTATATATTCTACTTTATTTTATACTTACTTGTATTCCAGTCTTTTCCTCCCAACAATACAAAAGCATCTTGCAAACAAGCCCTGTGTCTTACTCATCTTTGCATCCCTAACATGGTGCTTTCCATGTGATTGGCCCTAGCAAATATTTACGGAATACATATGGTTTTCCAGAAGCTTCTCCAGATGGTTCTTTCATTTTAGTGTGTAGGTCCCAGGAAAAGGTACTTCATACCTTATCTCTCACTTCTGAGCCATGGGAGCCTTAGCAGCTCACTCAGACTCTGAATGAAGGTTCTTCTTAGGTTCGCCCAGGATAAGAGAAATCTCTGGACGTGCCACCTACCACTTATCTAGCAGCATGGCAGTCTGGTATCCTAAATGGCTCTCTTCCAGCTGCGGTGAGTCACTTGACCTTTCAGGATAGGAAAGAAAAAAATCCCATAGTCCCTCTTTAAAAACCCTGGGGCTATTAGGGGAAAAAGGGGGTTGGAATGGGTGGGGTTCAGCGGTGGACACAAAGAAAGTTCTTCAAATGACAATAAAGCATTTAAATAGTTATGGCAAAGGAAGGAATGCTTTCCAGAGGCCAAGAAGTTTTTCAGTTCAATGAAATTCTCCACCTCCAGGGAGGCATGGACCCCTGATCTGAGCTGCAGGGAGTAGAGAAGGAGGGCTGGCAAAGGATTTTATTCCTAAACACATTCCTGTTTTTTAAACTTTAAAAAGCCAGCCAAACACTCTGCCTCCTTGGGAAACAGGAATAATAACTACATCCACAGAATTTGTTAGGATTGACTGATTAATATTATTGCCATAGTAAAATTAGCATAACCGATATTACACGTGTATGACTCAGTGCAGTTTACAAAATTTTTCTTATGCATTGTCTCACTTCAGACTCACAACAACCCTGTGACTCACAACTTATCTCCGAAACAGAAATGGACTCACACACATTGAGAACAGGCTTGTGGTTGCCAAGGGGGAAGGCAGTGGGGGAGGGATAGAGTGGGAGTATGGGATTAGCAGATGCAAGCTATTATATGTAGAATGGATAGACAACAAGGTCCTACTGTATAGCACAGGGAACTGTATTCGATATCCTGTGATAAACCAAAGTGGAAAAGAATATGAAAAAGAATATATACACACACACACACACACACACATATATGTATACTGAATCACTTTGCTGTACAGCAGAAATTAACACCACTATACTTCAATAAAAAATAAACAATAAACAAATAATTTTTAAAAAATTATGATCCCCATTTTACAGAGCATGAAACTGAGGCGCTGGTTGCTGGCGCAGAGGAGGGATAACGTGTTCTTCCCAACCACACCACACCCTGGTGACACAGAAGGCAAGGCAGAGGGAGTCCCATGTAAACGCCCCGCCCCCGCTCAGGACCCGCGTAGGTGCAGAGCTCCACAGGTTCTGGAGTCAGACAGACCTGCCCAGGATCCCAGCTCTGACTCTCCAGAACCTTGGGCAGGGGACTTATTAACTTCACTGAGTAGCAAACTCCTAATTTGAAAAATGGACATTATAATACCCACAGGTTTTCTTCAGGATTAAATGTTTGCACAGTGCTTAACACAGGGCCGGGCACAAGACAAACCCTTAATGAGTGGTAGTTATTAATATTAGTATAGGCTTCAGATATGGGCAATAGCACACCACACATTGCAAAGTGCTCTGTAATTATGGCTTCTAGTTAAATACACGGCTTAATGGAAAAAACATCTGGGAGTTTTCGCTGGCTGAGAGTAAACACTAATTTCAAATGAAAAATCTGTGCTAAACCATAGTACCTCAAAGGGGACACCAATATTTTTCCAAGATTATGTATTCTGTTTCCAAAAGTATACACACTGATCAAAGCTGGGTTTTATTTATTTTAAAATACCCTGCGTTTTAAAATGTCTCCCCATAAACCATGTCCACTAGATTAACCCATATTTCATTGCACACCTCAATAATCTTTCCACGTTAAACAACCACCTTGAGTTTACCCCTCTGTACTTATTATGCCTGTATTTTATTATTTTCTTGGTAAACCTTGTGTTTCAAAGGCTTTCCAGAACAACTCAATCACAAAAATATGCTTTTAGGTAACACTTAAGATATAAGGTTTTAACCCAGTGGTGAAATAATTTTAATTATAAAAACAAAACAATGAAATGGAATCCTAGTGACAGTTAAACAAATCTTTAATTGTCCAGCCAGCTTGTAAATCCCTTCTTCCTTCCTTCTCACTCAGTTTGCAGACCTGGATGTCATCTCATTAAATCAACGGCTCAGATGTGCACACAAATGTCTTACACCAATTACACATATCTCTTTCCACCTCTCTCCCAACACCTCTTCTTACACAGTGGCGACATCAGATTAAATCAGGGGAAGAAAGTAAATAAGGAAATCTGGTAGCTGAAGCAAAAACAAGCAACTGCAGCTGGTGCTTCAGGTCAACAGTCCCCAGGTGTCAAAAGGAGATTTTGTGATGTGAATGCTGAGTGTGTGCGTGTGCGTGTGTGTATGCAACTCAATAATTACTGAATTCCCCCTATTTCCAGTACTAAAGTACACACCTAGCACCTATGTCTGAATAAAAGTTTATCAAATAAATCAATGAATTACAAATAGTCCACTAAAATCACACCCTGTAATAGCCCTTGCAGTATACTATGATCCCACTTACTCATCATCTACATTCAACAATTTCTTTGGCAATTAAAAGTCTAAACAATTACACTTTGTTCAAGCCCCAAATACCATACAGATTAGATAACATGTGCCTCATGTAGTAGCTTCTGAATGGTATCCATCTGCGCGAGCTTCCCCCTTACCCCAAGAGCTTGCCAAAGTTTTGGAAAGACATGGGAATGTGTGTCACACGTGGAAGGAAAATGGAGGAGATGGTGCTGCCTGACATGCTGAGAACAAACCAACGATCTCACTTTCCTCAGATCCATAATTCTGCGGGCTGAGTCGCCCACGGTCTCCAACCGCAAGCCCTCACTCTCCTCTGCGCTGGGCCCAGGGAAAGGGCCCCTGAGCCTGAGGACTGGGAATGGCTTGCAATTGCAGGAAGTAACGCAGGGAGTCTGCTTTTCAGCATCCTGATCTCTGATGCTCCGGGGAGTCCTGGGATGTCATTGTAAGAATAGACTCTCAGTGAGGAAATAAGGAACTGGTCCCAGAGTCATTTTAAAAATACATCTGCTGTTGGAAAGAGAAGTGAACCTAACATCTTTCTCATGGAACAGACTTGCAGATAAGTGGGAACTTTTGGTGTCACTCCTGGTGTCATTCCTCACCCAGCTACACAGCTGGGATTGACCCTTATCCTCCTGTATAGAACGCACATGAAAGCCCAAAGCCATGATGTCATCCCCTGGCCATTTAATGATCAGGTTTTTTGTTTTCCTTTTAATAATCTTGCGTTCTCACCATCTGGAATTGGCACCTGAACAATGTTAGGATGTTTAATATCCTCCTCGGAGTTGGTAAAATTGGATGAATTTCTTTGGGACTGGAATTAATATTGGGGGAGTTGTTTTCTTTCATTACAAACTCAAACATCTCCGAACTCTTAATGAACAAGATAAATAAGTCCTTTCTTCACTGTCAGAAAACAGACGGGTGCTTGCTCTTCACAAAAAGGACTTCACAATTTATAAAGTGGTGTTTTTGGGGTAAGCAGTATGTACTCCATTCTCTGGATGTAAACTAAGACGCCTCATTCTCACCATGAGAAGGACTGGGGTGAGACTGCATGTGTGGAGTCTAGCAGGAGGGCAGGCCAGTTAGATAGAGGGCCCTGACCACAGACCGAGAGGCAGAGAGAGAGTGTGGTAATGGATGGGGCTGCAGGATGAGGCTGTGTTGCAGGACAGCTACTCTGGCAACAGGAATGGGGCAGGTGGGAGTAGGAAAGGACAGAGTCACAGTGGAAATCTAGGCCCCTGCATGTCAGGGTCTGGCCAAGAGATGGGGCCAGTAGAACGCCCCACAGGAGACAGTCTAAAGAAATGGGACTTGACATTGCAGCACTGTTTACAATAGCCAAGACATGGAAGCAACCTAAATGTCCATCAAGAGATGAATGGATGAAGATGTGGTACATCTATACAATGGAATATTACTCAGTCATTAAAAAGAATGAAATAATGCCATTTGCAGCAACATGGATGGACCTGAAGATTATCATACTAAGTGAAGTAAGTCAGACAAAGACAAATATCATATAACATCACTTATATATGGAAACAAACAAACATAAAAGATACAAATGAACTTATTAACAAAACAGAAACAGACTCACAGACTTAGAAAACAAACTTATGGTTACCAAAGGGGAAATGTTGGGGGGGATAAATTGGGAGTTTGGGATTGACACATACACACTACTATATGTAAAATAGATAACCAACAAGGACCTACTGTATAGCCCAGGGAACTCTACTCAATATTCTGTAATAACCTAAATGCGAAAAGAATTTGAAAAAGAATAGCTATATATACATGTATAACTGAATCACTTTGCTGTACAGCTGAAACTAACACAACATTGTAAATCAACCATAGTCCAATATAAAATAAAAATTTTTTTGAAATGGAACTTGAAATTGGGACTTGACTAGATTACTGACGGGGTAAAGGTGGACCTAACAGCAGGCCTGAGTGGGCGCAAGAAATGAAAGAGACAGGAATTAGGTGGGGTTGAAGAGTTCTGGAAGGCTAAGTTCCAGAAAGCCCCTGAGGGGTGCCCAGCCAGCCTGTGGTCACTCACCCTTTTGCCACAGCTCCAGTGCAACTGGCAGGCCTCAGTTTCTTCCGAGGTGCTCCAAAAAGGAGAAAGAATGGAGTCAACTGCTTTGGAGAAAGAGTTTTGTTCTTAGAGTTTTATATGTGGCAGCCAGAGAGCTCCCCAATGTTATCAGGCCTTCAGGTCTTGCATTTTACAATGGATTTCTCTGACAACATGGTGCTCCCCCAGAGGAGGAGAACCAATGGAGGAAAGTCCTTAAAGATGATGTCCAAAGGAGAAAGGCTGTTGCCTTTAAAGAGATGTCATGTGAGGAAGAAGGACCAGATTATCCAGAGGGGCCAAACAAGGAGAAAAGGATAGAAGCTGCAGGGGGGACAGACAGTGATTCCTTACAGACTTTTCTATCAGTGAGGACTCGCAACCACTCTTCTTCAGGGTAAAGCCTTCCCTGAGGATGTCCGAATCACAGAATTGTTGAGTTAGTGGGGACTATAGAGCCCAGCTTCTTTGTTTTACAGAAAACAAAAATGTAAGCCTGGAAATGCTACAGACACACCGTGGGTCCTGGAGGTGAGAGCATGGGCTCCTGCACTGAGGGGGCTGTTGGTTGAGATGATCTTTGAATCCATTCCAACTTATGAGCCTATGTCCCCCAAAACAGCTCAAAATCCAAGCAGAGAGGCAGAGAATCATGGTAGCTAAGAACACTGGCTTTGCTCTCAGAACTGGGGTCAGATCCTGGCTCCATCATACACCTGCTGGTGACACTGGACTACCTGACACCTATCTGCCTTGCATCTTCTTTATGCACAAAATGGGACCAATACCTGTACTATCTCAGAGGACTATTGTGAGGGTTCAATGAGAGAATAAAGGTTAGCTATTATTATCTTCACCCGGACCCAACACCTGACACCTAGATGTCTCATAGAACACAAAATATAACTTACCTTATTGTTGCTACACTGAAAAATGCTACGCTGGATGTCAGGCCAATATGCATGAACCCATTTACCATTCTATGGAATTCCATCCTTTTAGAGCCTTTGGAGTTTCCTGCTACACCAGGTTTCTCTTGAAGAAAAGTAGCATTCGATTAAGAATTTATAATCAATCATTCACTTACCGAGCAACTACAGCATGTCACACCCAGAGCTACATACTGGGGATAGAAAAATAAACCATACACAGGTCTTGCCCTTAGGAAACTCAATCTAGAGAAGAAGATAGATCACAGGAATTTTTTTTTCCAGAAAAGGACTCTGGTTCATATCAACTCATATTTTTGGGTGAATACTTGTTATGGGTTGAATTGTGTTCCCCCCAAAAAGATTATGTTAGAGTTCTATCACCCAGTAACCCAGAATGTGACCTTCTTTGGATATAAGGTCTTTACAAATGTAAGCAAGTTAAAATGAAGTCATTAGGGTGGGCCCTAATCCAATATGACTGGTGTCAGAAAAAAGGAGAAATTTGGACACAGAAATGTACACACACAGGGAGAACTCCATGTGAAGATGAAGGTAGAAATTCTGGTGATGCTTCCAAAAGCCACAGAAGGCCAAAGGTAGGCAGTAAATCACCAGAAGCTGGGCAAGAGGCCCGGAACAGATCTCCCTCACAGCACTCCGAAGAAAACAACCCTGCGGACAGCTTTATCTCTGACTTCCCAACTAGCCTCCCAAACTGTGAGACAATACATTTCTGCTGTTTAAGGCACCCAGTTTGTGGTACTCTGTTACCACAGCCCTAGCAGACTAGTACAATACTCTATGCTAAGTTCTCTGCTAGGCACTTCCGGAGATATAAAATAAGATGAGATACAACTGTAATACAGTGTCATGTTATAGCAGGATGAACAAAGTGTTGGAGTAGCACAGAATAGGAAATGATTCATTCTAATGGGGGAGAGATGAAAGCAAGAGAGTCTTTATAAAAGAGGTGACATTTAAGCAGGGTCTTAAAGGATGAGAACTGAGGCTGCGTAAAGGGTAAATGGTGGTGTCACTAAGTAAGAGGGAAGGTGGGGAAAGAGCAAGTTTGGTGGGAGGGTAGTAAGACCAGGAGTTCTATTTGGAATGTTTTAAATCTCATCAGAGTAGAGATTTCTATTCTGTGCACCCAAGATTAGGAATCATCTTCTTGTGTCTTAAATTTAATCAGTCTTACCTGGGGGCCACAGAAAGCTACATCATTCTTGACTTTTGAGGAGTCATTATCTCAAGGCCTGATGTTCCCCGTGTAATAAGCAAGCCCTCTGGGATCCTCGCCCTGCCTGCACAGCCGTGCCTCTCTCATTCACAGCTTGTTCTCATCTTTCCTTCAAGTCATCTGAGTTGGATGACTACCCAGAAAGTCTCCCACTGCTGCAGAATCGGAAATGTGGGCCCTCCACCTAACAGCTGGGGTTGGATTCAGGGTTGCCAGTGGATAATTTCTTGCTTTTGGAATTCAGAGGGAAGGGCTATGGAGCAGGACCCTGACCCAGGAGTGGCTTCCGAAGCTCTTCAATGCAGGCAGAGGGAAGTGAGTCATCACTGGCCATCAGAGAGGAGGGACTCCCTGCAGCTGGACTCCATGAAAGAGACATGCCGGACACCCGCACAGCCTGCCAGGCTTCCTTAAGGGAGGCAAGTGCGCTGGAAAGGAGGATGGAAAATTACACTCATAGATTACCCCTTAAAAAAAAAAAGTTTATGGAACTGACCAGTATGTTGTGGAAAATTCTGGGCTCACAGGACAGGGAAAACATAAAACTGGGCTTTGTCAGGGTGGAAGCAAGAAAAAATCATTAGAGAAAAATGTAAAACCTGTGCCATGCCCTTCACTCGTGCAAGAAACCTATCCTGATTCTGCTAAGTCGACTCCCCTCTTTCTGAGCCCTTCTCTTCTCTTGCTTTCCTCTTCTTTCCTTCTTTCCTTCCTGTTCTCTTGCGTTGGTTTAATTTTTTTCAGGAAAGTCTATGGACTTGATGAGTTGCTGAAGTGTTTGCCGATTAGTCAATTGCTGTCTCCCCTGTAGTGTCAGACTCTCTGCTTCTCAGGAGAAGGGGATAAGCAGAGCTCCTTCACTTACCAGGAGCAGCCTCTGTGCACACCTGTTAGCTTTTGAGGGGCTAATAAATAGTGTCCCTGGTACCCACTGGCGTTCTGAAACCATTCAGAGGTAGACACAGGAATCTGGCAGATGAAGTTGGAAATATCACCTTCAATACAGATAACAAGCTCTCCTGGAGGGCATGGCTTAGCTCTGGTGTTACTGTCACCCACCAGTGACAGGTGCAGCTAGAAAATGGCAGGCTCTTCCTTAGAGACCAACCCTGCAGGGCTTCCCTTGTAACCAAGAACAAATGAGACACCATCCCTATTTAAAGGCTCACCAATCAAGTAAGACCCTCCTTTTCCTCTGGGGAAGACTAACGCAGGAACAGAGGGAGGCCAGGGTGTTCCTCTAAAGAAGGACCCTTCACACGGAAGGAACCATCAAGAGTGGGGAATATGTGTTCCCCTCACAGTGTTCCCTGCAGGAAGAGGTTTAGGGAGGTTGACTCCCAGTGCCCTTCCCAAAAGAATGTCAGGAAAGGCAGAATTTCAAGCACCCATGGAAGAGGCGTTTCTGGAAGTTTTTGGACAGTTGCCTCCTCCTGTGGTAAGGTTGGTCCTCCTCTGCTCTTATCTCACTACCATCATAAATCAAGAAGAAATGTTTATCATCCATCTCAGAAACCCCCGGGGAGGCACTAGAAGGCATTCAGAACTGAACTTCATCATTTCTTCCTAAAACTCTCAATAGCTTTCGGTGTCCTGTGAGATGAAATCCAAACGTGTTAGGCTGGTATGACATAGTCTGGGTTTTTTTCCCCAATATCCATCTTCTTACTTTTTTAATACAACCCTCACCCACAACACACACCTGAGTTTTAACTGGGCATAAGACTGCTCAGCTAAAGACAACATTTCCCAGCTTTCCATGTAGCTAGTTTCTAGTTAATGGGACATAAGAAAAAGTAATGCAGGCAATATCAGGATCATCTCCTTAAAAAAAAAAAGCTGACCTAAGTGTCCATCAACAGATGAATGGATAAAGATGTGTGTGTGTGTGTGTGTGTGTGCGTGTGTGTGTGCATGTGTGTGTAAAACGTGGATAGACATCCAACACGGATGGACTTAGAATGCATTATGCTAAGTGAAATAAGTCAGACAGAGAAAAACAAATACTGTATGAGATCACTTATATGTGGAATCTTAAAACTACAACTAGTAAATATAACAAAAAGGAAACAGACTCACAGATATAGAGAACAAACTAGTGGTTACCAGTGGGGAGAGGGAAGGGGGGAGGGGCAATATAGGGGTAGGGGATTAAGAGGTATAAACAATTATGTATAAAATAAGCAACAAGGATATATTGTACAACATAGGGAATGTAGCCTATATATATATATTTATAAATATTTTTTAATATTTTTTATATTTTTAATTTTTATTATAATTTATTATAATTTGAATATTTAATATTATTTTAATATAATTATATAATTTAATATTTATTAATTATAATTTATTAATATTTTAGTATTTTATTTACTAATTTATTTATTTTTGGCTGTGTTGGGTCTTTGTTTCTATGCAAAGGCTTTCTCTAGTTGAAGCAGGGGCCACTCTTCATTGCGGTGCGCGGGCCTCTCACTGTTGCGGCCTCTCTTGTTGCAGAGCACAGGCTCCAGACGCGCAGGCTCAGTAGTTATGGCTCACAGGTCCAGTTGCTCCGTGGCATGTGGGATCTTCCCAGACCAGGGCTCAAACCCGTGTCCCCTGCATTGGCAGGCAGATTCTCTACCACTGCGCCACCAGGGAAGCCCCTTGACTTGTATTTTAAAAGATCATGGTGGCCTCCCAGTATCTAGAAAAAGTAAGCTATGTTACACAGATCAAACGTCCAGCTTAAATCAAAGAAAAATGATGGATAAGACTGTAAAAAATAAAAACAACTGAAAAACATCGACTATCTGAAAAGACTTGAGGAACTTCCAGGCTAATTTTTGGATGAAACTCTGTAACCAGAAAGGTAAGCCAAAAATGAGACCTACAAAACTGCTTATGATCTGAGGGCATTTGCCAATGACACAAATGACTCCAGTTGCCAGCAGCAGACCTAGAGAGACAAGAGTTGGGCTCAAGCCCACCGAGAGTGAAGAGTCTGGGGAGACCCTTCCCACACTGGGCTGAGACCCAAAAGGACTATAATCTCAAGTCAAGTGCAACCAGATCTCATCCTGCCTCTGCCCCCTCAAACCTCTGGAAACTTCACAAAGGGTTGTTTTGGTGGTAAAAAGGGAGAGGGAAAAGGAAAAGAAAAAGAAAAACATCTATTCTTGAGTATTTGTGGCCAGGGCCAGCCCTCTTACAAATTTGTACCGCATTCTATACGGCCTGGAGTATGAGCCACTGGGTCTCAAACCTTGAACTTGTTCTGAGGTGTTCTGATTGATAGCTCATCTCAGAAGAAAACATATCGAACCTAGGCTTCAGAGGACCCACACAAACAATTTTTCAACAGAAATGACCAGAAAGCAGTCAAAGATTAGCAGGCATACAAAAAAAACAGGCCAACCTGAACATAAACAAGAACCATCCAAAAAATCACAGACCACAGGAAAAGATCCACAAAGATTTCAGATGGTGGAATTATTAGACCTATATTTATTTTAAAAAAAAAAGAAAGGAAAAAACTTTGATGACACGTTTAAAGAAATAAATGACAAACATGAATATATATGCATGGAATAGGAAACTCTACAAAGTGATATAGCATATCTGAAAAAGAAATGAATTTCCAAAATGGAAAAACACAAGAACCAAAAACGACAGTAATAATGGTTGTATTTGGCTTCAAGTTGAACACATCAGAAGATAAAAGTAGTGAACTGGAAGAAATTGTGGACATCCTCTGGGTCAAGTAGAATCTCATTTTCTAGGACTTTAGGGCAGAATTGTTCTCAATTCTTTCAGTTGCATTATGGTAAGTTTCCACAGGCTGAGCTGCTCTTTTGTAGAGCATATATGGATAATTATTATCTCTGCTTCCTCATAGGAGCTGCGATTCTCAAAATATTTAACGTGGTGGTTGACTGCACCCATATTTTTGGTCAGTAGCCCAAAGAAGCCACAATTAATTCTCCTGCTAAGTAGACCTCCAGTCTCAGCACTAAACCCAGAACTCTGAAAGAGTGGAAATTTGCCATCTCTGGCAGGTGGAATTATCAGTAGGTGCTTGATGAATGCCTAGTAGGTCAATTTGATAATATTTCCCCTTTTGATTAAAAACCAACATCCCGGCTCCATATGGCACCTGAAGGGCTGGGGAAATTTATCTGAAGCTTCCATAAGCAAAATTACAGTAAGGACCTCTTTGTCCTTTGTTAATTGAAAATAAGCTACTCTCTTTTGGAGAGGGACTCGACCCTCTGAGGGCTGCCATGGAAACTCACTCACTAGAAGATTCAGCAACTGCTCACACATTTTCATTTCACCCACAGCAAGATGTAATCCAAGCAAAGAAACACTCAAAATATAAAAATATTTATTAGCAGGGGACTGCAATGTGTGTCTCGCTAGGTATAGGCCCCACCCTCTTTCTTTTTGAGGATGCCCAGCTGCAGTGTCCAGGGGGAGAGTTATCCTAGGACCATCATCATAAGCCAGCTCTGAAGACTGACCAAGAAGAGCATAGGACATGCCCTGCAGGAAGAGGAAAAGAAAGAGTAAATTGTTTGAGAAGTCACCGGCTTCTGCATCTCAAAGAAATGAGGAGGTTCAGGTCAGGACAGGGCGACCAGAAGCCTCCAGGGAAAAACTCATCTCTGATTAACCTTCTGCTCTGCTTGCAAAACCTTCCATCAATGGCTGAGATTTTGGAGCCATTTGCCTAAAACAAAAGAAACCATAATATCGCCAACTCAGAGGGCCCATCTTCCCAGAGCCCATCAATCAGCAAGTTCTACTGGGTCTAATTTTCCCATCCTCTCTCTTGCCAGTGCTACCACAGAGGCACAAGCCCTTACCACCCAAGACAGAAGAAGAAGAAGGTCAGTTTTGTGCTAAGCCCTTGGCAAACATGCATTTAACCCTTACAACAAACTGCGAGATGAGTAATAATTCTTGTCATATATGAAGGAACAGAGGCTAGGAGACTGAGAGAAGTCACACAGCTGGCAAGTGACAGAATTAAGTCTCAAACCCTTCATTCACCTGATTCCAGGTCCACGCTCATCACCTCATCATCTACTGCCTCCCAAGACTATTTCAAGGGCATCCTATTTGGACCCCTGTGCTTATCCTCTTCCCATTTCAAACCATCCTGTACTCTGAAGCCAGGTTAATCTTCCTAAAACTTGCTTTTAATCATGTCACTCCCAACCTCTTATCTTGTCCACCATCTGGTCCAACTAACATCCAGCTTGCCTCCCAAGGCTGGTACTTGCTGCTCTGTAGATGTGTTTCTTCGTTCCTCATTTCCCTCCCCTACACTGCCTTCCCCCTGACTTTTCTTCTCCTCAAAACACCAGCATTGGTTCCTTTATATCCTCAATACTAACTGAATGCCTACTAATTCCTCTACAAGATTTATTGCCAAGAGACAGTATAATTTAGTGGGTAAAACTCAGACTGGACAAGTTGCCTGATTTGAATTCTGACTCCACTAAATATTAGCTACATGACCTTGGGCAAGTTTCTCACCCTCTCTGTGCTTCAATTCCCAAATTGTAGAATGGAAACATTATGGCTCCTACTGAGAGGATTAAATTAGTTAATACACATAAAACACTTGGAACAGTCCATGGAACAGAGTAATAATAAACAGGAGCTAGTCCTAGCAGTAGTACTAGGTACCGTCACCGAGTCTAAGCTCGTACGGCTCACCGCACGACAGGCCAATAATTGAGAGACAAGTTGTTGGGGCAAGGAATAGTGACTTTATTCAGAAAGCCAGCTAACAGAGAAGATGGTGGACTCATGCCCCAAAGAACCATCTTGCCTGAATTAGAATTCAGGCTTCTTTTATACTAAAAAGGGAGGGAGTAAAGTCAAACACTTTCTGGTTCCCATCGGCCTCCAAGGGGTGTGTTAATTTCTTCCTGCCTGCAGTCGTTCACAGGTGGACCTGGTCAGGATGTTTCCTGTGAGCTAAACAAAGGTATTTTAGCTTTATGGTCATTACCTGGGAAGCAGGGTTCCCAGAGATGTGCCATTACGTATAATTTAAGCTTATAGGCAACATCCCTTTAGTGATTAACTTGTAATAGAATACAAAGGCTCTTCCCTATTACAGTACCAAGCACTGGGCTAGTTACTGGGATACGGAAATGAATAAATCACAGTCAGCCCCTTTCCTCGCAGTCCAGTGAACAAGGTGGGCATGTCAACCAAGAATCACAGCCCAGTGCTCTACGTGCTGTAACAGAGGCAGGTACAGAGGGCTGGCGGGAAGATGTTAAGTATCTGAGGTAGGGTATGGTTTCAGGAAAGAAATTATGCTTTATCTCAAAATTAAAGAAGCATAGGAGTTCTTCTGAATACACAGAGTGATGGCATAGGAGTGACATCTGAATAAACATGGCACAATCATCCAGGGAGGATCCAGAGGCTGGAACAGGATGGGGCCTGATCCCATGAAGACCTTATGCCATTCTGAGAAGCTTATCCTCGAGACTGTAACCAGAGGAATGCCCACCCCAGACCATAATGGTCTCAGCCACTTCTGACCTGGTCAAGAACACTCATTGCATATTTTACCAATATGATACTTATTTGCCGTCCTATCCTATTTCTGAGTACTAAGCAGCCCACACAAGCATTTCTGAGAAGCTTTGCTATGCTGACCCACCAATGGCCCCTCTCTGATGCTTCTTATCCTAGGTTGGTATGTTTTCCACCAGGGAACTCTGCTACCTTGGCCACAGCTGATTGGACCAAGGACTAGCACCTGACCTGCAGGCAACTACCTCTTGGTTAGCCAGTGCCCAGGGAGGGGGGCCCAGAACCGAAGCCAGGCTCAGTGGTATCTTTTCATCCTGTATGTGGACTGCCTAGAGTCCCTCTCTTAAGGAAATCTGAATGTGAAACACACAGAGAGAGGAAAACAGACATAGAGGCAATGAAAGTGGGAAAACTCACTGTGAAAAAAGCAGTAAGCAGAAGCCATGAATCAACCAAACCCACAAGGTAGAGAGCAGTACCGGCAGACAGGCAAAGCTCAGAAATAGGTGAGGCAGTGTCACAAACACGGAGCACTAGGTAGGGAGCCGGTAATGAGAGAAGCCATACTATATCCTGAACCATATAGGATACGGTTGCCAAACACTCCTGGTTTTTGTGAGTGCAGCAGGGCAGTGGTTAAGACAATTTTCTGTTTTCCCTATTTCCCTAAGCGTCTTCAAATTAAACCCCAAAACACTGTGGACAAGTCTCTTTTCCTTGGAACCTGAATGAGTCTAATGTAACAGGGACAAGTCCTTTCTGCCCAGCTAGATGGCATGGCCTGCGAGGGCTTTCTCGTGGAACAGCCTGTGCATTGGCAGAAAAGCAAGAAGGAGAACAACTTATTCGGAAAGATTCCCAGGGTTTTCATAAGAGGAAATGTAGGCAGCCTGTGGAGGGAAGGGTGACACAAGAGACAGGAGAAGCAGGGAGGGGCCAGATCCTAAGGGGGCAACCATAGCAAGGAATCTGGGTTTCATCCTGAGATTATGGGGCTCTGTTTAGAGCCCCATAGCTTAGGAAGGAAGAATGATATGCTCAGGTTTGAGATTGTTGGATAAAGTCACATTATACACTGTCATCTCCAATGGAGGCAGATATAAAACATTTACAACCCAGAGGAACCCTCTTCAGTAAAAATGACCTACCCCTACGTGACCCGGAAGGAAAGCCAACTTTCCAGGTATATTCACCCAGCCAAAAATGGAAAACAAAGAAATTTAGGCAAATTACAAACTCCAGTGCCCAGACAAAGGAAGCCCCCGCAAAGAACAACTCCTCCAACCATTATTTCCTTGAGACAGAACATAACACACATGAAGGAGACCCAGAGCTGGTGGGAGTTTTTCTGAATGTTTTGTGAAATGGGACACTCATTTCTCCGGGGAAAACAATCTCTAAAGAGAGATTTCATGGAAAGTCACCCTGTATCTTATCTACTTTACCCTGGTCTAAGTCTCACAGTCACCTGTTTCTACCCCACACAGTCTGGCACTGGAAGCTTCCAGAAGGACTCTGGCTACAGAGCAGTAATAAGAACTCGGGATGAAGTGACCTCCCAGGCTCACTCTGGCTTCTAGAACTCAGCCTCCACCTGCCAGCGCGCTGTCTCCCCTGCTTCGTGCTTACCTTGTCTTTCCCTCTCACTGATGCCTTCAAATAGCCCTGTGTTCCCAGGAACAGTGGTTATGCTATCAATTCAAAGAACCACCACTTCAGAGGAAAGGGATCGCGAACCCACCCCGCTCCCGGGTCCCCGCTGGCTATTTGCAGAAGTTCTCCACAAGCCGAGAAAAGTCCTCCGCGTGCGATACCCGCTCCATCACAGTGGGTTAATCAAGGCTCTCTGCAGCTTCCTCCACGATCTGCTCGCACTGCCTTCTCTCTGAGACTTGGCAGGGAAACGCACGCTGGTTTTCATCCTAACTCAGGGACAGCGAGGTTTTTCATACCTGCGCAGCGGCCTGTGCCAGTTTGGATTCAAAGGGGCATCACGGGATGAAACAGAAAGAAAAGCAGCGGAGGCGCCAAGCTGCGAATCATAACCAGCTCCCCTGATGCTGTGCCACAGTCAACGTTAGACTGGAGAGCCCATTTCCTGTTTTCTTTACAGGTTAAACCCTGTCAAATTTGATCCAACTCCAACCCAAACTTGTCTCTAACAAAACGATTGTTTTCCAAGCTCCAGCTGCTGGCAGATTCATTTCGAGACATATTCAATACAAGTGAACCACTGTATAAGGTAAGATGCTTAAGCGGGCGGGGTGCCTTAGCCTGAATTTTCCTCTTGTTCTCTGTTCCCTTCTTTCCCTCCTCAGCTCTTTCTTTCCAGTTTTTGGCCTTTGTTAAGTTCACTCCTGGGGCCTCATTTCTGCTTCATTTTCTAGACGTCTTTTCATTTTTCCAGCTACCCTCCTCCTCACTTATTTACCCTTCACTCTATTTTCATCTTGTTTCTTCCTTCTCCTCTCCTCTCTTTTCCCTTTCTTCTGGCTTCTTGCCTCTTCTCAGTCTTAAGGTTGAGAGGATCTACAATCCTAAAGTCACAGTGGTATTCCAAACGTTGGCAGCAGGTACCACAGGGGCGTTGACTCATCAGGACAGACGCTAGCAGTGGAGCAGGGAGATCCAGAAGGTTCCCTACTTTGCTACTAACCAGTGGGTTGTGAGAGGTGAAAGAGGACAGTGGGGCAGGGACAGGAGAGCACCCTCAGAAGGCTCATGGAAGTGGCTAATTACATTAGCAATTCAGAACAATTTCGATCTTTTAATGATCAAAAGTGTACCAGATTGAGAACAAGAAAACAGCCACTGATATGTGGGAACGGTCCTGGTTCTGTCAGCCAGGCCTTGGTGTTGCTAGGAGCTGGCACTGACAGCTTGTTGAATATGAGCGATTTCACAGAACACCAATGACTGTGATGGATCCAAGGAAAAACAAGACCACTCCACACAAAAATATGAACATCATCCAGAGTGCAAAAATGGGGCTTCCCTGGTGGCGCAGTGGTTGAGAGTCCGCCTGCCAATGCAGGGGACGCAGGTTCGTGCCCCGGTCCGGGAAGATCCCACATGCCGCGGAACGGCTGGGCCCGGGAGCCATGGCCGCTGAGCCTGCGCGTCCGGAGCCTGTGCTCCGCAACGGGAGAGGCCACAACAGTGAGAGGCCCGCGTACCGCATAAACAAAGTGCAAAAATGACCACACGTCCTCCTATCCTGCTAATGAGTGACCCCTCTTCTTTACCAATTACAGTTCCAGCCTTGATTCACTCATCCTGCCTTCTACAGTCAGGTTAAGATACCCAATGATAGAATTACCCCCACTCTTGGAACGCATCCTATCCTAATTTCTTCACCCCTCCCTCAAATCATCAAGCACAAGCCCAAATCCTATAGTAGGTTCTTTCCAACACCCTTTAACTGAGTCTCCCCAAGTTCCCCATGGTGTGTGTCTCCCCCATTACAACAAGCAACAAACCCAACTTGTTCAACCACAGGTGTGTTCCTGGTGGGCTTTGGCTGAAGGTCACTGACGAGGTGCATTTTTGTCCTGCCAAAGCCTTGAGACCACTTTTTTTTTTTTAAAGAATATGTTGGGGGTAGGAGTTTATTAATTTATTTTATTTATTTTTGCTGTGTTGGGTCTTCGTTTCTGTGCGAGGGCTTTCTCTAGTTGTGGCAAGCGGGGGCCACTCTTCATTGCGGTGCGCGGGCCTCTCACTGTCGCGGCCTCTCTTGTTGCGGAGCACAGGCTCCAGACGCGCAGGCTCAGTAGTTGTGGCTCACGAGCCCAGTTGCTCCGCGGCATGTGGGATCCTCCCAGACCAGGGCTCGAAGCCGTGTACCCTGCATTAGCAGGCAGATTCTCAACCACTGCGCCACCAGGGAAGACCCTTGAGACCACTTTGAGGAGAGGATTCTGACAAGGAGGACCTGAGCCCTCACCTCAGTGAAGGGCGCCAGTTAAGTTCCCTGTGAGGCACAGACAGGGGACCTGCTCTTCACCCTGTCCCCCTTCCCACTGGTAATTCTGGAAAGCTCCCAAGAGAAGAGCATGACAGAGAGGGAAGTCTTCCAGATCTAGCACGGGAGATCCTCACCTCTTGGCTGGGGAGTCCTGCTGTAAGGCGAGGGGGAGGAAAGGGCAGAGTTTGGGACAGATGAATCCTTTTGCCTCCTCGAGGGTGGAGGCAGCTCTCTACATTCTCAGAATAATTCCCGAGCATCTATAGTACTGTTGTTTATTCCCCCACCACAGACCACTTCCGCTCCAGAGCCGACCCTACTTCCTCCCCATGACTAGGGTTTCTAGTGTGGTCCAGGAGCTCCAGCAGGCATTATTTTCCCTTTCATCATGGCTTTCAACTAACACACAGGAAGGAGCTTAGAGCCAACAGAAAACTTAACGCATCAATGCCGATGTCAGGAGATAGGACCAAGCCTGCCTCTTAGAACGCAACTTAAGCTGAAGGTAAGCACTAGATTCCAGGAACCTGAGTGGCCACACAGTTTGCCCAAGTTCATGTAAAAATGAGTCTTGTTATAAAGCAGTTCCTTCCTGCCTTCAGACACTTAAGTGAAATATGCTTCAGAAGGACTCATAATCGCTAGACACCAAATGAGCCACCAACCCAGGATTGCTCCTAAATTATTCAAGATGTTGGAAGAATACATACACAAAACAGATCAATCAAAGAAATCAAATACATGCCCTGCAGTTCTGAGACGATTAGGTGGGAACATTCTGCAATTACACACAAACAATTATTTCCCCCACTGAGTGGTATCAGAAAACTTGGAAAAATTAAACGCGGTGTCATATCACCAGCCCACAGAGTACAAGGCGTCATCCTGAGCACTGGATATCAGTAAACAGAATTACAAAGCCTAATAGGATCACAGAACAAAACCTGAGGGAATCACCGTCTTTCAAACAAGACCATGATTATCTCCCTGTGTGAGCTTATGGGGGGCGGGGGAGGCAGGGGCGCTGTTCCTGATTCAAAGTTCTCAAGGTCACAGGAGGAGCACCTGGGGATGCCAGAGCCGATGGGCCGCTCTGCATCCCACCAGCACCCAGCACCCCAGCTGCCCACTTTGGGACAGTTTAATCTGACAGAACAAAGCAGCTGGAAGATGTTGGAGCAGAGAAAATCATGGCATGCCGAGGAGGCATTCTCCCTGAGCTCATTAAAAAGATATATTAATTGGGATAACTAAGCTGCTATAACAAATAAATCCCAAATTTCCAGGGACTTCACAGAATAAACATTTCTTTCTCTCTTAAGTACCATTCCAATGTGGGTGTCCTGGCCAGCGGACAGCTTTCTTCCTTACGCCGATCAGGGCCCACCAGCCCTCCAGAGCAGCAGCTCTCTGCCTTGGTCATCTTCTAGAACATCTGGGGAGCTTAAAACTCTTGCTGCCCCCCAGAGTTGTGTGTGGGGTTTTGGTTTCCCCAAAACACAGTCTCAGTGATCAAATCACATTCTGTGAACGGGTATGCAATGGAAAGCACAAACCCTGAAGGCAGCCTCATCTCCCCAACTCATCTGAGGGCCCTGAAGAATCAAGGCCATAGTATATGACTATCTGTGACCATTTCCTCTCCCCACCCAGTAACCAGCATTGTCTGGGGGGTGGGAGTAGCAGGTACTTCGAGTCCACTAGCACAGCCCACACTGAGAGTGAAGGTATGAAAAGGTAACCAATCAAATGGAGAACTTTAACAGCCAAGGAGAGTGCTTGGTGGAGCCCCATTGGCTGGGAACCAGAGTGGCCTCTGTATTTAAAGCAAAAGAGGAGCCCATTTTCTGCTTGGCTCCAATCTGGAAGTTACTCTTTCTACCAAATTAAGCCACAGGGGAAGCCCCTTCGCCGTGTCACAGTGTAGAGGCAGTGGGGCAAGCCCAGCTCCTCAGGGGCAAGTCCCAGTGCTTTGGGAAAAGACAGCCTGTGACACCTGGGGTCAGCAGGAAGTCAGTGTTTTTGCTGAGCTTGGTGAGGGACGTTAGCCTCCTTTAAACACCATCAATGGAGACTCAGGCTGAAAATACACGGGGAGCAATGGCAGAGCAAGACTGAGAATTCTCTCATGAGGGCCAGAAACAAGCAATCAATAGTCCCACAGACTGGTCTGGGACAAGAGCAGCAAGGCCACGTGACAAAGGGTCAACAGGGTCAGGGTGTGTAAGAAAGATGCCTGCATGAGACCAGGGCTGAGCTGGTCCCTTGGCCACACTTGGTTGAGGATCTTACCAGGAGGTTGGGAAACGGAAATGAATCCCTCAACACCACTGGATGGTATTCATGATTGTTGCAAATGGCCAGCTTGGGTCACCCCTAAAGTAATCTACACGTGCTCTGATTCCACAGTGAGAGTTCTGTCATTCCCAGCATATCCTATTTGTCATCTTTTATAGTACAGCATAATACCCCTCCCAGCGTTAACTGTAAATAGATTCCCAGCCTGGATGTGCCCCGCTAGACTCACACAGTCAAGATCCCAGTGTCCAGAGTGAGGTAACCAGGCAAGCAGTTTACTCCACAGGGAACACAGCTGTCAGCAGCATCTGAAAAGAAGAAAAAGAGAAAAGAAAAGAAATGCAATGGAATACTACTCAGCCATGAAAAGAATGAAATAATGCCATTTGCAGCAATGTGGTTAGACCTAGAGATTATCATACTAAGTGAAGTAAATCAGAGACAAATATCATATGATATCTCTTATATATGGAATCTAAGAAAATGATACAAGTGAACTTATTTACAAAACAGAAATAGACTCGCAGGCATAGAAAACAAACTTATGGTTACCAAAGGGGAAAGTGGCTGGGGAAAAGGATAAGTTCGGAATTTGGGATTAACTGATACATACTACTATGTATAAAAGAGGTAAACAACAAAGACCTACTGTATAGCACAGGAAGCTATATTCAATATCTTGTACTAACCTATAATTGAAAAGAACCTGAAAAAGTATATATTTGAATCACTTTGCTGTACATCTGGAACTAGCACAACATTGTAAATCAACTATACTTTAATTTAAAAATTTAAAATTTAAAAAAAAGGAAAAAAGGAAAGGAAGGAGAGGATGGGAGGAAAGGAAGGAAAAAATCTCTCAGTTCTGGGAGGGCATATAGCATACCCTAAATAATAGAAACTCAGGCATGAAGAAAATATAGACTCTAGTACGGGCTCTGGCAAAAACTAATTTCTGTGACCTTGGACATGTCCCTTACCATCTCTGGGCTTCAGTGTCCTGTAAAGAGAGAGAGTTGGACTAGAAGTTGTAAGGCCTCTTCCAGCTCTGTGATACTTCCATTCAATGGTGAAGATGATTATGGAAAACTGAATTTACCTAACGTCAAGTCTTATACAAGAGAACTTTATGTACATCTCTAGTCATTTCTAAATGACATGTGAAAGAACTCAGTTTAGGAATGATGCAGGCCTCTGCTTTCTCTCCTCCCTTTCAGCTCCTGTTACCCTTGGTCATTACTGCTGCTCATGAAGGTTGCCATTAGATGAAAAGCAGGAGAAAAGAAAATGAACTACAATTCCATCATTTGGTTTTCCTTACTTAGTAAAGAGCAAATCGCAAGCAACAACATGCAGATAAGTACAGGTGGGAACTCTGTACATCAAAGAGGAAAAGCAGAAGGAGGACGGAAATGTAAGTGTTGCTTTACACAGCCACGATGGGCTTCTCTGTCCCAGGCATGCAAGGAGAGCCAACACATAACGGCCATGTTTCCTCACCCTCTGCTGAGGAGACCCAAAGAGCATGTGTGAGCATTAAATTGGATGATTTGTCATGATAGCTCAGATCTGGAGTGTGTTTTCCCATTAAAGCTCTGGTCTTCTCCTTCTTACAAATGTGTGCTTTCATGCTATTTGGGCTGTTTCACATTGCATATAAAAAGGCAGCAGTAATTGTATGAATCTGCCCATCTCACAGGTACCATGCTCAGTTGGTCAGCGTAGCCTTAGTGATGAGGTCATCTTCCAGGACTTTTATATTCAGGAGGTGTTGGGGCAGCCGTTCTTCCCTAGATATATTTATGCTCAGCACTGTAAACTGAAATATGGCCACAGCTACAAAAGAAGAGTATGAAACAGAGATCTATTGTGTCTCAAAAGTCAAGCCACTACTTGGTCATTGGATAAATGAGGATAAGATAAGTTACCCTTACAAATAACTGCAAAGATTTAGGAGCCTGAAGATCAAGAAGTGAATTTCTTTCTCCTGTAAGAGTCCAGGTGCCCAGGCTGACAAATTCTCTGCCATCTTCAGAAGGCAGCTGCTGAGGTCTCCCTGGGAACTGCCCTCCCAGTTCACCAGGAGGGGAAAGGAGCATGAAGGACCCACAAGGGCTGGGCCTGACAGCTGTATCCACTACTTCCACTCACACCCCACTGGAGAGGACTTGGACACATTGTCACACCTAAATGCACAGAAGGCAGGGAAATGTAGTCTCACTGTGTGGCCAGAAATGGGGTGATGAATTTGCATAAACAGCTAGTGGTCTCTTCCACTTTTTACTTGCAGGTTGCAATTCATTCGTGCATCATAAAAATCAATTTAGAAAGTGCAAATTAGCATTTTTTAAAAATGGGATGGAAGAGAGGAGAAGGGAAAGAAAGCATAGGGAAGGGAAGGGGAGGGGAGGAGGGGAGAGGAGAGGTCAGAGACTAGTGCATGTAGGAAGGTTAAGTAGTGTTTAATGAAATTTGTATCAGTTGTATGTGTGTTAATAAGATATTATGTCACATGAATTTCTTACTGTGGGTCACAGTCAGAAAGATTTGAAAGCCCCTGGCTTAGCCACACCTTCTTTTTTTTTTTTTTTTTTTTTTTTTGGCGGTACGTGGCCCTCTCACTGTTGTGCTCCAGACGCACAGGCTCAGAGGCCATGGCTCACGGGCCCAGCCGCTCCAGGGCATGTGGGATCTTCCCGGACCGGGGCATGAACCCGTGTCCCCTGCATCGGCAGGCAGACTCTCAACAACTGCGCCACCAGGAAAGCCCAAGTTTTTTTTTTTTTTTTTTTAGCCACACCTTCTTAAGTCTGTTGTTTAAAAATCTAGGAAGATGAGTTTTTTTCAACCCACAGATATCTCTTATTGTAACATCACACTAACACGATTAGTTATTCACTGTAGAGTAGAAACTGGTCTTGGACACCACAGAATGGTGGGAATGTGTCCATTTATTCATAACAACACAGAACTAGATTTCCAGTTAAAAAGCCTGGATTCAGATCCCCACTGCTAGTCCCCATTGTTCATTCATTCATTCACACCACAAACATACACTGAGCACCCATTATGTGCCAGTCACAGCGCTAGTGCGGAAGATAAAGCATTAAGCAAATAATCACGGCCCCTGCCCGCACTTTGAGTTAGAGACAAACAATAAACAAGAAAACAAAACTGATAGCTACAGAATGTGAGTGGCATGTTCTGTTAACCTCTTAGTGCTTCCATTTCCTGATTTATAAATAAGTATCATATATCAATACCTCAAAGGTACATGATGGTACTTTGTAAGTGTGTATACTTAGGTAAGGAATTACTTTATTCAGTGATGATTTGCTGAATGCTGATCCCATACTCAAGAGTGTAATAGGACCATGGAGTTTAGTTATTAGCAATTCAAACAACCTCTTTATAAAGTGGCCTCACCTAGTGTTACAGGTTGAATCATGTCTCCTAAAAAAAAGATATTTTGGAGTCTTAACCCCCAGTACCTCAAAATGTGACCTTATTTAGAAACAGAGTCTTTGCAGATGTAGTCAAGTTAAAATAAGGTCATTGGGGTAGGCCCTGGTCCCACATGACTTGTGTTCTTATAAAAAAGGAAAAATTGGACATACACACACAGGGAGAACGCCATGTGAAAATGAAGGTAGAGGTCAGGAGGATGCCTCTACAAACCAAGGAACACCAAAGACTGGCAGCAAGTCGCCAGACGCTGGGAGAGGCATAGAGCAGACTCTCCCTCACCGTCCTCAGAAGGAACCAACCCTGCCCACACCCTGCTCTAGGACTCCTGGCCTCCAGAACTGTCAGAGAACCAATGTCTGTTGGTTAAGGCACCCAGTTTGTGGTACTTCGTCAGAGCGACCCTAGGAAACAAACACACCTGGAAACCGAGACCCAGGGCAGCAACTCCAAGAGTCCAGACAGTTCTGCACCTGGACTTCAGGTCATTTCCTGATGGATGAGTCTAGGGCTCAAGGCTACCTGCTGAGTGGAAAAAGCAAAAATTAGGGCCATTTGCCTAATTTTCTTTTTCCCTTTAGCACTTTCTGGAATAGAGTTGTCATAAAATGGATATAATGCCATTATTAACATCATTATCAACAATTCACGTATACAAATCTTAGTGAGAATTAGATTTTAGTGTTTCCTTACACCAAGTGCTAGAGCCAGCTGCACCCAGCTAATTCGTGGGAACAAAACTGGTTAAGCCGATGCATGATTTATTTTTACTCCTCTAGAAAGTTGACACTTTATTCATTAAACTACTCCCTTTAACACATTTCTAAATCATTGCTTTCCACGCTGATTGTCTAGTTCTCATTTCTGAATTTCAGCTGGAGTGGCTTTGATGATGAATTCTGTTTTTTACCTGACAAGGGAAGTTAAAACCGCCCCCTCCTGAACATTTAAAAGGGAAATTCAGGCCCTTTTTTGTCAGGCTGTTTATCATACCTTGCAAATACTCAAATCCATTTCCTCTGGAAAAGGTTTGTCTTTCTATGACAGGCATATAAAAAGGTTTTATTACAGTACTCTATTCATTGGCGCTGCTCTGCCTGAAGATAAAAAGGAATTCATTTTCTGGATTTTCCTTGAATGTCAGCTCTACAGTTTCCTTCTATTATCAGAGTTCTTAACCCAAGAAGAATGGAGGGGGAGGAGAATTCAAGTTAATATACAATATCAAGCTCCATTATTGACTAACATGAATATCAAAAATCCCCAAATAAAATATGAATTTAAATGAAAGCAGTAAAGACCAAAAAAAAAAATCTCTATAGGGATTTAATGGCAAGCCATCATTGGATTTACTTGAAACACGCTACGCTGCATGCCTCCCCAAATCTGGAAAATCGCTTCAGCATCAGCTCTTAGGTACAGCCTGATCTGTCAGTTATGGTATAGAGCAGTGCCGCTCAGGCTTTAATGTGTACGTAAACCACCACGGGGTCTGGTTGAAATGCAGATTTAGGGTTTCCCTGGTGGCGCAGTGGTTGAGACTCCGCCTGCCGATGCAGGGGACACGGGTTCGTGCCCCGGTCCAGGAAGATCCCACATGCCGCGGGGCGGCTGGGCCCGTGAGCCATGGCCTCTGAGCCTGCGCGTTCGGAGCCTGTGCTCCGCAGCGGGAGAGGCCACAACAGTGAGAGGCCCGCGTACCGCAAAAAAAAAAAAAAAAACATGCAGATTTATATTCAGTAGATCTAGCCTGGGGCCTGAGACTCTACATTTCTAACCAGCTCTGCGGTGATGCAGGACGTTGGCTTCACTCTAATCCTTGAGCTGAACCTGTCAGAATAACATAATTATGTCTCAAAATTACATAACAGGCTGGGGTCCCAATCTCATACTAATTTGCACCCACTCCTAGGATGCAGTGCTGTCTGGGCACGTCCAGTGGGCTGGTGGAGAGTCCATGTCTGGTGCTGACACCAGCCAGCCCCAAGGACTCATGTCTGATGGCGTTGGAGAAAGCTGCAGATGGAAGCTGTCTGCAGCAGGGACCCGGGAGGCTTGGAGACGCTGCAGGGGAGAAGGGAAACACGCCACGGCGTAGAGCATAGCTTCACCTCTGCGTGGCGCTGCACTGGCTTCTGGGCAGGAAGACTGCGGGGGGGTCGGGCACCACACACATCCTTAGGGTTTGCAGATTGGGAAGCATCAGGAGACTGCACCGTCGTGGCAACCATAAGAGAGTCCAAAATGGAAACCCTGCTCAGGAGCAGGTAACTTGGTGGCCGTTTGAATGGGGCTGGAGCTCATTCATTACACAGTGGGGGGCAGGAACAGGGGCACTTGAGTCCCCCCAATCCATGTAAACACAGGAGGCTTGAGGAGATTCGGGTTACACTTGCTTCTAGTGGTTGGGGGCTCGGGGCAATGAAGTATGGATGAATCACTGTCAGTCTACCGCTGTGCCCAGGAAAGCAGCTCAAGCACAAACTGTAAGTCTTCAAATGATCAGACATGTTTATACCTTTCAGCCACAGACATCTCTCATTTCATAAGCCACGGAGATGGCCAAACCCCATGTCATTAAATTAAGTACTGTGTAGGGATGAAAGAGATCGGGGAGAAGGGGAAGGAACCACCAGTTTAATTTCTATAACATCAAATCTGGGAGCACTGTAAGTTCAAGTGAAATCCAATAAAGGATAAATGATCAAAATCAGCCTTCAGCCGACCCTGCTAAGCCCGGACACATTCAGTAACTTCTGTCCCTGAACCTGGCCACGTGGACTGTGAGCATCTTTGTCATCTTGAAATTCTGCTTTCAGTGACTTTTACATGCCATTGGTGGCTGGTTCTCTCTTCTGGCCTAAAGAAATGGATAATAATTTTGGTAACAGGAACCAAGTGATATAGAAGAACCTGAAATTCCTTCTTTCCATTTCTTGTTTATTTATTACGACAGTCTGACGAACAAACCAAAGACACTGTCTGTCCTTCCGCCTTTCCCCACCAGCAGCACCAGAGGGCTTTCCACTCCACTCCGAGCAGTGAGATGCTCAGAGCAGTGAGAGGCAGGGTGGTGCTGGAATACATTGCAGTGGGAAGAAGACCAGCAACCTCAGTACCACCTCTGGGTAGCACCAGTCAGTGAGAGAAACCCCACAGTTTTGCACGGTCTGAGCATACTCATAACCAGTCATGTGAGGCCCCTAGGTTAACCTTGATGCAAACTGGTATATGTCCCTTGCTAGTGCTCTTAGTCACTCTGATGGTCAGTTGTAGCAGCTCAAGCCCAGCTGATGCTTTATCCCCTCCCCCACCCCCCAGTTCCATTATACTAATTATGTGACCTATGCCTCAGTTTCCTCTTCTGTGAAATAGGAATCCAACAGGACAAACCTCGGAGTATTGTTAAGAAAATAAGTGAATAATGCATGGAGAGACGTAGTGCACTGTCTGGCATACAGCAAGTGCTCCATAAATGCTGCTGCAGCTTTTGCCCCGCCTTCTACTGCCAGGAAACAGGGGAGCATAGTGGTTAGAAGCATAGGCTGAGGAGTAAGACTGCCTGGGTGTGCAATCCCATCTGCACTGCTAACCACTGGCAAGTCAACAGTTCTCTGCCTCAGTTTCCTCTCTTAAAACATGAGGATGCTTATAACAGTGGCTACCTCACAGCGCTGTGGGATAATCCATGGAAAACGCTTAGCACACAGCACCTGACATACAGTAAGTGCTTCAGTACACTTATAGGCACTTCTATTGCTCCCTTATTACTCTGACCTGACACCATTAAAGAGAAAGCAGCTTCCACTTGAGCTCTGTGCAGATGTCACAAACCAACACCCTGGTACAGGTCACTCACATGCTGGCATCATTTCCCTATTCACACTGTTCTGAATGACGCTACTTATTCGTCCCAATCTCAGCAGAGAAAAAACGGAAAGTCGCTTTCTCCAGTTACACTTTAGCTCATGCTCTTCCCCAGACAGAGAGCTGAGTCAAGGGAGGAGAAGTAATTTTCTGAAGCCTTGACGAAATCTTTATTTAAACCTTATAAACACTGCAAAACATTGTTGAGGATTTGTATTTTCCCCACCTGCCAGCTCCTCACAGCTTGTCCAAGGAAGAAAGACATAAACTTAGGTAAATAAAGGAATTTTAATAAAAAGACTCTGCCTCTTTTGCTTTTTGGCATCAATAAAATTATTTTCCAGAATCCTCTAACAGATTGTAAATAAGTCTTTTTTGAGAATCCCTTTCATTTGGACCTGCCTTCTCCCTGAAGCCTAATGGAAGTTGGGTGGGGCCGGGGGGGGTCCCTAAAGCTAGAAATCCTTCAAGAAAAGATTCATGGCTTCACAGGCCATTAACACAAAGCCTCAGATCTCATCCCAGAAGCCTGCTCCGTGACAAGTTTTCAGCAATTACAAAACCCAGTAAATTTTAGAAATGGTAGAAAAAGACCAAATGTATAGCTGGCAGTCAAGGCTGGCTCTAGGCATGCTTGTCTCTGAGACCCTCTACTCTTCTGCCATCCGCCCGCTAAAAACTTCCAGAGGCCTCCTCCACCACCACACTTCACCCCCAGCTCCCATCCCCTAACACACAGCCACACTCCATATTCCTAATACCCTCCAAATGTCCATGATCAGTGGTAGGGAACATCACCCCTATCCTAGACCTCTGCTCTTCCCTCGCTTTATTAAAACTTACCGATGCCGAACCCTCCTGCACTGTTGGTGGGAATGTAAATTGATACAGCCATTATGGAGAACAGTATAGAGGTTCCTCAAAAAACTAAAAATAGAACTACCATACGACCCAGCAATCCCACTACTGGGCATATACCCTGAGAAAACCGTAATTCAAAAAGAGTCATGTACCACAATGTTCATTGCAGCTCTATTTACAAAAGCCAGGACATGGAAGCAATCTAAGTGTCCATCGACAGATGAATGGATAAAGAAGATGTGGCACATATATGTAATGGGATATTACTCAGCCATAAAAAGGAATGAAATTGAGTTATTTGTAATGAGGTGGATGGACCCAGAGTCTGTCACACAGAGTGAAGTAAGCCAGAAAGAGAAAAACAAATACCGTATGCTAACGCACATATATGGAATCTAAAAATACGGTATTGATGAACCTAATGGCAGGGCAGGAATAAAGACGCATCCGTAGAGAATGGACCTGAGGACAGTGGAGGGAAGGGTAAGCTGGGACGAAGTGAGAGAGTAGTATTGACATATATACACTACCAAATGTGGCTAGTGGGAAGCTGCTGCATAGCACAGGGAGATCAGCTCGGTGCTCTGTGACCACCTAGAGGGGTGGGATAGGGAGGGTGGGAGGGAGGCTTAAGAGGGAGTGGATATGGGGATATACGTATACATATAGCTGATTCACTTTGTGGTACAGCAGAAACTAACACAACATTGTAAAGCAATTATACTCCAATAAAGAAAAAAAAACTGAATTGTACACATTCAAATAGTGAACTGTATATTTATACAAATTTTATCTCAATAAAAAAATTGCAAACAAAAAAACTTACACATGCCAAGTCCTACGTCATCAGGTCTCTTCTATGGAAAATGACTCAGAACCTATCTTACACCAAGGCAGTAGAGGCGTTTGCTTATGTGATATGATTTAAAGCACACTGCCCCCACCATAAAATTTTCCCCCATACATCTCCCACAGTACCTGAAATATTGTCATTGGGGATTTTGCTGCTTTGGATTCAATCTTTACAGATTCCATAAGTCCTCTGTTGAATTGCAATAGCACCTTGCTTAGAATAACATATAAAGTTGTAACCAGGAATAACAGGCTCAAGAAGAACAGACTAACAGACAAGGGAGTTGTAACAGAAAACTAAGAAGGGGGAAAATGGGTCTAGGAAATAAGGGATTATTTTCTTCAAAAAGAGCAGAGATAGTCCTTGGGTCAACAAGGGACGACATAGCGGCCCTGGATTACAGGGAAAGGGCCAAAAAAGAAAGGGACATGAGAAGGGATCAGGAAGAAATCTCCCTCATTTCACAGTCCTGTTCAGCACCAGTTCGGTGATGGATCACAAGTGAAAAACTGTTGGATAAACTACTCCTCAGTTTAGTGTGGTACCTGGCTACTGTGTCACCTCCCACTGTCTTGCCCCCATCTGCTTCCCCTTCTCTTGCTCTACCCAGTGACCTTCTCCCTAAAACCAACTGAAACGTGCACCTTCCTTTAAAAATGACATCAATATGGGAATCAGGTACTGCAGCAAGGGAGCAAGGGATACATTCTGGTAGGGAGATGGGGCCCTTTCAACGGGCCTCTCAAATCACTACATTGTTGTGACAGCTTGTTTCATTCTACACAAGACCAGGTGGATTGGTTTTACTCTATGTGTGTCCTAGAGAGCCCAAGTAGAGCCTCTTCATTCATTTATCAAGTATGTATTGAGTACCACCATATACCAGGCACTGGAAGTCTTAGGAGATCCCAAAAGAAAGCCATACTGCTGACTTCAAGGACCTCATGTGCTGGTAAACCAACTCTCCAAAATGTCATAGCCTTGATTTGGTAGCAGTTGCCAAAAGTCATGATGTAAATATTCCCACTGTGGCCAATATCAAGGTACCCACAGTTTAGCAGCAGGCTCACAACACTCCTGAACGTGTAACAGTCAGTTCCCCGCCTTCCCTCCCCCACCAGTTGATAGTTCAGGTACAACCACGGGCCCTCAGAGTTGAGTGAGGGAGACAAGAATATCAGGATACAGGGACAGGCACAGAGTGCCGTGGAACCACACAGGTAAGAGACAAGTTCTACCTGCAGAGGGTCAAAGAAAACACAGAAAAATCATAGTCTCCAGTAATTGAAGGAGAGAGTTTAATATTTCAATGCCCCACTAGACTGTAAGCTCACTGAGACCAGAGCCTGTGCTTTCTTTCCTACCGTATCTGTCTTTTAATGTCTTTCAGTAGACTTTTCCATATATGGCATAGATCCATGTTATAGCTATTAAACTGAGATTTTGAAGGAGATGGAATTAATGTAAGTAGCTTGCCCCTTTTTCCCGATGGCTGTACAAGTGGTTTTCAGGTTTTACAAAAGGAAACCTTACCATTGCTAAGTGCACCCTGAAAACTCACTTTATTATTTTGACTTCAGTTTTAATTAACTGTGCATATGGCTGCCCACTCATTAGGGTCAGATGGCCCAGCTGGGGATGGATCTTCTTGGCATCTGGGCTGAGTTAGCATGTGCCTTTGAGATTTGAGTGTGTGACAAGAGGCCGTGAAGGAGAAATTCAGGAAAGGTTACAGACTCAGGTGCCAAAAGCAACTGCACTGGCTCCTCCAAAGTGAGCTGAAAAGAAAAAGCAGCCATGGAGAAATGTCCCCAGAGCAACAAATCAAACTCACCCTGCCGTAGAGGTTGACTGAGGACCAATCAAGGCCATGGAGGGCTGGACAGGGGCTAAAGGGTCTGAAGGTTTTAAGACTTGGCAACTTCCAAATAAGAATTCACTGACATGCCACTAAATCCAAAAGCAGAGAATGCCCAGTGGCCCAGAAAACGCCACTCCACAGAGATGCACGTCACACAGACGATTCCTTCTGTTGGTGCTATTGCTACCTCTCATTTTAATGCAAAGCCCCAAAAACACTTAGTGGAAAACAGGCTTATAACCCTGGTAGACCACACGGCTTTCTGCCTTCCAGAAAGAGGCTTCCCTTCCGGAAAGTGTATGTTTCCATGTACTTATTTAAAATCATATAGTGGAGTTGTATCTATCAATGTCAAAACAACTGCCCTGTTTATATTAGTTGGGGAAAAAAATCCATTAATCCATTATTGACATTGTGTAGACAAACTGTTGATTCACTAAATTTCCAGCTGGCTGCTAAAGTACCTGGAATGAAAACACCACTCCAGAACATACGTAAGAAATACGAAACAAGAAAATACTTAAGTAACTAGCAAAAGCTTCTATCATCCTGAAACATCAATTATAAAAGGCCAATTACTCTCAAGTTTTCTTTGATTCCTTTATGGAAATGAATAGTCCTTCACTGGGACTTTCCGGGCAGTCCAGTGGTTAAGACCCCGCGCCACTGCATGGGGCATGGGTTCAATCCCTGGTTGGGAAGCTAAGATCCCCCATACCGTGCATCCTGCATGCCGCGCGGCTTGGCCAAAAACTAATAATAATTCTTCACCAGTAGCTACCAACTTCAGCCCTTCCCCTTTCAATAAAAATCTTTTTGTGAACTCTCTTTAATTCCAGTTTTCTACAGCACAAGCACATCATCAGATTGCTCCAGGAGCCCTGCAGACATTTGCTCACTAGATGAAGCACAGTGGTAACTAATATCTCATATACTACATGTTAGAGCATAAAAAGTTACTAGTCTGGAGATTCAGTAAAACACCAAATATGTTCCTGAAATCATTAGAATTTACAAAGTAACAATATTAATACAGAGTATTACTGAATCATATATATTACTTGCATTCTAGCTACTTCAAAAAGTATTTGATGAGAAAACCATAATTCAAAAAGAGTCATGTACCACAACGTTCATTGCAGCTCTATTTACAGTAGCCAGGACATGGAAGCAACCTAAGTGTCCATCAATAGATGAATGGATAAGGAAGATGTGGCACATATATACAATGGAATATTACTCAGCCATAAAAAGAAACGAAACTGAGTTATTTGTAGTGAGATGGTTGGACCTGGAGTCTGTCATACAGAGTGAAGTAAGTCAGAAAGAGAAAAACAAATACCATATGCTAACACATATATATGGAATCTAAAAAAAAAAAATGGTTCTCAAGAACCTAATGGCAGGACAGGAATAAAGATGCGGATGTAGAGAATGGACTTGAGAACACAGGGAGAGGGAAGGATAAGCTGGGAAGAAGTGAGAGAGTGGCATGGACATATATACACTACCAAATGTCAAATAGATAGCTAGTGGGAAGCAGCCGCATAGCACAGGGAGATCAGCTCGGTGCTTTGTGACCACCTAGAGGGGTGGGATAGGGAGGGAGGGAGGGAGACACAAGTGGGAGGGGATATGGGGATATATGTATACATATAGCTGATTCACTTTGTTATACAGCAGAAACCAACACAACAATGTAAAGCAATTATACTCCAATAAAGATGTTTTTTAAAAAAAGTGTTTGAAGTGGTTTAGCCAACAGACATATATACTTTTCAATCACTAAAATAAGGATAAAATATAAACAGTATGTACTGTGAGGAGGAATATTATTATATGAAACCCAGACTAAGGAGAATTACTATAGCCGAGTCCTAAATTTTACTTTAGATTTTTCTAGAGGGAAATAGGAAATTCGGTGAATTATATAATCCTCACTCATTAAAATAGAAACAAAGTTTTTGTCCTTGGGACTAAAATCTAAGAGAAAATTATTGCATGAATCCATATATAAAGAACATTACAGAACAGTAATACGCAACTTTTAAAGCAATTTTAAAGATGCAAACATGTTCGTCATGTGATCATTTCTTATATTAAACCCCAAGGGCATAATATTAAGTCTATTTCTATGATAGCATTTCTGCAGAGAAGTAAACTAATGACATCCAGGTTTGTGATTTTCTGATGCTAGAATCTGATGTGGAGAACCTGGAAACTCTAGAATATTAGATGATTAGATATTCTGTTAGATTACCTTCCTCAAATACAAAATATCATGGCTGTGCTTTTGAGACTGAATTCTCTTAAGTGTATCTGTAGTTCTGTTGATGCCTGATGTGAGATCCATGTGCTTTCAATAACAGAAATGCAGGGAACAAGATGCCATTTGGTTACGAAAATCAAAGAGAAGCACAGAGGATCTCAGTCATGGTCCCTGCCTGTCCTGCCCACAGCCCTTGTGGACACATTTGCTGAAAGGGTCCTACCACGTGGACCTGGCCAAAGCTAACTAGACCGGGGCAGTCACTTGACTTAAAGTCCGATAAACCACAGGCCACTTAAAACTTATGACGTGGCTCAGTCACTGAAAACATAAACTTGTCCACTCTGATACTCTCCCTTCATCATTTAAGCAAAAATATAATACTGAGATTAGGGCAGTTAACTGTGGAAAGAGCAGTTTAAAGATTATGATAAAATAGAAGCCAGGATTTCTGTTGCTCCATGTGCAAAACAAAGAGAAAAAGCTACAAGAAGCAGAAGAAATGAAGCAGAGACGTGCATGGAGATAAAAATGAGAAAACTGAGCAGAGAGAGGATCAAGGCACAGGTCTGCAGTGGGGCCGAAAGCACATCGGTGTCAAAGCTCTAGAATTCAGACCCTTCCGCCTGTCTGGAGTCTATGTGCCCTGCCCTTTCCTGTCTGGCTCTGCGGTTTTCCCTGGTTTCCTGTGTGCAGGTCCCCTTAAAATAAATGGTTCATTACCTGAGATAGTATTCTAAGTCACTCTTTCCACACCCAAAGAGGATAAATTAAAATATATTGCTCTAATACTCTGGAAATTCCTTTAGAAATAAAGAGGCATATGTTTGCATCCAAAAAATAAATAAATAAAATACATACGTGTATATATATATATATATATACACACGTACATATATATATATATATATATACATATATATATATATTGCTTTATCTATGGAAAGAAACTTTCACCTCTCCAGCAGATTGGTTGCCGGGGTTCACTGAGCCAGAGACAAACTGTCCTCAAGCAGCATCTTCTTAGTGGTCTGGACGAATTGAAATACAAAACAAACTTTGACATGAGAGAAAGAAATATTTAAGAACAAATACTACCAGTAATCTGCCTCTGTATGTGGGTGTGGGTGTGTGCGTGTTGGTGGGCAGGTGGTGGGGGAGGATGTTGGTACACTTCCCTTGAATATCTGATTTGAAGCAACACTGCTTCCTGACCAGGGCCAGCTGGCATGGTTAGGGGCAGGTAGGTTAGTCCTAATAATCCAAGACGCTTGTAATACAGTCCATCTGAATATTGAAAAATGTCAACCCAAAACATCAATTTTGATTTGGAAGAACTAATGGAAGAAAAAAGATAATGAGGGATTAGTAACCAAGATGGCGGAGTAGAAGGTCCTGCTCTCACTCCCTCTTGTGAGAACACCAGAATCACAACCAGCTGCTGGACAATCATCGACAGGAAGACACTGGAACTCACCAGAAAAGATATCCCACATCCAAAGATAAAGGAGAAGCCACAATGAGACGGTAGGAGGGGTGCAATCACAGTAAAATCATATCCCGTAACTACTGGGTGGGTGACTCACAGACTGGAGAACACTTATACCACAGAAGTCCACCCACTGGAGTGAAGGTTCTGAGCCCCACTTCAGGCTCCCAACCTGGGGGTCTGGCAACGAGAGGAGGAATTCCTAGAGAATTAGACTTTGAAGGCTAGTGGGATCTGATTGCAGGACTTCAACAGGACTGGAAGAAACAGAGCCTCCACTCTTGGAGGGCACACACAAAGTAGTGTGCACATCGGGACCCAGGGGAAGAAACAGTGACCCCAGGGGAGACTGAACCAGACCTACATGCTAGTGTTGGAGGGTCTCCTGCAGAGGAGCGCAGTGGCTGTGGCTCACCGTGGGAACAAGGACACTGGCAGCAGAAGTTCTGGGAATTACTCCTTGGCGTGAGCCCTCCCAGAGTCCTCCATTAGCCTCACCAAAGAGCCCAGGTAGGCTCCAGTGTTGGGCTGCCTCGGGCCAAACAACCAACAGGGAGGGAACCCAGCCCCACCCATCAGCAGTCAAGCAGATTAAAGTTTTACTGAGCTCTGCCCACCAGAGCAACAGTCAGCTCTACCAACCACCAGTCCCTCCCATCAGGAAACTTAAACAAGCCTCTTAGATAGCCTCATCCACCAGAGGGCAGACAGCATAAGCAAGAAGAACTACAATCCTGCAGCCTGTGGGACGAAAACCACATTCACAAAAAGACAGACAAGATGAAAAGGCAGAGGGCTATGTACCAGATGAAGGAACAAGATAAAACCTCAGAAAAACAACTAAATGAAGTGGAGATAGGTAACCTTCCAGAAAAAGAATTCAGAATAATGATAGTGAAGATGATCCAGGACCTCGGAAAAACAATGGAGGCAAAGATCGAGAAGAGGCAAGAAATGTTTAACAAAGACCTAGAAGAATTAAAGAGCAAACAGAGATGAACAATACAATAACTGAAATGAAGACTACACTAGAAGGAATCAATAGCAGAATAACTGAAGCAGAAGAATGGATAAGTGAGCTGGAAGACAGAATGGTGGAATTCACTGCTGTGAAAGAGAATAAAGAAAAAAGAATGAAAAGAAATGAAGACCACCTAAGAGACCTCTGGGACAACATTAAACGCAACAACATTCACATCTCCAAGAAGGAGAAGAGAGAGAGAAAGGACCCAAGAAAATGTTTGAAGAGATTATAATCAAAAACTTCCTTAACATGGGAAAGGAAATAGCCACCCAAGCCCAGGAAGCACAGAGAGTCCCATACAGGATAAATCCAAGGAGAAACACACTGAGACACATAGTAATCAAACTGGCAAAAATTAAAGACAAAGAAAAATTATTGAAAGCAGCAAGGGAAAAATGACAAATAACATACAAGGGAACTCCCATAAGGTTCACAGCTGATTTCTCAGCAGAAACTCTACAAGCCAGAAGGAAGATATACTTAAAGTGATGAAAGTGAAGAACCTGCAACCAAGATTACTCTACCTGGCAAGGATCTCATTCAGATTTGATGGAGAAATCAAAAACTTTATAGACAAGCAAAAGCTAAGAAAATTCAGCACCACCAAACCAGCTCTACAACAAATACTAAAGGAACTTCTCTAAGTGGGAAACACAAGAGAAGAAAAGGACCTACAAAAACAAACCCAAAACAATTAAGAAAATAGGAACATACATATCGATAACTACCTTAAACATGAATGGATTAAATGCCCCAACCAAAAGACACAGGCTTGCTGAACGGATACAAAAACAAGACCCATCTATATGCTGTCTAGTGTGCCCTACGCCCCACTTCACAGCTAGGGACACATACAGACTGTAAGTGAGGGGATTGAAAAAGATATTCCATGCAAATGGAAATCAAAAGAAAGCTGGAATAGCAATACTCATATCAGATAAAATAGACTTTAAAATAAAAAATGTTACAAGAGACAAGGAAGGACACTACATAATGATCAAGGGATCAATCCAAGAGGAAGATATAACAATTATAAATATATATGTACCCAACATAGGAGCACCTCAATACATAAGGCAACTGCTAATAGCTATAAAAGAAGAAATTGACAGTAACACAATAACAGTGGGGGACTTTAACATCTCACTTACACCAATAGACAGATCATCCAAAATGAAAATAAATAAGGAAACAGAAGCTTTAAATGACACAATAGACCAGATCAATTTAACTCATATTTATAGGACATTCCATCCAAAAACAGCAGATTACACTTTCTTTTCAAGTGCACACAGAACATTCTCTAGGATAGATCACATTCTGGGTCACAAATCAAGACACAGTAAATTTAAGAAGATTGAAATTATATCAAGCATCTTTTCTGACCACAACACTATGAGATTAGAAATGAATTACAGGGAAAAAAACGTAAAAAACACAAACATATGGGGGCTAAACAATATGTTACTAAATAACCAAGAGATCACTGAAGAAATCAAAGAGGAAATCAAAAAATACCTAGAAACAAATGACAATGAAAACACGACTATCCAAAACCTATGGGATGCAGCAAAAGCAGTCCTAAGAGGGAAGTTTATAGCAGTAGAGTCCTACCTCAAGAAACAAGAAAAATCTCAACTAAACAATCTAACTTTACACCTAAAGGAACTAGAGAAAGAAGAACAAACAAAACCCAAAGTTAGCAGAAGGAAAGAAATCAAAAAGATCAGAGCAGAAATAAATGAAATAGAAACTAAGAAAACAATAGCAAAGCTCAATCAAACTAAAAGCTGGTTCTTTGAGAAGATAAACAAAATTGATAAACCATTAGCCAGACTAATCAAGAAAAAGAGGGAGAGGACTCAAATCAATAAAGTTAGAAATGAAAAAGGAGAAGTTACAACAGACACTGCAGAAATACAGAACATCGTAAGAGACTACTACAAGCAAACCTATGCCAATAAAATGGACAACCTGGAAGAAATGGACAAATTCTTAGAAAGGTATAACCTTCCAAGACTGAACCAGGAAGAAATAGAAAATATGAACAGACCAAGCACAAGTAATGAAATTGAAACTGTGATTAAAAATCTTCCAACAAACAAAAGTCCAGGTCCAGATAGCTTCACAGGTGAATTCTATCAAACACTTAGAGAAGAGCTAACACCCATGCTTCTCAAACACTTCCAAAAAATTTCAGAGGAAGGAACACACCCAAACTCATTCTATCAGGCCACAATCACCCTGATACCAAAACCAGACAAAGATACTACAAAAAAAAAGAAAATTACAGACCAATATCACTGATGAATATAGATGCAAAAATCCTCAACAAAATACTAGCAAACAGAATCCAAAAACACATTAAAATGATCATACATCATGATCAAGTGGGATTTACCCCAGGGATGCAAGGATTCTTCAATATACACAAATCAATCAATGTGATACACTATATTAACAAATTGAAGGAGAAGAACCATATGATCATCTCAGTAGATGCAGAAAAAGCTTTTGACAAAATTCAACACCCATTTAGGATAAAAACCCTCCAGAAAGTAGGCATAGAGGGAACTTTCCTCAACATAATAAAGGCCATATATGACAAACCCACAGCCAACATCGTCCTCAATGGTGAAAAACTGAAAACATTTCCACTAAGATCAGGAACAAGACAAGGTTGCCCACTCTCACAACTATTATTCAACATAGTTTTGGAAGTTTTAGCCATGGCAATCAGAGAAGATAAAGAAATAAAAGGAATACAAGTCGGAAAAGAAGAAGTAAATCTATCACTGTTTGCAGATGACATGATACTATCCATAGAGAATCCTAAAGATGCTACCAGAAAACTACTAGAGCCAATCAATGAATTTGGTAAAGTAGCAGGATACAAAATTAATGCACAGAAATCTCTTGCATTCCTATACACTAACAATGAAAGGTCAGAAAGAGAAATTAAGGAAACAATCCCATTCACCATTGCAACAAAAAGAATAAAATACCTAGGAATAAACCTACCTACCTAAGGAGCTAAAAGACCTATATTCAGAAAACTATAAGACATTGATGAAAGAAATTAAAGATGATATAAACAGATGGAGAGATATACCATGATCTTGGATCAGAAGAATCAATATTGTGAAAATGACTATACTACCCAAAGCAATCTACAGATTCAATGCAATCTCTATCAAATTACCAATGGCATTTTTTACGAAACTGGAACAAAAAATCTTAAAATTTGTAAGGAGACACAAAAGACCCCGAATAGCCAAAGCAGTCTTGAGGGGAATAAATGGAGCTGGAGGAATCAGACTCCCTGACTTCAGACTATACTACAAAGCTACAGTAATCAAGACAATATGGTACTGGCACAAAAACAGAAACATAGATCAATGTAACAAGATAGAAAGCCCAGAGATAAACCCACGCACCTATGGTCAACTAATCTATGACAAAGGAGGCAAAGATATACAATGGAGAAAAGACAGCCTCCTCAATAAGTGGTGCTGGAAAAACTGGACAGCTATATGTAAAAGAATGAAATTAGAACACTCCCTAACACCATACATAAAAATACACTCAAAATGGATTACAGACCTAAATGTAAGACCAGACACTATAAAACTCTTAGAGGAAAACATAGGAAGAACACTCTTTGACATAAATCACAGCAAGATCTTTTTTGATCCACCTCCTAGAGTAATGGAAAGAAAAACAAAAATAAACAAATGGGACCTAATGAAACTAAAAGCTTTTGCACAGCAAAGGAAACCATAAACAAGACAAAAAGACAATGCTCAGAATGGGAGAAAATATTTGCAAATGAATCAACGGACAAAGGATTAATCTCCAAAATATATAAACAGCTCATGCAGCTCAATATTACAAAAACAACCCAATCCAAAAATGGGCAGAAGACCTAAATAGACATTTCTCCAAAGAAGACATACAGATGGCTAAGAAGCACATGAAAAGCTGCTCAACATCACTAATTATTAGAGAATCGCAAATGAAAACTACAATGAAGTATCACCTCACACCAGTTAGAATGGCCGTCATCAGAAAATCTACAAACAACAAATGCTGGAAAGGGTATGGAGAAAAAGGAACCCTCTTGCACTGTTGGTGGGAATGTAAATTGATACAGCCACTATGGAGAACAGTATGGAGGTTTCTTAAAAAACTAAAAATCAAATTACCATATGATCCAGCAATCCCACTACTGGGCATATACCCAGAGAAAACCATAATTTAAAAAGTCACATGCACCCCAATGTTCATTGCAGCACTGTTTACTATAGCCAGGTCATGGAAGCAACCTAGATGCCCATCAACAGACAAATGGATAAAGAAGATGAGGTACATATATACAATGGAATATTACTCCGCCATAAAAAGGAATGAAATTGGGTCATTTGTTGAGATGTGGATGGATCTAGCGACTGTCATACAGAGTCAAGTAAGTCAGAAAGAGAAAAACAAATATCGTATATTAACGCATATATGTGGAACCTAGAAAAATGGTATGGATGAATGGGTTTTCAGGGCAGAAACAGAGACACAGATGTAGAGAACAAACGTATGGACACCAAGGGGAGAAAGCAGCAGGGGGGTGGCAATGGTGGAGTGATGAATTGGGCGATTGGGATTGACATGTATACACTGATGTGTATAAAATTGATGCCTAATAAGGACCTGCTGTATAAACAAATAAATTGAATTAAATTAAAAAACTAAAAAAAAGAAAAGAAAAGAAGTAGATTGGACTCGCCCTTAAAGCACATGGAAAGCGGCTGAACTTCGCCAAGGATACAGTTGCCCAAAAAGGGTGTATGTGTTTTTCCTGAATATATTCAGGCAAAATGCATACACCCTTTTAGGCCAACCAAACAAGCGGGCAATGCAAATCAACACTACAAAGAGGTATCACACACACAAAAAAAAACAGATAACAAAGTTGATTAAAGACATATTTTCCAGGAACAGACAGCCTGGATTTGAATCCTGGCTCCCAAATCTGCTAGAGGTGAGACTTTTAACAAGTTACTGTGCCTTTGTTTTCTCATCTGTACAATGGCGTCATTATAACACCTTCCTTATGGAGTGTTTATGAGTTTTAGAGGAAAGGATCTATGGAGATTATGTAGCACAGTGCCTGGCACATAGCAGGCTCTGGATAAATGCACTTTTATCCCTCATCTGGGTACCCTTGTTTCGGTTATTTCAGTCACTTTATTCTCAGATACTGTTCTCAGGAGTCATCTTTGGGAACGTTTCAAAGGAGCAGAATTAAAAGGCAGAGCATACTTAGGGAAGGTGGTTATATTGATGCGGTGACATGAGGGTATTTGGGGATTAAATGCCTGATTTTGAAGAACTAAAATTCCAAGACCCTGGCTGAGGATGAAGAGACTTTTTTATGATAGTGAAGATTCAAATGTCCATTGAAAGATCTGGTATCCTACGGGAAAATATCCATTTTAAAAATACTAACTAAAACAATTTTTGAAGTCACCTTCTGTCCTTTCATTGTTTTCACACTCACTATTTCTGGACCTCACTATAATTAGGTTCTTATAAGCTCGCTTCCATAGAATTTCTTTGACTTCCCAAAAGGAAGTTCCCAATCTGAACACCTGTAGCTGACACTATCGATACAGGTGTATCAGTGTCTCAACGTTATCCCTCAGCCACAGACCTCTGACTGCAGGTGTCTGCATCTGTGCCAGCAGGCATTTCATAGAACCAAAGAGCTGCTCTGTATCATGTGGCAGAACAGAGGTGCTAGGAAGAAATATGCTTGAGAGCAGACTTCAACCAAAGACCTTAGGAGTCAGTATATAAATATCCAGCTCCTCACTCTTCAGATAGGATAACTCAAAGGCAAGTGTTTATCCTATTTCTCAGAGTTTCCCTGACAAATTAAGCCCTAGTCACCCACTGGGGTGGCTGAGTTAATAAAACACCCTTATTAGCTATCTTTTCTTCTCAATATTACTTTTCCACCATCACCCCACCCCCACTAATGTTCTCAGATAAACTACTTGCCCTTGAATCCATGTCTCAGGCTCTGTATCTGGGGGAACACAAATAAAGGTAGCATCTCTGCAGAAATCTTTTCCTTAAAAAACAGTCTAAAGTGTCCAAGAGAGCAGTTAAGCCTCCCAACCTGCATTCCACATTGACTTCTCTTCCCTTCTTCCCCACAGATTTGCCAAACTGCCTAGAATATATCTGTCATGGTCCCCGAGCCTAAGAACCGAGAAGTCTCCAGTGGGTCTATGATGAAAACCACCACTGTGATGAAAACCACAAAACGAGAGGCAGCCTCGCTTTGTCATGGGAACAAGCCCAGGAGACAGAGACACAACTCAGTGTTTGCCCTTCATCTTCACTCTCCAGTACAAAGTGACTGGCTTGCCTTTGACTGAGGTACCAGAATTCCCATGGTGAGGACCGCCAGGCAATTAGTTCTTGCCCTCTCCAAATTTCAGCAGGAACACAGAAGTTTTATTTTTAACTGTGTAGGAAGGCATTGCCATGGTAACGTAAGAACTCCAAGAACAATTTGATTGATTGATGATGTGGTGGTGAAGGAGGATTGATGTGAAAGACAGTGAATTAAAAAATCATAGAGCTTTATCACCCTGGGCTGAGTCTATAGATCTTGGTTATTAAACACTAACAGTATATATTATCTGTTTATCCTTATGCAAAAGGAAACATGGCCATTTTCCTACTCTGGTCCCCCAGAGCAAAATGATAAAGAAAGAATAATCATCAGGGAAGTGAGCCGGTCTCATGAATTTAAGAGAAATGTGATCAATGTAGCTGAAAGAACATAATACTTGCTGGGCCGGCTAGCAGAGCGGAGCATTCAGAAGCCCTACCCACCAGGCAGTTGATGGAGAGCATTCTGCCGCTCCCTCCCCCAAGGACATTTTACTTTCGACCACCCTCTTTTCAATTAATCTTCCTGTTTGTAGTAGGGATAGTGTATTTGAAAAACCCTCTTAAGTATTTTCCCTCTTGGAAAACGCAACTTCTTTCCTTACAGCTCAGACACTGTTCATGCCCCAGGGAAGGTAAGGGACTGTCATACACTGTTGGTGGGAATATGAAATGGTACAGCCACTCTGGAAGATAGATTGGTGGTTTCATAGACAACTAAACATACTCTTAGCATACGATCCAACAATCATACTCCTTGGTATTTACCCAAGGGACTTGAAAATTTATGTCCACACAAAACCAGGCACAAGGATGTTTATAGCAGCTTTATTCATAATCGCCAAAACTTGGAAGTAATCAAGATGCCCTTCACTGGGAGAATGGATAAATAATCTGTGGTACATTTTTTTTATATAGGTGCAGAAGAATTTATTGAAACACTGGACAAATATTTTGAAGCCATTGTATTTGCCTTTCATGTGTGTGAGAATAAAACAGTTGTATATTTCAATAACAGTTAAATCTTGGTTAACCGTGGATTATCCATTAACTTTTTTTTTAACGTTGGACCAGGTTTAACCTTGGTCTACCGCTTACAACTGTCCTGGTGACAAGTTCATTAGCTAAGTTAAATTTAATTTGAACTTTGGTCTAAACAAAAGCATACTAGGAAAATAAAGATGTAAAGGAACTTTATCAAGCATTCCAAAACCAGCTAGAAATTACTTGTAGTTTTCTAATGAGTATTATCTATGTCAGTATCCTTGATTGGAAGCAGTCTAGATGTCCTTCACCGGGTGAATGGATAAATCAGCTGTGGTACATCAGGCAAGGGAATATTATTCAGCACTAAGAAGAAATGAGCTATCAAGTCATGAAAAGTCATGGAGCAAAGTTCAATGCATATGACTAAGTGAAAGAAGCCAATTTGGAAAGGCTACACACTGTAGGATTCCAATTACGTGACATCCTGGGAAAAGAAAAACTATGGAGACAGTAAAAGATCAGTGATTGTCAGGGGTTAGTGGGGAGGGATAAACAGGCAGAGCACGGAGGACTTCTAGGGCAGTGAAACTACTCTGTATGACACTACAGAATACGTTATTACAAATGTGTCTAAAACTGTAGAATGCACAACATGAACCCTAATGTAAACTATGGACTTTGAGTGATTAGGATGTGTCAGTGTACGTTTACCAGTTGTAACGAATGTACCACCCTGGCGGGGGACGTTGGTAGTGGAGGGCGGCTGTGCGTGTGGGGGGGCAGGGAGTATATGTACCTTCCCCTCAATTTTGCTGTGAATCTAAAATTGCTCTTAAAAATCTATTAAAATCAATAATAAACAACATACAGGAATATATATAGGGAATATATATCTCTCACACATCTGTGTATATGGAATAACCAAATAAGGAAGACTCCTAAGTTACAGCTGGTTGTCCCCCTTCCCATAGATGTGATCTTGAGGAAGCCTGTATCTTATCTGCAAATTCTTAGATAATACAGAGTCCTCCAATCACTTCTAGTCACAAGTAACTTCATTTTGGTAGGTGCCTATTCCTGTGTAGTAGACAATGCTGCAGACTTTCTTTGAAGTTCAGATTTCTCCCCTCTGCCAGCTCAGGCTGGAAGGGAGCAGTGGGGGAAAGACGTGGTCACTTATTCTATAGTGTTTACCTGCCCTGCCATGATCAAACAGTGCTTAGTTCTCTGCATTGTATTTACCTGTCTAGCACATCCACCCCTCATCCTCCACGCACCAGGTGGACTCTCCCCCACAGAGTTGAAGAGTAGGAGGAGGGATAGTAAAGGGCAGGGACAGAGCTTACCTGAGAGGTACCACTGTGTTTTGGCCTTGGTGCCATTTGGACTCTTGTTTATGATGTATTGGTGGGTTCAGCAGAGACTTCCCTCATGATCTCTCACACAATCCCCTTAACACAGCTGATACTCCCTCCAGCCAGCCACTTAATTACCATCCCTCAGCACCCTAACACCTTAGGATCCTAACACCCTCCAAGCTACCCTCTCAAGCAGAGTTTCTGTAAACTTGCTCCAGGCTGTAATTCACACTGGATGTATCAGAAATACGCATCCTTTGTTCCTACAGACTGGGAGGGCAGGCCACTCCCTAGGCAGTCACTTTTCTTTGCTCTGTCATTAGTCAAGTCTGCTAGCTACCATAGTCTTCTGGCCTTTAGGTTCCTGTAGGTGTCTATGGCATCACAGTCTCCAGGGCTCTCATGCCCTCCTAATAACTCTTCTCTTCTACAAGTATAAAATCATTAGTTGCTTTAAAAACTCTTTATAAGATGTGCTTTCAACGCTGTATCAGTTAGCTATTGCTGTGTAACAAACCAACACTTGTGGTTTTAAAAACAACCATTTACTATAGCTCACGAGTCTACAGGTCAACTGATGGTTCTTATCTAGAACTCATATATGTATCTTCAGCCAACTGCCAGGTCAGCTGGGGACTGGCTGGTCTACAATAGTCCGTTCTCATGTGAAGCAGTTGGCTGACTCTTAACTGGGGTGATGGGTGTGACTAGGCCATGTGTTTCTCATCTTTGGGCAGGCTAGCCTGGACTTGTTCACTTGGTAGAGGCATGATTCCAAGAGATAGCATGGAAATGTGCAAGGGCTCACAAAGTCTAGGCTCAGAACTGTTTCACCATCATTTCTGCCACTTTCTAAACAGTCCAAAGAACATTACAAGGCTTGATTCAAGAGGTGAAGAAATAGACTTCACCTCTTGATGGAAGAAATTGCATGTTCAAATTGAAAACTATATGGAAACTGGGAGGAGGTTGAAAGATTGGGGACATTTTTGCAATTAATCTAGTACACAGGCCATTCTCTATCTTGGTCTTTGTAATAAGCTCTAGCTCATACGGATCCCTCTTAAAGCTATTTATGTTAGTCTAGGCTAAGATGGACATTAACTTGTATGGGGAACTGCAAAGAAAACTTCTGAATAACACTGATAGTACTGTTGACTAGTTTTTTTTTCCTTGCCCCTGACGCAAGCTAAGCCACTGAATTCATGTAGCAAATTTTTTGGCTCCTTGTTCAGAACATTACATATGTAGAGAAGGAAAAAAACTTTTCCTCTACCCTCTTAGGTATCAGCTGGGGCATTTGAATTAAAATGACAAAAGGCAGATTAACAGGAAAAAAAGCATTTCTATTTTATTGATGTCAATTTTTTAATTTTACAAGCATGGGGTGGGGAAGAGGGTCACAGAAAGGAAGCGAAAAACCCGAAGAAGCATTTAGACTTTGAAGCTTATATACAATTTTAACAAAGGGTGGTAAATTGCAGAGAAGTGACTAGACAAAAAAAGGGCAGCCTAGGGGTGGTAAATTGTGTGAAGGAAAATATATGAGGAAACCAATGGTGGATAAGTGTTGTTTAGTAAGGTTTGTATGCAGCCTCAAGTTGGTGCCCTCTCTGTGGAGCCCTACATCAACGACAACCTACATCAAGGACACATGGCAACTCTTGCCATGGGCTCTCCTAATCTAAACCGGACAGCCCCCTGACTCCATCTTAGGCAAAATAATCACCATGTAGTAACCCTGTAGCATCCTGACCAATCACCTAATGCCATCCTGCCAGCTGGAATTTTCTTTGTCTTGAGGCTATAAAAGTGCTACTAGCCAACAAAGGGGGTCAGCTCTCCCTGGTCTATCAGGAAGTCAGCCCGCTGTACTTGCAGCGCCCTCATTAACTCTGCTCTGCTCTTTGCTCTCAGTAAACTCACTCTTTTCTAAAATACTTCACGTCTGGAAATTCTTCTTCCAACCCACGCTCGGACCACGACACTCTCCAGTGACAAGAGTTGTCTAGAGTGATTAAGAGTCATTCTCTTCCTGATACGGAAGAGGGAGACACCTTTACAAATGGAAATTTATGTTAACTTTATGAAAGGGAAATTTATGCCCTGCTTTTAGACAGAGAGGGGCAGAAAACTCCTCCTGCCTCTGCTGTTTCTTAATTGCCTTCATCTCATAGTAATCCTTATGCCAAAGTGGCATATTTTGGGATGCCATATTCCAATCCCCTTCATATACATACATCCCTGTTCAATTTCATCTTGTTAGTTTAGGTCCATTTCTTCACTTTGAGAAGCCTGAAAATGTAGTCCAGGCTGTTCCCCGTCAGTACAGACAGTACAGGAAAACCGGGACCAATCAAACGTGAAAGTTCTTGGTCAAAGCAACAGCTTATGCCACACTTATGATGCCTCTCTGACCCGATGCAGCTCAAAGAATTAGAATCAAGAGCTATGGTCTTATCAGTTTGTGGTGGGAGGTGTATGGTTATTGTGAGAAAGACCCTCTTTACCTGGAGCAAGCCCGTAAGATTCAATACAGATGTGAGGTGCAAGTCAATCCATCAGCCCTTTGTGGATATAAGCCTAAGACAATTCAGAAAGCAATGCAAGGGACTTCCCTGGTGGCGCAGTGGTTAAGAATCCACCTGGCAATGCAGGGGACGCAGGTTCGAGCCCTGGTCCGGGAAGATCCCACATAATGCAGAGCAACTAAGCCCACGTGCCACATCTACTGAAGCCCACGCGCCTCATCTACTGAAGCCCACGTGCCTAGAGCCGGTGCTCCACAACAAGAGAAGCCACTGCAATGAGAAGCACGTGCACCACAATGAAGAATAGCCTCCGCTCGCTGCAACTAGAGAAAGCCCATGCGCAGCAACGAAGACACGATGCAGCCAAAAATAAATAAATTTTTAAAAAAGAAGAAAAGAGAGCAATGCAAGAGGAAAGAAAAGAAATCAGACTGGACAGCAACATGCAAAAGAATCAAACTGGATTACTCTCTCATCCCATGCACAAAAATAAACTCAAAATGAATTAAAGACTTAAATGTAAGACCTAAAACCATAAAACTTCTAGAAGAAAACATAGACAGGGGCTTCCCTGGTGGCGCAGTGGTTGAGAGTCTGCCTGCCGATGCAGGGGACACGGGTTCGTGCCCCAATCTGGGAAGATCCCACATGCCACGGAGTGGCTGGGCCCGTGAGCCATGGCCGCTGAGTCTGCGCATCTGGAGCCTGTGCTCCGCAACGGGAGAGGCCACAACAGTGAGAGGCCCGCATACAGAAAAAAAAAAAAAAAGAAAACATAGACAGTAAGCTCTTTGACATTAGTCTTAGTAATGTATTTTTAGATATGTTGCCATGGGCAAGAGAAACAAAAGCAAAAATAAGCAAACGGGATTATTAGACTACAAAGCTTTGCACAGTGAAGGAAACCATAGACAAAATGAAAAGGCCGCCTACTGAAAGAGAAAAGATATTTGCAAATGATATATCCAATATGGGGTTAATACCCAAAATATGCAAAGAATTCATACAATTCAACATCAAAAAATAAACAACCCAATTTTTGAAATGGGCAGAGATCCTGAATAGACATTTTTCCAAAATAGATGTACAGATAGCCAACAGGCACATGAAAAGGTGTTCAACATCACTAATCATCAGGGAAATGGAAATGGAAAGCACACCTGTCAGAATGGCTATCATCAAAAAGACCACAAATACCAAATGTTAGTGAGGATGTGGAGAAAAAGGAATCCTCATGCACTGTTGGTGGGACTGTAAATTGGTGCAGCTGCCATGGAAAACAGCATGGAGATTCCTCAAAAAAATTAAAAATAGAACTACTGTATGATCCAGCAATTCTGTTTCTGGGTATTTATCCAAAGAAAATAAAAACACTAATTAGAAAAGATATATGCACCTCTATGTCCATTACAGCATTATTTACAATACCAAGACATGGAAGCAACCTAAGTGCCCATCCATAGGTGAACAGATAAAGAAGATAGGGTGTATGTATACAATGGAATATTACTAGGCTATCAAAAAGAATGAAATCTTACCATTTGTAACAACATGGATGGGCCTAGAAGGTATTATGCTAAGTGAAATAAGTCAGACAGAGAAAGACAAATACTCTGTGTTATCACTTATATGTGGAATCTAAAAAACAAATGAATAAAGATAACAAAACAGAAACAGAGTTATAGATACAGAGAACAAATAGGTGGTTTCCAGAGGGGAGGGAGGTGGGAAGGAAAGAAACAGGTGAGGGAGATTAAGAGGTACAAACTTCCAGTTGTAAAATAATGAGTCACTGGTATGAAATGTACAGTATGGGAAATATAGTCAATAACTATGTAATATCTTTGTATGGTGACATATTGTAACTAGACTTAGCATGGTGATCATTTTGAAATGTATAGAAATATTGAATCACCATGTTGTGTAACAAGAACTAACATAGTGTTGTAGGTCAATTATACTTTGAAAACAAACAAACAAACTCACAGAAAAAGAGATCAGATTTGTGGTTATCAGAGGAGGGGGTGGGGGGAAGGGAATTGGAGGAAGACAGTCAAAAGGTACAGACTCCCAGTTATAAGATAAACTAGGAATATAATGTACAACATGATCAATATAATGAACACTGCTGTATGTTATATATGAAATTTGTTGAGAGTAAATCCTAACAGTTCTCATCACAAGGAAAAATGTTTTTCTATTTATTTAATATTGTATCTATATGAGATGATGGATGTTCCCTAAACTTACTGTGATAATCATTTCATGATGTGTGTAAGTCAAATCATTATGCAGCACACCTTAACTTACACAGTGCTGTATGCCAATTATATCTCAATAAAACTAGAAGAAAAAAAAAGAAGTCAAAGAGTGGGGACAGTAAAGGAATCAATCAAAAGGAAGAATCCAGAAAAAGAAAGAGAAATTAGTGGCAAAACTTACTTTTACAGGGGCAAAAAGCCTATTGGGATATAAGACAGGGAAAAGAAAGTGGGACAAATCTCTGATTCATTTCCTGCCCATCCTTTGGAGTGCAAAAGCTATTGCCTGTTCGGCAGACTGCTTTAAAAGTCCTTCCTAGGAAAAAACTTACCTAAGGAGACAAAAGACCTGTATGCAGAAAATTATAAGACACTGATGAAAGAAATTAAAGATGATACAAACAGATGGAGAGATATACCATGTTCTTGGATTGGAAAAATCAACATTGTGAAAATGACTCTACTACCCAAAGCAATCTACAGATTCAATGCAATCCCTGTCAAACTACCACTGGCATTTTTCACAGAACTAGAACAAAAAATTTAACAATCTGTATGGAAACACAACAGACCCCGAATAGCCAAAGCAATCTTGAGAATGAAAAATGGAGCTGGAGGAATCAGGCTCCCTGACTTCAGACTATACTACGAAGCTACAGTAATCAAGACAGTATGGTACTGGCACAAAAACAGAAATATAGATCAATGGAACAGGACAGAAACCCCAGAGATAAACCCACGCACATATGGTCACCTTATCTTTGATAAAGGAGGCAAGAATATACAGTGGAGAAAAGACAGCCTCTTCAATAAGTGGTGCTAGGAAAACTGGACAGGTTCATGTAAAAGTATGAGATTAGAACACTCCCTAACACCATACACAAAAATAAGCTCAAAATGGACTGAAGACCTAAATGGATTAAAGACCTAAATTCCATCCTTGGAATTCCAGAAACTATCAAACTCTTAGAGGAAAACATAGGCAGAACACTCTATGACATAAATTACAGCAAGATCCTTTTTGACCCACCTCCTAGAGAAATGGAAATAAAAACTAAAATAAAGATAAACATAAATCACAGCAAGATCCTTCTTGACCCACCTCCTAGAGAAATGGAAATAAAAACAAAAATAAACAAATGGGACCTAATGAAACTTCAAAGCTTTTGCACAGCAAAGGAAACCATAAACAAGACAAAAAGACTACCCTCAGAATGGGAGAAAATATTTGCAAATGAAGCAACTGACAAAGGATTAATCTCCAAAATTTATAAGCAGCTCATGCAGCTCAATAACAAAAAAACAAACAACCCAATCCAAAAATGGGCAGAAGACCTAAATAGACATTTCTCCAAAGAAGATATACAGATTGCCAACAAACACACGAAAGAATGCTCAACATCATTAATCATTAGAGAAATGCAGATCAAAACTACAATGAGATATCATCTCACACCGGTCAGAATGGCCATCACCAAAAAATCTAGAAACAATAAATGTTGGAGAGGGTGTGGAGAAAAGGGAACACTCTTGCACTGCTGGTGGGAATGTAGATTGATACAGCCACTATGGAGAACAGTATGGAGGTTCCTTAAGAAACTACAAATAGAGCTACCGTATGACCCAGCAATCCCACTACTGAGCATATACCCTGAAAAAACCATAATTCAAAAAGAGTCATGTACCACAATGTTCATTGCAGCTCTATTTACAATAGCCCTGAGATGGAAACAACCTAAGTGTCCATCGACAGATGAGTGGATAAAGAAGATATGGCACATATATACAATGGAATATTACTCAGCCATATAAAGAAATGAAACTGAGTTATTTGTAGTGAGGTGGATGGACCTAGAATCTGTCATACAGAGTGAAGTAAGTCAGAAAGAGAAAAACAAATACCGTAAGCTAACACATATATATGGAGTGTAAAAGAAAAAGAAAGAAAGAAAATGGTCAGAAGAACCTAGGGGCAAGACGGGAATAAAGATGCAGACCTACTAGACAATGGACTTAAGGATATGGGGGGGGGAAGGGTAAGCTGGGACAAAGTGAGAGAGTGGCATGGACATATATACACTACCAAAGGTAAAATAGATAGCTAGTGGGAAGCAGCCACATAGCACAAGGAGATCAGCTCGGTGCTTTGTGACCACCTAGATGGGTGGGATACGGAGGGTGGGAGGGAGGGAGACGTGAGAGGGAAGAGATATGGGGATATATGTATATGTATAACTGATTCACTTTGTTATAAAGCAGAAACTGACACACCATTTTAAAGCAATTATACTATAATAAAGATGTTAATTTTAAAAAAAAGAAGATTAACTGGGAAAATTCATAAAGTGCCTTCCATTATCATCAGCAAACCCCCCCTTCACTTAGTATGTTATTCAGCAATAAATATTTCAAACTAGAAAAAAAAAATAAGATATGAAATAGCTCACTCAGGGAGCAGGAGTATAAATGAGCTAGGAAATGTAGTGAGACTGCCAGGCAGCAACAGAGGCCCACTTGAGGTTAGTGGCCATAAATTGGAAAGGGCTCCAGTCAGCATAATCATGAGCTTTACCAGCCATGCTCAGTTGAACAGACACAGAATCAGTGGAGACTTGGATTTAAACAGGGTTTTGCCAAGAGAATATGATGAAGGGAGAAAAAGAAAGGAAATTAAGAGTAGATATGAGGGGGCTTCCCTGCTGGCGCAGTGGTTGAGAGTCCGCCTGCCGATGCAGGAGACGCGGGTTCGTGCCCCGGTCCGGGAAGATCCCACATGCCGCGGAGTGGCTGGGCCCGTGAGCCATGGCCGCTGAGCCTGCGCATCTGGAGCCTGTGCTCCGCAACGGGAGAGGCCACGGCGGTGAGAGACTCGAGCAAAAAAAAAAGAGTAGATATGAGGGAGTAATGTCATTTGGACCATGAAATCCAAGTACGGTAAGGGGGGAGGTGAGGACATAAAGAGGCTGTGAGAGACGGTGAAAACTGGGAGGATCGATGGACTGTTGGTGCCAGTGATGCTGAAGAAGTTGTGTCGCTGGGATACCGGAGGGAGTGAACTGCAGAGAGAACATCAGAGTGGTTTGCTTAAAACTGGCATGTAGGGCTTCCCTGGTGGCACAGTGGTTTAGAGTCCGCCTGCCGACGCAGGGACACGGGTTCGTGGTCCGGGAAGATCCCACATGCCGGGAGCGGCTGGACCCGTGAGCCATGGCCGCTGAGCCTGCGCGCCCGGAGCCTGTGCTCCGCAGTGGGAGGGGCCACAACGGTGAGAGGCCCGCGTACCGCAAAAAAAAAAAAAAAAAAAAAAACTGGCATGTAGACATGGCAGTCATTGGTAATGGTGAGGTCTAGGGTGTGGCCAGGATGTAGAGGCCGAGACAGGGTGGAGGACAAGATCATTGGAGGAGAGGAAGCCAACGAACTGAGAGGTGAGGGTCCTGGAATAGTTATTTATGCAGATGTTGAAAACCCCAAGACATAGTGAATGCTTCTAGTCCTCAGAGGAAGCATGACATTGAACATGCTTTAAGGAATGAGGAACAGAGGGAGGTAGGGTTGGAAGATGTCTGTCCCGGGAGAAACAGCGGTTACAAACTGATTGAAATGCAAAGCTAGGAATTTCAGGGAGAAGATAAAGAGAATGATCTGGACATGGCGAGAAGCATCAGGAGGAGATGGAACCCATCTCCAGGCTCTGTGGTGTGAAGAGTATACCAAAGAAAGCAGCCACCACATGAGAGGAAGGCAGGGGAGACAGAGTTCACTTGTGAGAGCAAGATGGCAAAGGGAAACTTCAGAGAAGAGGATGGAGAAAGAAGGTTGATGACTGACCTTGAGTTCCAGAGGGCACAGTAAAGCGGATTTGAAAATTTGGGGAGCGAGAGTAGGGAGTTGAGGTCAGAGAAGGGGGTGCACAGAGCCTTACAGGCATTAATGTCCTGGGGAATGAGGGGTGAGCTGAGATAAGTAATCCCAGGAGTAGTCATCCTGCTGGTCTCAAGGCAGGGAGAGGTGCTAACGCTGTGAGAGTTGCAGGGAAGGAAGTGGAAGGGGCGTTTACAGAGTTCTCGGGACCCTGCTTCCCTCTTGCCTATAGAGGTGGAGACCACCGGGAGAGGAAGTCTTCCCTGCCACGTGTGGATTTCATCACTCATTGGGCGGGGAGATTATGGATGATTTAAGTGTCCTTCTTTTTGCTCATTTGATTCTATCATAAAAGTGTATCCCATTTGTGATAAGAACATTTTTTCTAATTCCAGAAACCTCCAACTCTTTCACCTACCGTGTGACTTTGAAGTAGTCACTGTTTAAAGTGTAGAGATTGTCTCCACTTGTTCACAATTTTGTAAATCAACTGTACTTCAGTTTAAAAAATGAGAACAGAAGATTAAAGTATTTCCAATATATACAAATATAGGCGCATGTTCTATCACTCACATAGCAAAGGCTCTCCCACACATGTGTAAATCTACATTCCAGAATCATTACCAATTGGCCTAGAATCTAGTCTTTCCCTGCTGTTACTAAAATATTTAACCCCTAGGAATTACACTGCTCTAACTACTTTCTAAATGTTCTATTTCTTTGTATTAATTCATGAAAGTCAAGAAAATTAATCCTGAAGAAGATCAGAGAAAACAACCAGAGGGAACCACACTGTTTTAATTAAATCAACATTAGGAAGGAGAGTGTGCCAACTCTCCCACCTACCTATTTCCAGACGCTGGAAGGAATTCATTTGTGAGAAGTCAACAGAAGTCAATCCAAATTATTTTTAAAGCATTATGAGGTAGATTATTACAAATACCAGGAGAAACTATTCACACAGACCCAGCCCCTGATAAAGCCAAAGACAGAGCACTTCCTTCTTGGCTAATGACAAGAAGATACATTATGTCATCCTGTCCTCCTGTGAATTCCTTCCCACCAAGAGAGCCCTGTCAACACTCCCATAAAATCCATTTCTGTATAAACAACAGACTATTCGACTCTCCAGATTGCAAGAGAGACTTCTAAATGGGTCTTTTAGAATAAAATGTGTTTCCTGAAGAAGAAATTGGAATGGCCATTTGGAGCACTGAAAGTCTGTATTTATCCAAGGAACAGGAACTTCTCCTAGAATTACTTTCCCCCGAAATGTACAATCTTGCTGTTACATTTTTTTTAAAAAAAGAGAGAAAGAAAACCCTCTCAGCCCAGTATTTACTAGCCTGTCCGAGCATTTTTAGCAATGATAGCAATGAGGCCTCAGCCTGTATTGGCCGTCAGTGCTCCAACCATAGTCCCAGGCTGTATGCCAGCTTTTAAAAGGCCAACCTGACTTTAGTCCAATTCCTTTCTGACCCAAAGCGCATTAACCTGGACTCCTTGTCAGGTCTGTTTGTGCCTTACATCTAGTTTTAAAGGAGAGGTTGTTCTGGGTCAAGAGATGATTTCTAATATTTCCTCTTTTAAGTTGTCTAAAATTCACAGACTGATGTAATTAGACAGCAGGAAGATCACTGGGGACAGGATAGCTGCCCATCTGTGTAATGAGATTTGGATGCTCAGCTTTGCTGAACTGTGGATTCTAGCCCCCATCCAGTTGGCCAGAGGTTATTTCCACAATATTTTTCTTTCTTCTTCAGTTAAATTTAAAACTATGAAAGGAAGGGGGCCCCTAATCCTTCCTCAGGAGCAGAAGTGATGCAGATCTTATCGGGAAGACTTTTTCCGGGCCCAGCTTAAGTTTTTGTTGGCTCAGCATTAGTGCATTTTTTCCTAAGTCTTTCCTCTTGGACCTCAGTAGACTGTTTAGCCCAGCCCTGCTATTTGTGTTTCAAATGCTTGCAGATGGTTTATATACTCCCTCCTCATCCCTGTTTAGCTGCACTGTAACATACCTAACTGTTTCATTTCTTAATCTCCCTGACCCCTACCCTGTCCATGCATGATCAATCAGTCCTCAAATAATTGTGGCTTCTGAATTTCCTATTATTTTTCAACGTTTTCCTAGCATTTGGTGAAGTGCAATTGTATTGGCTTGCTATTGCTGTGTAACAAATAACCACAATATCTTAGTGTTTACCATTAACCATTTGTTTAACTTATACATCTGTGGGTTGTCTGGGACCAGCAAGGCTGTCTGACTGGGATGGTTCATCTGAGTTGGCTCTGCTGCACATGTCTTCTGTCATCCTCCTAGGGCCAGAGGGCTAATTTAGACATGTTCTCCTCACAGCAATGGTAGAATACATAAAGGAGAGTGGAAATACACAAGGCCTCTTTAAAAAGAAGTGACACACCATCACTTCCACCTTTTTCTATTGATCAAATCATGCGGCCCAATGCAAAATCAAGTGACAGGGAAATATGCTCCATTCCTTTAGTAGGGGAACTTCAAAGTCACATGTCAAATGGCATGGATACAGGAAAAGGTGAAGAAGTAGGGCTAAAAAGTCACAATGGCCAGCTCATCTGAGCCATAACACAAGCTTCAATTTAAGATCTGATATCTTTCATTGTTCCCTTTGAGTACCACCAAATACCTGCACAGCATTGCTGATGTACATCAGAGATCATGAAGCCTTCAAGGGCTTATAGAACTTGATTTACAAAGTGCCTGGCAGAATAGAGATGGAACTTGTTTAGGAGGGAATCATTAAGTCCCTCCAGAACCAGATCAGGATGATTACTGGAGACCTGAAGAACAATCAGTGTCATTCCAAACTCAGGTGATGAAATAACAATGATAGGCAGTTTTTGTTGAGCATCTACTATGTTCTAAGCCATCTGTATCTAGCCTTTTATTGATGGCATCACCACAAGGCTGCAAGGTATTATTGTCACCACTTTCAGAGGAGGAAACTGACTCTAAAAGATCAAGGAACTTGCCCAATATTACACTGAATTTTTAATCTGAATCAAAATTTTTTAAACTGAAAAGGTTAGTTTCAAACTCATATTGGTCCTAATCCCAATAATCTATATTCTATTCAATAACTCCAATGAAATGAGGTTTAAGAATTCTGGGTTTCCCTGGTGGCGCAGTGGTTGAGAATCGGCCTGCCAATGCAGGGGACACGGGTTCGTGCCCCGGTCCGGGAAGATCCCACATGCCACGGAGCGGCTGGGCCCGTGAGCCATGGCCGCTGAGCCTACGCGTCCGGAGCCTGTGCTCCGCAACGGGAGACGCCACAACAATGAGAGGCCCGTGTACCGCAAAAAAAAAAAAAAAAAAAAAAATTCTCTTACTGTCTGTAATATATACATACAGACAGACAGACAAACTCACCATATAATTATATGAGGGGAAAAATCTCCAAGAAACGTAGTTAAATGAAAAATGCAGAACAGGTTACATAAGATACATATGCATATACATATCTTTGGTGTTTAAAAAAGGCAGTGGAGCAAAGGTAGGTAGGAAGAAAATAAAAGTCTGTGTATGTATTTGCTTATCTATTCATGAGGAAACTCTAGAACAATACACGAGAAACCAAGGACAGTGGTTACCTATGAGGAAGTGGACCAGGGACAAGAATGGGGTGGCAGAATTTCATGGCAAATCCATTAATACTTTCTGATTTTTTGAATAATGTGAATGCTAAAGCTATTCATAAAATTAAATTTAAAGAGAAATAAATAAATATTTGGCCAAGGTAGGGTGGAAGATAGGGCAGAAAGATGAGATAAGGCTTTGAGAAGTTTTGACTACAAAGCTCCATTGAAAGGGCAGAAGATTAGAAGGGCACTTAGAAATCCAAATGGCCCTCCTTCCACTATCAGACTATTATTTGAACAAGAAAATGTATCACATAGACAACCCCATCTAGAACAGTGCTAAGGGGACACTGACCTAGAGCTTTTAAAGGGAGATTCGATGTCATCCCTCTGTACTAGATGTTGACCAGTCCTGGCTGTATTTATCCCCAAACTGTAGAGCCATTTAATCTGCAGCCTTGAATACCTCTCCATCGTACTGTGGCAGATTCTCAGTTCTCTTTCTTCCTCCTATAGTATTCTTTTTGCTGATGCTCCTGTTTGAATTTTCTTTTTATTTTTTATCAGTTCCTTATAGCTCCTTGTTACCAATGCATTTGAATTATATCTCTTGAAGCAGTGATTGTTTTTACCATTTACAGGTTATTGTTAAACGTCTATTTAGTGTGGACTTTGGCTATAAAGTGGACATTTTTTTTTTTTTTTTTTTTGCGGTATGCGGGCCTCTCACTGTTGTGGCCTCTCCCGTTGCGGAGCACAGGCTCTGGACGCGCAGGCTCAGCGGCCATGGCTCACGGGCCCAGCCGCTCCGCAGCATGTGGGATCTCTCCGGACCGGGGCATGAACCCGCGACCCCTGCATCGACAGGCGGACTCTCAACCACTGCGCCACCAGGGAAGCCCAAAAGTGGACATTCTTAATGCAATATAACTTGTGTAAATAAATGTGTTTTTGTTTTAAAGCAGTCACTTCAGGAGGTTATACCCATAAAAATTTAGGTTATACTCATATAACTCCATTTGCTTTGCCATCAAGTTAGGAACATGATGATACTGACTCTTGCCAAGTTCACCCTTTAAAGCTTAGATCAGAAGTGATCTCCCTCTGACAGTTTTTCTGGAATCCTCAGGTGTTCATTCTTTATAATCCCATAGTTCTCAATCACAGCAGAGTATATTTTCCAAAAATGGTTGCAACAGTATCTCCCGTCCACATGCTATTCTTCAATAACTTTGACATTTCTTCCATCAAGAAATGGTCCATATTCCTTCTCCCTGAATCTGAGAAGGCTTGTGACTAGAGTAGAAGAGATGTTATGTGACTCACGGAGCTAAATCTTTAAAATGTGACAGTTTCTTCTTGATTCTCTTTAGAATTTACTCTTGGAGCGTAGCCATGACGCCCAAGTAGTCACAGGGAAAGGCCATGTGTAGGTGGGCAGCTGACAAGCCCAGCTAAGATCCCAGACAACAGCCAGCATCAACTACTAGACATACGAGTGAATGAGCCTTCAGACGATGCTACCCTCAGCCGTCAAGACGTGCCAAGTGACATTTACTGTCTCAGTTCAAAACTTTCATGAAACTGAGACAAGAGATCTATGCCTGCTCAGAATTCCTGACCCACCTAACAAAATGTTTGCTGTTTTATGCCACTCAGTTTAGGATGATTTGTAGTGTAGCAATAGTATCTGAAATAGATTTTGATACCTGGAAGTGGGGTGCTGCCAAAATAAAACCTAAAACGTATAGCATTGACTTTGGCACTGGTTGGTTGGTGAAAACCTATAAGGCTTTGAGGAGGTTATTGGTGAGGGATTAAAGGAACCGTTTTAAAAAATGTTACTGGAAACTGGAAGAAAGGGGACCCTTCTTATGCAGATAGAAAGTTTAGCAACATTGTCACTTATAGTAATGTAGAAACTGGGAAATATATCTAATGAACTCAATGATCAGGGTTAGGAGATTTCTAGGCAGAATTTTTTTTAATTTTTATTTTATTTTGGAGTAGAGTTGATTAACAATGCTGTGTTAGTTTCAGGTATACAGAAAAGTGATTCAGTTATGCATGTACATGTATCTATTCTTTTTCAAATTCTTTTCCCATTTAGGTTACTATAGAGTATTGAGCAGAGTTTCTTGTGCTGTGCAGTAGGTCCTTGTTGGTTATCTTTTTTTTTTCCCAAATGAGTGGTTTTGTTTATTACAACAAAGAGATAGAAATTTTCAGAGCAAGAAAAGTGGTATAACTTTTCTCCTTCTAAGTATACACCAGAGATATTACTTAGCACAAGAACACCCATCCTGCCAGAACATGTCTTCAATATACTAAGGACTGACATAAAAACAGCAAGCACCTAGGTGCATCAACATGATAAGTATAAATGCATTCAAATATACACCATTAAGATTAATGTGAAAATATAATAGCAATAGTAACAGTAAATAATATTTTCATATTACTAATAATTACTAATTAAATATTTACTGGGGGCCAAATTTTTCTGAATACTTTTATACATATTTTACTAGCCTTTTCAACTCTACTAGTAGGCAGGGATAATTAGCTTCATATGACAATTGAGAAAACACCATCAGGTTTTTTTTTAATTTTTATTGGCGTATAGTTAAGTTACAACGTGGTATTAGTTTCAGGTGTACAGCAAAGTGAATCCGTTATACATAAACATATATCCACTTTTTTTTAGATTCTTTTCCCATATAGGCCATTACAGAGTACTGAGTAAGAGTTCCTTGTGCTATACAGTAGGTCCTATTAGTTATCTATTTTAAATATAGCAGTGCATACATGTCAATACCAAATTCCCAACCCATCCCTCTCCCTGCCACTTTTCCCCTGGTAACATAAGTTCATTCTCTAAGTCTGTGAGTCTGTTTCTGTTTTGTAGATAAGTTCATTTGTATCATTTTTTTTAGATTCCACATATAAGCAATATCATATGATATTTGTCTTTCTCTGCCTGACTTACTTCACTTAGTATGGTAATCTCCAGGTCCATCCATGTTGCTGCAAATGGCATTATTTCATTCTTTTTAATGGCTGAGTAATATTCCATTGCATATATGTACTACATGTTTTTTATCCATTCATCTGTCGATGGACATTTAGGTTGCTTCCATGTCTTGGCTATTGTAAACAGTGCTGCAATAAATACTGAGGTACATGTATCCTTTTGATCCATGGTTTTCTCCAGATTTATACCCAGTAGTGGGATTGCTGGATCATATGGTAGCTCTATTTTTAGTTTCTTAAGTAACCTCCATACTGTCCTCCATAGTGGCTGTACCAATTTACATTCCTACCAACAGTGTCAGAGGGTTCCATTTTCTCTACACCCTCTGCAACATTTATTGTTTGTAGACTTTTTGATGATGACTATTCTGACTGGTGTGAGCTGATATCTTATTGTAGTTTTGATTTGCATTTCTTTGATAATTAAAGATGTTGAGCATCTTTTTATGTATCTCTTGGCCATCTGTATGTCTTCTTTGGAGAAATGTCTATCTAGGTCTTCTCCCCATTTTTTGATTGGGTTATTTGTTTTTTTGATATTGAGTCACATGAGCTGTTTGTAAATTTTGGAGATTAATCCCTTTTCAGTCGTATCATTTGCAACTCCCATTCTGTGAGTTATCTTTTCATTTGGTTTATGGCTTTCTTTGCTGTGCAAAAGCTTTTGAGTTTAATTAGGTCCCATTTGTTTATTTTTGTCTTTATTTCCATTACCCTAGGAGACGGATCAAAAAAGATATTGTTGTGGTTTATGTTATCTAGGCAGACTATTGAAAATGGCACTTGGATTCTTCTTGCTTCCAATGACAAAATGTGAGAAAATAAGAATGAAATGTTAAATATAAAGGAGCAAAGGTTCAAATATAAAATGTTTCTCATTCCCAGCCTCTCCAGCAGCAAACAACACTTAAATTAAGAAAGGACCTCAGGCCAAAGATCAAATCCAGGGTGAGACTCTAAAATCCTTTGTTCAAACCTCATAGAATATTTCAAACAGGCAACAGGACTTCTAAGGATCTTAAAGACATACTTCACAGATTCTCTCTGTTAAATAATATGGCTCCTAAGAAACATAAGGACATGGTCCCACATTAGCCTCCAGGGGAGCCTGAGGGGGGCGTGGCTTATCTCAAAGAGTTTCATGGGTATGGCTTTTGTCTAATAGAGTAAATAGAGACACAGGAAACTTGAAAAATCTTTTAAAAAAGTATATCAGATTTGACTTCAGAGGACAGAGACAGGAGGCCTTTGATTTTTGACCTACTATTGGTGGCAAATCAGCTAGAAAAACTACTCAGTGACAAACACCAGCAGTTTCTTATAGAAAAGGAAGGATAACTCAGATGGTCAAGGAACTGACAACAAGTGCCAGGTAAATTTCACAATTGCTAAGGACCAGTAACTGCTCTGTGCTACACATTTTCCCTTTTCCAAATGGGAGTGCTGTAACAGCTAGCTAATTCTTGTCCCACAAATGTGTATTGGATGGGAAGGAGGAGGGTCGATAACTTCTCTCTGGCCTTCAGAGAAACGCCACCAGAGGCACTGAACAAAAGAGCTTCATCCACACTGGATCTGATTTAAATAATGAGATCCTGGACTTCAAGCTGATGCCACATTGGGATGAGACCTGGAATTCTTGGAGAAGGGGATGAGTGTATTTTGCATGTGGGAGGAATGTGAACTATTGTGGTCAGAGGGTGGATTGTGGCAGACTATATTTTCTAACCCCACATGTTCTTACAATATGACTTTGATACCCCTCCCATTGAGAATGGTGGTATGTTCCCTCCCCTTAAATATAGGGTGGGAGTGGAGCTTATAAATGACACTGTGTGACTTCCAAAGCTAGGTTATAAAAAGCTGTGCAGCTGCAGCCTGATTCTCTTTGGGATGGTTGCTCTTGAAACCGAGACACCATGCTCTGAGGAAATTCAAGCAGTCACTTGGAGAGGCCACATGTGGGTGTTTTGGCTAAGAGCCCCAGCTGAGGTCCCAGAAGACAGCCAACATCAACCACGGGACATGTAAGTTAGCCTTCCAGCCCCCAGCTATTGAGTTTTCCCAGCCTTTCAGTCTGTCCACTTGAGGCCCAGACACCATGGAGCAAAGGTGAGCTATTGCTGCTGTACCCTTTTACAGACTCCTGACTCACAAAAATCCATGAGCATAATAAAATCATTGTTGTTTTATGTCACTAAGATTGAAATGGTAAGTTACACAGTAATAAAACCAGAACACCTATGAGGTCACTGCCAAGTGCAGTAATCAAGCCTTAGATTCAAGAGATACACTTAGATTTCAGTACCAGGATCATCCTTTGCCAGCTGTGTAACTGTGGGCAAGTCCCCTAGATAATTATTACTGCTTCATGGGTTGATTACAAGGATTTAATGGGATAACACACATAAAGTACAAGGTAAAGTATGTGACACCTACTAACACTCACTAAATGTCTGTCAGCTGTGATTACTCTTCATCCATGTCTTTTATCACTGCACTTACTGTTGAAATTATCCATTTATTTGTCTTTCACTCCTACGAGGCCATAAGCTCCATGACACTAGAAACTTTATCTTGTTTATCATGTAGGTTAATGCCTAGCTCAGCTGGCTTAGTAGACTATTTTAAATTTCAAATAATAGAAGGTGTCCAAAAGTATTTGTAAGTGGTGTTACAAAAGTGTGCAGTATCATTATATCTGATTAACTTCAGTTTCAATTCATATCCTCAGAGCACTTAATATGTGGTCAAGCATTTTCATATGTATTGTCAAAAGTCATCTTCTTAGCAATTTTATTTTCGTTTTATAAGTGAAGAAACTGGGACTCAAGTGAGTTAAGGACTAGCTCAACATCAACAACGGGAGTTCAAGTTCATCCATGCTGACCCTGCACCCCCAGCACTTCCTCAGACACCTCAGCTGACAGTGCGGAACTCTCTCATCCTCCTCTACCAGGATCCTGCCCTTCAAATTTCCCCATCATGGACAAATTTCCATCCTTGGAAATGGTCAAAAATCAGATAAAGATCACACAAGTAAATAAAGAGGATATCTATTTTTTTCTTCCAAAACCAGACATTACAATATAGTAATAAGACCAGTTTTCTTGAAAGTTCTAGAAACTCTTCCAAAATAAAAGAACAATGTTTTTAACAAATTCAGGATTAAATACCTGAAGGTGAAGAGACACACATATTTCAGTTACTGCTTTATGGCTGAACCTCCTATTTTCAGTCTTCTAAATGCTCCCTGTAACTTTTACACGTGGTCTAAAGGGAATATGAAGCTTTGGAAAGATACTTTATAATCTTTCACAGCAGCTTAGGAGGAAGGGAAAAGGCATTGAGGAAAAGGCAAGGAAAATAATTTCAACTTATTGACTCATTTCGTATTCAGTGAATGGCCTTGTTACTCCCTTAAGTGTTGAATCCTTCAAGAAAAGGATATTCAGAATATATTCTAAATGGCATTTTATGGAGGAGGGAGACTTCAAACAATTTAAGCAAGTGCTTTTTCACACTGTTTCCATGTTAAAAACTATTTATATAAAAGAAAGCCTAAATGCAAATCAAAACTACAATGAGGTATCACCTCACACCAGTCAGAATGGCCATCATCAAAAAATCTACAAACAGTAAACGCTGGAGAGGGTGTGGAGAATAGGGAACTCTCTTGCACTGTTGGTGGGAATGTAAATTGATACAGCCGCTATGGAGAACAGTATGGAGGTTCCTCAAAAAACTAAAAATAGATCTACCATATGACCCAGCAATCCCACTACTGGGCATATACCCTGAGAAAACCATAATTCAAAAAGCGTCATGTACCACAATGTTCATTGCAGCTCTATTTACAATAGCAAGGACATGGAAGCAACCTAAGTGTCCACTGACAGATGAATGGATAAAGAAGATGTGGCACATATATATACAATGGAATATTACTCAGCCATAAAAAGAAACGAAACTGAGTTGTTTGTGGTGAGGTAGATGGACCTAGAGTCTGTCATACAGAGTGAAGTAAGTCAGAAAAACAAATACCGTATGCTAACGTATATATATGGAATCTTAAAAAAAGTGGTTATGACAAACTTAGGGGCAGGACAGGAAAAAAGATGCAGACGTAGAGAATGGACTTGAGGACGTGGGGAGGGGGAAGGGTAAGCTGGGACAAAATGAGAGAGTAGCATTGACATATATACACTACCAAATGTCAAATAGATAGCTAGTGGGAAGCAGCCGCATAGCACAGGGAGATCAGCTCGGTGCTTTGTGACCACCTAGAGGGGTGGGATAGGGAGGGTGGGAGGGAGCCGCAAGAGGGAGGGGATATGGGGATATATGTACACATATAGCTGATTCACTTTGTTGTACAGCAGAAACTAACATAACATTGTAAAGCGATTATAATCCGATAAAGATGTTTATATATATATATATATATGCAAAAAAAAGAAGAAAGCCTAAATATATTTTCAGTACTTTGAAGAAAAATATTATAAGTATGAAAAGGCTGGGTTTCAAACTTCCAAAAAAGCAATCCCTTCTCTCAGATAAAATGAATTTAACGAGAAAATTTCTGTTTTTAAAGTGTTAGCATCCTGATAATTTTGAAAAGCTAGAAATGGAATTTTTCACTAGAATTTACTCACTATTCTTTGGTTTGTTAAACAAATATTTCGAGCATGCATGCTAATGGTAGGTACAAGCCTAGTTGCTGGAAATAAAATGATGCGTCCCAGAAACATCACCTCTGCCCTCAGAGCACTTACAGTGTAAGAGAAGAGATAAACCTTGCAGTAATTGCCAAATGTGATAAGTGCTAAGAAGGAAAACTAGAGGTGGCAATGGACCATAAAGCAGCAGAATGCATTCTAAGCCATGGAAGGATCTGGAAGGCTTCTCCAAAGGTGACATTTGAACCCAGATCAGGATGGGGTATTAGTTTCCTGCGGCTGTCGTAACCAAACTCCACAAACCAGGTGGCTTAAAACAATAGAAGTTTATTCTTTCACAGTTCTGGAGGCTAGAAGCCCAAAATTAAGGTGTCGGCATGGCCCTGTTCCCTCCGAGATTCTTCCTAGCTTCTGGTGGTGGCCAGATGGATGAATCCTTGGTGTACCTGGGCTTGCAGCTGCCTCACTCCAGTATCTGCCTCTATTGGCACATGGTATTTCTCCCTGTGTGTCTCACAAGACCTTCTTTTATGGACACCAGTCATATTGGACCAAGGGCCCACCCTACTGCCGTATGACCTCATCTTAAATAGTTACATCTGCAATGACCCTATTTCCAAATAAGATCACATTCAGAGGTACTGGAGATCAGAACTTCAACACACCTATTTGCGGGACACAATTCAACCCTTAACAGTTGGTTAGGAGCTAACTAGGAGACAACAAGAGAGGCACAGGTGAGAGCCTGTCAAAAGTCCTATAGCAGGAAGGAGGGTGATATTGGGGGACCAGAAAGAAGGCAAGGTGACAGTACCCCACGGTCACACTTCTTCTCAGCTTATCTGTGTGTGATGATCTTTTCTCCTGACAGCTCATCAAAACTGTGATAATGGTTACCTTGCTCAGAATCCAGAGAGTAAGATATAAACCTGACATTTCTCTATGTTTCTGAGATCCTCATGAGAAAAAAACTCCCTAAGGATGAAACACAGAGGTTTTCTGAATAATATTTCTCTCACTAGCATTGACTGAAACATGATTTTAAATAGTTTTCCCTTCATACCTTCAGGTCCTGGGGGATCTCACATGTAGCTTGAAGTCTCCGAATAAATTACTAAACCAAGTCTCATTAAAAACAAAATAAAACCAAACAAAAAAACACCTTGATGTTCTCTTTCATGATACAAAATAAGCTAGTTCCCAGAAGACTGTAACTGAATGAACATCCACCCTAATTTTTAAGACCAACCCACATCCTGATTCTGTGGTCATTCACTTCTTTGAATCCAGATCAACTCCAAAACCAATTGTAAGACCACAAATCAAGATGCAATGCCTGGTTAGGCGATTCCCATAAACCCATTGTCTACTTACAACATTTAAAGTTGCAACAGATCCCCAAGGATAGGGAAATTAGATAGTTTATGCTGGACTAATAAACCGGGCTGGAGTATCAGAAAAGTAGTGGGCCACAGAGTACCTAAGAGCTGGATCCAATTCTGGGATATTGTCCCTGGGCGAAGTGGGTGGGTACATATGTGTGTAAGCATTTTGCTGTTCTCCAGACCACAGTTGACTTTGGAACAGGTTCTTCTAAGAAGTTACATGGGACACTGAGAGCACCATGTATACTCAGGTCAACTTTTCCTGGAATATTCAACACAAGTCGTTTGAAACCCATCCTGCAATGTATTTGTCTCCCATTCACAAACTTTATTCAGCTTCCGGGAGTGCGGGCCCAAAAGTAGCACAAAGGTTAGTTATTGACACGAAGTCCAAAACTGAATTCCTCCTGACTGTGTCAAGCACTGTTTGACTGAAATTACAGGACCTAATTGTTTGTAACTCAATTCCCCTTTCTTTAATTGGGCATAATGTGTGCCCTGTGTACTTCACAGGGTTACTGAAAGGACTGAACGGCTTAATTATGGGGAAACACTTTGAAAATGGTAAAGGGCCATGCACACTTAAGATCTAGCGACTGGTTCCATTGCCTCCAAGCATCTCTCTGAAATCAGTTCTTCCCTCCCTCGCAGTCACCAGTCGCCCTGCAGACACACACACACACACACACACACACACACACACACACACACACACACACACACACACACACACACACACACACACACACACACACACACACACACACACACACACACACACACACACACACGCCAGATCAGAGGAGGCCGAGCATCTCTGTGGGTCCCCCATAGGCTCCTTCCTGCTCCCAAATCCACTCTCTTCCACCATCAGGTGTTCTCACTCACAGCTGTATATTTCAGCCCAGTGGTTGTCAACATGAGAATTACTGAGGTAATTTTTTGAATTAGCAATGCCTGGGCCCCAGCCCAAAAGCTTCGATTGAATTGGTCTGGGCTATCAGTAATTTACAGTTTTTAACGCACTCCTAGTGATTCTAATGGGCAGCCGTGGTATTTTTTTTCATTACTGTTTTAGAGGCTCACAAACAAAAATCACAATAATAATAAATACTTATTGGGCACTTCCAATATGCCAGGCACTGTGATAGGTATTTAATGCATCATCTCATTCAGTCCTTACAACCGCCCTCTGAAATAAGTTTTTACTCTCCCCCTCCACAAGGAGAAACTGAAGCTCCTACAGCTTACTCCCCAACACCAAGCTCCTAAGTGAGGGGCAGGATGCAGACTCCACTCTGTCTGCACCAGAACCCAGGCTAGGCTGTCCACCAGGACCCTCCACTGTTCTCCACTGAAGCCATGTAGTTAGTAAATGAGCTTGGAGGAACCCTGGAAAATCTGCCTTTAATTGGGGAAAGAGGAAAGGGGAAGAAATTTGTCATGCCAAATGAATCTTAAAATAGACGCAGACAACACAGAGAATGGACTTGAGGACATGGGGAGGGGGAAGGGTAAGCTGGGACGAAGTGAGAGAGTGGCATGGACATATATACAGTACCAAATGTAAAATAGATAGCTAGTGGGAAGCAGCCACATAGCACAGGGAGATCAGCACGGTGCTTTGTGTCCACCTAGAGGGGTGGGATAAGGAGGGTGGGAGGGAGACGCAAGAGGGAGGGGATATGGGGATATATGTACACATATAGCGGATTCACTTTGTTATACAGAAACTAACACAACACTGCAAAGCAGTTATACTCCAATAAAGATGTTTAAAAAATTAAAACTAAAAAAAAACTCAAAGGGTTTCTGATGCAACATTGTTAGAGCATTTTTCTTTCTCGTGTTTCAAATGTACGGTTGACCCTGGAATATATGAAAATTTGGGGGTTCATTTAATTTTACATTGATTTCCATAAAGCAGTATTATCTCACTCTCAGATTTCAGAGTCCAAAGAAAAGCATAAATGATGAGGTTTAGGGGAGGGAAAGGGTCCGGGTACTGCTAAACCTTTCCCAGTTAAGAGAGATACCCCTTTCTTTCTCTTTCCCCTACCTCCCCACAAGCCACAGTAATGTGTAATAAGCTTAGACCATCCATAGCTGTAGGATCTCTTTCTTCTGTGTATCGTTAGAACAAAGCCCATTCTCATGAAAATACTGAGGTTCTGTGGTTTTCTAATTGTGCTCACAGAACACTGGGGGTTCTGCAGGCCCTCCTGGGTGAAGAGGGGGAGATAACTTGTAGGAAAAGAAGTATGGCTGAGCTGGGGATCCTGGGGGCTCTTCATCACCACTTTACCAGAGCAACTCAACTTTTATTCAACTTCACATAACCTTGGATTTGAAGAATGTACTGTTGCTCTGTTGAAAAGAAAGTCTGGAAACCACTATTCTAGTTAATAGTCGTGACTCAGACCCTACCTAAATTACCAATGTTGAAAGAATTGGATTACAACAAAATGTACTTCACCCTAAACCTGTACTGAGCCAATGTAGATGATTCAGGAAGTACCGCAAGGTCTTATCATGGAAGTGGTGGTTAATAGAAGGATGGTGGGCTTCCCTGGTGGCGCAGTGGTTAAGAATCCGCCTGCCAATGCAGGGGACACGGGTTCGAGCCCTGCTCTGGGAAGATCCCACATGCCGCGGAGCAACTAAGCCCGTGCACCACAACTACTGAGCCTGAGCTGTAGAGTCTGTGAGCCACAACTACTGTGCCCACGTGCCACAACTACTGAAGCCCACGCGCCTAGAGCCCATGCTCCGCAACAAGAGAAGCCACCGCAATGAGAAGCCCGCACACCACAACAAAGAGTAGCCCCCGCTCACCGCAACTAGAGAAAGCCAGCGCGCGGCAACAAAAGACCCAACTCAGCCAAAAATAAATAAATAGATAGATAAATAAATAAAATTTAAAAGTTAAAAAAAAATAGAAGGATGGTAACAGCATTTATCACTCTTGGCTCTCCCAATACGTTATATGTACACATAATAAATGCTCCAAGCTATCTTTTTTATTTATTTTTTTTATTGAAGTATAGTTAATTTACAATATTGGGTTAGTTTCAGGTGTACAGCAAAGTGATTTGGTTATACATATACATGTATATATCTATATTTCTCTTTTTCAATTCTTTTCCATTATACTTTATTACAAGATCAAAGTCACTCCTAATAGAAGTTGAGGTGCTGTTTAGCAACCACTGTCAAAGAATGAGGAAGCCTCATCCTTTCCCCAGGGTTCAGAGGCCTCGTGCAGCCTTCCTGTCCTCGGCAGACGTAGCAGCAGCAGCTGCCCCAGGCCAGCCGGGGTCAGCAGCCCAGGTGGCTACTTTGGAGCAGGCTGTACACACCATTTTGCCAAATGGCATTGCACAATTTTTTCCCCTGATGTTTAAAGTGGGACTGTTTGTTAGTAGTATTTTTAAATAACATTTATGCCATTTTCTGATTATAAAAGTAGTATTTTGAAAGGTAATTGACTTCAGACTATTTCTGCTTGCTGCTCAGATCTCTGAGGCCAAGAATGACAAAATCTGGCTTCTAATTAAAAGTGGGGAGAAGGAAAAATTATAGGGAGAAAAACTATTTCAATGAACTGACCTGCAGCAAAAAAAAAAAAAAAAATTCTTTGTTTGTTTACATGGGTGAGATTAAGCTGTGTGGATGCCACAAATATTTTCACTTCAGTAAAAACTTCCAAAGAACATTTTTTTATGGCTGTATGCTACAGTGTATCTTATAGGCGTGCTGGCCTTTCTTTAATCATTCTCTTATTGTTGACTTTTTTTTTTTGCGGTACACGGGCCTCTCACTGTTGTGGCCTCTCCCGTTGCGGAGCACAGGCTCCGGACGCGCAGGCTCAGCGGCCATGGCTCACGGGCCCAGCCGCTCCGCAGCATGTGGGATCTTCCCGAACCGGGGCACGAACGCGTGTCCCCTGCATCAGCAGGCAGACTCTCAACCACTGCGCCACCAGGGAAGCCCCTTATTGTTGACTTTTAAGATGATTTCCACTTTTGAGTTATGATAAATAACATTGTGTGAACATCTTTGAGCATTATTGTGGCCTGCACAGAAGATTATTTCCTCTGTATAAGTCACAGTAAGCAGAAATAGCAGAGTTTTTCAAACTATATTTTTTTTTAATATATTTATTTATTTTGGTTGCGTTGGGTCTTCATTGCTGCACGCGGGCTTTCTCTAGTTGCAGGGAGCGGGGGCTACTCTTCATTGCGGTACGCAGGCTTATTGCAGTGGCTTCTCTTGTTGCAGAGCACAGGCTCTAGACGCGTGGGCTCAGTAGTCGTAGCTTGCGGGCTCTAGAGCACAGGCTCCGTAGTTGTGGCGCACGGGCTTAGTTGCTCCGCAGCATGTGGGATCTTCCCGGACCAGGGCTCGAACCTGTGTCCCCTGCATTGGCAGGCAGATTCTTAACCACTGCGCCACCAGGGAAGTCCCTTTCACATTAAATTTTAATGAGATGCTCCTTTCTGGTCTTCCCCTTCCTTTCACTATTCCATGTTCTTTTTTTTTTTAATTAATTAATTTATTTGTTTTTATCTTTGGCTGTGTTGGGTCTTCGTTGCTGTGTGCGGGCTTTCTCTAGTTGCAGTGAGCGGGGGCTACTCTTCATTACAGTGTGCAGGCTTCTCACTGCAGTGGCTTCTCTTGTTGCGGAGTACGGGCTCTAGGCACACAGGCTTCAGTATCCCCTGCATTGGCAAGCTGATTCTTAACTACTATGCCACCAGGGAAGCCCTAGTCCATGTTCATTTATTCTTTGTGACCTTTCTTTACATGGTGCCTTTAGCAATTTCTGTATATGCCTCTGGGTTTCTGTCCTATTTTCTTTTCAAAGATTCTTCTGGGGATTCTATTTTCATTCAGCTGTTTCAGTTGTCCCGGCTGTCAGATTTGAGCTCTTAATCAGGGACAGTGCTCTCAGAGCTGACGCAATCTCTTACCATCTTACATCCTATTATACCTTAGAAGCTATTCCCCAGGATCTTTCAGTACATAACTTGGATCTTACATTCTCCTCTGTTTCTAATACTCCTGCGTTTTCAAAGCGTATATTGAAATGGGTAGAAAACAGGCTTTATAACACAAACCTGCACTTTCTGAACTCTACCTCTTTCCCTGGGAAATCCCTTATGCTTAGAAAGTATGGCTTTGTATAATTCTTTTAAATCAGAGTTTCACTGGGGAATGTGGCAGAGTTGCTGAAATTTGCACTCATTAGCATCCAAGTTGTAGTTAAACACCTTTCTATATTCAGTGCTTGAGTAAAATAGGCCGAGAGATTTTACCAGCCATCTCCCTATGGCTAAATTAAATGAAGGCAGATTTCAAAGTCTTTGGAAACACAAAGAGATTTCAAATATATCCAAGTGTCTTCATTTCTTAATGATTTCACACTTTACTTTGGCACTTTCAGGCTCTGAAAAAAATCAGCTCAGGGGTTGTTTGTCTGTTTTCAAATCTCTGATTTAAAGGTCGGCATCTTCTGGAAAGCTCCCGAGGGCATAGCAGGCCCCAATACTGCATGGCTGCCAACATTCCCACCACGGCTTCCCCACCCCATTCCGCCTTCTGTCAAAGCACGGGGCTTACTAACTCCACCATTAGTTTCTCTGCTCTGCCATGGAAACTGAATAAAGAGTCCTCCCCATGCATGAACATATCTGATAAGATTACACAGAGCATCCCACCAGGAGAAACTGGGGTGATTTAAAATGCAGTCTTTCTCTCCCTGCTACAAACTCTACAGCATCCATTTTAATGAGAAAATGAATCTGACCAGGGCTGAAATGTGACCCAAATGCACCTGGATGACCATGACAGTGATTAAAATATTAAAATACTTCAGTATCAATGGGCAAATAAACATCTTTCCATCATGCCCCTCCCCCCACTCCGACATCAGGCTCTTTCCTTGGGTCTCCTCACCTCCCCAGGATCCAGCAACTAAAAGTTTAACATCTGGCACAGCTGGGGCTCCAGCACCTTAATCCAGCCCCACTGGGCCAGGGTCTATTCCAACTGATGACCTAGTTCAGTAGTAATCAATATTTTGAATATAATTCTCGAACCAGAATAATATGTCAGCTGACCTCAAAAATCATGGAATATATGTTTACTATCGTTTATTTTATTCTCCCCTTCAATTATTCAACAAATATTTATTAGCACCTGCTGTGTGGTAAGCAGAGCACAATCCTGCCTCCAGAAGCTCACAATCTAGTGACAAAGACATATAACTGAATAAGTAACTTCAATACTGTGTAATAAATGCTACAATGGGGCAGGTACCGTGGGCTCTCATGGCCACAAAGGAAAAGATTTGGGCAGGTTTACAGAAGGTGATGACGAAGATGAAACTTCATTGGAGTAGGGGCAGCTGTTGTAGTGGGAAGGATGATTCAAGCAAACCTAAATAGACCAAAAAGGGCCTAGAAGCCAAAGAGAAGCAGACAAGTTCAGGGAGCTACACATAGTTCACTGGGGGTAGACAGAGGGAAGCGACGAGGACAGGAGCTGTGGAGTTAACCCGAAGAATGATTTGCTTTTCACTTCTCACAACTGCATGTAAGCTGAGGATGAACTGTAGTTGGCGATGTTCTTTCCTCGGTATCTCACAGTACTTGTGGGCCCAAACTATAGTCAAACTTGCCAAGGTTTGCCTGCTCACTATTTCATTCCCAAGACTGCTAGGGAAGCCCACCAAGATCCTCCTGCACAGTAAACCCATCAGCTATGAACACGAAGATGCACAGGCAGGAGTTGCTAGTCAGCTCCTGGTGGAGACAGGGCTGTCGCCAGGGCTCCTCCAGTCTGATGGCCCCCACATGGTGCCTGGCACTCAGTGAATGTCTGCTGAGTGAATAAATGAATGGATGAGTGGGGAATAAGTTACAAGGACAGGTGTGGAGACTGAGCTCTCATTAGGCACCTCGTAAGTGCTTGACTAGGTGATCATGGCAATTCAACAGTCATTGCTTCCAGGTAACAGTGATTTTTTTTTTTTTTTTTTTTTTTTTGCGGTACGCGGGCCTGTCACCGCTGTGGCCTCTCCCGTTGCGGAGCACAGGCTCCGGACGCGCAGGCCCAGCGGCCTGGCTCACGGGCCCAGCCGCTCCGCGGCATGTGGGATCTTCCCAGACCGGGCCACGAACCCGTGTCCCCTGCATGGGCAGGCGGACTCTCAACCACTGCACCACCAGGGAAGCCCTGATACTTTTAATACACACGTTTTAATGAGAAAAGACCAACACCTTGGGGGGCTTCCGGGAAGATGGCGGAAGAGTAAGACACGGAGATCACCTTCTTCCCCACAGATACACCAGAAATACATCTACACGTGGAAAAACTCCTACAGAACACCTACTGAACCCTGGCATAAGACCTCAGACCTCCCAAAAGGCAAGAAACCCCCCACGTACCTGGGTAGGGCAAAAGAAAAAAGAATAAACAGAGACAAAAGGATAGGGACGGGACCTGCACCACTGGGAGGGAGCTGTGAAGGAGGAAAAGTTTCCACACATTAGGAAGCCCCTTCGCGAGCGGAGACTGCGGGTGGCGGAGGGGGAAAGCTTCGGGGCCACGGAGGAGAGCACAGCAACAGGGGTGCGGAGGGCAAAGCAGAGAGATTCCCACACAGAGGACTGGTGCCGAGGCACTCACCAGGCCGAGAGGCTTGTCTGCTCACCCGCCGGGGCGGGCGGGGCTGGGAGCTGAGGCTCGGGCTTCAGTCGGAGTCCCGGGAGAGGACTGGCGGCGTGAACACAGCCTGCAGGGGGTTAGTGCGCCACGGCTAGCCGGGAAGAAGTCCGGGAAAAGGTCTGGAGCTGCCGAAGAGGCAAGAGACTTTTTCTTCCCTCTTTGTTTCCCGGTGCGCGAGGAGAGGGGATTAAGAGCGCTGCTTAAAGGAGCTCCAGAGACGGGCGCGAGCTGCGGCCAAAAGCGCAGACCCCAGAGACAGGCATGCGACGCTAAGGCTGCTGCTGCCGCCGCCAAGAAGCCTCTGTGCGAGCACAGGTCACTCTCCACACCCCATTTCCGGGGAGCCTGTGCAGCCCGCCACTGCCAGGGTCCCGGGATCCAGAAACAACTTCCCCCGGAAGCACGCAGGGCGCGCCTCAGGCTGGTGCTACGTCACGCCGGCCTCTGCCCTTTAACCCTGTCCTGTCTGAGTGAAGAACAGACGCCCTCCAGCGACCTACACTCAGAGGCGGGGCCAAATCCAAAGCTGAGCACCTGGGAGCTGTGAGAACAAAGAAGGGAAAGGGAAATCTCCCCCAGCAGGCTAGGAAGCAGTGGATTAAAGCTCCACAATCAACTTAATGTACCCTGCATCTGTGGAATTCATGAATAGACAACGAATCACCCCAACTTGAGGAGGTGGATTTTGAGAGGAAGATTTATGATTGTTTCCCCTTTTCCTCTTTTTGTGAGTGTGTATGTGTATGCTTCTGTGTGAGATTTTGTCTGTATAGCTTTGCTTCCACCATTTGCCCTAGGGTTCTATCCGTCCTTTTTTTTTTCCTTTTTTCTCTTAATAATTATTTTTTTAATAACTTTATTATATTTTATCTTACTTTATTTTATTTTACTTATCTTCTTTCTTTCTTTTTTCCTTCCTTCCCTCCTTCCTTCCTTCCTCCCTCCCGCCCTCCCTCCTTTCTTTCTACTTCTACTAATTCTTTCTTTCTACTTTTTCTCCCTTTTATTCTGAGCCGTGTGGATGAAAGACTCTTGGTGCTGCAGCCAGGAGTCAGTGCTGTGCCTCTGAGGTGGGAGAGCCAACTTAAGGACACTGGTCCACAAGAGACCTCCCAGCTTCATATAATATCAAACGGCAAAAATCTCCCAGAGATCTCCATCTCAACACCAGCACCCAGCTTCATTCAATGACTATGTCATGCTGGACATCCTATGCCAAACAACTAGCAAGACAGGAACACAGCCCCACCCATTAGCAGAGAGGCTACCTAAAATCATAATAAGTCCACAGACACCCCAAAACACACCACCAGAGGTGGACCTGCCCACCAGAAAGACAAGATCCAGCCTCATCCACCAGAACACAGGCACTAGTCCCCTCCACCAGGAAGCCTACACAGCCCACTGAACCAACCTTAGCCACTGGGGACAGGCACCAAAAACAACAGGAACTATGAACCTGCAGCCTGCAAAAAGGAGACCTCAAACACAGTAAGATAAACAAAATGAGAAGACAGAAAAACACACAGCAGATGAAGGAGCAAGATAAAAACCCACCAGACCTAACAAATGAAAAGGAAATAGGCAGTCCAGCTGAAAAAGAATTCAGAATAATGATAGTAAAGATGATCCAAAATCTTGGAAATAAAATAGACAAAATGCAAAAAACGTTTAACAAGGACCTAGAAGAACTAAAGATGAAACAAACAACGATGAACAACACAATAAATGAAATTAAAAATACTCTAGATGGGGATCAATAGCAGAAAAACTGAGGCAGAAGAATGGATAAGTGACCTGGAAGATAAAATAGTGGAAATAACTACTGCAGAGCAGAATAAAGAAAAAAGAATGAAAGGAACTGAGGACAGTCTCAGAGACCTCTGGGACATTAAATGCACTAACATTCGTATTATAGGGGTTCCAGACGAAGAAGAGAAAAAGAAAGGGACTGAGAAAATATCTGAAGAGATTATAGTTGAAAACTTCCCTAATATGGGAAAGGAAATAGTTAATCAAGTCCAGGAAGCACAGAGAGTCCCATACAGGATAAATCCAAGGAGAAACACGCCAAGACACATAATAATCAAACTGTCAAAAATTAAATACAAAGAAAACATATTAAAAGCAGCAAGGGAAAAACAACAAATAACACACAAGGGAATCCCCATAAGGTTAACAGCTGATCTTTCAGCAGAAACTCTGCAAGCCAGAAGGGACTGGCAGGACATATTTAAAGTGATGAAGGAGAAAAACCTACAACCAAGATTACTCTACCCAGCAAGGATCTCATTCAGATTTGATGGAGAAATTAAAACCTTTACAGACAACCAAAAGCTGAGAGAGTTCAGCACCACCAAACCAGCTTTACAACAACTGCTAAAGGCACTTCTCTAGGCAAGAAACACAAGAGAAGGAAAAGACCTACAATAACGAACCCAAAACAATTAAGAAAATGGGAATAGGAACACACATATCAATAATTACCTTAACTGTGGATGGACTAACTGCTCCCACCAAAAGACACAGATTGGCTGAATGGATACAAAAACAAGACCCATATATTTGCTGTCTACCAGCGACCCACTTCAGACCTAGAGACACATACAGACTGAAAGGGGATGGAAAAAGATATTTCATGCAAATGGAAACCAAAAGAAAGCTGGAGTAGCAATTCTCATATCAGACAAAATAGACGTTAAAATAAAGACTATTACAAGAGACAAAGAAGGACACTACATAATGATCAAGGGATCAATCCAAGAAGAAGATATAACATTTGTAAATATTTATGCACCCAACATAGGAGCACCTCAATACATAAGGCAAATACTAACAGCCACAGAAGGGGAAATTGACAGTAACACATTCATAGTAGGGGACTTTAACACCCAACTTTCACCAATGGACAGATCATCCAAAATGAAAATAAATAAGGAAACACAAGCTTTAAATGATGCGTTAAACACGATGGACTTAATTGATATTTATAGGAATTCCATCCAAAAACAACAGAATACACATTTTTCTCAAGTGCTCATGGAACATTCTCCAGGATAGATCACATCTTGGATCACAAATCAAGCCTTGGTAAATTTAAGAAAATTGAAATTGTATCAAGTATCTTTTCCAACCACAACGCTATGAGACTAGATATCAATTACAGGAAAAGATCTGTAAAAAATAGAAACAGATGGAGGCGAAACAATACACTACTTAATAATGAAGTGATCACTGACGAAATCAAAGAGGAAATAAAAAAATACGTAGAAACAAATGACAATGGAGACACGACGACCCAAAATCTATGGGATGCAGCAAAAGCAGTTCTAAGAGGGAAGTTTATAGCAATACAATCCTACCTTAAGAAACAGGAAGCATCTCGAATAAACAACCTAACCTTGCACCTAAGGCAATTAGAGAAAGAAGAACAAAAAAACCCCAAAGTTAGCAGAAGGAAAGAAATCATAAAAATCAGATCAGAAATAAATTAAAAAGAAATGAAGGAAACGATAGCAAAGATCAATAAAACTAAAAGCTGGTTCTTTGAGAAGATAAACAAAATTGATAAACCATTAGCCAGACTCATCAAGAAAAAAAGGGAGAAGACTCAGATCAATAGAATTAGAAATGAAAAAGGAGAAGTAACAACTGACACTGCAGAAATACAAAAGATCATGAGAGATTACTACAAGCAACTCTATGCCAATAAAATGGACAACCTGCAAGAAATGGACAAATTCTTAGAAATGCACAATCTTCCAAGACTGAATTAGGAAGAAAGAGAAAATATGAACAGACCAATCACAAGCACTGAAATTGAGACTGAGATTAAAAATCTTCCAACAAACAAAAGCCCAGGACCAGATGGCTTCACAGGCGAATTCTATCAAACATTTAGAGAAGAGCTAACACCTATCCTTCTCAAACTCTTCCAAAATATAGCAGAGGGAGGAACACTCCCAAACTAATTCTATGAGGCCACCATCACCCTGATACCAAAACCAGACAAGGATGTCACAAAGAAAGAAAACTACAGGCCAATATCACTGATGAACATAGATGCAAAAATCCTCAACAAAATACTAGCAAACAGAATCCAACAGCACATTAAACGGATCATACATCATGATCAAGTGGGGTTTATTCCAGGAATGCCAGGATTCTTCAATATACGCAAATCAATCAACGTGATACACCGTATTAACAAATTGAAGGAGAAAAACCATATGATCATCTCAATAGATGCAGAGAAAGCTTCCGACAAAATTCAACACCCATTTATGATAAAAACCCTGCAGAAAGTAGGCATAGAGGGAACTTTCCTCAACATAATAAAGGCCATATATGACAAACCCACAGCCAACATCATCCTCAATGGTGAAAATCTGAAAGCATTTCCACTATTATCAGAAACAAGACAAGGTTGCCCACTCTCACCACTCTTATTCAACATAGTTTTGGAAGTTTTAACCACAGCAATCATAGAAGAAAAGGAAATAAAAGGAATCCAAATCGGAAAAGAAGAAGTAAAGCTGTCACTGTTTGCAGATGACATGATACTATACATAGAGAATCCTAAAGATGCTACCAGAAAACTACTAGAGCTAATCAATGAATTTGGTAAAGTAGCAGGATACAAAATTAATGCACAGAAATCTGTGGCATTCCTATTCACTAATGATGAATAATCTGAACGTGAAATCAAGAAAACACTCCCATTTACCATTGCAACAAAAGAATAAAATATCTAGGAATAAACCTACCTAAGGAGGCAAAAGACCTGTATGCAGAAAATTATAAGACACTGATGAAAGAAATTAAAGATGATACAAATAGATGGAGAGATATACCATGTTCTTGGATTGGAAGAATCAACATTGTGACAATGACTCTACTACCCAACGCAATCTACAGATTCAATGCAATCCCTATCAAACTACCACTGGCATTTTTTACAGAACTAGAACAAAAAATTTCACAATGTGTATGGAAACACAAAAGACCCCGAATAGCCAAAGCAATCTTGAGAACGAAAAATGGAGCTGGAGGAATCAGGCTCCCTGACTTCAGACTATACTACAAAGCTACAGTAATCAAGACAGTATGGTACTGGCACAAAGACAGAAATATAGATCAGTGGAAAAGGATAGAAAGCCCAGAGATAAACCCACGCACATATGGTCACCTTATCTTTGATAAAGGAGTCAGGAATGTACAGTGTAGAAAGGACAGGCTCTTCAATAAGTGGTGCTGGGAAAACTGGACAGGTACATGTAAAAGTATGAGATTAGAACACTCCCTAACACCATACACAAAAATAAGCTCAAAATGGATTAAAGACCTAAATGTAAGGCCAGACACTATCAAACTCTTAGAGGAAAACATAGGCAGAACACTCTATGACATAAATCACAGCAAGATCCTTTTTGACCCACCTCCTAGGGAAATGGAAATAAAAACAAAAACAAACAAATGGGACCTAATGAAACTCCAAAGCTTTTGCACAGCAAAGGAAACCATAAACAAGACAAAAAGACAACCCTCAGAATGGGAGAAAATATTTGCAAATGAAGCAACTGACACAGGATTAATCTCCAAAATTTATAAGCAGCTCATGCAGCTCAATAACAAAAGAACAAACAACCCAATCCAAAAATGGGCAGAAGACCTAAATAGACATTTCTCCAAAGAAGATATACAGACTGCCAACAAACACGTGAAAGAATGCTCAACATCATTAATCATTAGAGAAATGCAAATCAAAACTACAATGAGATATCATCTCACACCAGTCTGAATGGCCATCATCAAAATATCTAGAAACAATAAATTCTGGAGAGGGTGTGGAGAAAAGGGAACCCTCTTGCACTGTTGGTGGGAATGTAAATTGATACAGCCACTGTGGAGAACAGTATGGAGTTTCCTTAAGAAACTACAAATAGAACTACCATATGACCCAGCAATCCCACTACTGGGTATATACCCTGAGAAAACCATAATTCAAAAAGAGTTATGTACCAAAATGTTCATTGCAGCTCTATTTACAATAGCCCGGAGATGGAAACAACCTAAGTGTCCATCATCGGATGAATGGATAAAGAAGATGTGGCACATATATACAATGGAATATTTCTCAGCCATAAAAAGAAATGAAATTGAGCTATTTGTAATGAGGTGGATAGACCTAGAGTCTGTCATACAGAGTGAAGTAAGTCAGAAAGAGAAAGACAAATACCATATGCTAACACATATATATGGAATTTAAGGGGAAAAAAATGTCATGAAGAACCTAGGGATAAGACAGGAATAAAGACACAGACCTAGTAGAGAATGGACTTGAGGATATGGGGAGGGGGAAGGTTAAGCTGTGACAAAGCGAGAGAGAGGCATGGACATATATACACTACCAAATGTAAGGTAGATAGCTAGTGGGAAGCAGCCTCACAGCACAGGGAGATCAGCTCGGTGCTTTGTGACTGCCTGGAGGGGTGGGATAGGGAGGGTGGGAGGGAGGGAGACGCAAGAGGGAAGAGATATGGGAACATATGTATATGTATAACTGATTCACTTTGTTATAAAGCAGAAACTAACACACCATTGTAAAGCAATTATACTCCAATAAAGATATTAAAAAAATAATAATAAAAAGATTTTTAAAAAAGACCAACACCTTGTTAATTGTCTCCATCTCAAAACTGTTCTCATTCACTGTTTTCAAAGCCTGAACCGAGTAATGAATTTTGAAGTTTGAGGGAGAGGGATTCATGAGAGCTTTGGCACCGTTTTACCCTCTACCTCGCCTACTGCTTCTTGCCTCCCAAGCCCTGTTGACTCTCTTTCCTCCTTATTCTTTTATTTTTTAAAAAATAAATGTATTTATTTATTTAATTTTGGCTGTGTTGGGTCTTCGTTGCTGTGTGCGGGCTTTCTCTAGTTGCGGCGAGTGGGAGCTACTCTTCATTGCAGTGTGCAGGCTTCTCATTGCAGTGGCTTCTCTTGTTGCAGAGCACGGGCACTAGGCATGCTGGCTTCAGTAACTGTGGCATGCAGGCTCGGTAGTTGTAGCTCGCGGGCCCTAGAGCGCAGGCTCAGTAGTTGTGGTGCACGGGCTTAGTTGCTCCGCGACATGTGGAGTCTTCCTGGACCAGGGATCGAACCCATGTCCCCTGCATTGGCAGGCAGATTCTTAACCAGTGCACCACCAGGGAAGTCCCTCTTTCCTCCTTATTCTTAACTGGCTGATATCCTAGGATTACCAACTCATGACAGTTTTCCCTGAACTTTTGTGAGTTTAGCACTGAAAATCAGGCCCAGGCCCAGGTGAACTGGGACAGTTTGTCATCCTTCTGATGACAAAGAAGATGAAGAGCTTCTTTTTAGGCTGGAGACATTCTGAAGACAATAGACCACTTCAGTCACTTCAGTGGCAGGGAATCATTAGCGGGGGAGAATTTCCAAAGCCTTGATCTGGATCCAGAAAGAGGAGCATGAATTTACCAGGTGAACAAGGTAGGAAAGGGCATTCTAAGAAGGACCAGCATCTGCAGAGGCATGGGGGTTGCTCCATCTGAGTGAAACAGAGGTCCAAAGAGCAGCAGGAGGGCAGAAGGGAGGAAATGGAGAGATTTCTAATTCTGGAGCCAGATTTTTTAGTAACAAAACAGCAGGTAACACACATATTCATATGCAAGTCATAGTTGCCAAAAAGAAACCCTTCTGACTGCCAATTTAGATTAGCTGTGCTCTTGCTTTCATCCGTTGCTGTGAATAATCAAGAATTTGCAGAACTTCCCACTATTCCCAAGTGTGGTCTGGATCCAGTCCCACCTATTACACTCGTCCTGTTAGTTCCTACTGTTAACGTGAATAAATAAGAAGTCTGATGTGACGAAACACCACCCCAGGCTGCATGATGTAACAAAAGGCTAACTTATTTTTGACCTACTACTTATGTGTAAACATCTGACTCAGAGCGTCTTGCCTTCTCTCCAGGTACTCAAGCAGCTAAGTTGATGAAACACCTGAATATTAGGCAGCAGAACTTGGATTCATTTCTTCTCTCTTCTAACTCTGCTCTAAACATCTGTTTTCCCCTGCAGAGGCCTGGATTCATCAGCAGAACAACAACATTGCAATTTTATATATAACCATATTCTTGACTATGAAACTTCAGTGCCTATGGAGTATTCTCCTACTCACTATGGCTTTCTTAACTATCCTGATAATCAAGTCACTAACACTAGTGTTTCCTTGTAGTACCACAGTCCACCACAATAACTACCTATCATCTGCATCACATTGAATTGTGCTGGCTTTGTTGGAGTGAGCACCTCTATTGCCTACCAAACACCCATTCTTTTTCTCTTCCTTCCTAACAGAACCATAATTTTGCTCAGGTGTAACAGCCAAGTGCCTCAGGGGAAGGTGACTCCCACCAAAGTCAGCCCCACCAAGGTTAATGCCACTGTTTCGGAGTGATTGGCTCAGGCACGGGCTAATGACCCAGTGATGGCCAATGAGGTGCAAGAAAAAGTCTGCTAAGGGCCCTCACTCATTCTCCATAAGGAGCCACTGGAAGGTTCTGTGGGTTGTTCTTTTTAGACGGCTGCCTGATATTGTTGTAGCCGTTTTGCTGCCAGCCTGAAGATGCAACCAACACGGAGGACGGCAGAACAGAGACACAAAGAACCAGACAGACACCAGATCACGAGTGTCTGGCCAGTGCTCTTATCCTAAAATACCTTACTCCTAGACACTTTCTGAAGGGTGATTTTTAGGGTGTTGTAGGTATGAATTAAAGGTCCTAGACTTATTTCTTGGAACTAATTCCATTCAGCTAATTCAGTGCTAATGTAAAAATCATTTTCATTAATTCACAATAGCTAAAATCATGGTTAACTCTAACATTCTCAGGCAATATTCATCATTGGTAGCAATAGGTTATTCAAACTGAAAAACGTGAAAGGAAATAATAATTGATAAAAACAAAATGAAAATAGGAGCTTAATGTGAAAAGGTAAAGGCCTCTGAGAGCTCTTCTCTCCCATTAATAGAAAGCATTCTGTCATCTGAGACGTAATATGCTACAACTGAAAAACTCCTGAGATGAAAGCAGAAGTTAACTTGCACAGGAAAGATGGATAACAGATAGAATAGAACTCACTAGGATCCTGATAGTGACATTTGACCAAATGGCAGAATTGTTGAAATAAGGAAGCTGGACCAAAATTACTATAAATTGATCATGGATATTAAAAGCCATGAGATTATAAATCAACTATACTTCAATTTTAGAAAAATGAAAGGTAAAAAAATAATAAAGGAAAAGATTTAAAAATTAAAGCCATGGGGCTTCCCTGGTGGCACAGTGGTTAAGAATCTGCCTGCCAGTGCAAGGGACACAGGTTCGAGCCCTAGCCCGGGAAGATCCCACATGCTGCAGAGCAACTAAATCCGTGTGCCACAACTTCTGAGCCTGTGCTCAAGAGCCTGTGCTCAAGAGCCTGCAAGCCACAACTACTGAGCCCACGTGCCACAACTACTGAAGCCTGCGTGCCTAGAGCCCGTGCTTCGCAACAAGAGAAGCCCGACAATGAGAAGCCCTCGTACCGCAACGAAGAGTAGCCCCCTCTCGCCGCAACTAGAGAAAGCCTGTGCACAGCAACGAAGACCCAATGCAGCCAAAAATAAAAACAAATAAATAAAATTTAAAAAAAAATTAAAGCCATGAAATATCCTTTGTGTATGAGGTGATATTATTAGTTCATGATCAATAAGACAATTCCCTCATTTTGGTGAAGGATTAGCACTGAGCCAGCCACACCCAATTATCCAATGCCTCTTTGAAGACAGTTGGCCAAGGTGAGATGTGCAAGTTCCTGAATATCTCTAAGCCTTGGTTTCCTTACCTGTAATTACAGTAATACATAGTCCAAAGGTCTGTGGAGAGGATGAAGTTAGGTGGTACATGTGAAGCCCAGAGCAAGTGTTTTGTACACTGTAAAGTCCCAATTTTTGAGCTCCTTTTTCTTTCTCCTTCCACTCCTGACATGACTGAAAGGGTCATTGTTCCCTTGCAGTATTAGATGAGTAATTAGAGCCATAATTATAGAGACTGGTTTGATTGGGGGCAGCCATTTCCCACAGAAGGCTGCAGGCAGAACTGAAAGTCAGCTCAAGTTTCCTCAGCTCCTGGGAATCAAATTCTCCCCCAAAGGACCCCCAATATATGGCCTAAGAAAGTACTTATCACTAGAGTGTAATAATTTGTTTCTCTGAATTTCTTTGCCATTAAATTGGACGTTGCTAGAAAGAACCCAGAGACTAGAACAGAACCTGAACATAAAAGATGCTCAGTAAAGGAAGGGAGGCATGGAAGGAAGGGAGGAGGGAGGAAGGGAAAGAAGGAAGGTGGAAGCAACAACCAACCGAATGGGTGATGTTTAACTTCTAGACCAGGGCTGTCTGCTGTAAATGTAATGCCAACCCTAAAGGTGAGCTACATATGTAACTTGATATATTCTAGTAGCCACATTAAAAATGTAAAAAAAAAAAAAAAAAAAAAAAAAAAGTAAAAAAGAAACTGATCAGATAATTTTTAATAATACATTTTACTTAGCACAATATATCCAAAATACTATCACATCAATATGTAATCAGTATGAAAAATGATTATAGGATTCTCAATTTTTTGTATTATCTTCAAAATCTATTGTGTATTTTACAATCACTGAACATCTCAATTCAGACTGGACACATTTCAAGGTGCCTAGCTACTCCCCACCCCACACCGTAATATCACTCCAGGTGAAGAACATTCCTAATTCACTCTGATTTATGAAATGTATTCATCTCAAATTCCAGTTTCCTGTCCTAAAATTTTTATTTAATCTGTTTCTGTTGGTTAATAATTAAAGTGGCCAACACTGCCAAGTAACAGCCTGAATGTTAATAGATGGTGGGAAGGAAGACTCTTCCCACTAAAGGACTATATGGATCCTACAGTGAGAAAAAAACGGGAATAGGAACTTTAGCTAACCCCCTCTATGTAGGCACCTAATCAGATCTCACTGTACACACGAAGGTGTGGGTGAAATAGAGTATGTTGGTGCAAGATTCAAAGAGCACAGACACTATCATTTGTCTTCATGTCCCCCAGTACTGAGCACTGTGTCCGGCATATAAAGAGTGCAATAAATACTGGCATTAAATGTGATTGAAATTAGTCGGGAATCATAAGTGAGAGTTCAATCAGAGCTACTTAGGGAATTCATGGGGTATGACTAACAGACTTCTTGGGTTTTTAAGTGAAAGAGTCAGTCTTTTATTAGAAAGTGGGAGATATAAAATGACATAGTGGGAAAGAAATAAGATGGCAGAAATCCCTTAAAGTACATGAACCAGAGAGTAGAGGGTATATGATTAAAATCCCGGGATTGTGGAAAAGAACATTTATGCATTCATTCAACAAATATTTCTTTTTTTTTTTTTTTTTTTTTGCGGTACGCGGGCCTCTCACTGTTGTGGCCTCTCCCATTGCGGAGCACAGGCTCTGGACGCACAGGCTCAGCGGCCATGGCTCACGGGCCCAGCCGCTCCACAGCATGTGGGATCTTCCCAGACCGGGGCACGAACCCGTGTCCCCTGCATCAGCAGGTGGACTCTCAACCACTGCGCCACCAGGGAAGCCCCCATTCAACAAATATTTCTTAAGCTACACCAGGTTCTGTGCTTGGCATGGCCACATAAATGTGAGTAAAGACACTGGTCCTGCCCTAAGGGAGTTCTAGACTAGAGAAGAGACAGATATAGAAATAAATAACTTCCTACCCTGTGATGTGTTGAAAAGTATGCTATAATGGAGATATTTACAAATTAGAGTAGGGTCAAAGAGGAAGGAGTGACTATTTAGGGAGTTCTGGGATGGCTTCATAAAGGAAGGGAAAATAAGGCCTTGAAGGATGAGTAGTTGTCTGCCAGGCACATTTAACAACATGTACAAAGGCACAGAGGCAAGAAAGTACATAGAATGTTCTAGAAATGAGAGCAATTCAGTGTAACTGGAGCAGAGCATTGGGTGAAAAGTAGAGAGTGGGAGGAGTTGATGTTGAGAACGTAGACTGCGCCCAAATCACAAAGGACCTTGCATACTCTGCAAAGGGATCTGGACTTTAGTCTAAAAGCAATGTGGACTCACAGACATAGAGAACAGACTTGTGGTTGCCAAGGGTGGGGGTCAGGGGGGAGGTAAAGATTGGGAGTTTGGGATTAGCAGATGCAAACTAGTATATATAGGATGGATAAACAACAAGGACCTACTGTATAGCACAGGGAACTATATTCAATATCCTGTGATAAACCATAATGGAAAAGAGTGTATATATATATATATATATATATATATATATATATATATATATATAACTGAGTCACTTTGCTATACAGCAGAAATTAACACAACATTATAAATCAACTATACTTCTAAGAAAATAAATAAACACATAAACAAAAGCAGTGTGGGACCAGTCAAAGTTTTAAGCAGGTACATGATGGGATAGAATTTCCCCACCCACCTGAAGTTAGAAGTGATCATATGACTTGTTTTGGCCAATGACATGTGAATAGAAGTGACGGGGGTCACCTACGCATGGACGTTTAAGAGCCAGTGCATGCTTTGCCACCTTCTCTTTTACCTCCAGCCAGTGACCAGCAATCTTAAGATACTGGCTTTTCTGTCAGCCTCAGTTCCTGAGTGATTACAATGAATGACAGTGGACTTGCAGCAGGAGTAAAAAATAAACCTTTGTTGTCTCAGCCACTTCGATTTGGAGACTATTTATTACCGCAACAAAACTTCAGGCTATCCTGACTGATTTAGGATATAGGAGTGGAATAACATTATCAGACTGATATTTTTAAAAGGTAACTGATGGGGCTTCCCTGGTGGCGCAGTGGTTGAGAGTCCGCCTGCCGATGCAGGGGACACAGGTTCGTGGCCCGGTCCGGGAAGATTCCACATGCCGCAGGGCGTCTGGGCCCGTGAGCCATGGCTGCTGAGCCTGTGCGTCCGGAGCCTGTGCTCCGCAACGGGAGAGGCCACAACAGCGAGAGGCCCGCGTACCACAAAAAAAAAAGAATTCAGTGATTAAGAAAACGTGGTTTATAAATATTTTAGTCATCTGTTTCTTTATATCAAATTACTCCAAGTGTATCAGCTTAAAATAATAATAATTTTTTTATCAATTATTTTACAAATTTTCTGTGGGTCAGGAAGTTCAAGAACAGCTTAGCTGTTCTGGCTCAGGATCTCTCTCAGGTTGCAGTCAGTAGATCGTCCAGGGCTACACCATCTGAAGGTTTGAGTGGGGTTAGGGGATCCATGACCAAGATGGTTCACTCATATGGCTGACAAGTTGATGCTAACTGTTGGCAAGAGGATGCAGTTCCTTCCCTATGGACCTCCCCATAGGGCCGCTTGAGTGTCTTTATGATATGGCAGCTGGCTTCCCCCAGAGCAAGTGCCCTAAAAGAGAATAAGGTGAAGTGGTACTTTCTCTTATAACCTAACCTGAGAAGCCACACACCATCACTTCTAGTATATTCTTTGGTCACACAAAGCAATCATGATACATTGTTGAAGGGGACCATAAAAAGATTCAAACAGCAGGAGGTGAGGATAATTGGGGGCCACCTTGGAGCCTGACTACGGCAACGAACAAGATGGAAGTTAAAAGGCTGACTCTGAGACTTCTGGCTTGAATGATTCGATAATGGGATTAAGCAAGATACAGAACACAAGAGAACAAAAATCAGTTTGGGAGAAGAGGGAGGAGATAATTACTTCGATTTTAGATCTGCCATGTGGAAGACATACAAACAAAGATGCCTAATCATCATTTGAAAATAGGAAGCTCCTAAGAGAGGTCAGAGTTGAGGATTTAGGAATCAATGTTATCCACGTGGTGGAGGAAGTCGAGGCAGAAAATAATATGGTCCAGGAAGGATGTGCAGAAAGAAAAGGGAATAAACACAAAACCAGGAACAGGACCTTATGGAGAGAGTCCATTCTTCAAGGAATGGGGAGGAAAAGGAAAGGTCAGCAAATGACAATGACACAGGAAAGAAAGGATCAGGGAAGTAAGCAGAGAATCAGGGTTATCTGGATCTAGAAGGCAATGAAGGAAGCAGTTCAATGAGCGCTTCAGCAGCAATGCCAAGTGACGTACATAAAGCAGTCAACTAATACGAAACTGAGGCAAGCCCACTGGATTTCACAGTTAAGGTGGGGGCCATGTAGTAAATGTTAGAGGTGGGATGTGGTGTTCGTCTAAATGCATTTTTTCACTCGAGATTAAACCTTTCCTCCCATGCAATGGAGGTGGCTTCCCTCATAACAGGTCCACAGCGTAACATCTTAAGTACAGAACAACCACAACGCACCCATTATGTAAGAACGAGAACGTACATTAACTAAAAACTCTCTTTATCATGGATTCATCATGCTCCAACTATTGGTGATGGAGAATGATGAATGGGTCAAAGCACTGTCTCCTTTGCCCAGACAAGCATGCCTTCAGGAAAAGCTTAGGACATTGATAGCCTTCTTAGGGCAACAGGGAAGCTACTCTACAAGGGCCTAGAGTTATATGGTAGAAATACCACAAGCCGGAATCACAGGATTTGAAAATAGTAGAAAGAGATCATCTTTTTTTTTTTTTTTTTTGCGGTACGCGGGCCCCTCACTATCATGGCCTCTCCCGTTGCGGAGCACAGGCTCCAGACGCGCAGGCTCAGCCGCCATGGCTCACGGGCCCAGCCGTTCCACGGCATGTGGGATCTTCCTGGACCGGGGCACGAACCCGCGTGCCCTGCATTGGCAGGCGGACTCTCAACCACTGCGCCACCAGGGAAGCCCCGAAAGAGATCATCTTAATGAACTTTTTCATTTTAAAGATACAATCAGACCCAAGAAGTTAATTAAGTTATATGCTTACCGTCACATAGCTTTTTTATTCTTTTTCCTACAGCTGGGTCCAGGCTTCTGGACATCGTGTCCAGTGCTCTTTTAATTCCATCCCCTTTCTTCATATTATTTTACACACATGCACACACCCACACACACATCTATAACTTATCAGAAGAACATGATATTCAGAAGTCTAATAGGCATCTCCAACTTAACATAGCTGAAACAGATCTTGACTTTGTTCCTCATAATGTGTCTCTCCCTGTCTCCCCCATAACTGTAAAGTATACACCCACCCACACCCTAGAAATCTTCCTTGACATCTCTCTCATGCCTTCACATCCCACACTTCATTCGTTAGCAAGTCCCACTGCCTCTACCTTCAGAACATGCACAGAAACAGACCACATTGCACCACCCTGGTCTGAGCACCTTGATTTCTTCCCTGAACTGCTGCAGTGGCCACCTGGCTAAACTCCATGCTTCAAATCTTCTCTGTTACAGTCACAGCAGCCTGAGGGATTTTTATTTTTCAAAATATAAGCCAGATCATGTCATGCCTCTTCTCAAAACCCTCCAGTGGCTCCCAATCACACTCAGAATAAAATCTAAACTCTTTCCTACGCTCTATAGGCCCCCATGTACCCTGCAACCTCATCTCCTTAAACTCTCAGACCTATTCTTTTCACTCTAGCCACACCGCTCCTCAAACACCTCGAGTTCATTCCTAGCTCAGAGTCTTCTCACATGCCATTCCCTCTGCCTGAATGTTCTTCCCAAAGATTTTCCCACAATTCACTCTCTCAGTTCATTTAAGTCTCTGCTGAAGTGTCACCTCTTCAGAGAAGCCTTCCCTGGCCACCTTGTCTAAAATAGAGACCCCTGCACAGACACAGAAAACAAACTTACAGCTACCAAAGGAGAAAGGGGATGGGGGAGAGATAAATTAGGAGTTTGGAATTAGCAGATATAAACTACTATGTATAAAACAGATAAATAACAAGGTCCTACTGTATAGCACGGGAAACCATATTCAACATCTTATAATAAACCATAATGGAAAAGAGTATGAAAAAAATACATATGTGTATAACTGAATCACTTTGCTGTACGCCAGAAACTAACACAACATTGAAAATCAACTCTACTTCAATTAAAACAATAAAATAAAATAGAGATCCCTGCCTCGCCAACATTCTCCATCCTCTTATTCTGCTGTTCTGATTCATAGTATGACCAACACCTGATATTGTTTTACACTTTTATTTCTTATTACTCTTTCCCTGCTGGAATTTCAGCTCCGTGGAGGCATTTTGTTCACTAAAAAATCTTCAGTGCCTTAAAAGCACCTGGCCCATAGTAGGTATCCAAAAAATATTTGTTGAATAAATCAATTAGGATTGATCCTAAGGTCAAGAAATACTCAAATGGCAATATTATTTTTAGCCAATAGAAACTTAATCCAGTGACTTACCAGAAACTGAAAGCAGAAATGTCATGGGCGTTGCTAACGTTCAATGTAGTTGCCTTTGGGTGTTTTTTTGTTTTGTTTTGGACTGTGTTGGGTCTTCATTGCTGCGCACAGGCTTTCTCTAGTTGCGGTGAGCAGGGGCTACTCTTCATTGCGGTGCACAGGCTTCTCATTGTGATGGCTTCTCTTGTTGTGGAGCACGGGCTCTAGGCACGCGGGCTTCAGTAGCTGTGGCTCGCGGGTTTAGTTGCTCTGCAGCATGTGGGATCTCCCCAAACCAGGGCTCAAACCTGTGTCCCCTGCATTTGCAGGTGGATTCTTAACCACTGCACCACCAGGGAAGTCCCTTGCAGCCCTGAAATCTTTGTCTAGGATCAAATCCCAGCCCTAATATGCTCAGGAGCCAGTGACCCTGAAGAGACAGGAGATGATATAGAAAATCCAAAACTCATTACTGCTCGAAATTAACAGCTCTGGCCATGTATTGTCAGTATCTACTGAGCCTCCCTCACTCCCAGACGTCGAGGTAGGAAATTACAGAAATAAACTCAGTCGCAAAGCAATAAAGGGCACTGCTATAAGGGATTCAATTCCTCTCATTCATTCATTCATGTTTTCCTTTCATCCAGCACTTTCATTGAGTGGATACTATGTGCCAGACACTGCTAGGTTAAAATCCTTTCTGGAATAAATAGTGTTTGCTATTGTTTTTGTTCCAGTGGTGACGCATTGTTATCCCTGTCACCATCATCTTCATCATTATTCCTGCCATTCTGGCGGCATGTGAAGGTTACCATGGGAACCCAAGGAAAGTCATCTAGACGTCTGCTGACGTATGTTTCCTACTATGGGGAGAGATGATGACATATACCAAGCAGTCTCACCTACACCTCCCAGCAAGTCGTTTTATTCTAAGAATTGATCTACCTATCTTGGACCATAAAATCTAAGTTACCTGAGTCGTGGGGGTGAGAGGGAACAATTGGGCTTATTTCAGAGAGGAAACTCCATTCCCCTACTTTGGCAATATTTTCCCAGTTATAATTTAACCCTCAGAATCCATAAGAACCTTAATTAGGATAACACATAAATGAATGGCTGCAGTACATGAAAATCCATCCTTCCCTTCTAAGAGTTTGAGCTAGGTGGGTACCATATTTTAGCTTTTCACATCATCCTTTCAAATATATCGTGATACAACAGAAACTACTTAGGAGATAAGAAGATTCCAATACCATTACATGCATTTAGAAATACTCCGTTGATGACACGGAAGAAATCAGATGGTTCACTTTTGCCATGTTTTTCAAAGACCTTCAGTCAGGCCAAATGCCTTCAAAAATAAATGAAGCGGGGGGAAAAATAAAATAAATGAAGGGAAAAGACGGAGTGCCTGTGCTAAAATTTTGGCAAAGAAACAACTGAAACCTACCTTTGAACCCATTAGAAACCCACTTCTGTCTGATTCTCACCAAGAACTCCTTATATCTCCTTGGAATTCTGACTTCCATCCAAATATCCATGGAACTTCCCTTCACTCCTGGGGGGACTGTTGTCACTAAGAGTTCTGAACATGATGCATTTGTTTCCTTGGGCTGCTGTCACAAATTACCACAAACTGGGCGGATTAAAACAACAGAAATTTATTCTCTCACAATTCTAAAGGCTACAAGTCTGAAATGAAGGTGTCAGCAGGGTCATGCTCTCTTTGAAGACTCCAGGGAAGAATCCTTCTTTGCCTCTTCCACCTTCTGGTGGTAGCCGGCAATCCCTGCCTTGTAGATGCATCATGGCAAGTTCTGCCTGGTCATCACAGGGTCATCCCCCCTCTCTGTGGGCCTCTGTGACCATATATCCTTTTCCTTAGAGTCATTGGGTCTAGGGCCCATTCTAATCCAGCGTGGCCTCATCTTAACTTGATTACATCTACAAAGACCCCATTTCCAAATAAGGTCGTATTCACAGGTATCAGGGTATTAGGACTTCAACATATCATTTTGGAGGACACAATTCAACTCCGAATCTTCTACTCTGAGAAATATTCCACCAGATGGCATTATAAATGGCATTCCATCTTTCCTTCCTTTCTTCCTCCTTTTTACAAATATTTATGAATATTTACTACGTGATAACCCTATGTTCTGCTATGGAGGGTAGAAAGATGAAGTTGATATTCCCACATTCAAAAGATTTAGACCTACCTAGTAGGAAGATTCAACTGTACATACAAATCATAATACAAGGCAAAAGATGGCAATTGCCATGAGAGTCATAAACAGAGTGACACAAAAAATACAGAGAAAACAAATCGATTCCAGCTGGGGAGAATCAAGCACGACATTTGAGCCTGACTTTCAAAACTATCCTGGATTTGGATTTTCAGAGATTAGTAAAGGCGTCTCCAGTTCAGCTGGGTGAGCAAAGGCACAGAGGCAAGAAAGCACGGCATGTTTAAACATTTATCAGTGTGTCTAGGACCCCTCGTGTGTTACTGCTGCAAATACATTTCAGAAGTGTTCACAGAAAAGAGATTAGAAGAAAAAGCTCCAAAAAGCAAACCAACAGGGATCATCTCTGGGAGGTGAAATTTTCCTTCCCTTTGTGCTTTTATATTTTTTTCTGATTTTCCTCAATGCTTAGGCTTTATTTTTAATTAGGAAAAATAATACTTTTTTTTCAAGAAATAATACTTTTTTTTCACATCACCTCAACGTAGCTGTCTCCCAAAAGGAGAAGAAATCAAATCTTTCCTGATACAGAATTATAACTGCGTGAGACGACTTTAATCGTGTCACTTGTGACAGGGATCAAGAAAATGACCAGGGCTTCCCTGGTGGCGCAGTGGTTGAAAGTCCGCCTGCCGATGCAGGGGACACGGGTTCGTGCCCCGGTCCGGGAAGATCCCACATGCCCCAGAGCGGCTGGGCCCGTGAGCCATGGCCGCTGAGCCTGCGTGTCCGGAGCCTATGCTCCGCAACGGGAGAGGCCACAGCAGTAAGGGACCCGCGTACAGCAAAAAAAAAGAAAGAAAGAAAGAAAGAAAACGACCAGGAGATGGAGTTGATCCAGCAACGGGTTCCTGCGGATACTGGCATTTCAGTCTGTACTTGAACGCAGACGGGCAACTCCGGGTTTCGTTTAGGTGAGCAATGCCTGCCCTCTGCTGGTGATTCAAAAGTTAGTTACCAAGGGCAAGAGTTTTTCTTTCCCGGCTTCCTAAAACAAAGTGATGAAGAAACAAGAAATATAAACTCATCATTCTGATTATAAAGCCATTCTTTTTGTTACTTTGGGTTTTGAATTACTTTAAGTGTAGGAGAGAAAAGTCTGTTGGTTCACTTTCCTTCTTGGGCCAGTAGCCCAGCCGGTCCTCGGGCTGGGACTTCAAAATATCTTGTTCCCAAGTCAGGAATTCGTTCAGTTGGCGGGAAGGAGAATGGTTCGGTTTGTAGGGTGTACGAAAGCAGGGGTGGCCGGCGGCAGTGGCGAGCTTAGTGAGGCCTGGCCGGACTTCGAGGCCGGCGCGTGGCCGCAGCCAGGGAGCCTGCGGCCCAGGCCTCACGCGCATGCGCTACCCGGCTGGGCCATGAGCCAGGAGTGGCCTCGGCGGCGAGGCCTCCCCGGTGCCCCTTGGGTGTCTGCGGAGCAGAGCTGAGGCTGCGCCCGGGCCCGGGCCGCGGGTGGGGTACAAGGCCCGCGGGCAGCTCACCCGCGCCCGGTGGATGAGACAGTGGCGGCGGCGATGGACGCCATAGAGGAAGAGAGCTTCGCGCTTTCTCTTCCACCTCTGATGCAGAATTTGATGCTGTGGTTGGATATTTAGAGGACATTATCATGGATGATGAGTTCCGTTTATTACAGAGGAATTTCACGGACAAGTATTTACTACCAGGAGTTTGAAGACACGGAAGAGGAGAAGCTCACCTACACGCCTGTTTTTAACGAATGTATTTCTTTGGTAGAAAAGTATATAGAAGAGCTGTTGGAGCGGATTCCTGGATTTAACATGGCGGCTTTCACTACAACTTTACAGCACCATAAAGATGAAGCGGCCAGTGACATCTTCGACATGCTGCTCACGTTTACGGATCTTCTGGCTTTTAAGGAAATGTTCCTGGACTCTCGAGCAGAAAAAGAAGGCCGAGGACTGGACTTAAGCTGCGGTTTAGTGGTTACTTCATTGCGCAAATCATCTTCATTGCCAGGTTCCCAGAACAATATGCGGCCCCAAGTCCCACCTCCAGGTATTGGGATCTTTCTGGACATCACCAGCCGAATAGACTGGGAGAGGCTTTGGCTAATGACGTCAGAAGAATACATCTCGGAAAGACTGACTGTTCTGCAACCCTTCATTAATGTTAAGTATTGATGGGTCAGAAGAAAATTACCTGACCTTCCAGGGACACGTTCTTGTCTTCAGTAACCCTAGTACTCCTCCCGGAGTAGACACCTCTCTCAGGGGCTTCTGAGTGGCTCCTGCAGCAAGCCCAAGCCCAGCATTCCACCTGGGGGGCCCTTTCCCAGCATACATGTTAGCGTGTCCATATTGGGAGAACCCACCATCACCAGCCCTCTTGCCCAGCGGGCCTTGCATGTCCCACCAGGCTTTTTGTGCACTCACAGCTTATACGGGTCAGAGTTTCAGTCCTGCAGCCTCTATGGGGTTTTTGACTGGGAGTGTTTATCTAGAGTTTAACTCAAGCTAGCTGCCCGTCTCAAGATTTCTGAAAATGCTACTATCACAGCTAGTCTTGGCTGTAGAAATCAACTTAGAGAGATGTCCTTTACCTAAAAGCTACATGTGAAAATCAATGTCTGGGCTTCCCTGGTGGCGCAGTGGTTAAGAATCCACCTGTCAGTGAAGGGGACTATGGGTTCGAGCCCTGGTCTGCAAAGATCCCGCATGCTGCAGAGCAGCTAAGCCTGTGAGCCACAACTACTGAGCCTGCACTCTAGGGCCTATGAGCCACAACTACTGAAGCCTGCACACCTAGAGCCCATGTTCCGCAACAAGAGAAGCCACCACAGTAAGCCTGTGCACTGCAACAAAGACCCAACGCAACCAAAAATAAATAAACTTATTTTTTAAAAAAAATCAATTTCTAGTCTTATATGTGTAGTCCTTGTATCACTGTCTTCTGCTGGTCCTGATGTAGTCCCATTGTTTCTATAACTCATTTACGTGTTTTTGAAAAAATATTTTTATAGATGAATACTCTGGCTAACCTAGTGGATATAATCTTGGAACTTCTGTGATTACCCACTTCAAGATCAAAGTATTATATGCTGTGCTTTCTAGCTGTTAGTGCTATGAAAGCAAAAATGCTTTCTATGTTGGTATTCCTATTTTACTGGGCAACAATGAGTATATGCTGGAAGTAGTCTAAAAGGTTTCCTTTCTTAGAGCATGCTAGTGTTTGTGCAGGTTTGCTTAAAACTCTTTCTGGGGCTTCCGTGGTGGCACAGTGGTTGAGAGTCCGCCTGCCGATGCAGGGGACGCGGGTTCGTGCCCCGGTCCGGGAGGATCCCACATACGGCGGAGCGGCTGGGCTCGTGAGCCATGGCCGCTGAGCCTGCGCGTCCGGAGCCTGTGCTCCACAACGGGAGAGGCCACAGCAGTGAGAGGCCCGCGTACAGAAAAAAAAAAAAAAAAAAAAAAACTCTTTCTGTGTAAATCAGCTCCTTAGGTTTTCTGTTGGGATAGGGGCTCTGCACTTCCTTCTCGCTGTCAAAATAATCCCACCAAGATAGTGTTCTTCTGGTCTAGCTCAGTAGAAGCAGGAGATAGCAAACAGCTTCACTGGTCATCTATCTGCCTGGATTGGTTTGGTTTAGTACAATGTTTGATAGAACATTACTGACCAGAAAACATGGGTGTCACATCCCTCGAAAGAAAAACCATAGTTGTTCAATTCCCAGTGTGCACCTTAGTTTTTTTGTGGTTGTTGTTTTTATTTTTATTTTTCAAGTAAAAATAAGAATCTCTACTGACTTTTCACTTGGCTATTCTGGTTTTAAAGGATGCGCTCTAGGCTATGTGTTTTTCTGTACCAATGCGGTGCTTATGAAATAATTTCGTACCATGAGTAACATTTGAGGTGTTTTACAAAAACAAAACAAAAAAAAGAAAGAAGGGGTTGGGCGAGTTCCTGCCTGGTGCCTCAGGGCAGGTAAGGGGTTTGCACAAAGTAATGGAGAGGCTGTGACAGCAACAGGAATCGGATGCTGTCCTAATTCAAGAGGTTTGATTAGGGCTTTTTCTGAATTAAGCTTGATTGGGTGATACCTTTAGAAACTTTAGGTTTCTCAACCTCAGCACTATTAACTTTCAGGACTGTGCGTTTTAGGCTGTTTAGCAGCATCCCTCACCTCTACCCACCGGATGCCAGTAGCACTCCCGGCAAGTTGTGACAACCAAAAACACCTCCAGACATTGCTAAATCCTCCCCCACCCAGCCCCCAGGAGCGGAGACAGAATCGCCCCCTGCCGAGAACCCCGGCTTCAGACCCAGCTTCTTTTCCTTTTAAAACCTGGGTGTATTTACAACCCCTCAGGCCCATTGTGTGCAAACCAGCAGGGATGTGAGGACAAAGCACAAGGGGTTCAAGACGCCAGTCACCCTAGGCCCAGCCCCTCAACCTCCTGGGGCTTGGTTTTATCAGCCATAAACTACTGTTATCATAACTTTTATCTTGCAAGACTGTTGTTTGTTTAGTTAACAAAAACTCGCTAAGCACCCATTATGTGTTAGGCTATGTGGAGAGGATGGGCATGTGGAATAAACACGTCAGAACGTGAAATTACCGAGAAGAGCTTGAAGCGCTACGTGTATGTGCTTCTGCGGTAAAATGAATAATGAACCTTTGGAAGGTGGCACTTTTAGAAAGACCGAACACAGGCCCACAACCTTATTCACATTTCTGAAACGCAAAAAACTCTGAAAACTTTTTCTTTTTTCTTTTCTTTTTTTTTGTCATCACAGTCTATTTGCTGGCAAAACCTGACCTGACACGGATGAGGCTCTGTACATTTTTTATCGATCCTGCTGAGTATGAATGGTCATATTTTTCTGCACAAATATTAATGTGTTAGGTCAAGGGGTATTTCCCCAGACTGTGCTGAGAGCTTTAAATTATATATAACATGTGCACTGCTTTACTTTTCTAAAACGCACAGCAGCTGAAGGCCAAAACAGAGGCAGACCCAGGGGTTTTGAATAAGGGACTATGGACCTGGTCTGTGTAAATTAGCAGGGAAAGAGCAACACAGGAGCTACACCCTCACCCCAGAAGGAGCCATTGTTTCTCAGCTGCACATTGCACCCAGCCAGGGAAACTGTGAGCTTATCATATGAGATCAATGGGAAAAGACAGGTGTGTGAGTTTGCGTGTAGAGCGTGTGAACTTTGTCCCTGGCTCAGCAGAGGAGCCCCTGTCCAAGGACCACTGGTCACTCTTTTCATCCATCACCCCGAGAGAAAAGAAGCAAACCCTTCCTCCAAAGGGCTCCTGGTCACAGATGTGGCCCAGTCTCCTTCTGTGGCCACCAGCTGCAGAAGCCACTCAAAACAGTCCCTTCCCCCATCTTGTTAGTAATATATTTGTTCATTTCTCAAATATTTGTTGAGTCTCTACCGTGTGCCAGACACTGAGCTTGCCACGGAAACGTTCCCCTTTTCTTTCTTTCCTTCTTTCTTTCATTTTTTGATATGTCTGTATTCTTTTTTGTTATTTCAGAAAATGGCAGAATAAAAGGAAATGTTAAGGTATGATCTGAACCAATGAATTATTCCATGATTAACAGATGTGAGTTCTTTTTCCTTTATGTGATATATATGTATAATTGTTACCAGGTGGTGTATGTCTTTAGACATTATGTCCAAATTCTATGGTTTAAAAGTGGTTCTGTGTTATGGTTAATGTTAAGGGAATTTGTCTTATAAAAGCACTCATTCACAGTAACTATTTGGTGATGTTTCTCTCTCCTCACTAGACTACCTGCTCTTTAAGAACTTCTTTGTGTTTGCTAACTGCATGTGCTTAATAAATGTTTGCGGAGGGAATGAAAGAATGATCTTCCATCCTTCTGGCTGAGGATTCTCTGCCTTTACAATTGAGCTCGGTGACTGTTTTCTAGTCTATTTATTTATTTGTTTATTTATTTATTTTTGGCTGTGTTTGGTCTTTGTTGCTGTACGCAGGCTTTCTCTAGTTGTGGAGAGCTGGGGGCTACTCTGTTGTGGTGCACGGACTTCTCATTACAGTGGTTTCTCTTTGTCGCAGAGCACGGGCTCTAGGCATGCAGGCTTCAGTAGTCGTGGCACATGGGCATCAGTAGTTGTGGCTCACGGGCTCTAGGGCACAGGCTCAGTAGTTGTGGCATACGGGCTTAGTTGCTCCGCGGCATGTGGGATCTTACCAGACCAGGGTTCGAACCCATGTCCCCTGAATTGGCAGGTGGATTCTTAACCACTGTGCCACCAGGGAAGTCCTGTTTCCTAGCCTCTTGAGACAGACGACAGAGATGCAGATAAGACTTACATATGTGCAAAACTTGACAGTTTTCCAAGTACTCTCACATACATTGAAAATCATTTTTAGATTAAATTAACCCAGAAAATAAAACTTGACCACAGGAATGGTAGCAAGTTTTCCTTTTACACTGACTGCAGGTAGGAGAAGTTGTTTCCTTCCTTCCATTTGGTCCACTAAATTGGTCTTTAAATGCAGAATTTGAAAGTGTGCATTTCAGGGGCTTGGAGAAGCGTCACTACATTTTTCAACTGAAGAAAAACCAAGTAGAGAATTGAAACAGCATCAAAGGCAATCCAGGTTGAGACTTAGCAAAATTTTGTTGAACATAAAATATCTGAAGCAGTGGAATGCTTTCCTAAAAGAGGTACAGAATCACCACAAAAACGGTGGTTCCAAAATTATTCTCATCATACAGTTTTGTTTTAGTTTTCCTGTGGAAAAACCTGCAGGAAAATATTTGGCCACTAGAGGGTACTCTACCAAAATCCAAAGGCACTCCCTCAGGGAGTTCCCTATAAAACGCTCAGATATTGAAGACCTACCAAGGGCTAGTCTCAAAGCTTTCACGGTTGTTTTCCCAACCAATTGTCCATAAACTGTACTCCATGGGAAAGCACTGTATCTTCAGTTCTAGCTTTCCAGAGCACGACACCATTTCTTAGCGGCAGAGAGTCACATGGGATCAACACTGCCCCGAACTATGTCAGCTGTAGCCCTTTTGCACTAGTGGGACCTGTCTTGTTGCATTTGCTCATGAATATAGAAATTTACGTACGGTTAATTTATGTTTTCCACTTCTCTTAAGTACATTGATGAATAAATCAGAATATGAGAACATATGAGGCTGTTGCATTTAATTTGGCAATTAATAATTAAGAGAACTATTTGTCATTTAGAAATACCACGCTTAATCCTTTTAATTACCATCTGGATCTCTTGTAAATTATTCGATTTACTTAATCCTTGTTTACTTTCATTCAAAAGCCCTCAAATTTCACTAATTTGGCACACCAGATATTCAGCTGATCGCCTTAGTAGAAAACAAAACAAAATATAAAGGAACTTAGCACGGGAACCACTCTGTTGGTGGGAAAAGGATGGGTGTGGGAGAGACCTACCTTCCAATCCCCATTAGCCACCTGTGGGATCCTGGGCAAGTCAGTTCCTGCCCCTAAACTTCATTCTCTTCCCTCATAAAATGAGAGAGGGCTAGACTGGAACAGAGGATTCTACTTTTTCTTTTTAAGTGAACCTGTTCTTCTGTCATGGAAGGGGAAAGTCTATCAATGTCCTGGCTCTAGGGAGATGGCAAATGGGTTCCATTTGGAGTCACCCAAGTTCAGGGGGTTTTCCCTTCCACACCGTACCACTTCTCCAGGTCTCCAGAACCATGACCCCCATCAGTCATGGGATGGGGCTCATGCATGTGGCACAGGTGTTCCCACTGGAGCTGTCCACATGAAGTCAGAGTCATGGGGCCCAAGTGTGCTCAGTTACCTGTTTCAGGAGCTAAACAGTAGATTAAGTGAGGGATTTATTTCTCTCATGTAACAAGGAAACTGAGTAGCAGGTGCCCAGCTCAAATGCAGCTGCTCAGGGACCAGGCTCCTTCTACATCTCTGTTCTGCCATCCTCAGCAAGGGGTCACAAAGTGTCTGTAGCCTCTCTGGGCACCATGTCTCCATGTCTGGCAGGAAAAGGAGGGACAGGAGAGGGCAAAGAGCCCATGCCAGCTGAGTCTGTCCATTTCTATTAGGAAAGCTATAGCTTTCCTGGAAGCCTCATCCAGTGGAATATGGAAGGCTTCATTCACATCTCATTGGCCACAACTATCCGCATGACATTGAAGGAAGCCTGGGAATTTTTTTTTTTTTATTGTTTGCGGTACGCGGGCCTCTCACTGCTGTGGCCTCTCCCGTTGCGGAGCTCAGGCTCCAGACGCACAGGCTCAGCGGCCATGGCTCACGGGCCCAGCCGCTCTGCGGCATGTGGGATCTTCCCGGACTGGAGCACGAACCCGTGTCCCCTGCGTCGGCAGGCGGACTCTCAACCACTGTGCCACCAGGGAAGGCCTGGGAATTTTTTGATGGGCACATTGCCCCCCAAACCAAACTGGAGATAGAGCAGCAAGGAAAAAGAGGTGCATGGAAATTGAATAGGCTGCTAGCCACATATGCCACAGGGATGAGAAAGTATTGGGACATAGATGGAGGTCCTCATGCTCGTCATTGGATGATATGCACATGTTGGTCTAAAAGGGAGTCCTTGCCAGACACCAAGAAATCCATTATCGAAGCTCCTCCTTATGGAGGACACAGTGCTCACTCCAGTGGAGACTTGGTTCCTTTGATACCTAACACAGGTGAGCCATTCATCAATGGCTTATGTGCCAGGGGAGCCTGGCAGTCACTAGATGCTGACTGACTCTGCACCTATCAGAGTCTGGTCCCTCACCCTGGGACCTCCCACAATTCACTACACCCCTCTTCCCCCTCTCCCAGATATGAGTCCTTCCTCAGGCAGGAGTCTTTGCCTTTCCTCATTTCCCAAATCTCTGTTCTACACACAGAAATCTGCCCTTTTGGAAGCCCAGGCTTTTGAAATTTACAACCAAAGAATGCTTTCCATTCTTTGTCCCTCTGTTTTCTCTGAATCATCTTCTCCTAAGGCAATGAACACAGAAAGTCAAGCTCACTGAATGGGTCAAGGACCCAGGGATATAAAGAAACACCAGAAACGAAAAACAACTTAGATTTTAAAATATTATCCCTCTGCTCTTCATGTGAAATCTTACTCAGAAATCCAAAATGTAAGAGAAATAAAAACTAACCAGTATGGTTAAGGGGTGGATGGGAGATGGGAGGAACCCAGGGCCCTCCCCATGAGGCCTGAGAGAAGTCAGCCATGGAAAGTTTGAAAATTCACCAAATTGGAAAATCTCTATGGTCTCTTCCAGCCTGAAAGTTCTATGATTCAATATTAAAGAGCAAACTTTTAGTCTGTTTTCCCAAAACTTGAAAACAGTCCCACATAATAAGCGTGACAGATGAAATAAAGGATGATTAATGTGGGCGTGTTCCTAGCCTTTCCTTACTCCTGACCTTACTCTTTGGCCTGTTGTGGGATTTTCAGCTTCCCCACACTCCATGTAGGGTTTTGTGATGAGGAATCAGCATGGAAAAATGAGAAACAAGAAGAGACACTTGGTCAAAAAGCTAAGCATAGAAATAATATATGACCCAGCAAATTGCACTCCTAGGTATAGACCCCAAAAAATTGAAAACAGATACTCAAACAAACCGTGTACATTCACGTTCATAGCAGCAGTATTCACAAGCTGAAGGTTAAAAACAACCTAAAATGTCCATCAACAGATGAATGGATAAATAGTTTGCAGTACATACATACAATGGGATGTTATTCAGCCATCAAAAAGGATAAGTGTGGATACATGCTGGGTGAACCTCGGAAACATTATGCCAGTAGAAAGAAAGCAGACACAAAAGGCCACATATTTTAAGATTCCATTTATATGAAATGTCCAGAATCGGTGGATCCATAGAGATAGAAAGAAGATTGGCGAGTGCCAGGACCAGGGTGAGGGGAGAGTGGGGAGTGGCCACCTCTCGGGTACCGGGTTTGGGGAGGATGAAAATGTTTCAGAACCAGATAGAGGTAGTGGTTGCATAATATTGTGAATTTATTAAATACCACTGAATTCACTTTAAAATGCTTAATTTTATGTTTTGTGAATTTCATCTCATTTTTTAAATCCGTTGAAGAAAAAGAAAAGAAGAGGTAGCTCCAGGAGGCATCTGGAGGGAGAGTGTTTGAGGGCAGCCACTCAGGAAGCAACAGCTGTGACTATGAGGGTAGTGGGCAGTGGAATGCTGCTGGTGATTTTATGTCCCTTCCCCCGTCCCTGAAGTCCAGGTAAAGGACTCCAGCACTGCCACAGTCAAGAGCATAAGCTCCAGAACCAGACGGCTTGGTTTTAAATCCCAGTCCTGTTACTTATGAACTGTGACCTTGGGCAAATTACTTAGTCTCTCCATACCTCAGTTTCCTCATCTGTAACACAGAGATAATAATAATACCTAGTTCACAGGAGTTGTTAAAAAGGTAAATTAATTAATCTGTATATAGCACTTAGAAGAGTGTGGGCATCACAAGCCTTCAGTGATCGTTACCTCGTGTTCTTTGTCATTTTGGTCTCATGGATCTTCCTCTTTGACCAAACCATTCTAGAAATGAGTATGTCAGTTGTGCTTTATAAATTTTATATCAATGTTTACCTATTCTATGATTTTTTAATACAAACTTTGAGGCAATTATAAATAACATCACCTCCAAAAAACGCTGTTTAGTTTCCTAGGGCTGATGTAACAAGGTACCACAATCTGGGTGGCTTAGGACAACAGAAATGTAGTCTTTCACAGTTCTGAAGGCTAGACGTCAGAAATCAAGGTGTCAGCAGGGTCATGTTCCTTCCAAAGCCTCTGGGAGCGGACACTTCCTGGCTTCTTTCAGCTTCTGTTAGCCCCAGGCATTCCTTGGCTCGTGGCTGCATAGCTCCAACCAACGCCTCCATCTTCACAGGTTGTCTTCCTATGTGCCTTTGAATCGTCTTCCCTCTATGCATGTCTGTGTCCAAATTTTTCTCTTCTTATAAGGACACCAGTCATGTTAGATTAGGGGCCCACGCTACTGCAGTATGACCTCATCTTAATTTAACTAATTACATCTGTAAAGAACCTATTTCCAAATAAGGTCATTCTGAGGTCCTGGGGGATAGAACTTCAACATATGTCTTGGGGGTACACAACTCAACCCATAATACCCCTCAATTGCTAGAGCTCTGCTAATACATTCATAAACTCCACTGCCACCCTTCTGTGGTCCAGGCCACCTGATGGAACAACTTGAGGAAGTAAAAAGCCTTCCTTCTGCAGACACATCTCTCATGTGAGGCAGGTACTTTGTATACATACTGTAACAGTTGGTCACATTGGGTTCCTCAGCTTGTCTATGAACTCCCTAAGGGTAGGGACTATATCATATTCAACTTTGAAGAGTAGAAAAGTATGAGAAGAGTACCTAGTACATGCAATGGAGACTTCAACAGGAAGAAGGTAAAGGAGGAAAGTAAAACTCAGATGTCTACTAGCTCAGTAGCCCCACTTGTGAGTAATACCAGGCCCTCAGCTCTCCTTTTCTGTTTGTTCCACCTCTTATTTCTCTCACATGGGTCCCCATCTTTGCCTCCACCAAGGCTTTGCTCTGGACTGCCAATAGCCACTCTGACCACAGGCTGGAGCTGACAGTTCCCTGAAACTCCTAAATGACATGAACTCCTTCTGACTGCTACAACCAAATCTGTGATGGCCTTAGGGTCACAGTTCTCTCCCTTATAAGGCCAGGACATAGAGGACACAAGCCCTGATTACCTGCAGCTCAGCCTAGTGCCCATATAAATAATAGTAGCTAAGCCTTATTGAGCACTTACTATATTCTATTCTATTCTATTGTCCTCAAACAGATCAGCTCATTGACACCTCACAATAACCTAATGTGGTAGAAACTATTGTTATCTCTACTTTACGGATGAGGAAACTTGAGACTTAGAGAAGTTAAATAACTTGGACAAGGTCACAGCTAGTGGAAATGGGAACTAGGATTTGAATCCAGGCAACCTAACTAACTGTGAAGACAAAAATATCCAAAACTTGGAAACACACAAAGGATGGCTGCCCATCTTTTCAATGTCATGCTGGACCATTACAGAGCCACTCCAGAATTATCCTAGTCTCTAGGGGGTTTACCCTAATGACTCGCTCTTTACTATTGATTAGGATAGTCTACAACTTTGTAAGAGTAGATATTAACTTGTAGAAAGCTGAGGGTGATTCAAATGATTCTTGACCTATAGCAGGGCAAGTGAGCTTCTCTCTAGTGAAAAAGATAACTCCAGAGGTTACAGCTGTATTGTTCTCTAGGAGATTAGCTCATTTTGCATCTAATACAGCAGTCTCATTCCAGCATTCTTTCTTTCAATGACTGTAAATACTTCTGTCCCAACTGTAATCCTTTGAACCAGGTTTACCATCCTGCTACTTCCCTCATTAATGAGTTAATTAAATGTGTGGCACATGTTCATTCTATACTTGTATGAGAGTTAGATTTTCAATGTTCTGGAAATTGTACTTGGCACACCAAAGCCCACATGCTTAACTACTATACTACAATGAATGAATGAAACTGAATATATGTTGATTATGTTTAAGAAGGGAGGGACTTCCCTGGTGGCACAGTGATTAAGAATCCGCCTGCCCCATCATCAAAAAATCCACAAACAATAAATGCTGGAGAGGGTATGGAGAAAAGGGAACCCTCTTTCACTGTTGGTGGGAATGTAAAGTGATACAGCCACTATGCAGAACAGTATGGAGGTAACTCAAAAAACTAAAAATAGAACTACCATACGACCCAGCAATCCCACTACTGGGCACATACCCTGAGAAAACCATAATTCAAAAAGCATCATATACCACAATGTTCATTGCAGCTCTATTTACAATAGCCAGGACATGGAAGCAACCTAAGTGTCCATTGACAGATGAATGGGTAAAGAAGATGTGGCACATATATACAATGGAATATTACTCAGCCATAAAAAGAAACAAAACTGAGTTATTTGTAGTGAGGTAGATGGACCTAGAGTCTGTCATACAGAGTGAAGTAAGTCAGAAAGAGAAAAACAAATACCGTATGCTGACATATATATATGGGATCTAAAAAAAATAAAAAATAAAATAAAGTGGTTCTGAAGAACCTAGGGCCAGGACAGGAATAAAGGCACAGACATAGTGAATGGACTTGAGGACACGGGTAGGGGGAAGGGTAAGCCAGGACGAAGTGAGAGAGTGGCATTGACATATATACACTACCAAATGTAAAACAGATAGCTAGTGGGAAGCAGCCCCATAGCACAGGGAGATCAGCTCGGTGCTTTGTGTCCACCTAGAGGGGTGGGAGGGAGATGCAAGAGGGAGGAGATATGGGGATGTATGTATATGTATAGCTGATTCACTTTGTTATACAGCAGAAACTAACACACCATTGTAAAGCAATTACACTCCAATAAAGATGTTAAAAATAAAAAATCCGCCTGTCAATGCAGGGCATACAGGTTCGATCCCTGGCCCGGGAAGATCCCACATGCCACGGAGCAACTAAGCCCTTGCACCACAACTACTGAAGCCCATGTGCCTAGAGCCCGTGCTCCACAGCAAGAGAAGCCACCACAATGAGAAGCCCGCGCACCACAACGAAGAGTAGCTCTGCTCGTCGCAACTAGAGAAAACCCGTGTGCAGCAACGAAGACCCAATGCAGCCAAAATAAATAAATAAATAAATTTTTTAAATAAAAGATGGGAGTGCAGGGGGTGTGGGAGGGATGGATTGAGAGCTTGGGATTAGCAGATGTAAACTATTATATACAGGATGGATAAACAACAATGTCCGTCTGTATAGCACAGGGAACTATATTCAATATCCTGTGATAAATCATAATGGAAAATATATGAAAAAGAACGTGTATATATATATGTATAACTGAATCACTTTGCTGTACAGTAGAAATTAACACAACATTGCAAATCAACTATATTTCAATAAAATAAATTAAAAAGAAGGGAGTGCAAATCACAGTTGGAACCCATCAGTCCCTGAAAGAGCAATGAGTAAACTGGTGCAAAAGAGGATTTTATATATACATATTTTATATATATATATATATATATATATATAAAATATATATCCCCACAAAAGACTGCGTATAAACACAGAACAGCAGAAGCTGCTCTGGGGAAATCCTATCTGTTGGTTTCTTTGGGAATTTGGTGGAAGCAAAACAGACCTTTGAGACCAAGACTGGGACTTACCAAAAAGCTAGACCTTCCCCAGGAGAATGAACTGCGTCTCTCAAAGGGTGTGTTAAAAAACAAAATTCAACTGAGTAAATTTTAAAGATTTTATTGGCTTTATTCAACAATTCATGAATCAGACAGCAACCCATCTAGCAGATAGAAAGGAGCTCCTAGGAGCTGTACAAAATGATTTTTATAGTCAGAATGGAGCAGGAATAAGAAAATTATACTAGGCCAAAAAGCAGGTTGGTTATTGTAAGGTCACTTTCCTTTAGGGAAATGGCAGGGAACATCAGGCAGATTACCTAACTCGTGCTGATCAGGCCTTTCCTGATGGACTGGTTTAAGATTCCATTTCTGGGGACTTCCCTGGTGGCGCAGTGGTTAAGAATCCGCCTGCCAATGCAGGGGACACAGGTTCGATCCCTGTCCAGGAAGATCCCACATGCCGCGGAGTAGCTAAGCCTATGTGCCAGAGTTACTGAGCCTGCGCTCTAGAGCTCGTGAGCCACAACTACTGAGCCCACATGCCACAACTACTGAGCCCGCAAGCTGCAACTACTGAAGCCCACATGCCTATAGCCCATGCTCCGCAACAAGAGAAGCCACTGCAATGAGAAGCCCGTGCGCCACAACGAAGAGTAGCCCCCGCTCGCTGCAACTAGAGAAAGCCCGCATGCAGCAACAAAGACCCAATGCAGAGAAAAATTTTTTAATTTAAAAATAAAAAGATTCCATTTCTGGGAAAGCTAAAACTGTAATTAAGTCAAGTCTCAGTTTGATGATGTGGAGCTTAGCATAAGCAACTCCATTTTGGGCCTGTTGTCTTGTTTTTAACAGGTGTAGCCTCCTGGGGATTCTTAAAAGGGAAAATAATTAACACCTTTACCAAGGGCCTGGCTCAGTAGAAACCAAATACCCCAATGCAAGACTGCTAATAGAAGTTCATAAATGAAATAACTCCAACACAGTGCATGATATTGTTGCTTGGAATAGAAGCTGCTTAATAAATATTGAATGAGTTGAAAAAATGATCCCTGATACAGAGAAATCACTTCTGCAAAAAATAAAGCCAAGTTGAACAAATTCAGTCAAAGACATCTTTCAGAGCTATTAAAATTGTACCCTTTATTTGGGGAAAGATTATGACACACAGACTTACTTCCAACTCACTGCCGATAACTTGCTAATGGTGCTAATAGAGTTCTTAACTATATGGGAAAGACTATGAATGACCTATTTTCCAGGTGTTCAGAAACATAGACATACGTTAACAATCCATTGTGCTTCTGTGTTTCTTCTGCTCTTTTCTGGGAAGGTTATGGGCATTTGTGGTTTCTATTTGTGGAAGGATACCACCGGCACACCAAGAGAAGGGAGATTCCAGGCAGTATTAAGGGATGACCTTATAAAATGTCAGTAGGCTTCCTGAAACATGTCACTAGTTAGGTAACATACTTACCGATTCATTCAAGGCTCTCTTCTAAGCGGTAGGGACAGGGCAATAACAAAATACACAAACTGTTTTGTCTTCTTGGAGTTTATATGCTGATGGGGAGAAACAGACATGAAAAAATAAAAACGAAATGCACGTAGTGATAGTTGGTGATAAGTGCTGTGGAGAGAAGGAACACAGGGACAGCAAAGAGGGATTTCCAGGTGAGGGTTGGAGGAGGGGCTTGCAATATAAGAATAGAATGGTCAAGGATGGCCTCGGTGAGTAAAGACTTTAAGGGTGCGAGACAGCAAACAATATGATTCAGTTATACATATACAAGTATCTATTCTTTTTCAAATTCTAGGCTCCATATAAAATGAAAGAATTTTTAATACATTTACAAAAATAAAACTATTCACATTCCTTGTGAAAAAAAATATGAATTTGGGGAAAGGGAATTCTAGGAAGAGGAAATAGCAAGGGCTAAGTCCTCAGGCAAGAGCATTCCTGGTGTGTTTGAGGGACGGTAAGAAAGTCCCAGGGGGAAGCAGAGTGAAGGAGGGAAAACAGCGAAGAGAGGAGGGAATGGGGGGGACAGATGGGGTAGGGTTTGGGGAGAGGACTCTTACGATCCACTGATGTCTTACCAGGATCACCCTGGCTGCTGGACTGAGAATAGATTGGAGAGGTGTCAGGGCCAGAGCCGGAAGAAGAGTTCAGAGCTGTTGCCCCACTGAATGAATGGAAGCCACCCTTCCCAGTAGCCTTCCCCTGCAAAAGCCTGGCCACTTGAAAATGTGTCCAGCCTGCTTTTGCAATGTCATCTTGCAGTGATCAGATTTAATCCCTGCTCTGTAAGAAAATCAAAAAAAAAAAAAAAGAGAAAAGAGAAAATGGGGCTGGGCACGAGGGTTATAGTTTCCGAGGAAATGAGAAAAAATAAATAAAATTGCAATTTGCATCTTTTACAGGGAAATTGAGTGGACTCAAGTCTCCTTAGGAAGAAAGAAAGCTAATGTTAGTAAACTAAAAATAACAATGCAATACAGAGTGCTGGAATAATTAGCCTGGAAAAGGGGTTGCCCCAGTGATCTCATTACATTTCCTCAGATGACTTTCCCAAGCAGTGACAGGTGAGTAATAGGAAACCACTGGATGGTCAGGCACAATGGTCTAGTTTTAAAAACCTATAATTTAATGTTGAAATAAATGGCAGAGCCCCCAAACATCAAGAGTAGATGATAGTTAAAGAAAATGACATGCACTAGTGTCCTATAAATAGCTCTCTTGAGATATACTATCACTCTGTCCTTCACTGCAGGTCAAGACCATGAGCTGCTGTATCCTTGGACACCTGCTAAATGCGTGTGGGTGGAGGTTCCTGAACATTTAAATTGTACAGCACCCTTTCAGCTTAGATGCAGAAGGTTTGTAGAGTTTTCTCCTACACTGCACTTATGGAAACCAAGACCCACTGCTTGGAAGGTTAATGCTTTGCTGCAGGTCAGTGCTTTTTTCACCCTGCCTGCTGACTTGTGTGAACTGAAACAAAAACCAGTTATTCTCCAAAATCAAAATCTTCAGATGCCTCAGGAGCAGTTTTAATTTAGTTTAGAATTATGGGCTGGCTTTCTCCCTCACCTCTTGGTGTCAGATGTAGCCAAATTTAAAATATTGCCAAGTAATGGAAAGTTACTTAAAATCTTTCTCTCATGACTGTCTTCTCTTTACAACCATTATCTTCATTTTCTGGCCGGTCACAGACACATTTCTTCTAAAATGGAATGCCCCTTGGCTCATTTTGAGCTGTATTTCTCACCCCCTTTATTGACCTCTATCCCTTTATCTCATTCCCTTGGAAGCCTGAACCTCAAGTCTATAAATACATTAAAAATAAAAACTGATCCCATTTGGAACGAGGTCATATCATTGAATTTATTCTCAGAGCACATCATGATAAATAATTATTGTTTGCTCTATAATATGCTTAGAATCCAGACATGACCAGGCTTCAACCTCTTGGCATCCATAGTGGTCAAAGGGGAGAACTCAAGCTGTACTATTCCTTCCCCATCCCAGCTGATCCCCACTTTGGCCCTGCCTGGGGCCCAGGATTGACTGTCTTGCTATCTCTCAGCAGGTGGGCTGGGTGCTACCCACTTAGCGGCTGCAGGCAGTCACCAAATAGGAGACTGTTCCCTGCCCATAACTCCATCTAACTCAGCATCTCAGAAACTAGCCTCTGCAGAAAGGTGGTCTCCTCAACCAGCACCTCAGTACCTTGCCTAAGAATCTCTCTACATGTGTCTACTCATTAATTCAATTCATTTAATTTCACCTACTATGTGCAAGGCATGGGGCCAAACATAGGAGAGTCAACGGTCTACAGACAGTTCCATCTGCTGTTCCTCGCTCTAACCTACACTGTTCTCCTGAAGCCCCACCCCAATACCTTCCTCGTTCCTCTTAGCAGTGATCTAGCCAATTCTAGAGAAGGACTCCCTCAACTCCCTACACCATCCAGATATCTACACACCTATCAGCACCTTACCTATCTTTCCCTCCTTCCTTCCCACCTCAGTGGAAAATGTATGATCTGGGTTTCATCAGTTTCCATTTCCTTAGGGCACTGACTCCACCAACTTTCCTCTCCTCTACCTTCAACCTCATCCCGCTAGTGGTTCTTTTCCAACAATATTTTTACATGTTCGGGTCTGCGTCCAATTAAAAATTCATAAATAAGTTATTTTTTCCTCTATGTCCTTCTCTAGCATTCAAGCTATCTCTGTCTCTCCGTAACCAAGATTTTAGAGGAATCCATACATTCAATCCCCACTTCATCATCTCGGCAACAACATTAATGTGACTGGTTCCCAAATGAGAGCCTACGTTCTGGGTTCCTCCATATATGATCAAAGACCTACTGGATATAGCACCAGCTAGATGGCCCAAGGCACCTCAAACCACATATGCCTGGAAGTAAGCTCATCGGCTTCCCTAGACGGCAAAAGTCTGGATCCCACCTCCTCCACTTACTGGCAGAGTGACTTTGGGCAAGTTCTTGAACCATCTGTCTTTCCATTTCCCACTTCGTGAACATCAAGAACTGGGAAGGGTCTGAGATGTTGCCCTACTTGCAAACTAGCAAGTTAGCCTGCCATACTTTCATAGATGCCGGCAGAATACACGAAACTCCTGGGTCAGAAACAAATGACAGTCTATTACTGAAGACAACTGCAGTAGCCAGAGAATCAGCATGTATTACACTGATTCCTTGAGCCCCGGTTCCCACAGGGAGATGCAAAAACCTGCACACGCAGTGTGGTTACAGGAGAGGAACCCTGAGTTCAGGGAAAGTGCTCTTTGCTCCAAAGGGAGACAGTATATCTCCCAAGGCTGCTTGCTACATGTTCAATAAAATGTGGGGAATGTTATAGCAGCTAAATTACCAGGTTGTTGTATTAAATGTGTTAAAAAAAGAAGCCTTTAAGATAGTGCTAGGTACATATAAGCCCTAATATTATTTCATAACCCTAGTCCCTAGGAGCTCACTGGTTGAGGGTGTATGTTATTTATCTCTGTGTAAGCCCGTGTCCAGCACAATGTATTTTGTGTGTATACAGTACAGCATCATGTCTGCTACATAATTGGTTGTCAAATACCTGAAGCTCTTGAAATATCTCATGTACTATTTTACATTCCAGGCTATACTCAGTGCTATGATGGTAGAAACCTTAAATACTGACTCACCTTGGGCTTCACAAGTGAATTACAATGTTAATTGTGGGAGCTGTCAAGTTAACATGAGTTGTGTGAAAAAAAAATCACCTAATATCCTGCGTTTTAGAAAAGATTTCATAATGTCTAAGGGTTTGTTTTAAATATATGTTCCATGGAAAGTATTATTATCCCTTTAAATAAGTTATGGGTTAATAGGGGCAGCTTCAGAAAAAAAATGCCTTTGCCCTTACAGTTCATTTGACCTATAGCACAGTAAGCTTCCGATGAATCCACAACCAAAAGTCAGTGGCTACTGTACTTTACATGAAACTTACCTAGTAAATAAAGATTTATGGAGTACATTCTTTGTGCCAAGTACTATCCTAGGCACAGTAGGGATATCCCAGGCAGAGGAAAAGGCCAATATCCTTCCTGCCCTGGAGGACTCACATTCAGAAGGGAAGAAATGCATCAAAAACCCAAATACAAAAACACTGGGGGAGTTGATTGGAACACCAACAAATAGCATCCCGTTTCCCTGCCTATGTTCTAAAACAACGAAGAAATTAAAGGATCCGCATGTGGAGACCAAAACATCACTTTTAAAACTGGCAGGGACTTCCCTGGTGGTCCAGTGGCTAAGACTCTGCGCAGTCTATGCAGGGGGCCCAGGTTCGATCCCTGATCAGAGATGCAGATCCCACATGCCGCAACTGAAAAAAAAAAATTCCGCATGCTGCAACAAAGATCCCGTGTGCCACAGCTAAGACCCAGTGCAGCCAATCCCCACTGGGATTATTTAATAATCCCCATTTTATTTATTAAAAAAAAATAATAATTTTTTTTTTTTTTTTTTTTTTTTTGCGGTACGCGGGCCTCTCACTGTTGTGGCCTCTCCCGTTGCGGAGCACAGGCTCCAGACGCGCAGGTTCAGCGGTCATGGCTCATGGGCCCAGCCGCTCTGCAGCATGTGGGATCTTCCTGGACCAGGTCACGAACCCGTGTCCCCTGCATCGGTAGGCAGACTCTCAACCACAGTGCCACCACGGAAGCCCTAAATAAATACTTTTTTTAATTTTTAAAAATAAGAAAACTGACAAAGCTAATATAGAGAATCTGGCTCTAGATGTAGGATCCCCAGTCCCCCTGGAGACTCATCCAGTCAAGTAACAGAGGACGCTGGATCCCCTCAGGGAGTGCTCCGCACACCACTGGGCCTTCAAGGTTTACACGTGGCTGAAAACAAGTGGGAACAAATGTTCTCTGCTGGCAGGCATATCCCAAAAGGGAAGGCAGCAGAAGGGTCTCTGCTACCCACGGTGTACTTCCTCCTCAGTCAACCCACTTCCCATTGGTAGGAATTATTACAACCTATCCCCAACAGCACTTCCCTACTTCATTTTGTATCAGAATTCATCGTCATCATATGCTATATAGTGCACTTTTTTTATTTTGGTTATTGTCTATCTCTTCCCTCCTCTCTACTAGAATGTAAGCTCCATAAGGGCAAAACCTATGGCCTTTTTTTTTCTTTTTTCACTAAAGTATCCTGGCACATACATAAGCACTCAGTAAATTTTTATTCAATGACTGAACAGATGATTGAACAAAGGAATGAACTGAATAAATGGGTATCTTCCCAACTATATCAAATGTCTTACATCAAGTGATTCACACTCACCAGCTAATGCGGCCCATCCTAAGAATGGCCCAGGGGAAGCAAATACCTACTGGTCTACGGTTCCCTGGCCTGATTCGGGCACAGAAGTGAAGCGGAGAACGCTTCCTGACAGCCACATTCACTGGAGGCTTTCAGAGACAGGGCTCCTGGATGACCCCAAGTCCTGAACCTCCAAGGGTCTTCACATGCTGAAGACTGTCCAGGAATACTAATGCTGTGCGGAGGGCAGTGCTGGGGCTTGCCTGCCTGCTGCGTACCCTACAGCACCGACAAAAAGCGCATTAAGTGGCAATACCCAAGGGTAGATAGGGCAGAGAAACATTATAATCCCCATTTATTAAAAGAAAGCTGGATTGATTTAGATTCATATAGTCATAGGATGTTAAAAGTGGAAAGAGCCTATAGATTGGGGATTTTTAACCTTTTTTGTGTCCCAGAGCCCTTTAGATGTCTGATGAACCATATTAACTCCTTCCGAGATGAATGCTTTTAAGCGTATAAAACAAATACAATCACAAGGAAACCTATTACATTAAAATATAGCTAACAGGGCTTCCCTGGTGGAGCAGTGGTTAAGAATACATCTGTCAATGCAGGGGACATGGGTTCGAGCACTGGTCTGGGAAGATCCCACATGCCATGGAGCAACTAGGCCCATGAGCCACAACTACTGAAGCCTGCGTGCCTAGAGCCCGCGAGCCACAACTACTGAAGCCTGCACGCCTAGAGCCCATGCTCTCAACAAGAGAAGTCACCGCAATGAGAAGCCCGCGCACCACAACGAAGAGTAGCCCCCACTCGCCGCAACTAGAGAAAGCCCACGTGCAGCAACAAAGACCCCAACGCAGCCACAAATAAAATAAATAAATTTATAAAAATATATATATAGCTAACAAAATATTTTTAAAACCTGGTGATAGTTGTACAACAGTGTGAATGTAATTAATGTCACTGAATTGTACATTTAAAAAATGGTTAAAAGAGGGGCTTCCCTGGTGGCACAGTGCTTAAGAATCCACCTGCCAATGCAGGAGACACATGTTCGAGCCCTGGTCCAGGAAGATCCCACATGCTGTGGAGCAACTAAGCCCGTGAGCCACAACTACTGAGCCCACGTGACACAACTACTGAAGCCCGCACACCTAGAGTCCGTGCTTTGCAAGAAGAGAAGCCACCGCAATGAGAAGCCTGCGCACCACAACAAAGAGTAGCCCCTGCTCGCTGCAACTAGAGAAAGCCCACACGCAGCAACGAAGATCCAACGCAGCCAAAAATAAATAAATTAATAATTTTAAAATAAATAAATTACATGATGTATACAAAAAAAATTTTTTTAAGTCTCAGATACTGCTAATAAAACTGTGGTTTGTGGCCTGTATTTGTAATTGAAGGAAATACTGAATTTCTGTTAGAGGCTAATGAGGAAAGAGAGGTAATAATGATTTCCCATTACAGACCATCTCGCTCCACCCATTCCTTTGGGAGATGGGAAGTCTCAAATGGGGGAAATCTGAGAAGTCTAACATGAGAGGTCTAAGAAGTCTTACCCCCAGGGCCCTGACTCCCAGACATAAGGTCAGAGGAAACTCGATGGCCAGAGTAGGACCTTGAAGACTCGAATAAGTCATTTTACTTGTCTAGGAATGAATCAAATAAATGGGAATATAGCTATTTCCATATCCCTTAAGGATCACCTTCCCTGCCTTCAGAAAGCTCTCTGTATATTGATTCTACTATTGAGACCTAATACATATTTTTAATCTCTGTATTTGAGATTAAAATCTGTAAAATAAAACCAGTAACGACTTACCACACTGGGTTGTTATGAGGATTATATGCAAAAAACTACTTAAAGCTCCTATCACAGCACCTGGCATGTTGTTGAAGGTAAGTAAATAATACTTATTTGTAAATTAATAATACCTCATGGTACCTTACCCCTCAATTCTTTGCAATGCCCGCAGGTAATCTGGAAATTCAGCTGTGAGATTTAAATGTCTGGGATTCTGTAAAAAAATGACTGATTAACTTTAGAGATCATATTTTGTGTCTTTCCAGGCCTACTTTAACTTCCACGCTGCTGTCACCCAGCCTGCATAGCTTCACTCCCTCTGCAAAGAGCGAGCTGCCACAAACTCTTGAAAGCATGCCTTTGGATTCTCTCCTGGCTTTCTTGTGCCTGGTGAGACAAAGAACACCTGAGCAGGTAGGCGTGGCTTCTCTGCCTTCAGCCAAGGTGCACACACTTGATAGATGTTTTCTAACTTCCCGACTCTTCAGGCGTGAGCATAAGTGTCAGGCAGGCAAAGTAGACATAAGCTTATACCTCAAAATATTTAGTGGATTAAGGTGCAAATTCTGCTGAATTCACAGGAAAAAAAAAATGACTACTCCTTTTTATTTTTTTAAATGGTCGTCATTTAATTTGAGTTTGTCTTGTTTTGTTTTGTTTTGTTTGCGGTACGCGGGCCTCTCACTGTTGTGGCCTCTCCCGTTGCGGAGCACAGGCTCCGGACGCGCAGGCTCAGCGGCCATGGGCTCACGGGCCCAGCCGCTCCGCGGCATGTGGGATCTTCCCGGACCAGGGCACGAACCCGTGTCCCCTGCATCGGCAGGCAGACTCTCAACCACTGCGCCACCAGGGAAGCCCAAAAAATGACTACTCTTAATGAAGGCTGCCTGACAATAATTTTCTGTGAAGGGGGAGAACAGTAGATACTGGAAAGTATGGCTGATTAGGGGCTATGGGATACATGAAGGAGGCTGAAAGGGACCCCAGGATTCAGGTAACTGGTGGAGCATTTGGTGGGGGACTCTGGGGACTCAACACCTGGGTGGCAGCCACTAGATGGGGGGATACCATGCCCCTTTCTTTTCACATTCTGCTCTTTCTCCCCTCGATGCCACATCTCTCTTGTCTTCTGTGCCTCCACCTCCATCCTTTTCCCTACCCAGGACCACAACCCATAATTTGCAGGGCCCAGTACAAAATGAAAATGTGAGGTCCCTTTTTCAAAAATTATTAAAAATTTTCAGGATGGCCAAAGCAGAACTTAAAGTAAACCAAGCAGGGGTCCTCCTGCGTGCAGTAGGGGCCTGTGTCACAGAGCAGGTCACACACGCACACAGCTGGCCCTGCCCCCCCTTTCTCTGCTGGTGCCTCATTCCTCACCCATCTGCCTCTATCTTCAAGATGACACTTGCCCCCCTTGAACCCGCCACACGCAGACATTAAGATCATCAACTCCCACACCCTTAGGGCTGCAAAGGACCCCAGAGGCCAGCGCCTTCATTTTACACCCCAGGTAACCAAGCGGTTGGTTCAGGGGCAACCACGAGGGCATATTGGTTGACCCTCCAGCCCCAGGCTCTCCCCACTCAATTACCTGGGTGCCCACTTCTCTCTCACAGCAAGTTTTCTAACTACACTCATCTGGGAGCTCCTTTTGTCTCTCATGCCACCTGACTACTGAAAGCAGTAAGCGAAAAGAAGAGGGATAGCAGAGTTAAGAATAGCCCAAAATAATCAGCAAATTAAAATATTGAAAATAGGGACTTACCTGTCCGTCCAGTGGTTAAGACTTCACCTTCCAATGCAGGGGGTGCGGGTTCAATCCCTGGTCGGGGAGCTAAGATCCCACATGTCTCACGGCCAAAAAACTAAAACAGAAAACAGAAGCAGTATTGTAACAAATTCAGTAAAGACTTTAAACGTGGTCCACATCAAAAAAAAAAAAAATCTTTAAAAAAACATATTGAAACTATTTCCCCTTAAGATGGGATCAAGCATTCCATAGCCTGAGAGACTTAACCTCATAAAAATGGGGAGGAAAAAAGGAAAGAAAAAGATATGCTTATTTCAGCTCTTGCAAAACTTGCTTGGTCAACCAGTATTTGTCAAGCACTGTTGCAGGTGTTACTAATACAACAGTAAATAAGGCAAAGTTCCTGATCTTAAGAGCCCCAGGAGAGAGCTTCCCTGGTGGCGCAGTGGTTGAGAGTCCGCCTGCCGATGCAGGGGATGCAGGTTCGTACCACGGTCTGGGAAGATCCCACATGCTGCGGAGCGGCTGGGCCCATGAGCCATGGCCCTTGAGCCTGTGCGTCTGGAGCCTGTGCTCCGCAACGGGAGAGGCCACAGCAGTGAGAGGCCCGCGTACAGCAAAAAAAAAAAAAAGAGAGCCCCAGGAGGCAGTCAGATCAGTAAGATATAACCTCTCCCCAAAACATGAACTTTAAAAAAAAAGCAGATTATTAAATTGTGACACTTATAATACTAATTTTGTTTTTTAAAATATTAAAATAAAATTTACCTAAATGGCCCCTAAAAAGTGGTTTTTCTGGCTGATGAAATTACAGGGCATTTTTTTTCTTATAATTCAATGTAATTTTTCATTTTTTATTATATTTATAATATGTATTACATTTATAAGACAAAAAATTAATGTTTATACCTTTTGACAATGTATAAAATGTCTATGACTCTATTCCCTAAGGAAGTGATTTTAAATATGAATAAATTTAATCATTACAGTATTATTTATAATAATGAAAAATTGAGGACATTTTGCTCAAGATCTTCCCTGGAGAGTTCTTGAATGATCACACAATGTTGCTACTAACAATTTAGAGATGGTGCCACTAGGTGGCAACAGGGAATCTCCGACATGTGAGTACAACTTCAAGGTTAGCTCGCAAAGCCTTCAGAACTCAATGCTGGTGGAATGCTCATTGAAATTCTTTCTCAAAATGAAATCACAGTGTTACCCCCAAAAAAGCATTTAACCTAGAAATCTCACCTTTAGGAATAAATTATTAAAATAATGGAATAAATGAACAGAGATGTATGTATATACTCGCAAAAAAAGTGAAACCACCTAAATTGTCCATCAGTGGAGGACTGATACATTATGATGACTTATTAATGATGAAGTTCTGTATTGACAGGAAAGGATGTCCGTTATATGTTATTTTTAAGTGAAAAGAAAGCAGATTATCCAATACTGATATGGAAGATAATTCGCTATAAGGATTAAAAGCCTGTAGAGTCAGATGGTCAGTGATCAAGTACCAACTATTAACTGTGTGACTTTGAGCAAGTTTCTTAACCTCTCTGGGCATCATTTACAAAATAGGAATGATATTACTACCTCACCAGGTTGTTGTGAAGATTAAATACAGTATTACAGGGAAAGCCCTGACAATAGCACTTAGCATCTACTAAGCTCTCAGCAGGCCTTAGCTACCATTATTACATACAGTGTGATACCAATGTTTTTATAAATATCCAATATATCTATATGTGGACATACGCATTTTCCAAAAGGATACATATCAAAATGTTACAATGATTATAATATTGGGGTGGTGAGATCACAGGTGATATTTTAATTAAAGCTCTTAGCAATTTGGGGGAAAAAATTCTGATGATGGCTCTGTATGCTCAAATGCATGGAGATCTATAACTATAATCTTCCATACCACATTTCTAGGAAAAATAATTTTTCAATTTTTTATTTAATAACAAAAAAATCACTGTTTTAAAATAAAGTCTACAGCGTATCTCTCTAATAATTTTCCTTTTTCCTTTCTTTTTAAATTTGATTCCACCTCTCACCTCACCAGAGCTTGTTTTGAACGTTTTTAGACCCACCCTTAATTCTAGCTTGTTGTCAGGATCCTCCCCCGCCCAGGCTAATCCAAAGCCGCAGTCAACACTGCTTTCTGCTCTGGCCTGGCTGTGTTGGTTTCCCACCCCTCCCCACCCCTGCCAGCCCTCCAGGTGGACTAAAAAGGGTTCCTTCCATTCAATCCCTACTTCCTCTTCCACAGGCCCCAAAACACTCCTTGTTAGAGAAAACTGAATTCCGCTGTTAGGTTCCCTCCGGTCGCACTGTTTCTGGTGTGCGTGTGTGTGTGTGTGTGTGTGTGTGTGTGTGTGTGTGTGTGTGTTTTTAAACACCATTTCCCTTTTTGTTCCTTTTAGATAAAAAGAAGAGCTCCTCTCCTGTTCCGCCCACCCCTCAAACCCCCTTCCTTTTCCTTTGTCTGTTGCTCTGTATCCTTTGTCCCAGTGATGAAACCTGCCTCCCCTTAGGTTTTCTCTTTACAACCTTGCTAGCGCCTTCAGAAACCAAGATTAAAGTGTCAAAATCCTGACATGCATGGGATTGTTTTGTTTAGAGAATTAACAGCAAATTACACTGCTTTCATTACTGTAATTCATGGCATTAGCTTTAACTGCACCCCACTCAATTTGCAACATAAACTTGCTACTGGTTATGGAGTTATCTCAATTAGCTTTTTTATCTATGCCCTCATTCTCCATACTAAGAACAAATAAATGGCCTTCACATAGTAGCCCCTACATTTGCACCTTTGGAACTAGAAGGCAGTGACTTCGCAGCAAAACTGAAGTTGGCTCCCTCTGCTGATTCAAAAGGGCTCAAGCATTGCTGACTGAGAGCATGACGCAACAGATACTGCTTCTGGCATAAGGCAATTTTTTGCATTGACTTAGTGATTAAAGCGATTAGAAGCAACTGTTACTACAATTTTTTTAAGTGAAGCAAGAAGCAGCCACCAAATTTAATTAATATAAATGTATATCGCAGGTAAGATAATGGTACAACTTTGCAAGGATAAGATACAGTAAATGAAAATAACTTCTACTCACACAAAAAACTCACAACTTGACCCAACTTTTATAAATATGTTTAATAATAGCTGTTCATGTAAGTTCATTGATAAAAATCTTAGAATGTAAATCATTAATAATGTTAATAATAGTTTCTGATTTTTTTTTTTTTTTTGCGGTACGTGGGCCTCTCACTGTTGTGGCCTCTCCCGTTGCGGAGCACAGGCTCCGGACGCGCAGGCTCAGTGGCCATGGCTCACGGCCCCAGCCGCTCCACGGCATGTGGGATCTTCCCGGACCGGGGCACGAACCCGCGTCCCCTGCATCGGCAGGCTGACTCCCAACCACTGCGCCACCAGGGAAGCCCATAGTTTCTGATTTTATTCTAAATCAACCTTAGGAATTTAGATTGGTTTTAAAATAGTTTAAATTATTTTTATAGTATTTTATGTTTAACTCAAAGACTTCTCTCTTTAATCAAAAACAAAACTCGGGGCTTCCCTGGTGGTGCAGTGGTTGAGAGTCCGCCTGCCGCTGCAGGGGACGCGGGTTCATGCCCTGGTCCGGGAAGATCCCACATGTCGCGGAGCCGCTGGGCCCGTGAGCCACGGCCGCTGAGCCTATGCGTCCGCAGCCTGTGCTCCGCAACGGGAGAGGCCACAACAGTGAGAGGCCCGCGTACCGCAAAAAAAAAAAAAAACTCACTTTGAGGATTTATTCATTCATCAAACATTAGCTCAGAACTGATGACTAGCATGGTGTGGAGAGCAAAGTGCGGGAGAGGTGAACTCCAAACACAGAAGACACAGCTTCCACTTTCAAGGAGTTTGTCATCTACTTAGAAAGCAAAACACACACATAAAGTAACTCATGGAAAATTTTGAAAGCAACATAATAATCAAGTGTAACAATATTTGGAGATTATTTGTTTTTTAAGACCTTTAAACTTGAGGTGCCAGATAAAGTGCAAGACCCCTAGTTAAAATTTTAATTCTATAAATAACAAAGAATTTGTAGTATAAGCATGTCCCATGCTAAAAGGAAGAGGAAAAAAGTATTTGCTCTTTATCTGAAATTCAAGTTAACTGGGCATCCTGCATTATTATTTTCTAAATCTGACAACTCTAAATTTGAGGCATGTGGGATACAGAAAGGATCCTAATAGAGTGGATTGGGTCAAATAAGCTTCCTGGAGAACGTGAGTTTTAAGCCAACTGCTGATGAAAGCAGTGGATGGAAACAAAAGACTTTCCAAATGTGGGAAGCGAGTGTCCATGGCACTGAAATCGAGATGAGCAAGTAACTCCTGGTTAGGACGGCAACCAAAGTAGTTTAGCCGGAGGAAGATTTTCAAGAGGGACAAGAAAGCTGAAAACTGCTGATGTGAGTGATCGCTCTTAACTTGATTTCTTTCTATGGAGTTTGCTTAAAGGACAATATTCCTACCTCCCAATCAATTAGACATTTTTAAAAAATAATTTTTCTCTCTGTAAGCCAAGACCACAGATTTCAATGGCTTAGACACAGAAGTTTTAAATTGTAGAGATGTTTATCTCTACTGGTTATTTACGTTGGCTTTACAATTTGAGTTTTGCTGTTATACATTTTAAAGATCAAAAATGGGTTTAAAATATATAATATATCCAGTTGAAATCTATATATGTATGTGTTTGTTTACTTATGGATTTATGTTCCCACTGGCCTCCAATGGGAGGGTCCTGATATCTGAGTCTTTGCTGGATGGGGGAGTCAGGAGCTTTGGAGGGAGGAGGGAGGGAGCCCTAAAGAGCTCTGCAGAATAAAAAGAGCAAGTAGAGATGGGGAGCCTGGAGCCCTAACCCTAACCCTAACCCTAACCTTAGGAATTTAGATCCCAGAGTGCTCCTACCGCAGGTTTTTCTCCTCTCCCAGTACCTTCCTCTGCCCTACTGCTTTCAAATCTATCTTTCCTATATCTAGCGGCCCTGTTTCTAGAAGTCTATCATAAGCTGTGGGATATAGTAAGTGAAGAATAGTACGCTAGGCTTATAAGGAAACACAGTATAAAAAATATATTTGCTTATATTTTTTAAACATATATGATTATATTTTAAAACAACAAAAGGATAATCATAAAATAAAAATAATAATACCTCCTTCCTATGAAGGAAGGAGGAAATGAGGTAGAGAAGAAACAAACACAAACTAGACTTCTTTCGATGCACTTTGGTAGATGTAACTTTGGGATCATGTAAATATTTAAATAATTGATACTTAAATTGAGAAAAAGCAATCCTTCACAAAAAATGAAAGGAAAAAATGAACATAACTGTATAGCCAGATGGTGGCATAACCACCAGAGAGGGACTATTCTAAATGACTTAAAAACACAGTAATTTGACTGACATCCCCTGTGGGATACACCCTAGGGATAGAAGGGACTGTTAAGAACAAAAACTAATAAGACAATCTTCAAAGTTTTAGAGTATGGACTGTCAGTGTCTGAGGCTGTTGTGTGTATAACTTGGGATAAAGCAAATGAGAGTAAATATGTGATGTTCAAATTCTCTCATATCCAGCATTATTGAGAACTGGGGATCTTAGCATGAACAGAAAATAAATAAGTTAAATAGAAGAGATTAAGTAAAAATCCTGTAGTCATGAATTTAATATGAAGTATCAGTATGAACAAATGATTCATTTTATCTTTAAAACAAAAACTATATTTCCCAGCTCTGTCTGATGAGAAGTTCTAGAAACAAAGACCAAAAAAAGTAGAAATAAGCACCCTAGTGCCCCAGTTGTGAACTTGAAATACTATTTTCACTGAAAGAAATAAGGGCTCCTTAGAAAGGACTAATTCTAGGGGCAGAGAAATAAAGGATGAGTTTGGAACATCTTGTCAGACAACAGAGAAGTTGTCAGACTATAGAGTCATGTCAGTGGGGCTCAGGCATCAACTTGACCAAAGATGGAACCACTGAGCATCAATACAAAAAATAATGGAAAAGGATTTAAATACAACAAATATGTTGACTTCATGAGTTTGTAAAGATATTAAAGCAAAATAAAACATATTGGTCACTACTGGAGGATGCTAGTGAACTGGCTTATTATTTTGAACATTGATAAAGACAATCAAGCATTTATCCTGACTTTCCTATGTAAACTGTACCACTGTGTAACCAAATAGTATTCCAGCTAAGAAAGGAAGAATGAATGACAGAATTAGAATACCACCATTCTGCAACTCAAAGTGAATTAATGGATCTAGGCACTAACCATCAATGTCATCCCAAAGAGACAACCAGACATCAGGTACCTCTGGTAAGAGGGACCATGTGATCTATGAAGTGGTCCTGCTGAAAACTCCAGCCTGAATCTGACAAAGCCTCAAAATCTGATTACCACTGAGCCTCCCAGGCTGCACAGACAGCCATGCAGGGACCCAGCTCCACCGTCCAGCAGGCTGGCACCAGCCCAAAGACCTCTCAGCTCTTCAGCTAGCCATGCAAGGACACAGGCCTGCCCTCCAACAGGTCAACACTAGCCCCAAGCCCACCCAGGCCCACAAAGATAGCTGCTCAGGACCCCACCCTGCCCACCAGCAGGCCAGGAGCAGTCCTGTGCCCCACCCTGGAACTACGGCTATGCTGCCAACCATGCAGGAAGACTACCCTGCCCACCAGTGGGCCTGCAGCCACTGCACAAGGCACAACTTCACAGCCAACCAGGCGGGGGGCCAGCCCCACCTACCAGTGCACCCACAGTAGTTGGTACCACCACAATAGAAGTGTGCATGCAGCTCACATAGAGGGCACCCCTAGAGCATATAGCTCTGGTGATCACAGAGGAACATGCTTCTGGGCCCCATAGGACTTCTCCTACATAAGGCCACATCTCCATGATTGGGAAATGTAACTAAAAGTAACACATAGAAATAAACACAGGAGGGGCTTCCCTGGTGGCAGTGGTTAAGAATCCACCTGCCAATGCATGGGACACAGGTTTGAGCCCTGGTCCAGGAATATCCTACATGCCACGGAGTAACTAAACCTGTGCCCCACAACTACTGAGCCTGCGCTCTAGAGCCCACAAGCCACCACTACTGAAGCCCGCGTGCCTAGAGCCTGTGCTCCACGACAAGAGAAGCCACTACAACAAGAAGCCCGTGCAGCACAACGGAGAGTAACCCCCACTCACAGCAACTAGAGAAAGCCCATGCACAGCAATGAAGACCCAACGCAACCATAAATAAACACATAAATTTTATAAATAAATAAGAATAATGAGAAACCCTTGTGGTTTCCGTCACATTAAGCATTTTAGAAAAAAAAAAAAGAGAGAAAGAAACACAGGGAATTGGGCAAAATGAGGAGACAGAGGAGTATGTTCCAAACAAAGAAACAAGACAAAGCCCCAGAAAAACTAAGTTAAGTGGAGAAAAGCAACCTACCCAATAAAGAGTTCAAGGTACTGATCATAAAGATGTTCACTGAACATGGGAGAAGAATGGATGAACACATGAAGACTTTCAACAAAGAGAAAATAAAAAGAAGAAACAGACATGAAGAATACAATAACTGAAATTAAAAATACCCTAGAAGGAATCAAAAGTAGATTATATGATACAGAGGAAAGGAGCAGCCCATCTGGAAGACAGAGTAGTAGAAATCACCCAAACTTAACAGAAAAAAGAAAAAACAATTTTAAAAAATGAGGATAGTTTAAGAGACTTCTGAGACAACATCAAGTGTACTAACATTCACATTACAGGGGACCCAGAAGGAAAAGAGAGAAAGAGGCAGAGAACTTATTTGAAGAAATAATAGTTGAAACTTTCCTAACCTGGGGAAGGAAGCAAACATACACACCATGATCAAGTGCGATTTATTCCAGGAATGCAAGGATGGTTCAATACATATAAATCAATCAACAGGATACACCACATTAACAAAATGAAGAATAAAAATCATATGATCATCCCAATAGACACAGGAAAAGCTCTTGACAAAATTCAACATCTGTTAATGATAAAACACTCAACAAAGTGGGTAGAGAGGGAACATAACTCAACACAATAAAGACCATATATGAGAAACCTACAGTCAACATCATATTCAATGGTGAAAAGCTGAAAGCATTTCCTCTAAGATCAGGAACAAAAGGATGCCCACTCTCAACTATTCAACATAGTATCAGAAGTTCTAGCCACAGACATCAGACAAGAAAAAGAAATAAAAGGAGTTCAAATTGGAAAGGAAGAAGTAAAGCTGTCACTGTTTGCAGATGACATGATACTATATATAGAAAATCCTAACAACCCCACCAAAAAACGATTAAAACTAATTAATGAATTCCATAAAGTTGCAGTTTACAAAATCAATATATAGAAATCTGTTGCATTTCTATACACTAACAATGAACTATCAGAAAGAGAAGTTAAGAAAACAATCCCATTTACAATTTCATCAAAAAGAATAAAATACCTACGAATAAATCTAACCAAAAAAGAAAAAGACTTGTACTCTGAAAACTATAAGACAGAGGAATTCTTTGGAAGTCCAGTGGTTAGGACTCTGCACTTCCACTGCAGGGGACCTGGGTTCGATCCCACAAGCTGTGTGATATGGCCAAAAATTTTTAAAATTAAATTAAATTAAATTTTTAAAAAACTATAAGACACTGATGAAAGAAATTGAAGATGAGACAAACAAATGGAAAGATCTACCATGCTCATAGACTGGAAGAATTAATATTTTTAAAATGAAGGGACTTCCCTGGTGGTCCAGTGGTTAAGACTCCATGCTCCCAATGCAAGAGGCCTGGGTTCGACCTCTGGTCAGGGAACTAGAGCCCACATGCCACAACTAAGAGCATGCATGCCATGGCTAAAAAAAAAAAAAAATGATCCCACATGCCACAATGAAGATCTCACATGTGGCAATGAAGATCCCACATGCTGCAACTAAGACCCGGTGCAGCCAAATAAATAAATTAAATAAATAAATATTTAAAAAATAAAAAAAATAAAATGACCATACTACCCAAGTCAATCTACAGATTCAATGTAATCCTTATGAAACTACCAAAGGTATTTTTCACAGAAAAAAAAAATTCTAAAATTTGTACTAAAACATGAAAAACCCCAAATAGCCAAAGCAATCTTGAGAAAGAAGAACAAAGCTGGAGGTATCATGTGCCCCAATTTCAAACTAAACTACAAAGCTACAGTCATCAAAACAGTGTGGTGCTGGCAGAAAAACAGACACATAGGTCAATGGATCAGAATAGAGAGCCCAAAAATAAACCCACACTTATCTGGTCAATTAATCTATGACAAAAGAGGAAAGAATATACAACAGGGAAAAGACAGCCCCTTCAATAAATCATCTTGGAAAAACTGGAGAGCTACATGCAAAAGAATCAAACTGGACTACTTTTTCAAACCATCTACAAAAATAAACTCAAAATGGATTAGGGACTTAAGTGTAAGACCCAAACCATAAAACTCCTAGAAGACAACATAGGCAGTGCATTCTTCAACATCAGTCTTAGCAATATTTTTTTGGCTATGTCTTCCCAGGCAAGGGAAACAACAAAAAATAAAATAAACAAATGACACTACATCAAACTTTTTAGCTTTTTCACAGTAAAGGAAACTATCAACAAAGCAAAAATGCAGCTGGAGTGACTTCCGTGGTGGCAAAGTGGTTAAGAATCCACCTGCCAATGCAGATGACATGGGTTCAATCCCTGGCCAAGGAAGATCCCACATGTCATGGAGCAACTAAGCTCTTGTGCCAAAACTACTAAGCCTGCGCTCTAGAGCTCGCGAGCCACAACTACTGAGCCTGCACGCCACAACTACTGAAGCCCATACTCCTAGAGCCCATGCTCTGCAACAAGAGAAGCCACCACAATGAGAAGCCTGTGCACTACAACAAAGAGTAGCCCCCTCTCACCGCAACTAGAGAAAGCCTGTGTGCAGAAACGAAGACCCAACGCAGCCAAAAATAAATTAAAAAAAAAAATGCAGGGACTTCCCTGGTGGTCCAGTGGCTAAGACTCCATGCTCCCAATGCAGGGGTCCCAGGTTCAATTCCTGGTCAGGAAACTAAATCCCACATGCCACAACGAAGACCCCACACGCCACAACTAAGACCTGGCGCAGCCAAATAAATAAATAAATAAATTTTTTAAAATGCAGCTGGAGAAGGTATTTGCATATGCTATATCCAATAAGGGGTTATTACCCAAAATATACAAAGAATTCATACAACTCAACATCAAATAAACAAACAACCTGATTTAAAAATGGGCAGAAGACCTGAATAGACACTTTTCCAAAGACATTTTTTCATGGCCAACGGGCACATGAAAAGATGCTCAGCATCACTTATCATCAGGAAAATGCAAATCAAAACCACAATGAAATATCACCTCACACCTGTCAGAACAGCTATTATCAAAAAGACAACAAATAACAAGTGTTGCCGAGGATGTGGAGAAAATGGAACATTTGTGCACTGTTGTTGGGATTGTAAATTAGTGCAGTTATTATGGAAACCAGTATGGAGTTTCCTCAAAAATTAAAAATAAAACTGCCATGTGATCCAGCAAATTTACTTCTGGGTATTTACTCAAAAAAACCCAAAACACATTCCAAAAGATTTATGCACTCAAATGTTTATTACAATATTGTTTATAATAGCCAAGTTATGGAAGCAACCAAAGTATCCATTAATAGATGAACAGATAAAGAAGATATGGTATATATACACAATGCAATATTATTACTCAGTCATTAAAAAATGAAATCTTGCCATTTGTGACAACATGGATGGATCTAGTGGGTATTATGCTAAGTGAAATAAGTCAGACAGAGAATGACAAATACCATATGATCTCACTTATATGTGGAACCTAAAAAACAAAGATTTGCAGCAACATGCAAGGACCTAGAGATTATCATACTAAGCAAAGTAAGTCAGAAAGAGAAAGACAAATATCATGATATCACTTATGTAAGAAATCTAAAATATAATATGAATGATCTTATGTACAAGGCAGAAACAGACTCATAGACATAGAAAACAAACTTATGGTTACCAAAGGGGAAAGGCGGGAGGGATAAATAGGAGTTTCAGATTAGCAGATACAAACTACTATATATAAAATAGATAAACAACAAGGTCCCACTGTATAGCACAGGGAACTATATTCGATATCCTGCAATAAACCATAATGGAAAAGAATATGAATACATATATTCATATGTATGTATGTGTGTGTGTATATATATATATACATACATATAAAACTGAATCACTTTGCCGTACACCAGAAACTAACACAACATTGTAAATCAACTATATTTCAATAAGAATTTTTTATTTAAAAACTGTTATTTTACAAAAGATAAAATTAAATTAAAAATTTTTAAATTAAAAACAAAGAAAATTGGGACTTCCCTGGTGGTCCAGTGTTTAAGAATCCTCCTTCCGATGCAGGGGATGTGGGTTTGATCCCTGGTCAGGGAACTAGGATACCACATGCTGCAAGGCAACTAAGCCCACGCACCGTAACTACTGAGCACGTGGGCCACAACTAGAGACCCCCCCATGCCACAGCTACAGAGCCCACGTGCTCTGGAGCCTGCACACTCTGGAGCCTGCAGGCCACAAACAGAGAGAAGCCTACCAGAGCAACGAGGAGCCTGCGCACCACAATGGAAGATCCCGCATGCCGCACCTAAGACCAGATGCAGCCAAAAAAATAAAATTAAATAAATAAACAAATATTTAAAAAACAAAGAAAATAGATACAGAGGACAAACAGGTGGTTGCCAGAGGGGAGGAGGTAGGGGTGGGGTGAAATAGGTAAAGGGGATTACAAGGCACAAGCTCCCATTTATACAATAAATAAGCCATGGGGATATAATATACAGCATAAGGAATATGGCCAATAATATTGTAATAACGTTGTGTGGGGACAGATGGTTACTAGACGTATCGTGGTGATCATTTCATAATGTATGCCAATGTCAAATCACTATGTAGTGCACCTGGAACTAAATAATAAGGTACATCAACTATATTTCAATTCAAAAAAAAGAAAAAAGAAAAAAAGGTTTAACAACCAGTTCACAAGAATCATAAGAGACAAAGGAACATGCTACACACTAGGCATTAGCAATTAGCAAAATTCAGATGACCAGTTTCTTCAACAGTTAAACTGCAAGGGGAAAAGCAAAGAGAGGATAAGAAAACCATGGATTAAAAAGACTTAGGAGCAGTATCAACAATAACAATGTGTAGACCTTAATTGGATCCAGATACAAATACAAACAAATAAACTGATATTTTTTAAATTATGAGTTCAAATTAATAACTTGAACAGTGGATTGATGGTTGATGACATTAAATTTTGTATTAATTTTATTAATTTAATGGAATTTATTAAAATTTTATAAATTTAATTAATTTTAACCAATATTAATAATGTTATTATGGTTTTATTTTAAATGGAAAATAGATTTTCTATTTATCGATTTTTCCACTGAAGAGAAAGTGTCAATATTTTGTACACAATCAGAGTAATAACAGATGTCGAATTGCTAAAGGAAAAGAACTATAGCTGCAAATCAAGCCCATCATCACTTTATGAGGTTACTGATAATATTTAAAGACATGAGGCTTCTCTTTATATTTTAGAAACATATACTGAAGTATTTAGGGGTAAAAAGATATGAAACCTGAGATCTGCTTCAAATGAATACTGGGGAAAGGAATGGGAAATAAGATGAAATCAGACTGACCACAAAATAATAATCACTGAAACTAGGAAATGAGTACATGTGGGTACACTGTACTTTTCTCTCTACTTTTATACGTTTCAATTATTCTTTAATGAAAAATATTTCTAAGCTTTATACTGCCCACTAATAAATAGCTGCAATTTATTGAACACTTAACATGAATTTTTAAATTTTATGTTGACAACTTTGTGAGTACTATTACCATCATCTCTATTTTAGCGATAAGGAAACTGAGGCTTAGAGAGGGTAATTAACATATTGAAGGTCCCACAGCCAGAATAAAGATTGAATTCACCCTATTAACCACTATCCTATAGTGGGTTTTCTAAAGACCGTATAATGCTGCTGAGTTGTGTGTCTGGGTTTGCATGAAATGAGAACAGAAGTAGTCCTTGGGGAGAGTAAGCATGTAGGTTTCAGTCATTAAAAAAAATTTAAAATCTCCAAAATACATAACAAAAATAATTGGGAAAACAATAGCATGTCCAAGCCATGTCAAGGAAAATGTATCACTACTTCTATTCTCAATAAAAGGCCTATTTAGGCCAACACATTATCCCCCCAAAAGTATTACTGAGCCTTTCAGGGAGTGAAAAAGCAGGCATAATAGTTGTAGACAGGCAAAAGGACATATAGTCCTTAAGGGAATATGAATTTGAATAGAAGAATGTGAACAATGGAGAACAGTCTGCTTCTTAGATCCCCTGATGTATAAAGTTTGGTCCATTTCCAATAGCAATCAGAAGATGCTGGCAGTGGCCCAGCTGGCCCGCCTGTGAGACCATCTGGAAGAAAAAAAAGTGTCGGCCACACATTGATCAGGCTGACACTAGCACTGGATTGTTTGTCCATTTTTATAGTACTTGTGGAACTACTAGTAAGGTTAAAAAGTTAACATCAACTCCAAATCACCCACCACCTCAAGGGAATTAAAGTGTTTTGTCGAGATATTAAGAAAGGCTTTTCAGAAACAGAGTAAATCAAGCTTAGAATGACTTATTACCAAGCTTTTAAAAATTGGTCTGGAGTTTATCCCTTGTCTAATTTAGGGGCAACATTATCTTTTCCCCTGAATGTAACTTGGAAAAGCTATCTTTATGATTCTGCTTGTATTTAACGACCCAGACATTAAGTCTCTGACATAAATATACAGGTTTGAGGTTGAAAACTCTTCTCTCTCCTAAACATTCAGTTTTGGGAGGAAATAGCTTTTTATACAGTAAGAAACCAGCCTAATTCTTTACTCTTTTCTAAGAAACAAAGTTACAATAATCACAAGGATTCCTCAGACATCAGAGGTAAAATATTTGATCATAAAAAGGTGATTATTTATTTATTTATTCATTTTATTGGAGTAGAATTGCTTTACAATGGTGTGTTAGTTTCTGCTGTATAACAAAGTGAATCAGCTATACATATACTTACATATATCCCCATATCCCCTCCCTCCTGCGTCTCCCTTCCACCCTCCCTATCCCACCCCTCTAGGTGGTCACAAAGCACAGAGCTGATCTTCCTATGCTATGCGGCTGCTTCCCACTAGCTATCTATTTTACATTTGGTAGTGTATATATGTCAATGCCACTCTCTCACTTCGTCCCAGCTTACCCTTCCCCCCAACCCCGTGTCCTCAAGTCTGTTCTCTACATCTGCATCTTTATTCCTGCCCTGCCACTAGGTTCATCAGTACCATTTTTTTTTAAATTCCATATATGTGTGTTAGCATACAGTATTTGTTTTTCTCTTTCTGATTTACTTCACTCTGTATGACAGACTCTAGGTCCATCCACCTCATTACAAATAACTCAATTTCGTTCCAAAAAGGTGATTTTTAAATCTTGTTAGATTCATGGAGAAAGTGTGTGCAGTATAGATTTTCAATAGCCCTTTCCCCATTGTGAAAGATAAAAAAACAGAATTGTTTTATCATGGTTTTACTGAATTTCAAGTCTGTCACATGGTAATAAAAGGTAAAAAATTAAAAGAGTAAACTCAGAATCAATCACTGTTTAATTCAAATACTCTTTGTAAAAAGTAAAAACCTTAGGGAATTCCCTGTCGGTCCAGTGGTTAGGACTCAGTGCTTTCACTGCTGAGGGCACAGGTTCAATCCCTGGTCAGGAAACTAAGATCCCATAAGTGCCGCATGGCGCTTATGGGATCTTAGTTCCAAAAAATAAAAAATAATAAAATAAAAAACTTAGAGGGAAAACACCCCACATAGATGCTCCAATAGTACCCAAAGGGGTTAAAAAAATTTTTTAATGAAAACTGAGAAAACATACAGTAGCATAAATGTAGGTAAATTAGAACATCTTAAATTGCTGTAGTAGATCTTCTATTTTATCAGTGTTTTCCACTAAAGAGAATGTGTCAATATTTTGTACGCAATCAGAGGAATAATACACATTGAATTGTTAAAAGAACTATAACAGCAAATCAACTCCACCATCACTCTGTGGGATTACTGATAATGTAAGTGCTGTCATCCTTATTTTAAATTTTTAAAAGCACTTATGTATCACTCACTTACATAACTTTCTTCCCTACTATAGGAAATGTAGATTATGTACATTTTCTATAGCAATGTAGATTATATATTTATTCATTCACCTAAAAAATATAGCAGTAAACTTGACAAACCAAAATATTATATGGCAAGCACTGTGCTAGGCACTGGGAAGACAACTATGAATAAGACAGATGACCCCTGCCTACATGAAGCTTTGGGAGAGACAAGTTACTAAACAGACAATTAGACCATAATATGATATTAGGAACTAATGTAATGACAATTCTGATAACTCATAAAAAGGAAAGTATAGGGTGCTATGAGAGAATATAAAAGTGGAAGCTAAATTTGGGTATTTATTTTACCAGAAAACTCACTGAGATATTTAGTATTGATAGAATATCCATGTTGTCTCCCAAATTTTCCACCCGACCTTTCAATTAGACAGGATCATGTGATTGGTTCTGGCCAATGGGCTGAGAGGAGAAATGTGTCACTTCTAGGAGGAAGCATATTAGAGACAGCGCCGCCTTCCAGCTCTTTCCTCCCCTGCCATGATGGTCATGGGGGTCATGTGTTGAGATGAAGTTCCACAAGAGAGGAGCAGCCTGGAGTGGCAGATCACGACAAGGAGGACAGTACCCTGGAAAGTCACCAATTTCATCAAGGTTTCTGTGAGCAAGAGATTAACTTCATTGTGCTAAGCCACTGAGATTTTGAGGTTCACTCATTACTACAACATGCCTATTCTTCCTCGGCCATATCCTCACAGAAATTATGCTTTAAAAACAATCAACAAAACAATAAATCAGGCCCTGATTTGTAGCACTTGCAGATTTGTGGTCTAAATTTCCATGAGAGCGCCACGCCCAATTTCAAGCTACCAGTGTGACATCCTGGTACACAGAGAACAGAGTTGAGTTGGAGAAAGATGTGCAGTAGTAGCACACTGTTAATCTAATTCTTCACCATAGAGACATAAATAAGCTCAGGAGCATAAATAATAGTATAATGTAGTAAAATAACTAGGAAGCAGGACTTCCCTGGCACTCCAGTGGTTAAAACTTTGCCGTCCAATGCAGGGGGTGCGGGTTGGATCCCTGGTCGGGGAACTAAAATCAATCACACATGCCTCCGGGCTAAAAAACCAAAACATAAATCAGAAGCAATATTGTAATAAATTCAATAAAGACTTAAAAAACTGGTCCACATCCTCTGACAAGTACAGGTTTCTGGTAACGGACTACACTGCTGAACTGAATGAATAAGCATTTTCAGAACTCTAATGGAAAACTGATGAATTCATAAAAGTGCTAACAAAAGATCAAGATAAAAAAAAATTAATTACATGGGACTGAGTGAACTGATGAGGATGATTATAATTTTTGTGACTGTCTGTTCGAATAAAAAAAAAAATCCCACAAGGACTCAGAGGCAAAACATATACAAATCAATTTTCACTGCAAAGTAAAGGAGCTGTTACAGTGGAGGATTCCTGGACTGAATGTCAATATTATGACATAGTATGAGTGTGTTTCGTGTTTGGTAATTGCAAACATTGTCGCTTTTGTTGTGGTCATCCATTTACAATGCTTGGTGTCAGTTTATTTATCTCTTGTAAAAATAAAATACAGTGTGTGTGTGGGGGAAAAAAAAATGGTCCACATCAAATAAATAAATAAATAAAGGAATAAGGCACTCTGTGCTCTGGGACAAACTTGCAGAACAGGCCTTCAGGTAGCTATATTTTCAATATTTTCAGAAGATTTAAAAAAAAAAAAACCTAGGGAGCAAGGAACTTTGAATATTTATTATCTTTGTTTTAATATAATTTAATTATACATGAGTATAATTAAGTTTTTAATACTAGCTGTGTTTAACAGTTATCTCACAAAACTCTTGAAATATATATTCTTTTCCATTATGGCTTATTACAGTTTGCTGAAGTCCCTTTAGCAGCAGAAAAATCCTTTTATTCAAAAGTTGAAGTTAAAAGACTAAAAATGTGCTTAAACAACACAGTGACAGAAATGGTACACAGTAGGGATAGGCAAGCAGTCTGTCAATAAACATTAAGAACGACATACGAGATAATTTCCCAGTTGACAACCTGAAGACAACATGAAGGCTACTGAAAAGGAGAAGAAAGTTACCCTCAGAAAGCTAAAATTGGCCGTCTTCACCAACTTACTTGGACAAACATATGTTAATGGGGTACCTTGGTCTCTACTGCTGTTCACGTTAACATCATGGCTTGAGAACACAACAACGTCTGTATAACCTGGGGCTTTATTCTTTTTTAACATAATCCATCATAATAAAGGAGCCTCAGAAGATCCGTGAAGCACTAAAAAAGTTACTTGCAGTAGTTTTGACAAATAAATTCCCACCTCACTAAAAACTGATGTGCACAGCTTTTTATTACTTTTTCTCACATTACATTGTAATTATTTGTGTACATGTTTGCTTCACAAGAAAAGGGATTCTATTTTATTTATGTTCCTATATGTGACACATAAGAAGTACCAGCACTCAAAAAGAGGATCAAGGAATAAGTGGGGAAATGTACATTGCATACTTTTGTTTGAGATCCTCAGACCCTCACTCCAGCTTGACTCCTTTCTCTCTGTAGCTCCAAGGATCATTCATTCTCCCATTCCCCTGTTCACAGGAATCTATCTCACCTGGCAAACAACTCAGGACAAATGTACAAGAGGCTTCCCTGCCCTCAATTATTTGATGCTGTGATGTCTGCTATTCACCAGTTTCACTGTTTCCCAATCACAGATTTTTAAAAACAGCTATATTCCATCCAGTCATGTGCCGGTAAATGCATAACAACCAGCTCTTAGGGCAGGGAAGTTGAGGAAAAACCTGATTTGTAGCATTTACCAATTTCTGTGGTATAATACACTCACCGTGGCTGATTTCAAGCTACCAATGTGACTTCACTGAACACAGATTTGAGAAGAGATGTGCATGATATGCTCTCACTACCAACTGCAGCTCACCACTGATTTACATCTCATCAGTTGGCTGTGGATAACAGTATGACCTTGGAGTTGGACAGAGCTGAAGTCTAGACCCAACTCTACCACTGGGTGACTTTGGACACATTATTTAACCTCTCTAAGCTTCCAATTCTTTATCCATAAACTGGAGATAATAACAGCAGCTACTTTATAGTTCTTGAGTGTTAAAAACGAGATAATGCATGTAAAACACTTACCACAGTGACTAGCACTTAGTAGGTGCTTAAGAAATATTAGCTACTATCATCATCTTTATTAATCTCCTACCCTTGAAGGGTCACCATTCAGTGTTGTCACAGATCATCAGGACACCACCTTTGCCATCTGCATACCCTGCCAGTTGTCACAGGCAAGTCCCCCCATCTGACTTACTGTACAAATATTTGCCTAAGTATTAGTATATCAAAATCCTGCTCTATTTTTGTTATTCAACTTCAAACTAGTAGGAGATAGGTCTGGAATATTATGAATGGAACTGATTTACTACCATAACAGGAAGAGAGAGTTGGAGCCTGCGCATTTTGAGTACCTACCTTGGCCCATAAGGCACTGTGCTGGGGATTTTGTTTGTTCCCTCATTTAATCCTCACAAAAACCAGGAGATATTAAATCTCAGTCTCGTTTCAATGGATAAGAAGACTTAGACTCAGAGGGATTAGGTAACTTGCCCGAGGTCACATGGCCACTGATACAGAGCCAGGATTCTCCTGGTGGATGCCGAAGCTACTCTTTGCCCTGGACCATGGTACTAACCTCTTCGAGAACACTCAAGTAGTGAGATGACAGGCTAAAGCACCAGCTGCCACAACTAGTGAGTAGCAAATGGATTAGACAAATAAGAGCACATTTAGCCTGCATGTAACAGAAACTCAATTACAGTGTCTTAAAGAAGGACTCTTCTTCTTAAAGAAGTCCAAAAGGATGTAGACCAGGCCTCATGCATTGACTCAAGGAAATCATCAAGGCTTCCGTCTCCTTTAGCTTCCTGCTCAGTCTTTAGCATGTGGCTTTCTTCCTCATGGCCATACAAGGGCTACCCCATCCCCAGGTATTACATCTACCTTTTGGAAAGGAAGAAGTAAAAAGACACAAATTTTCTAAGTGTGTTCTTTTTTTATAACGGAAATACTCACTTTCCCAGAGCCCTCACCCATGCACTTCTGCTTACATCTCATTGGACAGAATTAGGTCACGAAGCCACCCCTAGTTGCAAAGGATCCAGGGAATTTTTTCTTTTTAACTGGACACGGTAAGGATCTAACACAACTGAGTTTCTGTTACAAAGGGAAAAGGAGAGACTGAATACCAGGGAAGAGAACAGACAGCTTGATCTCTAGTGGTCCTCAGAGCAGCCTGCAGTTTTTCAGGGTTGATAGGAGAAGGAACAGTAGCACAGAATCTTTGAGATCATTGGTCTAGATCATTGGTCCAATTTCCTGCCTAATGAAGGAGTTACTTCTACAGCTTCTCTAACACATGGTCATCCAGCTTCTGCTGAATTCACACAACGTAGTGGTGTTTGGATGCTTGATATTAGCTGCAAGAGAATAGCACTTTAGGCCCTAGCAATAAATTGACTACAGAATTATGGTCAACAGTCCAACTAGACAGCAAAGGAGAGTATTACAATCTAGATGAGAGAGTTCAGGGGTCGGTGAGTTCTAATCATGCAGCAAAAAGATTTCCAACTTCCTAAATCAGCTGATGAAAAGTCGAAAAAAATTAAGGAGGGATGAAAACTGAAAGATGCCCAGGGGACACATGATGAAAGACACAGACTTACCCTCATTGGCACAGCAGACAAATCTACTGTGAGAGGAAGCTCAGCCTGTTAACCTGTGGCTTCAGTAGAATTATCCTCGTATGTAGCACCCAAGTCCTGGCCTGATTATTTAACTCATTATTATCTAACTCAGTGGTTCTCAAAGTGTGGTCCAGGGGTGTCTGAGACACTTTCAGGGGGATTTAAGGTCAAAACTGTCTTTATAGTAAAACTAATATGTTCTTGCCTTTGTCTCTCTCATTCTCTTACTAGTATACAGTAAAGTATTCCAGAGGCTACATGACCTGTGATATCACTGCAGAAGCAGATATGAGAATCCAATTTTCTTTACTTAAGGCAGACATTTAAAATATTTATAAAAATGTAAAACAATGCCATCTTTCTAATTTTTTAAAGAATTTTTTATGCTTTGAAAAAATAGTTTTCCCCATAAAAATGTATTATTTACATTAACATGTAATGGGATTATTACTGCTATTTTTAAGTGAATCAGTAACATTTAAAATTTTTTCTCACATTTAATTTATATGATAGTGAATATTGATAGTTATAACCACATAAACAAAATCTCTTTGGGGTTCTCAATAAATTTAAAGAGTATAAAAAGGTCCTGACACCAAAAAGTTTGAGAACCACTGGATCTAATCTATAATCCAGTTGGGGTGTTTTGAGAACCAGTAACCCATGCAAATAACATGGTAAGTATGCTCACTGGATAAGTGATTTGATAATACTATGAAGGGACTGAAATAAGAAGAATGATGTGAAGTAACCAAACCATTATTAATTCTTTTGTGTTAAGTTTAGGAATCAGTTTTTAAACATCAAGAAAATCTTGGTGTATTTGCCATTTAAGGTGTTTGAAATGTTTAAGAGAATCCGACATATTACAGAAACTGACATATTAGCCTTATGAGTTACTGAAATTTTCCATCTTTTTTTTAAGATTTATTATTTACCTATTTATTTTATTTATTTTTGGCTACATCAGGTCTTAGTTGCAGCATGCGGGATCTTCGTCGTGGTGTGCGGGCTTCTATCTAGCTGTAGCATGCAGGGTTTTCTCTTTAGTTGTGGCGCGCAGGCTCCAGGGCACACGGGCTCTAGTTGAGGCATGCAACGAGCTCAGTAGTTGTGGCACGCAGGCTTCGCTGCCCTGGGACATGTGGGATCTTAGTTCCCTGACCAAGGATCGAACCCGCATCCCCTCAGCTGTAAGGCAGATTCTTTACCACTGGGCCACCAAGCAAGTCCCTCCATCTGTCTTTTTTTACTTATTTTAGAAAGCATAACAGAATTTGTTTACATTTATAAACAGTATTTAAACACTTACGATATACTACATTTAGAAATCTGTGCTTAGTCTGTTCAAGCTATAACAAAAATACCACAGACTGGGTAGCTTATAAACAACAGACATTTATTTCTCACAGTTCTGGAGGTCAGGAAGTCCAAGATCAAGGTGCCAGCGAATTAGGTGTCTGGTGAGAGACTACTTCCTGGTTTGTAAATGGCCAACTTTTTGCTGAGTCCTCACAGATGGAAGGGGTAAGGGGACTCTTGGGCCCCCTTTACAAGGGCACTAATCCCATTCATGAGGGCTCTGCCTTCATGTCCTAATCACCTCCTAAAAGCCCACTTCCTAATACCATCACCTTGGGGGTTAGGATTTCAACATATGAATATTGTGGGGAGAAGGGGGCAACAAATATTCAGGCCATAGCATGTATATTAATTTAATGTGTTTACAAGATTTACGAGAGTTGCTTAAATCCTTAAAAAAAGATTTTGTTTGTTTCAAACCTAACAAGTGAAATGCCCTGCATTTGTACTATTCGAGATATTCAGATATACAATAGTTTATCAATTCCAAGATGCACTTTTTTTCTCATTTTAACAAATCTGCAACCTGAGTGTGACTTACAATCAGTGTGGTAAGATAGCATTGGCAGTACTTTTCCTTTCATGATACTACATGAAATAATGGTGCATCTCACAATTGATGGCATCATAGATTTGATGGTATTAAACTTGTAATAGTAATTTGAAATGTCTCAGGAAGCTAATACACTAGTTTTATTTAGGGGAATTTAATCTGTTGAATTTGTAATTTAGTGGAACATCGATTTAAAAAGCAAGCGAAAGCGACTTTTCCTAACTTTTATAAAAATTCACAAGATTTATTAACAAAAAGGATTTAGAAGCTTAAGAAAAATGAATTTTCCCAATTTATAATAAATTGGACATTATTTAAATACAAGCAAATGTGGATAGTATTTTCCATGCATGATAGCACTCAGGTATAAACTGAAAGGATGTCATAGATGGCACACAGAATGAGGGGAAAATTTCCGTTGAGATTTCTTCTCAGTATCCAAACAGTTGAAAAATATATCATTCCATATATATGCTTGAAGCATTGTAAGCAATTTTAAAAAGCTGAACTTTTAAAAGCTGAACTTTTAAGTGAATCAATAGGTGAAGTGTGGTCAGCTTTACACAAATTCATGAACTTTTTTTTCCATAACAAAATTGTTAAGCACAAGAAGCCCATCTGCACTGGGTAATTTGTCATGGTGCTTTCAGAGATGGTGCTTTTATCCTAAGAGACCTGTCATTGTAAGCACTGCTGAGACAGAGGAAATTCATCTCATCAGAGGAAATGCTCTATAATGGTATTACCTGCAAAAGCAGTAAGTGGGCAAGTGAGAACACATTGTGTTTAAAACCCTCAACTTGCTCATGGTTAATGTTACCCGCCCTTCAAGTGATCAAGCTTGATTCCTTCTCTGTTCCCATATCCAATCAGGAACCAAACTTTGGTTCTTCCTTTGATATAGAATGGAGCCTTTCACATGGTATGAGCCTTTGGTTCTTCTTTTCACATGTTATGACTGTATGATAATGGCAGTGAGAATGGAGTGGGGCTCATACCTACCCCCTCCTGCCCCACTCCCTACCCCCCCACGCCAATTCTCACTGCTACTATTATTCAGTCCAGCCTTCCCTCTTTCCCATGAAATATCTTCAAAATATGGAAATATTTAGAAGTTCAAAACTCTATGAGAGGCAGGCATCTCTCTCTTGATTACTGCAGGATTTAATTTAAAGGTTAGTTTTGCTTTCCGAAGGTAATGTCTTTTGTCTTCAGCAGATTGCTGAAGAACTACGACAGTACCTGTATATGGAAATTCTAACTTACGAATTCTGCAGTTCTTTTTCAGTGCCTAATCTATGGTCTCCTGCTGGAGTACCAGTCCTTCCAACGTCCATCAGATGCCCCTCCTAAAGCCATCAGAGCAGACCCTAGGGCTGTCCACACAGTTTTTCTTAGAATGACCAACTCAGCCTCTAAGGCCAGCTCCAGAAGCTCCCAAGGGGGCCTTCACAGCCAATCAGCTGTTTCTTCTGGCTGTTTCAGTCTCAATCTGTACACTATTTAAAGGGCTGAAAGTTAAAACCGAGCCAAAGAAATAGCTAGGAGGTGACAGCAGCTAAGCCCACGTGGCTTTAAATAGAGTGAGACACCACATAAGAAGTTTCCTTGGAGTGTTCCTACACAGTGATCACTCCCTGTGTATCACTCACGATTGCACTGGAGTCAAAGGCTTGGTTGCAGTCCAGATAAGAAAAAAGTGGGGCAGTAGTGTTTCCGTTTGCCAGGAGACAGATTTCTGTCATTATAGAGTAGGGAAAATACCATTTGTTATGCCAGAGAAAAAGATGTTTTACAAAACAAGTGAGAAGAATGTATCTATTGGTCGATTATTATTTTATCTTACTCTAGGAATTACTGAACTTCAGATAAATGATTCTTCACTACAGGAAATTTTAGCTCCTAAAGACTCCTCCAACAGCAGGGCCATGCAGCCCCCTAAATGTGTGAAATAAGAAGGTGGAAAAAAAAAAAAAAAAAAAGAAGGTGGAAAATAAGGGTTGACGGGTAAGTTTGCCCCCACCTAAAGATATTCCAATCTTAAAATATTTAAAAACACTGAACCACCCTTTACAAAACCAAAATACAGCTGCGGGCAATTCTGGCACACACCCGCCGGCTTCTCTTGCTGGCTCTCAGGTTAAGCAAAGAGATTATAAAAGTCATCAAAGGTTTGGAAACGCTTTTTTAACTATAAGGTTAAATTTTAGATAGCATGACTCTCTGCTGTGAAAGATGAGATGATACACTCCTGTTTTTTCTCCTACCTACACTTTCCCTCTTTCCATTTTTCAATGCTTATGAGACATTTCACTCTGCCAGGTTTAACATTGTGTTCTGTAACAGTGGTACTCCTAGTTATTCAGTCTTTGTTCTTTTTAAAAATGGATCCAGTGCTCATTTCTAGTTCTTGTACCAATTTTAAATTCTTTTTTAAAAAATATTTATTTATTTGGCTGCGTCGGGTCTTAGTTGCGGCGCGCGGGCTCTTACTTGCGGTTCAAGAGCTTTTCTCTAGTTGTGGTGCAGGGGCTCCAGAGCACGCAGGCTCTGTAGTTGCGGCACGTGGGCTCTCTATTTGTGGCGCATGGTCTCTAGAGCACACAGGCTTAGTTGCCCCGCAGCATGTGGGATCTTAGTTCCCTGACCAGGGATCGAACCCATGTCCCCCTTCATTGGAAGGTGGATTCTTAACCACTGGACCACCAGGGAAGATCCCCCAATTTAAAATTTTTGTTCTTCATTCATTTCCTTGGCTGAATTTCAATGTCAAGTGGTTTTTTTCGTTTGTTTGAGGATTCGCAGGTTTTATATCTCTTACACACTAGATTCTAAACACTATTTTCCCTGTGCTTTTTCATGTTTGAGAAAACTTACTTGCTGACTTTATATCCAGTTGTTCGGCTGGGTTACACTTTCTCTTCCTCAGAAGTTTATAAATATTGTGCCATTGCATTCTGCCCTTGAATATGGCTGAGAAGTCTAAGGCAAGCCTAATATTCATTATACGTGACTTACTTTGTCTTCCTGAACAGCTAAAAATTTCTTTTCTTATCCTTGAATGTCAATAACTTAACCAAACTATGTCTTGATGTTTATGATGCTGTACCAATCTTTTCTAGCATACAATGTGCCCTCATATCTAAGGAGTCAGTTTGTTAATTTCAGAGAAAGTTTACTTCTTAAGTATCTAGCTACTTTTCCTATTCCATTTGTTGTCTATATTGGAGGGTCTCTGTCCTCCATATTGTCTTTTACATATTTTAATCTTTGTCTTTTTTCTCTGCATTCACTGATTATTGCAAGCATTTCCTCCACGTCACTAATTTTATTTTCATCCACTGTCCATCCTGTTCCTTGCTCTTCCTAAATTATATATTAACTGTATTATGGTGCTCTGTAGGGTCTCAGTTTCCTTAGCACAGAAATTTCCATGTTCATTTCATTCTGTTTTTTTATTACCTCATTTGGGGGACTTAGTTCTATACTAAATAATAGTATTATAAAGTTATTCTCAGGACTTTCCTGGTGGCACAGTGGTTAAGAATCCGCCTGCCAATGCAGGGTACACGGGTTCAAGCCCTGGTCCGGGAAGATCCCACATGCCGCGGAGCAACTAAGCCCGTGCACCACAACTACTGAGCCTGTGCTCTAGAGCCCGCGAGCCACAACTACTGAGGCTGTGTGCCACAACTACTGAAGCCTGCACACCTAGAGACCATGCTCCACAGCAAGAGAAGCCACTGCAATGAGAAGCCTGCACACCGCAAGGAAGAGTAGCCCCTGCTCGCTGCAACTAGAGAAAGCCCGTGGGCAGCAACGAAGACCCAACACAGTCAAAAATAAATTAAAAAATGATGAAATAGTATTATAAAGTTATTCTATACCTTAAAGCACTCCCAAGAAATCTTTTTTGTTTGTTTGGAGAGGGTATATTTTTCTATTTAAAAACCCATTCTCCCCCTTAAAACGCCTGTCTTTTTAATACCATGTTCAGTTCTTTTGCTTTTCATTCTTTTCTTCCTTCTTTTCTTTACTCTAATGAGTTTGCTTACTTGCCATTCCATTTCTTTTCATTTTTCATTAGATAGCTCTGTCCTAATTAGGATCAGTCAGTCTGCCCCATTTGGAGATAATTTAATGTACTGGAGCTGCTCTCAATCCACTTATCTCTAGCCTGAGGTCATGGTGGGTAATATGTGAGGGGTGACCCACACTGGGTCAGGAGGAGCCTCTGATTTCTCCTGTGAAGTCCAGTTAAACATCCTGTACCAGTGCCCACCCCAGTCAGCTGTGGGTATATTTCTCTCATTCATCCAGCTCCCCACAGGGGCCTGGAAGTTCAGATGCCATGGAGGCCTTTCCTGCCCCTGTCAAGGCCCCAAAGGTGTAAGTAGGGTTGGCTACACTTGAAGCGTTTTCCTTTACCTTTCCCAGGGTTCCCTACTCACTCCCTCAGACTGCTTACGTCCATTTGATAGGCATTAATAAAAATTATCAGACTTCTCAATACCACTCCTGTGGAGTGGATGTGAAGAAAAGAGCTACCCCCAAACCTCTCACACGCTCCTTAGCCATCACTTTTTGAAGCTTATGATGTAAAATTATTCTCCTTTGTTTGGATGCCATTCATAAATTGTTGCCTTTTTTTTTTCTTTCACTATTTCTGTTCATTTCATTAGATTTGGAGGAAGGCTGTTTAATCTGGATTTATCTTGCCATTGTATTCAGAGGTCAATTTACCCTATTTTCAAATCTTAGAAACTTATAATAATGTATGAACAGAAAATATCTAGAGAAATATTGCTGATGCATAATTTGTTAAAAAGTAAAAATTCTTGGTCAGACTGTTTATTGCTCTTGGGTAGTTAAAACATTCCTTAATACCTGCTACTGTATGATAGTTAAGAGGTGTACACTGCAGTCCCCGGGTTCTGGAGTCCCACAGGCCTGTGTTCAAAATCTCGACTCTACCACTCACTAGCTGTGGGACACTGAACAAGTTATGTAAAGCCTGTAAGGTTTCAGTTTCTTTATCTGTAAAAAGGGGATGATAATAATACCTACTTCATAAATTGCAAGGATTAAATGAAACAATGCACATTAAGTGCTTATCACAGTGCCTGACACTGAACCATCTACTTTCTAAGTTCTACGTGGGGCTTCTCCTTTCTATAATGCAGAACATACAATAGGAATTTTTAGAATTGAAAGGAGCCTTAAAGGTTTATCCAAACCTCTAATATTACAAAAAAATGAGTTAAGATCACGAGAAACTACATCAGAAATAATATTATACCTATTCCCAAATACCCTGATTAGGCTCTTGGTCAATAGATATGAATGCTCTGAAGGTGTATTTCTCATTGTAAATTATTAACCACGTAAACAATCCATTAAAAACACAACAAAATCATTTCAGCAACACCTGTGACAACAACCTAGGAACTCGGAATCTAGGTCCAGTGAACTTTCCATTGACTGACAGCTTCGCTTACATTATTAAAGGAACCATCTCTAATCCCATGAAGGTTTATAAAAGTATTTATACATAAATAAATGTAGAGTTTTTTTTAACTTGTTTAGTTTGGATAGGGACATACCATTGAAGCTCTATACTGTTCATAGGTCTCTCATAGAGATACACTAAGCTCATCAAAGGCTTGCTCTTGGCCATACCCACACTATAAAAGTCTTACCCAAATTCATAATTATCACAATATATCTTTTTAAAGATTATGGTACCAAAAATGCAGTGATATAACTAGTTAAAAGAAATTATGAATCCTTAGAGGGAAAATATTTAATATATTAAACCACCATGACTCAGGCTACCATAATAATGTATGTTATTTCCAGCCCAGACATTCTAAGCCTAGAAGCCAGAGCAGGAGCAGCCTTGGAGAATATGTTTCACTGGATGAAACTTGTGTGCCGTTCCTACTTTTCTGATGCACAGCCACCAGGTACTCACCTTTATACAATGCAGCACCCAGGCCCTGCCCTCCTTAGCTTAATGCCCTCAAAACAGCCCATGGTCATCAGACTGTATTGTTGCCGACGTACTTACTGAAACTTCTCTTACTCCCAGTGTGCAACCAGTTAATGAGATAAACAGGTCAGTTATAACTGGTTATGAGCTAAAGAAGACCAGAGGTACAACATCCCACTTCCTTGCCCTCCCAGAAGACGTAAGAGACTGTGGCTTTCACAGACCACATCTTCACCTCTATGGCTTAACCTAAAGGAATGCCTTCAGTGGTAGAAAACTCATGCCACGGGAGCCAGAAGGAAGTTATGGCATCTCAAACTTTCAGAGGTCCCCAAGGGCTGTCGTAGACTACTAAGTGAAATACTTCCAGGTAAGACTTGGAGGAATCCTCAAAGAAGCCCAAGCATATGGCTACTTAGTCCTGGTCTGGTATCAAACCTCTCAAGCCATTGTGACTCTGGTGTTTCAGGAGGTGGCCAACACTGGTCATTCCCTCACCACCTGCTGAGCTTCTGATGCTCTCAAATGGAACCAGAGCAGGGAAGCATCATGTGACTGTTCTCCCTACTGAGGTGGAACCAGTGACCTTTCTAATCATCTTTTTCTCTGGTCTACTTGGGAAGTAGCCCCATGCTTTCCGGGCACTTCACTTGCTCTCAGGCTGCTCTCTTCTCCCTCTTCCCGGACAGGCTCACAGAACCACAGCAGAGCACTGGCCAGGAGACCAGAGAATGCTACTTTCCTCCAGAGCAGCTGTGGTTAAGGTGGACGCTGACGACGCCTGACGACAGTCTTCCCTGTGCACAAAGTCAAGGCATTTTCTAAGGTTCAACAGAGAAGTTCCAGCTAGTGAAACCCACCACACTATACTCTTAACTGAAACTTGGCTACTCAAAGCATTTGGCTTACTCAGTAACACTGATTCAACCATAATATTTCAGAACAAAGGAGAGCCAGAAATTTCCATACACATAGGTTGTTCATTGTTTTCATACAAAGTGTGTTACTCTAAATAAATTCAAAGTCCAAAGATTTGAAAGTCAAACAATAGACTTGCAAGTTAGAAGGAGCATTTCCATTGCTGAGACCCACAAGATATATAAAATAGCTAATTAAACTTCATCTTCTAGACTCGGTTTTTGACATATTGTCTACATTTTGCTTATGATATATAATTTTGTTTTTCTTTTTTCCTTCACAGTTGAATCCACAGTCAACCAGCTTAGTCCAATGAGTGCTCATCTGACCGAAGTGTCACAACCTTTGGCATGCCGTATCCATCTTCTCACGTTCCCTTAAGAAGTAAAACCCTGAGTTTTAGCTTGTAAAACTTGTAGCTATGTTTGGCCATATGACTAAGTTCTGGCCAACAGAATATGAGCAGAAGTGACATATACAATTTCTGGTTGCACCCCTTAAATGGAAGATGTGTCTTTTCATCCTACTCCTTCTTCTCCCATCTTAGTGCCTAAAAGTTAGATGTGTTGACAAGCCATCTAGGACCAAGCAGATGAGGTTAATATTTTAGGGCCATTGGTGGAACTGCAGGATGGAAGGAGCCAACATATCAATATTATGTGAGAAATTAATCAGACTTAAATTCTATATTGTTCTATACTGTTTAAACCCCTGTAAGTCTTTGTTAAAGCAGCTCATCGTGTATCCTAATTGAAACACTTTACAATTCCACTTGTATTACATTTAGAATTTATGCTTTTGGTTACTAATTGCACTTTCATTTTCTCTAGCTGTTGCAGAGTATTTCAATCAAGGAGCAACAAAACATTCAAAGAACTATACATATTTCTGTACAAAGAGGGATGGTAACTTTGCTAAAATTGGTAGATGTTAACATCATATGATAGTTCAAAATGGTCATTTTATCAGCCAATTATAAATTCCAAATTCAGGGAACAAACCCTATTCTCAAGATTATGCACAGTGCTGTCTACTCGCAAAGAACCATTAACATAGTCTGTTAGGGAAAGTGCACCTAAATATTGAACTTCATTCTTGTTGGAACAACTAAAGCACAAACTAGAAGAAAGCATTCCAGTCATTCAAGATAAATGATTTCCTGTTGCTGAATCCTCTTAGGAGATACAAACAAATTACTCTCAATCTATATTTAACAACCTTTTCAGTTACAGTTTTAAAGTTAGCTAAGAATAGTTTGCTCAGAAGAGATAATGGACATGTTCAAAAAGTTTCTGATATAAACTGAGATCGTTGTAACTACAAGCAATTTCAGAAAGTAGATTGCTATGAGACACAAATTTGCACTCATAAATAATTCAGTTAGAGAACTAAGTGAGAAAGTTTTGAGAATTATAAAGATAAGGAAGCAGTCAGAAAAAGAAATAATTTTGAAATAAAGAGCACTAGTGCTAGAAGTTTTATTTCACTGTGATGCCCAATAAGACCATAATTTCTGTTTCACTATGGCTACCACAAATAAAAGACAGTGAAGATAGAAGCAGTATTATTAAAAGAGGAGAAGAAATGTGTGTTTCTAGTCTTTCTAATTCTTTTTTGGGCTACCAAAATTGGGTGAGAGAGGTAAGTCAGAAAATAGAAGCCCTAAATGTTGATGGATGAGAAAGAAATCACATAGAGTTCAAAGAAGCCGTAAGGAATATCTGGAAGAAACTACGAGGACTTTCAGTTTTACAAACTATGAATAAGTCTTAAGAGGTATCTCATTGCAAAATGAGGATTCATGCTAATAAATTAACTTCTCTCAACTTCTCTTTTTTCCACTAATGGAACAGTGATCATCATGTTGCGCAAAAACAGAATGCCAGTCATCCATGATTCTTCCCTCCCCTTTATCTCACCTTCTTACTGTCACTCACTGTCACACTTTCACTTCATTTCCACTGGGTTTAGGCACTTGGTCCCTCACATCCCAGACCACTGCAACAACCGCCATTCCACCCCACTCTCCAATCACCACATTTGTTAATTCATCGGTTGATCAAATATTAATATTAATAGGCAGTGCAGTAAGTGTTAGGGGTACCACAGTACACAAGTAAGATGCCCTTCCTGCCCCCATGGAGCTTATGTTCTAGCCAGGGATACCAGCAAATCAATTTTATGGTATTCTTGCCCTTAACGACTCTACCCCAGTGGTGCCCAACCTTTTTGGCACTAGGGACCGGTTTCATGGAAGACAATTTTTCCACGGGGGTGGTGGAGGGAGGGGAGGGATGATGGTTCAGGCGGTAACGTGAGCAATGGGGAGCAGCAGATGAAGCTTTGCTCACTTGCCCGCTGCTCACCTCCTGCTGTGTGGTCCAGTTCCTAACAGGCCGTGGACCGGTACCAGCCCATGGCCCAGGGGTTGGGGACCCCTGCTCTATAGAACAATCCCAGGTCTTATCCTGTGTTATAGACCGAATTGTGTCCCCTCTAAACCTCCTACATTGAAGCCCTAACCCCCAATGTGACTGCATTTGGAGATACTGCCTTTAAGGAGGTAATTGGGGTTAAGTGAGGTCATAAGGGTGGAGCCCTAATCCAATAGGACTAGTGTCCTTATAAGAAGAGGAAGAGACACCAAAGATTTCTCTCTCCCCCTGCACACACACAGATGAAAGGCCATGTGAACACACAGTGAGAAGGAAGCTGTCTACCAGACAAGCAGACAGGAGAAACCAACCCTGAGGGCACCTTGATCTTAGACTTCCAGTCACAAGATCTATGAGAAAATAAATTTCTGTTGATTAAGCCATCCAGTCTGTGGTCTTCTGTTACATAGCAGCCCAAGCTGACTAAGAAATCCTATTACTCTTATTCTCACCAGACAGGCAGTATTCTCTAATACTAGCCCTCAGCTCCAGGAAAGCAAAATTCTCCAAAGACACACATCTTCTTTTCTGTTTTAAACCTCTAACCATGTTACTACTAATCATCAATATTCCTGACTGTTTTAATAAAGAATGCCATTATTTCTTTTTTTTTTTTTTTTGTACGGTACACGGGCCTCTCACTGCTGTGGCCTCTCCCGTTGAGGAGCACAGGCTCCGGACGCGCAGGCTCAGCAGCCATGGCTCACGGGCCTAGCCGCTCCGCGGCATGTGGGATCTTCCCGGACCGGGGCACGAACCCGTGTGCCCTGCATCAGCAGGAGGACTCTCAACCACTGCGCCACCAGGGAAGCCCTCATTTAATTTTTGTCACTTAAATTACAAAGTATCTCAGGCATACAAAAAGTAGAGATAAGGAGCACTCTTTTACCCATAACCTAATTTAAGAGATAAAAACACTATAGATTCATTTGTAGCCCCGTGTATACTCCACCCCAATCCCATTTCTCTCTCTCTCTCTCCCTACAAATGAGTACTATTCTGACTTGGTGTTCATTATTCCCATGCATGGTATTACATCTTTATCTATAAACCTATTTTTTTTGTTGTTGTGGTACACGGGCCTCTCACTGCCGTGGCCTCTCCCGCTGCGGAGTACAGGCTCCGGACGCGCAGGCCCAGCGGCCACAGCTCACGGGCCCAGCCACTCCGTGGCATGTGGGATCTTCCCGGACCGGGGCACGAACCCACGTCCCCTGCATCAGCAGGCGGACCCTCAACCACTGCGCCACCAGGGAAGCCCTATAAACCTATTTTTTAAACTTTACATACATGGTATCGCAATGAGTGTCCTTGGACATGTTCATTGTTGCACAGCATTCCACTGAATGGATACACCACAACTTTCCTATTTGTTACCATATTCACCGTCTTTTCTGCTTCCCCTGGCCCCTGCCCTCATGCCCCAACCAGTTTTTAGTTCCACCCAGGTTCTTAGCAAATTCTCCAATCTTTTAAAGAGGCTTGGAAGTATCCTGGCCCTTTCAGCAACACACTCATAAACTATCTTTCAGCTTAGCATACATCTGCAGAGAACTTTATTATTTACTAATTCTTACAAAATTTATTCTGAGGGTAACCCTTTCCTGACCATATCTCCAAATTCTTGGCACACTCAACTGTATTCCCTGCTTTACTGTAAAATCCTCCTCCTAGGACTTCCCTGGTGGCGCAGTTGTTAAGAAGCCACCTGCCAATGCAGGGGACACGGGTTCAAGCCCTGGTCTGGGAAGATCCCACATGCTGCGGAGCAACTAAGCCCATGTGCCACAAGTACTGAACCTGCGCACCACAGCTACTGAAGCCTATGTGCCTAGAGGCCGTGCGCTGCAATGAAGAGTAGCCCCGGCTCGCCGCAACTAGAGAAAGCCTGCGTGCAGCAAGAAAGACCCAACACAGCCAAAAATAAAATGATTTTTTTTAAAAAAATCCTCCTCCTAGGTATATAATCCTGTGACCCAGGAGTTCATAATGTCAATAGCCTCCATTTTAAAGACCCAAATCAGCATTTTTCTTTCATCAGCCCTGAAAGTTAAGCTACTTGAATGGAAGCTTCCTGCATTGTTATGGACTGAAAGTTTGTGTCCCCCTCCCCCCAAATTCATATGTTGAAGCCCTAACCCCAACATGATTATATTTGCAGATAGGGTCTTTAAGGAAGCAATTAAGGTTAAATGAAGTCGTAAGGGTGAGGCCCTGATCTGAGAGGATTAGCATCTTTATAAGAGGCACTAGAGAGCTCACTGGCTCTCTCGCCACCATGTGAGGACACAGCAAGATAGTGGCCATCTGCAAGCCAGGAAGAGAGCCCTTACCACAACCCAACCATGCTGGCCCCCAATCTTGAACTTCCAGCCTCTAGAACTGTGACAAACTAAATTTCAGTTGTTTAAGCTACCTAGTCTATGGAATGTTGTTACAGCAGTCGGAGAAAACAAACACACACTAATCCCAAGAATTGATCACAGAGTATATGAAGAAGAGGAGCAACCAAGGGGTCACTAACAGGGAAGACTGGGTTCTACTATGAGCTCAGCCACCCTGACACTGTGGTACGAGCCCTAACCCTTTGAAGCTTCCTTTTTCTCTTCTATGAAGTGAGAGGCCTTAGGTAGAACTTCTTCAGGTCTCTTAAAACTTCCAAACTAAGCATTAAATCACATACCGTGGGCTATGCCTCAGGCAATGACAGTGCCAGGATTTTACCCTCAAGAACTTATCATGAGGAATTCCCTGGCTGTCTGGTGGTTAAGAACCCGGCTTCCAATGCACAGAACACAGGTTCGATCCCTGGCTGGGGAACTAAGATCCTCCATGCCGTGGGGCAACTACTGAACCGATGTGCTCTGGGGTCTGAGCGCCACAACTAGAGAGAAGCCCATGCACTGCAAGGAAAGATCCCACATGCTGCAACTAAGACCCGCACAGCCAAATTAATTAATTAATTATTTAATTCTTTAAAAAATAAAATAAAACTGATTTTAAAAAGTTACTATGGATATTCGCAAAGCTATTTAGTTACAAGCATATTCATGACAGAATTGCACTTAATGGCAAAAAAACAAAAAAAACTTGTAAATAACCTAACTATCCAACAATAAATTATGTTAAATAAATTACAGTAGAACCGGATCATAGAATAAGTGAATATTTATTATGCAAACCTGTAAAAAAGAAAATTTTTTTGATAATTAACATCAAGGATATAGTGCTGAGGACTTCCCTGGTGGTGCAGTGGTTAAGAATCCGACTGACAATGCAGGGGACACAGGTTCAAGCCCTGGTCCAGGAAGATCCCACATGCTGCAGAGCAATTAAACCCGTGCGCCACAAATACTGAGCCTGTGTTCTAGAGCCCGCGAGCCACAACTACTGAAGCCCATGTGCCTAGAGCCTATGCTCCGCAACAAGAGAAGCCACCGTACTGAGAAGCCTGCGCACCACAACAAAGAGTAGCCCCCGCTCGCCGCAACTAGAGAAAGCCCGCACGCAGCAAGGAAGACCCAATGCAGCCAAAAATAAATAAATAAATAAATGGATATAGTGCTGAGAAACCTTAAAATCATAGATTGGTAAAAACTTTGTTAAAAATCCTATCAGTGGGAATTCCCCGGCAGTCCAGTGGTTAAGACTCCGTACTTTCATTGCCGAGGGCGAGGGTTCGATCCCTGGTTTCAGGGAACTAAGATCCCACAAGTCGCGAGGTGCGACCAAATAATAAATAAATAAATATCATTAAAAAAAAATCCTATCTGCGAGCATGGAGCATGCCACCCCTATACACAGCTGTTCCACATGGGTCATTTTTCAAAAAACTTCTGTGAACTGTTTTATTGAGGTATATTTGACATAAACTACAATATCTAAAGTATACAATTTGGTAAGTTTTGACATACATAAACCCATAAAACCCACAGACCCATAAAACCATAATAATAAAGATAACATAGCCATCACTCCCCAAAGTTTCCTTGTGCCCCTTTTAAACCCCTCCCTCCCACTGCTTCTTGGTCCCACTCCCCTCCCCAAGTCACCACTGATTTGCTGTCACTATAGATTAGTTTGCACTTTCTAGTTTTATACAAATGGAGTCATACAGTACATACTCTTTTTTTGCCTGGCTTCTTTCACCTTCCTTCACTCAGCGTAATTATGTTGAGATTCACCTATGTTGCTGCATGTATTTATGTCTGAGTGGTATTCCATTGTATGGGTCACTCTGACTCTCAGAATAAGCAGTTTTCATTCCCAACCCAGTTGCCTCCAGGAAAGAGGTTTCAGAAATGACGTTTTATATTTCTCTTAACTTTGCCATGTCCAAGGAATTAGGATTCTGAGTTTACTTAGGCCAGGCCTGATAGTAACTCTTTTAGACACAGCTTGCTTTGTCTTTCAAAGCATTCCTTCCTTTAAATTTTACCTAAACTTCATTCTGCTGCAAGTTAATAAACCTAACTTTGTGGGGCTACTGGTATGTTCCTGGTGAGCTTCATCAGGTGGGCTTTATCAAGTGACATGAATGTTCATGACCACATCAAATGCAAAACAGTGAACAGTGTATGACTCCATTTTTGTTCTTAAAATAAAAACTTAAAAAGATGACTACAAAGTTATATATGAAAAATGATTATACCTGTATTACCAAAATAAACATTTTCTTTTTAAGATCAAAGGAGAGTCACGGAAAAAGAAAGATGACAGGATTTTACATAATCAATACTTGCTAGGCTGCCAAAAGAACAGGCAAACCCAGCCACTATTATTGTATAATAGCTTAATTCATAAATCCACAGGTGCTAACCTAGAATGGGCAGTGGAACTTCTTAGGAAAGTCATCATCCTTCATGTCTGTGGAACCAAAACATAAATGTAGAATGATAAATCTACTTTCATAAATATAAGTGGAATTTGGAACCTTTTAGAGATGAAGTAGTTCCAATGACATCTTCTAAGTTTTGGCCTTGTAATTTACACAACCTTTAATTATAAGTCTGTATAAAGCTTCGCAAGAGTAGCAGTTTATTTTTATTATTTATTTACCAATTAAATAATTACCAATTATTTATTATTTACTTTCTATTCTTTGAGAAAGCCTGTTTTTAGTTCACTTAAGACACTTGCTTACATGCTAATTATCATTTAATGATAAAACACCAGTTTCCTTACAGGGAAATGTAACTTGAAAACCCTACGGCAGCCCCGAATACCATCTTTGTAACTGAGATCTGAAAATTCATTTCTTACTAACGCTACCCAGATATGGTCAACACAGCAAAAAAAACCCCAGAATTTTGCAAACTCCTTTTGTGATCTTGCCCAAAAGCTTAAAATAAAACGCAACAAGGAATCTACCTCTACATGTAAAACACAATCCAGTATGCCTCTTATTTCTTATTAAAGCTACAAACGAGTAGGAAAAGAATACTGCCCACGGGCTTTCCAACTTTTGAATTCTGGCGACTAATACTAGCGAGAGCAAGAGCGAAGGAGAGAAACCACGCAAAAGCGCCCTAGCCAGGCAGGCAAATGGTAGACACGCAAGGTGGGTAAGTTGGCCGTGAAGAGACAAACCCAATTTGTGAACTAAACCTACGCGCTCAAAGAAGAGTGACCGGTTTCAGACTCGGCTGAGCCCACCTGGAAGCATCTAGCTTCCGGTGATCCAGGGAGAAAAAGCCGCTTCCACCCCGACACCACTACCAGAAAAAGAATAGAGAAAAGAGACAGCTACTAGGGCAATTTTGACCCAGACCCCGTGACCCGGTTCCTCACTCTTCGCCCTCTTCCACACCCCGCAACCCCCAGGCTTCGCCGAGAGCCCCTCCCCTGGACTCATTCAAAGCGCCACGTCTCCTAGCTCCGGGCCACCAGCCATCCCGCAAAGACTTCCTCCGGTTAACCCCTCCCAGCCACCCGCCCAGAGTCACCGATCCCCAAGGCTCGGCGCCGCCACCAGGCCCGAAAGGGTCACCGCCAACTGCAGCCGCGGCGCGCTAGCTCTAACGGCTCCAGCCCCGCCCGGCCTCGCCCGCGCCCACGTGACACCCCACGCCCCGCCCATCGGCGTCCACGTGACCCGCTGCCCTGCTCCTAGTCTACGCTCGCTGCGTGGATCGCGGCCGGAGCCGCCATTGTTCCGCCGAGGGAGGACAGCGGGGCCTGGCCCTGGCGCGGAGACGCCGCTTAGCGGCCGCCGCTGGAGACACTCCCTCCCGCCGCCCCCCTCCTCCTGGCGGCGGCGGAGTGAGGCTGACGGGGGGCACTGGGAGCCCCCTGTCCTCCTGGCGGCGGCAGCGGCCGATCCCCGGCTCCGGCGCGAGGGGCGGCCGCAATGCGCTCGGCCTGAGGCGGTCCGGCCTGGCCTTACCTTGCTTCCCTTGACTGTTCCACGGCGTCTCTGCGCCCCGGCGTCATTCTGCGAGTGCCCCTGACGGGAGGGAAGATGGCTACACGGAGCTGGCTGGACGAGCTGGCCCAGCAGGCCGAGGAGGGCTCAGCCCGGCTGCAGGAAATGCTCTCGGTCGGCCTAGGCTTTCTGCGCACCGAGTTGGGCCTCGACCTGGGGCTGGAGCCGAAACGGTACCCGGGCTGGGTGATCCTGGTGGGCATGGGCGCGCTCGGGCTCCTGCTGCTCTTCCTGCTCGGCTACGGCTGGGCCGCGGCTTGCGCCGGCGCCCGCAAGAAGCGGAGGAGCCCGCCTCGCAAGCGGGAGGAGGCGGCGGCCGCGCCGGGCCCGGCCGCTGACGACCTAGGCGTGCTGAAGAATCTCAGGAGCGAGGAGCAGAAGAAGAAGAACCGGAAGAAATTGCCGGAGAAGCCCAAAGTGAGTAGGGGAGGAGTGGCGGGAGAGTAGGGGCGAGGGGCCAGCGTGGAGCTCCTCGAGCTTGCGGGAGGCCAAACGCGAGCCGCCCCAGCCGGGAATGGAAAAGGAAAAGAGTGAGGTTAGTCGAGAGCCGGGACGCAGTCTCCCCAGGCGGAGGAGGTGGTCGGTGGACACGTTTCTTGGAGAACGGTGGAAACTCAGGAAGCATGGGACCGGTGGGGAAGATGAGTGTAGAGAAAGGAAGTTAGACAGTGTGGGGTATGTTTAAATAGAAGCGCCCGGCGGTCAGGTCATTTTCGGGAACCTTGACCGCCGGAACGACATGGCAACGTCCCCGAGGCCTGCTGGGTCGGCTGCATGTGTGTGCGGAGGCTGATGGGACCTGACGGTGGGGAAGTTGTGGCAAGACTGCGCCGGGGAGGCAGAGCCTGGCTCAGGTCACACTGAGATGGGGAGATACGGCGGCCTGCAGACTCCGGGGCTGACTCGAGGCTTAAAGGTACCCAGGTTTGGACGCGCTTCCATTTTAGTTGGGACTGTTGAAGGGAGACGGTGGCCCACTCTCTTTCCGGTGCCTGTGGCAAGTGGAGGCCGGACCTGGAGCAAGGCAAGAGGGGGGTCTGTTTTCTCGGGTACTCGGGGCTCCGGGGCCCCCCCGAGAGAGCGCTCAGGCAAGTTCGGCGGAGCGGTGTGGGCGTTTTGAAATAGAGTAAAGGGATGACAGAGCAGAAAGGCGCAGGTTGCGCGAGGCGTTCCGGCACCGATTTACCGGGCCACATGTGGAAATGCAGAGAGCATCACAGCTGTTTTAGCATGCCTTCGCGTTTCATTTCTGCGGTCTTTATGGCCATTTCCCCGCGGTTCTCCCATTGGAACGTTCATGGTTTTATTCATTTAAAAAAAAAAGTACCGTGCAGTTGAACAGGGTATGGAGGGTGTGCAAAATGAGAAGCAGCTCCTAACCTATTTTTATAGCCACTGGATTTAGCTCTTCCCATTTTCAGTACGATAAAGTACAATACTGTGTGACCTGCGCTCTGATTTTTGCTGGATACTGAGAAGTATACACGTGAGAGTTAAAGTCAGGCATGGAAACTAATACAGGAGACAGATTCAAAAATAATTCTAAAATTTTGTAGACTGACAGGTGCTGTAGAGGTGTGAGCAGTATAAATGAGGGTTGGAGAGTGGGAGACTATTTGCATTGGAGGCATTTAGGCAAGTTATTGGAGGAAGTGAGATCTGAGTTGAAGCTAAAGTAATGAAAGTATGGTTGGTAACAGTACAAAGGATAAGGTTGTAGTAGAGATGTGACAGGTCACAGTTACTGCATTATTAGGTCTAGATTAGACTTGCTGATTAAGAGGATGCAAGATACATGCAAGACCTGGAAAAGGATACAACTTTGTCAGTGTGAATACCACCTTAGGTTAGGAAAAGAGAAAATACAAGTGACTTGAAACATAGGTAATTATATTTAAACTTGTAGAGAATATCAAGGATTACCAGAAAGTAATGTTATCGTGGAAATAAAGAACCTGGCTCCAAGACAGGAAAGAAGGTGATCTTGAAAAAAACACATACATTAATAAGTCTAGGACCAGTGTGGATGAAGCAGGGTGTGAAAATTTCAAAGCCCTGTTTGGGACGTCTGGAATTTCAGATAGACTTGGGTCAAGAGACAGGTGCTCCAAGAGCCCACACGAAGTGCATCACAACACTTGGATGACCCATCTGAAGAAGGAACACAGACAGGCTCCTATGGAACTTGAGCTGTGAAATATGCTTATCAAACTTAGTACTTATTCCTTCTCCTTTTCATTTGAGTTAAGGGAAGGGGAATGAATAAATAAATCCAGTATTATCTTTGGGGAGTGGAGAATGGGAAGACTAACGGAGTGGTTGAATGTTAATCACGTGAGAAAACGTATTTGCCTACCTAATGGTAAAGTTGTGTTGGAGAAGTTCATCAGCACAAAACTGGCTTTCAAATGTTTTTGCAACCTGCAGTGAAAACATTTTACATTGCAATACCCCCCACACATATATCAAACTATTCTATTTGTTTTTCTTTAATGATATTTGTGACCCACTAAATTGGTTTCATATTTGATTATGAAGCGTGACCCACAGTTAGAAAAACACTGCTTTATAGGGTTAAGAAATATAAGCTTCCATTTATTTAGTTAGTACTCATATGGTTTGCACTGTGCTAAATATTTACTTGGGGAAAAGCAGGATACTGCTTGCAAATGGAAGGCAGTAAAAAGGAAAACAATATTCATATGTCTCACAGTGAAGGAAATACAAAAGTAAAAGCTTAGTTTTTCCCCAGGGAGCTGCTTATTCCAGTTGTGGAAAAAGATATCAGAAAACCCTAGTGTGGGCCCAGGTGGCCAGGAAAAACCTTATCACAGAATTTGACTTTGAAAGTGGGGAGGAGCAGGATAGTGGGAGAGACTGAAGAAACAGCAATGGCTCAGGGGAGGAAGACTTAACTCTGTCAGCCTGGCAGGAATTAGGACCTCTAAATTTGAGTAAGGCATTTAACCATGCTCCGATTAGCTTATCTTGTTTATAAATTGAAGATCTTAGTTGAGTTAAAGCACTGCAGGATTCCTCAGCGTGTTAACCCTAACTACTTGCAATAGACTTACTTTGGGGGTTTTTTTGGTCGTGCCACACGGCCTGTGGGATCCTAGTTCCCTGACCAGGGATCCAACCAGCGTCCCCTGCATTCGAAGCATGGAGGCTTAACCACTGGAGCACCAGGGAAGTCCCTGCAATAGAGTTACTTCGAATGCTTGTTAAATGGTGTAGATTCCTGAGTCCTACTACATATCTTGTAAATTCAGAATCTGTGGAACTGGGTTCAGGGAATCTGCATTTTTAACAAGCTCCCTTGCCTATGAGTTTGAAAATCATTCCCTGCAATAGGGCCGTAAGATCCATAGTATAAGAGAGATTTCTAAATGGAGTCATGTTTAATCTTATGATCCATCTTTTATTACTACATCATTCTGATAAACATTTTAAGATATACTTAATTCTGATTCAAGTGGAATCAGTGATGTCAACTACTGCAGTTTTTTAAAAGGACATTCCATATTTGTTTAAATATTTTATTTTCGTCCTTTCAGTCCATCCTTTTTAGTTTTCTCTTAAATCATTCCAAATTTTACAACTCAAATTTTCAAAATTTGTTTCTAGTTGCCTTCTTTTATTTGTAGAATAGATGTTGTTTAGCTTTTTAAAATCTATTCATAAGCATTTTTTTTTAATTCTTATATCAGTTTGCTTTTTATCCCCTAATTTCTTGCCATAAGTTTTGGGGGGCATGAATTGCAGTTTGTTCCCCTGTTAAAAGTGAAGGGAGTGATGAAGGGGGCAGCACTTTTCACTGGGCTTAGCTCTTGGCATTTTTGGAAATCATTGTTTTCATACATGTATTTTTCATGACACCTAGTTCATTGTGAGTGTTAAATAGGCACTCAGTAAATATTTTTTGCTTGACTTAATCTGTGCAGTGATATGGATGGATGTAAGATCTCAGATAACTGGTCTTTAACAATTGTTGCTTTGAATTTCAACTGGAAGCAGGTAACCAAGATCATCGTCAAAGAAAACTCATTTTAGTGGACAAGTTTTTTTCATATTAGTTTAGGAATTTTCATAAAGATTTGCCATAGTGCGATTGTTAATATCTATAAGCTCAGTAAATAAAAGAGTTGTTTGCTACTGTATAACCTTGCACGGTGCTGGCAGTCAATAAGTAATTATTGAATGCATAATATAGTAAGATGTCCCACCAAAGTATTTATGCAGCATACTCCTATTTTTCATGCCTAGTAAATTCCATGTGAGCCACCTTTTTATTTTTACAGTGGAAAATGGCTGTGTTTGCCTCATCTGGCTAAAATTTTGTAAGGTCCATCTTTCTACAGCCAATAAATCATTCTAATAGTATGCTGTGTCTTTTGTAGTCATTACTTCTTTTCCAGTTTCACTGCCACTGCCCTGCTTTTGGACTTTATTACCTTTTGCTTAGGCTGTCCTAAGCATCCTAACTGGTTTTCCTGTTTCCAGTCCCTTTGTTGCCAATCTTTTCTACGCACTCATGCCAGCTAAATCTTTTAAAGCCCAGTTCTGTTCATGTGACTTTCAAGTTCACATCTTTTCAATAGTTCCTCAGCACCTGCTGAATAAGATCCAGTGACATGGCACTCAAGCCTTTTCATGATCTAACCCCATCTTAGATTTATCTCATACCATTACCCCTAAGACATTACCATTAGCTAGACGTCAGTGTCTCTCTATTCATATTATCTTTTTCTATTCATATTATTTTTTCTAAAAGGCCTGTTTTTTCTGTATCTCTACCAATTTCTACCTATCCTTCAAGGCCCAGCTACATTGCTACCTTTACTATAAAGCCTTCTCTAGCTCCCCAGCTAGAGTTAGTCTCTCTTTTTTTATGTTTATTTTATATTTTTTATGAGAGCTGAAACAAGAAGGCAGAGCATTGCCTGGGAATGTGCTTGTAGGATGACTCAGATCTTTTCACAGCTATGTGCATGCCCAAGAATGACAAGTATTGATTTTGGGGTTAGAAGTAAATTTTAGTGAGTAAGCAAATTTCCAATATGGAATCTTCAGATAGTGGTGATCAACTGTTTATTTGCCTGTGTCTGTAACTGGACTATTCCTCTCATCTCCAAAACCTCATGTCTAGATGTACACTGAATTTCTTCAATTAGAAACCTGATGTTTGTCTCAAAAACTTTAACATCGCCAAAATAGGGCTTATAATTCCCTGCCCTCTCCCAGTCTTCCCCATTTCTATAAATGGTAAATGACTCTGCCATTCCTTCAGTCATACAAGCCAAAAATCTAAGAATCGTTCTTGGTTCTTCTCTTTTCCTTACCTCCTCATCTTTACCTCATATCCTAATCCTTCAGCAAGTACCATCAGTTTTATCTCCAAAACATATCTTTAGTCCAGCTATTATCACCTTAACTCACTTGTACAGCAGTAGCTTCTGTTGGCTGCCCCCAGTGCTTCCTCGACACCCTAGTAAGGAGTCTTTTTAAAAACAAGTCAGCAGTGGTTGAGAGTCCACCTGCCGATGCAGGGGACACGGGTTCGTGCCCCGGTCTGGGAAGAGTCCACGTGCCGCGGAGCGGCTGGGCCCGTGAGCCATGGCCTCTGAGCCTGCGCGTCCGGAGCCTGTGCTCCGCAACGGGAGAGGCCACAACAGTGAGAGGCCCGTGTACCGCTAAAAAAAAAAAACCACAATCTTGTCTAAAACGAAGATTTCAGTAGCTTTTGCATTTAAAATCTAAACTTCTTTCCTATATGGCCCAACACCTGCTCTTTTTCCTAAGCAGTTTTGAGTTGGTTTCCTCTCATTTGCTACCTTCACCTATAGTAATCTTTTTCAGTTCTTCAAACTCTCACAACCCAGTACCTTTACATGAGCTGTTATTAACACTTCTGGAACCATCTTGACCCCACTGTTCTAATCAGCCTTTAGATCTCACTTTTAAAACGTACCTTCCCAGAAAATGCTTTCCTGATCACCCTATTTGAAATAGGCATCCCCTTTTATTTTCTGTCTTAACCTCTTATATGTGTTTCCTTTATTGTAGTTTGTAAATTGTCTAGTAACTTATTCATTTACTTTTGCTCAGGGTCTTTTCTCTCCACTAGATTATAAGCCTTGATATGGGATAGCAAGCAGTGACTGGCATATAACAGCCTTTGATAATTATTTGTTAAACTAAATGCTGAATGCAGTATCTAAAATGACATCTCACTGTTTAGTTGAATAATCTAAACTGTTACGGGGCTAAATAAATTTGTCTTTTAAGATATTCTCAATAGAATTATGTCTTTTATTCATAGGTGGTAGTTTTGCCATGTCATCCCAGGTATTACTAAATTTACGTGTCATCTACAGGGTTTTCTTTTTCCCTTTAAGTCACTAGTCCCCTTAGTTTTAACTCTTAGAAGAATACTCATTTGATTTAAAAATCTTGAGTGATAGGTAAAACAAACATTCCTGATTTTACCAAAAGGAATCTTGAGTTTCAGAGAGATTAAGTGACTTATTCAAGGTCATAGAGCAAAGGCATTTCAAAGGCAAAACAATATCCTGATTTCTAGTCTAAGAACTCACTGTTATTTCCATTATACCTCTCTGATTTTTTTTTAACCTCTCATTTTGATAGCATGTTCCAGGATATTATATTGCATTCAGAGAACAAATCTAATTTTCTCAGTGAATTACTTTATTGCTTTTAAATTTTACTTTTATAATCAGAAGTTTCTGCTGAAAATTATAATGACCTTTACAGAATCTCCAGAATTTTGCCTCTATTTGTTTGGTTACATGACAGGACTTTTTCATCCTGTCATTTTCTTCTGCCAGAGGCCTTGCAGAAAAGACCTTCAATAGTTCTGACAGAAAAGACCTTAAATAGTCGTGCTCATCTTAAATATCAAGAGCAGCAATAAACCCTCCGAACACTTGTTTGTGTTGCACTTTGGCTTTATTGAGGAATGTACTACTTCTCAAGGTTGTGAGAGCCTTGAAAACTTTTTTAAATGATTGTTACTATTATTACTATTCAAACAAAATCATAGGATCTCTGTGAGGAGTTGGTGTTATCTGACCAGTTTTATTTGGCCGCGCCGCACGGCTTGTGGGATCCTAGTTCCCCGACCAGGGATTGAACCCGGCCCTTGGCAGTGAAAGCGCCGAGTCCTAACCACTGGATCACCTGGGAATTCCTCTCCAGTTTTTAAATTTACTCTGTTTTCTTTCCAGCTATGCTAGTGGTTTTCAAACTGTTCCATAGAATGCCAGTATTCCAGAACGCATCCATCAGGATCTGAGAAAGAATTACATGGATATGTATCTGCTGTATCACCTGTAATCCTTATCTCAGTACCCATCTGACATAAAGCCTTGAAAACCAAAGCTGTATTTACCGTTTCAGAAATCATCTTTAGAATAATTTGGCCATGTGATAGGTATTGAATGTCATCTCTCTAACCTATAAAAGTAGCCCTGAGCATCCCAGATGCAGTCAACAAAGAGATGTTTTGAAATCCCTGAAGAGGATTTAGTTTTGGCTAGCTGTTGAGAAGGCACAAGGATCTTTACCCTAAAGGAAATAACTCAGGATATATAGCAAGATTTTGCAAATTTGATTTATAGGCCATATTTATAAGATTATCCTCTTAGTTTTTAGGAGTTTAAAATTGGGGGTGAATTTAAAAATAAGTTGGTAAATTACTGTGACTGAAGCTGTAGTTTATGTGTATGTTTAGTTTACGTAATTGATATGTGCACAACATTTGGCAGGAAAAAACACACAATTTGTGTTCTCACATAAATGACAAGAAATTATTCTATCTTGAATATGTATCAGCACTCTTCACAACTAAAACTAAGAAACTGACAAAGACTTAGTCTTGTCCATTAAATGAGATAATGCATGTGCTTGGCACATGGCAAATACTTGGAAATTATTAGATCTATCAGCTAAAGATGATATCTCTTGAATTTCCATGATGTCTTGCCTTTATTTTTTTTTATCATGGACATAATATGTAGTCTTATGCTTCCTGTATGCTCAGTATAATTTCCAGCTAAGAAAATTAAGACTCCAGTGAAGTAGTAACTTGTCCAGGGTGATAGACATTTGGGATTCAACCGTGGTCTCAGCTTGCCTTCAAAACTTATACTCTTCTCCTTAAAGAGGCTGGGGAATGGGGCTGGGTAGAGGGCGGGGCGGGGGGAGGCAGAGTACATCTTTTGTCTGTTATTTTATGTGGACCTTTTTTTTTTTTTTTTTTGCGGTACGTGGGCCCCTCACTGTTGTGGCCTCTCCCGTTGCGGAGCACAGGCTCCGGACGCGCAGGCTCAGCGGGCATGGCTCACGGGCCCAGCCGCTCCGCGGCATGTGGGATCCTCCCGGACTGGGGCACGAACCCGTGTCCCTTGCATCAGCAGGCGGACTGTCAACCACTGTGCCACCAGGGAAGCCCTGTCTGTTAGTTTAGTGTGCGCTATTGTATACCTGTGTTCTTCCTTTGCTTTGGTCGAAGCTTCTTAAGGGCAGGAATCGTGCCTCACTTGTCTTTGTTTCAAGGTTTTAAGGGTTCTGCATATTACTCTACTGAGTTCACTTACTGGATATTGAGTGAATGAACATGAATGATTATTGTGTAATTTTTTTAGAAAACAGTGAAACTGTAAGCAGCTTTTTAAAAAAGAAAGATAGTATGACATGTCTCTAGAGCAAGCCTGGACTATTTTTAGCCTCTGAGAGGATACATTTACTCATCATTTGTATTCTGTTAACTTCCCAAAAGAATTTGTGTCTGGAGCATTGGGCCCATTGGATACATGTACAGTTTGTTAGCTCTCTTGACCACCAGGACTTAACGTTTCTTTTGAGCTTGCTAGTATGAAAAATGACTTGAGTGCTGGAACATGGGATGAGGTTATGGGTCATCATAGCTTTGGAGAGGAAAGGATATTGAAGGAGAGAAACTGTTTCTTGAGCAAGTAAAGTATGCTTTCACATGTTTTCTCATTTACTGTCACTTTAACAAGTTACATAAGACAAGTTACATATTTTCTTCATATTTACAGATGATGAAGTTGAGGGTTAAGTCAAGGAAAATGCTTAAAGTCACAGTGATTAAATATGGAAATTGGGCCTTAATCCCAGGTTGTCCATTCCAAAGCCCGTAGTCTTTTCATATTTCACTTTTTTTTTGGTAGTTAGTAGACTGCCCTTCTAGTTTCTAAACTTAAGAAGTGGACTTCCCTGGTGGTGCGGTGGTTAAAAATCCACCTGCCAGTGCAGGGAACATGGGTTCGGGAAGATCCCACATTTCGCAGAGCAACTAAGCTCATGTGCCACAACTACTGAGCCTGCGCTCTAGAGCTCACAGGCCACAACTGTTGAGCCCATGAGCCACAACTGCTGAGCCCGCAAGCCACAACTGCTGAGCCCGTGAGCCACAACTACTGAGCCCATGTGCCACAACTGCTGAAGCCCAGGCGCCTAGAGCCCATGCTCCGCAACAAGAGAAGCCACTGCAGTGAGAAGCCCACACACTGCAACAAAGAGTAGCCCCCACTTGCTGCAACTAGAGAAAGCCCGCGCGCAGCAATGAAGACCCAATACAGCCAAAACTAAATAAAATAATTTTTTTTTTTTTTTTGCGGTACGCGGGCCCCTCACCGCTGTGGCCTCTACACAGGCTCCGGACACGCAGGCTCAGTGGCCATGGCTCATGGGCCCAGCTGCTCCGCAGCATGTGGGATCCTCCCGGACCGGGACACGAACCCGTGTCCCCTGCATCAGCAGGTGGACTCTCAACCACTGCGCCACCAGGGAAGCCCCTAAAATAATTTTTTTTTAAAAATTAAAAAATAAATAAATAAACTTAAGAAGTTTCCAAGTAATTTGAAGTCATGGTTTGTACATTTCGTAGCTAAAAATAAAATTTATATAACTAAGTGGAAATAGGATTCTAAATGCTTTCATTTTAGAAGTGTGAAATGTTAAACCTTGTATATGCTTACCTTAGCTATAGATTCTTCTGCAATTTAGAATCAGTTTAACAGATATATAAAGGCCACTCAAATGGAGTAGAAGTCTATTATTAAGCATATCTTCTTATTCTGAACCTTAAAACTCTCAGAGGGCAGATTCCTTTCATATGTCCTTGACCCTGAGGTCCCTATGTGATGCCTTGTACTTAATTACTTAATAAATGTTTATGAAATTAGTAAATTGGAGATTGACTAATGTGAAGAATTTTATTGAGTAGTTATCAAATAAGACCCTGTTCCCCTGCTGTGTGGCCCCCTCCTCCATTTTATTTTCCTGATTGTCAGCTAGGTGTCTTCATTCTGCCTTATCACCCTCCCAACACACACACACGTTCTTCTTTGAATGTATTTTTTAAAAGGATCTGGGATGGGAGTTGAGGGAATGTTTAATAACAAGGCTGACATGGCATTATCTACAAGTTTATCCATGTAAGGAATGATTATATCATTTTTCTGTTACTGGTTGATTTTCACCAAATTTGAAGGACATTTTGGGGTGGTCTAATTTAAAATATAGATTGCATGCTATATATAAAATTAACTTTGGTTGGCCCTGGAGGGGAACACCTCAGAATTTTCCAGAGAATTTTAAACCGGGGTATAGCAAGAGGCCCATGTAATTCTAACCTGTAGAAACAGCACCATATATATTATAAAGTCTCTATGATCAGAGAAGATACTTTCATGTAAAACCCAGCATGGAAGTCATATTGGATTTGAAGTGTTAGTTTGCGATTAGTTCTTTTCATGTGAGCAAATCTACATAATATGCTTCCATTTAGGGATTTGCTAATTTAAATGTGGTTAATGCTTTACCAGGACAAGGCTTCCTTGACCAGCTAGTAGAGATCAGATTAGTGCTGTTGATAGGTAGGAGAGGCACAACCATCAAAGTGTATCCTCTTTTCCTGCTACCTAAGAATGCTGTTGACTTTTCCCTTGGGATAGGGGGCTTATTATTTCATGGTGTCAGGCATTTGTGGGGAGCTGTTGGTGGTGACTTACGGAACCCCAATAGTTATGAGACCTATATAAAGCCCAAAAGTTAGTGGAAAATTGGGAAATCTGCATAGGCCAGAGCTGCAGTTCTAGCCGCTACATAAGTTGTTGCAAAGAAGGAAGTAAAATTGGCACAGGTTGGAATGTGGGACCACCTTTGGCTTGCTGATCATTGCAGAGCCTATGAAATGGAGACTGAGTGTTCGTCTGCTGGTCACTGATTGAGGACTTCAGACTTTGTATTTGTCCAGAAGGAAAGATTTTTTCATCTTTCATTTGGGAGGCTCTATCAGCATTGTTTGCAGTTGTCTCAAAGGAATTGCATTGAACTTTTTAGTGGTTTTTAAGATAGTTTTTAACCACTTAATTTCACCTTTTTACAGTTACTATATAAATTAAAATGACTCAATTTAGTCATTTACATGAGTAAAATGGAGGTATCATATAAGTGACTATGATAGTTTGCTGAAGGGATTAGTTAAATGAAGTTTCATAGATGTGAGGCTTGTGAGCTGCCACGTGAAGAGAGGGAAACTGTGGACTTAGAGCTGTAAGATTGGTCAGTTGGAGTAAAGCTTACATGGAAAGGTGAGGATGACCCCAGAAAATCAGAAAAAGTAAGTTTGACTAGTCTGAAATAAGAGATGGCATACGAGAACTGACAAGTAAGATGGTGATACGGGAAAGTAGAATTAAATAAAGTTTTATGTTCCTGGTGTGGATATGGCTCTAAGCCCAAATTCCTTTCTGGGGTTTCTGACCTTTCTCAATGCATTGTCTCCTCCGCCCCTCCCTGCCCCCCCCATATACATAAACACAGAGAAATGAGAAGAGACAGCATTAAAGTGGCAAAACAGCCCAGAGGAAAGGAAACCAAACCAAGAGTGAGGACACTTGGTTTCAACATTAGCTGTCTGACTTGAACAAGTTGCTTAAGACTCAGCATATTAAATTTGAGTTAATTAGGAATTTAATCAGCTAGAAGACAGCTTTTGTTTGGATTTTTCTGCCATAAATCTTTGGGAAGCCTGCAGATTGGGTTTTGGAATATTAATGGTTTCTCTTTCCAACTGCATATCCCTGATAATTTTGCACAAATGCAGGTAATGTCACATTAGAAAAACTTTGAACATTCATATTGTTTTTGTTACTATAACTCCGCTGTAATAAGTAATCTGGTGGAAATCTGTTCTGCAAGAAGTAGAAATAAAGCAATTTAAACTAGTATATTGATTTACTAACTTACTGTGTTGAATATGAGAAGAATGGGCAAGTGAAAAGTAGTAGTAAGATCCAGAAAGAAGAGGTTAGAAATACAGATACCTGGGAGATACCTGGGCCCTTTTCTTCAAAGTTCTGAATCTAAGTATATTTCTGGTGATGGGGCTCAGAAATGCTTCATTTAAAAAAAAAAAACCCAAACTGGTGATTCTGATTAAAAGCCAGAATTGGTGTTCAGAGACTTAATTCTACTCATGAACACCTCTAAGTGCTGTCATTTTATTTTGGGGTTGTTAGGAAAACTGAGGTAGCCTTTTTATGTGGCAGTGGGTTAGTAAAGCTTCTTAATCCTAGAATAGTAGAGCTATTAGATTGTAAGATTACAGGGGACATTAGCGATTATCTAATACAGAGACCAACAAACTGTGGTCCATGGACCAAATCTGGCCCTCCACCTGTGTTTGTAAAGTTTTTTGTAACACAGAGGTACTCATTCCTTTATGTATCATCTATGGCTGCTTTTGTGCTACAGTAGCAGAGTTTTGTAGTTGCAACAGAGACTCCATAGCTCACAAAGCCTAAAATATTTTCTGTCTGGCCCTTTACCAAAAAAAGTTTGTGGACTTTTGAATAGATCAGACCTATCACTTTTATAGATGTAGAAAAAAACTCAAAGATAACGAGTGAAATACTCTGAGATTACACAGCCAATTGGTGGTCAGAGTGCAAAGACAATTTAGTTCTTTTTCCTGCTTCCATTCCACTATTTTTTGTTGGACGTACTGATGCCTGGGTGAAATCAGAAAATAAATTTGTGGTACAGTTTTGCTTATAAGTTCATTCTTTATTATATTACAAGATGTAGTTCCTAGGGACAATAGTCTTAGATAACACAGCTGTACAAAAATCTTTTTAATTTGGGTCGGGGGTAGAATTTGATTGTTGTATATTCTGTGTCCTGAGTACAAATCTTTGATTTGCTCTGCCAAGCAGTTTGATAACAGAATCCATTATTGTTGCTGTGCAGCCAAACGGACGGACCATCGAAGTGGCTGAGGAAGAGGTCGTCCGAACTCCCCGGAGTGCAGCAGCTAAGCAGCCATTAGAGACACACAAGAAAAATGAAAAGGTCAGTTGGGAGCATGTGAAATTATATGCAAGGCTCTTAATAAAGAGAGTGACATATAAAATGTTACATGTACACCCCCATTTAAGGAAAGCTAAAAATCTGAATTTATCATAGCGATGGATGGGTGGTGGAGGTTTAAGTAAGTTGGTTTTGTTTGTTTGTTTTTTAAGGAGGGATGTATTACCAAGTATTTTATACATTGCTGTGACATTATTAAGTTTTCATTTTGCCAGGAACAATTTATTCATGACTTGAACGTCTTTTATATGAGTAAGGTTCCAGATATGTAACATACCTCTTATTGGAAAACAAAATTGTGATACCTTTGTTAATAGTGCACTTTTGGCATGGAAAGCTTGGCAAAATTGTTCTATGGTATTAAGTGTTAATGTAGATTTCTATTGTGACAGCGACATAATCATCTACTTATTAGATACAATTTGAATTTGTTTAACAAAGGAAAATATTCTGTACTCAGGTCATTAGTAAAAGGTTTGGATGTGCACTCTTAAGTTTTCAAATAAGACAATCTATTATACCCCGTTAATGGTACATTCCTGGGGTTTTATTCATTTTCCAGTTGCCAGTGTTAGAACCATCCCATTTTTATTTGACTTAATTTAGTTTGTAAGTAGGCAGAATGTACAAGACTCTGTTAACAGTGGTACCTCCTGCTGTGGGCGAGAGACTTTTTATTTAATTCTTTTTGGTACATTAAAAGTTGCAACCTCCCACGCCCCTTTTTTTTAACCCTTGCATGCATAGCTCCTTTTCAGGGAAAACGAACAAAAAACCACAGGTAGGTAAGTGGTTTCTAGGAACCAAGGTGCCACAACTCCAGCCCTGTAGAGTAGTGGTGTGAAGTGGTTGGTACAGTTTCTTAATGCTCATAATTTCAAAATACCACTGAAGAACTGGTGAGATCAATTCTGCCCTGTAACCCGGTGAAATTGGTCTAGGGCCAAGACAGCTGCAGGTAGGATGGCTTAAAATGAAGGATGGTTGTGGGAAAGAATTAAATATATGTCTGACTTTGCCTTTGGCAGAAAAATAAATAGTAAATTACTTTTATTAACAAATAAGCATACAATTTAGGGATTGTGAATTTACACTGTGAATAGTTTATATGCTTAATGTAGATGTATACTTCTCCCATCTAGTGTTTCCTTGTTCCTGGGCTTTCTCTCTACTAGTGAGCATTTTATACTTAACTCCTGCTTCCACTCCCTGAATTATCCTGAAAAATCTGTAGTTGGAATAATTAATCAACTACCATTCATCTCTGATTAATTATATATAGATTGTATGTATCAGGATGTAAAACCATAGTTTAAAGTTTTAAATCATTCTGAAATCTCTTATGCTGGAAAGTAATTATAATGGTTGATATTTGTTAAGTATCTAAAACATGGCAGGCACTGTGGAAGGTGAGGTCTGTGTATATATCGTACATATTTATTTCGTACATAATTACTTATTTAATTATAAGTAAATATATTTACTTATAATATAGTAGGGACAACTTATTGAGCACTTACTGGGTGTACTTTTAAGACTTTATAGAATATTTATACATGTTACTTTAATTATCCTTGCAAGAATGCTGAGGAGGTGGTATCATATCTTACAAATAAGAAACGTGAGGCTTAAGTTACTTAAGCTTTTAAAAGTACAGTCAGTTCTAACCTAGACTAACCTGACTCCAAACCTGACTCCAAAGTCTGTGCTTTTTTACTGTTCTGTATTATTTCTGGTCCTTTCAAAAACTCTTCCAGGCAAATATCATTAGTCCCATTTACAGATAAGGGCTCTGAAGCATAGAGGGATTGTGTGATTTCTCTAAGTTCATACGTAGTTTCTGAACTGGGATTTGAACCCAGCTCATTCTGATGCCAAAGCCCATGCGCTGTTTAATCACTTGACAGAACCACCTCCTTTCAGTTGCCATTGCTTTTTTAGTGCAAGGCTTCTACCTTTGGTTTGTCGCCTATTTGATTTCACTTTTTGCATAATAATAAATGCTACCACTCACGCTTAATGTTTCTTTTCGCAATCCTACATCTTGAATTTATGCTTTTTAACTTGGTTCAGTCCAGGTGACTCTCATTTCAGTTAACTTTTTATGCTATTGTGCTGTATGCTTTTGTGTGTTTTAAATATGTGGTGGTTTTTTTTCAGACTTCTTACTGTCTTTTTTCGTAAATAAATATCTTACGTCTACTTATGCACCTAAATATATATTATTATGTATTTGTTTTCCTCTCAGAGCCACGTTAGGCACTTTAAGAAATACGGTTTGCCCGTAAAGCAGTTACACTCTATGCAGTGATTTTTTTTTTTTTTTTTTGGCGGTACGCAGGCCTCCCACTGTTGTGGCCTCTCCCGTTGCGGGGCACAGGCTCCGGACGCGCAGGCTCAGCAGCCATGGCTCATGGGCCCAGCCGCTCAGTGGCATGTGGGATCCTCCCGGACCGGGGCATGAACTCGTGTCCCCTGCATCGGCAGGCGGACTCTCAACCACTGTGCCACCAGGGAAGCCCATATGCAGTGATATTGAATACCTTGTCCTGTCACTTGAGTAAACCTTATAGATAAAACTGTCTAAAAACCGTATATGACAAGAGCTATAGATATTGGGTCTGTAAAGCAAGTTAAGCTACCAGGTCCATTTGGATATGAAGGTTAATGCTTCATTGATGCTAGTGTCTAGTAGAGTATACATTGGATCATTAGCCAGGCTGAATGCATTGTGCTTTTTGATGATGAAGAGAATAAGGAGAAATGTAAGATGTATTTACCCTCAGAGAGATTACAGTCTAGTTAATGAAAGGCAAGCATAAGATACCAGGTAACATGCGGCCTTGACTGCCAGGTATTCAGAGAAGTAAGATTATCCTATTTGGGTAGCCAGAAAAGATTGACTTAATTGGACTCTTGAGGATGGGGATGGTATTTCAGTGAGTAGTAGAAGTGGGGAGGCCAATTTTGGCAGGGGAGAGAAACAAATGAACACAGTCAGTCATTGTTCAGCTGAAACAAAACAACATATTCAGACTCAAGGGAAAGCCCTAGACAGGTTTGACTGGTCAGGATGGGGTGGGGTATGATAAAAACTTAGATATGCTCAGCTGGCAGCAACATTTGTGATTAACAAATCAGCATTGCATCTGTGATTGTAAAGGTCTGAATTAAGATAGAAGTGTGAAGACGGTTAGTAAGAAAAATAGCAAAAGCAAAAACGTATAAAATTTGGTTACCATCAGGTTGTTGCAGACAAAGTCAGTGGTGTCCTACTGAAATACTCATTCATTATAAATATTAACAAGTTCTTACATTTTCGTGATGCTACACAGAGTACAAAATGTTCTTACATCTCTTAATCCTAATGCACAGGGAGGAGGGTAGTATCATTTTTTTTATACAGCTCATTGAAAAGAGTTTAATGAATTGCCCAGGATCACATAGCTAGTAAGTAATGCTCTCTCAATTTCTTTGAGGTAGCAGTTCTCAAAGTATGGTCCGTGGACCCCTGTGAAGGCGTTCCAGGGACCTTTTTGTTGGGTCCCAGAAGACAAAACTGTTTTCAGGATAATTAAGACATTGTTTGTCTTTTCCACTGTGTTAATATTTGCATTAATGGTGCAAAAGCAGTAGTGAGTAAAACTACTGACGCCTTAGTACAAATAAAGGCAGTGACACCAAGCTACTTGTAGTTGAATTCTTTGCTGCAATCCACTTACTTGGGGAAAAAAAAAATAAAAAAGCTAATTCCACTTAAGAGTATCCTTGATGAATCTGAAAAAATGATCATTATTCATTTTATTAAATCTTGACTTCTGAATACATGCCGTTTAATTATTCTGTATGATGAAATGGGAAGTATGCATGTATGCTCTATACTGAAAAACAGTGGTTGCCTTGAGGAAAAACACCTGTGCAGTTGAGTTGCAAGCTGGACTAGCCACTTATTTCTTGTTACTCCATTTTTACTTGAGAGAACAACTGATAGACCATGGTTATTTAGAGTTGGGTATTTGTAGACATTTTCTCAAAAATAATCAAGACAGTTCAAGGAAAACAACTGATAGTACTGTTGCAAATGATAAAATGATTTGTTGCCAAGTGAAAATTAGAAATTTGGAAAATTTGTGTCTACCACCATGAGCTTGACAACATCCCAGAACTTAATGAATTTCTGATGAGATCAGCAGTGATGTTAACAAATGTGTTGGGGTTTTTTTTAATATTGTATATAATGGATTGGGGTTTTTTGTTTCTTTGTTTGTTTGTTTTTATCTGTTTGGTTGCACCAGGTCTTAGTTGCAGCAGGCGGGCTCCTTAGTTGCAGCTCAAGGGCTCCTTAGTGGCAGCTCGCCGGCTCCTTAGTTGTGGCATGAGAAATCTTAGTTGGGGCATGCATGTGGGATCTAGTTCCCTGACCAGGGATCGAACCCAGGCCCCCTGCATTGGGAGCGCACAGTCTTAACCACTGGGAGATCACCAGGGAAGTCCCCAGAATGTTTTTTGTTTTTTGGGTTTTTTTATAAATTTTATTTATTTATGTATATATGTATGTATGTATGTATTGGCCGCGTCGGATCTTCCTTGCTGCGCGCGGGCTTTCTCTAGTTGTGGCGAGCAGGGGCTACTCTTCGTTGTGGTGCGCAGGCTTCTCTTGAGGTGGCTTCTTTTGTTGCGGAGCACACGCTCTAGGCGCGCAGGCTTCAGTAGTTGTGACGCGGCAGGCTCAGTAGTTGTGGCTCATGGGCTCTAGAGCACAGGCTCAGTACTTGTGGTGCACGGGCTTAGTTGCTCCCCGGCATGTGGGATCTTCCCGGACCAGGGCTCGAACCCGTGTCTCCTGCATTGACAGGCAGATTCTTAACCACTGTGCCATCAGGGAAGCCCCCCAGAATGTTTTTTAACCTTTTGGAAGATGTATGTAACTCAGTGAATCAGTATTTTCCAAATGCTCAATGCTTACATGTTACAAAAGTAGACAAGTATAAAAGATTCATTTAAGGTGCAAGGTAGACCAATGGATTTTAATGTAGTAAAGTATAGAAAGCTCATTGATGTAGTTTCAGATTCCACATTGCAACAATTTTTAAGAAACTACCACTTGACAAGTTTTAATGTAATATTTTTTCCTTCCTCTACCTAAAATCCTTCATGATTTCCTGTTGTTATTACTCAGCAATCTTGAACATAATCCAATGGCACTGTGGCTCAAGTCTCTTTTCTTACCGCTTACCTTCTCTAAGCTCCAGACACTTTGGTTTTCTTTCTTTTCCTTTTTTTTTTAAATTTAGTTTATTTATTTTATTATTTTTGGCTGCGTTGGGTCTTTTCCTGCAGGTTTTCTCTAGCTGTGGCGTGCGGGCTTCTCATTGCGGTGGCTTCTCTTGTTGAGGAGCACAGGCTCTAGGCATGCAGGCTTCAGTAGTTGTGGCACATGGGCTCAGTAGTTGTGGCACATGGGCTCAGTACTTGTGGCACATGGGCTCAGTAGTTGTGGCTTGCAGGCTGAGTAGTTATGGTGCACAGGCTTAGTTGTTTCGTGGCATGTGGGATCTTAGTTCCCTGACCAGGGATCAAACCTGCGTCCCCTGCATTGGAAGGCAGATTCTTAACCGCTGGACCGCCAGGGAAGTCCCCTCAATACCTTTTAAGAGTGGAAAAGAGTATCCTATGACCAAGAAGTTTGAGTGATTAGTGTTTAGAAGACCAAAGACAAAATTATTCTGAGGCAGCATAGATTTTATACAGGCATAAACTCTAGCAGTTAGCAAAATAGAGAAAAACCTGCATGCTCAGGGAGCTTACATACATTTGTTTTATGTTCCATAATACATCTTAGAAACTGTAGTTTCAAACCAGGGATTGGCAAGCCATGATCAGGTTCTCTGCCTATTGTTGAAAGTTTTATTGGAACACAGACACACTTATTCATTTGTTTATTGTCTGTGTCTGCTTTTGCAATACAACAGCAAAGTTGAGAGGCCTTATAGTTTACAAAGCCTAAAATATTTACTATCTGGTCCCTTTTTTTGCTGAACCCCTGTTTTAAACTCCTGATACAGTCTTTTGGGTTCATTAAAATGTTTCATTATCTGGAGTGCTTTAATATCATCTGATTCTCTAGGTCTTGGACTCTTGACCTTCCAGGCTCCCTTGTGCCGCGGTCTATAGCTTTGTGATTTCTTGGGTTTCACCCAAGGAATTAGTTTTCAAGAACTTCTTTAAGGTAAACCAAGTGGTTTTTTAAATAAAAGTGGGAATATCTTCCCAGAGAAGCCTCATTTCTGCCCATAGACTTTTCTGTCTAAACACCTAATGAGTAGTGGAACTGAGACCAGGACTAGGACTTCTGCCTTAACGCATCATTTTTCCATGATACCTGCTTGTATAGTGGCAAGAGGGGATCAAAAGTGAAATATGGTGAATTTGTATTTTATAATGCTATGATTGAAGTGAGAATGGAAGTGGAATCTCCAAGTGGAATTAGTTTAGGCTATTGGAAATGTGAGAACCAAATCTGGGAAAGAGTTCAGGGCTAGATAAAAGAAGTTCTTAAGAAAGGTTTCTTGTAAATTTTTTAAGATTATGAGTTGATAACCATGCTGTTTATGCAGTGTTCCGTAACTTATGAGCTCACACCAAACATATTTAAATAATTTAATGGCTTGGATGATGAATCAAGTATACAAATGCAATAGCTCAAAGATTTTATTTGGGGGGACAGTGAGAGTTGGGAAGACAGGGCTATATGTAATGCAGTCTAATTTTAGGCTCTTTCATTGATTAACAAAATATTAATAATGGAATACCTTCTATATGCAGGATATACTATTCTAAGCACAAGGAATATAATGGTTGATAAAACAGGATAAAATGGTTGATAAAATTAACGAAATATTAATGGAATACCTTTTATGCAGTATATACTATCTAAACACAAAGAATATAATGGTTGATAAAACAGGATAAAATGATTGATAAAAGAGTCACTATTCTTATGAAGTTTAGTGGGGAAAACAACTAAAAACAAGCAAGTATAGTCTCTAAAGTCAGGTGGTGTTAAATGCTGTGAAAGAAAATAACTAACCAGGGTGAGGAGAAAGAGGTAAAGTGCTCATTGTGGGCACTTCCTTGCACCTGCATCTCTACTCCTTACTTCCATTCAAAAAAAAAGTATCAGAGTAGTAGTGAGTGGAGAGATGCTGAGTCTAGTTTAAATCATACCTCCTCCCCAAAATGGGGGAAATCAGTTGCAAGCCTGTCTACTTTTTAAAAGGTTTGTAATACTTTTCATAATTAATCTTATCCTGATACTGTGTCACCAAGGTACTAAGATTAAGTAAACTGCTAGTTCAGACAGAGTAGAGAAATGGAATTCGTATGCCTCTTGGACCATTCATCCTTTGCCATTTAACCATGCCCAACTCATCTGTATGTTTGAGACAAGTGAGAAAAATAAATAGTGCCAAAATGTGGAGCAGTATAAAATTAGGGACTTGCCACATTTAGGCAGGAAGTGGATGAAATTGATCCTAAAGCAATGGTTTTCAGACTTTTTCAAGTGGCAATTGCTAAAACTTTTCAAAATAAATTTCACTGACAACTTTTAATTTTGTCAAGTACACTTTTATTTTTGTTTATTTTCTTGGCTGCACCTCCTGGCATGTGGGATCTTAGTTCCCTGACCAGGGATCGAACTCACACCCCCTGCAGTGGAAGCGCAGAGTCTTAACCACTGGACTGCCAGGGAAATCCCATCAAGTACATTTTTTTTTAATTTGTTAAATTTTTTTGCTGATGTTTTTAAAATTAATTTTTATTGGAGTATGGTTGCTTTACAATGTTGTGTTAGTTTCTGCTGTACAACGAAGTGAATCAGTTATACGTACATGTATATGTATATGTGTATGTGTACGTATACATGTACGCATCCATTCTTCTTTAGATTTTCTTCCCATTTAGGTCACCACAGATCACTGAGTAGGGTTCCCTGTGCTAAACAGTAGGTTCTCATTAGTTATCTATTTTATACAATAGTAGTGTGTATATGTGAATCCCAGTCTCCCAGTTTGTCCCACCCCCACCCCCCTTGGTAACTGTAAGTTTGTTCTCCATATCTGTGACTCTGCTTTACCAATAAGTTCATCTGTACCATTTTTCTAGATTCCACATATAAGCGATATTATACAAGTACATTTTTAAAACCACTGTCACCATTGCAAAAAAAGAAAGGAATTTTGACACAATGGAAGAAGAACAAAAATCTCGGAAAAAAGATTTTGCTGTGAGTTAATGAAAAACCTTATACACCAGCCACTAGTCAGCAGACCAGAGCACTCTAGTATCCATTTCTAACCTTTAGAAAATACTCAGCATTCCTCTTTTTCATGCTCTGTTTACTTTATCACTCCTGACATTACCAGCAGAGACTTTAGATGATTACAGAGTTGTAAGTATTAGAGAGGTCAGTTCCCCCAAATTTTAAGGACTAGTACTTTCCAGATTAGAGAATTAATAAATTGAATAAGGATTACATTCAGAACCTGGCAACTTACCTTGTGTGTAAATGGCTAATTGCAAAATAAAGTATCATTTAACTAAAAATTTGTGCAGTATTCCTCTTCTGATAGTTTTGTTGCAATGCAAATATTAGATTATACTCCCTAAGTTAATCTTTTCAGCATTAATTGGGCACTGTTCTGCCTTTCTTTATACTTTGCAGTTCTTTAAAATAGCAGTATCTGTTAAGAGAGCAGTTAGCCATTTGAATAGATCTGCTTTTGTTGTCAAGGTATACCTTTTGCCACTCTAATAAATGATAGCACTTATTTGGGTATTGTCTAATATTACGGAGTGTTCATTTATGTTAAGATTAAAAGATGAGCTTGATTATGGAAGTTATTTTTGTGTGTTTTCTTTGATAAGCAGTTCATTTTTTTTTTTATATTTAAGTTCTGTGAATTTGAGAGCAAATTACTCATAGTCTTAGAACTACTTTAGCATGTGCTTTAAAGACTGTACTCTCCAAATTGGAATACATAAGAAGATCCATTGGGATGAAGGAAGAAAATATTAGGCTTTCTGTTTATACTATTTTTTATCAAAATACTAAGCTTTACTCATGTTTTATATATAGTCATTGGCATTCTTATTTAGGATGTTAAAAGGTATTAATTAATTAATTGGGGAGAGGAAGATGACAGAGATAAAGCAAATGGGGTGGAACTTGAGCTGGGTTAAGAAAAAATAATGCACATCATTTTAGGCATTGGACATCGGTAGAGGGAGGGAGGGGGTACACGGTAAAGGGTACAAGGAAAGTCACCCTAAGCACCCAGGCTACCGTACTTTATTTTGAGAGAAAATTCATGGTCAGTAACGTTTGGGCAAAGACAAGAATATTTAGAGATGACAGTCGTGTTGGAACCAAATGATTGTATATGTGAATAAAAGAATATACAGTTGAGATTAATTTGTGGAAGACCTGTATCATATGAGGAAGTTATTAGACTTTATAGATGGTAGAAAATGGTAGGGAGTTTTTAAATGGGAATGTAAATTAATTGGACTGGTATAGATATGTTGGGAGATGAGCAATGGGAGGGAAGCCCTTGAAGATAAGAATTTCTCCTAATGTCTCATTTACATGTCTGTTTCTCCTATTAGATTAGTATAGTACACTTTCCATAAGTAGAAAGTTTTATTTAGTTCTGTATACTGAGTTCCTAAAACAATGTCTGACACATAGTAGGTATTTAATAAATCTTGATTGTATGAAGACCATTCAAGAGAGGCTAGTTTAATAATCCACCCAGCTCCATAGTGAAGCCTGACAACAATGGGGGGAAGGACTATGGGTAACAGGAAGGCAGAACTTACGTTCTCAGTTTTCCTTCAACTGTTAGCTGTAATGGAGCTGATCAGAAGTAAGACATTCACCTCAGTAGGATGGCTGGGTCAATTAGTAGTGTGTATACATATTTACTTTATAGCTTTTTTTTTTTTTTTTTTTTGCGGTACACAGGCCTCGCACTGTTGTGGCCTCTCCCATTGCGGAGCACAGGCTCCGGACGTGCAGGCTCAGCAGCCATGACTCACGGGCCCAGCCGCTCTGCGGCATGTGGGATCTTCCCGGACTGGGGCACGAACCCACATCCCCTGCATCGGCAGGCAGACTCTCAACCACTAAACCACCAGGGAAGCCCACTTTAAAGCTTTTAATAGTATATTATGTTACTAAGTCTCATCTGAGTGAGAGGTTACTTTTAAAGTGAGGTTACTTTTAAAGGTAATAGTATAAAATCAAACAAGATGGAAGCCTAAATCAAGATAATTTCCCTTACTTTTCTGCAGATTTTAGTTTAATGACAAATCACAGTATATTTCAGTGTGAATGTAATTCCTGTCCTTTTTCCATAGCTTCCCTCTTTTAAAAAAAAAAAGCTGATTTATGCATGTGGCTTTGTAGTCAGCAGTCTGCTTTCACATCTTATTTAATCCTTAAAAGAACCTTATGTGAAGTTAGTAGGAGTTTTTGTCCCATATGACAGTTGGGGAAAAGGGTTTAGAGTGATTCAACCCTAAATCACATAGCTAATACATGATTGAATTTATATTTGGCATTATATGTAGAGAGTCAGAAAGGAAAGTATTTGTGAGGCAAGGCTCTGGAGTCAGAACTGGATTTTAGTCTTGGTTTCAACACTTAACACTATGTCTTAGGCAAGTTATATAATCTCTTTATGGCCTCAGATTTCCTTATCTGTAAGGCGGGGGGTGGGGGGGGGTACTTACTTTAGTTTCTATAGGTGTGACTGTCCAATATAGTAGCTGTTTGCCACGTGTGGCTATTTAGCATTCTTTTTCGTACTGTCTTATTAATAGTTTTAATATTGATTACATTTTGAAATGATAGTATTTTGGATGCGTTGGGTGAAATATAAAAATTAATGTTACATATTTTAACTTTTTAATATCTGCTAGAAAAATTTTAATTACATACGTGGCTTGTGTTACATTTCTGTTGGACAGTACTACTCTAGACCAGGGGTTGGCAAACTCTGACCCCCAAATTCAGCCAGATTCCTATTTTTAGAAATGCAGTTTTACTGGAACACAGTCACACCCATTTAATTATATATGGTATATGACTACTTTAATGTTACAGCAGCAGAATTATTTGGTTGCTACATATAGAACCATACAGCCTGCAAAGCCTAAAATATTTACTGTTTTATCCTTTATAGAAAAAGTTTGCTGGGAATTCCCTGACGGTTCAGTAGTTAGGACTCTGCGCTTTCACTGCCAAGGATGTGGGTTCAATCCCTGGTTGGGGAACTGAGATTCCCACAAGCCACACGGCCAAAAAAAAAAGAAAGAAAGAAAGAAAAAGGTTGCTGACCCTTGTTCTAGATTGTAACTGATAGATGCTCAGTGTGTTACATCTTTACTTAAGAGTGGATATGAGATACAGAAAGTAGATTAGTGGTGGGTGCCAGTGGGGAAAAGGTAGTAGGGGGTGACTGCTAATGAGTCCCAGGTTTCTTTTTAGGGATGATGAAAATGTTCTGGAATTAGATACTAGTGATAGTTGTGCAACTTCGAAGATACTGAAAACCGCTGAACTACACTGAAAAAGATATCTCAATTTTTTTTAAGTGGATATGAGCCTGGTTTGGTAGAGGTAATAAACCAGTACCTTAAACATGATACATGTTAATGATAATGAGAACATGCAAAGAAACAGATGCATATCAACTATGGGGAACGTAAGAAAACATTTTAATAGTTTTTATGTATTCCCATGCCACTTGAGAATATTTGCAAGTAGTTTCTTGATAAGAAGCAATTAGCTATCATTTATTGCTTACTCAAACTGTCAGTTACTGCTTACCCTATTTCTTTTTAGTTGTAAACTTAACTTTAAGATAGTGCACAATAATACATACATAGCCAATCTCGGTAAATAGTCACAATAATACATACATAGCCAATCTCGGTAAATAGTTAAATGAGTGAATACGAAGTATAAATAAAATCTATATTTTTAAATATTAGTTCTCTTCTGGAAACACTTATCTAAATATAGAAATCATGGATTCATGAAGTTTTTAGTAACCTTTTGAGAGGAGAAAATATTAGCAAAGGGAATTGGAAAGCCATTCCAAAAATGTCCATATCTTGTATATGTGTAGCTGTTTTTTCTTTAATGAATTACTACACATCTACCATATACAAATCTTAGGTATTTTCACACTGCTTGGAAACTGACAAAATATTACCTATTTTGTACAGTTGACTCATTAATTTGTTATACGACGAGTATGCCAACAATCTGCTTTACGAAATCAAGAAACCAATAATCAAGTACATCATTTGCCTTCTGACCGCTAGCAATAGGTTTTCATTTTAGTGCTCTGAAAACATCATGTTATAGTACCTTATTTATGATGTAAGTTAGGATAGCATGATGTCTAAGGGCACAGACTTTGGAGCCAGATAGACCTATTTCCTAATTTATTAACTTAATGCAACCCAGACAGCCTATTTAATATTTAACATCTCTAAGTCTTTGTTTCCTAATCTCTAAAATGGGAATAATACCTTTCTAGTGAGCTTTTTTTAAGGAATAAAGAATTGAATGTAACGTACTTATATAGTAACCACTGGATAAATGGTAACCTCATACTATTATTGCCATTTAATATGTTAAGTTTTTTAATCAAACATTAAATTTTTTTGGTTGTCAGCATCATACATTTTATTATGTATTTTACTGACTCCTACCTTTTTCAAAAACATAATGAAATATTAAGTAACATTCTATTTTACTTTCAGTCAAAGAAAAATAAGAAGAAATCAAAGTCAGATGCTAAAGCAGTGCAAAACAGTTCACGCCATGATGGAAAGGAAGTTGATGAAGGTACTTGAGCAAGTGAAAGGACTGTAGAAAAATTTTTAATCCTTTTTTACCAAGGTGCATTATATAAAAGCTGCATTTGTTTCGCTTAATCTTTTATCTGGCTCTTCTTTTTAATAACTATAGATTTTAATGTACACATCTGTGACATTGTTAGGAGACACGTTTTTCCCCTAAATTATTTAAGTATCTAACAATGCTTTCCTTGAAGGGAACTGCCTTGAAATTTAAGGTCTAGCCCAATATCTTGAGCAATTTAAAAGCCGTTCATTTTGTCTTTGTTTCCTAGAAACGTGGTTTGGTTTTTTTCCCATTGTTCTTAAATATACCATCCCTAGAAGGCTGGGTGCGAAATTCTTAAGTAAGCCATTTATTGTCCTCACCTAATAAACCCATTTATTAGTACGTATATATAACAGTCCCCTACTAGTACTATCCAGCAAGATAAAAAATATGCACGATAACTTACATCAATTTTTTCTAAACCATAGATGACAGATCTGATAAAAATTACCAGAATAAATAATGGCAGTTAGCTGCCTAGAACAGCGAGATTAGAATAAATTCATAGGATAAATTAGTATAATCAGCACTCTTGGTTTTTAGTTTAATATCTAAATTTATCATGATACTTCAGATGCCCCACCATGTTTTCCCCCCAAAACTACAACTTTTTTGTCTTCCCCTTACTGAATAACGTTTTTTTTTCTGGGGCTATGTCAGGAGCCTGGGAAACTAAAATTAGTCACAGAGAGAAACGACAGCAGCGTAAACGTGATAAGGTGCAGTCTGATTCTGGTTCATTGGATTCAACTATCCCTGGGATAGAAAATACCATCACAGTTACCACCGAGCAAGTTACAACTGCATCATTTCCTGTTGGTTCCAAGAAGAATAAAGGTATATTAGTGGAACATAAGAGTGATACATCAAATCCAACTCCTTTTAATCAGATGTACAAAATATCATTACGTCAAAATCTGGCTATTTTAAACTGCTTGCATCATTGTGCTGATATACCCTTCTTCGTGAGAGTACTGTGGACCACGTATTGGTTTACCTGATACCAGCAGTGTTACTTGTCACATACTGCCTAATGAATGGCCTGTTAAATTAAAATTGCCTTTCTGCCTTGTCACATGAGAGAATGATTGCTGCTTTTTTCTCACGTGTATTGCTTTGCCCCAACTCCCTAACATCTCCATTTCTTATAGTGGACATTCATTAAATGAAATGACTTGTCACCATTCTTTTCATTCCAAGATGAAACAAGCATGTTCTGAATAATACAGGTTCTATCTGGATTTCTTAGCACCCCAGCTTTTTGAGAATGCTGTAGGTGTTTGATAAAGCTAGACTGGAACTGCAAACATTATTGAGCTAATGTTCTTCCCAAGTATTTCACATGTTCAAACTATCCAATACTGATGTCTTCTTGATAGTTCTTACATTGCCATCACTTTTACCCTGGAGACATCAGTCTACAGAGTGATGCTGTTCATCTTGCTTCAGGCATTGACTTTTCTTCCTTCACCTTTTCATTAATTGCCAGCACCTCCCACTTGTCTCCAAACCTCTGTCTTAGCCTTGGTGTCTTTTACTTTTTTGCTTGATGATTTGGTGGAATTTATTGCTGTGGTACAGCAGTGACTTCTGCTTATCCATTTTCACTGTCACATATTAGCCATGCTGTAGTGTTTCTGTTGGTGACTCCTTTTCACTGTCTTGTGCATGCCTTCCTTGCTAGCACAATCCTATGTCATGCTGGGTTTTTGATACCTTGTGATCATTATGCTTTTCAGTGTCAGAGAAATAGTATCTTTGTTATAACATGTAGTCTTACCGCTTGCCATATTTCCTAAGTCCTGCTCCAAATATTGGCAAAATTCTTCTAAGTTGATGTGTTTGCTTCCAGGATTGTTGAAAAGGCACCTAGCTGGTATTGCTGAGAGGTGGCAAAGTTGAATCCAATTACAGAGCCCAGTTCTTCAATTCCTACTTTAAAGAATCTTGATAACCATTATAGAACAGGAGACTCTATATATACTTGGGCAATTTTCCAGGTCCTTTTTTGGCATTTTAGTTGACTAAGAATATGATAACTAGAGAGCTCAAATCCTTAAGGACATGTGAAATATGCTGTGAGTAAAAAGTGGCTCTTTTCTAGTGTAAGACTTTAGTACTTAAAGGAGCAATTTATGATAAATAATTAGTAAAAATTAATTTGTATGTTACTCCTAACTTAATGTGCATAGTGGCCTATTTAGTATTAAATAAATTTTATTTCTATTTCAACCAGGTGATTCTCATCTAAATGTTCAAGTTAGCAACTTTAAGTCTGGAAAAGGAGATTCTACACTTCAGGGTGAGAGAAATTACATGTAACTTAAATTGAAGGCCCATCAAGATAGAAACTTATATGTATATCTCTTTTCCTCACATGAATGACACAGAAAGAAAAAAAAAGGCTTAGAAATGATTTTAATTACTAAAGTAACATAATCACAGTTCAGAGGTTTTAGAAAATAGATAAACAGAAAAATCACTCCCCCTTCTAACAGTCTTTGGTATATTCTAGTTGTTTCTCCCTCTCCCCTATATGTAAAAGCATTCTTTAATAGTTATGCAATTAATAGTTAATAGTTTATATGCAATTTTGATTTTTGCTTGCATTGTTTAAGCTAATAGAGAAAAAGATTTTTTTTTTCCGGACTTGGGTTTGATATAGGCATATATGGGATAAAAGACTTTACCCCTGAAATTAGATAAGAAGCCTTAATACCTATAATCTTCTAAACTGCTTCCTGAACAGTATCACATATTTCATAATAAATGGACTATAGTATAGAGTTATGCAGTACTTCACAAATAGAAAATATATTTTATTTACTAGTTTATGATAAAGATTGAATTAAGTAGAGAATGATATACCTTTCCTAAAAACTAAAGTGTAGTAAAACGTAAATTCACAAATGAAGAAGCACCTTCTCGTTTCAGGCTTGTTCTTAACACTGTCAGCTTCCTTCATTCTCATGGTTCTCAATCCTGGCTACACATTACAGCCATCTAGGAAGCTTAGAGAACCACACACGTATATAAAAAGAAACATGTACTTACATACACACACCTATGTGTATTTGTGTGTGTGTATATATATATACACCACACAGATAATACATACACATGTGTACATATACCTGCATATAAATGTATACACACAAACATAATGATGTCTGGACTCTATCCCTAGAGATTCTGATTTTGATTGGTTTGGGCTGAGGCTCCAGTGTCTACTTTTAAGAAATTTTTCATTTCTTTCAAGGCTTTTTTTTTTTTTTTCCACGGGCCTAGCTGCTCAGCGGCATGTGGGATCTTCCCGGACCAGGGCACGAACCCGTGTCCCCTACATCAGCAGGCAGACTCTCAACCACTGCACCACCAGGGAAGCCCAAGACATTTTTCATTTGATTTTAATGTGTAGCCAGGTTTTAGAATCACTGCCTTATACTATATATATGTATGTGTGTGTGTGTGTGTATATATATATATATATATTTTTTTTTAAGGAAAGAGCATGTAACTAAGAAGAAGTCTTTATGTTCTTAGTGGGTGAGTATTCTGAGTATACCAGAATATGTGTTTTCTTCTTTGCTCTGTTTTACTTCTTTTGAGCAAGTCAGTCTGCTTTTGAAAACATAATTAGTATATATATTAAGTTCAAACATACTCGTAGTTTTTAAATTAGCAGTCATCCATGGTGGTCATGTCACTTTTTAAATTCTTCATTTTATCTTTAAAGCTTGAGCTATTTAGAGGATAAATAAAAATATAAATATAAATCAAGCAATTATAGAAACTTGAAAATATCCCAGTTTTAACAGGGAGTCATGTATCCATTTTTAATCTTTATTTTCTTTTCTTTAAGTTTCTTCAGGATTGAATGAAAACCTCACTGTAAATGGAGGAGGCTGGAATGAAAAGTCTGTAAAACTCTCCTCACAGATCAGTGCAGGTGAGGAGAAGTGGAACTCTGTTTCACCTCCTTCTGCAGGCAAGAGGAAAACTGAACCATCTGCTTGGGGTCAAGACGGTGGAGATGCTAATGCAAATGGAAAAGACTGGGGAAGGAGTTGGAGTGACCGATCAATATTTTCTGGCATTGGTAAGAACTGTTAGAAAATTTTAAGTTTGTTTAAAATGCCTATCTGGTACATTTAAAATTTTCCAAGAATGAAAAACAGATCCATTAGTAGAAAAATTAGTCATGCTATACAGAAAGAATATAGATTAACTCATCTCACTTCCTTCACATGGAGCAAAATGGGAACTAAATAAGTGAATAATAGCATTTATTATTTACTCTTTATTTAATTATTTCACTTGCTTTTATCACATTTGATTATCAGTTTAGCTAACTGATATAATTGTGTATTTTTAGTGATGTAATAAGAGTAATGTATAAGCAGACTTTTTGACTGATTTCAACAGTTCCACTATTGAGTTTAAATAAAAGTAGTAAATGGAGATACAGTTTATAGCATCAATTTATATACTATTTTACAGTCTACAAAATGCCTGTTTGTAATTAATTTTTCCCCTGGATTCTAAAGATAAAGACTAGTAGTGAGAAGCTTATTTCTGTTGAGAGCCATCGAGTTAAAAGCAACTTAATTTCAGGTGTGTTTGTGTGTGCATGTGTTATAGAAAAGAAATCCATATTTAATATGGAAAACTGCAAAAAGAGAAGGAAAAACCCACTGTTATACATTACCCAGTGACAACCATATATTTCCTTATGGTCCTTTTTTTTTTTCTTTCCTGTGTACAATTCTGTGGGTTTCATTTTGGTTTTTTTACACAATCCAAATCATACATGCATTTTTGTGTTCCTCCTCCCTCACTTAATATTGTGCCTCAAACATTTTCTTTACTTTCTGTATTTTATTTAATGACCATGTGATACATTGTGTAAACATAGCATAAACTATTTCACTATTCCCGTATTATCGGAGAAATAACTTCTTTTTTTAAAGAAATGTAAATGACGTTGCATTGAATATATTTGTTTGGGGGTTATTTCTTTAGGATAGATTCTTGGAAGTGATATTATTGGATTAAAGGAAATATGAATGTTTACTCTACGACATGTTGTCAGAGTATTTTCTAGGAGAATTCTAATTTATCCTGTCAGCATCAGTATGAGTGCCATTTATCATATGCTTACCAAGGTTGAGTATTCTTATTTTTTTAATCTTTTCTAATTTGATAAGGAAAAAATACATAAATTGTTTTGGTTAACTTTTTAAAATCACTAATGAGGTTGAGTGTTTTTCACAACTTTGTTGATCATTTCTGTTTCTTTTGTAAATTGTCTGTTCATGTTCTTTGCCCATTTGTGTAATGGCCTCTGTTTTTTGTGCTTTAAGTTGTAATTCCTTGTGCATTAAACATATAATCCTTTCTGTTGTGCTTGTTGCAGATATGTTTTGCTTGGTTTATTTTAGTTTGGGGGAGCAATAGACATTACAGAGTTTTTAGTGTTTAAGTAGAAAGAACTGTTTCTTTGCATGTTACTTGCTTTTCCCATCACTTGTAAGCTTAGAAAAACTCATGTTGACTAACATCCCTAAGAAGCAGACTCTATATCATTTGCTAATATTGTTCTTCAGCTGGTCCTCCCCTCTTCCCCTGCAATGTCCAGAAATTGTGTAGAAATATCAAGATTTGTTTGGAAGAAGAGACAATCCCTAAATTCCTAGCCTCGTTTTCAGCAGTAATAAAAGCATAAATTTCTATGCTAATAAAGCATCCTTTCACACTTAATAAAAGAAATGGTCAAATTTTATCAAGTAATCTTAAGAACAATGACCTTTTGAGATATTTGCAATTTACTTACAAAACCTATGTAGCATTTTCATAATTAGTACATAAATTAGTTGGTAGTACTTGCTTAATGTTGCTGTAGACAAACTTAAGCAGCAGATTAGAGTTCCTGCTTAGATGGACTAGGACCTTTATTGAAATTGAAAGGGAACTATATTAAATGAGGTTTGCAGTGAGTTGCTGAGAAGAGACAGATGTGACTTGTCTCATGGATGTATATATGTTCCTTAAAATACTCATACATAAGTAGGCAATTGCTTTAAAATGTTGAGAAGATATCATGGTGTAGTGGAATGAGCTTGTTCCTAGTTCAGACAGACCTATTTGGGATGAATCCCTATTTTTCCACATACAAGCTTTTATGGATATTAGGCTAGTTATTTAACCTGTGTGAATCCCATATTCAAGTAGTTGTAAGGATTGGCTATAATGAGTGTGAAGTACCAAGTTTCAGTGCCTGATCCAAACTAGTAGCTTAATTGTGGTAGATGATCGTGTAGCTTGCTGTAGCAGAGAAAGAACATGGGCTTGGAAAGTAGGTTTAAGTTCCAGTCATGGCTCGGGTGTTTTCTGTCAGCAGGTCACTTAACTGTTCTGAAACTTTGCCTAGCAGGGCTGCCCTAAGGATTAGAAGTAGTTGGTGTAAAGAGCCCAGTACATAATAGACATTCAATAAATGGTAGCTATTGCCATATTAGGTGGTTCTGATTTCTAAGGGTATCTTTAAATATTATTATCATAGTTATAAATCTGTACGTATCTTTCAAGTTTCATTGCAAATTGAAGGTTCCAAGTGACGTTCTTTATTTTAACAGCTGCTTGGTCTAGTGTGGATAGGGGAATGAATACCTCTGAACAGAATTCTGCTTCTTTTGCATCTCTCACACTTAACTCTGCTGTTTCTGGTATGTGAAAACAGTCTTTCATTTAGTTAACAAAAAAATTTTCTGTTTAATTTTAGCACTTGCTATTTGAAAAAAATAATCAGAGTCAAGTACTGCTATCCACATAAATTATAGATATACAGTATAAAGTAGCAGAGGCCTTAATAAAGAAAGACCTAAATTCTTACCTGCAGGTGGCTTAGTTCCTTTCTGTGGTGGAGATCAGAAGATTTTGTGGCCTAACTTAACTGAAAGTGTGTTGGCACACAGACGAATGCAAATAGAAGGCCTTCCCTTCAAGGTCATGACACTCTTCTGTTACTAGTTTACCCCTACCATAATTCTACTTGCAGTTTGGCATTTTATTTCTATCTGCCCTTATTCATCATGAGTTTATAGCTTTCGGGTTATGTGGACCCTCTGAGTATCTGTTGAGTTAGAAAATTCATTATTACTACTAAACTACTATAATTCAGCATTACTTACATGGATATGCCTTTTATTAATAATATAGATGCTATATATACTTAACAAATACTACATAAACATGGGACACATTTAGTTTTGTAATGTTTAGTTCACGTTAGAATTCATGGACCCAGTACTAATCTTGTAGTTCCACAGTGTCTGGAGTCACCTAGTCTAGAATAGAGGTCAGCAAACTTCTTCTGTAAAGGGCCCAATAGCAAATATTTTAGGCTTTGTGGGCCATACCGTCTTCTGTTGCAACTACTTAATTCTGCCATTGTAGCAGTAAAGCAGCTAGAGGCAATACATAAACCAAATGAGTGTGTCTGGTTCTGAAATATTGTTCTTTTGATTTTTTTTTCAACCATTTAAAAATATAAAAACTGTTCTTGGTTCATGGGCCATACAAAAAAGGGATGGTTAGATCTGGCCTATGAGTTGTAGTTTGCCAACCCTTGGTCTCATAGGCTACATTTTAGTTCCAGAGGTACAAGTTAATTTCTTCCTTCATTTGGTGACTTTGTACAACACAGATGCTATTCTATTCATATATTCAGAGAAAGCTGCTAAAGAAATAGCAACAGTGTTACTGTAGTCTTTCTAAGCAGCTAATGTGCTATTTATATATGAATTTTATAGGGTTACTCCATTTGTCAAAATTTATATTTAAAATATATAACTGTTTTGAGTATATTTCAAGCATATTAGTGGAAGGCTAGTAAGATCATCTATAACCAAGTGAAAATTTATAAGTGAGTAAGGACTTTTGTGAGGGGAAGTGTCTTTTATACTAACAGGTATTCTTCTTAACCCTTTATCAGTGGCTCTGAATGCAAAGTGAATATCACAGTCACCTAAGAAGGACTCCAAAACATGTGCAAATTCTGATTCAGAAGGTCTGGGGTATATAAATCCCTGATGGAAAACCACTGCTTTACATTTCTATTCTAAAACGAATTTATGGCTATAGAGCCAAGGATTTTTGACCTGGCATCCTTTAATTTATATGCAAAACTTTGTGTAAGTCCTGGACAGTAGTCCAACCACAGCTTTCATCATATTGCTAAAGGACTGTGTGACCCCACTCACCCCACCTATTCCCCACCTCCTAAAAAAGTAAAAACAGAAAAAATTTAGAAGATAATATTCTCTTGCTTTTAAGTGCACTTGAACTTACCTTGGTCTCTAAACCACCAGCACAACTGTCTTATTCTCTTTGGCTTCTTTCTGCCTTACCTCTCTAGATAGTCAACTATTTCTTTTATTTTTTCTTAGGCAGAAGGTTCTAGCAAGCTCAGACATTTTCTAGTTGTGTCCTTCAGGGTTCTAAGGATATAGGCATACCCTGAAATTTCCAGTATTTCTTTTATGCTTTATTATTTTTCATGAAGAAGAAAAATAAAACAATTTTTCTTTGACTTCTTGAAATTTGTAGATACCTGGTTTGAAGTATATATTATAAAAGACAAAACCTAAGGGATTGGTACTAGGGAAAAAATATATTTCTGATCAGTGAATTCAATCCAGTGATTATCGTGCTTAATCTAAAATTACCCTCAATTCTGCTTTTCTTTATCTTAACTCTTTTTCTGATGTCTGCAGTTTTCCTTTTAGGAGAAATAAAAAATAATTAAGTCTTCGTGTGCAAAGTATAGAACTATTGTTATGAAACATCATTAGAAAATTCCATTTTTAATTTTATTGCATTCGTTTTCATTTAAGGGTCTACTGCTGAGCCAGTTTCTCAGTCTACCACTTCTGATTATCAGTGGGATGTTAGCCGTAATCAACCATATATCGATGATGAATGGTCTGGGTTAAGTATGTCCTTTTAAAAATTATCAGTTTATTTTTGTTTTTGTTTTCAGAATTTTCTTTCTAACACCCTAATTCATGCTTTATGTTTTAATTTTAATCCTAATTTTTCACCTTTTAGGTCATAGTAATATAGTTTAATACCAAATGTGTACTACTTGTAAAGTGACTATTGAATACCTGTAGAATTAAAACTAAATTCACTTTTCATGATTGAGGCAATATTTAAACATGAAGTTTTCTTATAATTGCTCTGTAGTTTGTCTAGTTTTTAAATTGCTTTAAATGAATGTTCTATTTCTTTTCCTAGTTTTAATATAATAGAGTAAATAGAATATACAGGAATGGCTTTGAATTCATGAGGTATGCACGTTTTTATATTGGTAGAAAACCATTTTCTTAGTCTAATTTCCAGTAGAAGCATAGGAAAGTTAAAGGCAAGAGTCACAAAAAAAGAGGAAGGGAAAAGGAAGAATATGGTTTTTATGTTCAGAAAGTTCATACTATCTTCATTTTAAAAAAAAAAAAAAAACAGATTTTCTTTTTCCCCACAACCTTAAATGTTAGAATTTAAAACCCTCTGGAAACAGGACTTTCCTTATCCTCAGTACCTAGTGCAGTTTTTTATACACAGGTGTTCAATAGTACTAATGATAATAAAATCAAACACCTGACTGTGCCAGGCACTGATCTAGATGGTTTAAGTCTTATGCATATTATTAGCTTGTTTAGTACAATTCTGTGAGGTAGGTATTTTTTTTTCCCACACTTTCCAGTTGAAGAAACTGAGGTAAAGAAAAGTTATCTAATTTTCCCCAGCCACACAGTTAAGTGGAAGAGCTAGTATCAAACTTTGGTAGTCTGGCCCCCAGAGTTCATGTTCTTAACCACTGCATGGTACAACCTCGATGATGATTGTAATCATGAAGGTATGCTTGCAACACAATCCAAAGATTAGTCTTAGACTAGTCTCTGTTAGATTCGTTGAAGCACAGTTGAGGGAGGTGAGATTGGAAAGGTATATTAGGAAGGACCATATTGTGAAAAGCCTTGAATTGCTGGCTAAGTATTAGGGAGCCAAGGGTCAGAGTACTAGTTTAGAAGGTAGATCCTAGTTCTAGTCCTGACTTTAAAACATAGTACCTCATATGTCTTGGACTTTGTCACTTATCTTGGAATCTAGATTAATTGACCTGTGAAACAGAGCAAATAATCTTTCATATCTACTTCCATAGAGTGTTATGAGGTTTTAATGAGGGAGTGAACATGAAAGCTCTTTGAAAATTATAAAGTATCAGATAAATACAAAGTATTACAAGGATGTGAAGCACTGTTTTGTGGGGGGCGGGGGAGGAAACAGTCTGTACTTCGGGAAGAATGATCTGCTATGTGCAAAATAGAATTGAGGAGTGATTGTAAGAAAATAGCACTGAGTTGTCTTGGGCAGCTGTGGGTTGAAGCTGAGGAAAATGGAGCAAACAGGGCTCTAGGCTTCCCTGCTTGGAAAGAATAGCTCTACTTTTATCTTTTTATTCTTGTGATAATGAAAAACACAATTGGCTGATAAATAAGAGACTGAAATAAACATATCCATGGGACTCTGTACTTAAGTAATAAGTATCAGACCGCCTTTTTTGTTTGTTATGCTGTATTGGCAGTCTTTTCAGTCCAAAGTTACTCTTTAACCTCATTTTCTCTGTGAATTTTATTTTTTGTGTTATCTTCTTTAATGTCGCTAATTTTGGTACTCAGTGAATTTAGTTATTCCTTCTAAATTTATAGAATGCATGAAGTATTTGAGATTACTAATCCACAAAGTATATATATACTATCTTTACATTTAACAATGTGATACGATTAATATATTGACCCTCTGGTTTGAGGCATAAACATCATTATCTAGCAGAAAGGCATTGAATTTACCCAAGCACTTGAATATAAAGTTAAGATGCTGGAACTTCCCTGGCAGTCCAGTGGGTAAGACTCTGCGCTCCCACTGGAGGGGGCACAGGTTTGATCCCTGGTTGGGGAACTAAGATCCCGAATGCCACGCATTGAGACCAAAAAAAATTTTTTAATAAAGTTAAAGATGCTAAAGTACAGAAGGTAATGTTTTTTAAAGACAGATGTTAATCATTCAATTATCTTGATCATAAAGGAACAATATCGTCATAACCCCTGTAAAAAGTCAGATGTTGAATAGAATTTTGTTTTTGTTGGCACACCAGAGTGAAAGAATTAACGGCAGCATAGTGAATGGGTTGAGAGCATGGGCTTTGAGGACAGACTACCTGGGTTCGAATCTTAGCTTCATTGTTTTTCTGTGCTTCAGTTTCATCATCTGTAAATATAATATTTCTTCCCTCACAGACTTGTTGAGAGGATTAAGTGACATAATACTTATAAAGCCCTTAGAACACTGCCTGATACATTGTAAATATTCAGTAAGTGCTGTGATGCTATTGATGATATTCTTCTAGTCTATTCTTCTAATTAGTCTACTCAGTGGGGTTAATTTGTAAATTGTCTGTTTAAACACTAGAGAAATTCTTTCTAACATATTTGTTTTATTTTATTAAAGTTAATGCTGAATTAAGTTCTGACCAGAAACAGCTGACAACCATTTTCTTACTGAGATAAAAAGGAAAATAGCTACGGGATGCTTAAACCTAAAACATTATTTCACAAGCAAATTCAATAGAGAGACAAATTCCTTACCATTTTGAAAAGACAGCTAATATAAAGCTCTTTGGAAAGACTTTGGCAAACTAATGGGAGAATTTTAAGAAATGAGAAATTACTCTATAAATGGAGGGAACTATGCTATGAATGAAACTGTACTACATAGTTTCAAGGAAACTAAGATTATTAGCACCAAGTATATGTATACTTGGTGCTAATAAACTAAGGTTCATTAGGCCCATGAACCTTAAGAATTATGCGTTGTCTCCTGATGACAATTTTTAGGCTTAGTTGATTGATCTGTTGTTTTAAAGTAGTTTTATTTGGGGAATTCCCTGGTTAGGACTCTGCACTTTCACTGCCGAGGGCCCCAGTTAGATCCCTGGTTGGGGAACTAAAATCCCACAGGTCAGTGGTGAGGGGCGGTGGGAGGGTGGGGGGGAGTAGTTTTATTTGATCCCAGTTAATTTAAAAATTATATAAAAACCAACCTGAAATCAATAAACGTGGAAAAATCACAATAAAGCTTTATAAAGCCTGTAGAGATTTATGCTTCTATTAATGTTCTGATAGAAGTTGAAACATAGACTACAGTTACTCCTCAAACTTTATGGCTGTCTAAGCCTTTTACAAAAAAAGATAATTTTACCGAGTACTTTACTAGATTTTTATCCCTCACCCCCCACCACCACCGTATTTATTAAGAAAAGAGTTTATATGTTAAATAGTGCCCATTCACTTCCTTAAACTTTTTTTTTTTTTTGACAAAATAAAGTTTTTTTTCCGACAGGAATCCCTTAGTGACCTGGCTTATGGACAGCAATTTTCCAAATCTCGGTTTCTTATTTGTGAGGTTTAAGCAAAACAGTTGACAGCTTTGGCATTCAAATCTCCTAATAATATTTTTAATGAATGCTTGGTGTAAGATGAGCAATTGGTTCCAGACATCTACTAGATACTTTTTTTTTTTTTTTTGTCTGTGCTGGGTCTTAGTTGCAGCACTCGGGATCTTCCTTGTGGCATGCGGGATCTTTAATTGCAGGATGTGGACTTCTTAGTTGTGGCATGTGAACTCTTAGTCGCGGCATGCATGCGGGATCTAGTTCCCCGACCAAGGATCGAACCTGGGCTCCCTGCATTGGGAGCACAGTCTTACCCACTGGACCACCAGGGAAGTCCCATACTACTAGTACGGAGGTCACATACTACATACATATTTACTTATAAAAATGACTTCTGCATTAAAACATAACCAAGTGTATCTTATTGAGAGATTTATCAGGATTGGGAGAAATAAATTCTTAATTGTATATGCCTGATAGCTTAGAAACTGTCTTTCTATCGTTAATGTCATCAGTGATATATTAAAAGCAGTAGGTACCATTTATTGAGCACTTACTGCATTGCTATGAACTGCTTTACATGTATCTAATATAATCCTTTCAACAATCCTATGAAGTTGGTACATAGCCAATTAAGATTGAGACATTTGACCAAAATCACATAGTAATTAAATGGTAGAGCAATATTCAGATATAGGTCTGTTTGATTCTGAGGTCCATGCTCTTAACCTCTATGCTGTTACTGTGTAATACTGGCTCTGGATACCTGCTCATGGTAGTAAATTTAGAAATATAGGAAGGAACTTCCTTTTTTGTAACACATTTCACACTTGTAATCACTCCATGTTTTTCCTCTACTGGACCATAAATTCTTGCTTATGATGTTTTCAGTCTCTCCCCATCCTCTACTGGTTTAGCCCCTCTTCTCCCTTTTCGCACTTCCCATGACAGAATCTGTCACTCTGTACTTAATTGTTGTACTTACTTATCTTCATCCCTGAGTAGACAGACTGCGAGCTCCATGTGGGGAGGGATTATTTCATACTCATTTTTGTACCTCTGTTATCTGTCTAGCTCAAGTTCTAGTATTTAGTAAGTACTTAATAAGATGAAATTCCTGTAACTCCGTTGTTAAGATGTATCTATTATTAATGTATTCTTTTCTTTTGTCTCTTCTTCTTATAAATTTGGGATCATGTTGCACAGGCAGTTTTGTCTGTGATTTTTATTCTATGAGCATTTTCCCAGATCACAATATATTTATCCAAAACATAGATTTTTTTTAAGTCTTCATGAGGTCATATAATAATACCTCCCCTCTAAACAAAAATAATAGAATTCATGTGGAAAAATAAGAATAGTGAAGAAGATAAGAGTAATGCAGGCAGATTTGTTGTTCTAGATAATAAAATATATTACAAGTTATATTTTGTATGACAGGAATAGATGAACAGAAATTCCAGAAATGGACTGAAGTGTATATTTAAGAATTTAATATTTCATAAAAGTAGCATTTGGCATTAATTGGGGAAAGGTTGGATTTTTTTTCAATAACGAGCAATGTTAGAATGACTTGTTAACCATTTAGAAATAAAGTCTAAGTTCTGTTATGTTAACATTAAGTAGTTATTATAGGTGTATATATGGATGTGTATGATGTCCAGGGAGAGGAGGGAAGAATTAATTTTGAGAGCTACTTATCTAACCAGGGTAAAGCCAAAGATTGTTTTTCTCTTTTAGAATAAGCCAGTGATAGCTTCCCAAAGGAGGTAAAAATTCAGTGCTTCCTAGCGTGAAAGAATTTGGAAGTCTAGATTAGAAATTTATTCTTCAAAAAAAAAAAAATTTTTTTTCTTGAGAAGAGGGTGATAGAAGCCCTGAAAGTGACTCATATATTTTGGAAAGATAAAAGTAGCATTGAATAATCTGAAAAAATATAAGAAGGTAAAGTATTTTTTTAAAAAGAGGAGAAAAAGAAGAGGTTGACTATTGTGCATGACTTGGTGAATTTGAAGAAGAACCTAATGTTAAACAGTTCACAAGGAGGGAAGAGCGTGATTTCGGCACTGCTGTTAGAGAGTGACTCATTTTACACCCTGAGGGGACAAATCAGAAAAAATGACCAAGTCCTAGATGAAGTTACACATAAACAGTGAAAAGAAAGCAAATTCAGGGGATAAACTTCCTTTGATAATAAAGGAAGTAGCGAGAGTGGAATAAATGGTTAATTCATAAGTTTTCTGGAGTTTCTTAGACATTCCATCTAGTCATATAATGTGCCCAGCAGAAGTTGGGTAAAGGTTTTTACCGTCATGTTATTGGGTATTTTTCCTAGCCCTTAAAATGTACTTGGGAGGAAGAAGAGCAGTAGTTTAAAATTACAGCTTAGTTCAACATAAGGAATTTGGGGTTTTGCATTTAGTTTTTGGCAGAAGTGACAGATACCTAATTGACACTGTTAAATTTTAGATGGTATGTCTTCTGCTGATCCCAGCTCTGATTGGAATGCGCCAGCAGAAGAGTGGGGAAATTGGGTAGATGAAGAAAGAGCTTCACTTCAAAAGTCCCAGGAACCAATTCCTGATGATCAAAAAGTGAGTAAAGGGATTAGTGGGTGTTTATTTCTCTAAGCAACCAACTGTATTGGAATTATTAAGGGTTACATTCTGTATTACAAATATATCCAGGGGTAGAGTTGCTTCAGAGAGACATTCTAATCATATTTGCTTCAGTCATCTTATGTCCACATGCCTTCTCTCCATTACTGTTTCTTCTTTCCACAAATTATTGAGGATTCTACTATGTGGAAAGCACTATTATATACTGATAAGAAAAAAGACGCACAATTCCTGTCCTCATCAGAATTATTATAACAGCCTACCAACTTTTAGTGTGTTTAGAGAAGAGTAGATTGGTTCTCAATGAAAAATTAAGGAAAGCTGCATAGCAAGATAAGACTGAGAACCTTATGAAAAAGGGACCAAGGCAGGAAAGTAACATGTTTGGTGGAGAGGTATAATACACGTGTGGAATCAATTGGTGGTAGGATCAATTGTTTGTACGTCAGTCTCCCTTTCTAGGCTTCATTCCTTAAAGAAAGGGACCGTGAAGTTTTTATTTTTGTAGCTCTATAAACTAGAGCTACAAAACATGATTCACATTCAGTAAATGAATAAATAGATGAAATGAGTGGTATATATACCTTGCCACATTTTTATGGAATTCTAGAAGTAATGAGAACCTACTGACAGCTTTTAAACTAGGGATAACTTAATCATTGCTAGGGTTAGAAAAATTAGGCTGGGAGCTTCCCTGGTGGTCCAGTGGGTACGACTCCAAGCTCCCAGTGCCGGAGGCCGGGGTTTGATCCCTGGTTGGGGAACTAGAATCCTGCTTGCTTGCTGCAGCTAAGAGCCCTCATGCTGCAACTAAAAGATCCCGCATGCCGCGACTTCCCTGGTGGTCCAGTAGCTAAGACTCCACACTCCCAATGCAAGGGGCCCAGGTTCAATCCCTAGTCAGGGAACTAGATCCCACATGCCGCAACTAAGAGTTCAAATGCCACAACTAAAGATCCTGCATGCCACAACTAAAAAAAGATCCCATGTGCCACAACGAAGATCCCGCACACAGCAACAAAGATCCCGCATGCCGCAACTAAGACCCAACACAGCCAGCCAAACAAACAAACAAATAAATAAATAAAAATAAAAAGATCACTCATGCCGCAACTAAAAAAGATCCTGCGTGCTGCAACGAAGATCCTGTGTGCCACAACTAAGACCTGGCACAGCCTAAATAAATAAATTTTTTGAAAAGGAAAAATTAGGCTGGATATAGCAAAAATGAGAAGACTGGTTTGGGAGGCTATTTTATACTATTTTGATTTCATGAATCAGGAGGAGATAATGAACTAAGTTGATAGGTTTGAAAAATAAATGGAAGTGGTTATTTACAAGAGTCATTAAGCTACTGATAGAACTTTTCAACTGGTTGGTTATAGAAAGAAGGGTGAAAAGTCAAAGAGGCTCTGAAGATACTAGGGCCATTATTATTCAACAGACATTAATTGCATCTGCCATGGGTCAGGTATTGTGCTAGTAGAGAAACAAGACACAATTACTGCCTTCGAGGAGCCTACAGTCTAGTTAGGGAGGAGAGGAGGGAGACAGGCACATTGGAAGATAAAAGTAATGTTATAATGTGTTAGGTATTATGGAAGCACTTCGGCGTTTTAGCAAAGGCATCCCAGAGGTTAAAGCAGAATGTGTAGCAAAGAGTGATCAGAAATGAGACTGGAAAGGGAAGCAGAAACCAGGTTCTACAAGCCCTTGAATGTCACGTTTAAAACCTTGGATTTCCCGCCTGCCAATGCAGGAGACATGGGTTCGAGCCCTGGTCCAGGAAGATCCCACATGCCGCAGAGCAACTAAGCCCATCTGCCACAACTACTGAGCCTGCGCTCTAGAGCCCGCGCTCTAGAGCCCACATACTGCAACCACTGAGCCCGTGCGCCTAGAGCCCATGCTCCACAACAAGAGAAGCCACCACAAAGAGAAGACCGCGCACCACAATGAAGAGTAGCCCCTGCTCACCGCAACTAGAGAAAGCCATGCACAGCAATGAAGACCCAGTGCAGCCAAAAAATAAATAAATAATTAATTTTAAAAAAAAATTGTTCTTAAAAAAAACAAAAAAAAATGACTTCCAGAATTGTAGCTTAGGTAACTGGGATGGTGAAAGTGGTGCTCCCAACAGAGAAAGCAAAAGCTAGTTAATTGGGGGAAGATGGTTGGTTCAGTTTGGGATGTGTTAGATGTAAGGTATTTTGTAGATATGCCTAAGAAAAGTTGGTCGCAACAGGTTAAAGCTTTGGGAAAAGATTTGTATTTGGAAGTAATTAGTATATGGTTGTTAAAACTTTGAGGGTGAGTGAAATGTGTAGAAAATTTTATAGAGTTGAAAAGAGCAATGTAATGAGCATAGAAATCTGGGGAACTCCCAACTTTTAACCCATGAAGGAAACTGAGGGAGGAGAGTTCTGGGACACAGAGGCTGAGACATTTGTTCTCTGGTAATTTAGAGCAGTTTGATTAGAAACCTTGGACTACTAGCGAGTCGGAGTAAGTTGAGTAAAATGATGGTTAAAAAATAATAAGGTATTTTTTTCTTGGGACTTCCCTGGTGGTCCAGTGGGTAAGACTCCGTGCTCCGTATGCAGGGGGCCCGGGTTCAATCTCTGCTTAGGGAACTAGATCCCTCATGCTGCAACTAAAACCTGGTGCAGCCAAATAAAAAATTTTTTTAAGATTTTTTTTCTTAAGCAAGTTTGGGTATGGATGGAGGAGAAGTAGTGGATAATAGCAAACTGTAGTATGATGAAGGGTTTTGTTGGGGTCGTTTGTATTTTAATGATAGGAGAGATTTTAGTGCAGGGGTCAGCAAACTTTTATTTAAAGGGCCATGCATTAGTGCAAAAGCAGCCATAGACAGTATGGATGGATTATAAATTGGCTGAGAAGCAGACTGACCAGAGTTCTTGTGACCTGAATATCCTTCAGAGGATGCATCTTTTCATATGACATTTTAATCATTGTGAGCCTATGGTAAAAACTTCTGTGGAAATTTCTCCACAACTAGCAGCCAACTTGGACTGAAAGTCTCTTAGCTAAGTTTAGCAGGATTTGTGCAGGATTTGGTTTGGTTTTGTTTTTCCATCTGCTAGTAATTTCTGTAAACTATTTGATGGTTCATGAGACCTCCAAAATCATCCTAATGACTATGGTGCTGAGCAGAGAAATAGCAAGTTAGCTATATCATCTCTCCCGTTAAGTAGAGTCTAAGAATCTTGGCTGTCATCTGTACAGAATAATCTAAAAGCACTTTTCCATAGAAAACTCAGCTATATGGTATGTGTGAAGAAATAATCATTCATACTAATTTAACAATTCTAATTTGCTATTCTTGTCATGCAGAATATTATTTTCAATGACATTCCTTCTCAAATTCAATTTTTTTAATTAAGCCTTTTCTTTTGAGGTAATTATAGAGTCACATGTACTTTTTAAAATATTTTATTTATTTATTTATTTATTTTGGCTGCGCTGGGTCTTCATTGAGGCATGCGGGCTCAGAGTTGCCGCATGCAGGCTTCTTGGTTGCGGCATGCTACCTCTTAGTTGTGGCCTGCATGTGGGATTTAGTTCCCCGACCAGGGATCGAACTCAGGGCCCCTGCATTGGGAGCACGGAGTCTTACCCACTGGACGAGCAGGGAAGTCCCAGAGTCACATGTACTTGTAAGAAATAATACAGAAAAATCCCTTGTACCCTTTACCCAGTGTCCCCCAATGGTAACATCTTGCAAAAGTGTAGTACAGTGTCAAAACCAGGACATTGGCATTGACATGGTCAAGATACGGAACATTTCTAATGTCTTTTGTGAAATATCTGTTGTATCTTTTGCACACTTTCTGATTGGATTGTTTATTTGTTTATTGTTGAATTTTGAGTGTTTTTTTATATAATCTAGATACAAGTCCTTTGTTGGATATGTGGTTTACAAATATTTTCTCCTACTCTGTAGCTTGTCATTCTCTTAACAGGGTCAAGTTCAGTTTTAATGCAAATAGTTCTGTGTTTAAATAAAATGAATTACCTAAGAAACGAGTTTTTAAAAACCAAGGTTTACACAGCTGTCTAATTGATCATGTAGTGAGTGATGAAAGATGTAAGAAAAAGAGGTTTATTGTAATAGAAGAGTGAAGTTCCATGCACTTTTGTTATTTTTTGAGTATGTGATTTCAGATCAGTTTTATTGTTACTAATTCTTATTTAGAATTTGGGAGAAAAAGACTGCACCTAATGAATTATTTCGTAATAATTTTCTGAATAATGAAAACTTCACCAGTTGGTTCACTTCAGTATTTTTGCTTTTAAAATCAGGTTTCAGACGAAGATAAAGAAAAGGGAGAGGGAGCTCTTCCAACAGGGAAATCTAAAAAGAAGAAAAAGAAAAAGAAGAAGCAAGGTGAAGATAACTCTCCTGCACAGGTAAAGTATAAAACAACAGACATCATTCATTAAGCACCTACTGCTGACTTGTGAAAAGATAATTTGCAGATGCTGAGAAAATGTAGAGATATAAAGACACCATGTGAGACATCAAATTTACTTGAGAAGCATTTGAAAAGTCATAGAATGTTTTAAACATTTTATGTGTCATACTGTAATAAAAATGTTATTGCTCTAAAGAAAATATCAAAGGTATAAACCAAAAGCAAATAACTAAAATTCTAAATTAGATGCATTTTAGTTTATATTATGATGAAATGGAACAGGGGGTACAGTATTTCACACATACAGAAATTCTTTGAGTAATGGAATTTAGCAAATTAGAATTTTAGCACATTTAGAAGAACCATGCGCATAACAAGTGGAGTCTTTCCCTTGACTTTGAGTTTGCTGGCTGTTCGACTTGGTATCCTTTCCTGATTTTTTGGCTTCTAACAGAAACTTTCTATTTATATCACTCCTACATTTTCCTTTTCTTTTCTTTGGTTTTTCCTATCTGGGAAAGTATTTTTAGATCATTATATAGATGAAAACAAAGACTTTAATTTCAAATGTACTAGATTACTGGAAATATGCATGGATTTGTTTTTGAAAGCATTATCACTATTACATTACAACTTATGAAAATCTTATTTCTTACTTACAACCATGTGGCTAATTGTTTTCATTCCTTTAAATGTAGGAGATAACCAGAATTTCTAGAGGATAGGCTACATAGTAATTTTCCTACTTATTCTATTTGGAAAAAGTTTCAGCATGACTTTTTAAAGAAGTATGTGTTCAGTTCTTTTTTGTTGTGGGGAGCACAACCCTTCATAAATGATACCATTCCATTATCAGTATTAGTTTTTTCTCAGTAATAATAGATGGGCATTAAGGTTAACATAACTAAGATCAATGGGCATAAAAACAAAAACTATACAGTAGGTGTACTTTTCTTGTTAGCTGAACTAGCTGATGAGAAGTGTTATTGATAGGCATACTTTGTTTAGTAATACTATCTGAAATCCATTTAGCCAAACTTTTTCTGGATTTCTGTGATTCATACTATGGACTTTACTAATACTGCTTTTCTGACTTGTAGATTAGGTGAGTTCCTTTTAAAAGAAATTTTGTGGGGTAGATGTATTCCTTAAATTTCAGATTAATTGGCAAAGGTCATTAAATTGTGAAAGTTCCTTTGGTATTCTGATATTCCTTTTTAAAAAATGTTTGATCTGTTTTTTAAATATAGTGAATAAGTATACAGGTTTTAGAGTCAGATCTGTATTCACATTTTAGTTCTGCCATTTACTGAGTTGTTTTTTGTTTGTTTGTTGTATTTTGCACAAGTTCCTTAACTGCATAGATTGTTTTGAGAATTAAATGAGATATCCGTGAAGTTCTGTGTAAAGTACATAGCACAGAGTAGCCTATGCATAAATGATTACGTTTTGGAATTTTTTTTTTCCTTACCATTCACAATGATAGTCCTATTTAATATATTCTAATTCATACTTACTTCACATACCTAAGCATGTAATGTCTTTTAAAAAGTTTGAAGACCTAAGAATGGAAATGTTCAAACTTGAAAAAGACCATAAAAATTATCTACACAAATTTTATTTTACAGTTGAGGAAACTGCAGTTTGGGGAAATCAAAGATTTGTCCTTGACGTAAGCATTTGTCCTTGACTTAGCTAGGTTGTGGCATGGCCAAAACTGAAATTCCTATCTGTGTCCTTTCTACTATGTAAGCTTAATTTATCTAGAAAATGCACTTATGTATAAATATTTCATTCCTTGAAGAAATCATTAAGTGAAATGCTATTTCTAAAGTCTTAAAGTAGCACCTAATTCCCCGTGTACTTTTTATAAAAGGAAAAAAATACTTGTTTGGTTTAGTAAATTAAATGGTTCCCATTTGGGGATGTGAGTGTGTTGTTTTTTAATTCACAGTTGATTTAAATCCCTGAGGAAAGCAGGGATGATGAACGTATATTCCATATGTACCTATGGTTAAAATTCTTTGAATAATTATTTTTTTATGCTCTTTTAAGCCATTTGGGCAGTTTCTGAAATAAAATTATCTTCTTGGAATATCTTCTGGACAGTAGTACTATAAACCAAATAGATTTTAATTAGTAAAAAAAAGAGTGATTTGTATCATCTAATGCACTACTTTTCTCTGTAGGACACAGAAGAATTAGAAAAAGAGATTAGAGAAGAGCTCCCAGTGAATACCTCTAAGGTCCGTCCAAAACAGGAAAAAGCTTTTTCTTTGAAGACCATAAGCACTAGTGATCCAGCTGAAGCGCTCATCAAAAATAGCCAGGTAGGGCTTCCCTGGTGGCGCAGTGGTTGAGAGTCCGCCTGCCGATGCAGGGGACGTGGGTTCGTGCCCCGGTCCGGGAAGATCCCACATGCCGCGGAGCGGCTGGGCCCGCGAGCCATGGCCGCTGAGCCTGCGCGTCCGGAGCCTGTGCTCCGCAACGGGAGAGACAACAACAGTGAGAGGCCCGCGTACCGTAAAAAAAAAAAAAAAAAAAATAGCCAGGTAACTTTCTGATATGTAAGGAATAAAATTTTGATGACTTGAGAATTGTATTAATAATAATATTTTATGGAGGCCCATGCTAAACATTTTAAATACACCAAATTGCCCTTACAACAACCCCACAAGAAAGGTACAACCCATTATATAAATGAGTTTAGAGAAGTTGAATAAGTTGGCCCAAGTCCCATAACTATCAGATGCAAAACTAGAGAGAACCACTAGACTGTATTTTTTTCTTAAATATCTAGGCATACAAGGGATAGATGGCTTACAGAAAATGTGACTGGTTCCACTTTCCCAAAAGCATGCACATAATATAAAACGACTATGGTCCGACCTCTCAGAATGTAGCATTTGTTTAAAATTTGCTGACAGTATCTTGAACTGTGTGCCTCTGTGGAAAATTTTGATATGTCAGAAGGGACCATTTTACAAAAGGTCTAGACCAGTGACACAAAGACCATAGCTCTTTAAAAGTCTGATTTCTAATTTGGTAAGTTATATAGAAATATAAGAAATATGAATGACCATGAAATTCTGCATGGTTCGTTTATATACTCATTCAAAAAATGTATTGAGAACCTACCACAGTGCCACACACTAGTTACGGTTCTGGGGACACATCAAAGAACAAAGCAGACAAAAAAATCTCTGCCTCTATGGAGGCTACATATTTAATGAGACAGCTTTACACAAGAACCTGAATTACTGTTAAGAGAAAGAATTTGTAACAGTCTGGTACTAAAAATCTTAACCATACTTCCTATTTGGACTTGATGCTTTTAATTCCCTGAGAGTATTTTGACATAAAAGAATGCAGTCTCAATACATACATAGGACTTCCCTCATAGCACAGTGGTTAAGAATCCGCCTGCCAATGCAGGGGACACGGGTTCGAGCCCTAGTCCGGGAAGATCCCACATGCCGCAGAGCAGCTAAGCCCGTGAGCCACAACTACTGAGCCTATGCTCTAGAGCTCCCGTACCTAGAGCCTGTGCTCCACAACAAGAGAAGCCACTGCAATGAGAAGCCCGCGCACCACAATGAAGAGTAGCCCCCGCTCACCGCAACTAGAGAAAGCCCACGTGCAGCAACGAAGACCCAGCGCGGCCAAAAATATATAAATAAACTAATTTTTTTAAAAATACATACATAAATTTAATAGTAAGACTGCAAAGGGTCACATGACATTTTGATGTTTTACTTAATAAGTCATTTTCAGAAGCCATCTTGTAAAGGATATTTGAGTCCTTCTGTGATTTAATATAGGTAAGTGAGAGAATGAGGGGGAAAGAGATTTAAAATGAGTACTGAACTTTTGGGTATGAAATAAATACAGGAAACATTAAAGTTGAACCAAGCAACATAAATGCAGCTTCAGATACCTGAGATAGGAAGAAGGAATTCTAGTAGTTACCTGGGTGCACACCTACCTCTTGTTTCCTTTCCCGTTGTGCTTTCTTGAACCCATGGAGCCTGGAAGAACAAGGGGCAAGAGAAGCATGACTTACCCTTGTTTCTGTATTCAAAATAATCATCACAGGTAGAGCTAAAGGGTAAGATGATCTCTTACTCATCTATTACAGCCTCAAGGCACTGTAGGTGTTGGAGTTTCTGTTGTTACCTGTCCTGAACATTCATTAACAGTCAGGCCTCATTCTGGCAAAACAGTTAGTTTACCTCTCTGCTCAGAGGTTACAGAGGAGAAGGAAGATTCAAGAGTTCAGGCCCTACGCATTATGACTTCACTACCAGACTCAATAAAACTCTGACGATTTGGACCTGAGTTTTATTAGTTGCTTTAATAGATAAGACTCTAGTAGCCATAGTCTGCTGTATCTGAGGCCATCTTTTTCCTTGGGGAGGAAACTGAACCTATTGCTGCTGCTGTTTGAGATATCTCTAACTCTTGAGAAGAACAAAAGGGAGTATCACCTACTGGTAGTTCAGAAATTTGCTATTTTCTTTTTGCCTTCACATGAAAAGGTTTTGAGGAGGTGAGAGTTAGTGGGAAGTGGGCAGAAGCATTGAATACCAAAACATAAAAAAATCCTGTTACTTGTAATGAAAAAGAAAAATGTAAAAGTTAATGAAAATGGAATTATTCACTCATGTGAAATTCAGTAAACATCTTGTGATTTTACACATTTATCCATTTTTATCCCAACCTGTATTTGTGGATATTGTAAATAAAGACTTATTTGGTTATGTGTCACTAGAGGGCAGGCATGAGTTGTAGCGCTTCTGCTGATAAATTATTTGGCAACCATGTTCATATTACTGCTATACAGCCTCTTGTATTACTATGATATTTATTTTTATTTGAAATTTTTAATGAAAATCTAAGATAATTTCATTTCAAAATAGCCTATCAAGACTCTTCCACCTGCTGTTTCTACCGAGCCATCTGTTATTTTATCAAAAAGTGATTCTGACAAGAGCTCTTCCCAAGTGCCACCGATGCTACAAGAAACAGATAAATCCAAGTCGAATACTAAGCAAAATAGTGTGCCTCCTTCACAGAGTAAGTAATTCTCATTTTTGGTTCTTTTGGTGTTCTCTGTACTGTCTATAAGTGTTACTATCTTAAAAGTCTAATGGATTACTTATTAGAGCATCCCTTTCCTCCTTTGTGAAGATTCCTTGGACCCTTGTGGACCTCAGTTGGGAGGGCCAGGGAGCTGAAATCACTTCAGGCAAGAATAGGTGGCCAAGGACATACACAGAGGAGGGCTATGCCTGCCCTTACTTGCCCAGTCCCTCCCTTTTTCTGTGCACATGTTCTTGAGACTGCAAATTGTTCTGTGCCCTTTTTTTTCCACCTCTTTTTCTCCCTTTAGCTACCTTTAGTGTCCATTTTACCCACTTTCACTTTTATTACTTAGATTGAGTCTTTTAAACAATGGTTTTTCTAGGTCAAAACTGGTGAAATAATATCCATATCGTTAAACCAAATAATACAGAGGAAAGGAAAAGAGGAAGGCAGCCAGAGAATATCCTGAAAAACATGTAACTAGAACTTGAAAATGTAAACATAAAATGTGAGGCATCGTTAGTGGATTTCAAAGCATGTTTTTATTGATACTACTTTCATATTTTTGAAACAGAACAATATTTACTGTCCTCCTAACTCTCTCTCTCTTTTTTTCCCCCCCCTTTTAGCCAAGTCTGAAACTAGTTGGGAATCTCCCAAACAAATAAAAAAGAAGAAAAAAGCCAGACGGGAAACGTGAATATTTTTTTTCCTGAATTGGACATGTGTTTGCAAACACTGTCTTGAAGATTATGCTGTTTATGCAATAATTTGTGAACATGTACAGAGTTTTATATAAATTTAAACCAATTTTTAAAACAAAACTGTGAACACAACCACCGTAAAAATGGAATCAAAGGAAAGTTAATTTATGAAATTAAGAGGTCAGCAGAATTGGAAGACACTTGGGGAAAGTCTTTTCAATCTAACAAGAACGATCTTAATTTAAGAATATTATCCTGGTTTTACAACAGTGCCCTGTTTACAACAGATTGTGCCCTGTCTCATCTGCAGCTGAGGAATAAAGGATTCTGATTAGAGAGAGGGTTGCCTACATATTCGTAGGCAGCTTCTTGGATCTTATGCACGGAACTTAAACCATTTGAATCTGTTTTATGCTTAAATCAAAGTGCTTTGATCAAATGCATAATCTGCCATATCTTTACATATTTGTTGGTAGCAATTTGTATTAAAGAAATCACAAGTGCAAATAAAAAGTCATTTATCGTTTGTTTAACTAAACTGTCATGGTTTAGTTTACAATTTTTAAAAAGTTCTTAAAACATTCAAAATGCAGTTGACACTTGTATGGCTTATGAAGTTATTTTTGATAGTCTTACTTTACTTGAATTGTTCAAAGTACAGTATATTTTAAGTTAAGAAAGGTAAACTATATATTTGTTTTATACTTTTAAGGTTCAGACTCACAAATAATGCTCTTGTTGATGATTTGAAAACTTTCAGGCAAAATCCACCTTACATTTTTTCCTTTCCCTAGCAATTACTTTTTTTTCCAGCATCAACTCTTCATCATTACTAATACTTTTTTGACTTTAAAAATGAAATCTTTCACAAACTAGTTATACAGACAGAACTTTGATTATATGATGGAGAATGAAAAACTAAAGTCAGACAGCTTTAATTGACATTGTCAAGACCTCCAGTTATCAGGAATACATTTTTTTACTGCCTTAACCTGTAGTGCGTAGAATATGCATCAATTTCTTGAAGGGGATTCGTGTTTTTATAAGAATTTTCATGTAATTATTGCAATCGTGATCAAATAAGGAACGTTTCCTGCTTGAAACTGTATTGATTTAAATGATGTGTGAGATGTTTCACCATTTTCAGGCACTGTGTAATTCTATTGTAATAAACTGGCAGGTATCTTTGTAACTATAAATAGTGCATGCTCAGCCATGTACACTGTAAATAGCCTTTACCAAACGTGTTTGACAAGGACCATAATTAACATCACTTAGTGAATTGTGATAAAGAAAAAAAGCCATGATTTATTCGATGTGATTGGCTTAATTGTTTTCCTGTGGCGCCAAGAATGAAACTGTTTAACAGCTGTAACCAATGGTACTGATCTGTCCATCCAATCTTGTCTTTATTATATTTGACTGTGGTTTGATAGTATTGCATTGTCACACTAGGAAAGCTAAAGAAACAAAATGCTTTTAGTTTTGCTGAAGACTGGCCTTATTAATGGACAGCTTTCCTAACAAGTGATTATTAACTTTTATCAGGTGTTAACATCTGTTTCAGGAACATGGCAGTATGTTTACATGTCAGAAGTTTTGTTTAATTCTATATTTCTAAATTGATTTGTTTAAATAAATTCAGCAAATGGATAGCATTGTTTTTATTTGCTTCAATATCGGGGTAAATAAGCTAAAGTGCCAGGAGTGGATTTCTTCAAATGACTGTGCTCTGTTCGCTTTATATAGATGCTTCCTAAAGAGATCCAAGGATTCCTACATTGCAGCACTTTGTAAAGGTATCACAAAGGAGAATTGAATAGGGAGTCTGTGTAATTTTAGAATGTGCCAAAAGATCTATGCTCAACAAATTGAATTGAACTCTCTCAACTCTACCTCACCATTTCTTTATTTTAGAATTGTGTTGGCTATGTCGAATGTCGGACTTTATTTCTCCAGCTTAGTATCTCTCATTCAACCACCAACACCAGTGTTAGAAACACCATCTTTTGAGGGCAGATTCGGTGTTGAGACGGAGAAGTGCACTGCTAAATTGGGGTGGATCCAGGATGGAGATACCTGTCCCTTCTCTCTGGCTCAAGAACTAGGGCATGGATTTTTATCTTTTAAGAGATGGCAGCTATGAGCGATAAAATTAGTAAGTTCATTCTCTTACACGAGTGAGATGCAAACTCTTGCACAAAGTATCATTGTTCATCGCTCTTCACTTGTTCCATAAAGTTGTTTATGTGACATGAAAGCAGTTTCTGGCGTCTGAACAGAAGAACTGTTTTCCAGCATAAACTCAAAAGTCAATAAAATCAAGGTAATGATTCAGGGGAGAGAGGGGAGCCTGTTGTCCTTTGGAGGCTTGGATTAGATGCTCCCCAAACCACTAGTAGGGAGATAAGTGATCCCTTCAGGATTTGTCAGGGCTGGAGGGGACCCTTGTTCTGATTAGCAAACAAAGCCTCCTAGAGAAACTACTAAAACTCTCTCTCATCCTGACCTGTCTCCCCGTACTTAACTGAATGAAAATCCTTCCCTGTTCTGGAGCAGGGAGTAGTGGGTTAGGAATTCCCCAGACTGGAATCCTACCTCTCTGTATCCTGAATTGAGCAAAACAATAGTTGAGAGAGTCCAAAAAACAAGTATTGAAATAAAATGTCATTAATGTAATTGACCGTGTTTACTTTGTGCATGCATTTTATTGGGCAGGCAGTGGGAATGACTCATCTGAATCTAATGGTATTATTTCATAGGCTAATCCAGTTTGTACTTGGGTTAAAGATATTGAAGGGCAATATTTAACTACAGAGTTTAGTTTTTCTTAATTACAAACAGTCCTCTATTAATAGAGTGTGAAATATCTTTCAAAATTTAGAATTTAGGATGTCTAACAGATGTCTTAAGACGTTCCTATAAGCTCATTGCACAAACTGGAATTACTTTCCAAAAGACTTAGGGAATGCAAATATGTTATTTGTAAAATGCATTGAGTATTGTAAATAAAACAAACCATTTTTGATTTAAGTTGCTCTTTACAGTTCTCTTACGGGAGGGCACTTCGCATCCTAAGCTAGTCTAAAGGCAATGACTTTTTGATGTTCTTGATGTTTCTAAACTATAGGTTCTAAATGTTTCAAATGTTCTTGATGCTCTGAAACCATAGTTGTACTTGCAGGCTTTACCACTGGCAAGTCAAGTATTTGGAGTGAAACATCTCTTGAAATGTCCCTGTTCATGACACAGTGTTCTCTATGGGAAACAGCTTCCATCTTATATCATCTTAGCAGTAGATGTAACTGCCACCAGGTGTAGTGTATCACTTGTATCAACCTTTTAAATTAAGGAAATTAAACTCAAATTTGGCATTATGTATTAGTATGGCTGTGTCCTAAACAATAGTGACTTAATATAGAAGTTTATTTCTCTTGCATGTAGGAAAAAAAAAGAGAGAAAGCAGGCCCAAGAAAGCAGGCCAGGGCTACTCTGACAGTCTGCAGGGCCAGGCATCCAAGGTCCTTCTGTGTTGCCCTTCCACATTCTCAACACGTGGCTTTCGTGTCACGGTTGCAGGCAGCTGCACTAGCTAGAAACCTCCTCTCAGCATTTCTGCTCCCTTCCTTTAAGAACACTTCTTCAAGTTACTCACACCACACAGGCTTATCCACCCAAACTCAGTCAGTTGATCCTACTAGCTACAGAGGAGGATGGGAAGTCATAGTGTTTCTCTTGGGCTGTCATGGGCCAAAGTAACATTTCAGGATTCATTACTGAGGAAGCAGTAGAGAAGTGGATATCAGGAACAGCTAGTGGTCTGTCACAGGGTTGACTACGTTGTGTATATCCTGCAGCCAAGCGTCACTTCTGAGGTTAGGTTTTAGCTTTTCCGATTGAGCGGAAAATTTTAAATCTCGGATGCTACTCAGAGTTGCAGCTAGTAATGTTTCAACTTATATGTAGTAGATTGTGGAAGAAATTTCTGCCACTCAGTGACTGCTTGAAATCCTAGAGACCCAGAGGCTTCAAAAAACTGAATAGCCTGCTCTCACACCTACACTGCAAGTATAGACTATAACAGTTTTCAGTAGAAGTTACCCTGGTGCATAACGTAATCTTTAAAAAATTAAAAGGCACTTTTAACTATTCTAAATACTTTAACAGAATGATTTCTAATCCTAGCATCAAGAAAGGTATATGAGGTGCATTGTAAGATGTTTGCTACCTACCTAATTAACAATACTGAGGTTCATGAATAGGCTAATCTGAAGAAAATTTTAAGCAGATTCAAGGTCATCCCCCTGATAATGGCATTCTTTTTTGTATGTGTGCTTTCCTTTTTTATTTATTGTATCAAAGCATTCAAAATGAATATATGTAACATGTACATAAATTATAAAGCATAATAAAATGAACACCTCTGAAACCACCATTCTGCTTAAGAAATAGAACATTACCCGTAGGGGGATCTTGGGGGTGAGCTTGCCGTTTGTTGTTGTCAGGTAACAGGACTGAGGCGGGGTGTAGGGGAGGGCTGTGGAGGCATGGATGAAAATAGCTACTCTCAGGCGCCCAGCTGGGCACAGCTCCTTTTCGGGGCCACAACTGAGTAGGGGTCCCAGGTAACACATAACCTGGTCTTGGAAGGCTGTCATGACAGCCTCGCTGCTGCTGCTTCCTCGAGTCACTCCACTGACATCTGTTGGGAAATTGTTGTAGTAAATATGCATACGCACAGTGAATCTGAACGTGAATAGTGCCCTCGGAGTTAAGTAGTGCACGGTTTACATGGCAGCCTTTCCACAGGGAAAGAGGATAGCGAGGCTCTTTTCTAGACAGGAGCTTCCCCCAGGGTTCAGAAGAGCACCGTGTGTCCTTAGGGCAAGGGTTCCTTGCGAAGTTTGCTGAAGGGGCTGCAGACATTCTGAAAAACACCACAAGGGTGTTTATTGGCAGGACAACCAGAGCTGTTAGCTGCTTAAGACCCTGGAATTATGAATGATTTCTTTCTCTTCTAAACTGTCTTCAATAATTTAAAAAATACATTGCCGGGAAAATTTGGAGCTATTTCCATTTCTCATCAAAACTGAAATGACCACAATAATGAACAATGGAAGAAAACCTACCTTAGCACTGGAACTAGGAAAGGGGCATCCAAATGCCAGAAACCGGGGGACATTTGTATTATTAGCAATCAAAATCCAGAAATTTATCGGAAGAATAAAACAGGTATAATATCAGGAAATCTAACATTTCATTTAATCGCAAGATTAAAGCAGAAAAAGTACATGATCATGACACTAAGCTGAAGAAGTATGGTAATCCAACAGCTATTCCAAATTTAGATTTTAAAAACTTGAAGTAGGTGAAATACTAAAGTCACATCCATTAGAGTCAGAGCAAGGCAGGGTTTCTTGCTAGTCAACATTGTCTTAGGTATGAACAGTTAAAAAAATGCTTACATTGGGACTTCCCTGGTGGTCCAGTGGTTAAGACTCCGTGCTCCCAATGCAGGGGCCACGGGTTCCATCCCTGGTCAGAGAACTAGATCCTGCAGGCCGCAACAAAAGATCCTGCGTGCCTCAACCAAGACCCGGCGCAGCCAAATAAATATTTAAAAAAAAAAACATAGAAACCATCTATTTTTTAAAATATTTAAATTGGTACAACATCAAAGAAGAGAGAAATCATTTTTCCCTGCTTGCATACCTAGAAAACCCAAGAGATTCTAATAAAAAGCTTATGAGCACTAAGAAAAGAATACACTAAAGTGGCAGATCCACAAAACCAATAGAATTTTATGCACTAGAATAAGCACCTAGAAAAGGAAATGGAAAAAATAATCCAATTACATCACAACGAAAACTGATTTTTTTTTTTTTTTTTTTTTGCGGTACACGGGCCTCTCACTGTTGCGGCCTCTCCCGTTGCAGAGCACAGGCTCCGGACGCGCAGGCTCAGCGGCCATGGCTCACGGGCCCAGCCGCTCCGCGGCATGTGGGATCTTCGCGGACCGGGGCACGAACCCGCGTCCCCTGCATCGGCAGGCGGACTCTCAACCACTGCGCCACCAGGGAAGCCCTATGATTTTTTTTTTTTTTTTTTTTTTTTTTTGCCCACGCCTCATGGCTTGTGGGATCTTAGTTCCCTGACCAGGGATCAAACCCAGGGCGCCAGCAGTGAAAGTGCCGAGCCCTGACCACTGGACGACCAGGGAATTTCCATAACTACCATATCTAGAAATAAATGTTTCAAGAAAGATACAAGACCAAATGAAAACTGTAGTCTTTTTGAAGGACAGAATAATCTAACAAATGAAAAACCATCATTCTTTATTTGGAAAACAAAAATATCAATATTTCCCAAATATATAAATTCAGTTCAATTCCAGTTAGACGGAAACAGATTTTTCAAGTACCTCAAAGACTATGGAAACAAATAATTTGAAAAAACTGATGTAAGAAAAAGTAGCGAGCAGCTGCAAGAGAGGGCAGGGGGACCCGCCTCATAGAATACCAGTTATAAGAATAAAATTTTAAATGACTTGTATCCATCAGAGTTCTTAGTTGTAAAACCCAGAATCCCCTCTGGCTAGTTTATGCTGAAAAGGAAGCACAAGAGATCCAGATTCCCTTAACCTACCAGGAGTAACACCTGGCCTCATAGTCTGCTGGAGCAGAAACAACCCGCCCACCAGCTCCCGTGAGGATGCTCAGACCGCAACTCCTGACTCAGCTGCTGCTGCAGGCCATGCCTCCACAACTGGGTTCTGCCCAGGCCTCCTGTTTCCTCCCTCCTTTCTTAGTGTTGGGCAGGGGCAAGGTCATATCCATGTGTGTCAAGCAACAAGGGATACCAGACAATGAATTCTGGCTGTGTGAGCAACTCCAAGCATAAAGGATATTCAAAATTTATGGAGCATTACACCAATGCAGTTTAATAAGCTGTCAACAAAAAGATAGTCAAATAAGTTGGAAGAACAGGATGGGGAATCCAGAGATACATTCCTATATTCATGGGAATTCTGTATACAATTTAGGTGGTGTTTTAGTTTCGTGGCAAAAGATTGATTTCTTTAATAGATGGTACTGGCACAGCTTATCTGGCTGGAAGAAAATAAAGCTGGGCTCCATCATACCTTACATGAAAATAAATCCCAGTTGGATTAAAGACTGAAAAAAAATTTGTTTAATCTTAAAAGACAGTACAGGAAACTACATGTACAACCCAGGAGTGGAGGAGATATTCTTTTCTTCTTTGTTTTTATAAAGGCAAAATTTTTTTCAGTTTCATTGAGAAATAATTGACATATCATTTTATATGGGAAGATGTTCTTAACCAAGAATAGGAAACCCTGAAGCTGTAAAAGAGAAGATAGACATATTTAACTGTATACAATTTTTAAAACTTTCAAAATGCTTTATTTTGGGACCGCCCTTGTGGCACAGTAGTTAAGAATCTGCCTGCCAATGCAGGGGACACGGGTTCAAGCCCTGGTCCGGGAAGATCCCACATGCCGCGGAGCGACTGAGCCCGTGCGCCACAACTACTGAGCCTGCGCTCTAGAGCCCGCGAGCCACAACTACTGAGCCCATGTGCCACAACTACTGAAGCCCGCGTGCCTAGAGCCTGTGCTCCCCAACAAGAGAAGCCACCGCAGTGAGAAGCCCGCGCACCGCATCGAAGAGTAGCCGCCGCTCGCCGCAACTAGAGAAAGCCGGCGCACAGCAAAGAAGACCCAATGCAGCCAAAAATAAATACATAAAATAAATAAATTTATTTTTAAAAAAGAGTGAATAAGAGTAAAATAAAATAAATGAAATAAAAATAAACCCTAAGCACAGTTATTTAAAAAAAAAATTTGCTTTAACCCAGGTAAGCTCTGGTCTCCCCATTAGATCCTGCTGCTGCATACTAGACCAGAAAATCCACTTGGGGACGGTTGATTTGGTTTGTTATCACCTAGAGCTTGATCATGTTAGAAATAACTGAAGTGAACGTAAAGTTCTGAATAGTCATCTCCTCTGCACCCTATGGATAGCTGATAAAAAATGTGGTGAGGCTGGTGAGTTCTGGGTTGAGAGTGGTCATTAGGGATATTAGAAAAAGTAACAAGATAATTTTTCCTGGTGAAATGTTAAGCACAGTTCAGTCAAAAAAAAAATTTTATAAACTTGTCACAGAAGGACAAATACTGCATGATTCCACTCACATGAGAAACCTAAACTAGTCAAACTCAGAGAAACAGAGAGCAGAATGGTGGGTGCCAGGGGCTGAGAGAGGGGGAGATGGCGAGTTGCTGCTCAATAGGTATAAAGTTTCAGTTATGCAAGACGAGTAAGTTCCAGAGATGTGCTGTACAACACTGTGCTTATGGTCAGCAAAACTGTATTGTGCACTTAAAATTTTGTTAAGAGGGTAAATGTCAGGACTTCCCTGGTGGTGCAGTGGTTAAGAATCCACCTGCCAATGCAGGGGACACGGGTTCGAGCCTTGGCCGGGGAAGATCCCACATGCTGCGGAGCACCAGCCCGTGCGCCACAACTACTGCCCTCTAGAGCCCGTGCGCCACAACTACTGAAGCTGGCGTTCCTAGAGCCTGTGCTCCGCAACAAGAGAAGCCACCGCAATGAGAAGCCCGTGCACCGCAAAAGGTAGCCCCCGCTCGCCACAACTAGAGAAAGCCCGCGTGCAGCAACGAAGACCCAACACAGCCAAAACACAAATAATAAATTAATCAATTTAAAACAAAAGTAGAGGGTAGATTTCATGTTGTGTTATTTTTTGCGGGGGGCACACAACATAGCATGTGGGATTTTAGTTCCCCCATCAGGGACAGAACCCCTGCCCCCTGCAGTGGAAGCACGGAGTCTCAACCACTGGACGGCCAGGGAAGTCCTCATGTTGTGTTCTTATCACAGAAATTAATAAGTAAATAAATAATAAAGCTCTTTCTTTGACAGAGCCTTGAAAATCAAGAACACAAGGACTTCCCTGGCCGTCCAGTGGTTAAGACACCGAGCTTTCACTGCAGGGGGCACGGGTTCCATCTCTGATTGGGGAAGCTCCGCATGCCGCATGGTGCGGGGGTGGGTGACTTATAAAAAATCAAGAACAGGGCTTCCCTGGTGGCGCAATGGTTGAGAGTCCGCCTGACGATGCAGGGGATGCGGGTTCGTGCCCCGGTCCGGGAAGATCCCACATGCCGCAGAGCGGCTGGGCCCGTGAGCCATGGCCGCTGAGCCTGCGCGTCTGGAGCCTGTACTCCGCAACGGGAGAGGCCACAACAGTGAGAGGCCCGCATAACGCAAAAAAAAAAAAAAAAAAAAAAAAAAAATTCAAGAACACGTACTTCTAACAGCAACATCCTTGAGAGACTGAGAATCTCTGAGGCCTGATGTTAGGTGTGTGAAGAGAAAGCACTGACACCCTACCCTTCTATTATTCACGTAAGGACAAAGCGCTGGAGAATATTACAAGTCAGAGAGCTTGAAGTCATCAGCAATATAAACAGTGGTCAGTTCCAGGTAAAAGACCTTCTTGGAAAGTGTATACACACTCGGTCTATTATCATCGTAAATTTAAATAGTTTATTCGCCAGAAGCTTTCTTTCTGAGAATTTCAACTCTGATGAATAAGTATTGTATAGCTTTCATCAATGCTGTGTAAGGCAGTAAACATCTGGCCATAATGTAGGGATGGAGCCCAAAATATTTCATCACGTAAATCACATAAATCTAAGGTGTTTTTGCAAAAAAACGAAAAACACTATTTTTTTCAGCCAATCTATACTGTCTCATAAGGCATAAAAGTAAAGATAAAGGGATTTTATCACATCTGGCCAAACCCTCGTCTGAGTAGGTGTTGAATGATCATCACAAGGCAGTTCCTTTTCAACCTCCCCCAGAAGAAGGAAACAATTCGCCTTCACTATCCCCTCTTGCCAAGTGAGAATGGGGCTTGGACAGAGGAGGGAAGCAATCTAACTAGATTTCAGTCTCTCTTATCTCAGGGCTTGTCAGGTCTGGGCTTTCCTTGTTTGTTTGTTCTAGGAAATTGTATTTACTCATTGCACGTTTGTAATAGGAAATTGAGTTTTCTACTATTTAACTCACTCTCTGTGCCTTCACCAATCTCTCTTTTTTTTAAATTAATTAATTTAGTTAGCTATTTTTGGCTGCGTTGGGTCTTCGTTGCTGCATGTGGGCCCTCTCCAGCTGCGGAGAGTGGGGGGTCACTCTTCACCCCGGTGCACGGACCTCTCACTGCAGTGGCCTCTCTCCTAGCAAAGCACGGGCTCTAGGCACACAGGCTTCAGCAGTTGTGGCATGCGGGCTCAGTAGTTGTGGCACATGAGCTCAGCTGCTCCATGGCACATGGGATCCTCCCGGACCAGGGCCCGAACCCATATCCCCTGCATTGGCAGGCGAACTCTTAACCACTGCGCCAACAGGGAAGTCCTGCCTTCACCAATCTCTTTAAAGTCGACTTGACCAGTAGAAAAGCTATTCAGATCTTCTTGGAGTTAGGAAAATTGCGCCAGATTTCATCCACGTACCAATTTTGAAGCTTGGAAAGAAAAAGAGTGATTATAATTTTATTATGTATTTATTTATTTGGTTGTGCCAGGTCTTACTTGCAGCATGTGGGCTCCTTAGTTGCGGCTCACTGGCTCCTTAGTTGTGGCACGTGAACCCTTAGTTGCGGCACGCATGTGGGATCTAGTTTCCTGACCAGGGATTGAACCCGGGCCCCCTGCCTTGGGAGCACGGAGTCTTAACCACTGCACCACCAGGGAAGTCCCAGTAAAGAATGATTATAGCAGAAAGGTTTTTAAAACACAGTTTAGAATTTGGACTTAATAGCACATCACACATTTGATTGTTCTTACAACAAAAGCACCATCAGTAAAATATACTTACTGATGGTAGGATGGAGTATGAGTTGATTCCAAGTCCACAAATCTCAGATCTTATCCCCAGTCATAGCTGTCATGTATGTAACATCTATTTCATAGCAGGGGCTTTATGTTTGCTATCTCAGATGCTCACAAAAGCTAACTTAAGGAACTTTAAGTAATAGTCTCAAATCCCAGAGAGTCTGTGCAGCTGTGAGGGCTGAAGGACTCGAACCAGCATCTCAGGCATCTTGCTAACTCATTATTTTTCAAGCCAGTGTTGTGTGACCACTGTAGGGGAGTTACTACCTGAGTCTCAAAATTGTGTTCCAGTGTCAAAGTTTAGGAATTCCAGTATACTGTATCCTCCCTTTGTAGTCTGCCATTCATATCAGCATATTAGAGTTTCAGAGAAACGTTGCATCTAAAAAAAGTGTTTAACTCTGTTTCACTTAGTTGTCCCCAAATATGTTTGGACTTGAAACTCTTTTTTTTTTTTTTTCAAGGAATTCCTGGTCACATCCTGGAAACTTACTGTAATTGCTGTTGAGTTGACTTCTACTGAGGAATCGACTACTGAGGCCTCCAGCTGAGAACCAAGGGGCATTAAGTACCACGCGTTCTAAAGAGAATGGCCATCACCAGGGCACTGTTCTGGTCTCTGCCCTCCCATCAAGTCGATCCCCGAAGCCCACCCAAGAAGACCGGGGAGGGGAGTTGGGAAGAGTCACAAGAGTAGAAGGCTGTTGGCTCAGAGCAGGCTTCCCCTGCCCTCTTTGTGAGGTGGATGGTGGAGGTCCTTCACCACCACCCCAGCCAAAACAAAGAGGGGCTCCCAGAGAAACTCTTCTGAAGATATGGGTCCCTGTACTGCACCAGGAGGCCCTTGACACAAACAAGTCAGTGATGGCAGAGAACGCAGAGAAAAACCCTTCTCAGTGTTCTCTAGAGAAACAGAACCAGCAGAGTGTGTGTGTGTAATTGTGTGGGAGGGCCTCATCCAATCAGTTGACGGCCTTTAGGGGAAATATGTATATGAGCTTTCTAAAATAATTTTTTAAATTAGGACTTCATTTTTTAGGGACTTCCCTAGTGGTCCAGTGGGTAAGACTCCGAGCTCCCAATGCAGGGGGCCCCGGTTCCATCCCTGGTTGGGCAACTAGATCCCCCATGCATGCTGCAACTAAGAGAGCCCATGTGCTGTAACTAAGACCTGGCCCAGCCAAAATAAATAATACATAAATAAATAAATATTTTTGTAAAAAGACTTCATTTTTTAGAGACATTTTAAGTTTACAGCACAATCGAGCAGAAAGTACAGAGATTTCCCATATACTCCCTGTCCCCCACATACAGACTCCCCCATTATCAACATCTCCCACCAGAGTGGCACATTTACTCAGGGGGAGGACAAGGGATACTTAATTATCACCCAAAGTCCACAGTTTCCCTTTGGGTTCACTCTGGTGTTATACATTATACAGGTTTGGAGACACGTATGACATTTCTCCACCATTACAGCATCATACAGAGTATTCTCACTGCCCTAAAAATCCTCTGTGCTCTGCCTAGTCATCCCCCACCCCCAAACCCTGGCAACTACTCATCTTTTTACTGTCCCCATAGTTTTGCCTTTTCCAGATATCATACAGTTAGAATCATACAGTAGGTAGCCTTTTCTGATTGATTTCTTTCAATTAATAATATACATTTAAGTCCCTCTGTATCTCTTCATGGCTTGATAGCTCATTTCTGAGAGAGAGAGAAATTTATTTTAAGGAGTTGGCTCATGCAGTTGTGGGAGGTGGCAAGTCTGAAACTGGCAGTGCCTGCTGGCAGTCTGGAAATCCTGCAGAAGTCAGTTTGCAGTCTTGCGTCCAAAGGCAGTTGGGAAGCAGAATCCTTCCTCTTGAGGGGACCTCAGTCTTTGCTCTTAAGACCTTCAAATGATTGGATGAAGTCCATCCACGTTACGGAGGGTAATCTGCTTTACTCCAAATGCACTGACTTAAATGTTAATCACAACTAAAAGTTGCCTTCCCGGCAACATCTAGACTTGTGTTTGACCAAATAACTGGCCCCATAGCCTAGCCGAGGTGACACATAAAATTAACCATCACAACCCCCAAGAGAGGATCAGTAGTCAGTTAGAAAAAGACTCAGAATCTGTCTCTCTCCCAGGTGGCTACCCTCACACATTGTGGAAATTGGAGAAGGAAGGCCGGGGAATCCCCAAGGCAGATCGCAAGCCCCCACCCCCCTCCACTCCAGGTGGGAGAGGAAAGAAGTGAAAGCACAGAGCAAGCTCCATCTACCTCCACACCCGCAAGCCATAAGCCTGGTGAGTGCTTGGGGGTGGGGAGAGGAAGTGGAGGGAACAAGGGATAAAGTTTATCATCATCATCATCTTCTTCATCATTGTTATTGCCATACCTCGCGGCCTGTGGGATCTTAGTTCCCTGACCAGGGATTGAACCCAGGCCCTCCTCAGTGAAAGGGTGGAGTCCTAACCACTGGACCGCCAGGGAATTCCCAAGTAAAGTTTAAACAGGAGCTATAAATGAAACTGTACTTTTATTTCTGAAAGTGACTGCGAAATGATGGATCTTCCAGGGATGTCTCTAAAGGACAGGAAAGGAAGATTCAACAGGAAATGGATGAAGGAAGTCATGGATGGAGCAAAAGAAACCATTCTGTATTTAGATCCCACTGCTCTGACACTCATGCATAAAAATGGCGGTATCTTGTTTGAGAGACTCAATTTCATGTTTTTTGTTTGTTTGTTTCTTGGTCGCACAGTGTGGCACACGGGAAACTTAGTTTCCCAACCAGGGATCGAACCCATGACCCCTTTGGTGGAAGCTCGGAGCCCTAACCACTGGACCGCCAGGGAATTTCTTCAATTTCATGTTTATACTCCATTTGCATGGACACCATTAAACTGGTAATATATTGTCTGAGAGACCCCCAAGTTAGGACATACTGCTTTCATTCACTTCTGTCACCATTACCATAAGAAAGGCAGGTGAGCAGAGAAAAACATTTTTGAAAAATGTATATAAATGACTAAAAATAGAAAAATATTACTTTTATTCCAATAACTAGTTGGAGGTGTACTTATTTTCTCAGATATCAGGCTTAGGAAAAATGTCTTGAAAGAATCTATACAGAGAGGTGATGGTGGCTGGGGGCTTTCATGCCATGCCAGACCTTCAGCCTGAGGCTGTGGGACCAGGAGAGAAAATACTGTGTGATGCTGTATGGCTCAACTCACTCTAAAAACCTCTTCTGCATAAATTTCTACAATATCCAAAGTTCAAAGGAAAACAGTACAGAGTGTTACAAAGATACATTCCAGGAAAGAGAATTAGAATTTATATCCAGCTCGGGACTTCCCTGGTGGCACAGTGGTTAAGAATCCACCTGCCAATGCAGGAGACAAGGGGTCAAGCCCTGGTCCAGGAAGGTCCCACATGTCGTGGAGCAGCGAAGCCCGAGCACCACAACTACTGAGCCTGCGTTCTAGAGCGCAAGAGCCACAACTACTGAAGCCCGTGCTCCGCAACAAAGAGAAGCCACCGCAATGAGACACCCACACACTTCAACGAAGAGTAGCCCCCGCTCGCCGCAACTAGAGAAAGCCTGCGTGCAGCAATGAAGACCTAATGTAGCCCAAAATAAATTAATTAAAAAAAAAAGAATTTATATCCAGCCCTTATTATCCAATTGTTCATTTCTTTAGGGCTGTAAAACTTCAAAGGGAAGAATGACCAAGTAACATTTTAAAGAGGAAATTGGGATGATAGTGAGGACGTTTAAAATCTCCCACTTTATCCTTCTTGTTTCAACGAGCGGCTCGACTGAGATTTATTGAATACTTACTGTAAAAGGCATAGCATTAAACTCTGAAGGAAAGAGGAAGGTGAGCCCAGCAAGGCTCAGATCTGCTGCCAGGAATTTATTCTAAACATAGTACTGAATAGACAGCCGTGTCCGTTTAGCTCAGTGCTGTATCTCTGGCACCTAGAACTAGTAATCAGCCTGATTCAGGTGCTCAAAATTTTTTTTTTCAGTGACTACATATATAAAGGGACCCACGTCACATGTGTTGCCCATGTTATCAAGAAGGTATGCTTAAGCTAACGATGCAGACCTGTGTCGCCTCTGTTCCCAACTTAACAGTCAACAGCTCTACTTTCCTTTTGCAGTGCTGAGCACCTCCAATGTTCAAGGCACTGTGTTAGGTGCAGGGATACAGCAATCAACAAGGTACCATCACAAATCAATCCCTCATCTTACCAACTTGCCCTTAAAGAGACATCACAGAAGTAAGCAGGTAATGGTGGGAGAAGAAGATAAATGTGCGCTCAGGCCAGGAGAGCACACGTCCCCATGACAGAGCCTGATGTATTTGGGACAGCACTGCACCCTCCCAGCCTCCTCTGGAGCTAGTTGCGGGGAGCAGACTAGTTAGTACCCTGCAGTGGTATGTAGGCCAGGGAAGGCTGCTTGAAGGGATCTGACTTACTTTGTGATTTGTGTCTGGGTCTTAGTTTATAAAGGATACTGAGTGATGACGTGGAGAGGCTAATGCCGTTGGAAGAAGAACTTACTACTCACACCTCCCACGAGGCAGGGGCACAACATGCCGCCAGGGCCATGTGGAGAAGTAGCAGGTTCAGTCAGGACGCAGAAGCAGGAGCAAGGGGAAAGCACAGGCCGCAGCCTTTATTGTGTTTTCCGAGGGAAAGGCAAGCTTCATGTTGGCTCCTTGAATAATTCCGGTGGGCTTTGGGGCTTAAGGGCTGTCCTTAGTTGTCTGGCACCTGGCCCCGGGTTGATTAGGGCAGGGGAAATGTTGGCTTGGTGTGTGAGAGTGAGATAAAGGAAATGGGTCAGAGTGGATCACAGGGGAGATGCAAACAACCTCGGCCGTTAGTTTTGTCTTATGATTAATGGAGGTCAATTAGACAAATACAAAATCTAAAATGCTTCACCTGCAATGTGGACACGATGCCTGGAGCAGTCAGCCCGGACCATGAGGTGTTCTGTGCTAGCACAGGGGGAACAGAAAGGAGCCTGTGTCCCCGGTGACTGCAAAGCCGCCAAACCGCCCTGGACCGTCTATCTCCACATTCATGTCACATGAGAGAGAAATCGAACTTCTACCCTGTTAAGCCACAGTAGTCAGGCCTCTGTGATGAGTAGCCAAAAATCATCCTAAGGATAAAGACGTCTAACTCAAATCGGGTAAATCAGAGAAGACTTCCCTGAGGAGGTAACATCAAAGGCAAGACGCTGGCAGACAAATCAAAGAGGTGGGGAAGAGTGTTGGTTAGGGGGACCAGCGTGAGTGAAGAAGGTCCGGGGAGGAAAGGTGTACCTCACGCAGGGGCTATGGAAGTGGGTGTAGCTGATCTGACAGTGCAGCTCACTGGAGTCCGGAGGGCAGGGCGGGGATGCTGGCAGTGACGAGCGAGGCAGCCAGGGAGACAGCAGGGCAGAATCCTAAAGAAGACCTCGGATGCCGGGTTAAAGGACTTAGCTTTAATGATGCTAGGAGGCCATTCAAAGGCTTTCCAGCACGGGAGTGACATGACCAGATTTGCTGATCTTTCTGGCTGTTCTGTGGAAAACAGATCAGAGAGGGGACCTAGCTGAATGCGAGGAGAGATAGGTAGGAGGCTGCTCAGGGGAAGGCACCATCCTGGTTTGCCAAGGACTTTCCCAATTTTAGCATTGGGAGCTCTGCATTCCAGGAACCTCTCTCTCCACCCGCTATCCCGGGCCAACAGGGACAGCTGGTCACCCTAAGGCTGCTGCGTGACCCCAGGTGAGAACTATGGCTGTAGGGACGAGGATGCAGGGAAGGTTCCAGGTTACCGCACAGTGAAACAAACGCCACCTAAATGATCTTGGCTCAGACAGAGCTCCCGCACTCAAAAATCGCATCGTATTTCAGACATAAAAAAAGCACGAAATAATGCCATTTGCAGCAACCTGGATGGATTTAGAGATGATTATACTAAGTGAAGTAAGTAGCACAGAGAAAGACAAATACCATATGATATCACTTATATGTGGAATCTAAAAAATGATACAAATGAACTTATTTACAAAACAGAAACAGACTCACAGACATAGAAAACAAACTTATGGTTACTAAGGGGGAAGGGGGGAGTTAAATCAGTTTAGGATTAACAGATACATACAAGTGTATATAAAATGGATAAACAACAAGGTCCTACTGTATAGCCAGGGAACTATAGTCAATCTCTTGTAATAAACTATAATGGAAAAGAATCTGAAAAAGAATAGATATATGTATAAATGAATCACCTTGCTGTGTACCTGAAACTAATACAACATGGTAAACCCACTATACTTCAATTAAAAAAAGAAAGAAAAAAAAAGAAAGAAAGAAAGAAAGAAATCACACTAGGGAGCGCTTTGTGAGCGGAAGTCTGGGTAGGCCAGAACTACAAGGCCACCAAACTCCAGGGGGAGGATAAACCATGATGGTCAAGGTCTAAAGCAATTCCTTTTATTTGTTTGTTTTTGTTTCTTGCAGTACGCGGGCCTCTCACTGTTGTGGCCTCTCCCGTTGCGGAGCACGGGCTCCGGACGCGCAGGCTCGGCGTCCATGGCTCACGGGCCCAGCCGCTCCGCGGCATGTGGGATCTTCCCGGACCGGGACACGAACCCGTGTCCCTTACATCGGCAGGCAGACTCTCAACCACCGCGCCACCAGGGAAGCCCTAAAGCAATTCCTTTTGATTGACAAAAAAGATCAAAAAATAACATTTTGCTCTGGGTGCAAACAATCTTATTCCACGTCTCTTAATCTTGCCTTCTTGTTACAATTATCTTCATTTGATGGTTGACATCATTCGACCTGTTCACGGCCAGGACACTGAGAGCTGAGTGAAGCACAGAGGCGTTCTGACCTTCTGTCCTAACGCCACAATAATGGACCATCTTTTGAATAAGATCGATGTGCATACACAGGCTTCCAAACACTTAGGAGTTCCGTCTGACTTCAGCTGCTGTCTGTCCAGCTCTCATCTCATCTTTTATAACCCTTCCCTTGAAATGTCCGGACTTCTTGAAGAAAGCTGTATCAAGATGAACAGTGTTTATTCTTTTTATTACAAGCTTTATACATTCCCTGAAATCCAAAAGAAAAGTAACTGCAATAAGCGATCTGAGAATTACAGCATCAGGGAAAAAATGGTATAAGGTCACAGAATCTAGAAGGTTTTCCTATGTAGCAAAATGTTTTATGGGGGGCTTCCCTGGTGGCGCAGTGGTTGAGACTCCGCCTGCCGATGCAGGGGACACGGGTTCGTGCCCCGGTCCGGGAGGATGCCACGTGCCACGGAGCGGCTGGGCCCGTGAGCCATGGCCGCTGAGCCTGCGCGTCCGGAGCCTGTGCTCCGCAACGGGAGAGGCCACAACAGTGAGAGGCCTGCGTACCGCAAAAAAAAAAAAAAAGTTTTATGGGGATAACAATGCTTTACTGTCCAGTAACCAAGTATATTACTCATAACACGGAAGAAATGTTTGAAATAAGATTGGACTAAGACTTCAGTATAAACTGTTTTGGAATTGTGTTTATAAAAATGGAATAAATAATGGAAGGAGTAGTTGACTTAATAGGAGACATGATATTTAGGTATTTGTTGGGAAAATGAATAAAGTAGTCTTGTTCAAGCTTCAGAGGCAGAAGCAGGCCTCTGTCCGACCTGTGACCCTGCCTGGACTGCGCGCCTCCTTGCACACCTAACAGTTGCTGCCAGCCACTCAAATGGCGCTTACGGTAAAAAGGGGAATGGGTCTTGGAATTTCTTGAGCCCTGAGGACCTGGCCAGTCCCCCGAGGTCTAGAAAATCTTGTGACTCACATGGTGAAAGCAACAGCATTGTTAAAGTGAATCCAGAGCTGCATTTTTGCACGCAAACTGATGATATCAGTTTGCGGCCTGAAGCGAAAGCCCCCAGAACTGTAAACTGAAGTCTTACCCGTGGGGTGGACGCACTGCCCGGGACCCTTCCCAACTGGGGCTCCAGATTGCCGTCCCTCGGGACTTCCCAGCTGCCGCTTGGATCTGGAAGTAAGTGTCGGCCCAATTCGGTGATGTATACCCTGTTATGTTTCCCTGATAATCTTATTCCTTTCCTTCTAATGAGTATATATTAGAATTCAGTAAAATCACCTTTCATGAAAGAATTCATTAAGGCTGTTTCTTCGTGTGAGACAAGTGCTTATGTTGCCAGAGAATCCAACGCACCTTAAAAGCTAAAGCAGGATTTCGGCAAAACGGTATTTTATTTCAATCATCATTCGGTTAGCCAAACAAACTCTAAAAATGTGTTTGGAGGGAATTCAGTATAAAAAGTGCTAATTCAGTTTTAATTGTCTCAGCAACACCTAACCAACAGATCTCTTCCAAGGGCTAGCATTGGAAATCACAGAGTTAAGTGCATGAACAACCAAGTATTTGTCTAAAATCTGCTATTTATGTGTAAAATAGATAGCTAGTGGGAACGTGCTGTGTAGCACAGGGAGCTCAGCTGGGTGCTCTGTGATGACCTAGATGGGTGGGATGGGGGGGTGTGGGAGGGAGGTCCAAGAGGGAGGGGATATAGCTATACATAGAGCTGATTCACTTGTTGTACAGCAGAAACTAACACAACATTGCAATTTTACTCCAATTAAAAAAAAATCTAATATGCTCCACTAGCAGGAATTTCTAACTTAAAATTTGGCGGGGTGGTGGTTCAGAGAAGAGAGAAAGTGGAAGCTTATATGAGGGCTGTTTAAGGACGGGGCCTGAAAGAAGCATACATCACTTCCACCCATATTTCATGGCCCAAACTCAAGCATAAGGCCTCACTCAACAGCAAGGAAACCTGGGAAATATGGTCTACACATGTGTGCAGAGGGGAAGGACTGGGTTTGGTGAATTCCTATTCATTTACATCCAGGAGAGCACCTGGCACGTGCTACACACTCAGTAACTGTTGAATGTGTGTTTGGTCTGAGGTTTCAGAGCCAAGTGCTACAGCTGGAATTTCCGTTTCCTCCCCGCAGGCCATGCTGCCGGCTGCCCCATCAACCTGCACATATACCGCCCAAGTGTTTAAACAATTAGAGGAAGGAGCTCAATGGCAAACTTTTACATCAGCAAAACCAAGTAGACGACATTACAGGCTATATAGAGTTAGTGCTAATCCTGTAATGAAGGCAAGATGCAGAAGGTAGAGCAGGCTGCAACCTGAGCCCTGCAGAGAGGCTGCGTAAGGAGGAGAGGGGAACGTAAGGTGGGAAAGGAGGCAAAGGGCCAAGTGAGCAAAGCTAGAGGATGAGAGAAACACAGTCAACTGAGGCCTTCTCTGTCTTGAAAGAAATAAAGTTTAGTTTTGGATTCCCATTTGCATTTTTAAACTAGAGTTGATTTAAACTGGGATCAACCTTTGTCAATCTGGAGGATAGAAAACAAGTTTTGTGAGCTGTTTCTGGAGGAAAGCAGACCTTATGTGTTAGTATCATGGGTAGGGGGGCAAACTCTGGAGTCAAGACAGTTGGGGGTTGATTCCTACCTACTTGAGCTGGAGCAGGCAACCCAATCTCTGTGCCTTGGTTTCCCCAATGTGAAATTGAACTAATAATTGTAGCTACCTCAGAAGGTTGTTGTGAAGATGAACTGAGCTTCTGTATAAAGTAGTTTAGCACAGTGCCTGGAATACAGTAAGCTGTGGACATGTTGGCCATTATTATTATTTTATTATTATTATTAACCAGAAGAATCTAGTGTCACGGGGCCAGAGGCAGGGGCATTCTCCTCCCTTCTTTTTTTTTTTTTTTTTTTTGTGGTACGCGGGCCTCTCACTGTTGTGGCCTCTCCCATTGCGGAGCACAGGCTCCGGATGCGCAGGCTCAGCGGCCATGGCTCACGGGCCCAGCCGCTCCGCAGCATGTGGGATCTTCCCGGACCAGGGTACGAACCCATGTCCCCTGCATCGGCAGGCAGACTCTCAACCACTGCGCCACCAGGGAAGCCCTCTCCTCCCTTCTTTATGGTACTCCACACTATTTCTCCTCTGCCTTCTCGTGAAAAGCCCCCCATTCTTTGAGGTCCATGCCATCCCACTATGCCTCTGACCCTGCCTCATCGTGGTCAGCCACCCAGGGCTGCACTAGGGTGCCTTCCCTCTGGCTAAACACAGCCCCATGCCAGGGCGCCTGGCCCTTCCAGTGGAGTGTGGGCTGGGTTTCAGCTCCAGGTTGCCTAGGTGGGCAGAGCACACCCACCCAGGTACAGGGCATCCTGCATCTACCAAGTTCCAGGTGTCTCTCCACATGGAATTGAAGGCTCCAGCCCCTGGCTCAGTTTTCCCCTTTAGCCCGTTTGCCGTCATTGTAGATGACCACCCATCCGAGTCCCTGCCTCTCAGCCCCTTGGCTCCCCTTGGGACCTTCCGCCCCACGCCTCTGTGCCCGCGCTCAACGCTGCTTCTACACGAGCAATCTCTCACCCGTCTCCCCACCTGCACCCGCACGCAGGCCCTCGGACCTTCCATCTTCCCTCAGCCTCTCAGTCATCCTCCTGGGTGATTCTTCTTTCAGGCTGATGACGGAAGCACTCCCTTGAGCCTCTGTTCTTCCACAGCCTCTCTGGCCCCGTGCCACCCCCTATGGATCAAGTCCACCATCCACGTGGGCTACTGAGCAGACTGGCCACCCACAGAGACCCGACAGGCCATCGCAGGGGGCCCCTCAGTCCCACCTGAGAGAAGACGCCACACTGACACACCGATGCCTGTGCTTCTGGAGATCTCTGGGTTTTTCGTGGAGCAGTTGTCTCTAGAGGATGAGGGAGTTGTTCTTCTGAGATACTAGTGATCCACTAGCCAAGGAAACTCTCCTGCTGGGGCCCAAGACCACAGGGCAGCCCAGTGAAGAGGGAACAGCCCCCCAGCTCTGGGCAGAGTCCAGTCTTGCTCTGTTCCCGCCAGACAAATGGGGTTTGGAAGCAACGGCAGCACCGCCCTGGGACTAGATGTCAGTGAGGCTCCTCTGGGCTGCTTTGTAACCAGCGAGCATCATCCGAGCAAGAGGAAGGGTGTGGGGATGGGAGCGATGTGAGAAGCCTGAAGCTGACAGGCTGGTTTTCAGCAAGGAGAGGCTCCTCTTTCCTTCAGGTTGATGGGTGGGGACTTGAAAGAGGGAGGAGAAGCAAGGGCAGAAGCTTGGGACTAGTGCTACCGATGTGACTCAGGGCCTGGTGACTTTGGGTCTCACAGTGAGAGCAGCCTTGGATATGACTTTCCCTGACTGGTTCCCACACTCAGGGAAGGGGGAGCACCTGTGTCTTTTTTTTTTTTTTTTTTCTTTCTTTTTGCGGTACACGGGCCTCTCACTGTTGTGGCCTCTCCCGTTGCGGAGCACAGGCTCCGGACGCGCAGGCTCAGTGGCCATGGCTCACGGGCCCAGCCGCTCCGCGGCATGTGGGATCTTCCCGGACCGGGGCACGAACCGTGTCCCCTGCATCGGCGGACTCTCAACCACTGTGCCACCAGGGAAGCCCCACCTGTGTCTTAATCAACTTGGGTCCCAGGGATGTGGTGCAAAGTAGTTACCAATAAATGCTGTGGAAATGGACTGAAAGACCTCCACCGGCTGATCCAAAGGGCCCCCTCGCCATTCACACGAGGAAGTCCTACTGGCCCAATCTCAGCCCAACCCGAGCACCATACTGGAGTTTTTAACGTTAGAGTTGAGGGTTTTGTCCCATGTTTCAGTGAGGCCATCTCCTGATCTCTTGCAGAGTATTAGGGAGCTCTCCTCCTGGTCTGCTCACCACTGTCCCTAAACCTGAAAGAAACGCGGAATGGTCTCAACTGCTTATCCAAATAGCAATGTGACTGCCACTGGCTGCTTAAAAGTGTATGTGTTTTTCTTCTCAAACACTACAAAACAAATATTTACTGAATTCTCAATTTCTGAAATATTTCATGATAACCTCCAACCTTGCACATGAAGTGTCAAATCTTGAGAGATCACAATGAAGAATGTATTGATGTTACATTTTTTTAAAAAGAGGGGCGTGGCAAGGGAACTGTTACCAAAAGACAATTCCTAGAAAACTGTAAAGGTAAGTGAACTGTAAAATGAAAACTGTCACACAATGAGCATTTTTATTAGAATAATAAAGGGTTTTTAAAAAAAATATTTATTTATTTGGTTGCACCAGGTCTAAGTTGCGGCAGGTGGGCTCCTTAGTGGCGGCTCGCTGGCTCCTTAGTTGTGGCATGCGTGTGGGATCTAGTTCCCTGAGCAGGGATCGAATCCAGGCCCCCTGCATTGGGAGCTCAGAGTCTTAACCACTGCGCCACCAGGGAAGTCCGCATTGGAATAATAAAGGCTTAATGAAAAGGCAGCAAAGAGCTGAGTTAAATGAGAAAGATGTTTGAAGTTGAAAATGGCATATTTCTTTGCTTTAAGTCCTTTAGCCAATAAAAAACTATTTATATAAATTTACCAGGGATTTAAAGGGAGCATTTGCAGCATGATAAGCAAGAGACACTTTGAGGAGTATCATGGATTCATTTAATTTATTAAAATGTATATTTATCATCTTTTCATCCACTCACAAAACATCCTTTTCTCTCTGTAAAGACGATGATACTAAATTACTTGGCATAGGTGATGCTAAAGTAAATTGAGTTCTTCAAATGTTTTGTTTTAATGATTACCTGAGTATTTCAAAAAATGTCTCTGATATTGTTTTAAAATAATTCCCTCTCTCACTACAGCACAGTTCACTTTTTTATTTTTGTTTTTAATGAACTTTATTTTTTAGAACAGTTTAGATGTACAGAAGGATTATGAATATAATACAGAGGGCGCCTACATACCCCACACTCAGTGTCCCCTATCAGTAACACCTTACAGTAGTCTGGTACGTTTGTCACAATTAGAGAACCCATACTGGTACACTGTTGTTAACTAAAGTACACACTTTATTCAGATATTCTTGGTTTTTCCCTAATGTCCTTTTGCTGCTCCAAGATCCCATCCAGGTACCGCATTATATTTACTTTAATCTCCTTAGGCTCCTCTTAGCTGTGACAGTTTCTCATTTTCCTTGTTTTTGATGACTTTGACAGTTGTGAGGAGTACTGGTTAGATATTTCATAGAATGAATCTCATTTGGGATTTGTTGACGCTTTTCTCATAATGAGACTGGGGTCAGGGGTTTGGGGGATGACGAGCACAGAGGTAAAGTGCCCTTCTCATTACATCATTCAAGGGTAGGTACAGGCCATCAATAAGACTTATCACTGTTGATGTTGCCCTTGACCACCTGGCTGGGGTAGTGTTTGTCATGTTTCTCCAGGTCACACTCTTCCCCCGCTTTCTATGCTGTGCTCTTTTCTATGCTGTCACTCTGCACAGCCCACACTTAACGGAGTGAGAGCTATGCTCCATGTCCCTGTGGGCGAAACATCCACATCAATTATTTGGAATTTTCTGCACCAGGGGATCTATCTCTTCTCCCTCATTTATTTATTTCTTCAATCATTTATTTACATCAGTGTGGACTCATGGATATTAGTGCAGTTCATTTTTTAAAGTGCAGATTTTTTTCCCCATGGGGAAAGCAGGAGAAGCTGCCACACATTTCCATAAACAAAGTGCCCTCAGCCTTTTCTCAAGAACATCTCGGGAATGTGTTAAATCCTCTGGGTAGCAAGGGACTCGTCATAGATGAGGAGGGATTGCTTGATGTGATCAAAATGGTTGACTCACTAAATGAAAACACCCTTGTGAAAACTTCCCTAGTATTTGCTTAATCTAAATCCCTCATTTCAAGGAAATGAAATTTAAATGCATTCTTTGTTTCTAAGTATTATTTAAATCACAGCAAAATATAAACAAATCAATGTTAAAAAAAGACAGAAAATCTCCCTCAGACTATAAAAGCAAAACTAAAACACACCTATGAAGATGAAAGTATGTACTAAAATTCCTAAATAAATAAATTAATTAAATTAAATTAAATACCACCACCAACAATGCCCAGGGATGATTTGGTCAGAGAGACAGGGAGCAGAAGCAGCGACCTCCCTGTCCCACAGCTTTCCTGGGGCCCTCAGAATCCCGAGGCCCTAAGAACTCACTTTCACTGTAAGTCTTTCCGAGTCCTAAGACCACTCAGCCTTCCGGTGAAGCTCCTGGTTGTCAGGGTGACGCCAGCTGGCAACACTGCCTTCAGACAACCACCACAGGCCATGGGTCTGGGACACACTCACTGGGCCTCTCCTGACTTCCAATGGTCTCTGGGCCCCCGGAAGACCGGCTCTTTCCACATGGCGGCTCCTCCCTCCCTTTTCACTGCGCTGCCTCCAGAACCTCAGGATTGCTCTTCTCACACCTCCTAAAGCCCCCATGGACCCTGCACCGACTGAGGGCTGGCCCTCCCCTCCCAGTCTCCCTTCCTCACCAGTTTTGGAAGGTAATGCTATGCAGAGACAAAGTTCTAGCTCTGACACAGATTATCTGTGTGACCCTGGGCAAGTTGCTTCACCTCTCTGGGCCAATTTCTCAAGTGTAACATGAAGACACTGGTTTCAAGTCAGCTCCAAACGCTTTCACTCTGAAATGTCATGATCTTGTTAAATCCTTAAAGACCAGGATAATACTGTTTCCCAGTTTTGTGGACAACTAGATAAATAGCGATGTAGTCATTAAATATTGTCTTATCTTTCCCTCAGTTCCCTCTTCTGGCCAGGGCATTTTTAATGATTATCTGGTATTTATACCCAGATATAATAAATTGTGTTTCATTGTTTTTAGATGTATGCTTCTCAATTTTGCCATCAAAAAGGTGTATTTGGGACTTCCCTTGTGGTGCAGTGGTTAAGAATCCGCCTGCCAATACAGGGGACATGGGTTTGAGCCCTGGTCCTGGAAGATCCCACATGCTGCAGAGCAAGTAAGCCTGTGCGCCACAACTACTGAGCCTGCACTCTAGAGCCCGTGAGCCACAACTACTGAGCCCAAGTGCCACAACTACTGAAGCCTGTGAGCCTAGAGCCCGTGCTCTGCAACAAGAGAAGCTACCGCAATGAGAAGCCTGCACACCGCAACAAAGAGTAACCCCTGCTCGCTGCAACTAGAGAAAGCCCGCGCACAGCGACAAAGACCCAACGCAACCAAAAATAAATAAATAAATTTTTAAGTGTATTTTTTTCTAAGTGGGATTTTTTTTTTTTTTTTTTTTTTTTTGCGGTATGCGGGCCTCTCACTGTTGTGGCCTCTCCCGTTGCGGAGCACAGGCTCCGGACGCGCAGGCTCAGCTGCCATGGCTCACAGGCGTAGCCGCTCCGCGGCATGTGGGATCTTCCCGGACCGGGGCACGAACCCGTGTCCCCTGCATCGGCAGGCGGACTCTCAACCACTGTGCCACCAGGGAAGCCCCTAAGTGGGATTTTTATTTTGATGGTTTCTAGCTTTTTAAGATGACTAATTTACCGAGTTGTAGGCTTTTTTTTTTTTAAAGCTTTTTATTGAAACCATTTTCACCTTGTTAGGAGGAGACATCTTAGTTTCAGACAGAAGTGGTCCACACAATTGAAATCTTTTACCTTAAACTCTTTCAGACAGGAACTTTTTAATTTATTTAATTTATTTATTTTTGGCTGCTTTGGGTCTTCGTTGCTGGGCTTGAACCCATGTCCCCTGCATTGGCAGGTGAATTCTTAACTACTGCAGCACCAGGGAAGTCCCAAGTTGTAGGCTTTTTAAAGGAGAAAAATAGGATCAGGGAGGTGTATGCAGGAAGCTTGAGTCTGTAATACTTTATTTTATTAAAAAATTTTTTTATTAATTTTTTTTATTGGAGTATAGTTGATTTACAATGTTGTGTTAGTTTCTGCTGTACAGCAAAGTGAATCAGCCATAAATATACATATATCCACTCTCTTCTAGACTCCATTGACATATAGGTCATTACAGAGCACTGAATAGAGTTCTCTGTGCTGTAATATTTTACTTCTTTAGAAAAAACAAGAAGCACAGATGGCAACATCTTAGAAAGTGATGAAATCTGAGTGACAGATACAAAAATTGTTACATGATTGTGAATATTTCTCACTTTTCTCGAATCACTCGAATCATGTTCTTAAGAATAAAAACTTCTCATATCCTTCTTTTTCCTTTTGTTGGCCTTTTGATTATCTCCTATTTGAAAATGCATAGCTAGTCAATTAAAATAGGACAGAGAAGAGGTGAAGCACCCCCTTGTCTAAGTTCTCCTTTCCCTTTACAGCTCACATTAGGTCCCACTTCCTCTACAAAGCCTTTCAGTTTGCCTCAGTCTCCTATGGAAACTTTCAGCCCATTGCCTGGTGCCTTTGTTGTAAGGTGCCACTTCTGGGCACTTAATCCACTACTTTTTAATACTCTGCTTGTGCAACAACCCACATTTTCATCTGTGGTACACTGATACCCTGTATTATCAGGATGGGCATGGTCACCGTGCTAACAACCCCACAAGTCATTTCTTGCCCACACAACATGTCCACGGTGTATTGACTGTGGGTCTGATCCATGTCATCTTCACTCTGGGACTGCTGAGGCAGCAGTCTTAACCTGTCACATTGCCTGTTTCCAGGTAGAAGAGGAATAACCTGGTAACCATCATCTAACTCTGAAAACTTCCACCCACCTGGCTTCTAACTGTATTTTATTGGCCAAAGCAAGTCACATGGGAACTCTTGAGTTTAAGAGGGCAAGGATGGCTAATCTTCCTGTTGGGAGGGGCACCACGGAGAGGCAACCAGTCTGTTGGGTGAACAGGACAGTAACACAATCTACCATTCCCTTAGGAAACATTTCTTCTGCTGAATTTGAACTTTCAACTCTCAGCTGACAAACAAGCTTTCTGTGATCTCACCTGCTGATGTGGCCAGTTTCTGCAGTGCTGCCCTCTTAAGTGAACCCTTGGTACAAGCATTTAAATATTTTATTGCATTTTAGCCCTTATTAATTTATAACCATGGATGGAAAATGGAAAATTAAAGTGCCGATATGAGTCATAAGGAACACAGGTCTCATAATTTAAAACACTGGAGAGGATCCTCAGGTATGCCAGAGCTGTGAACGTCTCAATCAGAGGTTCACCGGACAATCTAAGCTAATTGACTCTGCTCATCTGTGAAGGAAACACATTAATAAACTTGTAAAGAGCTAGAGCAATATCAACAAAACCTGTGTTTAAAAGCTGTGATTCAAAAGGTTTTTAACTCTCCGGGAACAGAAACTATTGCATCAACTTTTGGACATTGTAGTTTCCTGTGTATATTTTTAGGAATGTCTTATGTAGGGGCTCCCTGTGTTGGCTGATGTTTCTATTTAGTGCTTTGCACATGTGCTCTTTTTCCTCAGATTGTAAATCCCTGAGGATAGTATCTAAGGGGCACCACGGAGAGCATAGTGCACTCAAGTTCTGCAGTGAGACCATCCTGGATCCAAATCCTCGTGCTGACACCACCTGGCAGCAAGACACTGGGCAAGTGACTTAAAGCCTTGGGCCCTCAGTTTTCTCATCTGAAAAAAGGGGGATTTTAATACTTAGCTCATGGTTTGTTGTGAGCTTTACCTAATACATGTGAAACACTAGCAGGTGCTACATAATGGAAATTTTGCCTAATCTACCGTTTGCTACGCTTACTGTGTGCCAGGCATGTAACATGCTTTATTCTGTAACAACCTCCTTACAACCCTAAAAGTAGGATTATCGTTCACATTTTGTAAAAATCAGAGAGATTAAGTGACTCTCCCAAAGACACAGCCATTGGCAAATTATGTCTTGAACTCATGCCCTTTGATTACAAAATTCTACAAACTGAAAAAGAGGAGATTAACCAGTCTTCCTACTTCAAGACCTAAGGCATTGCAAGATTCTGCCTTTCTAGATCGTGAAAGAAGAGAAATTATACTTGAAAACATTTCAGGGTTAGATGTCGCATTGCTCTCAATTCATTCCATTCCCCTTCCCTGCTCTTTTGCGGGTGTGGTAAAGTATACATAAAATTTAGCCTTTTAACCCTTTTTAGTGTACAATTCAGTGGGATTAAATACATTCACAGTGTTGTGTAACTGTTATGACTGTTTGCAGAACTTCTTCGTCATCCCAAACAGAAAGTCTGTACCCATTAAACACTAGCTGCCCATCTCCCTGTAACCTCTGGTAACCTCTATTCTACTCTCCATCTCGAAGAATTTGCCTTCTCTTGATACCTCACTTAAGTGGAATCATACAATATTTGTCCTTTTAAGACAGGCTTATTTCACTTAGCCTAACATTTTCCAGGTTCATCCATGCTGTAGCAGGTATCAGAACTTCATTCCTTGAAAACATGGTTTTTATTATGGGCAAAAACACATAACACAAAATCTACTATCTTAACCATGGTTAAGTGTATAGTACAGCAGTGTTACGTCTATTCACATTATTGTGAAACGGATCTCCCGAACTTTTTCATCTTGCAAATCTGAAATTCTCTACTCGTGAAAAACATCTCCCCATTTCCTTCTCCCCCCAGTCACCATTCTACGTCTGTTTCTATGAGTTTGACACGTGTATGCTTTTTTTGTGACTGGCCTATTTTGCTTAGTATAAGGTCTTCAAGTTTCACCCGTGTTGTACCACATGACATGATTTCCTTCCTTTTTTTTTTTCTTAAAGATTTATTTATTATTTATTTTTGGCTGCATCGGGTCTTGGTTGCAGCACAGTCTCTTCGTTGTGGCACGCAGGCTTCTCTCTAGTTGTGGCGCGCCAGCTCCAGGGCGCGTGGGCTCTGTAGTTTGCGGCAGGCAGGCTCTCTAGTTGAGGTGCGCGAGCTCAGTAGTTGTGGCGCGTGGGCTTAGCTGCCCCACAGCATGGGGGATCTAGTTCCCTGACCAGGGATGGACCCCGGGCCCCCTGCATTGTAAAGTGGATTCTTTACCACTGGACCACCTGGGGAGTCCCTTCCTTCCTTTTTAAGGCTGAATAATATCCATTATACATATGTAATGGAATATATATATATATATGTGTATATATATATCTCCCATTCTGTTTATCCATTCATCTCAGTGGACGCCGCTTGGGTTGCTTCCTCCTTTGTGAATATTGCTGCTGTGAACATGGAGTACCCCCTGCTGTTTTCATAAGCAGGAAAGTATGTCTCCCAGACTCCTTGTCAGCTGGTTTCCGGGAGTTCAGCCAGTGGAAAGCTCTGGCAGAAGCCTGGAGGATGGCAGGAGGGGAGATGCCAAGGCAGTCCCCTTCTCTCTCTGCTTTGGGAGGCATTTCCACCAGCGGCAGCCTGGCTAAAGGCATCTGTGCCACCCTGCTCCACCCCTCCCACCATGGCCACAGCTCTAGCCAAGAGGTGACGGCAGTTTCCTTCTTATTTTTGCCAATATCTGTGCTGCCTCACTGTCTTTTGTCTGCCTTCTCATCTGGGTGCAACTGTGATATAAGATGTAAGGTTTCTTTCACTGGTGGGACATAACACAATGACACTCAGAGAGATGATAGGCAGAATTCTGTTACGTAAAGCGCCAGAGGAGAGAAGACATCCAGGCAGGACCACCTGGGGACAGGGTAACAGCAAGCTGAACTGTAGGAGGTGGCTTATGTATGGCAGGCAGGGTGGGGTTCAAGGTTTCAAGGGCTTCCTGGGGATTGGGTATTTTGAATAACTCTGTGAACCTAAGAAAGAAAGCACCATCCTGGGTGTTAGGTATGTGGGGCCTCTGGCCTTGGGTAAGTGCGTATTGTAACACATGCGTGTTAGAGCCTGATAAGGCAAGTAGTTTGGGTGGGGGCTTAGCAATTGAGAGAAGATGAATTGAGAGTTTTCAGCCACGTCTTCAAAACTGAGTCAAGATGGCCCTTGTGAAATATATTATTACGGCAACCGATTCCCTGACTACTTTCCCTCTGTGTAAAGGGTCTAGAATGGCTTCTGTTTTCCTGACTGAGCTCTGATGGGTACAGAGGCATTCGATTGCACTCCAAATCCTTAAACATTGATAAACTGTATAACGTACCATGTTAATATCACTATTGATCAGAATACTGTGCTCTGTTGTTAGCCGTACTACCCACCACTAATGTAGCCCTCTGTCCACCTTGTCTCTTTCATTACTCGATGAGTTTCTTGGAGACAAGGATTGTGTCCTCGTCTCTCTTTCTCCCAACCCCCAGTCCAGAAGCTGACCAAACCCCAAATGTGTGCTTTAATAAGTGTATAATTCATTACATATATCTCAGAGCACGTCAATCACGATTTTTGACTTCCACCTTGGCTACAATTCAGGGCTGAAGCCAGCTTCACATTCTGACCTTCACAGTCCTGACCCCTGACTGGGACAAGATCCAGATTCCTTAATGAATCGTCTGGCATCCACATCTGCTTCCATACACTCCTATAAAATTGGCATCGATCACAGCCTCCATGAAGCACTTCTTTGTCATTTGACAGAAACAAGAGACAGCTCTCACCGTTTTTTTTTTTTTGCTGTTGTTTAGTTTGGTTTTTAATTTCTGAGAGAAATATGGGACCTATCTCTAGGGCCAGCTTCATGGGTGTGTGACCCGGGCAGTAGCACAGGGTCCCACACTTTAAAGGGCCCACACTTGGTTTAAGGTTCCACTGTTGCCATCTTGAGATTCTTAATACCCTTTAAACAATAGGCACCACATTTTCAGTTTGCACTGGACCCACAAGTTAGGTAGAGGGTCCTGCCTATCTCATTTGTATGTACCTTAAGCTCGTGACATCAATTTTTCAAGTCATATGGGTTTAATATTTATGAAACCCTCAGTGGTTCAGAAGTTCCCTAAGGAAATATACTCCAAACCTCAGTGGAACATGGCACGAAAAGCTTTTCATCTTCTGTTACCTCCCCTACCTAAATTGACGCCCCTGAAACTTCCTTAGCCCCATCTCTCTTCTTCCTCCTTTCCCTCCAAATGTTAAGCCCCAGCTATTGTACTACTTGCTGCTTCTAAACTTGAGAGCTCACCAGCCACTAGGCACTTGCATATCCTGCTCCCATCCTGCCCAGGATGGTCCTCTGTCTCTCTCCCTGGCTAACTCCAACTTATCTTATAATTCTGAATTTAGCTGTCACTACCTCTGGGAAGTCCTCCCTGACCTTCCCAAAGCTGCGATCTGGGGTTCTCATAGCGCTCCATGCTACGAATATCTTAGCACTTATCTTGCTATTATGTTTTTCTATTTGTTTTTCTGTCTCCCTCATTAAACTGTGAGCTCCTTATAGAGACTGTTTCATTTTCTGAGGTGACAGCCACGCTTAGCTCCAAGAAGGTACAAAATAAGTTCCCTCCCATGAAATGAGTGAATGAATGAATGAATGGGTCCCTGGTTTAAGTGGAGAGTGCATGAGGAGACCTATGAGGTTTTCTTTGGTCTCACCTAGGAGAGCAGTACTTTCATTATTGAAGAAGACATTCCACAGCTCCCTCTGGCATAGGCATGTGGACTCCCCTTCCAACGCGTTGAGGGAACGTGTCGAGCCCCCTTTTTCCTTTCCAGGAGAGTTAAATAGTAGCTCTTTGAACTTCTCAGCTTTAAGAGGAGTACTGAGGTCTCTCCTGAGACAGCTGCTTGCTGAGGTCACGGAGGTAGTTCAAGTGAGACCTTCCCTCCCCCAAAGGACTGTCTGGCTCTATACAACTTCCAGATCAAGTGTCTCTCGCAAACTATCATATGTAGAATGGATAAACAACAAGGCCCTACTGTATAGCACAGGGAACTATATTCAATATCCTGTGATGAACCATAATGGAAAAGAATATGAAAAAGAATGTATATATAAGTATCACTGACTCACTTTGCTGTACAGCAGACATTAACACAACATTGTAAATCAACTCTACTTCAATAAAATAATCTTTTTTTAAAGTGTTTCTTCCTTCAACCTTCCTAGTCTACGTTCTATTCACCCTTTACAAGGCCCAACCAAAACACTAACTCCCCACCGTTTTAATGTAATCAATCCCTCTGTTTTCCCATTGCATTTTGTTTGTACCTGTAAGGATACTTGGCAAGCTTCTAACATCACAGTGACGTGTGGACTAAGCTAGACACTAGCGCTGGGAGCAGAATGTTCTAACGTTTGTAGCCTTTATGTCTGTATGTCTTACCAACACTCACCACTCAAAGTAACATTGGGTGATTTGGATCTCTAACAGATGGATTGAAATACAATTTGTCCTAGAAAAGAAGAGATTTGAGAAGCCCTCAAGTTAAGATTATTATAGAGTAATTGTCAAAGTTTCATTTCAGATTTGGAGCAAGAGAAAAATTGGTTGGCTCTAAATTTCTTAAAGACAGGTTATATAGGAAGGAAGAGGAATGTGAGATAAGGCTGTTTAAGTGCAAGAGCGGTTAGCTTTACAAGACTGTAAAGCTGTCACATTCTTATTGTGTAGCTTAAACATGGATCTCAAGGGACCCCAGAGTCATCCCCAGAGATGTCAGACATGGGCCCTTAATCAGAAATAATAATGAACACCGAAACTGAGTAGGACCCTGTGAGGCCCTCCCGTGTACAAAAACCCCTCCATGTCCCCCGTTTCTTGTTTGTAGAAAAAGGTTTTAGTCTCCTAGGCCTTCCCTGAGTTCCAAAGAGCAGGCACAGGCACTAACCAATTAGGGAAGTGAGGGAATGCAGAAACAAGGGAAAAGTAGTTCAGCAAGAAAAATAATAATAGTTCAGTGATAAGGCAGAATCCCAGTTCCCCCTCAAGGGACATCCATAACAATCTGACACAAATCTTTGAGTTGTTATGCAGAAACTAAGACGCACCTCCCCACCACAGGTGGAGGATAGTGATTAAGTAGACCCCAGATGATTAATATTCCTGAAACATCACCCTCTTACCTCACCGCCAACCAATCAGAAGAAGGTCATGCTTCCTCCACCCCTCATCCCAAAAGTTGCCTTTAAAAACCCTTCCCTGAAAGCCATTGGGGAGTTTGGGACTTTTGAACATGAGCTGCCTATACTCTTTGCTTGGTGCCTCCAATAAATGCTGTACTTTCCTTCACCACCATCCGGTGTCGGTACATTGGCTTTGCTGTGCCGTGGGTAAGCTGACCCCAAATTCAGTCCAGTAACAACATCATTGTGGGAGTTAATCAGAAATACCAAACAAGAAAACCTCAGGGTTTTCTTTGTTTTGTTTTGTTTTCTCACTACAACGTTCTGTTTTCTTCCACATTAGAGATAATTTTCTGTTTGGGATCTTCCATTTAATATTTAATCATGCTCATAGCCACTTCGAACCAGCTCTAAGACAAGCATTAGTGCTTGAGAAGGAATGGAAATAGAGAATCTGGATGGGGAGTACTACATTCCAAGTGCCAACTCCCAGCAAGTTCCCATAGTTAGCTCCCACTTTGCCTTCCCCACCAGAATTGCAGATTCATTAGGCAAATGACTCATTGGTTCAAGGAAATCTTGTATTTCAGAGAGCTTACGGGGGGCTTCCCTGGTGGCACAGTGGTTAAGAATCCACACGCCAATGCAGGGGATACAGGTTCGAGCCCTGGTCTGGGAAGATCCCACATGCTGTGGAGCAACTAAGCCTGTGTGCCGCAACTACTGAGCCTGTGCTCTAGAGCTCACGAGACACAATTACTGAGCCCACGTGCCACAACTACTGAGCCCATGTGCCACAACTACTGAAGCCCGTGTGCCTAGAGCCCGTGCTCTGCAACAAGAGAAGCCACTGCAATGAGAAGCCCTCATACTGCAACAAAGAGTAGCCCCCGTTTGCCAACCAGAGAAAAGCCCGTGCACAGCAACAAAGACCCAAGGCAGCCCAAATAAATAAAATAATTTATTAAAAAAAAAATCTTGAGTCCTTAACTGAGATGCTTGGCTTACACAGTGATTACTAGAGGCTAACCTAGGACAAGGGCTCTTCCAGACCAAACACTAAATGGGAGGAAATAACCCCAAACTGGAGTCCTATCTCTCACTATCTCTTAACACTCTGTGCTGGGTCTTGCAGATGTTACCCCCCAAAACTGGGTTCGCCTCTTGGTGGGTGTGGAGCTGAAAGACAACCAAAACAAAGATCAGGAAAAGGAAGGATGTATTACTTGCAGCAAGTAAGGAGAGCACTGGGGAATCTTCCCCAAAGCAGTGTCTTCTCAATAGCAAAATTGGGGAAATTTTAAGCTAAGGGTACATGCATAGTCATGAAGCGGCTTGGCGGCCACAGAGTCCAAGCTTTAGTTGATTGAAGTCCTGAGGGTCAGAAAAGGTTGACATCATCATCCCTTAGAGGGTGGTTGAGCGCTCGAGGGGGGTTTTAAATTCTGCGAAACAGCTTAAGAAAGTGTTTCAGGTTAATCTTTACCATTGAAACAGAACTGGGAGTCTTTACAACTAATTTATCTTCTTTTTTTTAGAAATTTATTTTTATTATTTATTTGTTTATTTATTTATTTTTGGCTGTGTTGGGTCTTTGTTGCTGCGCGCAGGCTTTCTCTAGTTGCGGCGAGCGGGGGCTAGTCTTCGTTGCGGTGTGCAGGCTTCTCAGTGTGGTGGCTTCTCTTGTGGAGCACGGGCTCCAGGCGCCTGGGCTTCAGTAGTTGCGGCACGTGGGTTCAGTAGTTGTGGCTCACGGGCTCTAGAGCGCAGGCTCAGTAGTTGTGGCACACAGGCTTAGTTGCTCCACGGCGTGTGGGATCTTCCCAAACCCGTGTCCCCTGCATTGGCAGGCAGATTCTTAACCACTGTGCCACCAGGGAAGTCCTACAACTGATTTATCTTTGCTATTGTTACTTCTCTTGCCTGATAACAGTTTGTTCTTGTGTTCCCTTAAGATCATTATTGCTGAGGCCTGTTCAAGGACAAGCACTGTGGTCAGTCTTAGATCACAAAATGTCTTAGGCCAAAAATGGCTTCTCTTATGTCAAGAAAGCCACGCCTCGTTCTCTTTTTCCCGGGACTCCTTACCTTATTCACTTACACAGAGATCGTGTGGCAGTAATAGGCTTGAAGATTGTTTAGAGCTGCAGTTATGATTTAAAATGCTACCTGAAGCACAGCAAGGATGTCCTTGACACGCAGCCTGTTTTCTGGGAAAAGATTACTACCACAGTAATTGAGCTGGGAAGCGGAGACAAATTGCTCTCGGCAGCTTCAGCAGTGTTTCAAAGCACTGCAGTTGGCTGGAATCACCCCTATCGTTTCTCCCCCCTCCATCCAGTCTACAAGATAACAGTGATGGCACCTACAGATTATCTGCAAGATACAAGTGGAAGGAGAAAACAACCCCACAACCAACTAGACTGTAAAAGAATCTCGAATCCATGACAGAGTTACACAAACGACCAAATGAAAGAGGAACTCCACTGGGGGCCGACTACGCGACCGGCCGAGAGTGCAAGATGATTTATCTATTTACAATGGGCCGGCGGCGCCAGCAGCTGGCCGGAGCCCGCGGTGACATCACGGGGCCCGGGCGCCCGTCACGTGGTCCGCGAGCCGCTCCGCCCCCTCCTGCTCCTCCTCCTTCTCCCGCAGCCTTCCGAGCGCTGGGTCCGGCCGAGGCAGCCGCTCCGAGCTATTGGGGGAGGCGCGGAGCAAGGGCCGGCGGGCGGCGAGCGGGGCTGGGAGCGCGAGCGGGAGCGGCCGAGGAGCCGGCAGTAGACGCGCGGCGGGCCCGGACCAACGCGGCTGAAGCTCCTGCAAAGTTGGGCGCGCGCTCGCGCCACTGCGCCGGCGGCCCGAGCGATGAAGATGGTGGCCCCCTGGACGCGGTTCTACTCCAACAGCTGCTGCCTGTGCTGCCATGTCCGCACCGGCACCATCCTGCTCGGCGTCTGGTACCTGGTGAGCGCGGCGGGCCTTGGCGAGCCCCGGGGCGCACCTGCCAGGGAGGAGGGCGGGCGCCCCGCACCTCGCAGGGACCCTGGCCCGCGCCCCCGCCTCGCTTTTCACGACCTCTAGCTGGTTCCCGGTGCGGCTTCGGGGTTGGGTGATGCCAGCACTAATCCGCCTAAAGTTATATTATTAGAAACTTAATTCTCCGGGCGAGCGGGTCAGCGATGCCCCGGGCTCAGCCAACCTGTGGCGAGGGGTGCAATCAGGGCCGGGAGTTCGGGGCGTTTCGGGGGTGCGGGAAGGCAGGGGGCGCCCAGGGCAGGGAGCGCCGGAAAGCTCTCAGCTGGGAGCCGGCTCGGCCGTGGGGAGGTCCGCGGTTTCCGGTGAAAGTGCACTCGGTGGTCAGAGAACTCCGATCCGGTCTGCGGAGCACGTGCTTTCCTTTCCTTTCTTCTTAGCAGCACCCGCTGGGCTTTGTGTTTCGACGGGTCCCGACAAACGTCGAGGCAGTGACCGGCACCTCGTGCTACCCCCAGTTGTCGGCCCGGGTTGCGGGCCCGCGTGCCTATTCTCCCAGCCCGCATCTGGCCTCGGGTTTGCTGTCCAGTCTCCTGCGCACCTTCACATCCCGAGTGGAAATGGTTGGGGGCTCTTTACCCACACGTTTGTTGTAAAGCCCTTACTCTAGGAAGGGATTTGCCTGTGATTTATTGCGTTTCAATCTGCCCGGGGCAGCCATTTTACACCCACTGGCTTTCCTGCCCCTTTACAGATGATCCCTGTACCTTCTTAGCCGACACCGGAGGAGGCAAATCTGCTTTGTCTTTAGGTTGGAGCTTTTAAGATCTTACTTGTATGGGGAGCAGTGATTATCAGGGGCAGTGAGGGAATCTTGCCCTGTGCCAGCTCCCGCTTGGTTGTTGGCCCCCCGAAGACTGCACTGAGTCGGATTCCACTGCATTTCGGTTTTGGTCACATCATGATGGAGAGTTAGACCCGAGCCTTTTTGCAATGAATATCTCTGCATGATGAGGAAACACCTTAAAAGTGGTAATAAGATGGCATATAGAACTTTTCGGTGGGAATAAATTCTTCTTAGTCATCATAGTTTTTTGGTCAGTTCATAATTCAGTTTTTTGATATATATGGACATTTTGCCGAATCGTGAACTCGTTTGTTGTGTCATTTTAAGCAGAACGTCCCCCCGCCCCACATGGTGTTGTTCTCTGTGCTATTTATAGTTTCAAGTTTCCTTTAGTCTGTGCCTATCACAGGCCACACAATAGAAATATTTGCCCTTAAAAGCTTTCAAACAGATCTTTGGTGTGTGTGGGTTCTTACTGTGCGGTGTGAATGCAGATAGAACATCTGCGTATTGGCTCAACCCTGATTTTGCTAAAAGCAAAGAAATCTTTGCAGAAATTTAAAATTACAGTGGAAGGTTAGTGGGTGGCCTCGAAATAGTGCTTTTATTGATGATCAAGACAGATAATTTTATACACATGTCTTGTGTCCTCCTTGAAAATGTTTAAATCTGCAGACTTGCAAGTACATCAGTGAATGTAATTTGTAAAATCTAGGGCGCTGCATTAGGCAAGTGGACTACATGATCTACAGGAAAGATAAATCTACTTTGAGCCCTGCTGTTGGCTGTAATCCAACTAACCAGTATTGGTGTGATAAAAGGAGAGCACTCACGTACTCTGCCTATGGCTTGAGCATGCTTTCTGGGGGAAAGTAGTTATTGGTATGCACGTTTTAGCATTTGGAAATATATGGCCTTTTGAAAGGTAATTAGAAAGCTTTCCAGCAAATGTGAATAAGAATGCCGCTTTAGGTAAACCTCATATCCGGGAAACCTGCCGGTCATCTTTATAAGTCTTTTGCATTTCACAAAACAATTTAAACTTTTTTTAAAAAAAATAGTGAGTTTCCCTCATACCTTTGAATATAATTTGGTTATCCAAAACATTGATTAACATGACAGTTTTTAAGATGAAGGAGCCAAAGAATAAGGCATCTCTTCCTCCTTACCTTACCCCCTCACCCCACCAGCCATCTGGCTGAGATGGGGTTACTTATCAGAAAGGGGGAGAGTTTTCAGGAAAACAGAAGGGTAGGAGTATAGATAGGTATTCAAAAAAGAGTCCACTAGAAAGGATAGGTAAAGTGGATCTTTTTTTACACATTTTCTAATTGTTTCCTACCATGATCATTTACTAAGGTCCTGTGTTCCAGGGACTATACTAGATATCTTTTGTTTTTCTTTTTTTTTTTGGCCGCATCCCACGGCTTGTGGGATCTTAGTTCCCCGGCCAGGGGTCAAACCTGCAGCCTCGGCAGTGAAAGCACAGAGTCCTAACCACTGGACCGCCAGGGAATTCCCTAGATATCTTGACTTGAAAAAAGCCAAAACGAACAACGTAAGAACTGTGAGTTGAGTTTATTCAGTGTCTTACTGTGTAAGGTAACCCAGAAGACAGCCTCTCAGCTCTGAGAAACCGTTCTGAAGAGGTAAGGGAGGAGAGGAGCCAGGATATATGAATTTTTTGCTGTGAAAAAACCTGTAGTCGAAATCAAAAGGTGACTATTAATCACAAAGAACAGGCGTCTCAAGTTGATGATTTTAGTGCTTTTCTATGTATGGGAAGATGCAAGAATCTGGGGTCACTGAAATTTTTCCTTAGATATGTATCTTCACTATCTTGGGGCAGGCATCCGAAGCACAGACTGCTTCCTGTTTGTCTCCATCCTGAATTCCCCTCAGGCCCACAGTCAGTGGGTGACTACAGTGGCTAATGGCTTGATCCTTGGAGAACTGGAATAGTAGGCAACATTTTTCTCTACAATGCTTTTCTTAAAATTTTATTTTTAAAAACTTTTTAAAATTTTTGGCCGCGTGGCGCCGCATGTGGGATCTTGGGTCCCCCGCCAGGGATCAAACCCACGCCCCCTGCAGTGGAAGTGCAGACAGAGTCTTAACCTTTGGACTGCCAGGAAGTCCCCTCTCTGCAGTGCTTTGCATAAGCTTAGTTTTTATGTCTGGGTGAGGTAGATTTTTTTATTCCCGTTTCATAGATGAAAACTGAGGCTAAGAGACCTTAGGTGATTTACTTAAGATTGGCTTGTGGTTTGAGTGATGTTTTGGTCTGTGCTGTTTCCACAGTTTAACCTTTTAAAAGTTGAGTGTGTGTTTTGTTTTTGCCTTGGAATTATAAAGGTTTCCTTCAGTCCAGTAAATAAAAAAAGCATATTGATTTCAGGTATTTGTATTAGAGATCTGTTTGTTTTGCTTTCTTTTAAGTTTTCCTTTTTTAAATTGAGGCATAATTTACATATGGTGAAAATCACAGATATTAGGTGTACAGTTCATTGACATGACCAATGCATGCACCTTTGTAACCCACACCCTTAGAGAACATTTCCAAAGCCCCAGAAAGTTCCCTTGTGCCTCTTCCAGTATACCCCTCCACAGACACCCCGACCCCATAGGTGAGTTTTGCCTACTCATATAAGTGGAATTATACTGTATATATTCTTCTGTATTGGGTTTCTCTAACTTAGCATAATGTCTTAGATTCATTCATGGTTTTGGAGTGTATCAATAGATTGTACCTTTTTATTGCTGAGTATTATATGAATATACCACAGTCTGTTTATTCATTTGCCAGATGATGGACATTTGGGTTATTTCCATTTTGGGGCTATTATGGATAAATCTGCTCTGAACATTCTTGCAAAAAAGACTTTGTGGACATTTGTTTTTATTTCTCTTGAATAAATACCTAGCAGTGGAATTCCTGGTTGTTGTGTGGTTTTTTGTTTTGTTTTGTTTTGTTTTTTGCAGTATGCGGGCCTCTCACTGTTGCGGCCTCTCCGTTGCGGAGCACAGGTTCCGGACGCGCAGGCCCAGCAGCCATGGCTCACGGGACCAGCCGCTCCGCGGCATGTGGGATCCTCCAGGACCGGGGCACGAACCCGTGTCCCCTGCATCGGCAGGTGGACCCTCAACCACTGCGCCACCAGGGAAGCCCCGTTGTGTGTTTTAACTCTGTAAGAAACTGCCAAGGTGTTTTCCAAGTTGCCAGTTTACACTCCAGGCATCAGTGTATGAAGTTCAGTGGGCGTGTAGTGGTAGCTCCTGGTGGCTTTAGTTTGAGTTTCCCTTATGACTAATGAGGTGGAACAGTTTATCTTTGCTTCTTGGCTAATTATATATCTTCCTTTGTGAAGTGCTATTGATTGCCAATTTTTTAAATTGGGTTTTGTCTTTTTTTTTCTACTGATTTGTAAGAACTCTCTATATTTTGGATACCAGTCCTTTGTTAAACATATACCTTGTGAATATTTTCTCTCAGTGTGTGGCTTGCCCACTCATTTTCTTAATGGTATATTTTGATGAACTGGAGTTTTTAATTTCAATTAAGTTCAACTTGTCATTGCTTTCTTTTATGGTCAGTACTTTCTGTGTTCTAAGAATCTTTGCCTACCCTGAAGTTGTAAAGATATTCTCTTATATTTTCTTCAGAAGCCTTATGGCTTTAGCTTTTATATTTACATCGTGTGGTCTATCTCTAAGTTTTGTGTTAACGATGTGAGGTAGAGGTTTGTGTTTATTTTAAAAGGCAGTTTAATCATTAAACCTAAAAAAAAGTTGATTTATCACATAACCTTTAATAGCTACAAATGTTTTTAGAAAGACAAGTAAGGTGCCTATCCATCTTCACAGAGAATGAGGACTCACTTGTCCCGGTTTCCAGAGGGATCGTGATATGAAAGAAATACTTAAAGTAGAATGATTGCTATGCAGGCTTCTGAGGTTTCCTCTCCTTCTTCAACAAAACTTAATATTCTAAGCCTGAATCCATTAACTTTCTCCCCGAATTTGCACATACTCGAGTCTGTCTTGTCGTGGTCCAAACGCGGGTCGGAAAAGAATTTCCAGACACAAGGCAGAATGTAAAGAACATAGAATTTGTTAGAGGGAAGGGTCGCTGCCAGAAGAGCAGGCCGACTTCCTAATAGTCCGGGAGAGTCAAGCCCGAACATGTGCTGTTGATCAGTTTTTATAGCCAGCAAGCAAAGGAATGGTCCGAGGTGAAAATTTTGTTTCCTGATTGGTCAAGGCACATATACCTTCCTTCTATAGGGTGGGAGTGGGACAGGGCATATACCTTTCCTTATTTGGGACAGGTCCCATTGCCCACGTGGGTCCTTATTTGAGACTGGTCCCAAGTTGCCCAGGTGGGCTCAGGAATTTCATAACCATGGCAACGTGGTGAGGGAGATTAAGAGTCCGGTAGTGGGTGTAATGCTGAAACATTTTCAGGCAGGGTCGTCCTTTGTCCTTGGAGCACCATTGTCCTTAGAGCACCACATCTCTTTCACCTTCTATCTACATTTCCCAGTTTAGCTGCCTCTGTTCCCCTTGCCATCTGAATCTCTTCCTTTATTCCGTCTCCATGTCCTATTGATTTTTGCTCAACCTCTGATTACCTTATTCTGTCCTGTTCTTATTCTTGCTACCATTTCCCTCGTTTCGGCTCTCATTAGCACTCACTTGGCTATTATAATAGAATCATAACTGGTCTCCCTGCTTCTAGCCTTGCCATCAATAATCCATTTTTTTTCAGTCCATTACAAATGCAATTTCCAGAGGTATTTTTCTCAAGCACAAATATGAGCTTGTTATCTTACTCGTAAAAAATGTTGGCTTATATCAGGGAGATGTGTGTATTTCATGACCTGTGTGTTTCAAGTCAACTTAAATTGGCTTACACAATTAACAAGTGCAGTGGTTTCCACCACACCCCTTTCCCCCTTTCTCCCATCCCTTCCCCTTTCAGGTTATCTTCCTTTAGGATACAAATGGCCAGCCAGTACTTAAGCCCTGGGTCCTGAGATTCATTCAGATTTGATAAGTGTAAGTTATCTGTCCACCCCTGAGCCACATAGGCCAGGGTTATGTGACTAGAGTTATACTGATGAATTTAGGTCTGGGATATGCTTCCCTTGAACTATTTATTGACTAGGAGAGATGTGAGCCAGAGGTGGGATTAATTTAAAACACCAGCTTGAGAGTGGAGGGATGAGGCATCAGAGACTGTTACTGGGAGGAGGAGGAAAGAATGTTTGGAGAATAATACAATAAAAAATCCCTGCTATACTTTTTATGCTAAAGCCCGCATTTCTTGTGGAATGTGTTTTGCCATCAGGACCTGAGTTTCTTCCTATACACTCAAGCATACTTTTTGCTTTGTAGTTTCTTTCATCGTTTTATCAGGTAATTTTCTTATTGTGTTTTTAAAAGTGGTCCTGGGGCTTCCCTGGTGGCGCAGTGGTTGAGAGTCCGCCTGCCAATTCAGGGGACACGGATTCGTGCCCCGGTCCGGGAAGATCCCACATGCAGCGGAGCAGCTGGGCCCGTGAGCCATGGCCGCTGAGCCTGCGCGTCCGGAGCCCGTGCTCCGCAACGGGAGAGGCCACAACAGTGAGAGGCCCACGTACAGCAAAAAAAAAAAAAAAAAAATGGTCCTGGTAGTTGGAAGAATCTGTCATTGACACCTGGGATAGGTCCCCCTTTGTGCATATCATCCTTTTTATTATAATCCAGGTGTGTTTTAGGAGGTTAGTTATTCAGCAAGTACATACTGAATGCTTCTTTGTGCCAGGCATTATTCATAGGGGAGTTGGCCATATATCAGATTATAAAGGATGAAAGAGCTCAGGGTAGCTGGTCTCATTGGCTTTATGACCTGGCCTGTCAAATAATCAACTAGTTCACTTTGAAAGTCACAGCTTGCTTGTGTACCCAAGCCTGGTGGGTTCTTTTTGTAAGTCCTGGTGCAATAACTATTGATTTTTGTCTGTATAGTAATACTGGATAGTAAAACCGACATCTTGCATTTGTAGAGTGATTGATAGTTTTCAGTGGGCTTCATATTTGTTCTTATTGAGACCTCAAAGCAACCCTGGGGTCAGGCACGATAGGTGGTGATATGCTCCTTTAAGATTAATAGTTTCTTTCCAGCTGTCAGATTCTTGAACTTGGTCTGTAAGTCCAGGGCAAAATAGGGGCTAATTCATAATATTTCTGTAATCCTTACTACCTAATGTTTTCCCTACTGTATTAGATTGTAAAAGACTGAAATTATAAGCTAAAGAGTATGGATTTTATTCTGTAGGCAGTGGGGAGGCACTGAAGAATTATGAACAGGTGTGATAGGGTGAAAGCAGTTTTTAAGGAGGATTGAAAGGGCAGGCTCTTTTATAGATGGCTGGGAAACCAGGCAGGGTGTGGTACAGCCTTCCAGATAGGAGATGGAGCAATGTCAGTTCTTCCCAGCATAGGTCTCTCATTTGCTAATGATGCAAATAATATGGATGGGAACTTAGATCAGTTAGTCAATGATACCATTGCCATCCAGATTTTCTACGTCTGAATTCAGGAATCGAGCAGATCTGGACAGAGAGGGATACTGGATTTTTGAGAGATGTCTAATGAACCCCTTTTTAAAAGGATAGGCCTCCCTACCCCCAAATGTACAGGATCAAGGGAAGTTCTATGAAATATTGTCTGGTGAAGATTTCAGTGGTATTTAACGCCTTTTTAAACTTTTATCTCGTGTTATCAGATGTTCATCCAAACCGTTTCCTTTTTTGGCCATGCCGCGTGGCTTGGGAGATCTTAGTTACTCGACCAGAGATCGAACCCAGGCCCTCGGCAGTGAGAGTGCCGAGGCCTAACCACTGGACTGCCAGGGAATTCCCTCATCAGAACATTTTAAAGACCAAGAAATAAAGATTGCCATCATAGTGTTTATTAATATCAATCTCTCTGGGTCCCACTTTAGATACGTCTAATGAACTAACAAAGCATCAAGTGTTAAAGTGGTTAACGTGAGTTTTGCACCGTGATGTGTATATTAACTAAATGTGTGATCTATTTGTTTTGTCAACTTCTGTTGAATCTTTGTCATGAAGGAAGAGGACTCATTTTTCCCTTCCCACTGCACCCCCGTTGTGGCAGATATACTGTTGTTCATAAAGGGATGCTAGTGGAAATAATGGGTGCTTTCTCCACTTCCTCCCGGCTCCCTTGGCTCTTTTAATAGAGCTTTCTGGAGCCTTGATGAGAGTTCTTAAACAGCTGTAAACTGGTTTTTTACCTGAAGCAAAATAAAAATTAAGCAGAGATCACACTTCTTCATTTGGTCCTAACAAACTCCCCCCCACCGCCCCCCACCACCAGGGATTTGAACCTGTGCCCCCTGCAGTGGAAGTGCAGAGTCCTAACCGTTGGACCACTAGGGAATTCCCAGTCTAACAAACTTTTAAAGGTTTAGAGTTGCCTTTTTGCAGCTGCAGCTTCCAAGGGAAAATTATTTCTCAGGGACATATGTAGGGGCCAAAAATTGCTTGAGGAAATATAATTTCAAATTATTATTAAAAATAAGCTTGAGTGTTTTTATTAACCTTTGAGCTGCTAAAATTACATAGCTAGTTGGTTCCATGGTGAAGCAATAACACTTGGTACAGGTAGGTGCTGACATCTTTGTTGACTAACAGTAGAGGGCTTGGGGCTGCCGAAGTGGAGGTGTTATTGGTTGGAAGAAAAGAATCACTTAGGGGGTTACCTGGGTAAGGCCAGATGGGACGCATCAGAGTTTGGCCTTTCCTCAACCTTGCTGGACCAGAGATTGGATCTTGTCAATGCCCTAAAGTTGAATGGCTGATTCACACTGACTAAACTTATAGTAGACTGACACATGAAACCAGAATGCCAATTTATTAATATTTGATGGGGAAATATAATCCTCATGGAAATGAATACTCCTATCCTGAGGCCTATGTATTCTTTTCCTGTAGAGGACACTAAATTATGATTGTCAGTGATTTGAGTACTTAATAGCTTTTCTTAAAGACAGCCTGGTGAGGCCAGCTTCAGAAAAGAGATAGCATTCAGTACTAAAAGGAGCAAGTCTCCAGGCCGCGACAGTGTCTTCTTCCAGCTGTGCTGCAAGAGCGGTTTGCTTCTTTGATAGTACTTTTTGTTGTCTGAATTTTGATCTAGCCATAAGTGTCCCCCTTCCCCCCCACTTTTTTTTTTTTTTTTGCAGTACGTGGGCCTCTCACTGTTGTGGCCTCCCCCGTTGTGGAGCACAGGCTCCAGATGCGCAGGCTCAGCGGCCGTGGCTCACGGACCCAGCCACTCCGCGGCATGTGGGATCTTCCTGGACTGGTGGGGCACGAACCCGTGTCCCCTGCATCGGCAGGCTGACTCTCAACCACTGCGCCACCAGGAAATCCCCCCCTTTTAAGGTGGCATTGGATTCTCTGATAATCTGGTCTTTTCTCTTGTGTTAATATTTAACCTCTGTATTTGCTATGGTATAGATAAAGTGTTGTGAACAGAGGTGCAGAAATGCAGTTTACTTCTCGCTTGTGTTAACAGTTAGGGAGGATTGGCAAGCTTTGTTCCGTGAGGCCATCCAGAGACGACCCAGGCTGGTGGGGCAGTTCTGCCATCCTAAATGTGCTGACTCCTCTGGATGTAGGAGGCTGCTTCCGTTATCCTTGTCTGCCTGGTTGGAGACATCTCATCAGCACCATGTTTGTGTTTTGGCCTGCTAGAAAGGAGAACAGTCACCTGGAGGACAAGCAGCTTCATTTTTTTTAAGGATGTGACGTGGAAATTGTATGCATTGCTGTCACTCATATCCCAGTAGCCAGAAACAAGACATACGACCTAGCTGCAAGGGAAGCTAGGAGATATTATCTTTAGCTGGGCATTGATATATCCAGATAAGCCTATTACTGTGAAAGAAGGGGAGAACGGATTCCAGGGATTCCAGGGGCATCTACTAATCTGACGTGACACCTAACGGCAGCCTTATTGCTGAGATCCTGTTTGCCCAGTGGGCACCCAGTAGTAATTATAGGAGGCTTTAATTCCAGTCTACAAAACAGTACTTGTTGGCTCTCAGTACTTCAGTTTTCCTCTCTAAATTGGAGTTAAAAATTCTAACAATAAACAATTGCAAATATTAAAAAGTATCACAAAACAATTTAAGCAAGTCATAAAATAGTTGCAAATATGGATAAAACTAAGTAGTATTCAAACACAAATGCATTTCTCCCAAGGTGTGCTGCTTAATGGAGTTTTTAATTGATGGTTAAAAATTATTTTAAAGATAAAGTGAGGGTACATGGATAGCATTTTCAGTATGAAAACACATAGTCATCTGTGTAAGAAATCAAATGCAGCTAGCTTATGGATCAGAAAACTGTAACTGTGCTTATGGATAAGGACTTCCCATCTCAAAGGAAAATCATTGTAGAATATTTATGCCTAGAAGGAATGGCATTGTGTATCCAGTTTCCTTCTTCCCTCCTTCCTTCTTTCCTCCTCCTTTAACAGATTTGAGAACTTCCTGGGTGTTAGGAAATGTGTGAGGTGCTGGCAATGCAATGGTGATTCAAAATAGACTCAATCCTTGCCAACGTGGAATCTATGGTCTAGTAAGAAGAAATTACCAGTAATTAATATATATTAATTAGTAATCACAAATAAATATTGGAACGTAATTGTGATAGGTGCTGTGAAGGAGAATGTAAGACATGTGAGAGAGTTTGGGGATGAGTGGCCGTGTTGGGGAGCCTTGCAATCTTTGTCTTTAACTGGAGAAATTAGCCCATTTACGTTAACAGTGGTTAATATATTAGGACTTATATTACTCCTTGTTTCTGTTTTTCTGTCTGTTGTTGCCATCTTTCATATTACCTGAATTTTTTCTTACCCATTTTTTTTGCCTATCTGCTATTTTTTATTTCTATTATTTCAGTGGTTCGCTCAAGAAATTTTAACATATGTACTTATCAGAGTCTAGACTTAATAATATCTTTGCCTTTCTTTTGAACAAGTCCTTTAACTCTGGTCATTTCTTGTATGTTAGTGTCTTTTTTTAAAAACTCACCCAAGACACTGATCTGTACAATCAATGTTTGCTTAGAGTTACCCACATATTTACACCTCTGTCCATCATCTTCTCTCTTTATTTGCAGTCACTCTAATTTTTATTTTAAAAATGGATATTTTAATACCCCAAATGTGGAAAGTACGTGATCCATCATTTTCTTTTGCACCTCAGACCTGCTGTCTAGGATCACTGTCCTTCTGTCGGACGTACATATTAAACATTTTCCTTTAGTGAAATCTGTTGGTGGCAAACTCTGACAGTTGTTCTTTGAAAATATCTTTATTTTTATTTATTTTTTAAAAACATAGATTTTATTTATTTATTTTTGGCTACGTTGGGTCTTCATTGCTGCACGCGGGCTTTGCTCTAGTTGCGGCGAGTGGGGGCTACTCTTCGTTGCGGTGCGTGGGCTTCTCATTGCGGTGGCTTCTCTTGTCGCAGAGCACGGGCTCTAGGCGTGCGGGCTTCTGTAGTTGTGGCTCGAGGGCTTCAGTAGTTGTGGCTCCCGGGCTCTAGAGCGCAGGTTCAGTAGTTGTGGCGCATGGGCTTAGTTGTTCCGCGGCATGTGGGATCATCCTGGACCAGGGCTCGAACCCACATCCCCTGCATTGGCAGGCGGATTCTTAACCACTGTGCCACCAGGGAAGTCCTGAAAATATCTTTATTTGACTCGAGTTTTTGAAAGATATTTCAATCCTTGGTTGAGAGTTATTGTCTCAACACATTGAAGCTCCTTCCACGTCTCTTGACTTCTGCTTTGCTGCTGAGAGGTCAGTTGTCAGTCTTGCTGACATTTACTTTTTTTTTTTTTTTTGCGTTACGCGGCCTCTCACTGTTGTGGCCTCTCCCGTTGCGGAGCACAGGCTCTGGACGCGCAGGCTCAGCATGGCTCACGGGCCCAGCCGCTCCGCGGCATGTGGGATCTTCCCAGACCGGGGCACGAACCCGTGTCTCCTGCATCGGCAGGCGGAGTCTCAACCACTGCGCCACCAGGGAAGCCCAACATTTACTTTTGATTCATCAGGTCTGAAGTTGGTCTTGTGGGTCTGCATTAGTAACACACTGGGGATGATGCTGAAGCTGCAGGTCTACCACACTTTTGGTAGCAGTGGTTTGTGGACTCACACATTTCGGATGCTAATTTCCTTTTCCTAGAATCTTGCCTATGTAGTTAAAACACTGGCTATTTTTATTCCTTCAAAAGGTATTGAACAAAACAAGTAACTGAAGGCTTGGTGATAAGTCAAAGTATAGTTACAAGGAACAAACAATTAAAAAAATTTTTTCTTATTTTACCTTGGAGTACAGTTGATTAACAATGTTGTGATAGTCTCAGGTGTACAGCAGTGTGATTCAGTTATACATATACATGTATCTATTCTTTTTCAAATTCTTTTCCCATTTAGGTTGTTACATATAATACTGAGCAGAGTTCCCTGTGCTATACAGTAAGTCCTTGTTGGTTATCCATTTTAAATATAGCAATGTGTACATGTCAATCCCAAACTCCATAAATATCCCTTCCCCTCACCCTTCCCCCTGGTAACCATAAGTTCGTTCTCTAAGTTTGTGAGTCTGTTTCTGTTTTGTAAATAAGTTCATATGTATCATTTCTTTTTAGGTTCCACATACAAGTGATATACTTCTCTTTCTCTGTCTGACTTACTTCACTCAGTATGACAATCTCTAGGTTCATGAATGATGCTGCAAATGGCATTATTTCATTCTTTTTAATGGCTGGGTAATATTCCATCGTATATATGTACCATATCTTCTTTATCCATTCCTCTGTTGATGGACATTTAGGTTGCTTCCATGTCTTGGCTATTGTAAACAGTGCTGCAGTGAACATTGGGGTGCATGTATCCTTTTGGACCATGTTTTTATCTGGATATATGCCCAGGAGTGGGCTTGCAGGATCATATGGTAGCTCTATTTTTAGTTTTTTAAGGAACCTCCATACTGTTCTCCGTAGTGGCTGTACCAATTTACATTCCCACCAACAGTGGAGGAGGGGTAGGAGCTGTGCCTTTTCTCCACAGCCGCTCCAGCATTTATTGTTTATGGATTTTTTTTTAATTTAAAATTTTATTTTATTTTTTAAAATTTATTTATTTTTGGCTGCTTTGGGTCTTAATTGCTGCCTGCGGGCTTTTTCTGGTTGCTGCAAGCAGGGGCTACTCTTCCCTGTGGTGCATGGGCTTCTCATTGTGGTGGCTTCTCTTGTTGTGGAGCACGGGCTCTAGGCGCACAGGCTTCAGTAGTTGTGGCATGCAGGCTCAGTAATTGTGGCTCACGGGCTAAGTAGTTGTAGTGCACAGGCTTAGTTGCTCCGTGGCATGTGGGATCTACCTGGACCAGGGATCGAACCCATGTCACCTGCATTGGCAGGTGGATTCTTAACCGCTGTGCCACCAGGGAAGTCCCTGTTTATGGATATTTTTATGATAGCCATTTTGACTGGTGTGAGGTGATATCTTGTAGTTTTGATTTGCATTTCTCTAATAATTAGTGATGTTGAACATCTTTTCATGTGCTTTTTGGCCATCTGTATGTCTTCTTTGGAGAAATGTCTGTTTAGATCTTCTGCCCATGTTTTGATTGGGTTGTTTGTTTTGATGATATTAAGCCACTTGAGCCGTTTGGAAATTTTGGAGACTAATCCCTTGGTCACATCATTTGCAAATATTTTCTCTCAATCTGTGGGTTGTCTTTTTGTTTTGTTTATGGTTTCCTTTGCTGTGCAAAAGCTTTTGAGTTTAATTAGGTCCCATTTGTTTGTTTTTATTTCCATTACTCTGGGAGACGGATTGAAAAAGATAATTGCTGTGATTTTTGTCAGAGAGTGTTCTGCCTATATTTTCCTGTAAGAATTTTATAGTGTCCGGTCTCACATTTAGGTCTTTAATACAGTTTGAGCTTATTTTTGTGTATGGTGTTAAAGAATGTTCTAATTTTATTTTTTTACATGTAGTTGTCCAGTTTTCCCAGGACCATTTATTGAAGAGACTGTCTTTCCCCCATTGTACAGTCTTGCCTCCTTTGTTGTAGATTAATTGACCGTAGGTATGTGTTTATATCTGGGCATTCTATCCTGTTCCATTGATCTATTTCTGTTTTTGTGCCAGTACCATTCTGTTTTGATGACTATAGCTTTGTAGTATAGTCTGAAGTCAGGCAGCCTGATTCCTCCATCTCCATTTTTCTTTCTGTAGATTACTTTGGCTATTTGGGGTCTTTTGTGTCTCCATACAAATTTTAAGATTTTTTATTGTAGTTCTGTGAAAAATGCCATTGGTAATTTGATAGGGATTGCATTGAATCTACAGATCTGTAGATTGCCTTGGGTAGTATAGTCATTTTGACAGTATAGATTCTTCCAGTTCAGGAGCATGGTATATCTTCCCATCTGATTGTGTTGTCTTCAGTTTCTTTAAACAACATCTTATAGTTTTCAGAGTACAGGTCTTTTGTCTTCTTAGGTAGGTTTATTCCTAGGTATTTTCTTTTTGATGCAGTGGTAAATGGGATTGTTTCTTGAATTTCTCTGTATGATCTTTCGTTGTTAGTGTGTAGAAATGCAGCAGATATCTGTGTATTAATTTTGTAACCTGCAACTTTACCAAATTCATTGATGAGCTCTAGTAGTTTTCTGGTAGCATCTTTAGGGTTTTCTATGTATAGTATTATATCATCTGCCAACAGTGACAGTTTAACTTCTTTTCCAATTTGGAATCCTTTTAGTTCTTTTTCTTCTCTGATTGCCGTAGCTAGGACTTACAAAACTATGTTGGATAAAAGTGGCAAGAGTGAACATCCTTGTCTTGAGGAACAAACTTTAAATTAATAACAGAAACACCAGAGAGCTTTTGTGAAAATGTTTAAAAAATTTAGTAAAATTTCAAAAGGTGCTTTCTTTGATTCTTTCGTTATTTACCTGAGAATATTTCTTTGCCTAGTTTTCTCCCCCTACCAGCTGTTTAGAAACTAAATGAAAGTTTCTCAGATAATCTTTTATTTTTTTTTTTAATATTTATTTATCTACTTTTGGCTGTGTTGGGTCTTCGTTGCTGCATGTGGACTTTCTCTAGTTGCAGCAAGTGGGGGCTACTCTTCATTGCGGTGCACAGGCTTCTCATTGTGGTGGCTTCTCTTGTTGTGGAGCACTGGCTCTAAGTGTGTGGGCTTCAGCATTTGTAGCACACAGGCTCAGTAGTTGCAACTCGCAGGCTCTAGAGCGCAGGCTCAGTAGTTGTGACGCACGGGCTTAGTTGCTCCACAGCATGTGGGATCTTCCTGGACGCGGGCTCGAACCCGTGTCCCCTGCATTGGCAGGCAGATTCTTAACCACTGTGCCATCAGGGAAGTCCCTCTCAGGTAATTTTAATATTTGTTCTAAAGGAAGTATGCAAACAGGAATAGAATCTTAAAGATATTTTTGTATTTACATTAGCGACAGTTAATTCACTAGATAAATCTTTTCATTAGTTTACTTTGAGAATAGCTTAAGAACAATGATCTTCAGAGGCTGTTTACTTTTGAAGTAATCTAATACTGTTTTCTTTTAGCTAAAAGTAACAATATCAGACATTAATGTCACCTTCAAGAATGTTCCATTACCTAGATTCATAGTAATGAATATTTATGGCATACACTTTATGTGTGGAAAGGAGAAATCATTAACAATTCAGCATTATGATTACAAAACATTCGTCTAAGAGTACTTAGATTATATCATTGCATTTTATTTTACTTTGACAAGATTTTTTAAAAACTTAGCTATCAAGTTATACTTTAGCTGCTTTTTATTCTAAACTGCAAGCCATGTGTGCAAACTAAAAGTGTATGTTTTTTGTCTTAATTTCAAAAGTTGTTGTTTTGGGGTGTGTTAAATGTATTGCTATTTCGTAAGAAAAAATTAACTCTAAAGTACAATATAGCAACACTGTTCCTGAGTAGAATGCAAAATTTATATTCTAATGGTTAAGTCTGTTACGGCCTCTTCACTTTCATTAGAAAAGACATTCTGTTTTATGAGTTTCAATTTTGTCTTTGGTGAATAGCTGTAGGAATAAAGTATTCTTTTATGTATTGAAGCTAAACAGGGAATGTTTTAAACAGTCTTCCAAAGCATATTTTTAATGATTATCCAAGTTGTTGGAGTAGGATGGTTACAAATAGGGACTAATAGACCTAATGAATAGAGCATATCAGAACACAAAGAGCATCATGTTTGTTGCCCTAAAAAATTAATTTAGCCATTTTGCAGTTTATATTTTCTCCTCTTTTGTGGACGCTGGCCTTCTAACCCCCTAGTGCTTGATCCTTCCTTATGCACAGAGATTAGGTCCCCATAGCCCATTCTAAATTAGGCTCTGGGCTAGGCCTGTCTCTTCATATTCAGAGATGCAGAATGTTCTTTAGGGCATAAAAGGGAACACAGTTGTTCTCCCTGTCCACCCCTCCCCCCCCCACCAAGTCTCCTAGTGGCTCTTTGAACAGCCTTCTTTCTGGCCTGTGCTAGAGGACCATCCTTTGCCTTCTGTTCCTGTCCAGACATCTTTCTCATCATTCTGAGAGAATACATACAGTGGTGTCTCAGAGAGTGAAGATCAGAACCTGACCAAGTCCATTCAGGGAAATTGAGGATGCTTCTGCTGGGGTCGCAAGTCGGTTTCACTCTGCTTGCCAGCTTCCTGTCGCCTTGAGAGTCGCTGGGCTGTCTGGAACACTCCCTTGGAAAGAATTCTGAGCCTGCTGCCAGGGGACTGGTGAGCAGAGTCGCCAGGGCTTGTGAGCCAGGGCTTGTGAACCGGGTGCGGTGGCTTTTGGGGCGGAACCTGGGTTACTGGAAGGAGCATGTGTGGCATTTGTAATCAAAGGACCCATGACTGAGTGTCAGCTGAAAATGTCATGACCTTGTGTGGGTTTCCCCAAAGTCTGAGAGTCCTCGTCTGTAGAGCGGCGTAACAGTAATCGCACCACATAGGGCAGGCAAAACGTCTTCAGTAATATAAGACAGAATGTGTAGTGGTGGTGGTTTCTTGATTTAATCTATCACCCATGAGGGAGACATGCCAGAAGGATGGCACTGTGGCCTGCAAGGTGAATCAGAAGGACCTCATTGAATTTGGGGCGGGGGGGGGATCTTTATAATACATTTTAAAAATCTGCCTACTGGGCAAACACACATGGAGGGCAGGCCTGAGCACCAAAGGCTGAATAAAAAAAGGAGGCTGAGAGGCCAGACGGACAAGCCAACACATGATTATTCGGACAGCCTGCGAGTACTTTTCCTACCTAAAATCAACCTTGTCATAGTCCTTATTGCTGATAATGACAAGATTTTGTCACCCAGGCTCGAAATTTCAGTCTCCTTTGCTTCTTTTTTTATCCTTGCAGCTCGTCACTTCCTGTGTGTCTGATAATTCCACCTCTACGCGGACAGGCCTTGAGATTCAAACCTTGACTCTTCCACACGTAGGACCTAAGTAACCTCTCAGACTAATGCCTGAGATGACAATCTGACAGGGTTGTCATGAGATTTAGAGATGAAGTGGATCAGACCCTCATTACTGCTCAGCCAGACTATTGCAGTACTTTCTAGAATGCTTTCCTGCCTCCGTTTTAGCCTCCCAGCCTTTTCTAGCTTGATCTTCCTAACGAGAGCTCTGATCACTTCATATCCTGCCTCAAAAACCTTCATTAACGTTTTGGATAAAGGCTCAAATTCCTCACCTGGTTTTGAGGACTCGCTGCCATCTGGCCCTAGCCTGCATTTCTGGTCTCATCCCCTAGCACTTTCCTTTTGTCTACTGTGCTTTAACCAAATCGAACTGCTTGCTGTTTTCAGCGCAGGCCCCTGTCCCAGTGGCTTTACTCATACTTGAAATTGTTCTCTCTTATTTGTTTGTTTGTTTTGGGGGCGGGGGGCACGCCCTGTGGCTTGCAGGATCTTAGTTTCCCAACCGGGGATTGAACCCAGGCCCCAGCAGTGAAAGCGCCAAGTCCTAACCACTGGACCGCCAGGGAATCCCGAAATTGTTCTTTTCTACACCTCTTGGGTTCCCAAACCTTCTCATCTGTCCAGTCCCTGTCCAAGTGCTCCCAGGTCCACTGCACCTCCCTGCGAACTCTGGTCTCAGCCTCAGGCTTCAGTAGTATCTTTCTCTGACTCTCCATTATTCTTTCTGTGAAGTCTTGCTGTGTTTATGGCTTCATGCTTTGTGTTACTTGGGTGCATGATTTATTTAACCTATTGTGAATCCTGGGAGGCTCTTTCCTAAGCACTTAACAAAGTACCTACTCTAGGAGGCAGCTAGGGGAAGTGTTATGATAAGTAAAGCAGGCAAGGGGGTAATAACAAGTTGACCAGGCCTTGACAGGCCCACTGGAACTGAAAGGACAGGAAAGCAGCTGCGTAGCACTGTCTCGGGAGATCTGGGACCAGGTAACTTTCTGATGCCAGCCGAGAGCTTTTATATGGTTCTTGTTGAGGTTTGAAGAGGTAAGGCAACTAATTTGAGTCACTGTTACATGCCAGCTACCCTTCTAGGTGTTTTACATAACGTACTCATTTGAACCCCAAACAGATCACATTCTTTCCTTCCTTAATATTCTCCATTGGCTTCTTGTTGCACTTAGAATAAAACCCAAACTCTGTAACTAGCCCTAAAGGATCCCTAAATCTGGCTTGTATTTCCTAACTGGGTTCACTGCCCTGCCTCACCTAGCCATTTTTCTCTCTTACCCTCTGTACCCCACCCCTTCCTTCATTAAAACTTCACCCATGAATCCCAAATTTATGTGTTGGTTTTTTGAGTTTTTTTTTCTCCAAACCTTAAAAAACAACCGCATTATGATAACAGCAGTAAACACATTGCCTTTGTCTGGTGCTTAACTTTTCAAAACACATTCTTAGGTTATTTTATCTCATTTCAGTACATGATCTTTGGTCTGCCTTTTCCAAAGATAAGAATATAGAGGGAGTAGAATGCCAAGAAAACCTGATGATTTGTCAAAGAACTTCTTTGCTAAATCGTCTGCCCGTTGTGGAACTAACTCATACTTTCCTTTAAGCTTCAGATATGTTCTGAAAGCTTTTCTTCAACTACAGTTTTGCTAATCATACTCGCTTTAAAATGTGCTGTGAAGTTGCTTGGCTCTTTGGAGAGAAACAAAAAACTGGCAGTTCTAGTAGCCACTGTGGGGAGGGTGACCGTCAGATAGGAATAGGAGGGAGACTCAGTTTTCACTATATACCTTTCTGAACGTCAAAAAAGTTTTAACCACAAGCTTGTGGTATCTATTTAAATTAGTCATATATGTGTATGCTCTGGAAAATTGCCATTCTCATTATTATAACTTCAAAAAGCAATCAGACCATATTAGACAGTTTGGAAAACAGAGGAAGAAAAAAAGGTCATTCCAGATTCTACCACAATCAAAAAAAACAACCCCTTGGGATTGCCATTTCAAAATGGATTCTAGAGTGGGTTTTTTGTTTTTTTTTTTTGCGGTACGCGGGCCTCTCACTGTTGTGGCCTCTCCCGTTGTGGAGCACAGGCTCCGGATGCGCAGGCTCAGCGGCCATGGCTCACGGGCCCAGCCGCTCCGCGGCATGTGGGATCCTCCCGGACCGGGGCACGAACCCGCGTCCCCTGCATCGGCAGGTGGACTCCCAACCACTGCGCCACCAGGGAAGCCCCTAGAGTGGGTATTTTGTAAAAGGAATAACCTGACTCCCCATTTGAACCTCTTCTGTAAGTAGGTATTTCCGAATATGATTTTTATAGTAGGAAATGCCTTTAGTTACTGTTGTTAGCAAAAGAATTTTCTCTATGTAAAAGATGAAGGTTATTCATCTTTCTCTCAGTTTTGACAAGAGTGAAACGTAGAGCTCTATCACAAGTTTCTCAGCTTAGAACAAAGGAGAAATAACAACCCAGTCTCAGCCGAGCCTCACCAAACTCTAGAAAACCTGCCCCCCAACCTCTAGCCCTGTCACAGTTGGTCCATATGTGTATAAGCAGCCCGGGCAGTTAGGAAGAGTAAAGGAAATAGAAATGCAGCAGTGGAATTGTCAATCTCACACTTGGTTGGATGTAAGGGAAAAGGAAGATGGGAAGCCCGAAGATAATCAGGTTTTGAGGAACAACAGGAGATTTAAGAGATTAGGTTTTGGAATTGGTATTCCTGGATCCCAACCCCGTTTCTACAGTTTGTTACTTGCCTGATCTTGGGCAGCGTTCTTAACCCTGAGCCTCAGTTTTCTCATTTACAAAACAGGGATAATTTTGCACCTACTTCATTAGGTTATTGGAGGGCTTGAGAGAAATTCCACATAAAGCACTTAGTGCAGTGCCTGAGTGTTTTCCACTTTTAATTATTAATGGTGATGCTGTTTTGTAAGATAGAGAACAGGAAAGTAGGAGCAGAGGTGGGAGGTGTTAAGGAAGATGGTTTCCACTTTGATGGGGTGAGTTTGAAGTTCCCGAGAGAAATATATTCAGCAGTTTCTAGGAGACAGAAATGGGGGCCTGGGATAGAAAGCGGCTTGCCTGTGCTCCTGCAGAAGTAAGGGTCTGCCACTAAGTAGCTTTGCACTCATTCTGTGACACTGCTTCCTGGATGGGCTCAAAGTTCTTATTGTTTGAACCTGTGAAAAATGTTTGGTCGCCTGAACAAGCTCGTTAGCACGTGCGTGGCTAGCTGGAGAGTTTTTCCAACCACTGGCGTCAGCGCTGCTGCATGTTTGTTCACTGCTCTAGGGTGCCCGGCCCAGGGGACAGTGAGGTGAAAGCCAACTGCACACCAAGCCGTGTGCCCTTGGCTGCATGAATGGGCTGGCAGTGTCTCTGCCTCAGAAACGTTTGCCTGGCGCTTCCCTGGTGGCACAGTGGTTAAGAATCCACCTGCCAATGTAGGGGACACGGGTTCGAGCCCTGGTCTGGGAAGATCCCACATGCTGCAGAGCAACTAAGCCCGGGCGCCACAACTACTGAGCCTGCACTCTAGAGCCTGCGTGCCACAACTACTGAGTCCGCGTGCCACAACTACTGAGCCTGCGCTCTAGACCCCACAAGCCACAACCATTGAGCCCACGAGCCACAACTACTGAGCCCGTGAGGCACAACTACTAAAGCCCACACTCCTAGAGCTCATGCTCCACAAGAGAAGCCACCGCAATTAGAAGCCCGCGCACCGCAACGAAGAGTAGCCCCTGCTCACCGCAGCTAGAGAAGGCCTGCGTGCAGCAACAAAGACCCAAAGCAGCCAAAAATAAATAAATAAATAATAATTTTTCTTTTTTTTAAAAAAGGAAATGTTTGCCTGCTCCCTCAGTGGGTGGGGCTTCGTGTTGAAAGGCCACCAGCTGTTGAAGTTAAACTCCATGTGGTCAATGTAATGTTCTATTTTAAGGACCATATACTGGGGTTACTTACATTTTTTTCTTTCTTGCAGATCATCAACGCCGTGGTACTGCTGATTCTGTTGAGTGCCCTGGCGGATCCAGATCAGTATCACTTTTCAAGTTCTGAACTCGGGGGTGACTTTGAGTTCATGGACGATGCCAGTAAGTACATCAGACAACTATTGTAGATATTTTGGTATTTTCAAGGGCAGGGAATCCAGCTGCCAGTTCTTCCTATTAAATTACAAATATTGATTCATGGGCCAATTTGAACTGATACTTAATTCTCTTCCCATCATTACAAGTCAGAACAACAAATATTTACGTGCTGCATGTATTCTGTCTCTGTTCTAAGTGTAAGAGTCTCATTAAAATCTCTTTTGTCTTTCTTTTTTTCATCTTAATGTTAACTCAGCCATTTTTAAAAATTGTTTCTTTGTCATAATCTTTTTACGCTGGGCCTTTTGGCTAGGAGAGGGAGTCAATGGCAGGAAGGAAGGGTCAAATGATATTACATATCTTATTGTGTTTTCTATTATGTTTCAGTATTTACCGTTCTTCCAGGAGGTGATCATTCTCCATTCTAGAAATCCTTTTGATGATTATTTTGTTGCTTTTTCCAGATAAATAGAAATGTACATAGGGATGTGGATGTGGGGTGTGCAGAAAGGCGGCTAGGCCCCCAGCTCTAAGATCATGGAAACCTAAACATCATACAACTAAAGTCAAGCTGTGTCCATGCTAACTGAAAGGGGCAGAGCTGTGCACAATCCCAAACAAAAGGTCATGCAAATGTATTTTTCATTGGCTTTGCAGAACTTTCAGTGCATTTAAAAAAAAAGTTTCTGGAGCAAAGTGAGTAACGTGGAGAGGGGCTGAAGATGCAGTTTTAGGGAATGACTAGGAGCATTCAACAGACAGGGTGAGACTTGTGAAGTTTATTCTCGGAGTGAGAAAACCATTCAGTGGTTTTTAGTAATTCTGCGGTTATGAACTGATCTGTGTTTTCAGAAGATCCCTTTTGTTGCTGAGTAGAGGATACATTTAGGGGACTGGGTGTGTGAGTACAGAGGCCTGGAGACTGGTTTGGGGGGGTGTTTCTCTGCGATCCAGGCTACACTGGGGATGGGGAAGAGGGTGGGTTTGGAGGTGGGATTGACAGAACTTCCTGGTATGGGCAGTAAGGGAAAGGGAGGAATCAAAGATGACTCCTACTTTTCAACTTGAGTATATATGGTCTGCATCCTTACTGGGGTGAGAGAGTCTAGGGTCAGGAGATGGGAACACACCTTGGAGAAGACTCGACAGATTTTTTTTTTAAATTAATTTACTTATTTTTATATTTATTTTTGGCTGTGTTGGGTCTTCGTTTCTGTGCGAGGGCTTTCTCTAGTTGTGGCAAGCGGGGGCCACTCTTCATGGCGGTGCGCGGGCCTCTCACTATCGCGGCCTCTCTTGTTGCAGAGCACAGGCTCCAGACGCGCAGGCTCAGTAGTTGTGGCTCACGGGCCCAGTTGCTCTGCGGCATGTGGGATCTTCCCAGACCGGGGCTCGAACCCGTGTCCCCTGCATTGGCAGGCGGATTCTCAACCACTGCGCCACCAGAGAAGCCCCTCGATTGATTTAAGTGGCTTAGCATAGTTGCTAGGAGTGTGGCTCTGAGGCCGGAGACCGTAGTTTGAAACCTGACCCTGCCATGTGTGAAATGTGATAACATTGGGCTAGTTACGGACGTTTGTGTGGCTTAGTTTCCCCCTCTGAATACAGGGGTGATCGTAGTTATCTACCTCGTGGGATTGTTGTGATTAAATATGTTAGTGTACGAAAAATGCTTCGAATGGGGTGTGGCCCATAATAAGGGCTCAATGTATTTCACTGTTTTACTCACTGTTCTTGATATATTAAAATGGAGAGATTAAAAAGGTAGTTTGATATGTGAACCAGACATCTGGGCGGAGGTAAATTTGAGGACATAAGCTTCAAAATGGTATTTACGTTAGGGAGATAGTAAAGAGACTTTTCCTGAAGGAGCCCTGACATGAGAGGCCAGGAGGAGGAGCCTGAGAAGAGCTGGAAGTGAAGTAAATGCAAAGCCGGGAGGTGCTTTGTGTCCATCATCTCCCACCACCATTGCTTCTAGTAGATACCAAGGCATTGTATCATCCTGGGGTTCGGGACCTTGTCAGACTGAGACATGACTTCTGCTGTAACATTGCTCATTCTCTCTGTTCTCAATAACCCTGTTACCCTGATGAATTCCTCCAGAAAGATAATGAATTCCATTAATATTAAATTAATATCTCTCTGCCTTCCTTCCCCTGAGTTAAAAGACTGTATAACCTCTAAATACAATGTTTGATTGACGTTTAAAAATAAGTTACCTTTCACTGTTTCCAGTAGCAGGATTCCCTTTCTAAGTAATTGAGGTTAGCAAAGAAGTTTTAAATGATTCAGATACAGTTGTGTCTGAATCAAATAGTCACACTGCCTGCCTTTTTCTAATTGCCAGAGATTAAGCTGGGTGGTGAACTGTCTGACAGTATAGGCTTAATTTACCTGACCTCGGAGTCTTACTGGTACTCAAGACCTTACAATAGTAATTGTTTTGTAATGACCTGGATATTAATTCCAGTGCATTTGCAGTTTCTCTGATATTTCATATATTTGAAAGAAGTGAATGAATAGTTTGTAATTACTTTTAGGACTACCTATTGATCATTTAAATTGCATGGTTAAAAAGATACAGAAGGATCAATATTCATTCATGTGAGTGAATCTTTTTTTAACTTTCTTCTTACATTTTCCTTTCATATGTTTTGATCTCTCTCTCTCTTTTTTTTTTTTTGGCGGTACGCGGGCCTCTCACTGTTGTGGCCTCTCCCGTTGCGGAGCACAGGCTCCGGACGCGCAGGCTCAGCGGCCATGGCTCACGGGCCCAGCCGCTCCGCGGCATGTGGGATCTTCCCGGACCGGGGCACGAACCCGTGTCCCCTGCATCGGCAAGCGGACTCTCAACCACTGTGCCACCAGGGAAGCCCTGATCTCTTTTTAAAAAGAACTTTGTAGGTCAAACATCATCATGGCTGACAAACCTTTCTATATTTAACATACATGAGGATACAACTAAATAGTCCTTGAAATGGGTACAATCAGTTGCTTTGAATTGTGCTTGAAAGTTATGGTATATAACAATTTTTTTGTTTTGTTTTGTTTTTTTGCGGCTTGCGGGATTTTAGTTCCCTGACCAGGGATAGAACCCGTGCCCTCGGCAGTGAAAGCGCGGAGCCCTAACCACTGGACATCCAGGGAATTCCCGGTGTATAGAAATTTTAAGTTGATATCTTTTTGGAATGGTGGTAGTCATCTCAAGGTTTTATCCAGAAGGACAGAGCAGGAGTGTATCTCACTTTTCCATGTGATCTTTTCCTAAAATGATCTGGTAGAAGAAAGTCAGATCCCTATGATTTATATTAAAATGGGGCATAGAGGAGAATCCACTGGGATAAAGAAAAAAATATAAAGAGTTCTCTTTTTAAAAACACCTATCTCTTCAACATTTGTATTTTTATGTAATTTATATACAAAAAATTGTAATATATATTTATAATTTACAAATAAACATATTTATGTAATCAAAAATTGACTATGCTAGGAAAGACTGGGAGCTGTCATAGATGGGAGGAAACAAAGGAGATACAACTACATGCAGTACAAGACCCTGGATTAGATTCTGGAATGGAAAAAGGACGTGAGGGGGCAAAGAGAAACAGGTAAAATTCAAATAAGTAGATTTCATGAAATTTTATTTGTGAAATTTTAATGGACTGGCAAGGAACTGTAACAGGAAGTGTCAGAGCCAAACATAATGCCAAACAGATCATCCAAATTAATTTCTGATTCATTTTGTAGCAAAATTGTCATTCAGGGGCTTCCCTGGTGGCACAGTGGTTGAGAGTCCGCCTGCCAATGCAGGAGACACGGGTTCGAGCCCTGGTCTGGGAAGATCCCACGTGCCGTGGAGCAGCTGGGCCTGTGAGCCACAATTACTGAGCCTGTGCGTCTGGAGCCTGTGCTCCGCAACAAGAGAGGCCGCGATAGTGAGAGGCCTGCGCACCGCGATGAAGGGTGGCCCCCGCTTGCCACAACTAGAGAAAGCCCTCGCACAGAAACGAAGACCCAACACAGCCATAAATAAATACATTTGGAAAAAAAAAAAGTTAAAAAAAAAATTGTCATTCAAGCCAAACTTACTTTATTCACCTGCCCTAGGGAGGAAATGGCCATAAAAATAATGAAGAATTTGTTTACTGTATATAGGAACCTGGTTTAGGATAAAAACACTACTGCATTTATTGGAGAAATGATGGTCTTTATAGTCAGCGGTTCTGGGTGAAATCAAGAAGAGAAAAACAGATAACTTCATCAGAGAAGGTATCCATATGACCAATAAGCACATGAACATATTCTCCACATTATTAGTTGTAAAAGAAATGCAAATTACAAGCACAGTAGTGAATCACTCCACCCCTTCAAAACGGCAACATGAACAGAACTGACAGTGCCACTTGTTGATACGGCTTTGGAACCACTGGATTTCTCAAGCTACAGCTGGGAGTGTAAATCGTTCAACCACTTTGGGAAAACCAAAGCTATATAGATATACATCCACCCTATGGCCCAGCAGTTTCACTCCTAGGTACGTACCCTACAGTAAATGAATGCTTGTGTCCATCATTAGCCATGTATAAAAATGGCCACGGTCGCTTTATTCATAATAGCGAAAAACTGGAAACAGTCCAGATTTCCACCAGTGGTAGAATGGACAGAAGCGAAGAGATGAAACAATCCAAACAGAATGAGTGCTGGAGATTCATTATACTTCTGTGTATGTTTGAAAGTTTTGGTAATACAGACTAAGAAACAGGAGGGAAAAGAAGATCGGCTGAGGCTTTCCATGTGGCTCTTGGCACCACATTGGGAAAGGCCCAGGCTGCCTACCTGCTGTCTGTTCACATACCCTCAAACCAGCGGGGCACTTGGTCTGCAGAGCTTGTCCACTTGTGCGTGACATGCCAATGTCTTGAGGAAATAGACATACCTATGCGACAGCCGGGAGAGCGGAGCCACAGGACCATCCTGGCCCTTTATTTTCATCCTTCTACCCTCCCATCCTTCCATCCTGTCATCTCTTTAGCTTTTTTCTTTTTTAAAAAATATTTATTTATTTGGTTGCGCCAGGTCTTGGTCGTGGCATGTGGGCTCTTTTAGTTGCGGCAGGCGGGATCTAGTTCCCTGACCAGGGATCGAACCCGGGCCCCCTGCATTGGGAGCACAGAGTCTTAATCACTGGACCACCAGGGAAGTCCCATCTCTTTATCTTTTAAGTCACATGGCTCAAAAGGTTACATATTCTACACCTTGACAACATCTTATTTTTTTACAAGGATAATTCAATGAATATTTATTTTCAAGATCTTTTTACAAAGATGGAGGTGTAAGAAGACCACTAGGGACGGTGAAGTAATTTGCTTAATCAAGACCAGCTGTTACCATCCCTAGATCTGAAAGAGAGATGGGAGGCAGTGGCTGCTAGAGCTGGGAATGAGCATCATACAGAGTTGAACTCCTTATAAGGAGCCATGCTACCTTTTTGGTCCGGGGCCAACCGAGGCAGCCTCACAGCAGGGGCCAGCCTCTTCCTCTCTCTGATCCCTTGTCTGGACTCCTCATTGAGTGAACTCAGCTAACGCCACAGGGTAAGGGAGCCTGTTGATGGCCCATACCTGTGTGCCTGCTAGGGCAGATAACTGGATGGTGAGAGTGGGTTTGGAAAGACAAATGGAAGACATCTGGTAGAATCATTCACCTCCTTATCCAGTGTTCCACTTAACCAAACTTGGTGGACATTTCCCCACTTTGCTTACAAGAAAACCATTAAAAAAAAACAACACTTTACTAAGTGACTTTTTAAAAATTAGATACATTAAGCCTGTAGAATTCCTTATGTTTGAGTTTGCCAGCGACTGAGCAGGAACTAAACTAGCACAGGTGTCCAGTGCTGCTTCTCTGATGATGCATTTTGTTGTTGTTTGCATTTCAGTGGTTTTGAAATTAGGATGTGATTTACAATTTAACATAGATTTAGTATTAGTATCTTTTTTTTTTTTTTTTTTTTTTTGCGGTACTCGGGCCTCTCACTGTTGTGGGCTCTCCCGTTGCGGAGCACAGGCTCCGGACGCGCAGGCCCAGCGGCCATGGCTCACGGGCCCAGCCGCTCCACGGCATGTGGGATCTTCCCGGACCGGGGCACGAACCCACGTCTCCTGCATTGGCAGGCGGACTCTCAACCACTGCGCCACTAGGGAAGCCCAGGATCATTTTTTTTTTACTTCAAATCTTTATTTTGAAAAAATTCAAACCTTTCAGAAAAGTTTGCTATACAGTGAACACCTATCTTGCTGTTTTCATTAACAATAATTTGGAGTTCCTCATTCTTTATAGGATTACCTCTTATTAAATATTGATTAAGTGTAAAACAATGTTTATAAAATAAGCTGAGTAATTGTAAGTACTTGTGCACCCACAACTTGATTTGAGGAATTGAACTTTACCTTAACTTTCGAAAGAGCCCCTCTGATCTTGGAGATAGCTGCCGCTCTTCTGAACTGTTTATCATTCTTTTGCTTTTCTGTATAAACTTACCACGTATATTTGGATCACTCAGTGATCTATTGTTTAAGTTTCACGTGGTTGAACTTTATATTGTGGATTCACACAGTACGCCTTCTTCTGAGACCTGCTTTTTCAACTTTACTGTGTTAATGAAAAAATTATTCAGATGCTTGATAAAGATGATAAGGAAGACTTTATTCAAGATTGGCTACTGTAGTGGGGGCCTTGCAGTAGGGGAGAAAAATCGAGCTCAATTCCCCCTCCAAAAAGGACAGGTGGGGTTTATAGCCAAGGAGCAGGGTGGAGGTCAGCGAATGGAAAATCACTAAGAGGAAACATCAAGGCTGGGGGATTCTTGCTAAAGGCAGACCAGGGTGATATGCTATTGAGGGTGAAAAATAAGGAATTTGACCAGATATCAGAGTCATTGGATACCAAGAGTGAGGTATACTAACTCCGTAGGATTCTTGCCAAAACTTGACTAAGTGGGCCAAGGATAGAGCCTAAGGTGTTTGGTCAGAAGAGGGAGTCTTTGTTATGTGTCTGCGTCTAATTGGGAAAACCTGTATGCTTCCAGCACCCAGTTGTAAGGGAATCTGGGAAATTTAGATTTTAGCTTTCTAGCCTCTGCAGAATAGGAAGGCACTTCAGAAGGTGGGAATGAAAGCTTGGTGCCAGTTCACCACCTCTCCTGCAAATACGTGTAGTATATGGTAGGGCTAACCTACCTTCTTTTTCAGAAATCTGCTTGAGCACCACATGACCAGTTGTCAGGAAATACTGCCGTATATCTCTGACTGTTAAATTTGTTGATTAGCTGAGGGAGAAGCAACATCTTTACATGTTGTATTTTGGACATCTTTTTTTTTTTTGAAAAACGACTTTATTGCGCTATACTTTGTATGCTGTAAAACCTACCTATTTAAAATGTACAACTTCATGATTTTTAGTAAGTTTATAGAGATGTGAAATCTTTAAAAAGTCTAATTAAAACTTATGCCTTTCCAATTGTGCAAGTCTTCTTTAGTGTCCAGCAGTAATGTTTCCAGAATTGTTCCAAATAGATCATGAATATTTTTTATTAAATTTATTTTATTTCCTTCTCTTAAGGTCTAGTCACACATCTTGGTTCTCCAGTGACCATAATTACAAAAAATGTAAATACTCCTTATTGGTTTTTCTGTTTCTGTTTTTAAATTTATTTATGTATGTATGTATGTTTGGCTGCGTTGGGTCTTCGTTGCTGCACGTGGGCTTTCTCTTGTTGCAGCGAGCAGGGGCTACTCTTCCTTGAGGTGCGCGGGCTTCTCATTGCAGTGTCTTCTCTTGTTGCAGAGCACGGGCTCTAGGTACGTGGGCTTCAGTTGTTGTGGTGTGTGGGCTTCAGTAGATGTGGCACGTGGGCTCAGTAGTTGTGGTTCGCAGGTTCTAGAGCACAGGCTCAGTAGTTGTGGCGCACAGGCTTAGTTGCTCCACGGCATGTGGGATCTTCCCGGACCAGGGCTTGAACACGTGTCCCCTGCATTGGCAGGCGGATTCTTAACCACTGCGCCAAGAGGGAAGTCCAGGTTTTTCTGTTTTTATATAAGCAACCTTTATGAGACTTAATTATGTCAGTATAAATTTCTCAATATGAGAGTAGCTGGCAGGAGCTAATTTCCTTATCTTAGAAAGTGAGGAGTTAACAGAGATTCTCTGAACTTGACATTTTCCATATATTACTTAACTAACTAATCCTTTGTAACTTATAGTTTAAATCTTAACACCTGACAACATGTATGAACCTTGAAAATATTATTCTAAATGAGATAAGCCAGACACAGAAGGCTGCATATTGTATGATTCCATTTATATGACATGTACAGTATAGGCAGATCTAAAGAGATAGAAAGTACCTTAATGGTTGCCAGGGGCTGGAGGGTGGGGGGGAATGGGGAGTGACTTCTAAGGGTATAGAGGGGTTTTTTTTTTTGGGAGAATGAAAATATTCTGGAATTAGTGGTGATGGCTGTGCAACTTTGTGACTAAAAAACCCACTGAATTATATATATGCTTTTTCAAAGGGTGCATTTTATAGAATGTGAATTATATCTTAATACAGAAAATTTATGAGGGGAAAAAAAGACCCAGCCCAAATAACCACATCCTCCCATAAATTCTTTTTTGTTTCTCTTGGCTGAAAATATTGTCCCCTCTGAACTCCCCTAGCTTGTCATCTGTTATCTGCTATTGAATTCTTCCATCCCTTCCTAGTAGATGCTGAGCATCTGAGAGCAAAGATTATGTCCTCTTAATCTCTGCAGCCTCACATTTTTATCCCATGTTACACACCTATTTAGTATTCATGAAATAAATTTGGGGTTTAAGAATAAAGTTGTAAATTAGCAAGTTACAAGAAACCCCTCTTCTATCTGAATTTACTTCAATAAAAAGTTATAAGTAATTGCCACACAAATAACAAACAGTATATTAGAGCTTTGCTTCTATTTTAGGGGAATAAAATTAGTGCCTTATGCTTATTCTTCCCCAAGCTTTCAACTTCAGAACGTGAGGCCCCATAGGAGGGACTTACCTGGGTTTTGTGTTTACCCCCGCAGGGGTTGAGGGCTTTTGTATTTTGCTCTCAGTAGCTCATATTGTTGCTGTGAGTTCACCTGAAAATAGTTCTCCTCTAGACTTAATGGTGAAACTATACCCCAAATACTGTTTGTTTTCATGAGCCAAAAACATGGCCGAAAATTGAGCCATAAGAATGACTCGTGACTAGGCAAGTATGATGTGAGAGCATTAATCAGGTGCTAGTTATCTATCTAGCTACCAGTTTTATGGGAAGGACACAAACCCAAGGAAGTGTTAAGGAAGAGGAGAATTAGAAATAGATTATTTTAACAAAGGCATTTCAGGGAACTCCTTTATATGCGTATTCTATTTCAGTGATTAATTGACTAAGTATCAGGAAATGCTTTCTAATTATGCCTTTGTGGCCTGTGGTGTAGCTTTTCTTTGGAACCTTTTCAAATTAGAACTGAGTCATTAAGCCAGGAATTTAATTTAGGAAACAACTTGCCCACAGTGTGCTCTGACTTTGGTTGGTGGAGCTGCTGTGCAAAGAATAAGTAAAGGATATTCCTGTCACTGACCAGTACTTTACCGATTGTAAACGTTCCTGTATTGTTAGTAGGACCAGTTACTCATTCGCCTGTTGACATAATTATGAAAGAAATGAATTTTCATTCCTCAGAGTAACTCTCATGTTCACCATGGTACGCCGCACACTACTTCAGAGGAGCTGACTTGTGCTCTAGGTTGCTAGGAGATACAAGGTTCATTAACCTGTTTTATCTTCTCTGCTCTGTGTTTTTATTTGATTTACGCTTTGATCCTACCTAAACTATTTGACATGCTTGTGATATATTCAGTCTGTTCAGTGTGGTTGGTGTAGTCATTTATAGGACTAGAATTTTGAAAATTTCCTCATCTCAAATTAACATTTTTTCTGTGGTATCTCATTGTGAGTGGTGATAGGATACTTTATGACTTTCATTTTATTTGTGCCTTTTAAATTTCTCCTGAGATTTATATTCTTTGAAAAAGATGGAAATTTTAAAAATTTTAATGATTATGTGAGATTTTGTTCTGGAGTGGTTTTCTTTTTTTTTCCAGAATAGGACATAAAATTATTCAAGATTTTAGTGTTTTATTCTGTATTAATATTTTATATTAATAAAGGTTTTATTGGTATGCCTAATATTAATATAAAAGATAATTTATATAAATTTTATTATAACATAAATATTAATGTAACCATTATATTTATATATTTTTTTCTTTTTAAAAATATTTATTTATTTATATTTGCTGCATTGGGTCTTCGTTTCTGTGTGAGGGCTTTCTCTAGTTGCGGCAAGTGGGGACCACTCTTTATCGCAGTGCGCGGGCCTCTCACTGTCGCGGCCTCTCTTGTTGTGGAGCACAGGCTCCAGATGCGCAGGCTTAGTAATTGTGGCTCACGGGCCCAGTTGCTCCGCGGCATGTGGGATCCTCCCAGACCAGGACTCGAACCCGTGTCCCCTGCATCGGCAGGCAGACTCTCAACCACTGTGCCACCAGGGAAGCCCTATATTTTTATTTTTAAATAAAGCCTTAGATTCTTTTGTTTGCTTGTTTCTCTCTCTGTCTCTCTATTTCTCTTAAGATCTATGAGGGAGTCAAAGAGTATCCTCTAATGGGCTACCTTTTATAAAACTCATTTTTTCTCATTATAAAATAGGCTTGTACAGAATTTGGAAACCGTCAAAGTAAGACAAAGAAAATAATAAATTTCTGCCTGAGTTCAATCAAGTTTTAGCGATTACTACAAGTTCTGATAGGCTTTGCACATAACAAAGAATGTCCACTCCTTTTAGGGAGGCTCTCTGGTTTCCCAGGACTTTGACCTCCACTACTGCATTTCCTTTACCTCCTTCGCAGCTGGGTAGCATGGTGGCTAAGAGCATTGCCTCTGGAGTTAAACTTCTGGGGTAGAATAGCTCATCCACCACTTGCCAGCTGGGCAACCTTGGGCAGGTTACTTGCCCGGCAAAAATACTATGAGGCATACGTGAAATGTCCTTGTTGGTACCTCTTCCCTCATAATAAGGGAAGGTGAGTTCATTTAGCATTAAAATTATAAAGTAAACTATAAAATATATATGTATCCTGAGAGAAATCATGCTCTTTTAAGTACTGACTAGTATTAATTATCTCTTATAACCTTCTCTTATAACCTTCTTTTTTTCTGAGAGTCAAATTTTTACTCCTTTAGTAAAAGTCATCAACTTTATTATAAATGTACTGCATTAAATCTAGAGACCATTTTAAGGAAGCTTCATTTTTTTTAAGGTGCCAAATGGTCTTTGTTGATATATATACATCTGACACAGAAAGTACTTTGACCTTATGATTCTGTTCGTAAACCTGCTTAAAATATCCTCTCATCTCCGAAGCTGAGGATATAGTGTGGGTGGCTCTAGAACTGGAATGCTTTCCTTTGGAGAAATACCTGTAGCAAGCGACAGCCTAGGTTGGTTCATTTGGTCAGTATTTAAAAGCTTAAGTAGAAGCAGCATCGTATAGCAGAGAGAGCCAAAACTTTGAATCATAAGAGCTGGATTAGTCATAGTTTAGCCTTTTGATGCAAATGCTATCTCAGCAAGTTACATAACCTCTGAGCCCTGGTTTCATAATCCATTCACTGGGCACAGTAACATCTACCTCAGAGTAATGAAGACTCAATGAGGTATCTGTGAAAATACCTTGGAAACTGTCAGCACTATACAGATACTTTACTGCAAGGGTTTTTGTACTGTCTTAGCCTGATTATAACTCTACACGTTACCTTCAGAAACCCAGATATACTGTACTTCTAATCAGAATAAGTCTTCAGTTTGTACCTACTGTGAAACAGGCTTTGTACTAGAGCTGCTCTATTCAACAAAGATAGGATACAAGCACACAAGTAATTTTAAATTTCCTAGTAGCCTCATTTAAAAAGGTAACAACAAACAGGTGATTAACTTTAATAATGTATTTAACTCAGTATATCTCAAATATTATTTCAGCTTGTAATCAGTATAAAAATCATTAATGGGATTTTTTTGTTTCTGATACTAAGTCCTTGAAATGAGGAGTACATTTCAATCTTACGGCACATCTCAATGCAGATTGACCACAGTACAAGTGCTCAGCGCGCACATGCGGCATCTGTCACCTTCTCGGTGTTGAGTTCGCAGTAGTGAACGAGACACAGCAGCAGCTCCTTTTCTTCAGGAAGGTTCCTCTAGCAGAGACAGACAGTACACGAATGAGCTAGATAGTAGGGAAACATGCCGTAAAGAAAATACAGCGGCCACGTGGGCATGACTGGGAGGGTCACATTAGCTAGGATGGCCAGGGAAGATCTTGGAGGTGTTGAGCTGAATGATTAAAAAGGCGGAGCCAATCATGCGAAAATATGAGCGACATTACTTCTGTTCAGTGGGAACTGCAAATGTGAGGCCCTGGCATGGGATGATTTGGCTGTGTTTAGTGAACTAAATGGTATGGCTGGATTACAGTGAGTAGGAAAGTGTGGGATGGGATGAGAGGAGATTGGAGGGGTTGGCGGGCTCTAGACTAAACAGAGACATAAAGGTCCTGATAAGAAAAAGAATACCTCATTTGTTATATATATAATTCAGTGGACCAGAAGACCAAACTTTGAAATATATATACATAGATATATTTATAGATATATTTAATATAGACCTATGTGTGATTTAGGGAGAAAATCTTTTAGGCACTTTGCTTCCCTTAACAATCGTCGTCTCAGATTCCAAAGGAACTCTGGTGTTTAACTTAGTATAAAGTTCTTGTCTATAATTGGTTTATAAACAAAATGCCTTTGAGGAGTGACTTTACAAAATGTTAAAACAGTGGAGCTACTACTGACTTTCTTTCTTTTTTTAAAAAAACTTTTTTTGCAGACATGTGCATTGCTATCGCAATTTCTCTTCTCATGATCCTGATCTGTGCAATGGCTACTTACGGAGCATACAAGGTAAGCAGCTTAGAAATAAGGTCCTGGGCCTTTTCCTTGGTCCCTTACACATGTAATCTGTGCAGCTATCTGTAAGAAGTGAGGAATGATCGTTCTCAGTTTCCTGTAAGAATCTTTAAAAGTTTAAATCTCTTGCTAATGTTACGTGGAAAACCAATGTTACAGTCTCAGAAGTGTGTTCATTGAGGCTTGTTGGTTTGCTGCTTTTGTTTGGTTTAGCAAGTTGCCATCATGACCTGCTTTAATGAATTTCTACTCCTCCGTTTCCCTTCAGATTAAGAAAAGATTTCTCTGAATTCAAAAAAATATTGTTTTGTAATATTGAACATATTAAATATTAACATCCTGTCCTGTCTTATGTTTAGCAACACGCGGCCTGGATCATCCCGTTCTTCTGTTACCAGATCTTTGATTTTGCCCTGAACACCTTGGTTGCAGTCACTGTGCTTGTTTATCCAAACTCCATCCAGGAATACATACGACAGCTGGTATGTGACCTTTATAATTACTATGTCTCTTCCTGAGGGAGACCTGGTTAAGATAGAAATACAAAAGACGTAGAGATAAACATACATATACATATTAATTTGTGGCTAACTTGCATCTGAGTTACTGATTAGAGATTTTTGAATAAAGATAAGATTTTTTTTATCTCTTAGAATGCTTTTTGGGAAAACATAACCCCCTGAGGTAGATAAGTTGGTGATGATGGTATTAGAGGTGCCTGCCTAATTTACAAGCTACTTACTAATTGTCTTATTTTTGTAAAATGCAGTTTGCTCAATCATCAGCAGAGGATGATAGCCTTTTGCCTCTGCTGTGTATGGGAAAAGTGGAACTCTACCATGTACTGTTTCCTGAACTTATTTGACCATAGAACCCCTTTCTTCTTCAAACTTCTTTTTTTTAAAAATTAATTAATTAATTAATTAATTTTTGGCTGAGGTGGGTCTTCGTTGCTGCGCGCGGGCTTTCTCTAGTTGCGGCGAGCAGGGGCTACTCTTCGTTGCATTCGTTGCCAATGCAGGAGACACGGGTTCGAGCCCTGGTCCGGGAAGATTCCACATGCCGCGGAGCAGCTAAGCCCGTGCGCCACAACTACTGAAGCCGCTGCACCTAGAGCCCGTGCTCCACAACAAATGAAGCCACTGCAATTAGAAGCCCACATACCGCAACAAAGAGTAGCCCCCGCTCACCACAACTAGAGAAAAAGCCCCCGCACAGCAACGAAGACCCAATGCAGCCAAAAATTAATAAATAAAATATTTCCTTTTAAAAAAAATAGTAGTTTCTGAGCATGGGGGAAGGAACAGGGTTTTTCTGGGATGGAGATACAGACTGGGGGTTTGATGTGAAAATGGAGGTCAAGAAGTTCAGTGGAAAAGAGGGATGGAGGGGATGGAGCCAGGTAGGAAGTGCGGCCACAGGAGTTTGTGATCTTTTGGCAGTTGGCCCAGAGCACGTGACTAGTTCTCAACAGACCTAGTATGAAAAGCCTCCAGTGTGTTGCTCCTTCAAAGTATTAGGTTGTCATTGTTGTAAGAAATAGCTTCTTTTTTTCTTAGAAATAGATCTATGTTTTTGTAGAGTGTAGTGTCAAGAAAATTGTGGTGTTATTTCCCATGTGCTAATTTTATGTATCATCTCTTGTGATAACAGCTAAGTGTTTCTGCATGAGGGGGTTCATATGTGATGAACAGGTTGTAGAATTACCTCTGTCTTTAAGGGCTTGAATTCTACCCTATAATAATGATCTGGCACTGAGCTCCTAAAATCGTCCTGGAATTGTGGAGGAAACATAGTCTCCACAGAGCCCATCACGTGAGGGGGCCGGGAGAGGGTGGGTTGGAGTAAGGGGACACCAAGGCAAGTCACATGCCAGTTCTGACTACTTGAGTCTATTGCGTGCTCCATCCCATGTATTTGGAGATTTATAAGGAGGAGAAAGGCTAATGTGCAGGCCAGCGTTTAGAACACTCAGGATACTACCAAGACTTCCTGTTCCACCTGCATTGTTCAGTCACTACTTCCTGTTCCACCTGCATTGTCCAGTCACTCTGTACCCAGTTGTAAAGTCATAATATTGGTGGTGCTCACAATAATCCTCATATGAGTTTAAAAACTCACTATCTACTTTTATTTATAATTATAAACCAAATAATACAAGTAGGCATCTTCTGCATGTTCGACTTGAAGATCAGTCTGGGCTGGAAGAGCGAGACCTGCAGGTTATCACAGTGCCTAAGAGACGGCACTGAAAGGGGACATTAAATTTCCACTGCTGTTGCCCCTCCTGTTGACAAGTTGAGATATACAGTGAATCTGGGGAGGCTTGTCTGGGAAGGCTGCTAGAGAGCACCACTTAATCCTAGCGCCCGTTCTTTTTATGTGGAGTCTTGTAAAACACAGTTAAAGTAAGTTATGTGTGTGTTTCTGTAGGTCTTAAGTGGATGTAGAGACCACGTTCGCTTTTCTGGGGGAAAGAGTGTAAAGATCTTTGTGGAAAGGCTCATATATTTCCACTGTAATAGTGGTTGTTTTTTTTTTTCCACATTCCTGGAAACAATATGATTTTGTGTTGGTCTTGTAGATAACATCAGTTTTTTTTTTTTTTGCGGTACGCGGGCCTCTCACTGTTGTGGCCTCTCCCGTTGCGGAGCACAGGCTCCGGATGCGCAGGCTCAGCGGCCATGGCTCACGGGCCCAGCCGCTCCGCGGCATGTGGGATCTTCACGGACCAGGGTGCGAAACCGTGTCCCTTGCATCGGCAGGTGGACTCTCAACCACTGTGCCACCAGGGAAGCCCCAGTTTGTTTTATTTTTGCCCTTTGAGGTTAGTACTACAGACAGCCTTTTTAGGCTCCAAGGGCAGGGGCCAGTTTGATGAGCTGATCACAAAAAGTGACTTAGATTTTATTACTTAGGTATTTTGCCAGAGTGAAAGGAGACTCTGAAAACCACTAGGCGAGGCTCATCCTGGGGAGGAGGAGCCAGGCACGAGTCACGAGTTTTCTCCTTTGTTATGTCTGGGAATACTGCTCACGTGGGATCCAGACACATAGTAGTGGGTGATGAGGGGAGATGAAGGGTGACCGCACACAGGGCTGCCTTCTGTGCACACTGTGTAAGCCGTTTGCAATGAGAGCTTCGATCCGTTTGCAATGAGAGCTTCCATCAGTGCTGAGCACGAGATTCACGGTGACATCCTGTCATTCCCGTGAACCATAGTAGCAGATTTCAGTCCTCCTAAAAGGGTTTCTTTTGACCTGGTAGTTAATCATTATGGTCAGATGGTAGGACTTGTGGTTTTTTGTTTTTCGTTTTTTTTTTTAACTCAAGTACAGTTGATTTACAATGTTGTGTTCATTTCTGCTGGACAGCAAAGTGATTGTTATACATGTATATACATATTCTTTTTCGATTATTATCACAGGATATTGAACATAGTTCCCTGTGCTATACAGTAGGACCTTGTTTATCCATTCTATATAATAGTTTTGATTTTTTTAAAATGCTGTAAAAACCTACTAATATAAAGGTTCTGCTCTTTGAGGAGAAGTAGCATCAGCAAAAATGCTCTATATTAAGAAGACACTATTTTAATAGGGTTCTCCAACCCTTGCCCTACACAAGCCCATTAGAATGGTCCAGAATTTGCAGAAAATCCAAATTTTGAAGAGTTGTAAAGACCATTGACTTCTAACTTTCTGTATGGTTGGAGGGCAGAATTAGGTCTTTACGTCTCATGAATCTTCCACTGAATTTTCTTTCTTTCTTTCTTTCTTTTTTTTTTTTGCGGTATGCGGTCTCTCACTGTTGTGGCCTCTCCCATTGCGGAGCACAGGCTCCGGACGTGCAGGCTCAGCGGCCATGGCTCACGGGCCCAGCCGCTCCGTGGCACGTGGGATCCTCCCGGACCAGGGCACGAACCCGCGTCCCGTGCATAGGCAGGCAGACTCTCAACCACTGCGCCACCAGGGAAGCCCTGAATTTTCTTTTTGAGAGTTACTGCCTGAATTAAGAACAGACTAGCCTCTCCCCATCACACTGTTTATAGCTTTTTCATTAGTAGAGGTAGACTAGAAATGTTGTATTGTCCTTAAATAATAACTATCTGCTTTAATTAATTGCTTTCTGATAAGCACATCTGGTTAATGCTTATGGAATAGAATCCTGGATCATTAATGAGATTTGCTAATGAGGTACTTTTCTTTTGTAGCCTCCTGATTTTCCTTACAAAGATGATATCATGTCAGTGAATCCTACCTGTTTGGTCCTTATTATTCTTCTGTTTATCAGCATTATCTTGACTTTTAAGGTAAGCATGAAGATTTTACTTACGGTCTAAATATTACTAAATGTCTTCATGAATGCTAAAGAAGTAAGAAAACTTGCTGTTAGTTTATCTTGTTTTAGATTTCTGAACTGCTTTTTGAATTCCTCACAATTCTGTTCCTTCTCTTATCTATATGAGAGAGAGAAACACTAACCAGACTTCCACAGGCCAACCCAGGGTTCTTCTAAAATCTATTTGGATGGAAATAAATTAATATAATGTTGTACATTTATGTGGTGTATATTAAGTACCATAGCATCCATTACAAGTCTCTGTATACATTGTTTTGTAATTTGTGGGTTTTTTCCCTATTTATTTATTTATTTACTATATTTGGTTGCAACGTGGGCTCCTTAGTTGCGGCTCGCCTGGCTCCTTAGTTGCAGCACGCAGGCTCCTTAGTTGCGGCATGCATGTGGGATCTAGTGTCCTGACCAGGGATCAAACGCGGGCCCCCTGCATTGGGAGCGTGGAGTCTTAACCACTGCTCCACCAGGGAAGTCCCTGTAATTTGTTTTTAAAAATGTAATCGATTTTGAACATTATTCTGTAACAGTCTATTATGAATTTATCATTTTTATAAATTAGTTATTGTTGGACATTGAGATAGTTCCTACTTTTTCACTTATAAATAGTACGGCAGTGAATATATTAAATTAATTACATCTTTTGTATACTTATACATTTATTTTCTCAAGATCTATTTCCTGAAGTTTGAGGGTATGCATAATTTGAAGGTTTTTGATAGTTTGTCAAATTGATCTCCCCTAAAGTTGAATGCCTTAACACTCTCATCTGCCACGTTTCCCTCACCTTCATCCGTCGAGTGCTATTTTTCATCTTTGTAAACCTGTTAATAAAAACATCATTATAATTTGTGCTTGTGTGCTGGTAATAAGTAGAAAATTCTTAAGTTAGACCTTGAACTTTTAATTCTTAACATCTTTCATTGTCTTTATTTTGGCATAAAATTACCGAATTCTTTAAAAACCAAGCTTGGTGAGTTTTGAAGAAGCTGCATTTAGGGAGAAAAGTCATTTTAAATGGTAATGTGTTGAAGAGGAGTAGGAAGAAAGTGATTCATTGAAAGTCAGTGAGGTCTGCATCGCCCTCCATACAACATGCTCTGCATAGCTTGTTACTGCATGTGTGGCTTAGTGGTCAAGGATTTGGGTGAATTTTATACACGGATGTTGAGGCTTCCTGCCCCTGCAGCTCCTACCTCAACACCCCAACTTCCTGGCTTCTTAGACCACCAGCTGTGTGGAGAGTGGGCAGAGCCACTGGCAAAAGGCTTCAGACCCTCAAATCCCACTCATTGCAGTTTGCCACTCAACGGTAGACTCCCCTTTAGCTTCTGCCTGTTTTGGGCCCTTCAGCCCTGCCTTCAGATAGAGTCTGTGTGTCTGTGTGTATTTATTCCAGACTTTATCATTGTTACCTGGAAGAAGGTTAGTCTGACCAAGCTACCCTGTGCCATTACCCAGAAGCCGGCACCTCCCACTGTGCTCAAAAAAGGCATTTTAACTGTGTAGGCATTTACATCTTTATTGGAAATGCTTACTTGAGATTTGAGTCAGAGGACCTAGATTTACCTTGTGTCACTGCCATATAGCTATGTGACCAGAGCCTTGGTTTCTTCATTTACTAAGTAGCAGTAATAGCTAAGAAAACATTGTGAAGGGTGACTGTGAGGCTAATTGAGCTAATGGATGGGAAGATGCATCATTCATTTATTTATTCAGTAAATATTTGCTGAGGGTCTCCTGTGTGCCGGGCTGTGTTTTAGCTGCTAGGGTTTGGTGGTGAATAAGAAAAATCCCTGCCCTGTCTGTGGTGCTTTTATCAACTGCAAACAATATTATTTATCATAATGACCTAATAAAAGGCATCTTATAGATGGTTCACAGCCCTGTCTCCAACCTGTGTGTAATGTGTTAATATTTCATTATATATGTATCTATCTCTACTAACCAGACTGCATTTCCTTGAGAACGTAGACCCTGCCTTCATTATTCTATCCCTTGTGGAGACTCAGTAATTATTAGTTTAAACAAATATGAACACATATATGTGTTGCAGTTTCACGTAACAGTTTACCTGATTAGTAGCTCTCACAACCTAAATTCACTGTTACTCTTTAATAAGTTTTATCACTAGTGATTCCCTGGGAACCCAAATCACAACATGTATCAGTTTTTCTCTGTCCTTAGTTGGTAAAGGGAACAACGCTTACCACCTAGCTCTGCAAGTAGCTGATGGATGTACTCTTGTCAGTGCAAGTCTGTTTGGGAAATATACCAAATATTTAATTTATTCAAGATTACAGAAATGTCAAATAGGAAATAAGGTCATTGAAATAAATTATTGGTCATTGAAATGAGTTTAGAGACAATAGGCCAGGTTTTTCTCCCATCAGAGTGTTTAGTGGGTGAACGCCCCTGGTGTTGCAGGGGGCATTCAAGAATGCTGACTGGGTGTATGGGACCCCAGACACTGGGTATTTCCCCTCCGCAGTTTAACCTTCAGTTATAGATTTGTCATTTTGGAGGCCTCACATCAGAAAGAGTTCTTGTCTTAAAAGAACCTTCTGTTCACTGCTAAAATAATGGATGACTTCTTACATAGTACACAACAGAATATGTCCAAGCATTCCTTTTTTATTTGTATTAAAATTCTCAATGAGTCCAGGGTTTTGTTTGTTTGTTTGTTTTAATAGAGAAGCAAGAGCGTTGTTGAGTAAACTGAAGATTTGAGTAAATTCAACATATTGTTCAAGAAAAATGCCCTTCCCATCTCTTTCTCATTGTTGATCTCTGGTTTCAGATTATTGCCATTCAGAAAACACTTTACTAAAATAGCATTATGCATTTTCATATTAACATTATCACAGAAAGTCTCACTGTAGGAAATAATCACCACCAAGTATGAATGCAGCAGGCTTCCCTGGTGGCGCAGTGGTTGAGAATCTGCCTGCTAATGCAGGGGACACGGGTTCGAGCCCTGGTCTGGGAAGATCCCACATGCCGTGGAGCAACTAGGCCCGTGAGCCACAACTACTGAGCCTGCGTGTCTGGAGCCTGTGCTCTGCAACAAGAGAGGCCGTGATAGTGAGAGGCCCGCGCACCGCGATGAAGAGTGGCCCCCGCTTGCCGCAACTAGAGAAAGCCCTCGCACAGAAATGAAGACCCAACACAGCCAAAAATAAATTAAAAAAAAACAAAAGTATGAATGCAGCTTAAGACAGCATTGTGAGTTCACAACAGAACATTTACCTCACTTCTGAAAAGTGTTGACGAGCACTCCTTTTGTTGTTAAATGTCTTCTTTTTTTGTAAAACAACTTTCTTGAGATATAATTCGCATATCATAAGGTTCTCCCATTTAAGTGTACAATTTAGTGGTTTTTAATATATTCACGGAGTTGTATAAACACAGCTCTGTGGTTAAACAATGTAATTTTAGAACACTTCTACCATATGACGTTTGCCCTTACCCCCATCCCCTGGTAACCACTAATCTATTTTCTGTCACTATGGCTTTGCCTCTTCTGGACATTTCATATAAATGGAATCATATAATATGTGGTCCTTTGTGACTGGCTTCTTTGACATTTCCAAGGTTCATCCGTGCTGTACCATGTTATCAGAACTTCCTTTTTATTGCTGAATTATATTCCATTGTATGAATATACCATACAATGGAATATTTTGTTTGTCTATCCAGTCCTAAGTTGACAGACATTTGGATTGTTTTTACTCTTTTGCTATTACAAATAATGTTGCTGTGAACATTTGTGCACAAGTTTTTGTGTGGACATATGTTTTCATTTCTCTTGGGTATATACCTTGGAGTGGAGCCACCGGGTCACATTTAACTGTTTGTTTATTTATTTATTTATTTATGGCTGCGTTGGGTCTTTGTTTGTGGTGCGTGGGCTTCTCATTGCGTGGCTTCTCTTGTTGTGGAGCGTGGGCTCTAGGCGCGTGGGCTTCAGTAGTTGTGGCGCGTGGGCTCTAGAGCGCAGGCTCAGTAGTTGTGGTGCACGGACTTAGTTGCTCCGCGGCATGTGGGATCTTCCCGGACCAGGGCTCGAACCCATGTCCCCTGCATTGGCAGGCGGATTCTTAGCCACGGCACCACCAGGGAAGTCCCCACATTTAACTGTTTAACCTTTTGAGGGACTTCCAGACTGTTTTCTAAAGCAACACCGTTTTACATTCCCACCAGCAATGTAGGAGGGCTCCGTTTTTTCCACATCTTTAACCTTTTAATCAAAGAATTTCAAAGCTAGAAAGGGGCTTTGAAATCATTTTGTTTTAATCTGATTGCACACGATTGGAATGAAAGTACAAAGACTTCGTATTTTAAACATCTCCCATGAGCTCATGCTTTCTATTTCCAGCATGTCTTTATTCTGGACCTTAATTTTAATTATCTTCTGTGGATATTTCATTGTGAAAATGGAAATGTTTTAGTGAATTGTACTGATCACAGAGCGAATTAATGTGCTATGAACGTTTTTTTTTTTAAGTTGACTTGTATTATAAAATCATATATAATGATATAGAATAACGATCCGAAAGACCCAGAGTTACAGTGTGATGAGAATCGGCTAATGAATTGATTGTTCTTTGGGGGCAGTAAATGTTTGCGGCGATTGCTCCTTTCAACTTCCTTTTCTTGGAAATTCTCTTTCTCTTTTCAGCCCCACCCTTCCCCATCACCTTCTGTGTAGTAAGGCTACAGTATCACCCTTGGCCAGAAAGCTACTCTATCCAACATTTGTAATTTTAAAGCCTTCTCGGTTTAGTAGAGTTAATGTGTGTTTAAAATTTATATAAATGAACATTTTGCAATATGGCTTTATCCATGATGATATTGTAAATTGTCTGAACTTTGAAAATTAAATCTCTAACAATCACTACTTACTTACAGGGTTACTTGATTAGCTGTGTTTGGAACTGCTACCGATACATCAATGGCAGGAACTCCTCTGACGTCCTGGTTTATGTTACCAGCAATGACACTACGGTAGGTGTGATGTCACTTCACGTGGAGATCTCCACACATCCACTATACGATGGCTTATAAATATTTCTAGTGTTTGCTGCTTTTTTTACTGTTGTTGAAACATGTTCATGAGCTGCTTAGTCATCAAAGGATTCATAGTTGAATGAAATGTGTTTTGTTTTCCTTACAAGACATTAAAATCTAGTTGGCTCAACTCTGGTTCATTTAAAAAAATATTACAAGTAGATAATATATGTGCCTCTCCACATTTATGTATCTTTCTTTTTTTTGGCTGAGTGGCATGTGGGATCTTACTTCCCTGACCAGGGATTGAACCCATGCCCCCTGCATTGGAAGTGCGGAGTCTTAACCACTGGACCACCACGGAAGTCCCAACATTTACGTATCCTAAACCTGCATTATTAAAAAACCATGGTAGGGCCTACCTGGTGGCACAGTGGTTAAGAATCGGCCTGCCAATGCAGGGGACATGGGTTCGAGCCCTGGTCCGGGAAGATCCCACATGCCGCGGAGCAACTAAGCCCATGCGCCACAACTACTGAGCCTGTGCTCTAGAGCCCGTGAGCCACAACTACGGAAGCCCGCGTGCCTAGAGCCTGTGCTCCGCAACAAGAGAAGCCACCTCAATGAGAAGACCGCAAGGGCTACTCACAGAAGAGTAGCCCTTGCTTACCACAACTAGAGAAAGCCCGCGCTCAGCGACAAAGACCCAATGCAGCCAAAAGTAAATAAATAAATTTATTTAAAAAAAAAACATGGTAGGTAATTCTAGGTATCAATTCTGCATAGTTTGACTATACTATCTCACTTGACATGTGAAATTAAACTTAAAAATGTCATTTTATAGGTAGAGAGATAAGAATGGCAGAGATTACTGTATCTTTAAAACTTGCCCCGCACATCGGGCTGCCCTGGTGGCGCAGTGGTTGAGAGTCCGCCTGTTGATGCAGGGGACATGGGTTCGTGCCCCAGTCCGGGAAGATCCCACATGCCGCGGAGTGGCTGGGCCCGTGAGCCACGGCCGCTGAGCCTGCGCGTCCGGGGCCTGTGCTCCGCAACGGGAGAGGCCACAACAGTGAGAGGCCTGCGCACTGCAAAAAAAAAAACAACTTTCCCTGCATATGAAAACCTTAGCAAAAGAATTTAGATGATCTGTGTTCTGCCACTAGTTGTTCATACTTAACTTTTTTAAACCTGTCAAATATGATTTTGAGAAACATGCCTTCACTGGAAGAGTCACAAAATCATTTGTCCTTTATGTAATTATCTTGCCTGGCTCGTGGTAAAAGTACAAGTCCTCTAGATACTAATCTCTTTGTGTCTCCATCACCACGTGTGATGCTCAGTACAAGTAAATGCTCGAGGAGTGGTTAATGGAAAGGATGGGTGACATGAGCCTGTGGGATGGGTCCAGGTGGATAGGTTTGGAGGGGACAGAATGGACAGGACAGATGAAAGGATAAATATAAATGGTGTTTATATTTAAACTAGAATGGAGTTTTATATTTGGTTTTGTATTTTTTATTATTTTATTTTTTTTAAAAAATTATTTTATATATTTATTTTTGGCTGCATTGGGTCTTCGTTGCTGTGCACAGGCTTTCTCTAGTTGCGGCGATCGGGGCTACTCTTCGTTGGGGTGCGCGGGCTTCTCATTGCAGTGGCTTCTCTCGTTGTGGAGCATGGGCTGTAGGCACGTGGGCTCGGTAGTTGTGGCGCACAGGCTCAGTAGTTGTGGCTGGTTGAAGCCCTGGTTTTGTTTTTTAAATTGTGGTGACTTGCTTACTCTGTGGCCTTACTGAAGTAATTTAGTCTGTCCCTGACTTGACTTCCATGTGTATAAAATGGGGATAGGGCTTCCCTGGTGGCGCAGTGGTTGAGAGTCCACCTGCTGATGCAGGGGACACGGGTTCGTGCCCCAGTCTGGGAAGATCCCACATGCCGCGCAGCGGCTGGGCCCGTGAGCCATGGCTGCTGAGCCTGCGTGTCCGGAGCCTGTGCTCCGCAACGGGAGAGGCCACAACGGTGAGAGGCCCACGTACCGCAAAAATAGATAAATAAATAAATAAAATGGGGATAAAACAACTTCAGACTTTATACTAAATACACAGGTGCAAGCTGATATCACTGAGTTCTCTGTGGGATTTCTGAGAGAAAGCGTGTTATGTGTGAATAGTTTTCTTAAGTCCTCAGCAAGGAATCGTTGGTTTGAATCAGAAGTGCATGAGCAGTGGTTTAAGAGGAGGCTCTGCCGCGATCAGATGTACAAACCCAGCGTGCCCAGGTGCTGGGGGGCCCTTTGGGGGCCGTGCAGAATCCTTTGCACTGATCACAGTAGACACATCCTGCCTACTAACCCTTTAGAGAATCCCTCTTGGGTCAGTACATCTCTTTAAAGAAATAACTGTTCACAGTTACTATAATTTTGATAAAATTACTGGTGTAAAGAATTTTTTCCTTCTCTCTGAGTTTCTGAGTGTTAGTTATCTATCAGTATCTTTCTGTTTTTTCTTTAAAAAGATATCTCAGAGTACTTTTATTGCCCTGCTGAACTAATGAAAAGTCTAAAAGTTTGAGCTGCTAAACAAGCAAGGTATGTTAGAGCCCCATCCTAAATATTATGAATGTGTGGGACTTACAAAACTACTATCTTTGAAAAGTATCTCAGCAAAGATAATGCCCATATCGCATGTTTGTTTGGTATACTTCTGGTGGTGGTTTTTTCATTGCTTTCTGAAGGGTTATGTGTATTTTTAATAGAAGCAAGGTGGAAGGGCTGGGTACACGTTGTATAAATACACCTGAAATCAAAGGATATTCTGAAATTGTAGAAATTGGGGTGCTTAGAGAATTTAAGAATCATGAGTGTGTCCCTAAAATGCATCCAACTAGCTTTTTAGAGGAAGTTTTATTTTCCACCCTTTGAAAGATTCAAAGTTAGGTATGGATAGCAGGTAAGCTGTATTTAGGCTAACATACACTCAAAAATAGTTGTACTTTCCAGCTAGACATCCTAGCTCTTCTAATAATAGACCTTTCTTCAGAAAGGCTTGCAGCTTGGCAGTAGTTTGTAGTAACTAGGGTTTGGGACCGTGGACTAGTGCCAGCTGTGATTGTTTCCCTGTGTGTTGACAGAAGGTCCTGGGGAATTGCTTGATGATAATTATTATTAGTCATTATCTTCTCAGTCATTCTGTATCAACTTGCCTTTTTTTTTTGTTTTTTTGCGTTACGCGGGCCTCTCACTGTTGTGGCCTCTCCCGCTGCGGAGCACAGGCTCCGGACATGCAGGCTCAGCGGCCATGGCTCACGGGCCCAGCCGCTCCGCGGCATGTGCGATCTTCCCGGACCGGGGCACAAACCCGTGTCCCCTGCATCGGCAGGCGGACTCTTAACCACTGCGCCACCAGGGAAGCCCCAACTTGCCATTTTTAAGATAAGGAAACTGATGATTTGTTTCTGCTTTCCTAGAGAAAGCCCGCGTGCAGCACCGAAGACCCAACACGGCCAAAAATAAATAAATAAATATTTAAAAAATAATGGTATTGTGGATATTTTTCTAAAGAGTACTTATTATATCTAAAATAATAATTCCTTAATATAAAATATATCCAGTGAGTGTTTAGATTTTCAATCGACTCCTGTTAATTTTCCTGGCAATTTATTTGAAACAGGATCTGTGGGTCAGTATGCATTTTAAGACTTTGTAATTTTTTTAAAGAAACAACTGGCCCACAAACTAGATTTTACTGATTGCATACCTATAATATAGATCTCTGTATTTCCAGTAAATTAGTAGTTGGATCTAAACGCTTCCTGTATTTATATTCCCATTTTCCTCTTTTTGTAAGATTGCTTTATAGTTGATAATTTTTCTTCCATCAGGATGCAGGTGATGTCTGGTTGATTCTGTCTTTCTGGGATGTCAGCAACCATTGATATGATCAATTCATTAGGAATTGCAATATGATGACATGCTATCATTTTTCATTTATTAGCTGGAATATTTCTATAAAGAGACACTTTCCCTCGAGTAGTATTTAGTTACCCAATGGTACTTGGGACAATGATAAATATATGTGCTTTTGTTCTCTTTATCAGTTTTCAAAATGACAAGTTGGTCCATCATTCTCTAGTGATGGCCAGTGAGGGTTTTTTTTTTTTATGTAATAAATGAACTAATGAAAAGAGGCCTGTTATTAGAAGAGCTGGGGATGTTCCGTTGAAAAGTACAGCTATTTTGATTAATTTTATCAGTAACCCTAAAGAAAATTTACCTACTGTTCCATACCTATTTTAAGACTTTCTAAGGGGAAACCCAAAATCTTCCTCTGAACAACTACACCATAGCTAACATCCTTATGAGTGTCCTAATTATGCCGTCTTTGCCCAGTTGGAGCGTCTTCAAGTTGGCATCTGAGTCTTTTTACACAACTCTGGTAGTGTGATCGCTTCCTTGCCGTTCTGGGCTCATCTTGTTCATATCCTGTTCCACACCTGGAGCTATTTCTCCAAGGACCCCTGCTTCCTTTCAGTAGAGACCATAATCTGTATTTCTAGGGTTGGAGAATAGATTTTTTTTTTAAAGAGGGGCTCTGCATATTTAAAGGTTGTTTTGACTAGTACTAAAGGAGTTCAAGAACCAAAGGAGTTCTAATTAAAAAAAAAAAAATACTGGAGTCTCACTGAGATCCTAAGTGGGGCCTGGAATGATCTAGTTCTGTCATTTTCCCTGGTCTCCATAGCTATATTAAGATCCTTATAGTGTGTCATGTATGTTTCTCTTTTGTCCATGTCTTTATGGGGAATCCACACAGACACGTTGTGTCTTTCACTTCCTATCAAGTATTAAGCCAGATGGCTTTTCTCCCAGGCTGAAGAGTCTCAGGGTGACTTCTGTGGAAAGGTACTGGGGCTCTTGTTGGTAGAAAATAAATGTGCTGCTTTTTTCTTCTCTAAAACAGTACACATATTATTAGCCAGGTATCTACTTTTCCAAATACTACTCAGGGAGAATAGATAACGTTATATATTGGAGATCATTCTATGGATTAATTGCTCCAGTTTCCTAACTAAACCAAAGCAAAAACCTTTGAAAGAAATGCCTTAAGACAGAGAGGTCACAAACTCTGTTAGTTCATAATGCCTCTTAGGGTCCTGGTATTTTTTTCATGATGCCCTTAGGCCAGAAGATATACCTAGCTGTTTACTTCATTAAGTAGTCAGGTCCAGACAACTTCAGAGTAGTAGTTAGTGTAGTACCTAACAGGCTTTGTAGTGTTTTCCTTGGAAATTTAAAATATCCCAAGGTGTCCCTTTGAGTCACTGCCATACACGGTTAGGTACCCTGGAGAGATGCAACCTTCCCTTTAGAACACTGTATTCAATAGAAATCACATTCTGGATATATATTACATAATACCACATTTTCTCCCTTACCTTCATCAAAATCTGGCCTTAAGAGGAAAAATGTATTAAAATACTAAATAGTAGAAACAGATTTCTTTCACCTTAAAATTTATGCAAATCGAGATTTGAAAAATCCTTTTAATCTGCTAATACCAGTGCAGACTTGAGTCGTGGCAGTACCCAGTGTTGCGTTAAATCCATGAGGAGGGAATCAATTGGGGCACTTTAAAAGCAGTGAGATGAATGTTTATCCAAAGTAGTATCCGAAATTCTGATTTCAGATAAAAGGGTCATAGTCTTGGGCAATGTAGGAAAATGGCTATTTAGGGATAAATAGGAAAATTTTAGAGTTCATGGAGTCCGTTATGCCATATCATATTGCAGGTGCTAATCTTGGTAAACACTATATACAGGTTTATTGTTCTGACTTCAAAAAGTGTTTTGCCGGGAATTCCCTGGCAGTCCAGTGGGTAGGACTTTAACTGCCTGAGACCAGGTTCAGCCTCTGGTCCGGGAACTGAGATCCCACAAGCCATGTGGCATGGCAAAAAAAAAGTGTTTTGTTGTGTGGGGCTGCCTTTTGATCCTGACTGCTTGAAAAACACAGTTAAGAAAAAAGTCAGTGACCTGGTGAAGGCCAGATTATCTCCCCAGCAGTCATTTCCCTGTAGATATCCCTGAGAGGATGAGATTAATTAAGGCTGACCTTGGGCTGTCAGAAAGCCACAAAACACTCTCAGTTGACTGCGAAGGGTTGGAGGTGGGGTGGATTTATTTAGTAGTCCTCTCAATGACTTTCAAAAATTGTGCATAAAAAATTCCATTGTTTTTTTTTCCCTCCTGCTGCTTTTAAAAATGAGTTTGTTCATTACTTCCTAGGCATAGATTACATGTGATTAGAAACAAGTTCTTGACCAGGTGACATGAGTTGTGTTTATTCTTTTCCCACATCCCACCCCCAGAGACAGAAGGGGAGGGAATGAACTAAATTGATAGCAGGAGAGATTTTTTAGACTTCAGAAGTTCCTTCATATCTGAGAAACTAGACTGTTACCAAGATGAATGTATAGTCATCATCTTGCAGATTCTTCAGAAAAGTCATAACTGATTTTCAGAAACTGTGTGAGGAAGCCTTCGTTTAAAGGCGGTAATGAGGCTGGCTCTGAAGATCTCCTTCAGTCCTGGGCATTTCAGATTCATGTACGTTAAACATACCTCACAAAATACACCTTTCACCACTGTCACCTGCCTGTATGAACCAGGGGGTCCAGGAGGCGGTGGGGAGGGGGCGAAGAAGGCTCCAGTTACAGGACTTGTAGAGGATTTGAAACTCCAGCCTGTGAGTTATTGGCTCTGAAGCTTCTGGCCTAGTAAGTACTGGAATACAAGAGAGACATCTTATTCATAATACCTCAATTTTAGATATCTCTTTTCACTTGTAATTTAGTAGTTTGTATGATCTAAGCTTTTGCTTTTGCTTTTTTTTTTTTAATTTAAAAAATGTGAGAGGTTTTGATAATAGACTGGGTGACATCCCAGATAAGCAGAGAGAGCAGCCAGGAGACCATTTCCGTTGTCCAGATCACTACAGTGATGAAGACCATGCAGTTCTGATGCAGAGGGCCTGAGGAAGAGGGGGAGGATTTGAAGAGGGCTGTCAGACGTAGCAGCGATAGTTGATAGTGAGGGGCCACGGAGTGAGCATGAAGCCCCAGGATGTGTCTGGTCTGTGACTGTGACTTGAAACGTTAAATCACTCACCCGAATGGTAGGACCAGACCTTGCAAGTTAACTGACCCTCTCTCATCTCCTTAGCGGTGTTCCCACAGGTGTCATCCAGCCGAGCGCGGAAGAACTCCGGTGAGGTTCCGCTCTCCTCTGCATCTGTCCTATCTCCCGCTCTGTAGCTTTTTGTACTGGGAGTTTCTCCCCAGACACTTAGGTAGTGGTTGCCATCTGCCAGGCTCTGCGGTGCGGGCTTTCTATATATGAACTCAGTCTCACAAGAGTCCTTGAAGTAGATCCCTGGGTACAAAAGAGGAAATTACCAAGTGGGTACCTTCCCACGGTCACACAGCTGGTGCGTGCCCGGGGAGCGGAGGGGGGATCACAACCTTCGCAGCCTGGCTCCGGCCTTTCTTTACCCGCCACCCTCCTCCTAGACTGTCATCTGTGCAGACTGCCGCCAGGGCTGGGTGTTCTTCCCTGTTGCTGCTGGCGGGGCATTGACCAGGACAAGCAGCAGTGAAGCAGGAAAGTAATTCATTTTGATGATTCTTCTCAAGTCAAGTCACAAACTTCCAAAGCAGTGAGACTTTTCGTTTTGTTTGCTTATTTTTGCTCTCTAGCTCAGGGGAAGGAATGGGAGGGTGGATTAAAGAAAGAGGTGGAAGAAAAGTTAGAAGTAAACTTGGTGACACCAAGGCAGCTGCCTTATTTATTCATTCATACATACATATACATATATCTATTTTTTTTCAAGTTCTTTTCCTATTTATGTTGCTACATAATATTGAGCAATACAGTAGGTCCTTGTAGTTCCCTTGTTGTGTTAGATAGCCCTCCCTTCTGTAACTCAGCCCCACGCATTTTCCTAATAGCTTCATATGGGCACGTGGCTTCAGACAGACTTGGCTGTTGGTTCTGATAGAAAAGCATCGTGGATAAGATTGGACTGGATGCCCTCTGAGATTTCCTCTGGAAAGCGTTTCCCCTGCTTTAACGTATTCCATGCTGCAAGCTGACAGTGTGCGATGTTAACTCAGCTCGTGTTTCTTTCCCTCCTTCAGTAAAATACAGCTTTTGAAAAAAATATACTAATCTGATGGAAATTATCTCTGACCCGTATAAGTTTCCAGTTATTTCATCCAGAGAAGAACTGGAGCGGTCAAACCAACACATAGATAATTGACACCTAAAAGTTCTGGAAGAACAGTTCAAATAGACCCAGTTTTCACTGTGAACATGAATAAAGGATATTAATCAATCGCTCAATTGTAATCTTCCTATAATAGCAAGTAAGAAAAATTTAGAGTAGCTTTGCAGGGAATCAATTATAAAATCATCCGCTATTTTCATTGTGTTTTACTTTAAAACACACTCGGCACTTGACTTATTTTATCCCACATGTCCAAAACAGAATCCGTGTTGATTTTACTCTAGGGACAGAGGAGACATTGAATTGTATTTTTCAACATTCTAAGAAAGTTTCTGGGAATATATCTTAAGGAATTAGTAAAAAAAAAAAACGTGTATAAGATATTCATGCGGCATTGTTTTTTAACAGCAAAAGTATCCAATTTCACTGTCTAGTAGTTGGGAACCGGTTTGATTAAATAGGGGTATGCCCACTTGATAAAATCTCCTTATGGCCATAAAAATTATGAGCAGTGTAACAGCAGAAGAAAGGCTTATGATGCTTTAAAAGAATATAGATGTTTGTGTTACAGTTACAGCTATGAGAAAGCAAAGCTTGTAGACAACAGATTAGATGGTAATAGGAAATTACGCGATTGGTTTCTTGAGTACTAGAAAACAAAGCAGAAGATATTTCTCCCTTTCCATTAATTCGAGGGAGGGAAGTGTGTGGGGAAGGAGAACAGGTAAAATGGGAGTCTGAGGTTCTGAGCAGTCCTTCCAGCCAAAGTACCCTGGCAGCCACTGAGCACAGTCAGCTGAGCACGGCCTGGTTGGCAGCCCGTGCAACACACAGGGTAGAACCCCATCCCAAAAGAGATGTGCACAGTAGGTGGCGCAGCACATTCAGGCCTGGGGGAGAGGAAGCAGCTGAGATGCCTGTGATAGGGCATTCCCTCTACTTCCTCAATAGTTATTTATTTTTATTTTAGATAAAAATGTAGCTCTTAAGATACTGATTTTGATAAAGTTATATAGTTTTAAATATAGTTACTTTAGATATATTTATTTGAACATTAGATGTTTTAGTGCATCTTAGCTTTCAATTTGGGTCACGGTATTGTTTTGGTGTTTCCTGCCCAAATATCTCACCAGTGAGGATTTTTGACCCAATACGGAAGATTTGAAATAAGAATTCTATATTGTAAGTGTAATCTGTGAGAGAATTTGAGTAGCTTCTCTGCTGAGAATTAAGGGAAATAATGACTTCCTCCTGTAACATCAGGTGAGGACAGTTTATCCTGGTTCTTCAGTGAATTGAGGATACAATTACTTTCCACCTTATTTGTCTTTCGAAATTATTCTTTCTGTAGGTGGGGGAAGGTTTCACTAGGATCTTCCAAATTTGTTTTAGTTCTTCCCGACTCCTGGTGTGTTGAATTGAGTACAAGATACCATTGGTTGTAAATTGCACTATTATCTTAGGTGCTTCTTATCGTTAGGTGCGTTAGTTACAAGGCACAGCCTAAATTCAGACGTTAAAATGTGCAAAAATGTGTACATTAGAATCAGAAATAAATGGTTATGTGTATGTGTGTGTTTACTGGTGTATATTATAGGTGGAGTTATTTTAAAAGTTTGGAAACAGTTATTCTAAATGCCTTAAAGATAAGCCCAGGCGGGCTTCCCTGGTGGCGCAGTGGTTGAGAGTCCGCCTGCCGATGCAGGGTACATGGGTTCATGCCCCGGTCCGGGAGGATCCCACGTGCTGCGGAGCGGCTGGGCCCGTGAGCCATGGCCGCTGGGCCTGCGTGACCGGAACCTGTGCTCCGCAACCGGAGAGGCCGCAACAGTGAGAGGCCTGCGTACAGCAAAAAAAAAAAAAGTTAAGCCCAAACTTCCTGTTTGCGATGATCCTATCGCAAATGCCCAGATGGCTGTTTCAGTTAATCTTGGAGATTCATGGTTCACCTATCTCCCCTTTCCTGTTCGGCCCGAGTAAAGGAAGCTCACATCTAAGTAGGCAAATGTGGTGTCAATGTAAATGCTGCCTGTTTTAAACAAGGTACATCGTAGACTGTTAGGGGTGTAACAAATGGTAAAGGAAAAAAATATTTTGGCTACTTGGGATTAATTTAAATGGACCATGGGAAGATTCAAGTGCCCCTAAATGACACGATTGTTTTGGGGCTTTGTACTTTCACATCTGATATTATCACATCTTCCAAGGTCAGAATTCAGGGTAATGCTTTTCCTTTGTGCAGGTGGAGGCAAACTGTTTTCCGTAAAAGCCAGATAGTAAATACTTTAGGCTTTGCGGGCCATATGGTCTCTGTCATAGCTATTCACCCCTGCTGTTGTAGTGTGAAAGGAGTTGTAGAAAATACATACACAAGTAAGCGTGGCTGTGTTGCACCGAAGTTTGAGTTTTATATAATTTTCACACATCACGAAACGTTTTTCTTTTAAAAAATGTAAAAACCATTCTGAGCCCTCAGGCCATACAAAAAAACAGGCAGCGGGCCAGGTTTGGCCCATATTGTTCACAGACCCCGGTCTTCGTGGCAATTTAAGCTGCGTTTTCTAGGTGTTTGTAGGACAACTATTTGAACCATCCCAAGGGATTTAATAACCCTACTTAGGGCCTGCATAGAGCTTTCCCCTCCTGCAAGTGGAATGGCAAAGAGCAGCACCTAATCTTTTGGTCCTTTTTATAAGGATATTTTTTTTCCTGAGAAAGTTTTCATTCTCCCGTATTTATTATTTTGCCAGTAGTTCTAAATCCAGCTTATATTTAACAAACTATAGTGGAAATCAATAAGAGAATAATTCACTTGCAAAATAGTTGCTAACGTGTTGAAAAACCGCAGCTAAAGCTCTTATGCAAAGATAAGAAACTATCTTTTGTACAAAGATCCATTCTATAAAGTCCTGTTTTAGTTTACTGCCAGAAAAAAAGTAACACACACACACACCCCCCTTACCTAACCTCTTTCCCTCTCTCTCTCTATACTTATTTGTCAAAATATGTATATATGTATCCATCCATCCATATATAGAAATAAAAACTTGATAACCCCCAAATCTCTATTTTGCCTTATTTCTGGGTCATTTTAACATTCCTTTGTCTTATTTTGTATCCTGATCGATACAGCAAGCCATCTCATCCTTTCACAAATGTATGGAATAAAATTCAGATTTGTTGAGCCTTAGTGCCTGCCATGTACTGTGCTAATAATAAGCACATAACTTGGGCTTATTCATTTCATTAACCTTGTGAGACAGACTGGTCTCGTCCCCATTTACAGATGAGGAAGCTGAGGCTTAAAGAAGTGACTGGCCCAAGGCCTCCAAGTTGGGAAGTTTGTCGGCCCACACGGTTGACTCCACAGTCCATGGCTACTACCCCAGGGCACCCCAGTCTTCTCAACATGGTGGCAAACAGAAAACTGCAGCATTTATATGGCACACTGTTGTGAATGGACACCGGTTGAGAAGCTCTGCACTTCGCCATGGAAGAAAAACTCTGTTTATCAGACTCCTCCCCTAGCACATAAGCTATCTGCTGGCTCGGACCTTACAAGTGTCAGTGGTGTGGTATCCTCAGTGCCTGGTACATAGTACGACCAGCATTTGTTGATGAAATGAATGAACAGTATTTAACAAATCATTTGTCTTGCTCTCTTTTTTTTTTTTTTTAACTGAGTTGAAGGAAGTAGCTTAGATTTTGTGACCCAGATCAACTCGGTGCCCATGTCCCCAGTCATCCTGTGGTCATCTCCAGAGAGGATCCCACTGCAGAGCTCACTCCGTTTCTTCCGTATCTGCTTCTTTTCTTAGATTCTACTGAATGGTAGCAATGTCCACTTAATCACCCAGGCCTGTAACTGAGGGGTCATCTTTAAACTTGTTAGAGTTAGGCTTTTAGCCTCTAGCCTTGAACTCTACTTTCTCTTCAGTTTTTTCTCTCTGTTGCTGTCAGATGGATCTAAAACAGAAATCTGGTTTTGTCATCCCTGGATTTAGAAGTCTTCAGGGGCTCTGCTGTTTATAACTTTAGCATTTCTCAACTGTGATGTCACTCCACTTTGCTCTATGACAGTCATTTGTGACTTGCGGGGTAGTATTTAAAATCTCAGTTTACCAATGGTTTGCTTTTTTTTTGTCCTTTGAATAAATAAGGACAGCTTTAGCATTATCCCTGTAACAACATCAGTCTCAGCTATGCAGTCTTGCGTTCTGATATTTTCTTGAGGCCAGAGAAGGGAGTGGAGTGATAACTTCATCCTGCCAAGTTCATCTTAATTGTGAAGCAGCTTTGAGGGACTGTTACTGATTGTGTTATCAACAGTCGTGGGTCTCGTGAGCTATTGTGCTCTCATGAATACTGTGCCCCTTGCTTCCTACCCACTGCCCCACAAAGGAGCCAAAAAAAAAAAAAGGAAAAAGACGTCTCCATTTATAGTGGTATTTTTTTTAAAAATAAACTTATTTATTTATTTTTGGCTGTGTTAGGTCTTTGTTGCCGTGTGTGGGCTTTCTCTGGTTGCAGTGGGCAGGGGCTGCTCTTCGTTGCAGTGTGCAGGCTTCTCACTGTCGTGGCTTCTCTTGTTGTGGAGCACAGGCTCTAGGCGCACGGGCTTCAGTAGTTGTGGCACGTGGGCTCAGTAGTTGTAGCTTGCGGGCTGTAGAGCGCAGGCTCAGTAGTTGTGGCGCATGGGCTTAGTTGCTCCGCAGCATGTGGGATGTTCCCGGACCAGGGCTCGAACCTGTGTCCCTTGCATTGGCAGGCAGATTCTTAACCACTGCGCCACCAGGGAAGCCCTATAGTGGTATTTTATTTGTCCGTGCTTTAGGGGGAGAGAAGGGCAACTGGTTTTGTAAAAACACACCTGTGTATGCCCACGGGAGGCTCTGACACATGAACATCACCAAAGCTCCCATCCCCCTCACGCTGGGGAGGACGGCTGGTTGTTAAAGAAGAAATTTTCACTTCCTGGTATTGCTTGCAAGCCTGGCTGGGATCTCGCCTGTTGTTCCAGTCTCATCCCTTGTAATCCCGACTCACGCACCCAGGTCTCTAACTAAAGCAAACCACCTACACCTTTGCAGGTGTTTCTCGGTCTCTTGGGACAGTTCACGCGCGCTCTCCCCCACTCCTGGGATGGGCATCCTCCAGCCTTCCATCTCCGCCTCCCTGGCAGCTGGTACAACAGCTGCCCTCTGGGGGCTGCTCGGGTGTCCTGGGGTGAGGAGTGAATGGACGGACATGGTGTTTCAACCACACTCGCTTTGGCTTTTAGAACTATAACTATGTGAGAGGTGCCCACAGCTCCGCAGACCTGCAGCCTGCGGTAGAAATGGTGTCCACTTTGTCTCCTTTCTCATCATTCAGTTACTTTTGTTAAGGAAGAGTTAGGCTCAGAGCAGCTTAAGTGGTTAGCCTCTTACACTTCCTGCAGCCACCTGAGAGGGAAGAGGAACTCCTTTTCTGACCCACAGGAATCAATTTGTGAGTAGTGTTTACTGGTGTCGCTTCCTGAAGGAAGGTGTGTAGTTGAACTAGTTGGACAGTCATACCGCGTTGGTTATCTCGCTGCAGTTGGAGAATTGCTGCCGTTTACTGAGCGCTCAAGTGCTCAGCCTGTACTTAGTGCATTAAGTATGGCGCCTCCCTTACATCCTTAACAGTCTTTTGAGGAGTATCCATCGTGGTCTCCATTTTATAAGTGTGGAAGCTGACGTTCAGGTAGATTTACTAACTTTCTCAGGACCCCAGGGTTGCTACGTCCCAGCTGGAATTTGAACCCATGTCTCATTTCAGTTTGACTCCCCCCACCCCATATTGCCTCTAGAATTTGACCGTGGCCATAGAGCTGAAATGATAGGACTCAAATTTGGACACACCTCTGTCTAAAAACCAGTGCTAAGAAAGGACTATGGAAGTGTGAGAGTCTTGCCTTTTAGAAGCTTTTTGGAGAGGAGAAAGGTTTACAAGACCGTTAATAATAGTACAAGATAGCATATAATTTAATTGATAAGCCAGTTATGTAAGTGCTTTAAGAGAGTGGTTTTGTGTCTGAGTTCAGAGTGCTGTACTGTAGTTACTGCCATTTCTAGTGTTACGACTTCATGTTATCTATAAAGAATATGGAAATATCTAACTGGTGGTTTTATTTAAAAAATTAATTTGTCATACTGCAATTGCACAGCATAACTCAGAGGAGAAGAGAGTAATCGAGGCTAGACTATTTCAGATCTCCATGTTGGAAGTGATTTTAACATGAGCTTGGGGTTGTTTGGGCTTTGTACGGAGTGACATACAAAGAAAGAAGAACATTTGAGGAGGGAAAAATCATAGGGAAAAGGAGTCAGATTGGTAATGAACTTGCCGTGCTAGGGAGTCATGGAAATAAATGAGACAGGAGAGAGCCAGACACTGGGCTGCTGTTGGCCTGGGCATGAGTGGCGTGAAGAGCATGTATCCTGGGGGCCCCTCGTGGCATCGTAGTTCTCTAGTTTCCATTGGTATTTGGGGCACCCTAGATCGGGTGGGGTCTCACAGGTCTGGAGGAGAGTCTCAAGCAGGCAAGGGGACAGGTCCTGACCAGCTGCTCCGTGAAAACACGTTTCACCTCCTAGGCAGGGACCTCCATCTGCGAGGCGCTCCCTGGCTGCTTTGTTAGCGTCTCAACTGCACGAGTCCAGCCCCCACCACCCCTCCCGGCGTAGAGAGGGGCATCTTGGGCAAGTTAGGAGCGTTTTCCAGACCCCTGCAGGGGCTCACGGCGAACACACATGTCACCCACCAGCCAAGAAGCAGGAGGAATGAGGTAGCTATGAGCCTGCCCACCGCCCTCAGGTTGAAAGTTGCCCCTTGATGACTGACTTCTTTCCTTCAAGACTGCCATGATTATTCTTTTATTTTTAAAATATCACTTTTATTTTTAACACAGCATTACATGTACATAGCTAAAACTCATGCTAGTGAAAGATTTATTTTTCTCCCTCTTTTTTTTCCTCGCACCTTGCAGAATCTTAGTTCTCTGACCAGGGATTGAACCCGGGCCCTCAGCAGTGCAAGCACTGAGTCCTAACCGCTGAACTGCCAGGGAATTGCCAAGATTTATTTTTCAGTGGTCCTCTGCCATTCTCGTGACTATCCTCCACTTTTCACCCCAGCTGTAAACACTGTCAACTCTTACTTGTTTCTTGTATTTACCTCCATTACCTACATATTTTATTTTATTTCTTTTTTCTTTTTTTTGCGGTACGGGGGCCTCTCACTGTTGTGGCCTCTCCTGCCGCGGAGCACAGGCTCCGGACGCGCAGGCTCAGTGGCCATGGCTCACGGGCCCAGCCACTCCGCGGCATGTGGGATCTTCCCGGACCGGGGCACGAACCCGTGTCCCCTGCATCAGCAGGCGGACTCTCAACCACTGCACCACCAGGGAAGACCTACCTACATATTTTAAAATAATATGTCTGTGTTACTAAGTTTTCGATGATCAATTTGAGATACCTTTTGACTTCCCGGTGTTGAATAGAATTGAACTTTTACTCTCCTCCCCATATTCTCTGCTGCCTTCATCCACCTAATACAGTCACATCAGATTTTTTGGTTACATCACCAGTTAATTTTTACCTTGATTATGTGACTATTGTTCTGTGCACAGCTCTGTCATGTACATTCCCTTTCTTGTACAATTTTTGTTTTCCTCCAGCAGACATTTGCCTTGTTTTTTCAGCTGCCAAGTTTTTGACCTTTTACCTCACCCCGATCTCCCAGGTCTGTCAATTACCTATCAGTGTTTTCCAAATGTTTGACTCTGTGAGATAACCGGTCAATCCTCGTCCTTTGCTGGAGCTTCTCCTGCTCCAAGGTGGATGAGGTGCCACACAGCTGTCATCCTGGGCCTTGATTTCATTTTAACTTACCTCACCCTGATTAGGGTGCGGGGCCAGTGGACAGACTTCTGGTGCAATTTACCTTGTGCCCTGTACTGCCCTCCCCCCCACTCCCCAGTCCTGGACCCCAGAATCTCTGGATGGCTCTTTGAGAATCTAATGATTCTGAACACCCTCCCCTGGAAAATAAATGCACACACGTAAAATCTGGCACGTATGTGACTTATATGTAATGTAGTCCTAGCAAACTGTACAATTCCAAATAAGCCTTTAGTGCCTTAACTCTGATATTACAGTAAAACTCTAACCATAGGATCCAAACATTTCTTATTTTTCCCAATAAGTTCTTTCCTCTTGAGCGTTTTATTATTTCCTACTATTTGATGGAATTAGTTTTCCAAATTTTAATGGCTTGCAGATTTGTGGCCAGTTGGAATCACTTCTATTCCAGGGTATTACATTTTGCAGCCTTTGATGTTCATTTATTTGTCCCTCCAACTGTTCTGTATGTTGATGTAGCTGGGAATGAAGTTTCCCTCGACTATTTGTTGAATTGAATTGAAATGAATGCTGAGCTGCTCTCCCACCAGCACATGTCACCTAGCATAAGAGCTCCTAAGAGATACTATATATAGATGGATGCTAATCTTCCTAATGAACAGATGCCCTTCTGGGGTCATTGACAAGAGGGATTTTCCATCTGTGTGGAAGAGAGTTCCACCATCAGTCACTCTGTGGTTGAGATCCTATGAAGACAAACTCCCAGGGTCTGTACTTCGATTAGAGTTTTGGTTGTATTGAATATTGCTTGAAGTAAAGTGGTGCGTGGCTGAGATATATAATGCATTTGTGTTTATCGACTCATTGAGTAGCTGCTGTTTACCAGACAGCGAAGGAGAACATGACCTATAATTTTAGTCCTCAGAGATTATTTTTTGGTCATTCATTGTTTTATTTTATTTATTTATTTTTTTGGTTGTGTTGGGTCTTCGTTGCTGTGCATGGGCTTTCTCTAGTTGTGGCGAGTAGGGGCTACTCTTCATTGCGGTGCACGGGCTTCTCTTTGCGGTGGCTTCTTTTGTTGCAGAGCACGGGCTCTAGGTGCTTGGGCTCAGTAGTTGTGGCTCGTGGGCCCTAGAGCGCAGACTAAGTAGCTGTGGCACACAGGCTTTGTTGCTTCGTGGCATGTGGGATCTTCCAGGACCAGGGATCGAAACCGTGTCCTCTGCATTGGCAGGTGATTTCTTAACCACTGTGCCACCAGGGAAGGTCCTGGTCATTCATTGTGAATGATTAAAGTTCTTAAAATAAAAAACTGGGCTTAACTGAATGCCAGCTTCTAAAAATGTCAAAATCATTGTGTTTTACTTTATTTTTTTTATTTTTATTTTTATTTTTTTCGGTACGCGGGCCTCTCACTGTTGTGGCCTCTCCCGTTGTGGAGTACAAGCTCCGGACGCGCAGGCCCAGCGGCCATGGCTCACGGGCCCAGCCGCTCCGCAGCATGTGGGACCCCCTCGGACCGGGGCACGAACCCGTGTCCCCCGCATCGGCAGGAGGACTCTCAACCACTGCACCACCAGGGAAGACCAAAATCATTGTGTTTTAATCAGTTTTGTATGGCATCTTAATTGGCATCTTCTGTCTTAATTGACCCTATAGTTATTTTCTCCGATTTCCAAGTACTTCATTGATATTAGAAGAAAAGGACAGTAGCAAGTGTTTTTAGTCAGTATTAACAGACTGTAATACAAACAGTATGGCAATCCTGACTTCACCAACCCTTCCTTGAAATCATCATTAAAAATTAACATCATTTAGATAATAAAAAAAGATGACACCGTCACTTCAGAATTTAAAACCAATTCCGTTTGGAGAACTTTTCATTGAAAGTAGTTCAGAGAACTTCCCTGGTTGTGTAGTGGTTAAGAATCCGCCTGCCAACGCAGGGGACACAGGTTTGAGTCCTGGTCCAGGAAGATCCCATATGCTGTGGAGCAGCTAAGCCCGTGCACCAGAACTACTGAGCCTGCACTCTAGAGCCCATGAGCCACAACTGCTGAGCCCGTATGCCACAACTACTGAAACCTACGCACCTAGAGCCCATGCTCTGCAACAAGAGAAGCCACCGCAATGAGAAGCCCGCGTACCACAGCGAAGAGTAGCCCCCGCTCGCCGCAACTAGAGAAAGCCTGCGTGCAGCAACGAAGACCCAACGCAGCCAAAAATAAATTAATTAATTAATTAAATTAAAAAATAATAAAAGTAGTTCAAGGAGCATGAAGTATTTATTTTAGTATTTTAGTATGTGGTAATGGGGAGGTGAAGACAGGCCTGAGAGTGTCAGAATCTTAGTGAAAGGAGAATGTCTTCACCAGGCATCTTGACTTTGGTTAAATGGTCCAAGGCAATAGAATGTTTGAGAGAAAAAGCCATTAGGATGTTAACGATTCGAAATGAAACTTTAAAACAAGTTTGAAAATAAATAGCCAAGCCTGCCGTGAAAATAAGTTTCTAACAAGCGAAAGGCAAATGTGCAGGACTTTTTTCTTCTTTTTAAAGAAAATTTTGTGTTTAATCATCTGTGAACATTTTGGAGAATTTGAGTGTTACGTTTTGCTCAGGGAAAAAAATAAATTGGATGTGATGGCTGATTTCACTGCCTTTTAAGTAGCTCCACTGTGCTTTAGGGTCACTTCTCCAAGGATAATGACAGATAGGAATCAGCTAATGGTTCAGTGAGGTTGGGGAGCATAATGCTGACACTCAGTCATGCACAATCAAATGTTTCTCTTGCTGATCACAGCTCTTTCTGCTGGTTATGAGTTACCGCATCTAACGTGCGTACACATGGGTGCTGGAGGCTCAGTCCTTGAGTCAGATGTGCAGACGTAGAGGCCAGGGCTGTGGCTTTGGTGTAGAGAATACACTTTGTTCCTCAGCTCTAGCTGGGACTTGTAGGCTTCCTAGTGGAGACACTGCTGCCAAAGACTGGAAAAGCTCCTTAAGGTGGACTCAAGGCCCTCTCCATGTCCTGGCCTTTGCCTGTCTTTCCCGCCTCTTCTACACCACGTTCTCCCCGAAGCATTCACATCACAGCCCCTCGGTTCCCAGAAGGAGCTCTCCCTCCAGCTTCCCTCCTTTTGCCTGTGCTCCTGCCTCCCCACCTGCAGTGCTGTCCTCTTTCCTCTCTGCCTGATTCAACGTGTCCTCCTGAGGACCGTTCCTGCCCTCCGGCCTAAATCAGTTGTCCCTGTCTGTGCTTTCACACCTCATCTACCCCCACAAATTGATCACGCTCAGTCTTAACCATTGCGCCCATCTCTGCCCTCTCCAGGGTGTGAGTTCCTCAGCAGACAGCGAGGTGTGTTCCGGTGTGTGTGGGCACGACCCAGCGCCCTCTGCGTCCTCGGTAGGTGCTGACCTGTTGGGTGCAGAGCATATGGTTTCGTTCTGTGGGGAGCACACAGGAATGCTTCCTGGTCTTGGACTGGCGTCCTATACTGAACGTGCCCTGGATGCTCCTTCCATTCTAGCACCACCAGCAGCCGAACATTGGCCCTGACTCTGATTGGGTAACGCCTGATACGAAGGACTCGGGACACAGGGGCAGCATCACCGCCACTTTGGGGAGCTAGTCTCAGGCCCGTTGGCGTCCTCGTGTCTTGCTGAGCCAGTTACCCGCTTCCTGCTGTGCAGGTCCCACGTTCGCAGGTCGGCCTACTTGGAGCTGGCCTTGTGACAGTCTCCCCTTTGCCAGCCACCCCGCCATCTGGCCTTGTGGGCAGAGTGCACTGGAGGAGGACAGTGTTTTCTTCCCCGGTCTGTGTCTGCAGTACAGCATCCGGATCTTGCTGGCCGCGACCCCCGGGGCAGCGGCACCGGCACTCCCTCTTCCTGACGGCCTTCCCAGCACACCCCCATCTCAGGCAGTTTCCAGGGCAGGTGGTACCTCCCTCTCCCCGTGAACAGCACCTCTGCAGCCGTGTCTCAGCAGGTGGTTCACTAGCTTGGCCTGAAACGTTTCTACCATCCAGTGGGTTGAGCCAACAGTGTCTGATTCCCAGCCTTAGGGAGGCGAACCCTTTCCATGTTTGTTCCTTTCTTGAGTACCCTCGCTCAGCACTAATATCTCTTTTTTGCCCCTTAGTTAGTCTCCATACCTCCAATCCCCTGTTAATAATTCTTTTTTAAACTTTCTCTGTTCAAACCACTGGGTGGTTTCTATCTCCTGATTGGACCCTAACCATGCAGATGCCCCCTGCCTAGAATGCCGGGCTCCATCCCTGCCCCAGCACCAACTGTACAGTCTCCAAGGGCCAGCCTAAATGATACCTCACTCGTTTATGTGACTGACATCTTCTGAGTTCCAGCTAGTAAATAGGCCCTGGGCCCAATCCTGGGGTTAAGGAAGACAGGGCTTCAGCCCGACAGGAGCTGTAAGACTGGAAGAAGAGAAAACTAAGTAGTGAACTGTGTTGAGTTAGAGAGGATGTGTGTGTGTGTATGGGGTGAGTAGTGTAGGACAAAAACTTAGAACAGAAACTTGAAAAGAGAATTTTAGTGTCCTCCCTAAAGGGATAAGTAAGTGAAAAGTCATGAAATTGATAACCATTTACCACTTTAAGTAATGTCCATAATAGAAAAAGTAACAAAATGTGGTTTTGTTTTCCATTTCATTTGTTAATATTCTTTCTCCTTCCACAAAGCCCTTGAGCTGGGTGTTTTTTTGGTTTTATTTTGTTTTTTAATTTATTTATTTAATTTAATTTATTTTTGGCTGCGTTGGGTCTTCGTTGCTGCACGTGGGCTTTCTCTAGTTGCGGCCAGTGGGGGCTACTCTTCGTTGTGGTGCGCAGGCTTCTCATTGCAGTGGCTTCTCTTGTTGTGGAGCACAGGCTCTAGGCACGTGGGCTCAGTAGTTGTGGCTCGCGGGCTCTAGAGCGCAGGCTCAGTAGTTGTGGCTCGCAGGCTTAGCTGCTCCGCGGCATGTGGGATCTTCCCGGACCAGGGCTCAAACCCGTGTCCCTTGCACTAGCAGGTGGATTCTTAACCACTGCACCACCAGGGAAGCCCGAGCTGAGTAAGGTTTTAACTCATCTCATCTCTGATTTCCTAAGGGCAGGAACTGTCACATAGTAGGTGTATAATAAATGTTAGTTGACTGAATAAAGGCTAATCATATCGAGTTGATATTCTCTCTGTTTTGGAGGAAGGAAGCCAAAGTCAGCCAACGTTTTTTTAGGTTGACGGTTCATAAACAATTACATGCAATTGTTTTTATACTTGAAATGTGAACAGAAACGTTATTCATCAACTTAATGCTGATACTTATTGGTTCCTCTCTAGCCGTTTACAGATAACATCTGCCGTGTCAGGTGTGTATCACACAGTATGTTAGGTATTTTATAGACCTCTAATTCTCAGCTATCCCGATTGTGCAGGCATAGATATTGAGGTTAGCTAACAACCTACCCATGGTGTTGCTGATCAGATGTGGCTGAGCCCTGCTTTGAGTCCAGGTTGGTACCAAAGCCCTTGTGTTTCCCAGTCCAGTGCTCAGGCATCACCATGGGGGGCCCCTTGGTCAATCAGGCGCCTGCCCTATTTGAGTGTACACACATACACATCACCCTGCAGCCTTTTTTCCTCTTCAGAGCCACCACCGCCTCCTTCCTTGTCCTAGAGGCACAGCCCTTTGGACCCGCCAGGCACTGTGACATCCAGGTACAAGTGGACATGGTTTGGAAAACTCAGAAAGGTCCAAAAGTCTCTTCCCTCTGCTTCTTTAAGGATTCAAAAAGTCTCTCATCAAAGTCTAGCCACTTGCTGGAAAATTGATGTTGGTACAGGTTATGGGAAAAGTTCAATTAAAATTAAAGCTCAGGGGACTTCCCTGGTGGCGCAGTGGTTGGGAGTCCGCCTGCCGTTGCAGGGGACACGGGTTCGTGCCCCGGTCCGGGAGGATCCCACATGCCGCGGAGCAGCTGGGCCCGTGAGCCATGGCCGCTGAGCCTGCGCGTCCGGAGCCTGTGCTCCGCAACGGGAGAGGCCACAACAGTGAGAGGCCCGCGTACCGCAAAAAAAAAAAAAATTAAAGCTCAGGGGAATGTGTGTGCACCTTTAAACACTAACCCTGTCTTTTCTTCTTCCCAGGTGCTCTTACCCCCGTACGATGATGCCACTGTGAATGGCGCCGCCAAGGAGCCGCCACCACCTTACGTGTCTGCCTAAGCCTGGAAGTGGGGCGTAGCTGAGAGCGACAGTTTGACTTCCATACATCAGAGCAATAGTTCTTCAATTTTACTTCTGAGACGAGCTCTCTGAGCTTATCTGTTGCTGAAATGCTACAATTTAAAATTTTAGATGTTAAGTTGAGACTCTGTAGTTTGAAACATATGCTTAGCTAGAGCACTGTGATAGAGTAACTGTAGAATTCTTTCTGTGCGAGTGCGGTGGGCTCCCCTAGGCTTTCCTCGGCATTGAAACTAGCCAACAATCCGGATGAACCTTCTGTCCGAGGAGTCTGTTGTACGTGCTGAGCCCCAGAGTTGAAGAATTTGTGACACTGTTCTCTCCGTTCCCTCCTTTCTCTTTTGAAAGCGTAAAATAAAATCAGAATTATGCAGTGCTTCTCTTAGGCCATTCCAGTGTATAGAACAAGCCCTTAGGAGAAGAGGAATCGTGTAAGGAGTCCAGATATACACATAAATAAAACAAGAATTTCCTTAGATCCTTTATGATTTAAATTCAGTGACAGTTTGGGTTCGCTGGTCAAGGATTTGTCCACGGGCTGAATTGAGACCCTGTGTCAATTCCCGGCAGCGAGGACAGTCAGTCACCACCCTGGAGGCTGCTCTTGTGCACCCACATCTGGGGTCACGGCGTGGAGTGTTAGAGGGGAACTGGTTGGTACTGTGTGGTATCAGGTTCTCCCTTCCTTGCAGTTTCCTTCCCATCCCCGCTCAGAGCCCCCTTTCACTTAGTGTTCTGTCCTAGCCTGACTCAGGGAGGACCTCCATCAGCCTTTGTCAAGTGGAATTGCTGATAGTATTTACCCAACAATCTGAAAAAAGGTTTTCTTCTCTCCCTGCAAGGCACATCCTACTACTTTGAACTTCTGAATACGCCTTGTCATCTTTTAAAATAAGTATAAAACGGTCTTCGGAAAGACGGGAGGTGGCAGGGGTGCTTCCTTGTGAAATGCCCTTATCTTGACTACCTGAATCTCAAGAGACTTTTACATATTCACATGTTCAAAAGTCACAGCTCTCCTGTTTGTTCATTATTGAATGTGCTGTAAATGAAGCCATTTGCAATTAAAATGAGATTTGCCCACATCCAAGAAAACCACCTTTTGATTCTGTGATTGTGCCTGGGAACCCTTCTTGCCCAAGTGGGGCAAGAGGCCTAAGGAGGAGGTTTTATGGCTTGTCTCACACATATGTTTTTTTTTTTTTTTTTTAATATTTCAGTGCTGGTAAAATCAGAGCATCTTAGGCCAAGAGAAGTGGAGAGGAGCAGACACGAGCTTCCAGCATTCCTGACCCCGCCTCTGCCGAAGCTCTGCCAGCTCGGCTGCTTCGAATAGGATTGCTTTCTGTCCACAGTGCAGTTTTAATACGCTGTTCAGATTGTACTGTGTTCCAAGGGAGATTAAAATAAGAGTGGCTTTGGCTTGTTCCTGAACGGGTATTTCAGATAATTTGGAAATGTAGAATAAAATAAGAGGCAAGGGGGGATGACTTTTATCCCTGAGAATCAGCCTCCGTCCTTTCTCTTGGTGTATCTCATTAGTATTCTTCGTAAACTCGACCTCGGAAATGCTGTTCCTTGAAGTTTTATACCCAGAAGATTAACACATGAAGGGCTGTTAGGTTTGGGGAAGGCCCGTCAGGTAGTTTCACTGATCCCTGTGGAAGGCACCGAGGAAATCACAGTTATTTGCATGTTACTCCCCATGATTTTCCAGTGCTTTGCCTAATGCTTTTTTTACAATATGAAAAATGGCACATGGTCAGGTGGAGAAGAGTGCTGGTTTGGAGACTCTACGTAGGGTCCTCGGAGAGGCTCTTGTTCACGTGACACTCAGTAGCACCACAGACACCAGGATGTCACGATGCTGCTGGGCTTTCCTGACATACCAACCCAGGCGGAGCTCCAAAGCTGCCCCCGTACTTACCTCTACACGGTAAGCAATTGTCTTCCTGTCTGCACTATGGAGAGGTTGTGATGCTTGGATTAAAATGACCCCCCCAGAGCACACTCAGCAATTCGCTGTGTCCTTGTCATCGCCAATCCAGATATATACCTCTGTTTTAAATGTGTTTTAAAGCCCACTTTAATATCCTGCTCCTTTCTTCTATTTTGTTGTCTACAGAGAAACAAAACAGTCAATTACCTCAATTGCTCCCGTGCCTGTATACTTTCTGGTCACTTGACTGAGGGTTCCTTGGGGTTTTCGTCTTGACCCCCCAAAACCCTATTTTAAGGTCATGGACATTCAGTCCAGCACCACCAGGTGTGCAAGTGGGTCCACTGATAAGCAGCCCCGTGGGAGGGTTTGAAGTCTGTTTGCTGGACAGAGAGAAGAGGAAAACACATCTTTTGGCTTAATGGGGTCTGGCCACCCTAGAAACCAAGCTTCCGTTGCACAGGCCAGTCAGGTTTCCAGAATGGCACAACACATGGAAGTTTTCAGGCCAACAGACTAGTCACTCCCCTTCCTGCACCTTCTTCCTACATAAACACATGTGCCGCATCTCCCCTGCGTCTGTCCTTGTCCCTGCCCCACCCTATCCTGTTGTCCCACAGGTTGCCTGACACTTTCCCCTCCCTTTCTCCCCCCATTTTTGTTTTTTAACTCTCTTCTGGCCCCAAACAAACGTTTGTTTAGTTTGACTGCTAAACTGAACCACACCTCATTGCATTTGTCTTTCCACCCTCAGTTCGTTAAGCAACAGTACTTCTCAGTAATGTTCTCAATAGACCACCTTTAGAGACTGTAACCATTAAAGTTTTCTCCATAGAGGGGATATATTGTATTTGAAATGGTCACCATTGGAGAAAAAATCCTGCTGTGCAAATGGAGCTTTTGTGATAGAGGAAAACCCATGAGACTATAAAAACACTATTTCCATCTAAAAAGAAAAGATACGTCAGCTTTTGCAGCCGGTCTGGAAACGGACCTAAATGTTACTAAGTAACATTGCTTCTGGTCACATAGGCAGACTCCTATGTTCTGGAGAGGAGAGGGCAGAAGTAACTCATGCCAGAGGACTGCCTGCTAAACTGAGCCATTTCAATACCAGAAGTAGTGCCTGCTGCTGTGTAGAATGAGTTTTGGCCAGCTCGCATGTATGTCCTAAAAGGGAAGGAAAAAGGAGGCATTGCAAGGATGTCTCCACACCCATGGAATTCACTTAAAGTGTTTTTGCACGCTGGCCAGGTTTTCTGCCAGATGACTCTGGTGTATGGAAGCCAGCCACATCTGCGACCTTCTGCCCAGAAGCCCACGCATTCCTACCGCTGACTGGTGTGTGGAGACAGCAGAAGAGAGAAACTGTCACCTGGCCAACCCAGAAGAAGTTACCTCAAAGCAAAACTCTCAGCTCTCTACACCCATCAATATGACCCTAGTTGGCAAAACAGCTGCTGCTTCAGAATGAAGAGTTTGGCTCAGAACGGCACAATGGACTAAGGTTTTATTTATTTTATCCCATCTAAAACTTTACACATACTTTTTAAAAAGCCATTGGCAGTACAAACAAAACAAGTTTTAAGTAAACTTATTAAGATGGGAACCTCTTCAACTCAGCAAATATATATATTCCTTGGTGTGTGTCAAGATGTCCAGGGTGTATTGTTGCAATAAAGAGAGTTTGGAGAGGAACTGTGTGACCCGGGTAGATTGGGCGTGATTAGCCAGCATCAAGGGACTGAGCCAGTTTCTCAGGAAAGCCTAGGAGGGGATGTGACGTCAGATTTTCTGCTAGTCACAGCTCAGTGCTGCGGCATATCAGCTCCCCCTATGAAAAGCCATATGCAACAACAGCTCCTGGATTCCTGGGACCCTGAATTTGGGGCATCCAACCTAGACCTTTTGAAGAGCTGATGAGGCTCCCATCTGTGGCCTCTCCACCTAAGGAAACTCCAGCTCTGGGGAAACGAAGGAACATTGGGTCTGCTCTCTGTGCGACGCACACAGCACAAAGGACACTGTCTTGTGTGATGGCCTTTGTGTGATGTCACTTTTCCCCCAGTATTCATTTTAGCTGAACAAATGTATCTTTATTTCACTATTGTAGTTTTGCAAGATCTTCCTTCAGTTCTTTCAACGTTAGGTCTTTTTTTTTTTTTTTTGCGGTACGCGGGCCTCTCACCGTTGTGGCCTCTCCCGTTGCGGAGCACAGGCTCCGGACGCGCAGGCTCAGCGGCCATGGCTCACGGGCCCAGCCGCTCCGCGGCATGTGCGATCTTCCCGGGCCGGGGCATGAACTTGTGTCCCCTGCGTTGGCAGGCGGACTCTCAACCACTGCGCCACCAGGGAAGCCCCTAGGGTGGATTTTTTTACTTGAGGTTTATATCACAAGTAAAGCTGTCAATTTTCTGTTTAGTTAGGCTGAATCGTGTTCTGTGAATATCAGCTTTTAATTCTTATCATAAAGAATTTATTCAGCTGTGGTGACCTAAATGGGAGGAAATCCAAAAAAGAGGAGATATATGTATACGTATTGCTGATTCACTTTGCTGTACAGTAGAAACTAACACAATATACTCCAATAAAAATTTTTTTAAAAAAGAATTTATTCAGGTAGGAAGAAAGATCAACTGAGGTGGGCCTCTTAGAGTGGTTAATTGTTTTAAGTGAGCAGTTTTCTTCTGAGGAAATTAGGCACCATTTTAAACTGCACTGATTTATCTTTAGGAAGAATATGCACAGTAAGTTTTCAAGCATCATAAGGGAGTAGAACAGTGATGTAACGTGTCTGCATTACCTTGGAGGAATAGTTGGGGCCGTGAGACCCAACTCCCTTCATTGTCCCCGCCCCAGAAGGCCTATCTCACGGTGTCTGTTTTCACGCCTCTCAAGTAGAGGCAGACTAGAGCAGCCCTCTCTCATGCGGCTGTAGGCTTTCTCCCACCCTGTGAGGCTAATGCACTAAATCATCTGTGTCCCTGAGAGCCAACTTCCTTAAACGTCTTAGTAGTGAATCCAGGTCTGACTCGGGCATCAGGAAACATTATAAATCTGTGGGGTTTTAAAAAATTACATAAGGGGGGCTTCCCTGGTGGCGCAGTGGTTGAGAGTCCGCCTGCCGATGCGGGGGACGCGGGTTCGTGCCCCGGTCCGGGAGGATCCCACATGCCGCGCCATGGCCGCTGGGCCTGCGCGTCCGGGGCCTGTGCTCCGCAGCGGGAGAGGCCGCAGCAGTGAGAGGCCCGCGTACCGCAAAAAAAAAAAAAAAAAAAAAATACATAAGGGAATTCCCTGGCAGTCCAGTGGTTAGTACTCAGCGCTTTCACTGCAGTGGCCCAGGTTCAATCCCTGGTCGGGGAACTAAGATCCTGCAAGCTGCGTGGTGCAGCCATGGCCGCTGAGCCCGCGCGTCCGGAGCCTGTGCTCCTCAATGGGAGAGGCCACAGCAGTGAGAGGCCCGCGTACCGCAAAAAATAAATAAATAAATAAATTTAAAAGATAAAAATAAAAAAGGACATAAGTAATGTCTTGCAAGAAAAAATAGAAAATAAAGCCAGTAACATCCTTTGGGTCTCATCTTGAAAGTCACGTCCTTCTGGAAGCCTTCTATGACCCACTAGTTTGGAAGAGATTCATTTTATGTTGCCCCATAGCAGAGCATACCATAGCATACCAATCAAGGCTCATTTTACACTCTGGTTCCTGTGGCTTCTCTCTTCTGTAATCTCCCAATAGATAAGAAACTCGGACAGAAGCTGTGTCTGTTCCTTCCCCAGCACCTGGCACTTGTTTGGCACATAGAACGAACTCAAAAATAGTTACTAGAATAGGAATAAAATAAGCATGAGAGGAATTAAAACCACCTGTAACCCCACCCATGGTTATTGTGACTAATTCTTAAAAAGCAACTCAGTGGGGCTCAAGCTCCACAGAGACCACTTCTCCCAGAAGAGACCACTGGAGAAAAGCAAAAACCTCATTCCTGTAGACTGTGCAAGGAAACAAAGGGAGGTCTCTCCTCCATAGACCCTACGAGCGTGTCTACTGTGGGGCGGGGGCGCCTTGACTTCTAGAAGTTGTAAAGGTGATGGGCAGAACTCAGCAACACGGTAATAGAAGGATTGATCTCTGAAGGAAAATTAAAGGACAGCTAAGACGAGGGGCTAGCTGATGCTCTGCCACAATTTGCAATCAAAAGGAAATGACATTCTTAGCTCTATTCTTGTGATCAAGTGCCTTTTATGTGAGCCTAATTCAGTAGGGCTCTGAATGAAAAATTAAATTGCTAGATGTGCCTCTCCCTTGAACTTTCTCTTTTCCCTTTCCTAGTAGATCAATGTATTGTTAAAACAATCAGTGACCAGGACTTCACTGGTGGCGCAGTGGTTAAGAATCCGCCTGCCAAGGCAGGGGACGTGGGTTCGATCCCTGGTCTGGGAAGATCCCACATGCCACGGAGCGACTAAGCCCATGAGCCAGTACAGCTGATGTGTTCTTCAACTTCCTGGGCACTTCAGATTTAAATAGAACCCCTGAAAGGCTGTATGTGATAAAGCATGTTTGTCTTGCAGCCTTTACAAGAGTATCTCAAGCAACAGTAAAGCCTTGTGCATTTCTCTGTGGTGGGGACCACAGACACTAGTCCAGAAGTCCCCACCAGCAGGTAAGTCCTGCAGTGGAAAGTAATTATCAGAGGAGGAGTGTGAACTCCAGAAAAGGTGCGTGAAAGCACAGGAAGGGAAGCTGAGGAGTGGGGCAAGAAGCCTCCCCCCCGCCCCGGCCCATGTGTGAGAGACCTGGTTCCAGGATGGAGAGTGTTCCAAGCAAGGTGTGCAAACATGGAAGAGAAGCAGTCTGATTCAAAAAGAGACTAAACGTGTTTGCATGAGGACTCGGAACTAAAACCTGCCCTCTTCTCATAAACCGAAATGTATTAAGATGTAATCCACATGCCATAGAATTATATGATTTAACGGTTCTTAATATTATTCACTGTCATGCAACCATCACCACTATCAGTTTTAGAACATTTCCATTAACCCCCAAAGAAACTCCACACCCATAAATAGTCACTCCCCCTTCTCCCCCCAAACTTCTCAGCTCCATGGTAGTCTGGAGCTAACGGTGGAGCACTGAGGGTCTGCACCCTCTCATTAGGCCTGGCCAGGGATGCTGAGCTGTCTTAAAACTTGCTCTAGCTAAAAGAAACTCTCAGCTCTTTCACACTTCGGTTATTGCATCTTCTTTTCTACATGTTTTTGTTCAGAGCTAGTGTACATATAGCCAGTAATGTTCTGGCACTTTCTATACTTGGGAATTGCTTTGTCAATTCTTGTTTTAAATGAGTCAAGACATTTCCATTGCTTCTTTTCAGAGAGTGCTCTACCAACAAAACATTGTTCACTTCATTGCATTACATCTTATTTTTCTCCATCTTATGATTTATTGTGGCTCTCAGCAGTTCACTGCCTTATTCCTTATTCTTTCCACTGGACCATCTGTAGCATTTCCCCTTCTGTTGGATCCCGGTAATAACCATGTTCCAGTTATTTTCTTCAGCAAGAGAGAACGTGGAAAAGCCACGTTCTTTCTTCTGATATTTTTGTTATTCTTGAGTTTATTGAGCTTTGCCAGAATGCTGGAAGATTTTATAGGACAGATACACATACTCATTGCCCAAGTATCTTGCAGTCTGATTTAACACCAGGCAACCGATGCAGACAGAGACTCAGTAATGGCGTGGCGAGAAGGCAGTTAGCTGGGTGTCACAGGAATGAGGCTACTGGCTTCTAATAGCAGATGGCTCTTTGCCAATTCCTGGGCTTCAGGAGGCAAGAAGCAGCAGTCTGCGTTGCTGAGTGATGCTTCCACACATAGCAGGTCCATCCTCCACTTCCAAAGTGGAAACTAGTCTCCAGGGAGACGGGCAGTGTTTCAGCCTTGTCAATATCCAAGAAAACGAGTCAGATTCCGTTCAATCTTGCCCAGGTTTTAAGGCTCCCCACTCCATCCTATTATCTCATACTTGATAAGTAGCGTCATCAGCCTGATTCCACAAAAACCACTCTAACCTCCAGGTTTAAGGCCACAGCAGCTCAGTCTCTTCCCCAGCATGGCATAAGGAAGATGTGTAAACAAGTTAAGGTGTGGATAACATAAAAACATTTGAATCCTCTTTCCAAGGTGGGGTCATATGTTTATTTAGAAATCATTTCACTTGGGATGATGGTGCCGTCAGCTAGCCTGTCCTCAGGGGGACCTCTGACACGGAACTAGCTGTCCACATTGATGGGGCATCTGGAAGGAAGCACTGCCCCATGTCAGAGGGTTCCTTACGCAAGGCTGGAGGCCCCCCTCTCTACCTTATCTCCTGTTCTGACCAACTGGCAGGTGCCCCAAAGGAATGACAGCTCCTCTCCCAGGTGAGACATCCTGCCCTTCTGCTTGAGTGGGACAGGGATGGGCTCCAGGAGTTTACATGTGACTCAAACATCATCAGTCACCTAGAGAAACACGGTGCGAGTGAGGTGACATTGCAATTTTAGATTCTTCCTCATTTGTGTTCCGTGGAGCTGCCCGTTGTGGCCCTATCTTGTCAATAAAATTGGTGTTTCTAGGGCTTCCCTGGTGGCGCAGTGGTTGAGAGTCCGCCTGCCAAAGCAGGGGACACGGGTTCGTGCCCCGGTCCGGGAAGATCCCACATGCCGCGGAGCGGCTGGGCCCGTGAGCCATGGCCGCTGAGCCTGCGCGTCCGGAGCCTGTGCTCCGCAACGGGAGAGGCCACAACAGTGAGAGGCCCGCGTACCGCAAAAAAAACAAAAACAAAAAAAGTTATTTTAGGCTATGAGTTCTGTGAGCCAACCTGTCTGCTCTTTGTTTTCCTTATATTGTGGTCCTCTTCTCTTTGATAGAGTCTCATTTTAATCTGCCCTCTAGGAAGGATTCTAATGTGCAACAAAAGCAAAACAAAAAGTTCTAATATTTACAAGGAACAAATGAATGCTTAGGGCCAAAGTCTATATTTGAGGCTATTCATGAATGTGAGGCCTGGGTCAAATGACTGCCCCTCCCCGCCCACCCCCCACCCCCGCCGCAGCCTCCTTCTGTTCCACAGTAGACCCCCTGCAGAGACAGAGAAGTGAGCTGAACCCAGCATAGCTAACAAGGTGTAAGTAATTTAAACAGTTGTGGATTCTAACTCATGAGTTCTGAGATACTACACACCCTTGTTCTTGTCTGCTTGTATGAGTGCCCACCTGAGAACAAGACATCATACTTTTTCTGAATAAGGTTCTCTACATTAAGCCAGTAGCAGGGCCTCTGGCAGAAAAGGCAAATTTGGGCTTTCCCCAGCAGCCTTTATTATTATCAACTTGCATTCCCCCTAAAGGTAACTGGGAAACTAAGCCATTGTTTTTTCTTACTTGATATTTCTGGATCCTGAACTCGCTTTTGCTGCTGCTTCTTTTGTTTTTCCAGCAGACCTGAAGGTCATTCCACGAGGTGAACAACTCACTGACCTATTTGACGTGGCTGCAGGCATGCTTTGTACAGAAATTTCCTCTTCTGAAGAATTCTGATAGAACTCCCTGGGGAGAAACATCCAGCTTACTCGGCATACACCAGAATCACTGAAATCTGTTACTACTAAGTTACAATTCACTAAAATTTGTAAGGATTTCGGAATTACTATTGTTTTCCTGGTTAAATTACCGGATCATACTGGTGTCTTGAAATAAGGCAACACATTTAAACTGTAAGTTTCCATAAACTGTAACTTCACTTCCCCAGCTCCTAGGGGATTTTCACTGGCCCAGACTCAGGAAGAATTTTCATTGGTGGGATCCAGGACTTCAGAGACCAAACATTTCCTGAAGACTTTCCTCTACTTTCTGACTTCCACCTACCTCCTCCCAAAGACATACAAAGAAACTATTTCTGATCAGTGCAGGCGGCCAAGAGTGCCCAGTGGGCCTAAGGTGCAGCGTGAGGGAACATGAATCCAAGATTCTTTCTCGGCATTAGGATACCACTGAGTTGCCCGATGGCTTGAGTATGTTGACCCCTTGCCTTATGGCTAGGATTTTAATTACCCACCTGGAGCTTTCCTGAAAAATTGATTTTGTACAAGGTTTTTACTCATATTCCAGAAACCAACTCTATCATCAAATAGGAGTGACGACGGTTCAGAGTAAAGGCAGCCAAGAGGACTTAAATGATCAGATTTTGGCACCAGACGTTTTGAAACTTGCTAGTTCTGCGGCCTCTACCCCACAGCTTGTTAAAACCTGAACTGAGTGGTTGGGTTAATGGTTTGGGGTTAGAATTCTGGAGCAATTATTAGGAGATGTCCTAGCCTGTTGTAACGACCCCACTCACCCCCAGCTGCCCAGGAGCAGGGAGAGCTGGTAGAGTGGCATTCCCCAGCCCTTTCCCTGCCACTGACCAATCCTGGCTTTCGCATCCCTCCAAAGTTCCCTTGGGGACCTCTCAGGGCACGTTCCCCCGCTTCACAAAATTGCAAACATCTTTGCCCATAATTTCAAAAGTCTTGCCTGGACTAGACTTTCTCTGCTCCTTCAGGGTAGGAACCTTGTTTCCTTTCCGTCCTGGCATCCTTAGTCCCGTCCCCACCCAGGGGCCTGGTTTCTGGCCAGTGGACGCTCTGTTAATATGAACTGGCACCGGTGTTCTGGGTACTGCCAAGACAGCTCCTGGCACTTGTCACCAGTTAGCCCAGTTCTCAACACTTTCTTCTTCATCACCGTCATCGATGGTCTCCTCCTGTAGATCATGACCCCCAGTTCAGGAAACAGGACCCCCGTCATGCCTTTCTCTCTCCAGGAGATGCTCTCCTCCGCTCCCCAGCCCACTCCCCTCCGCCAAGAGCCCAAAGCTCCTTGTTTTTCTGAGCCTGCGTGCGGCTCCAGACCCCCGGGGTCCGATCCCCGCCTGGGCTTGGGGACGGACCGCGCAGAGCGAGGTGGCAGCAGGCAGGGCGTGCGGCCAGGGTGCCCAGCTCCCGGGGCTGCCTGCAGGGTGGGGCGGTCCTCGCGGCCTATCCCTCTCCGCTCCTGCCCCATCCCCAAACAGTACACCCCTCCTCCCGCCGGCCCTCTCCCCACCCTCCGCGGCGCCGCCTCCCCCGCCGCCTGCCGGCGCTGGCCCAGAGCCGCCCAGGCAGCCAGCGAGCGAGCGGAGCGCTCTGGGATGGGACTCGGAGGAAGCGGCGAAAGAGGAGACAGCGGCAGCACCTCGGCTTCTTCCTCGGCTCCCACGAGCGATTCCCGAGGAGAGCCGTGGCTCTCGGAGCGGCGAGGAGGCCAGCGACGAAGACCCGGGACCTGTCTCGCTTCCCAGGCGCCGGCGGTGGCTGCAGGTGAGCGGGGCGCGCTCTCCCCGGGGCCCTGCCTGGCCCCGCAGCCCCGAGGCGCAGACAGACGGACGGACAGAGCTTGGGCACCCACGCACGCGGGCGCGCCCAAAGGCCCGCGCCCCGGCCCGTGCGGCCCCGCGCGGCCCCTCCCGTCGGACGCCCCCTCCCGCCCTGGGCCCCTGGCTCCCGACCCCTCGGGGCAGAGGGCGAGAGGGAGGGCGGCGCTGCGGGACCCCCCGGCCGGGGCCAGTTGGGCCGCCCTGGCCGGGCGAGCTCCGCGAGCTCCCTGAGCCCGGCGCAGCGCGTGGCAGCCACCCCGCAGCGCCCCATGGGGGCGCTGTGCCCCGCCGCGGGGCCACCCAGACCTGGCCTCCACCGACCCCGGGAAAGGGAGACTTGTTGAGCGGGGATGCAGTGTGATTGCTGGCCAGCTGGCCAGCGGATCGATTCCGACTCCCCGCCTCTGTCGGCTGTTATTTTAATGCCCGTGTCATCTGCATTTTGTTCTTGGTTCTCTAGGACAGCTAAAGCTCCAGCTTCCCTACATTGCGGAGAAAGGAAAGAAAGGGGAGGGCGTTTTGTGGTAGTTGCTAGAAACCCCGAGGGCAGTTTGGAGAGAGGACAGAAAAATGGGGACCCTCTCTCGTTAACGTCTCCTGGACTGGACGCACAGGAAGGTGCACAGGAAGGTAGCTCCTCGGGAACATATACTCCCGCCCGGAACAAACCCAGTTGACCAAGTCCCAAATCGTCATAAATGGGCTGCATCTGCACCAAGTGCATTTAATTGGTTTCCCGCTGTGGGGGTGGGGGAGGGGTGGGGGGGGTGGGGGAGGGGTGGGGGAGGGGTATGGTCAAGACCAGAGACTCTGGGGTTCGCTTGCTTAGGTTCAGACCCCGGCTGTGAGTGAAGCTTACAGGTTGGCAACTTCGGGGTTACCCAACTGCTCTATGCCTCACTTTCTTCATCTGTCCAATGGGGTTGATAATACCTACAGGGTTGTGAGGATTGAATTCAAGTCGTTAGAACAGTTCCAGGCATTTTAAGATTGGTGATTAGTTCCATCACCTGTCTCTCCAGAAAAGCAAGGCGTTCCTACAAGCAGTCACTTCCTCTCCAAATCAGGAAGGTGGGCCCTCTGTGGGTACGTGAGGGTGGCAGGTGATCTACATGTATTTAACTGGAGTTTTCCATTCAGGAGTGCATCCTACACGGTTCTCCCTGCCTGTTTCTCCCAGCCTCAGAAAACCATATTGCTGTTCCAGGATGGGTTTATGGTCTGGAAAGTTTCCTCTCAGCCCCTGAAGCTTGGTCCTTTAGAACCCCCTGTTGAGAATGCAGGTAGATATCTGTTGGGTCTTCACCTTCTGTTTTCCTATCTGCCCAAACTTTTAGTCCTGCCAGTAGAATTCAGTCAGACCTCTGTGTTGCCAGGCTTCTCTTTCCTACAGATTCCGGACTCAGGAGTCCAGGCCCTGGCAAGCTGGAGGCACTGAGGCCTGAGCTCACTGGCTGGAGGTGCCGTACCAGAGTCCACTTCTCAGACACCCTCAGATGGCTGTCATGCTCTAAGCTCTTACCGGCATCACCATATATCTCTGTTTAGCAAGAGGTAGTTGAAATGAGGCCCAAGATTTAAAGCAAAGGAAATAGAAGATTGCTCCTTGAAAGGTAGATGAGGAATAAGAGGATCACTGAAGGTTCTGCAGAGAAATCCCACAGTTTTCCTAGAATCAGCTCTGCCTGGGGCGAAGAGGGAGTGCCAGTGTAAACGCCGGCCTGCAGGGTGTTGGGTGTGAGGCTGGGTGGGAGGTGAGAAGGGACATGCTGGGACTCAGGGGTGAGCAGCTGCATTTGAGGCCAGCCAAGTGAGCCAGAGCCTCAAATGCTATCCCTGGGACTGGACTGGCTCCCCTCTGGTTTTTAGCATGTGTGTTTAAGAGAGCCCTTTCCTGGGACTCCCTGTCTTTAGGGAGGCTCAGGAGGGCACCCCTGTGTAGTGTACATGTGGGGATAAGTCAGGAGGGTCAGAGGAAGAGGGAGGCCGAAGTGCCAAGGAGAGAGTGGAGGCTGTCATTGCTGCTGCTAATAAACAGTGCCAGGGAGGCCCTTCCAAGGGACCAGTTGCCACTTGGAGCTCTAGCCGTGAGGTCGTCTTTGAACTCTGCCAGGTGGCTCGTTAGACAGCCACCACTGCCTTACCTGGTAGGACCCTGAAAGGGACTCAGAGAGAAAGGCAGGGCTGGGCTCTATCCCAGAGGCCTCGGCTGTTATCAGTAATTGGTGGTAATGATGCTGACAGTGATGAGAGGTTGTGGGAGTATGACCCTGATCTTGGCACCTGAGGGACCTGGGTTCCAGTCTCAGCCCTGCCACTCATTACCTGCAAGGATTTTGGAATGTTACTTAGACTCCCTGCCTCAGTTTTCTCATCTGTAAATGGAAATAGAATTGTTGGGAGAATTAAATTAGTTAACACACATGAAGTGCTTAGTATAATGCCTAGCTCAGAGTAAGTGCTCAATATTTATTACCTATACTTATTATTATCTGAGCCTCAGTTATATCATCCATCAAATGGGGATGATACGATCTATGTCATAGTGTTGTTATAAGGGTTAAATGAGATAATTAATGTGAATTAATCTGCCAGTGCTTGGAGTGAGTTGATTGAAAATAAGATTTTTACCGAACTGTCTGTATGTAAAGTCAGTGGCTGAGCAGGTGGGCTAGCTAACATTTTTCGAAAGTTCTTTTTAGAGTATTTATTGTCAGGGAAAACTTTACTGTTGGAGACCGTGGCTCCATCCCCATTGGAATACCCCACTGCTATTTTAGGTTATTGTACTAGTTTCTTATTGCTGCTGTAACAAATGACTGCAAACTTAGTGCTTAAAGCAACACAAACTTATTGTCCCTCAGTTCTGGAGGTCAGAAGTCTGAAATAGGTCTCACCGGGCTAACATCAAGGTGTCAAGCTATGTTCCTTCTGGAGGCTCTAGGGGGAAAGCTGTTCCCTCGCCTTTTCTGGCTTCTGAAAGGTGCCTATGTTTCTTGTCTCCTGGTATTTTCCATCTTCAAAGCATAGCAGCTTCCAGTTCTTCTCTCCCTTCCCCCTTCTCCCCCCTTCCTCTCTCTTTTATAAAGACCCTTGTGATTAAGTTGGGCCCACTTGAATGATCCAGGCTAATTTCTCCTTCTCAATATCCTTAGCTTAATCACATCTGCAAAGTCCCTTTTTCCACAAAGGTAACATATTCACAGATTCCGGGATGATTATGTCATAGACATCTTTGGGGGCATTATGCTGCCTAATAAACAGTTATTATTAGAGAAAATGATGTAAAGCAAAGGATTTTTTAGAAAGATTTATTTATTATTTATGTCTTTATTTTTGGCTGCGTCGGGTCTTAGTTGCGGCACGTGGGATCTTCGTTGAGGCATGCGGGATCTTTCCTTGTGGGTGCAGGCTTCTCTCTAGTTGTGGCATGTGGGTTTTCTCTCTCTAGTGGTGGCACGCAGGCTCCAGGGTGCGTGGGCTCTGTAGTTGAGGCAAGTGGGCTCTGTAGTTGTGGCATGCGAGCTCAGTAGTTGTGGCACGCGGGCTTAGTTGCCCCGCGGCATGTGGGATCTTAGTTCCCTGACCAGGGATCAAACCTGCGTCCTCTTGCATTGGAAGGCGGATTCTTTACCACTGGACCACCAGGGAAATCCCAATCAAAGGATTTTATCTCACTTCTGTTGAGGGCTTATCCTTGCACCTCCCAGTTAGGTGAGTTTGTTTTCACTTGTCTTAAAGATGAGAAGCTCAAGACCACAGAGGTCAAGGCTATAGGTCAAATCTTTTGTGAGCCCTGGGTTGCTTCAAACTCAGTTCTGAAGTTCCTACTTTCACAGTTTCTCCCTTTCTTTGACAAACCCTCAACTTTTAACACTAGCCCCTCAGAATGGTCTCCTTTTCCCCATCAACAGTGTTTGCTGATTTTTTCTAGCTCCTTCTCCTTCTCCATTTCCATTGAAATACAAAGAATGCCCCCATCCCCAAGATCTCCTCTAATAAAATTACCACCTCTCTGAAATTTCCAGACAGTGTGTGTATTAGTTTCCCACTGCTGCTGTAATAAGTTACCACAAACTTAGTGACATAAAACAAGTTTATTGGAAGCAACCTATACATCTATCCACAGATGAATGGATAAAGAAGATGTGGTATATATGTACAATGGAATATTACCTAGCTATAAAAGAGAATGACATAATGCCATTTTCAGCATCATGGATAGACCTAGACATTATCATATTAAGTCAGACAGAGAAAGACAAATATCGTATGATATCACTTATATGTGGAATCTCAAAAAATGATACAAATGAACTGATTTACAAAACAGAAATAGACTCACAGACAGAAAATAAACTTATGGTTGCCAAAGGGGATAGTGGGTGAGGGGGGAGAGATAAATTAGGAGTTTGGGGTTAACATATACACACTACTAAATATAAAATAGGTAGACAACAAGGACGTACTGTGTAGCACAGGGAACTATACTCGATATTTCATAATAACCTATAATGGAAAAGAATCTGAGAGTATATATATTATATATAATATATATATGTATAACTGAATCACTTTGCTATGCACTTGAAACTAACACAACATTGTAAACTATACTTCAGTTTTTAAAAAGTTTATTATCTTATGTTTCTGGAAGTCAAAAGTCTGAAATGGTTCTTACTGGGTGAATTGTTCCTTCTGGAGGCTTTAGGGGAGAATCCATTTCCTTGTCTTTTTCAGCTTCTAGAATCTTCCCTCATTGCTTGGCTTGTCGCCTCCTTCCATCTTCAAAGCCAGCAATGTCAGGCTGAGTCCTTCTCATGCTGCCTCACTCTTCTGTTTTTAAGGACCCTGGTGATTGCGTTGGGCTCACCTGGGTAACTCAGGATGCTCTCACTATTTTTTGCTATTTTTTAATTGAAGTATAGTTGATGTAGGGTATCTCCCTATTTTTAAAGTCAGCTGATTAGCAACTGTAATTCCCCTTTGCTGTGTAACGTAACATATCCACAGATTCTGGGGATTAGGACATGGACATCTTTGGAGGGACATTATTTTGCCCACCCCAGGGCTTGAGAAGGAGTTCCAGGTCAGGACCAGCTGTGCACCCTCATTCTTATCAACACCTCTTCCAGAATGTGCACAATAGCCCTCTCAAGAGAGAACACCCATTAGCCTCTCTCTAAAATCTCTGCTGCAGCTCACATCTCTCCCTGAATCCCTTTGTCCATGGCATGATCAGAGAGCAAGGGTGGCAGGAGTAGTACTGCACACTTCACTTGTTAAGTAAAATTTTAATCAAAAGAACATATAAAAAGATGCACAAACCATAAGGGAACAGTACAATGGCTCTTTTGCAAAATGAACACTCTTATGTGACCATCTCCCAGATCGGCACCCCAGAAGCCCCACTTTGTGCCCACAATTACCCAATTAATTATCACCTCCCCCTGAAGGTAACTGCTCTTCTAACTTAGTTTGCCTGTTTTTTAAGTAAACTTTTTACTGAAGCATACATATAGAAAGGTGCGCAAATCTGGCGTGTAGCTGGATTCTTTTTCATGAACCTGCAGTCAGCATACTGAGTAATCAGCAGAACATTCCCAGTACCCCACAATCCCCCCCTCACGCCTCCTTCTGTGCACTGACACCTCAAGTGTAACCACTATCCCGATTCCTAAGACTGTAGATTCATTTTGTCCATTTTTGAATTTAATTTTGTTCAATATTATGTTTGTAAGTTTATGATGATATTGCGCCGAGCGGTAATTCACTCATTTCTATGGTTGTATAATAGCCCATTATATGCCTCCACCACAGTGTATCTGTTCTCTTGTTAAGGTTGTTTCCATTCACAGTTCAATTTGAAAGGGAGTGATTCCCTCCCTGTATCTCCGCTGTCCTAAACTCAATCCAACCAGCGGTGAGTGAGAGACGTTGTATGGAGCTACCGGGCTGGAATGGAGGGTTAATGTGTGTGTGTGTGTGTGTGTGTGTGTGTGTGTGTGTGTGTGTGTGTGTGTGTGTGTGTGTGTGTGTGTGTGTGTGTGTGTGTGTGTGTGTGTGTGTGTGTGTGTGTGTGTGTGTTGTGTGTGTGTGTGTTGGTGGAATGGATGGGGGTGTTTCTGAGGTTAGCATTGTAAGACAGGGCCAGATTATGGGACTTTGAGTGCTAAGCTAAGGAATCTGGATTTTTTTTTTTTTTTTTTTGCGGTACGCGGGCCTCTCACTGTTGCGGCCTCTCCCGTTGCGGAGCACAGGCTCCGGACGCGCAGGCTCAGCGGCCATGGCTCACGGGCCCAGCCGCTCCGCGGCATGTGGGATCTTCCTGGACTGCAGCACGAACCCGTGTCCCCTGCATCGGCAGGCGGACTCTCAACCACTGCGCCACCAGGGAAGCCCAGGAATCTGGATTTTATCGGCTTGGTGTGTAGAAGTCACTGATAGTTTTTGAGCAGGTGCATGATAAGCATGATATTATGTTGGGAAGATTGAATTCAGCTAGTGCCAGATGGCGTCAATAGGAGAGACTTAGAAACAGCCAGTTAATTAGGATTATGATCAACTCCAAGTTATACAAAAAACAGAAATGACAGTGACCTGAAGAAGGAAGTTTATTTCTGTCTAGAAGCCTGGAGGCAGCGTGTCCAAAGTGAGCATGGGGTCGGGGAACCACAGTTTTGTGCCCTGTCACTTTTACCATGCAGCATGACTTCCATTTTCATGGTGCCTCGTGGTTCAAAATGACTGGTGGGTTTCCAGCCAGGATGTGCTCATTCCAGCCAGCAGGAAGGCAAAAGCAAGGCGGTCATTCCCCCACCCCTCCTTTAAGGACACTTCTCTGAAGTTGTACTCGCCGCATCCACTTCCATCCCCCCTAACCCCCATGCAGTCACCTGATAGGGAAGAAGGGAAGACTGGGCATCTTGGTGTTTTTCCAGCCCCATTATGTGTCCAGTTAAAAAGTGAGGGTTCTATTACTAAAGAAGGAGGGGAGGATATTGGGGGGCAACCAGTAGTGTCTGCCAGGACCTTTGTAGTCTCTCCAATATGAATAAGGGGCAAGCCTAGGGCTGTGACCTTGGTATGGATGGAAAAGGGAGAAGGCATGCGAGACCTCATGTGGTAGAACATGGTGCTTGATTGAATGGAAGGGAGGAAAGATAAGGTAGGAATGACCATATATTCCAAAATATGAAGTGAGGGGTTTTTTTTCCCCAGAAAATGATTCCTTGGAAAAGAGGAAATTGCTGTATATGTGAGTCCTTGCAAAGTCTCTCAGAGTATGTGGAACTCTTTGAAATATGTTGAACAAAGTACTACTGGGGGAAGACACGTTAGCTTGAAATGTCCTCAATCAGTGTGCTAATTTTGAATACATGTAGAAGTCAATGACCAAAACAGTAAAAGAAAAATCAACTCAAATTTAGTCATTATTCCTCTGGGCACAGTTTCACAATTGCAAGGGCTGGATGACACTGGATACGATACTTTAAGAGCAGCACAGTGAATGAGTAAGTTGCAGAGATGGTGAATTTATGCCTCCAGGACATATTAAAAAACCCAACAACTGTCCTCATGTTACATAAGTGGGAACTGGTGGTCTGAGATAAAATTTCCAATGACAGTATCATATATAGATTCAGAAGGTGCTGTATCTGATGTCAGAAAACAAAAAAATCTTTAGCATTGATGAAATACTGATGTTAGAGAGGCAAGCATTTGAAAACTGTTTTATGACATGAGAGAAAACACTGTTTTCTGAAACATTTTTAATGAATAAAGCATTATTTCTAAGTGAATATATATTTTGTAATTTCAGATGTTTTGAATATGCATGTATGAATAAATGGATACTTTAATTATTATAACTAGATGTTTGATATTTCATCTATATCATTTAAAAATTATGTATTCAAGGCCAAGGAATCTGGGGCAGAGGCTCCTTCCGTCATAGGAGAGAGCCATTGGGGTTGCCTGCGTTAAGGCAAACAGTATGTAGACGAAGACCTGGGCTCGGCCTTGGCAGTTGTCAGGTGCAGAACTAGGGCCAATTTGATTCAACATTTATTGATCTTTTGTTGATCAATAAATGTGTTTATTCAACATTTACCTATTTTCTAAAACTTTAGTTACGAAATTCAGCATCTAGCACATGGGTGTGGTTTCAAGGAACAGTTCAGAGTCTAGGCAGGGAGACAGATATGGAAACAAGAAAAAGAAACACAGTGCTAGGGAATTCCCTGGTAGTCCAGTGGCTAGGACTCTGTGCTTTCACTGCGGTGGCGTGGGTTCGATCCCTGGTCAGGGAACTAAAATCCCACGAGCTGCACAGCGCGGCCAAAAAACAAAAACAAACAAACAAAAACCCAGTGCTAGAGCAGACAACAAACCCGTTGTCAGGGGTGCGTAGAAAAGTCAATCCTTGCTGGGAAAATCGGAGAACATTTTAGAGGGTGGGTGACATGTGACTTGAGCCTTTAGGAATGAATGTGTTTTTGAATAATACAGAAGGTAGACCAGGCCAAGGGACCAGCATGGATGAAGGCACCCGGCTAGGACAAGAATCTGAATTCTTTTGGCACCGGTAGAGGGGCTGGGGTGCACGTGGGACTGCCATGGTTGTAGGGCGGGCAGTGGTCTGTCATGGAGGGCCTTGAACGTGAATGTTACGTAGTAAGGCCATAGGTGGGTTCTGAGCACGGAAGGGGCAGGACCCAAGGCAGGAAGAGCAGTTCCAAAGCTTCTGGAGAAGTCTGGGTGAGAAATAGACTGGAGCATTGCTGCAGTGGCAGGAACCGTCAGGAGGGCTGGAGCAGGGGCGGGAAAGCCAGGGCTTGTCCACCCATGAATGTGATGGTGACGCAAAGGACACATGGAAGCTGAGGCCGAGTTTCCAGTCCGGGTACCGGAGCAGATGGAGTTACCTTGACCATGAAAGGACTTGAGTCTGTACCTGGAAAGGCTGGGCTGGCAAGCAGGCCTTGACCACTGGGTGAAAGTCACAGAAAGCCAATGTCAGGTCAACATCTAAATGTCAACATCTAAATGGAGGTTGGGCTCCATTTGCCGGCCCTGTGGGAGCTGGGGATTCTGGTCTGAGGTGGGAGACGGGAAGGAAGGCCTCTGGGGCTGCTGCGGCCCCAGCCCTGTGTGACTGGTTCTCATTGAACACAGAGTAGTTAGTATGCACACTTGGTGTACCAGTGGAGTGGCCTTTGAGGGACAAAACTCTTAACTATGATGTCTAAGAACTTTCAGAATTGGAGAGGGGACTCAAAATCTCTTTTTTAGCAAGTAGGCTGGCTGCCTGAGAGGTGGTGGGGGTAGAATCTTGGCTTTGTCACTTAACTAGCTCTGAGACCTTGGAGAGTGTCTTTTTATCTGCGGCCGCCGGTGTTCCTCCCATGAAATTGGGACCTCGTCCACCTCACAGAATGAGATAACAGTATACAAGCGCCCAGCTCACTGCCTGGCCCATAGTAGGCACTTAGAAAATATTAGTGCTTTAGCTCCTTTGTCTTCTTGTGCAGGGGCAGGAAGAGGGTGTCATGCCCATCTTCCTCAGGGGAGCAGCGTTGTCCTGTCCTGGGCCCCTGTCCTGGGCCTGTGGTCTGGTTTAGGCTGAGGAACGCTGCTTCCAGACCACGCCTCTCATTTCATGGCTGACTCGTTAAAGCCCAGAGAGTTAAATCACCTAACCGAGGTCGCAGCGTGTTGTGACAGAGCCAGGCCTCTCCTCTCAAGGCCCACGGCACGTAGTGTTGGCTCTGATGGGATGCTACGCCATCTGTCGATTTACTTGAAACAGTGATGCTTAGAACAATCCCCTCCTCTCTCTCTGCCCCACCCTCTTGGTGAAGCTAAATGAAAAGACTCATTGTCTCATGGAGAGGAGAAAAATTGCTAGAACAAAAGTCAAAGCTGTTTAATTGTTTTAAAAAATATTCTTTCCATGCCCCCAAATGCTTCATGGAATCTGTTCTGATTGAATTAACCTCTATTTCTCAGCACAACAATGCTTCTCATATGCCCGTATGTGAAAGGAACTGTTTCTCAAACATCATTTTGTTTTCCAGTTGGAACTGGATCTGGCTCCTGTTCTTCAAATGCTAGCAGCTGTAAATGCCTCCCTGAGAAACAGTGATTAATGTGGGCTACATGTACTGACTTATTTTTTCTTGTTTCACTGCCATTGCGTTTTTTTTTAAAAAGCCTGTCTTGTCTGATATGAATATTGCCATGCTGGTTTTATGTTGACTTGTATACAGTATCCTTTTCCCCATTCTTTTAGTTTCTATTAAACAGCTTTTTAGAAGTCCAACTTAAAACAATCAAATTCATCACTTTTAAGTGTATAATTTGATGGGTTCTGACAAATGTATAGAGCCATGTAACCTCCACCATAATCATGATGTGAACATTTCTGCCACCCCTGAAATTTCCCTCCTGCCCCTTTGTAGCTGACCCTCTTTTCCCATCCCACCCCCTGGAACCACTGATCTTTCTGTCACAGACTTTTGCCCTTTGTTGAATGTCATATAAATAGAATTGTTCAGTATGTATTCTTTTTGTGTCTGGCAGCTTTCACTCAGCCTAATTATTTTGAGATTCACCCATTACATCATTCCTTTAACTGCTGAGTAGTAGTCCATTGTATGGATGTACCACAATTTATTTATCTGTCCGTTAATATATGGACATTTGCATTGTTCCCAGTTTTCAGCTTTTACAAAGAAAGCTTCTATGAGCATCTGAGTATAAGTCTTTGTGTGGGTGTGTTTTTATATCTTCTGGGTAAATATCTAGGTTGCTGGTTTGCCCAGTTTGCCCAGGACTGAGTTTTCTGGGATGAAGAACTTTCAGTGCAAAAACACAGGCAATTCTAGGCAAACCAGACCAGTTGGTCACCCTGTGCTGTCTCATTTGGGAAGTGTATGTTTAACTGAATGAGAAACTGCTAAATTGTTTCCCTAAGTGGCTACACCATTTTGCATTCTTACCAGCAATGTATTAGGATTCCAGTTTTCCACATCTTCGCCAACACTTGGTTATATCGGTCTTTTTAATTTTTGTTATTCTAGTGGATTTGTCATGGAATGTCATTGTGATTTTTTGTGTGTGTGTGTGTGGTACGCTGGCCTCTCACTGTTGTGGCCTCTCCCGTTGCGGAGCACAGGCTCCGGGCGCGCAGGCTCAGCGGCCATGGCTCACGGGCCCTGCCGCTCCACGGCATGTGGGATCTTCCCGGACTGGGGCACGAACCCGTGTCCCCTGCATCGGCAGGCGGACTCTCAACCACTGCGCCACCAGGGAAGCCCCATTGTGATTTTTAATTTGCATTTTTCTAATGACTAAGAATGTTGAACATCTTCGCATACGTTTATTTGTTATCTGAATGTCTTCTTTGGCAATATGAGTGTTCAAATATTTTGCACATTTTCAAGTAGGTTGTTTGTCTTTGTGTTGAGTTATAAGAGCTTATGTCTGGAGATAAATGATATATCAGATAATGTTTTGTAAATCTTTTCTACCAGACTGTGACTTGCTGTGCCATTGCATTTTGAAAAAAGAACATTTGGGCTTCCCTGGTGGCGCAGTGATTGAGAGTCCGCCTGCCGATGCAGGGGACACGGGTTCGTGCCCCAGTCTGGGAAGATCCCACATGCCGTGGAGCGGCAGGGCCCGTGAGCCATGGCCACTGAGGCTGCGCGTCCGGAGCCTGTGCTCTGCAATGGGAGAGGCCACAACAGTGAGAGGCCCGCATACCGCAAACATAAAAAAAATTAAAAAAAGAAAAAAAAAAAGAAAAAAAAAGAACATTTAAGAAAAATATTTTATTGACGTACGGTTGATTTACAATGTTGTGTTAATTTATACTGTACACAAAGTGATTCAGTTATACCTATACATACATTCTTTTTCATATTCTTTTCCATTATGGTTTATCACAGGATATTGTATATAGTTCCCGTGCTATGGTAGGACCTTGTTGTTTATTCATTCTATATAGAATAGTTTACATCTGCTAATTCCAAACTCCCAATCCATCCCTCCTCTCCCTCGGTAACCACAAGTCTATTCTCTATGTCTGTGAGTCTGATTCTGTTTTGTAGATAAGTTCATTTGTGTCATATCTTAAATTCCACATATAAGTGGTATCATATGGTATTTGTCTTTCTCTTTCTGACTTACTTCACTTAGTATGATAATCTCTAGGTCCATCCATGTTGCTGCAAGTGGCATTATTTCATTCTGAAAAAGAGAGTTTTAAATACTTTTAGATACTAACATGTATTTTCAGATTATGGATTTGTGTGTCATTGTTTTAGTAGAGTAGTCATAAGTAAGCATCAAAGTTAATATAAGGTACATTAAATGGCTCAGTATGACAAAAATTAGCAGTGTGTACTTTATATTAATTGGTTTGCTTGAATAATGATGATAATAATAATAAGTAACTATTGCTTCTTGAGCACTTACTATGTGCCAGGCAGTGTTCTATGTGCTTTACATATATATGAGCTGATATAATTCATGCAACGATCAGGTTTCTTCATTATCCCCAGTTTAAAGATGAGGAAACTGAGGCAGAGAGAGGGAAAGTAACCTTTTCAGGGTTAGACAGCTAGAAGTGTTTATTTCTGTTTATTTTTTAACTCCCTATCCCTCATCTATCTTCAGGGCCTTTTGGTTGGCCATGGTAACTTGAAAATGCAAACACTTCTTGAAATCCACAGTAAACCCAAGCCACATGAAGTGGTATTTGTTTTTTGAAAATGATAATTATCCACCACATCGTGCTCTAAATGTTTGGATTTAATTGCAGATGTGTCAGGATGGACGTGCGCCTTCAGAGCATGTTGTATACATTTTAAAAGAAATAAACGCGGACTTTGTATTTGCTCAGATGGGAGGAAGGAGAACATCATTAAGATAATAAATCACATACATAACACACTTAGAATGTCACATAAAATGTGATAAATACCGAGGAAACTTGACAGTAAACAGTAGGTTTAAGACCAGAGAAAGAGGCAAAATCTTTTTTCTTCCTTTTCTAGAAAGGAATCTCACAGATTAAGCTATGAATAGGGAACAGTCCAATTAGTAAAGAGTTTAATTTGTTCATAAGGGGTGGGCAGTAGTTATCTGTAATGAACTAGCAATGCTCTGGAGCTTCACCCCTTTATCAGCTGCATACCCTTGGGCAAATTATTGAACTTCTCTAGTTACTGTAGGAATTAAATGACTTAATAAATTTAAAGCACTTGGCCCAGTGCCTGGCACATAGTAAGTGCTGAATAAACATCTGCTATTTTTAATAGAATTTTAATGCATAGTGAAAAGTGAGCTAGCTCAACACAGCAAGTGTGAAAAACTGTGGACTTCGAAGGTCGACAGACCTGGGTTCATCTACAGGTCAATTCCTGAAAACAGTTTGCTGAGCAAACAGTTCACTGAATTATTGAGTATTTACTTTTTCATGTTTTAGGAAGTGGTCCCTGCCCCTGCCCTGCCCTGTTTCCACGTCTGGTGGTGAAACAGCTATGGCCTTTCATGAATTGCCTTACGGGGACTTGACTTGCAGCTAATCAAGTTTTCTCTCATCGGTGAATTGGCAAATTAGCCTCTTACCCTGGGTTTGAATCCTTACTTTGCTACTTACTTTAGCTGGGTGACCTAGGCCAAGTTACTAAACTTCTCTGGGCCTCAGTTTCCCCATCTCTAAAAAGCAGAAATAATAATTCTGAGTTATGCGAGATACGTCTGAAGATTGAATGAAATCAACTGGGTGAAATTGCCAAGCACAGGATGAGGATTTAGTAAAGACTTTACAGCAGATGATCTTCCTTAAATGTTGTTCCTCCTTAAATATTCCCTCCTCCTCACTAATCTGTATAAACTAATAAATTGCTATGACACCCACTATAATGATAGAAACTAGAAGAAAAATACGTTTAAACCTAGTCCCAGGATATTGCCTTCTCCACGAGGGTTTGCCAGGCAGAATAGGCAACATCATTCACCATGTGGAAAGTACCTTTCTCATCCCATGTGAAGCACTGAGATTGGCCATCCTGGGAGACCCTGGATCTGACCATGTCGCTTCCCTGCTCAGAATCTTTCCTCCAGAGCCTTCACACCAGCTACTCTCCAGGACCAGTACAGAAAACGGGTAAAGTCTGGTCAAGAGTGTGCTTCTCTGGTTGAAACTCCCTCACGCCTGTGGATATCTGAAGCTCAACTCAAGAGTCAAAATTCTTTCTGCATCCGAGAGCTTTGTGCTCAACGTTGCCTTTGATCCTATTCTTCTCTGGTCCCCTAATGCTGTTGCTTGTTTGCTTGTCCTCGCCTCCCCATGTGTGCCAGACACTACCCTGAATGCCTTCGTTACGTGGATTAAGTCCATATTAACCATATTCCCACATGGCATGAGGAGGTTAAGCAGATTGCCCAAGGTCACACACAGTTAGCAAGTGTCAGAGCCAGGACACTTCAAAGCCAGGCGGTCTGGTGCCAGGGTCCAAGCCCTTAAAAACACTGCACCACGTTCCCTCTTAATAGATGTGTGTGGAAGGCAGGGAGGCTAGGAGGCTAAGTCATGCTATCTTATGCAACTGTATATGTATTCCTTGGGAAACATATATATTAATTTGTACCATCCACTATTATTAGACTAAGAAAATATTGTTACTTGGAATCCTCAGATGTAGTTTTTCCTTTTTCAAATCCAAGATATAGAATGTGACTATGAATAATTGATAATGAACTTGATTGAAAAGAAACTTCAGGGTAGAGTTTTTTCCCCCAAGTTTTCCATTCAGTCTTACAGTGACAAAAAATTCAACTATGTACGCCCTGCTCAGAGTATCCAAGAACCTACCAGTGGGTCTGAGGGTCATACACACAAATGGAATTTTCAGTACAAGTGGCCTGTCTGATCTGGGGAAAGGCGGGGGGTGAGTCTGCAGCACCTAGCATTCAGGGAGACCCAGAAACCTCGCCCCGCCCTCTTCTCCCATTGTGTTTGTCACAGCCTTGCCCCTCTTTCTCTTCTTGAAGATGGAAAAGATGCTGGTGGGCTGCTTTCTGCTGATCCTCGGACAGATCCTCCTCCTACCCGCTGAGGCCAGGCAGTGGCCTCCTTCCAGGTCCATCTCCAGAGGGAGACATGCTCGGACCCACCCTCAGACGGCCCTCCTGGGTGAGTGACGGGGCTCCACCTACAGAAGTAGGAAGAGGTGGTCGAGGGTGGACCTCCAGACCAGGGGATGGGTGTCCGTCGGGGCAGCTCTCCCAGCCCTGGGTCCCGTGTTGGGCGTGCTGGGGGAGAGGGCATCTCATTGGCAACGAGTGCATCCTGAGTTGAGAATGTGGCTGTACACGGGTTTTCAAATGAAATTAAACCTCTTCTATTGCAATGCTTTTCAGTTAATCTGAAGCTCATGACTTGTCTCCAGTAAGCAACGGCACTGAGTTTTTATCTGAAAAAGCCCTGGTTGGACTTACCTGGACAAGGGTGTTAGGAGAATTTTTTATTGGATTTGTCTGGCTAATCTGTGTTAATAATGCTTCCCTGCCTGGCAGAATGAGAAGTAGAGCAGGCGGGTTTGGGGAAGGTGGGAGCCGGCACAAGAGAGGTGGAATCAAGATATTAGAAATGGAAAACGTTAGAGGTCTGTTAGGCTCACCCAGTGAACGTGTTTTCTTCAGGTGAATTCTTTTCTTTCTCCAAGAGGAAGGAAAGGTCCTGAAAACACACAGAATATAGATGTATGGGCCTGGTTCTAAACATGGGCTCTGGAAAGCCTGGGATGTGGGGGGTTAACAGGAAGGCTGGCCAGTGGAAGGATGGTGGGTTTTGGCATAGACCTGAGTTCATAGACCTGGCTCTGGTACGGACCAAGTGTGTACACTCAGGCAACATGACCTCTCCGAGGTTCAGTCTCCTCATCCGTAAAATGGGAATGTTAATGCTGATCTTGGAATATTTTTGTGAGGAGAAAGCAAGATAATTAATATATGGAAATTATAGTCATGCAGTGAGTGAAAGCTTTACCACAACCATCATTCCATGAAGTTGTTCTCCAAAACTGTGTTTTATATTTGTACCCCCTAAAATCTCACCCCCTGTGAAGGCCACTGAGAAAACTGCCCAGTGCCTGGTCGCCTCAGCATCCGCAATGACAGAGACCAGAGGAACCAAAAGCTCTGTTTTGAGAGGTCAGAATCTTTACGGTGTTAACCTAAACAATGACTCCATGATGCTGGGCCCTCCATGTCTTTAGTCTCTTGAGACTCTGTTTCCATAGTGACATAAACATAGGACTTCTGCAAATGTGGAAAGGACTGGGGGATATTTAGTACGCTGATTAAAGGGTTGTTTTTTGTTTTTTGTTGCGGTACGCGGGCCTCTCACTGCTGTGGCCTCTCCCGTTGCGGAGCACAGGCTCCGGACGCACAGGCTCAGCGGCCATGGCTCACGGGCCCAGCCGCTCCACGGCATGTGGGATCTTCCTGGACCGGGGCACGAACCCGTGTCCCCTGCATCGGCAGGCGGACTCTCAACCACTGTGCCACCAGGGAAGCCCTAAAGGGTTTTTTTAAAAACAAATTTCAAGATGATAAACATATACCATCATATGATAAACATATCTATCTATCTGTCATCTATTTATGTATCTATCTATCATCTATCTATCTATGTATCTATCATCTATCTATCTATCATCTATCTATCATCTATCTCTCTATCTAGAAAGACAGAGGTGGTGGAGATGTGTAGGCGTGTGTGTGGGAGAGAGAGAGAGAGAGAGAGAGAGAGAGAGAGAGAGAGAGAACTGGAAACGCCTGATTCCTAGATCAGCAGCAGCGATTACACAGTTGGGTTTCTGATGGGGATGCTTTCGGAATGAGCCTCTACACTCTTAGCCAGAAAAGCATACTCCTTTTGGTGTCAAATATCTCTGCCCCCATGCCGTCCCCACCCCCTGCCTCTCTCTCTCTCTCTTCTCTCCCCACCTCCGACACATACTTGTACACACACATGCACACAAACACACACACTCACACACTCTCATACCCCCTCCCCCCGCCACGGGGCGTCCCCTAGTTGTCAGCATTCACTGCCCTCTCCTTCACCCTGAGCTCATGCTCTGAAGTAGAAACCCCTTGTCTTCGGAGGTAGAAGATCCTGTTTTGCTAAGGGCATCCATCCCATGTCCAGTATCCCCCCCCCCCTTTTCTCATTTTGTAGGAGAATGTGTCAGGGACAAAGAGGGGGATGGGATGTGGCACATCTCTGCCTGCCAGGGGATGGCGTGGCCGCTCCCTGACATGCTGGAGGGCTGCTTGACTTGGGAACATGGTGAGTGAGTGAGAATCGTGAAACCAAAGGCCAACACTGCAACTCTGGCCTGGATCCTCTAGCGCCATCTGCTTTTGGTCTACATTTGACAGCGAACAGAGATGGAGAAGCTATGCTTGTTGTGGTCCTTGCCCTGGTCACTTTTTTTGTGGCAGATCATTTTGGCTGTATTTGTGCTATCCACTGCATGGTGTATTTCCCCAGTTACTTGCTTGCATGGGGTGTCTCTGAAAGTTTAACAGAGTAGAAGCAGAATTGTTTCTTAGGTTAATTTTTCGTTTGAATTTTCTGATTTTTAAAAAAAATATTTATATTTATGTCTAAATTCAAGTCAGAGGCCCAGTAACAACTTGAGCCAGTTAAAAAAAAAATAATGCAGATATTTATCTGCCCTCCTGTGAATGTTTGCACGTTGCTCGGGCGGTAGCCTGTGATGTGTGGGCTTCCCTTCTACTTCATTCATTCATCTGGACTTTCTGCTTTGTGCCAGACATGAGGGGGTTAAAGAACAACCACCATCAGGAAGCACTTGTGCAGTGGGGGAGACAGACATGTAAAAAGGTCATTAATTTGGTGGAGTCGGTGTGCAATGGTAGAGGCATAGCTAAGTTAACAGCTCTACTCTGCCTGCTGTAGGCTCAGTATAAGAAGGTGGCCTCAGGACCCTTGTACACTCAAAAATTATTGAGGATACCAAAGAGCTTTTATTTTTGTGGGTTAAGTCTACTGAGGTTTACTGGATCAGAAATTGAAATGGAGAACTTTAAAAACTATTAATTAGGGGCTTCCCTGGTGGCGCAGTGGTTGAGAGTCCGCCTGCCGATGTAGGGGACGCGGGTTTGTGCCCGAGTCCGGGAGGATCCCACATGCCGCGGAGCGGCTGGGCCCCGTTGAGCCATGGCCGCTGAGCCTGCGCGTCCGGAGCCTGTGCTCCGCAACGGGAGAGGCCACGACAGTGAGAGGCCCGCGTACCGCCAAAAAAAAAAAAACCAAAAAAACCCCTATAAATTAATTAATTTTAAAATAACAATAATAAACCCATAACCTAACCATAATGTAAGTAAAAATATTTGTATAATAATATTTTCTAAATTAAAAAAATTGTGAGAAGAATGGCAGGATTTTACATTTTTGCAAATCTGTTCAGTGTCTGGCTTAATTAAAGACAGCTGGATTCTCATTTCTCATCCATTCAGTCTGTCATGAAATATTGTTTTGGTTGGGTTACATGAAGAAACTATGGCCTCACACAGACATGTAGTCAGAAAAAGAAGACGTTTTTAATAGCCTTTTCATGTGATTATGGGTATTCTCCGATAGGACACCAAAACTTGACAAAAGGTAGTTCCTTAAAGGTTAACTGCAATGTGGAATCTAAAACCACATCAATAAACATTTCGAACGATGTTCACACATAAGAGAGAGTAATAAAAGGCAAGCATTAGTACTGTTACAAAAATAGTTTTGATCTCATGGACCCTGTGAAGGGGGTCCCCAAACCACACTTTGTAAATGGCTGGTTTCGGGAAACATTCCTAGGGAAAGTTGAGGCCACGTGGAGCTGGGAGATGAGCTGGCAGGAGAGGGGTGAGGATGGAGCACGGAGGCGGGACCTGGTGAAGCCATCAGGGCACCCTGTCTGTCAGGCAGGTAGTCTGAGCTGGGGACAAGCCCAGAGGAGTTGGGAACCAGCTCACTTAGGACCTCAGGGGCTCCGACGAAAAGTCTGGGCTTCATGCTGCAGGGGTGGGAGCCCCTGGAGGACTCTCAGCTGGCAACAGTGGCGATCACTGCTGACTCCTTTTCTACCCCCTACTGTGCCATCTGGACTGCCTAAGCCTTCCAGGGCTGGGGCAAAGGGCAGGGAGAGCCTGCAGTCCCAGGTCACCAGGAAAACCAGTGAGCACATTCTCCAGCTCAAAGTCCCTTCAAGGCAACTATGCCGGCTTGTGGAGTTGGAGCCGCAGGGTGTGCTGTACGCAGAGCCTAAGCTCATGGAAACCTTCAGATTCTTCCCTCTGCACCCATCCTGCATCAGTGGCACCCGTCCCCTCCCAGACTCTTCCCTAAGGTCCCCTCAAGGTGGTGCTAACTGGAAGTCCTGTTGCTTCCCATCCTTAACTGCTGCCTGCTTTGCTTGTGCACATTTTTCTCTTTACTATATCACAGTCATATGGGGGTGGACCTGTCGCCAGGGCAACCAGTGGGGGCACATCAGCCTTTTTGGAAACCTTCACCCTCCTTGCCCAAACTCCCACTGTACTGGTGACTCCCCTCACTCCTGGAATGAGAGCACACACTCAAACTGTCTGCGCTTCAGCCCACTGGCTCCCCTGTTTCATCTGTCTTTTACCAAATCTTGTTGACATGTGCTTTCTTTTCTAAATTTACCAGCCTATCTCATTTTATTTCTACTTCCTCTCCCTATAATAGATTCCCCTTTTGGATCAATAGCACTCACGAAGAATTCATGGTTTTTTTTTTAATATTAAAAAAATTAAATTTGAAAGGAGGGTGACCCCATAGTGTGTTCAAGGGATGGTGGGAGCTGACACTCCCTCCCCCCACCCACTCTGCTAGGAAAAATTCCAGAGGTGTGCGAGGGCGGAGGTCACAGGATTTAGTGAAATTTCTGCATAGCAGTTAATTTACTACTTAAAAATAAAGCTAATCTAAGAACTCACTGTATACAGCCCCAAATTCTGTTCCTTGGAAACCACAGTACATTAGGAGGCATTTATTTTCAGTTCTGCATACATCTCTAGTGAAACCTGACATCAAAACATGGGTAAAAATGCAAAAATGTGTTTTGTATGAGGAGCTGAAACCGCCTAAGTTAGCAATGTGGCTGAAGGAGTTGGCTGGCATGAGCGTTAAGAATGTCCTGCTCTGTATTGCCAGTGGAGGTTTTCGCCTAGGTTGATAATTATTAACATTTTCAAGCATTGGCTGACAGCAAATGAATTTCCACATCCTGAAACAATCCCCCTAATTGACATTTGTTGGCACCCTCCGTGAAGGAGGAAAAGCAGATGCCGGAAGCCCTCTGAGCTTCTGGTTTCTGGAAGGACAGACCCATTGAGGCCACCGGTCTTACATGCCCTGAAGCCACTTTGTCATGGATGCAACTTTTGTCTCCTTCCCTGAGCTTTCCAGGGCTTTGTTCACCCTCTTCCTTCTACCTGGAGTATCTTTCCTTGGCCAAGGCTTGTTATCAGCCAGGGCCAGGCCAAATGCCACCTTCTCCCGCTGCCAGCCAGGCAGGACCCTCCCATCCCGGGATGGGCCACATGCACTGCAGGTCCTCTACCAAGGCGTCAACTCTCTTTGCCTTATTCTGAGGGGTAATAACGGCACATACCCGAGGATTCCTATTCTGGTTATTTTTGTACTTGCCTTGTTTTTAGTACCGGCTTGTACACCCTTGAAGAAAGGGACTGTTTTTCATGTCTCATGACACCGCTGGAGGTACTGAGCCCCTGTTGTGAGCAGGGACAAGCTAGCTCACTTGATCTGTAAAAAAAAAAAAAAAAAAAAAAAACCACTGCAAGGTGGTTATTGGTTTATCTCATTTTCAGACGAGGAAGCCAAGGCAAAGAGAAGTAAAGCGATCTGGCAAACTTGTTAAGGCTTCTGAAAACCTAGAATGAAAAGGTGACCTCCCGCCCCTGCCCCCGCCCCTCGCCCCAGGAGAGGATGCGTGACTCAGGAGATGTGTGTTTGAGCAAAGAAAAAGGCACCTCACACTCGAGCTGGCTCCCCGACCAGGAGTTTTGAGAAGAACAGGAAATACCCATCAGTATTTGGAGCTGCGGCTGCTCCTAAGGGAAACACCGGGGTCGCCGACCTCGAGCCCCTGCTTTGGCCCCGCCCACGGCGAAAGCTCCGCGCGTGTGTTGGACCCCTGAGAGGATGAGGCGTACAGGTGGCTGATTTCATCCTCTTGTGCATGGTTTCAGCCTCTTAGCAAGTGACCCGGGGCAAGCCGCTTTTCCTCTGAGGTGGCTGAAGTCAGGGATCCTTCAGGTCTCGTCTGGGGCGTGGTGACCTCACCGATTCCCGCCTTCCAGTTGTCCCTTCTCTGGTTCCCGTAGTGAACCCTCCCCCCCCCCGCCCCCCATGCAATCTTTGGCTTTCTTTCCCTCTCTGCAGGTGAGAGGGAGAAGCTTTGAGACAGAGAGAGTGGAGCAACAGAATCAGGCAGGAGGCGGCGGCGGCAGGGGGCGGGGTGGGGGGGTGGTAAGAATCAGGAAACTGAACAGTGGTTCCCAAACTTCACTGTGTGTCAGAAGCTCCTGAAGGGCTCGCTGCACTCAGACCACTGGTTCCCATGCCTGGAGTGTTTGATTCAGTAAGTCTGGGTTGGGGCCTGAGAAATTGCATTTCTGGAGACCTCAGTTTGAGAACCTTTGCAGAAGAGAAATCTGGGAGGTGGGGTGGGGATGGGCAGGAGGAAAAGGTCTTAGGAAGAGGTGCTGTGGGGCACGAGCCAGATGCAGGATGAAAAACATTTGCTTAGAAAATTGCAGCTGGAGGGTATAAGCAAACTGTAAGCCAGGTCAATCAACCCTTTTTGGGGCTTTAAAAATAAGCTGCTAACATTTTTCTACCTAAGGGGAGTTAGCAAAGCGGGGGGGACTCAAGCCTCTTACAGCGCAGTGATTAACACATATCTAAAGAATCCAGGGGCTGGCGTGTGTCTTTATCATTAGAACTGATTATAAAAATGAAGGTTGATGCGTAGAGCTTATTGAATTGTTTTAACTATAGCAAAGGCTTTTTATATTTATTTATTTTTGGCTGCGTTGTGTCTTCGTTGCTGCACACGGGCTTTTTCTAGTTGTGACGAGCTGGGGCTACTCTTCGTTGCGGTGCGCGGGCTTCTCATTGCGGTGGCTTCTCTTGTTGCGGAGCATGGCGCGCGGGCTTCAGTAGTTGTAGCTTACGGGTTTAGTTGCTCTGCGTCATGTGGGATCTTCCCAGGCCAGGGATCGAACCCGTGTCCCCTGCAGTGACAGGCAGATTCTTAACCACTGTGCCACTAGGGAAGTCCTGTAGCAAAGGCTTTTTAAAAAATAACCCCTTTTGGGCTTCCCTGGTAGCACAGTGGTTGAGGGTCCGCCTGCCGATTCAGGGGACACGGATTCGTGCCCCAGTTCGGGATGATCCCACATGCCGCGGAGCGGCTGGGCCCGTGAGCCATGGCCGCTGAGCCTGCGCGTCCGCAGCCTGTGCTCCGCAACGGGAGGGGCCGCAGCAGTGAGAGGCCCGCGTACCGCAAAACAATAAATAAATAAAATAAACCCTTTGAAGTAAAATCACCCCCCTCCCTTTTATCAGTCCCCCTCTATGCATCCTCTGTAATACGGTCGGGATGGAACTATGGACCTGATGGAGGGACTGTCATGGCTGCTGCTCAGCCCAGATGCAGAAAGTACATCTCATCTCATCCCTCCCTGCATGTGCTCTCTGTTTTAGCTATAAACTAACGTCTCTGTTATCATTCAATTTTTAGAAACTGTAGGAAGTGAATTCTTCATTCCAGTCTTGTGATTAATACTGGGAAAACTCCAAAAAGCATTAGTATCTGACTTCTAACAAGCCACAGAGTTAAAAGCTTTCCTACCCAATGAATGTATAACTTGATTCTTTTTTCTTTTACAGATTCTCTCTCTCACCTTCTCTTCTCTAGTAAACTCTTTATCCCCTTCCTTTTCCATAACTTTCTATTATCGCTTCCTCTCCATTCACTCCCTCCTTCAGTTCCAGGATGTTTGATCCTCAGCTTGCTCATGTTTGCAGGTGTTTGGCACCTGCAGTGTGTATATGTGGGGGGATGGGGTGGAGGACGTCCCCTCGGTGGGTGACATAGCCACCGTTCTTTTCTCCTCTTTGATGACTGCTGTTCTTGGGGGGCGAGGCATACAGCCTTACCCCTCTGGAGCCAATTGTGTCCCAGGTTTCCCCACCTGATTTTAATAATGACAACAGTGGTAACGATGGCTGCCCGTTTTGGGGAAACATCTACTATGTGCCAGGCACTGTGCTAGGCAGTTCACCCTTCCCTTCATGATATTATTATCCCCATTTTACAGATGAAGAAACTGAGGCTTAGAGAGGTTAAATGTTTTGCACAAGGTCGTGCAACCACTGAGCAGCAGAGGCGGGGTTGGAGAAGCCAACATAACATTTCCTCTGCTCAAACCCTTTCTGGCAATCCTACCTCCTCTGTTTCATCCAAGCGAATTGGACTCATCTTTCGGGTCTATGTGGAAGCAGCCCTAATCTTCTAGGTTGGGGTACCCCACATCACATCCCCGCAGCATGCCCGTCTGTCCCAGCCCAGTACTTGTCAGCCTTGGTAGTGATTGATTGCTGGCGTTGATGTCTGTGTTGTATTGGTGATGCTAGTAACATGCCAGGTACACGACAGACACTCAGTAAATTCCTAGAGAAGGAGAAAATGAACCAACAAATGGGCAAAGAGGAAAAGTCTCTAAAGCCAGGGCATGCAGAAAAGAGTTGAAAGACCTGAGGATGTTTAGTTTGAAAAAAAAAAGTGAAGATGAAGGGCTCTCTGAAGGCTGTGTTATGGCAGAGTTTGACTTGTTAAGACCTTAAAGAGGAGACGCGGACCCAAATACCTGTGCTTTTTTTTAATAAATAAATTTATTTATTTATTTTTGGCTGTTTTGGGTCTTCGTTGCTGCTCACAGGCTTTTTCTAGTTGCAGTGAGCGGGGGCTCCTCTTCGTTGTGGTGCGCAGGCTTCTCATTGCTGTGGCTTCTCCTGTTGTGGAGCACGGGCTCTAGGCACGCAAGCTTCAGTAGTTGTGGCTCATGGGCTCTAGAGCGCAGTCTCAGTAGTTGTGACATACAGGCTTGGTTGCTCTGTGGCATGTGGGATCTTCCCGGACCGGGGCTCGAACCCGTGTCCCCAGCATTGGCAGGCAGATTCTTAACCACTGAGCCACGAGGGAAGTCCCAATACCTGTGCTTTTAAGGAGACAGATGTTTCTTCCATATGAAACTTTGTAGCCCCTGGATTAGCCCCGGAAATGAACTGGCTCCTCAGGCTTCAGGGATATGGAAGGCCTTGTGTGCAGGGAGTTAAGTAAGGCTCTCATCTGCAAACCATCACATTCCAGGATTCTGGGGAGGCGCTTGGAGAATTAGGAAATGAACTCAAAGATAAGGACTTTCTCCTCTATTAAAAAAAAAAAGCTAAATATTTGGTTTCCAAGAAAAATCTGCCTTAGGAGCCTTTGAAATAACATTTTTTAAACAAGGGAGAAACTGCGAAATTTTTAGTGATGGCAACATATAATTTGTTGAATACCTGGGTTTCACTTCTGGCAATGTTCACCGAATGAGTGAAAGAATGATTACAGGTATATTGCCTTAGCTTTTTTGGTTAATTTACGTAGAGCTTGCAGTCAACAAAAGTCACTAAACTTTTATTACAGGTGGCTTAGTATCATATAGCACAGCGGTCCCCAACCCTTTTGGCACTGGGGACCAGTTTTGTGGAAGACAATTTTTCCACTGACGGGGGTGGGGGATGGTTCAGGGGTAATGTGAGTGATGGGGAGCGGTGGGGAGCAGTGGGGGCAACGGGGAGCGGCAGATGAAGCTTCGCTCGCTCGCCCACTGGCTGCTCACCTCCTGCTGTGTGGCCCAGTTCCTAACAGGCCGTGGACTGGTACCGGGGTTTGGGGACCCCTGATATACCAAACTATTTTTTTTAAACTTAAGTGGAATACTTAAAATTCTTTGTATTAAATTTTATCTTCTTCATTTAGGTTTATCATTCTCAACCCATTTATTTTTCCTCCTTAACTTAGCAAGTTTGAATCATTTGCAAATTTGATGAAACGTTTTCTGTATCTTTCTCCAAGTCCCCACTGAAAATATTAAAAGATATTTTATATTCTTTTGAAATGATTATAAAGAATAATCATCTTTACTTTAAAAATTCATGTCTAAATATTTAATGTCTATTAGATACTGAAACTATCGATACAAGGAGAGTTAGTTCAAACGTTGCCTGAATAATCAATCCATAAACATTTCATGTATTCTTGAGAGGAAATATTATGGAGACTTGAGTTGTATATTAGTTTATTAGGGCTGCCATAACAAAGTGACACAGACTGGGTGGCTTAAACAACAGAAATTTATTTTCCCATGATTCTGGAGGCCAGAAGTCCCAGGTCAAGGTACCAGCTGACTGGATTCTTGGTGATGTTGCCGAACGCAAGTGTGTATGCCAGAGACGCAGTGAGGCCAAACACCAAAACGTCGTAGTCTGGATCAGAGGAAGGTTTATTGCAGAGCCGAGCAAGGAGAACGGGTAGCTCATGCCCAGAAAAATCCCTGAACTCCCTGAAGGGTTTCAGCAAAGCATTTTTAAAGGCCAGGTGAGCAGGTGAGGAGGGGCGTCCCAGAGCATGTGATCAGCTCATTCACACGTCCCTTACTTGTTGATGGTGAGGTAGCAGGGTGGTCAACATTATCAATCCTTAGGTCCAGAAGGTCTGGGGGCTACCTGCTCATGATTATCAAGGAGTTAAGTTTTTCTGTTTGGGTGGTGGTTTTTAGTATCTGAAAAGCTCAGGAAATATGCATGAGATACTATTATCTGGGTACTTCAGAGAGGAGCTAGAGCAGAGGATATGGGGAGGGGTCTGTCCCAGGAAGGCCCCATAGGGTCCTGCTCAGTTACAGTGAGGCCTCTCATCTGGGCTTGCAGATGGCCACCCGCATCCTGTGTCCTCACATGGGCTTCCCTCTGTATCTGTCTGCGTCCACATTTCCTCTTCTTATAAGGACGCCAGTCATATTGGATTAGAGCCCACCCTAATGATCTCTTTTAATCTTTATCACCTCTTTAAAGACCTTATCTCCAAATACAGTCACGTTCTGAGGTAGTAGACTTCAACTTATGAATTTTGGGGACACAGTTCAGCCTGTAACAAGCTGCTTTGCTTCCTGCTTTCCCAGTTTGTGGAGGACAGTATGTCTTCTCTGACATGTTCCTAAGTAGCCTCTTTTTCCTTTCTGTTCCCTTTATCTTCCCTTTCAGGGTGGTATAACTGTTACTGACGTACTCCAGGGAAGCATGTTCAAAGACTTCAGTGGTGTGGTACTTATTAATTTACCACATTTCTGAGTCTTTAAAGCAGATTGGACAAGCCCAGGGGGTTGGGCAGCCAATGTCCTTGGGCTGCAGATGGGAAACCAGTGCAGTCTAGCCAGGATGTGAAACCAAGTCCGGGTAAGATCTTTCAAAAGCCAGGAATTAAAACCACTAGCTCAGACAAGCTTCCTTTCAGTATATCCAGAGGAGGCTGATTTATAGGGAAAGATGAAAGGAGAAAGGAGGGCAGTGTGTGTATTTTGGCGGTTCACAGGATGGTGGGGCTGAGAAAGGAGGAGGAGGGAGAAGTTATCGTAAGCCCGCAGGCAGTCAGTGAGCGAGAACATCAAAGAGGAAGCTGGACGGCCAGATGTACAAAGAGCTGGTGCAGGGGAAGGGGCTGGGGGAGAAACAGGAGGAACGTAAACATCTGACCGCTTGGGCTCAGAGCCAGGAGGGGCCTTTGGAAAGGCACGATGGAGTAGGTGCAGTGAGGGGCATTTGGCCATGAGAAACCCTGGGAGGATGAGCCCCTGGGGCTTTTAAAGTCAAGTTGGACCATGAAGTAAACTGCAGAGGAATCCTGTCCAAGGGGCTCAGGTCTGGCCAAGCCTGTGAGAGGCTGCTTTCCATCTCCAGCTCTTAATTCCCCAGGCCTGACACTGGGCCTTCTTCCAGTCTACTCCATCCATTCATTGAATAAATATGTTAAGAGAGTCCCCATGTTCCAGGCGCTGTGCTAAGCCTGGTGCAAGATGAAGGATCCTTATATCTTTGGGAAGCATCCCCTCCTCCCACGGTACCATTCACCCGTATGCACTGGTGCCAGTGTCTTGTGGCTGTCCTGGGTGTGATTGTCCCAACCGCTGAAGGTAGCAGGCTCCTTGACTCCCCTCTTCCAATCAAACTTGAATTTGTCTCCAAAATGAAAAGGAATAGGTAGACCACGCATTTTACCTAGCTGTTTTTCTCTACCAAAATAGTTTAGTTCTAATACATTATGTTTCGTTTCATAATTTGCCTCAGTTTTATCATTTATTCATTCATTAAAGGAGCACGTGTCTTTAGGGTTTGGTACACATTCCGCAGTTTCAGGCAGCGTGGGTCTTCTGGGGGGAAATTTGTATAGGATCAGTGAGAGAAGACGTCCTCAAGAGCTAGTAAAACTTACACCTAAAACCATCTAGGCTGGATGCCTTCTGTAGAGAGGATATATTTGACAACTCATTCAATTTCTTTAAGAGTCATTAGCGGGTTTAGGTTTTCTGTTTCTTCTTGAGTCTATTTAATAATTGGTATTTTCCTTAAAATGATCTGATTTGTCTGTATTTTCGAATCTGCTGGCATACATTATAGTTCATAAAACTATGTTTTTGGGCATCCCTGGTGGCGCAGTGGTTGAGAGTCCGCCTGCCGATGCAGGGGGTGCGGGTTCGTGCCCCGGTCCGGGAGGATCCCACGTGCCGCGGAGCGGCTGGGCCCGTGAGCCATGGCCGCTGGGCCTGCGCGTCCGGAGCCTGTGCTCCGCAGCGGGAGAGGCCGCGGTGGTGAGAGGCCCGCGTACCGCAAAAAAAAAAAAAACAAAAAAAAAACTATGTTTTTGCACGGGGCATGGTATTCTTTAACAAAGGGGGCCCAGTGTTTTGTTCCCATAGTTCACGAAGATCTGAGCAAAAATTCTGAAGGAACCCTGAGCCCTGGGGGACGGGTGTGCAGGGGATGGGGCAGACATCTTCATGGACTCTTAGGTTTCCCTGATACTACCTAGCATTTACAACAGAGCTTTACAGCTCCTAATGCTTTCCTTACCTCCCTTTCCCTCACAAAGCCCTTGAGAGGCCGATTTTATAATAATCCCCAGCTACAGATAAGAAAAAAAAACTTATCAGAGATGTTAATTTATCCGTAATATTCAGATGAGCCAGAAATCACCGCTAGATCGCACTGTTTTAATTAGAAGAGAGTTCAGAGATCATCTCGTTGAGAGGTTTTTAACCTGGGGTCCATGGACCTCCAAAGATCCCTTGGATAGACTTCAGTGGGTCCGTAATTTGGATGAGAAAAAAATAACATCCTTTTTCACTAACCTCTGACTGCAACTTAGCATTTCCTTCTATTATAATTGTAAACCACAAACCACAAAGTAGTAGCAGTGCCGTCTCAGCAGTAGAGACCACAGATCTGTTCATGGCACATTATCGTCGTGAGAGAGAACTCAGAATAGTGCTTTCACTCACCACTACTTCAGAATTACACTAGTTAGTAACCCGTCTTTTGATCTTGTTATTTAGTGTAATTTTTTAAAGTCAGTATGTTACTGTATCCACAATTCTTTTTCTTTTTAATATCTTGATGCACTGTAGTTCAAATAATTGGCCTCCTTTCTCATCCTTTGGATTTATTTATTTGTTTGTTTATTGTATTAATATATACATAAAATAAAATTAACCATTTGAACCATGTTAAAGTATACAGGGGACACGTAGTTTTTAGAGGACAGGAACCCACTGTGTCCCCCTTTGCCTGACAAAGTAATAAAGCTATTCTTTTCTACTTCACCTCCCGCCCCCAAAAAAGGTGTACAATTCAGTGGCATTAAGTACATTTACACCGTTGTGCAACCATCATCACTGTCTATTTCCAGGACGTTTTGAACATTTTCATCATCCCAAGTAGAAACTTTCTACGCATTAAGAAATAACTCTCCATCCCTCCCCCTCCATCCCCCAGGAATTTCCTTTCTACCTTCTGTCTCTATGTTGCCTATTCTAGATACCTCATGTAAGTGGAATGATACCATATTTGTTCTTTTGTGTCTGACTTTTTTCACTTAGCATAACATTTTTAAGGTTCAGGCATGTTGTAGCATGTATCAGAACTTCATTCTTTTATGGCTAATATTCCATCATATGTATATACCACGTTTTGTTTATCCATTCATCTGTTGATGGACACTTGGGTTGTTTCCACCTTTTGGCTGCTTGAATAACGTTGCTGTGAACACTGGCGTACAAGTATCTGTTTGAGTGTCTGCTTTCAATTTTTTTGGATATGTACCGTGGATGGAATTGCTGGGAAACATGGTAATTTTATGTTTAACTTTTCTGAAGAACTGCCAAACTGTATTCCATAGCAGCTGCACCATTTTGCATTCCCACCAATAATACACAAGAGTTCCAATTTCTTTACATCCTCACCAACACTTGTTATTCTCCATTTTTTTTCTAAGTCCCATCCTAGTGTGTGTTGCATTTTATTCTGGACATCTAACAACTGTATTCTGAGAAGGGTTCACAGAGCTGGGCTTCACCAGACTGCCATGGAAGTCCCTCGTACAAATAAGGGTTAAGGGTGAGGGAACCAGACTCCAGAAATATTCCTTTTTGCTCAAGGTGAAGTAATTGACCAGCAGCAGGGCTTAATACCAAGTCTTCTAGGGCTCAGGGGAGCCCTTTCCCCTCCTACCACATGGGCTGCTCTCATGTAGACGTTTGCCTCAGCCAGTGGTCAGACTGAGTCAGGGCTGGAACAAAGCCATCCAACCAGCCACTGAAGCTAAGGCCAGCCCCAAACACAGACGAGACGGACATAATCCGTGTCTGCAAACCGCTGCAGTGTAAAACTGCCACACACAACCACAGTAGCTATATTTTTATTTGTTCAACAAACATGGAGTGCCTTGTGTGAGTTCAAACACCATGTTCAGTTGGAGTGTCTGGGGGGCATCCAAAGGGACATCCCTTGGAGAAGCTAAACTGATAGTTTGGTTTACATGTTAAAGTTCAGGAGGGAGAAATAACCCTGCCTATGTTTCCTTTAAATACAGAATGGTGTCCTGAACTGTCGTTTCTCGATCAGGAGCCTCTGGTTCTGCAGAGGCAGCCTAAGATGGCTTCCTTTGCCCTGACAGTCCCATGGCCCCATTTTCTTACTGACCTTCCAATCAACCATGGCTCCTGAACCTTTCCACACCTGCCACCACACTTGTCAGCTTGGTTTTACAAATAACCATAGCTAACTTTGAACAAGTGTGAGCTCTGGCTTTCCACTGTGTGACCATGAGTAAGTAGCAGAACGACCCTAACCCCAGTTGTCTCATTTGTGAAATGGGGGTGATAACGGCCCCTCCCTCAGAGCGGGAATGAAGATGGGATGCGATCATGCAGATAAAGGGCTTGGCCCAGAGCCTGGCATGGACTTAGCTTTCAATAAATGCTTGTTGCTGTTATTGTCGATTTTAAAGTTTATTTTTAAAACACAATTTGTACATTGCAAAGTGGTGTTAACTCCTCTGTGCTCCCACTCTACTGTGAGATCTTTAAAACTAGGAACTAGGTCTTTTCGTCTCTGGGTATAAAGCATCTGGTGTAGCAGCCTCACAATAATTGTGTACTGAATAAATGAATGAGAGATGACATTTATTAATATTATTAGTATTGTTAATTTTTATTGATCTCTTTGAGCACCTACTGATTTAAATATAAAGTAGCAGTTTTTTTCTCTTTCACCCTTAAATCAGATATTGATCTTAGAGAAGGACGTCTAAAACATCGATTGCGTGAGCATTTCAGAAAATACGTGTAATTAGCAAAAGTTTAATACATTTTATTTTTAAAGTGTCAGAAGTTGTACCATCAGATCCATTCCTTCATACGTAGAACAAACACATTTTTGTTGAGCAGCTACTCTATAGCAGGCTTGGCATCAGTAGTGAAATCTCTGGGTATTAAGTGGGGTGCAATTGGAATAAGCTAACAGTGTTTTTCTTAAAAGGTATTTGAATATCTTACAAGAAGTCTGGAGATCAGTGATTCCCAGTTCGTGGCAGTGGCTCAGCTCTATCTTTGAGGCCAGGGTTATTTCCAGCTGAAGCGACCTCAGCCCAGGAGATTGGCTTTCCTTTCTTAGGCTTCTGCCTTAATAATCACAGGATGGCTGCTGCAGCTCCAGACATCACATCCTTCCATGGTTATGGTCAAGGCAGGAAGAGAATAAGAGTGGAGGAAAGAGGACTTTTTTGTCCCTTCACTCACTCCTTTTATCAGAGACCAAAATCTTCAGTAGACTTTCCCTTACTCCCCATAGGCCAAAACTGGATTGCGTGCCTACTCCAGCTACCTCGTCTGGAGACTGGGATAACCAAGACTGTCTTCTTCCAGTAAGGAGTTGTTCCTGGTGGGGATGGGACCTGTCCTCGCAGAGATCATGGTCACTTTCTCGCTGCTTGGGATCTTAGCAAGGAAGCAGGAAGCGGATTCGTAGAGAAATGAAGTTTAAGTAGGCAACACTAGTGTCATCCTGTCTACTGTGTTAAGCCATTTTCTTGAAGGTGGTGAGGGGACAGTCGCTGAATCCAGGGGAAGAATGTTCCAGGCTCGTCTGAAGTGTTTAGAGCAGCGATGCCAGTGCAGTGTGGCTCAGGGAAGTAACATGGGGACCTTGGTGAGTCGTTGTTAGGACTTTGGCTTTTCTCTGAGAGAGATGGGAACCGTCGGAGGGTTTTAAGCAAAGGAGTGACATGCTTTCACTTGTGTTTAAAGGACCGCTGTGGCTGCTGGATTGAGAACAGTCTGTAGAGGAACGAGGCAAAGGCCATTTAGGAGGCTAACAACATCATCCCAGTGAGGGATGTTGGTGGAGGTGATCATCCCTGGAGTGTAATGAAGAACTAAGAATTATTTTATTTGTGCCAAGTTTCCGAAAACCTTCTTGAATAGTACCAGCTGCTGGGAATTTATGTAAAGCCTGCAGAGTACCTACAGTTACAGTGAGGGAACATTAATGTGATATAAAGTCATGCAGGTTGTACCCTTCTATAGCTGCGTGTGTACATTTGTTGTTTCCTGTAGATTAATCATCAAGAGTATGAATTCTAGATTCCTGGATTTGAATCTTGATTCTACTACTTACTGTGTGACCTTGGGCAAAATACTGTAAACTCTCTGAGACTCAGTTTTCCCACCTGTTAAATGGGGATAATAGGTTGTTGTGAACGGTAAGGAGTTAGTGCATGTAGCATTATATTGATATATAACCGTTGCTAAATCAATATTAGCTATCATTATAGATATGGATATAACCACTTGTAAAGGTCAGGGAGCATCCCTATTTAATTCATTTTACTTAAAACCATAGCATACGAGAGCTGGAAAGGAACTGAGAAATTATTTAGTCCAACCCTAGAGATCAAAGTAACATAGCCACCCTCCCCCCTCCAAAAAAAGAAGGTTATGTGGTCACTGTCACCTTGTGGGTGGAAGAATGGGGACCAGAACATGGGTCTCTGGACTCCCAGTCCATAGCAGTCTTTCTTTGCTATGGCCATGTTGCTTCCATACAGCCCTCAACACAACACCAGGTGGAAATAATAATAATAACAAAAATAATTATTTGACTCTTACTTTGTGCCAGGCACCATTCTAAGTACTTTACTCATATTCACTTACTTAATCTTCCTAGCACCCCTCTGAGGCAGGTACAGTCACTGTCTCCCTCTTGTAAAAGAGGAAACTGAAGGTTAGAGAGAGTAAGTAACTTGCCCAGGATGGGGAATGTGTGTGGTGTCAGGGAACATGGGCGGCCCGAGAGTCAGGAGGCTGCCCCACCTTTACCCTGCATGACCTTCTCCATTTGCAGAATACAGAAATTGAATCCAGCCTTTAAAGTTCCTTTTCAGCGTTAAAATTTGCATATCCTAAGTGCTTTGTGACGATCAGGTCTGATCATTTCATCATCATGAAACTTGCTGTCTTATTAACTGCTCTTCATCTTCATGATCAGCTACAAGAAAGACTATTTGTAGAACAGCCTAGAAACCAAAGTCACCCAGGCTGTGAGGGATTCCTGCAATGTTATTTCTGGTTTCCGTAGCAACCCTGGCATTGGGCATTAAGCTTAATTGAGTCAGCGGCAGCAGCTGGGGCCCAGTGTTCGCTCGAGCACCGAGAGTGATGAGGAAACAAATCGCTGGCTGGGTAGATTTCCTTTTGTGTAATATACTGTCTCAGTGTACTTAGGGAGTGGAAACCTACGCCAAGTTAAGTAAGGATGGAGGAAATGAAGCATTGTATCAGAGTGGGGAGAGAGAGGACAAGTTTCCAAAGGACATGGTGATGAGAACAATCTAGGTTCCTGAAGCAGTCACTGTAGAGAAGATGAGGGGGTAGGCAAACAGAGGCTTCAGGGGAGGGGAGGAAAGTTGGCCCCGCTTTCACAAAGCTTGGAGGGACTAGGTCTTCAGGTGAGCTTTGTGAAGAGGACTGAGTACGCCTTGTAGTTTTTTGTTCCAATGTATTTGGAGTTTTCATCGAGACCTTACTGTAGATGAGGGAGGCATCAAGAAGGCACATGTATTGAGGAGTTGAGGGGACCACCAGGGCCAGTGCAGAGAACAAAGCTCTCTAGGTATTTGATTTTATCTTTTTATAAATTTATTTATTTATTTTTGTCTGCGTTGGGCCTTCATTGCTGCGCGTGGGCTTTTTCTAGTTGTGTTGAGTGAGGGCTACTCTTCGTTGTGGTGTGCGGGCTTCTCATTGTGGTGGCTTCTCTTGTTACAGAGCACAGGCTCTAGGCGCAGGAGCTTCAGTAGTTGCAGCACGAGGGCTCAGTAGTTGTGGCTCACAGGCTCTAGAGCGCAGGCTTAGTAGTTGCGGCACACGGGCTTAGTTGCTCTGTGGAATGTGGGATCTTCCCAGACTAGGGATCAAACCTATGTCCCCTGCATTAGTAGGTGGATTCTTAACCACTGCATCACCAGGGAAGTCCCTCTCTAGGTTTTTTTTTTTAAACATGCACATTACTTTTTTTTGAAAATTAATTAATTTATTTTTTGGCTGCGTTGGGTCTTTGCTGCGTGCGGGCTTTCTCTAGTTGCAGAGAACGGGGGTTACTCTTTGTTGTGGTGTGCGGGCTTCTCATTGTGGTGGCTTCTCTTGTTGCAGAGCATGGGCTCTAGGTTCACGGGCTTCAGTAGTTGTGGCTCACGGGCTCTAGGGTGCAGGCTCAGTAGTTGTGGCACACGGGCTTAGTTGCTTTGCGGCATGTGGGATCTTCCTGGACCAGGGTTCAAACCCGTGTCCCCTGCATTGGCAGGTGGATTCTTAACCACTGCACTACCAGGGAAGTCCACCTCTCTAGGTATTTTAGGCAGAAAGGGATTTCATACAGGGAATTAGGTGCTTACATAATTAATGGAAAGGGTGAAGGAGTAGAAGTTCAGGGCCATCACCTAAGAACCCATTGCTGGGATCAGGATGCTGTCGCTGCCATAACTACATCTGTGAAGCTGGTGAGCAGACACCAGAACACCGAGTCTGTGTTTCTACCACCTTACTTGCCAGCAGAAACAGGCTTCACCCCACTTCCTCCTTTGTGAGTGTATGTACTTGGTGTTACCTAATTCTCACCCAGGACCCTAGCTGCAAGGGAGTCATTGAAATGTGCTTCTTGTCTTTTTAACGTCTGCAGTACTGGAAGGCTCATAAAAAGAGGTGGGAGTTCATGCTGAGTGCCAACTGACATTCAATCAATAGTTATTTCCTTTGAATGTTCAATTAACTAGGGAGAGAAATAGCAGTAGAGGAGTTAGACACCCAAGAGGGATGAGTTGGAAGGGGCCAACTGCTGACCTAAGCTTTCTGCTCTACCAGCTGAAAGTCCTTCAGGTAGACTCACTCCAGGGTTAGATAACAAAGGGGCAGAAACTCAACTCCTAAAGACAAAGGAGTTGTCTTTAAATTCTCCCTGGTCGGTGCTTTGTGACCACCTAGAGGGGTGGGATTGGGAGGGTGGGAGGGAGGGAGACGCAAGAGGGAAGAGATATGGGAACATATGTATATGTATAACTGATTCACTCTGTTATAAAGCAGAAACTAACACGCCATTGTAAAGCAATTATACTCCAATAAAGATGTAAAAAAAAAAAAGGAAATAATAAATTCCCCCTGGTACGTTCTCTATAGTATATACATAGGGGACATTCATTTATACCTGAGACCACGCTGGGAGCTCCAGTGGGAGGGGCTTTGGGTTGGGCCAGGGATGGAGAAGAGTGAAGTCTGGGCTGAAGCAGGAGCCCTTAGAATGTGCCCTAAAAGAGGACGGGCACATTTATAACACTTCAGTGGCTCCCCATGGGCTCCTTCATGGAGTCCAAGCTTCTCAGTAGGAGGTACATGCAGCCCTCCCTGTCATTCCCATCCTGTCCTTTAAGATCCAGCCGTAGCACCCTATCTGCATTACCCGTGCACATGGCGCCCTCCTCTGTTCTGGCCTCTAGGCCTTTGCTCATGCCGACCCTTTGCCTAAAATGCCCAACCCAACTCTGCCTGGCCAATACCTGCTCATCCTTTAATAATGGAATAATATTTGAAGACAATAGAATGTGGTACCCTTCAGCTTCTTTAGGAATCTTCCCACCCATCATCCCAGGATCGTGCTCTCCTCCAGGCTCTAGCTGCACATGATTTTTATGAATCTTATGAAGCTGTCTTCTCTACAAGGTTGTCAGCGTCTCCCAGGCTGAGACTGGTTCTTGTGCTGTATCCCCAGCACCTGGCATAGAGAGGAGGGTTCCACAGTGTTTGCGTAACTCAACCAAACCGAAATGATGAGAGACACTTTTCCTTGGCTGGTACAGGTCTGTGGAAGCTTCCGCCCCTGCCCCGTGTGTGCCTGCACCCCTCCCCTTCCAGGGAAGAGCTACAAGACTGCATCTAGCAAGGCCTCTTCCTCGTGGCCCTCACCCCTCCCCAGCCCGACCCTATTGCTATTCACAGGTCTCTGCTCTGCGCCTGACTTCCATCTGGACACTCAGAAAGCAGAGGAGGCAATTGTTCAATGTATTAAGTTAAAATGCTCGTGTGGGTGAAATGCCAGTTTGCTTTTTAAAAGCCACCTCCACTCTTTTTCACTTTGCAGAAAGGAGAGATCACCTGTTTCCCAGTACTTTCTGTACTGTCTTGTATTGGGGGATGGGGTGTGTGTGTGTGTGTGTGTGTGTGTGTGTGTGTGTGTGTGTGTGTAGATTACAATTTTTAAGATATGAGTCATTTCTCAATTGGAGGAAGGAAGAAAGCTGATGAGAAGGGTTTTGATAGAGAATACCAAACTGATTCTGTATCTATTCAGTCAGCTCAGTGAATTTTAAAACCATCGACCATTTCAGGGCTTCTTTATCCTTCTTTTCTCAATTAAGAGAAAGCCTGTTTGTAGACACACTGAGAGTAGATGTGAGGAGCATTTTTTTGTAAGCGAAGCTTTAGCAAACTGCTTTACCTTGCAAGGAAATTCAATTCATTGGAAACTTTTTTTCTCCAGGGCTAAACTGCGGCAGCTTTCTCTTTGGCTCCCTCGCAAATAAAATTGTCCAGGGTTCTGGAAACCACAGCTGTCGAACTTCATACGACGTCTCTTTGCTTTTAGCTCATGTAAGAGTTATGAGAGGAGACTGGTGTGATGTGGCATGTTTTTTCTTTCTTCTCCTTTTCTTTTCCAGTTTGCTGGCTGGTTGGTGCGTACTCCCTGAGGGCCTTAGAGAGCTGCGTTCCTAAAGGAATTTGTGAGGGTCAGCAGGGACAAAGGAAATTTGAGCTGGTGTCAACCCAGGATCCCTCAGGGCGCCACTGGCCCTTGTCTCTGGTTTATGGAGCACGATTGCTAACCAAAGATGCAGGCTCATTCACCAGAACCTTCTTTTAAATAAAAACAAACCCCCAAACAAACTCATTGTGACATTGGCAAGTATATTTTGCATAAAAACTTCCCAGTGTGGATCTCCATGAGCAGACAGTATCCATCCTGCAAGTCTCTCTCCCACCACAGCCATCTCTTTCTGCCCTGCAGGGGTTCCCCTTGGTTTTGGTTAACGTGTACACAGGTCAAATCTGACAGTAAGTTTCAGTGCTTGCCTGTGAACTTTGGTTCTGCTTGTAGGTGTTGGAAAGGAGTTAATAGAATGAAAGTTGACATTCAGACCATATCTCGGGCGTTCATGAGGGGAGCACATAAATGGTATCAACTGGCATTCAGAGCAGGTGTGTGGGGGGAGGAGATCACAGAAATCACCTCCGTCTGGATGTACATCGTTGCTTTTGTCCTCAGTAATCGGCCGAGAGGTAGAGATGTGTTTGCTCTGTACCTCTGCTGGATTCATGCCCCCCTGTTCATCAGCACAGTCTCTACTGACCTTTGTGACTGAGGGTTCAGCTGTTCTGGCTATAAGCATATGTTATGCTTCCTGAATAGTAATTCATTTTCCCTGCCTCGTTCTGCCGCCATCTGCACGCTCGTGTCACTGCCTGCCTGGGCTGTAAGCCGCCTAAGGCCAGGCCCGGCATCCTCTGGGTGGCAACAGCCCCACAGCACCAGCACTGTACAGACAGACCTTGTTTTATTGGGTTTTGCTTTTGTTGTGCTTCGCAGATACTGTGTTTTTCACAAATTGAGGGTCTGTGGCAGCCCTGCGTCAGACAAGACCATTGGCGCCATTTTTCCAACGCATTTGCTCACTTTGTGTCTCTGTGTCACGTTTTGGTAATTCTTGCAGTATTTCAGGCTTTTTCATTGTTATTCTATCTGTTATGGTGATCTGTGGTCGTTGATCTTTGATATTCTATTGCGAAAAGATTACAACTTGCTGAAGGCTCAGATGATGGCTGGCATTTTTTAGCGATAAAGTATTTTTAAATTAAGGTAAATTAAGGTACACTTTTTTAGACATAATGCTATCGCACGCTTAATAGGCTACAGTATAGTGTAAACATAACTTTTATATGCGCTGGGAAACCAGAAAGCTCGTGTGACACGCGGTATGGCGATATTTGCTCTATTGCGGTAGTCTGGGACCGAACCTGCAGTTCCTCTGAGATGTGCCTGTACTTTGCCCATAGTGCCTTCAGTTCTCTGCCTTCTATGTGCAGCCCTGAGCCAGGCATCTGTGAAATGAGGATGAACGAGGCCCACTCGTGACCTCAGAGGTTTGCCTTATGGTTTGGGGGGGCTTGCAGGCCAGCAAATACGGGATTTGTGGGATGACGTCACTGCACATCGTTACTAGTTGTGCTACTGTCATCACTGCCTGGGGGTGCAGGAGGCACTTGTGGACTCGAGTAGGTGCAGCGGGTGTGCTCGTAGGTATCAGAAAGAACTTAATAAAATGAAGGTGAAGCTCTGGGGCCAAAGGCACTGGCCCAGGATAGAGGGTGAAGAGGACTTCGCACTTGGGGGAGTGTGTCTTGAGTTGAGCTCTAAGTCCTGAGTCTCATTCAAGTCTCTGCCGTTGGCCCTCCCAGATATTAACTGGGGTTTAATGTGTTAACTGGTGACTGGGAGAGTAAGTTCATAAACCTCTCCTCTGGGACGTTTCTCTGTTCAGAGGAGACACTTCATGCTAGGTCACCTGCTGGGAAACGGAGGCTAAAAATGCAGGGACTACAATCAGACTGGCTTGGATGTGAAATCCCTGTCTCATACCACTCATTCTCCCCATGCCAGTGGACTTGTCATTTAGCCTCTCTAAGCCTCAGGGCCCTCGTCTGTAAGTCGCAAGTAATAATGGTGCCTACCTTGTTCATTTTCTGAACCTAATCAAAAGCCAGGACACAGCTGACCTACACATGATCTGCCAATGGACCAGACATGGATCAGAACCCATGAGAGAACCCAGGATGTAAGGTTTCCATATTTACAAGGTCTCTCCTGGTCTTGCGGAGGAGGGTGCTGAGACACAGGAAGGGGTCTCTTCTGGACTCTTGCTGTGTGGCCTCTTTGATGGTCTCCCAGGCTCCCATGCCCCTGGGGATAGAGTCTTCAGGTCTGTCACACCTATGAATCATCCGGAACAACTGTCTAAGTGCAGGTTCGTGGGCTTCAGCCTCGAAGATTCTAATTCACTGGGTCTAGGGTGCTGCCCAGGATTCATCATTTTAAATAAGTACCCCCAGGTGTTTCTGATGTCATCGGGACACTGATGATCCCCACTGTGGGCTGTTTTTATTGTACCTCCACTGACTAGCTCCCCCAGCCCACTCTGGCTTGTGGAGGGGTATGTGCAACTTCTCCTCTCTTTGCCCCCCTACCCCTCCCATCACATATGCACCCCGAAGGAAAGAAGCCAAGCCCCTACTGAGCATCTACGTGCGTTGCACTCTGCTGGGTACTAGGGATTCATAGAAGACACTACATGTGGCCGGTAGCTCCATACATGAGATGCTGGTAGGAGAATGCTCAGACCTAGGTGACCACAGGGCCAAGGCTTACGCTGAGGAGGCAACCGAGAGAGGATGACGCGTAGGGACCTACAAACCTAGATATCACTGAGGTGTAGATATAGGGCAGGGAGTGGTGGCTGGGTCCAGGAGGCTAAAGAGTTCATTAGTTCCTTCTCCCATGACCTTGCTGTCAGTGACCCTTAGGATGGTGGCTTTTGAAGAAATTGCTTTGTTGAGACAGCATCCTGGGCTCATTGATCCTGAGAAGTCACAGCTGCCAGGTTGAGCTACTGTGACGCTGATGAAACTCACCAAAATATTTCATCGTCGGAAAGTTCTGCTACAAAGAGGGGAAGAGTAAGGTGCATTTGTGGAGAGAGTCTCTGTACTCTCCCAGGCCAGGAAAACCAACGGTGAGATGGTGGGGCATTAAGGCCTGGAGCGCTCTAGTGGGAGTGAGTGGAGAGAATGTCTGGCTGGCAAATCGGTTTTGTTTCTCAAGTCCCCTCCAGGCACTAGGGGGTGGGAAGGGGATGGGGGATGCTGCGCCCAGAGGACCCCTGTGGCTGAGCTTTGATTCTGAGGCTGGGATTGATTAGCGGGGGGCGGGGCGGGGGGGTTGGTGTCTCACAGGTGCTGGAGTTGGGGGTCTCGGGGCCGGCGTGCAAGGCTTGGGATTTGCTGTCCTGGCTGGAGATTTTATCGTGTGACTAGCTGTCAATCCAGATGTCTCCTTTCTGTGGTTTATACAGTTGATTTTTTGAACCTTATGTTCGGGGCTTGACATTTATACCACTTAGATTTCCTCTTGTTAGTTTTTTTTTTTTTAACATCTTTATTGGAGTATAATTGGTCTACAATGGTATGTTAGTTTCTGCTGTATAACAAAGTGAATCAGCTATATGTATACATATATCCCCATATCCCCTCCCTCTTGCATCTCCTCCCACCCTCCCTATCCCACCCCTCTAGGTGGTCACAAAGCACGGAGCTGATCTCCCTGTATAGTATGTGGCTGCTTCCCACTAGCTATCCATTTCACATTTGGTAGTGTATATATGTCCATGCCACGCTCTCACTTCGTCCCAGCTCACCCTTCCCTCCTCTTGTTAATTTTGACTCATTATTCCAGGCCTCAGAAATCCTTTCTGGTCCTGACTCTGTTATTCAGCTTTTTAAGCGATTCCTTCCAGCATAGTGTGTAGTGGTGTAGTGAGAACCGCAAATGCCTCCAGAATTTGGAAAACTGTTTGGAAAATGTTACCAAGTGGGAACTGATTTTCTAATGTGTCTACGATATGTCTTAGATCCCATTAAGAAGTCCAGGGTGTATCCATAATATAATATGATCAGCTTTTCAGGCCACTCCCCAGGGGTTCTTTAGGAAGATGTGAGTGGAGCATGATTGATTCAGAGGAAGCCATAGCTCATCATCTGCGTTGTAAAACGGCTGGCGTGAGGCAATGCAGTAGCTGACACCTGACGAAGAAGGGAATTAGAGGGGGAAGAATTGAAATGTGGTCCTTTCAGCCCTGCCCAAGGACCATGGCACCCTAGTCAAGAGCCCTAAATACAGGGGAATTGCAGGTTAAGTCGCACTGGAGGCAAAAATCAAAGGTGCTCCAAATTGCCTCTGAAATATCCATGAGATCACCTGTAGATCACAGGGCTGGTCATAGTCTAGAGGCACATGGGGATGGAACACATGAGGTGGCCACAGGGGCCACATCTCAGGTGTCTGTGGGCTCAAGCTCATTGAGCGTGATGGTGGGTGTTACGCCATCACGTCTTTTCTCTCAGTCTGTCTGTCTGTCTTTGTTAAGCCCATATAGTTCAATACACATAAACCAATTGCTTAAGGGATGCAATTTCCTTGAATTCTGATGTGCTATTTTATATTCTTATAGTGGAGGATACATACCACTTGTACAATTTGAGGAGACTATTTCTTTCCTTTTTTTATAAATTTATTTATTTAATTTATTTTATTTTTGGCTGTGTTGGGTCTTTGTTGCTGCGCGCGGGCTTTCTCTAGTTGCGGTGAGCAGGGACTACTCTTTGTTGCGGTGTGTGGGCTTCTCACTGTGGTGGCTTCTCTTGTTGCAGAGCACGGGCTCTAGGGGCGTGGGCTTCAGTAGTTGTGGCTCACGGGCTTCAGTAGCTGTGGCTCGAAGGCTCTAGAGCGCAGACTCAGTAGTTGTGGCGCACAGGCTTAGTTGCTCCGCGGCATGTGGGATCTTCCCGGACCAGGGCTCGAACCCGTGTCCCCTGAATTGGCAGGCGGATTCTTAACCCACTGCGCCACCAGGGAAGCCCGAGGAGACTATTTCTTAGGGAATTTCTCTTTCCTTTGTTCTGACCCCATGCCCACCAGCAGCCTTCCATCATAAGTGTGACTTTATCTAAAAGTCCATGGGCAGGCCGTCGACATGGCCACCCTTATTATTTCTCGTTGAATTGTAGTAAGTTAGCACTAATTATCAGTTAATGTCTCAAAAGTATGATTAGCTAACTTACCTTTATTCAGTTTCTTAGAAGCAGATAAAATTGAGTACTTCAACCTTTGTTGTAGAGCCCCAGACTCTAAAACCAGATTGGCAAGATGATTCCATTTCATTGTCTGTAGGTACTTGCAGGGCAGTGTCGAAAGGATCCTGAGGCTGAGTCCAGGCTGAGTGGGAGAGGGTGGGAATTGATTCGTAATGTCTGCCAGGGACAAGGTAAAGAAAAAAAAGGGGACATTGCTCATCCTGACCTGGAGCCTGGGTACCCACACCCAGAGGTAGTCAGCTATGCTCTCCCTTTCTCTCTGAGCATTCTACTTATCTTTTCAGTCTGCCTATTTTGTTGTATCTTGTTATTATGTGTCTGTATGCCTGCTGTTAACAGCTGGGAGTCTTCCTTCGTCATATTCCCAGAGCCTGACACACAATAGGTTCTCACTAAATATTTGTTCAAAGATTGGCTTTATTTAACTGCTCTACCTAACGGGTCTAAATATGTGGAATCTGCATTTCTTTCTCACTGGAGCCAATTATGTGTCTTGCTGAGATCCAAACTATAGATTTCCTCTGATTCTCCTCATCTATCCTAACTAGGAGTAAAAACATAAATTGTTCGTGCTTTTTTTCCCTTCTCAGTCTCCTGCTGGCTCAAAATCATCAAGTTCTCCCTACCGCCACCCCCGCTTTCTGTAATCATAAAACTGCTTTTCTCCCTTTGAAACTCTTGGTGAGCTAGTTTTTTCACTGGCCCTTTATGACCTTTGAATCACGTTCCAGAGTGTTTCTGGTCACTCTTAGGGAATTAAAGAAACCTCTCTGGTTAGTCCTAGTTGCAAAACCAGTTTTAGCTCTCGGCTCCTTGCCACTTTCTCCAACGTTACTCTTGTCATCCCTCCTTTGAGGGATCATTATTGGAGTATTCGTGTCCTCTACTGTATCTCAGCCGTTCACCTCTCTTACCATACACTCCTGACCCTGTGATCATAATAACTGCAGTCCCTTCATCATCTCAATTTAAACCTCCTATTTCCCCAGCTCACCCCTTCTAGGATTCAACAATGCTGTGACCTCATCTGGACTTTCAATCCATTGGCCCTGCTGCTTTTTCTCTGCCCTTCACCCCTTCCTGTCTTCTACTTCCTGTTCCCCCAGTTTAATTTCAGAGGAAATCTTTATAGTCGTTCTGTTGCCTACCTTTGTCGCTCTCCTGATTCATCACTCTCGCTTGGCTAAATGACAACCCTGGTTATATCAACTTCTGCCTGCTTTTCCCCTGTTCCTGTGCAGCTGGGCGTAGCCGGAGCAAGACACACCACATGCTATCAGTGTCCCTTCAGTTTCATGCTCACCACCCTCAAGTTGGCCTTTAATGTCACCTGGAAATCATACTTCAGTCCCCTCGTCCATCCACTCTTGCACTGTCCTAGAAAATATTCCATTTTTTCCCCTTGTATCATTATATTTTTTACAGTTCTTTTTTTTTTTTTTAATGAGGGTGTGCTTTTTCAAGCCAGTAGAAGGCTGATATTTTTTATTGAGTGCAGTGACTTTATGAGGTAGGCGCTATTGTCCCTGGTTTACGGCTGAGGAGACTATTACTTTTTTTAGAAGATGTTGGGGGTAGGAGTTTATTAATTAATTAATTTATTTCTGCTGCACCGGGTCTTCGCCTCTGTGCTAGGGCCCTCTCCAGTTGTGGCAAGCGGGGGCCACTCTTCATCGCGGTGCGCGGGCCTCCCACCATCGCGGCCTCTCTTGTTGCGGAGCACAGGCTCCAGACGCGCAGGCTCAGCAGTTGTGGCACACGGGCCCAGCCGCTCTGCGGCATGTGGGATCCTCCCAGACCAGGGCTCAAACCCGTGTCCCCTGCACTGGCAGGCAGACTCGCAACCACTGAGCCACCAGGGAAGCCCCCACAGTTCTTTTTTTAAAGTGCCCACAAACCATCTACTTGTGGGAACTTTGCTGGGAATTGTTAGGAAGCATCGCATTTTCTGAAATCCATTTCCCTTCTCCACCCCGCCCTGGGCATTTGCCTGTTGTCCAGATCATGTTTCTCCTGTTCCGTCAACGATCGGTGATCGACTTTCTGTCATACCTGTCCCATTCTTCCGTCTCCCCCAGGGCCCTGCTCCTACAGCTCTCACAGTAGGCAAGTTAAGTGCATGAGAATGTGAACCACTAGCAGCCCCATGTGCTGAGCCGCTGCTATTCAGAGAGGCAAGCGTCTGTTTTCATCATTTTATTAAATCTTAAAAAAACACAAATAGGCATTTAGCAGGGGAGAAGCAGTTGGCAGGAGACAGGCAATTTTGAGCCATAGCTTTCAGGCCCTGATCCCAGGGAAGGAAAGAATTGACCCCAGAGAGCCAGTGCAGTTCTGGTGCATCTTGACTGTGCTGGGAAAGGCAGGTCTAAAAGGACAGAATCCTTTCTGAGCATTGCTTGGTGGTTAAGAGTATGGACTACGGAGCCAGACAAGATGAGTTCAGATCCGGGCTCCTCCTAAGTATGAGGCCCTGAGCTAGATATCTAACCTTTCTAGACGCATTGTTCTCATCTGTAAAATGGGAATAGTACCTACTTGCTAAGTTGGGTGTGAAGAATAAATAAGCCATCCCGTGTAAAAGTACTCTGAACAAGGCCAGGTACTTATTCAGTGCTCAATAAACGGTACCTATAAATTATTATTATATTCTCTTTTGACTATCCCGATAGCCCTGTGAGGTATTGTTATTCTCATTTCGCAGAAGAAGAGACTGAGGGTCAAAGAGGTGAAGGAGAGGTTTAAGACCACATGGACAGAAAGTGGTATTGGCTGGGCTTGCCCTGAGGTCATAGGACTCTGCTGCTGTTTCACTGAGCATTTCAGAGCCCCTTTCAGTCTCTGGATGAAATTATTTTACCCTTGTCATCGAGATTCACATATCTTCCTTCTCCAAACATGCCCTGACCTCTCCAGGCAGATGGTACCAAATATTTACTGTACAATTACACGGCCGTAATTAAATTGAGCTGCAGCAAGGGAGACCGATTAGCCACAAATCTACAATCCTGAGAGGAAGGAAATAGTTCCAAGGCTGCACGTTGTAATCCTGCTGGGGTGGGAATGTTGCTTAAAATTGTTCGGGCTCAGGTTCACCTTCTCTGCAGGGGGAAGAGACACTTGTTTGCCCATTGAGTAGGCTGCAGAGTCAAGCTGACAGAACTGGAAGTCCTGTTCACAAGCTCAGACCGTTACTCTTTTGGTTCAAGGGATGACGTTTTTATGATGTGCCCAGAAACCCTCTTCCAACTGCTGTGGAAAGTCTGTTGTGAGGGGCGAGGAGGAAGATCGTGTGTGTTCTTCTCACAGGCTGAGACAGGGAGGGAGGCTGTTTATCAGAACCAGTATGTGAAAGGAACACACACAGAGGAGAGTCCATTTTCTGGAAACATCTCTCAGCAGTCCCCGTGTGGAGAAACTGTGAGGCAAATATTTCAGAATGTCCCCAAGTATTTACAGAGCTTGTATTGTAATGCCAGCGGTATTGAGAGTTTTCCCGGATACCCACCATGACATGGGGGAAAGGCACCAGGATGGTCCCAGGTCTGACCCTAATGAGCCATGAGGCCTCGTGGAGATAGAGTCACCTCCCTGAGCCTCAGTTTCCCCTTCTGTAAAGTGAGTAACTTGGACTCTATTTAGACCCTCCAGCTCTAAGATTTTATTAGTCTGTGAGTCCATGGACCAGAAGTTCAAAAGTGGCTATGCTCCCTCATAAAATGGCAAAGATTTGGGTCCTAGAATCTGTGACTCTTGTTAGCAGGACCCAGAGACCTGCTCTAGCACGTTTTGACTTTGTGGTTTTAATCCACCTCCTTGAATTGCCTGCTCTGACTCAGTCCCTTCCACCTGAAACCTTGCTCCGCCACCCAGAATTCCATTTAACTCCACAAATGTTGACTGAAGACAGACTGTATTCCCACCGCATGGCTATAGAGATGATTAGTTTCCCACGTTGGGGAGTTCACAGTGAGATATGAGGTCAAGACTTGCCAGAACTTCGTTTCTCCGGAAATCTCTCTAGTTCCTAAACTAGTGGTTTCTCAGAGTGTGGTCCTTGGACCAGTGGCATCACCTTCACCCAGGAACTTGCTAGAAATGCACATTTTCAAGTGCCAGCCTAGACCTACAGAATCAGAAATTCTGGAAGTGAGGCCCAGTGACCTTAGTTTTTTTCTTTTTTTTTTTTTGGCCGTACGTGGGCCTCTCACTGTTGTGGCCTCTCCCGTTGCGGAGCACAGGCTCCGGACGCGCAGGCTCAGCGGCCATGGCTCACGGGCCCAGCCGCTCCGCGGCACGTGGGATCTTCCCGGACCGGGGCATGAACCCACGTCCCCTGCATCGGCAGGCGGACTCTCAACCACTGCGCCACCAGGGAAGCCCTGACCTTAGTTTTTAACAAGTCTTCTTGGGAACTGGGAGGCACCTCGAGCTTGAGAACCACTGAACTGGCCCTTTCAGGGACAAGCTGCAGTGCTGTGGTTCTGAGCTCTCGAGGGACCTGAGGAGACATCCTGAAGAAACTCGGTCACTTGGGCTGCCAGGACTCGTCGTTTTCAACTCACAATCACTGCTCTCTGGAGGTTCCCTCCGACTCTATTTCGAACCTTTGTGGTGTTTTTGGAAATGCCAGGCATTGTGGAAACTCCCCATTTGTTTTGATGGGAACTAATCCAGTTGAGCACATAATTCCTCACGGAACTTCCAGGCTTCCCTTTAAATTGATTGTGATGCTTCCTGGGATGCTGACACCGTGACTAAGACCCACAGTAAGAATCCCAGTCCCAGAGGACCCCCTGCTTCCAAAGATTTCCAGAGGAGGAGAGTTCTTAGGGAGCCAGTCTGCAGACTCTATCCCTCTCGCCCTTCCGAGGAGTCTTTCATTAATATCCTCCTCCGTGGCAGGGTCTGGGCTGGTTCCGGTCCTCCTGAGCAGGTGGAGATGATTGGGTCATATTCTCCCTGCATGAAGTTCTGACTGAAATGGGGGGCAGGTGTGGCTCCTGGAGTGGCCTCAGTCCTGGCCCTTGTCCTCTTTCCTGGGACCCGCAGGTCTGTCATGCTGTGCTCTGGCCCAGGACCATGTGCTGGACTATAGACACCTCTGTGAAAATTAGAGAAAGGCACTCCCTCCAGGTGCCTCTCAGGGTGGACGCAGCCCTTGGGGCTCAGGGCTAGCCTGGATTTCAGGCCCCTCGCTTCCCTGGGCAGGCGCCTGTGTGCAGCACAAACTACACAGCAGCAGCAGCCCTGCCCCTCCCCAGCCCGGGCCTAGGAAGGTGTGGACTGTGGGGCCGGTGTGGGCCGAGCAGAGCCTGCATATGCAGCCCCCACAAATTGGGGGTTTCCACATGCTGGGCCCAAGGCTAAGCTCTTTACCCACAGCACTTCCTCCGATCCTCACAACCACCCAGTGAGGTGGGTATTGGTGTTGTCTCAATATAGGTTTTCTTTTTCTAAATTATAAGAGATTTTCAAACTCTCAGTGCCTTCATGTTCTCATCTGTCCAATGGGTACGGTACTCCTAGCTCTTTTCTTAAGAGCTTATTCTAGAAATCAAATGAGACCGTAGTGATGATGAAAGCTCTCTGGAGTAAAGACGTTAAAACACCCTGCAAATGTCAGGGTTGATATTGATCTTATCCCTGCGCCCTCAAAGGCAGTTTCTGGGAGCTCTGGTTTGAGAAACTCACCTTAAATTCACCCAGCCTCCAGTGTTATATGTGGGTGCCACAGAAGGTTGGCTCTCTGCCATGATGCTGGCATGCGGGTGTGCTTCCTCCCCTAAAATTGTTAGACTTGTGAGACTGCGACGGATGAGGTGTGTGTGCAGGTGCTCAGGGGCGAGTCGCGACCTGGCAGGCCCACGTGGATGGGATGACCTCACCCGCCTTTCCCACTTCTCATTTCAGTGACTGGGTTCACTGCTTCATTTCTGGTTTTCTCCCTCTTTCTTGCAGCTGCAGTGATTGGGATTTAGGGCAAGCATTTGAGATCCCTTTTCTAATCCCTATCAAATCCGGATTTAGCAGTGGGAGGTCTGGGAAAGAGAGGGGGAGGGAGGGGCTGGAGGCCATAGCTCAGAACATCTGAGAAATCCCAGCAGGAACGCCCAGCCTCCACCCTGTGAGGCCAGAGGCCTCTCATCTCATCCGATCTCACCCGCTTCCCAGAATGCCTTCTTGCTTGCGAGCTTGAGGAATGAGTATGGCGATTGTGGTGGTGAGGGAGAGACTTCGACATTTACCTTCTTCCAATTTAACTGTGCCCTTTGTTGAACTGTTTCTTGGCCAGGTGCCTTCTCCATTTCCACTACTGCCCCCACCTCCCTCCCCCGACCACCCACCCCTGGTTGAGATTAAGTTTCTCTCTCAACCAGATTTGTGCAAAAATGGTCTGGGTCATCCACCCTGCAAACCCCTGCCTGACTCAACTGTTTTTTGTGGGTTTTTTTGTTTTTTGTTTTTTAAAACTGAGGTATAGTTGATGTACAATATTTTATAGGTTACAGGTGTGCAACATAGTGATATCACAGTTTTTAAAGGTTATACTCCATTTATAGTCATAAAATATTGGCTATATTCCCTGTGCTGTACAATATATCCTTGTAACTTATTCATTGTATACATAGTAGTTTGTACCTCTTTATCCCCTACCCCTATATCGCCCCTCCCCCTTCCCTCTCCCCACTGGTAACCACTAGTTTGTTCTCTACATATGTGGGTCTCTTTCTTTTTTGCTTTATTCACTAGTTTTATTTTTTTAGATTTCACATATAAATGAGATCATACAGTATTTGCCTTTCTCTGTCTGACTTATTTCACTTAGTGTAATGCCCTCCAAGTCCATGCACGTTGTTGAAAATGGCAGAATTTCATTCTCTCTGTGGCTGAGTAGTATTCCTGTGTGTGTGTGTGTGTGTGTGTGTGTGTGTGTGTGTGTGTGTGTGTGTGTGTATACACACACACACACACACACACCCCATATCTTCCTTATTCATTCATCTGTTGATGGACACTTAGGTTGCTTCCGTATCTTGGCAATTGTAAATAGAGCTGCAGTGAACATTGGGGTGCATATATCTTTTTGAATTAGTATTTCTCTTTTTATCAGATATATACCCAGGAGTAGAATTGCTCGGTCATATGGTAGTTCTATTTTTAGTTTTTTGAGGAACCTTCATATTGTTTTCCACAGTGGCTGCACCAATTTACATTCCCACCAACAGTGTAGGAGGGTTCCCTTCTGTCCATATCCTCTCCACAAACTTCTGCCCCACTCAATTGACTTTTTATTACGTAACTTCCCTACAGAAGAGATGTTACATAATGCTGATCATATTATGCCCATCACCTGTGGCATCATGTACAAGTTTCAGTCTGAATTTAAAGTCATTTTGTAACTGGCTTCATGCTACCCCTCCAACTTAATTCCTGTCCATAACTCCTAGCAGGGCCTTTACCACTCGTTCTTTTATCCACTCTATTCATGCCATCTTGGGCTTTTGTTCATGTGTCCGTCTCCATGTGTTCCTTCTCTCAGTCCAAACACTATGCATCTGTAAAGCCAGCTTGTGTCCCATCTCCTTGACTCCAGCCCACTGATATCCCTGTTCTTTGAACATCTAGTGTCAGCACGACATAGTTTCATACTAGTTATTCTTTCCTTGTTCCAGTAATTAAGTCTCCCCAGGTAGACTGTAAGCTCCTTGATTTGGGTCGCCCCCCCAAGTGTCTTCTTTTTTTTAAAAAAAAAATTATTTGTTTATTTATTTTATTTTTGGCTGTGTTGGGTCTTCGTTGCTGTGCGCGGGCTTTCTCTAGTTGCAGTGAGTGGGGGCTACTCTTCGTTGGGGCGCACGGGCTTCTCATTGCGGTGGCTTCTCTTGTTGTGGAGCACGGGCTCTAGGCTCACAGGCTTCAGTAGTTGTGGCTCGCAGGCTCAGTAGTTGTGGCTCGTGGGCTCTAGAGCACAGGCTCAGTAGTTGTGGCGCACGGGTTTAGTTGCTCTGCGGCATGTGGGATCTTCTCGGCCCAGGGCTCGAACCCATGTCCCCTGCATTGGCAGGGGGATTCTTAACCACTGCACCACCAGGGAAGCCCCCGCTAAGTGTCTTCTATACTCCCTGCAGTATCCAGCCGAGCCTATGTGCTGTGCAGTAAATGATAAAGTAATTTTGACCCTGCTCAGGTGTTTGCCAACCTGAAAACTGCATTGATGACTTTCTAGAAACTGAAGTTCATTTATCTTGTAAAAAGAAATAGTATCTTTGTTGCCAATACCCATGATCACCCAGTCATGCACACATACACCCTTAGAACCTTCCCAAGGGGGGAAGAAAAACGATGAAGACGGGAGGTTTGAAAGGTGATCCCTGGCCCTAGGATTTCCAACCTGCACTGGGTCCTTAACACCCTTCTTTTCTTTCCTTTCCTTTTCTTTTCTTTATTTTTAATTGAAATATATTTGATTTACAATATCGTGTTCGTTTCAGGTATACAGCACAGTGATTCAGTTATACATATATACGTATATATAACTTCTTCAGATTCTCTTCCCTTATACGTTATTACAAAATACTGAGTAGAGTTCCCTGTGCTATACGGTGGGCTCTTGTTGGTTACCTATTTTATATATAGTGGTGTGTTTATGCTTAACACTCTTCTGATGCGTTTGCCCTCCCCTCTTTCCCCAGAGAGCTCCTGTGAGAACAAGCGGGCAGACGTGGTCTTCATCATTGACAGTTCCCGCAGCGTCAACACCCACGACTATGCAAAGGTCAAGGAGTTCATCGTGGACATCTTGCAGTTCTTGGACATTGGCCCTGACGTCACCCGTGTGGGCCTGCTCCAATATGGCAGCACCGTGAAGAACGAGTTCTCCCTCAAGACCTTCAAGAGGAAGTCCGAGGTGGAGCACGCCGTCAAGAGGATGCGGCATCTGTCCACAGGCACCATGACGGGGCTGGCCATCCAGTACGCCCTGAACATCGCATTCTCAGAAGCAGAAGGTGCCCGGCCACTGAGAGAGAACGTGCCGCGGGTCATAATGATTGTGACCGACGGGAGGCCCCAGGACTCGGTGGCTGAGGTAGCCGCAAAGGCCCGGGACACAGGCATCCTGATCTTTGCCATCGGCGTGGGCCAAGTGGACTTCAACACGCTGAAGGCCATCGGCAGCGAGCCCCACGAGGACCATGTCTTCCTGGTGGCCAACTTCAGCCAGATGGAGTCACTGACCTCAGTGTTCCAGAACAAGTTGTGCAGTAAGTCCTGTTTCTCTGTGGCTTTTCTCAGGGGATCGTTAGGATGAGTTCTTTAATCTTCCAGTGTTCATTCTGTGCTAACCTGGTCCCAGGTACCGGGCTGGCAAGGGGTGTTTAGCAAAGGCCAAGGTAGACACAGTGTTCTCTTGGGGCTCACGCTCTGGCCAAGGAGACATATTAAGGATGCAGTTATACAAATACGTAAGTAACTGCAGTTGTAACAGTGTAACAGAGGAAGAATTCAGGACAGGACCTGACCTAGGCCAGGGGGCTCAGGGAGATTTCCCTGAGGAAGGGACGTTTACACTCAAACTGCAGAACGAGTAACAGTAGGTAGGGGAAGTTTTTCTCCAGCATATTGGCTTGCCCTGGCATTGCCTAGGTTGGAATTCATGAGGTGTAGTAAGCATGGGAATGGGAGGGCAAAAATAATAACATAACTTCTCCTTGGATGGTGTGGAATACTGAGCATTTTTGCCCCATGGTGGTGCTAGCAGTGGATGTTTTCTCAACCCAGAAAGAGGCCCAGTGTACGGGGAAGACCAACACGTGCTCCTGGTACCTTCCCACCTGATAGGATGGCAGGTGCCTCCCGACTCCTTCTGCAAGGACATGCTTCCCCAAGTCCTTGAGCTGCATTCTTCTGCTTTAAGGGTCTTCTTCCCCATCTTGCTTTCTAACCCTGCACTCCACAAGGCTTCTTTCACACTTTCTTGCCACACTCCTCCCACACTTACCTCCAAGCCGAGCTCCTGCCTCAGCTTTCCCAGCAGGTCAACTCACCCTCTCCCCAGTTTCCTGCTCCTGCCACTGTCTTCTCGTCCTTTTCTCCTCCAGAAGGACAGGGTGCCAGCCTGCCAACCCAGGCTCCACACTGGTCCCTGGAAATGGGAAACAAGCCTCCTGACCTTGTAAACAGTGTCCAGTCCAGCTTTGCCCACCCCCATTGGTCCCTGTCCCCTCCAACTGCCATGCTTCTTTGATGGGAAAACAAAAGCAAGTATCTATTCTGAAATGACCAGTATTTCCCTGGAGTCTGCATGGCGAATGACCTTAAGGACCAGACTCATCTCCAACTCACCGGGAGCAGGAACCTTTAGACCAGTTCTCAGAATGTGACAAAGCCTAGAAACACACCCCCCACCCCCGCCACCAACCTCCCCCCGACCCTGTCAAAGCCTCAGGAAGGAAGTACGGTGTGCTTTTGACGTCTTTTTAAAAAAATTCTCTGCTGAAAACTAACTTCAAAAAGCAGAGACGCCATTAATTCTTGACTCCAAAATCAAAAGTTTTACTTAAAAAATCAACGCCATGAAGGAAAAAGAAACTTTTGCTCTGCAATGTCGCTTGGAAAACATTCAGAAGTGCTATTTCCCTGGCGCCGCAGAGGGGCTGGGTCTCTGTGGCGTGCCGTGGCCTGAGTCACCTGGAAAACTTCAGCCAGTAGAATGCACTGCAAACATTTTCAAGGTTTATGACTTCAAATGACTTCTGCAGAATTTGTATTCCCTCTTTCCTGGAAATATTTAAAAAAAGAAATTGGTTCTGTAACAGTTTTGACGTGTTTATTCAGTTGTCTTGGAAAAATGTTAATGGATGAGTTCTTTTATAAGCTCTCTGAATGGCTCACCAAAGGGAAAGGTAATATAATGAGGCTGAGGATATGGACTTGTTCATAGAAGAACCTTCTCTGTGCTTTATGGCCTGGCAGCAAAATTAAAAGTTTGGCTACTCCCGTTTTTGTAATCTTGAAGCTCTAAGAAAACATCAGTATTGTGCCATTCATTCATTCATTTGTTAGGGCCCGGGAACTGAGTCCCTCTTCCTCCTCCACAGAAGACCAGCTCCTGTCTCTCCTCATCACAGGGCTCTGCTGAGCAGACTTGTCAACTGTCTTGAAAGGTGAAGGAGGCCCCGGGGCCTCTGCAGTAAGGATCACAATAACTAACATTTACAAAGCACTTTCTCTTGTGTTTTCGCACTTTATCCTCACGAAAATCTGGGGAGGCAGCACGATGCCATCCCTCCCTTTTACAGGACTGTAAACTTGTTAAGTGAATTCCCAAGCAGCCAGGAGATGGTGGGTTCTACTTCCAAACCTCTTGCTTATTTCATTCCTCTCCGCATTGGGAGATAGAAATCCCTCTTTTAAGGTAAACGGTTTTCTGCAGGCAGCCTCCGCAGTCCAGCCAGGCTAGGCACACCGGCTCTGAGGTTGACATTCACCTCGGAGTTTGATGGGAAGCCTTTGCGATGGGGAGGGGCAGACTGAGGTTTCAATGACCCCACCTGCCAGCTGTACAGATGCTGAGCACATCTGTAAACTGGGGATTTTACCTGCGGAGAGTAGATGCGTGAACAGGCGTTATAAACTGTAGAGCCCCATTCAGTGTGCACCATGTTGTATGTGATTACGGTCAGACACACGGAGCACCAGCAGGGTAGGCAGACGGCCTCAGCTTTGACCTGCCCTCCAATCCTCAGACAACAGTGTCTACCATGTTGCAGATGGCAGTTCTCTGGGGTTCTGGAAGTCTCATTTGTTCCTTAAACATTTACTGAGCTACACTCTGAGGCTAACAGCCAATTTTGTCCTGGGCTAGGTACTTTCCAATATGTTATTTCATTGAATACTACAACAGCCCTGTGAAGCAGGTACTATTATTATCCCATTTTACAGAAGTAGAAACTGGGGCTTAGAAAGGCTAAGCGGCTTCAGGCGGCAGAGTTGGAGTCTCTCTCGCTTCAGAACTCTTACCCTCCACCTGCCGGGTCTGAGGGTTTCAGGCTGGTGGGAAGATGCTCTTATCATAGAGAAATGGGATGTTGGCTATATGAAGTATGCACTTCAGAGGCCTTGGGAAGTCACCTGGCACTGGGGGCCCTCTGATCAAAGAATGCCAGGGTCTGCCTAGGGAGTCCAGGAGAGCTTTAAAGAGATAATAATGATTATAACTAACACTTATTGATATTAGTATGTGCATGTGCTGTTTTGCGCTATTAGCGTATGTTAACTCATTTTATTCTCACAACAAACCTGTGAAGTAGGTGCTCCTATAATTCCCATTTTACAGAAGAGGAAATAGAGACCCAGAGAAGTTCAGTAACTTGTCCAAGGTCACATAGCACTAAGTGGCAGAGTTGAGGTGTGAACCCAGGCATTCTGGCTCAGAACCTACATCTTAACTACTATGTGCTACACAGACTTGAAAGAGGAGTAGGGGGGACTTCTGTGGTGGCCCAGTGGTAAAGGATCCTCCTTACAATGCAGGGGATGCGGGTTCGATCCCTGGTCAGGGAACTAAGATCCCACATGCCGCCGAGCAGGTAAGCCTGTGTGCCGCAACTACTGAGCTCGCGCGCCTCAACTAGAGAACCTGCATGCCGCAAAGTACAGAGCCCACGTGCCCTGGAGCCTGCGCGCCACAACTAGGCAAGAGAAAACCCACACGCCACAACTAGAGAGAAGCCCGCACGGCGCAACGAAAAGATCCCGCGTGCCTCAACGAAGACCCCGCATGCTTCAACTAAGACCCGATGAAGCCAAAAATAAATAAAATAAATATATAAAAAATAAATCTTAAAAAAAAAAAGAGAGAGTAGGAGTTTACCGGCTAGAGATGTGTAGGGAGGACGATTGCAGTAAGCCAGGAAAAGAATGATATTTTTAACAGTTTTTTCTATTTCATTTAAAAACAAATACAAAAAAATGAGTCCAGAGTCTCTGTTAATTTCGTGACCTGCTAAGGAGACATAACCCACAGCTTGAGAAATGCTGATGAGAGGCTAGGCAGGGACGTGGAGGTCAGAGTGCACCTAAAGAAGGGATTTCAGAGGGGAGCTGAGCTGAGGCTCGTGTGCTTTTGGGCAGAACCGAAAAACGCTGGGGATCTGTGGATCGGTGGGGACAGGGTATCTCCAGGAGTGATCAAGACAGGAACCTTTATCGTACAATTAGGAAGAGATTAGGCTCTTGTGCTCACTGGCTGTGTGGACGTGAACTCAGGCACAGCAGTGGCTTTGTACCCACAGGCAGTGAATTCCCACACCAGCCACAGCTGGGGGCAGGAGGGCTCCGGAGTTTGCATTCTCAGGCCACTCCGAGACCTCCAAGAGAATCTTAGAGGCCTCCTGTGAATGAGGCCCTGTCTACAAGATGACCAAAACCTACCCATCCTGGGGCCCACCATTTTTGCCACCCAGGGAGAGAGGACACTTGAATCTAGGGGCTGAAAAATGCATGTCTGTCCTGAGCCTTCTGATGACTTGCAACCTGGGCAGGGCTGCCTTTTTTTTTTTTTCTTTTTGGCTGCACCAAGCAACTTGCAAGATCCTAGTTCCCCCACCAGGGGTTGAACCCTCGCCCTCGGCAGTGAAAGCACAGAGTCCTAACCGCTGGACTGCCAGGGAATTCCCAGGGCTTTTACTTAACCTCTTGGTATCTGCTTTATCAACTTAGCCTGGTATTTAAAGCCTGGAGGCTGGTTGTTCCTACCCTAAGAGCCTCACCCCGCCCAGGCCAGGCACAATAGAAGGCCCTAACAGTGTTCCTAAGGCACACCTCCCATCGGCCAGCACGGGTAAAGTCCACACTTACTGCAGCCCTTCAAGGCCCTGTTGCTAAGTGGGAAGCCAGATGGACTTCCACAGGCCTTGACTTTCCATACCCAGTAATTGTTCCTTTCAAGACCCCCAGTCAGCCCACCACTCTTTTGATCATTCATTTAGTCAATCACACATTCATTGATAAACATTTATTAACATTCAGATCGCCTGGTTAAAAATCCAATCCTGCCAAAGACTTAGTCTGCTGATTAGTGATTTCTTCCGCCCAATGCAAAGCCTTGACCCAGCTTCCACCTACAAGGCCTTCTGAGGTGTGAGACCACCTGCAGGCCACCGTAGGAGGCAGGACTCTTGTGCCCCCTTCAGTCACATCACAAAGGCCTGCCCCACGGGAGGGCAAGGCATTAGGGCCAGATGCTCTTAGTATCACCGATTCCTCATCTATAGAATTTTACAGGTGGAAAATTTTTATACTACCTTAGTAAAAATGTTTGGGATTCTTTTGGTTGAAAGTAATAGAAATTCAACTTGAACTAGCTTTAGAAGGGCGGATTGTGTTATATTACTCATGGAAATAAGGAGACGCATAGTGAATGACAGCTTTGCTTTCTCTCCATCCCCACTCTGCTTCTCCTTGGACTTCTCTGGTCCAGGGGCAGAGAGCATGCACCCTGTCAGCCCCCAGATATGCTTGCGCTCGGCATAAACCCCCTTTTCCTCAATTCTAGTGGCTAAATGCCAAGAAAAGCCTCTGACTGTCAGACCCTGAACACCCAGCAGTGGCCAGGAGAGGGGCTACCTCACACCAACACAGCCGCTCCCCCAGTCAGCACGCATTTGGAATGAGAAGGAAGGCAGCTTCTAGAAAATAATTAAGTGTCTGTACTGAAGGTCCCTGGACATCATACATGCCTATATTCTACAGGTAAAGAAATAAGCCAAAAAGAGCTACGCAACGTACATGAACTTCCCTCACTTGTTCGAGGCGGAAGGGCCAAGACAAGCCTTAGTAACAAGCTGTCTCTCCAAAACGCTATGCAATAGTTCTTTTAATTTCCTTATTTGACAGGTGAGGAAAGTGGAGTTCAGAGAAATTAAGTAATTCATACAAGGTCATGGTGAAGCTCAGCTGTAGTCTTATTTCCAGAAGCCTTTCTCATCACCACTGGGCTGTCTGCTGCCCAGCAGGTATTTTCTCTGCCTTACATCTCCTGTCAAAATAATTATCTGTCAGGGTCTCGGTGAGAAGTCGGGCAGCAGACTCATCACTTGGGCCTCATACCAGTGTATAACCGCTGTGCTGCTGGTTGTCTAGACTTCAGATTTTCTTCATTATGGAGGAAAATAGTGACATGCTGAGAGTTGCATAAGAACGCCTCTGTGCCCGTGGGTAATTTGACTCCAGCAGCCTAGGAAAAGAAGAGAGCCTTCCAGGGTGCAAAGCAAATGCAAATTAGAAACAGGATAATGATTTTTCCCTCTTAACACGGTCAAAAACTTAACGTTTGATAATCCTGAGTGCTGAAGTTTTGAGGAGGTGGGAATCATTACTCTCCTGCATTGCTGGTATGAACTACCTTGCAAGACGGTGAGGTGATATCTATTTGAAGTAGGACCCAGGAACTTCCCTGTGGCACAGTGGTTAAGAATCTGCCTGCCAATGCAGGGGACATGGGTTCGAGCCCTGGTCTGGGAACATCCCACATGCCGCAGGGCAACTAAGCCCGTGCACCACAACCACTGAGCCCGCATGCTGCAACTACTGAAGCCTGCGTGCCTAGAGCCTGTGCTCTGCAACAAGAGGAACCACCACAGGGCTTCCCTGGTGGTGCAGCGGTTGAGAATCCGCCTGCCGATGCAGGGGACACGGGTTCGTGCCCTGGTCCGGGAAGATCCCACATGCCTCGGAGTGGCTAGGCCCGTGAGCCATGGTCGCTGAGCCTGCGCATCCGGAGCCTGTGCTCCGCAACGGGAGAGGCCACGACAGTGAGAGGCCCGCGTACCGCAAAAAAAAAAAAAAAAAAAAAAAAAAAAAAAAAAAAAAGAAGAGGAACCACCACAATGAGAAGCCCGTGCACTGCAACGCAGAGTAGACCCAGCTCGCCACAACTAGAGAAAGCCCGGCGCAGCAATGAAGACCCAACGCAGCCAAAAAAGAAAAAAGTAGGACCCGGTCCTAGAGAAACAACTGTACATGTGCTCAAGGAGATGTATTTAAGAAGGTTCATCACAGCATTGGGAAAGCGAAACTGTGGACTGGTGGGGAAATGGCTAAATATTATGAGGACTAGTCATATGACCAATGGATAAAGCAATTAAAAGGAATGAACTAGATCAAATGTATTTGATCAAAGCTAAGGTGTACAGTTGATTCTCATTGTTCTTGGTAATTATGTCCTATAACGTAATGGTGAACACTGACTGAAGTAGCAAGTACTGAACCACAGCTCCTAGGGGAAATACAGAGTTAGGTTCCTCAGAGCCTCTGGTCCAACACTGTTGTCAACTGATCAATACATAATCTTGTTTTATGTGTGTTTCTGTGTAAAGACACCTTCTTTATATATTGTTGATTCCTTAACATTGAATTCACAGCCAACAGCACTATCACTCTTGCCCGAATGAAATTTATCAAACACACATTTTCTCCATAAGGCACTTCATAGCCTCCTTGCACTTAGGAGCACCAGACACACTTCACTTCAGCAAACACCAACACTTCAGCACCACACTTGGGGCCATTTTAAACAGCAAAATCGTCAACAAAAAGCACAAAAATGCACTTGAAAGGGATACTCATTCACAGTCTGAGAGCAGAAACAAGAATGCAGAGCATCGTCTTGTTCAACCTCAGCTGGCGACCTAAATTTTTCATCGCTCTGAGTGTGTCCACAAATGATGACGAAAGCACTCTGAGTATTGATTTTAGGGTTACAAATAAACGTTTGCACGTAGGCAAATTCTCAAATATGGAATCTGTGAATAATGAGGAGCAATGTATGTGTCCTCACACTTTAACATCTCTGAAATCGGGTGCATCTTAGATTCCATGAAAGATAGTATATATCAATAGAGATAGAATCTGTTATTAATGCTGAGTGAAAAACCAAGGTGAAGATGAATATATATAGGATGAACCCAGGTATGTAAAATAAAACAAAAGTCCGCCATGCTCCTCCTTTGTACCATACAGTTAACGTATGTCAAGCATTCCCCTGCGCTATGTTTTAAGCACTTTACCATCTTAATTATTTTAACCCTTACAAGGCCCTTATGAGGTTGGTACTATTTTTACTCCCATTTAATATAAAGAAGTTAAGCCCATGGTCACAAAACCAGATATTTCTTTCACTCTGAAGTAAAAATGACTGATTGGATTTAATCTATGAACTTTCCTAACATTATTTGTATCCTAACAGGAATGAAAACACAGTCAATCGTAAACTCAGAACACTCATTCTAAATTGTATTATGAAATAAAGAGGTCTTACTTTCACTTACTGCCCGCCATGTTTCTTACTTTGAAGTAAAGGGACATATACTTAAGATATGCCATCGATTTCATCAGTAGCTGAGTTTTCCTAAGCACTGGAGTGAGGGGATTGTCCTTAGCTATTGAAAGTCTCTTCTGTTTTAGCTTTATAAAAATATATTTCTACATAAGGACATCCTTTTTGTCTATGACAACACTTGCATAAATTGTACTCTGCTTATGCTGATGCTTGTTAATTTTAAATATGTTCAGGTTGAATTATATGGAGTAAAGTCATAAATTAAGATGTAAAAAACAGTAAGAATTTCCATGAGCTCCAACAGACTTATGCAAGAATCAATGTATCTGAAAGCCGAGGTACTTCAGAAACTAAACACAGAAATATTTTATTTATTATTTTTAATTAATTAATTATTATTTTTTGGCTGTATTGGGTCTTTGTTGCTGCGCACGGGCTTTCTCTAGTTGTGGCGAGTGGGGGCTACTCTTCGTTGCAGTACATGGGCTTCTCATTGCAGTGGCTTCTCTTGTTGCAGAGCACGGGCTCTAGGCGCACGGGCTTCGGTAGTTGTGGCAGGTGGGCTCAGTAGTGGTGGTGCACAGGCTTAGTTGCTCCGCGGCGTGGGGGATCTTCCTGGACCAGGGCTCGAACCCATGTCCCCTACATTGGCAGGTGGATTCTTAACCACTGTGCCACCAGGGAAGTCCCCATTATTATTATTTTTAAATTTTAACTTATTTTTGGCTGCGTCGGGTCTTAGTTGCGGCACTCGGGATTTTCGTTGAGGCATGCAGGATCTTTCGTTGTGGTGAGCAGATTTCTCTCTAGTTGTGGTGTGCAGGTTTTCTCTTCTCTAGTTGTGGTGTGCAGGTTCCAGGGCGCGTGGGCTTTGTAGTTTGCGGCACGTGGGCTCTAGTTGTCCCGCGGCATGTGGGATCTTAGTTCCCTGACCAGGGATCGAACCCGCGTCCTCTGCATTGTAAGGTGGATTCTTTAACACTGGACCACCAGGGAAGTCCCAGAAATTTTTTTTTTAACATCTTTATTGGCGTATAATTGCTTTACAATGTTGTGTTAGTTTCTGCTCTATGAAAAAGTGAATCAGCTATACATATACATATATCCCCATATCCCCTCCCTCTTGCGTCTCCCTCCCACCCTCCCTATCCCACCCCTCTAGGTGGTCACAGAGCACAGAGCTGATCTCCCTGTGCTATGTGGCTGCTTCCCACTAGCTATCTGTTTTACATTTGGTAGTGTATATATGTCCATGCCACTCTCTCACTTCGTCCCAGCTTATCCTTCCCCCTCCCCATATCCTCAAGTCCATTCTCTATATCTGTGTCTTTATTCCTGTCCTGCCCCTATGTTCTTCAGAACCGTTTTTTTTTTTTTTTTAGATTCCATATATATATGTGTTAGCATATGGTATTTGTTTTTCTCTTTCTGACTTACTTCACCCTGTATGACAGACTCTGGGTCCGTCCAGAAATATTTTATTTTATTTGTTTATTATTATTATTATTTTTTTTTTTTTGCGGTACGCGGGCCTCTCACTGTTGTGGCCTCTCCCGTTGCGGAGCACAGGCTCCGGACGCGCAGGCTCAGCGGCCATGGCTCACGGGCCCAGCCGCTCCGCGGCATGTGGGATCTTCCCGGACCGGGTCACGAACCCGTGTCCCCTGCATCGGCAGGCGGACTCTCAACCGCTGCGCCACCAGGGAAGCCCCAGAAATATTTTAAATAGAGACATAAAGATTATGGAAACATATGAGTGCGTTTTTTAACTCCAAAAATATTTATAATACTTTTGCCTATTAAAAAATTACATCACTCTTGGGATTTATGATCCTGAGAAACTGTTGATTCTTTACCACATCCTCATTTAACTAATAGCTTTTCCTCCAAACCTGCTGCTGCCTACCAAGTCCACACGCTAGTCAGAGCCACCCCTGGTATCAGCAAACTTTCTGATCCTTCTGCCCACTAACTGGATATTATTAATTGCACTGTGAAATTTCTGTTTTTGTAGGTCGTTTTTGACCTATTTTTAGTTGGATATCAGCAATTTCATATGGCTCAGCCTAACATCATTTCCCTTTGACCCTCTGCGGCCCTCTATGTATATGTTGCTGCGGGCATTTACGTAGAACTGTCTGGTCCTACCAGAGGCTACCCCTTGAGGGTAGGGACTGCAGCTTGTTCCTTCACAGCGTAGATTCTGGATGAATGTTTGCAAGGGGGATGGAGTTAGAGAAGGCATCATCGTTGCCTTAACTTGCCATGTCTTCCCTTTCAGCGGTCCACGTGTGCAGCATCCTGGAGCATAACTGTGCCCACTTCTGCATCAATACTCCTGGCTCGTATGTCTGCAGGTGCAAACAAGGCTACATCCTCAACTCGGATCAGACGACTTGCAAAAGTAAGGTTGCTTTGCTGTTATATTTGTTCTGTCCTCCTCTGCTCTCCCACTTTCTCCTCTTTCATCTGGGCCCATTTCATTCATCTGTGGCCCCTCCCCCAACCAAGTCATCATTTCCCTAAGGACAGAAACGAGGTTTTGTAACTCGTGTATTTTGTGTTGACCCCTGGCCCCCACTCTGCCTTCACGGCGCCGAGGCCAGAGCCAGGCACACAGTAGGCCATCAGGAAGAGTTTGGAAGATCGTTGGAGGCTCATTCTCAGAAATAGCCTCCTTGAATTTGTGAGCTGCTGTCCTTTACTTCTAAGCTGTTCTTTAGGGGGGAACTGCTGAAGAGCCTTTTCATCCGCTGTCTCTATTGACTGTGCCCTGAGGAATTGTTTCTGTATTTTGTTCTCTTCCCTGAAGCGTGGATTTAGGATGAGCTACTAACATTGGCTGGGAATGATTATTCGAGTTCTGTTTTAGAGGTGTGTGGGGACCTCATTGCTCTGGTGAGGGATGCTTTGTAGATCTCCTTAATAGAAAAGGACAAACAGATACAAAGTGTAAAAGAACGCACATTCTCTTTTTTTGGCCAAGCCCCCAGACTAGACAACATACTGACATTTGAAGCACATGAGGTAATCCGCCTCTTAGAGGACAGAATTACCCATACACTGAGTGTTGTGCCTATAATATTTTTTCAAGTTATAAATAAAGCCACTGTGTTAGCCCACAGACAACTGGACTTCCTCAAGACATGAGGAAGACTGGCCCACACGGAGACAAATAAAACTCAGCTAGTCTGACATGTAGGTCGTGCAATGCGTAATTGTTATTATACCGCGTGGTAAGCAATTAAGCACTAATGGAAAACAGTTTGCACAAATGGCTGTAATTAGTATCCCGTTTATAGAGCCAAACCACATTTTCCTTTTGTCTTCTCACTTTGGGTTGAGAGTGGTTGGCTAGGGGCCCCCTGACCCCCAAGATTAGGGAACATCTGCTTGACTTCTCCGGTTCTGTGGCCTGTAGAAGCCCAAAGCCCTCAGGCTATGTAAGTCCTGGGGGACCCTGTGTTCTCTGGGCTCCTCCAGGATGCCAGATTGTTTGTTTGTTGGAGCCTGAATCCTCCTGGCCTTCCGCTTGAACCTCTGACCCTTCTTCAGTTTCCACAACGAAAATCACTCGTACCATATGCTCATGGGTTTAATAGAATTTACTGGAGGACTGGGAGAGCCCAGGCAAGGTTGCCTCACATACCGCTCAGCAAACAACCCAAACATCTTCTTAGACGTGCCCCATCCTCTCCAGGAGCCTCCCACTCAGCGTTTCTCTGCAGAGCACTCAGCCTGCCTCCCCCTGGCTAACTCCCATCCTGCCCTTCCCTTCTCCAGAGTGCAAAAAGTTCTCCTTGCGGCCTGCCCTGGTGATCCGCTGGGATCCGGGCATCTGCCGATGTCCACTTTCCATGGTCTGGCTTAATCAATCCAGAGGAATTTCGAGACCACCAACTAAAAAATAAAAAGTTTGATGTCATGAGCTGGGCCTTCCCCACACAGCAGGTTTGCCAGTCCCCGCCTGGTCCCACCTCAAGTCCTGAGGCCCCAGGCTCTCCCAAGTGTCAGTCTGGCCTTGGCTCCCTCCTGTTCTAGGGCTGTGGGTGCAAAGAGCGTGATGCAGAAACTGCCTGGGTTCAGACAGACTGATTTGGGTGGAGGAGCAAGGAGGCCCGGGTCAGAGGGGCCCGAATCCAGGCAGTGGTTCTCAAGCTTCAGTAATTAAGAGTCACCCAGGGGACTTCCCTGGTGGCGCAGTGGTTAAGAATCCGCCTGCCAATGCAGGGAACATGGGTTCGATCCCCGGTCTGGGAAGATCCCACATGCCACGGAGCAACTAAGACCGTGTGCCACAGCTACTGAGCCTATGCGCCACAGCTACTGAGCCATGATCTTGGTCTGGTGAACAGTGCAAAATTGTGCCAAGGGGAGGCTGTTCTGAGCCGCTCGTGGGGGCCTGTCCCTGCCGACGTGGAGAGAGACTCACCGGGCCCGGAGGGGAATGAGACACAGCTAGTTCCAGTTTTGAACCTTTAAGGTGTTCCAGGCCCCGTACAAATTACTAGAAATCAAAGAGTGAATAAAACAGCCACGTTTCTGCTCTCTTGGAGCTACATTCTTGCATGGAAGTAAATTGAATAAACAGCCAAGGTAGTGACGGTCCAAAGTGATTGCAGTCCCTGCCCAGATCAGTGCTGCACAGGACGTCCGGCCCAACTACAGCCACTCATTAAGTGTTTACCATGCGCCAGGAGCTCTCCTGAGTGCTTCCTACTCATCATCTCATTAACTCTGACATTGAGCTCTTCAGATAGGTTTAGCATTCTCATTTTACAGGCAAGGAAAATAGGGCACCAAAAAAGGTTAGACCATTTACTCAAGGTTCTGTGGCTAATAATGAGACCAAACCAGAACCCCAATCCTATTATGTGTGACTGCATGGGCCTAGCTTTTACTCACCATTTGATACTGTCCCATGATCCTTGAGGTGGAAGGCAACCCTGCCTCCAAGCCCACGAGGACAGGCAGGTTCAAAGGCTCACTGTTTCCAGGGGAGACTCAGAACTAATTCACCAGGACTAACATTCAAATGATTTTTGTTCCCCCAAGTTAACTACCAAATCCTGAGATATTGTCATTGTACAGGATGATTGTGAGAGGGACTCTTAGGCGATGGCCTTCAAAAACACACACACACACACACACACACACACACACACACACACACACACACACACACACACACACACACACACACACACACACACACTATACCCACCATTTTCGATTCCAACCCTGCCTGTGTGGAGAGAGTAGGCAGGCACAGCTGATTCATAGGTTCTTCGAGTGGAAACAGACCTTGTCTATCAGACTGTTAGCTCTCTTTCCCACTTAACCCAGGAATTCTGTCTCTTCCCGGTGTCCCACAGTGATGGTGCATGTCCAACCATCGTCACCCATCTGGAGCACCAGGTCATTACAGAGCACCTGTATCCCACCTCCAGATAGCCTGGATCAGTGGTCGAGCTGAAGTCCTACTCTCTGTAATTCCCACCTTTGATCCTATTTCTGCCATCTGAAGCTATATACCAAAAAGTTTATTTCCTTTTCCAACTAAAAAGAGAAAGCCCTTTGATTATTGAAGAGTGTAATCCCCCACTCCCCACTGATTTTCTCTTTTTCAGGGGAGGCATGAATACATCTTAAGATGACTCGGATTTGGGTCTTTTCACTGTCCAGAAACCCTCTTCTGGACACCAGTTAGTCAGTGTCTCAAAATGTGCCCTTTCATTTAAAGACCAGATCAAGCACATTAAATAATCTTATGTTCAAAGTTTTGCCCACATGAGCAATTTGGAATGTACTGGAGGCAACATTATGGATTCTTCTGTCCTCCAAAAAGGCTTCCCCATCCAAAACCATTATATAAGATATATGCAAAAGCACTACCATAGCGCATAGCGCATAGGGCTCAATAGAAGTTTATGTACTTCCCTTTCTCCATTTAAAAACGTGGGGGGAGGCAATCCTCATGAAGTGTGCCTCTCTTCACATGTCTGTTTCCCTCTACCATTTCCCTCCCCTTGAATTCTTTTCCCACTAACAAGAAGGAACTTTATCTTGTTTTCTTTCTTTTTTAAAAAACAAGGAATTCTCCCTTTCTTGCATCCCTTCTGGAATATTTAATCTATCTGGAAGAATAATGAAAATGCAACATTTAGAAAACTTCACTTGGCAAGAAAACGTAAACTTTCTTGTGCAGCTTTCTCATTTTTTTCTTTCTCGAGAAACACACCAAATGCATTTTACAGCTTTCATGGTTCAGATATGTTCCTGACATTATTTTCCCAAGCTACATAAGAGATTTAATAGCTTTTATTTTACTTATTATTTTTGGGTGGCCACACTGTGTGGCATATGGGATCTTCCCTGACCGGTGATCGAACCTGCACCTCCTGCAGTGGAAACATGGAGTCTTAACAACTGGACCGCCAGGGAAGTCCAATAGCTTTTATATTCGAGTTTAATCAAAGGGCATGACCCCTTTGATGTGACAGAAAAACAGTCACATTATTAAAAAGGGAAAAGAAAGCTATACCCAACATTCCTCATGAATGTGAATGCAAAAATTCTTAAAAACGTATCAAATAGAATCCATATATATAATATAATCAAGACCAAATGGGATTTATCAAAAGAATGCAAGGTTGGTTTAACGTTCAAAAATCAGTCAATATATGGCATGATACTATACACAGAAAATCCTAAAGATGCTACCAGAGAACTACTAGAGCTCATTAATGAATTCGGTAAAGTTGCAGGATACAAAATTTTTTAATTTATTTTTGGCTGTGTTGGGTTTTCGTTGCTGTGCGCAGGCTTTCTCTAGTTGTGGCGAGTGGTTGCTACTCTTCTGTTGCAGTGCACAGGCTTCTCATCGCGGGGGCTTCTCTTGTTGCGGAGCATGGGCTCTCGGCACGTGGGCTTCCGCAGTTGTGGCACACAGGCTCAGTAGTTGTGGCACACAGGCTTAGTTGTTCTATGGCATGTGGGATCTTCCCAGACCAGGGCTTGAACCCGTGTCCCCCGCATTGGCAGGCGGATTCCTAAGCACTGTGCCACCAGGGAAGCCCTGCAGGATACAAAATTAATACACAGAAATCTGTTGCATTTCTATACACTAACACTGAAATATCAGAAAGAGAAATTAAGGAAACAATCCCATTTACCATTGCATCAAAAAGAATAAAATACCTAGGAATAAACCTACTTAAGAAGGTAAAAGACCTGTACTTGGAAAACTATAAAGCACTGATGAAAGAAATGGAAGACGACACAAATAGATGGAAAGGTATACTGTGTTCTTGGATTGGAAGAATTAATATTGTTAAAATGACCATACTACCCAAGGCAATCTATAGATTCAGTGCAATCCCTATCAAAATACCGATGGCATTTTTCAAAGAACTAGAGAAAATAATTTTGAAATTTGTATGAAACACAAAAGACCCTAAATAGCCAACACAATCTTGAGAAAGAAGAACAGAGGTAGAAGAATCACACTCCCTGACTTTAGACTGTGCTACCAAGCTACAGTAATCCAAACAGTATGTACTGACACAGAAACAGACACATAGATCAATGGAACAGAATAGAGAGCCCAGAAATAAACCCACACACTTATGGTCAATTAATATATTACAGAGGAGGTAAGAATATACAATGGAGAAAAGACAGTCTCTTCAATAAGTGGTGCTAGGAAAACTGGACACCTACATATAAAAGAATGAAATTAGAACATTTTCTAACACTGTATACAAAAATAAACTCAAAATGTATTAAAGACCTAAATGTTAGATCAGAAACCACAAAACTCCTAGAGGAAAACACAGGCAGAACACTCTTTGACATATATCATAGGAATATGTTTTTGGATCTGTCTCTTAAAACAAAGGAAATAAAAGCAAAACTAAGCATATGGGACCTAATTAAACTTAAAAGCTTTTGCACAGCAAAGGAAACCATTGACAAAACGAAAAACCAACCTACTGAATGAGAGTATTTGCAAATGATATGATCGATAAGGGGTTAATATCCAAAAGATATAAACAGCTCATACAACTCAACATCAAAACAGACAAACAACCCAATTGAAAAACAGGCAGAAGACCTGAACAGACATTTTGCCAAAGAGAACATGCAGATGCCCAACAGGTACATGAAAAGAAGCTCAACATCGCTAACCATCAGGGAAGTGCAAATCAAATTCACAATGAGATATCACCTCACCCCCGTCAGAATGGCTATCATCAAAAAGAACACAAATAACAAATGTTGGCGAGGATGTGGTGAAAAGGGAACCCTCATACACTGTTGGTGAAGCCACTGTGGAAAACAGTATAGAGGTTTCTCAAAAAACTAAAAAAAGAACTACCATATGATCCAGCAATTCCACTCCTGGGTATATATTTGAAAGAAACAAAAACGCGATACATGCACCCCAATGTTCATAGCAGCATTATTTACAATTGCCAAGATATGGAAGTAACCTAAGTGTCCATCAACAGATGAATGCATAAAGAGATGTGATATATGTATACAATGGAATACTACTCAGCCATAACAAAGAATTAAATTTTGCCATTTGCAACAACATGAATGGACTTGGAGGGTATTATTTTGCTAAGTGAAATAAGTCAGACAGAGAAAGGTAAATACTGGAAGTTATCACTGATATGTGGAATCTAAAAAAATACAACAAACTAGTGAATATAATAAAAAGAAACAGACTCACAGGTATAAAGAACAAATTAGTGGTTACCAGTGGGGAGAGGGAAGGGGAAGGAGTAAGTAAGGGTAGGAGATTAAGAGGTACAAACTATTATGTATAAAATAAACTACAATGGACTTGCCTGGTGGTGCAGTGGTTAAGAATCCGCCTGTCAATGCAGGGGACACGGGTTCAATCCCTGGTCTGGGAAGATCCCACATGCTGCAGAGCAACTAAGCCCGTGCGCCACAACTACTGAGCCTGCAAGCCACAACTACTGAAGCCTGCGCATCTAGAGCCCATGCTCTGCAACAAGAGAAGCCACCTCAATGAGAAGCCTGCACACTGCAACAAAGAGTAGCCCCAGGGCTTCCCTGGTAGCGCAGTGGTTGAGAGTCCGCCTGCTGATGCAGGGGACGCGGGTTCGTGCCCCGGTCCGGGAAGATCCCACATGCCGCGGAGCGGCTAGGCCCGTGAGCCATGGCCGCTGAGCCTGCGCGTCCGGAGCCTGTGCTCCACAACGGGAGAGGCCACAACAGTGAGAGGCCCGCGTACAGCAAAAAAAAAAAAAAAAAAAAAAAAAAAGAGAGTAGCCCCAGCTTGCTGCAACTAGAGAAAGCCCCTGTGCAACAGTGAAGACCCAGTGCAGCCACAAACACACACACACACACACACAAAACTACAAGGATATATTGCACAGCACAGGGAATATAGCCAATATTTTATAATAATTATAGAGTAAAACCTTTAAAAATTGTGAATCACTGTACTGTACACCTGTAACTTATACAGCATCAACTATACTTCAATAAAAATCAATATAATTCAATTCACCATATTAACAGATTAAAAAAATGAAAAAATATAGGATCATTTCAATAGATGCCAAAAGAGCATTGGACAATACCCAACATTTGTTCATGATAAAAACTCTCAATAAACTAGAAATAAAAGGGAGATTCCTCAACCTGATAAAGAGCACCTATGAAAGAACCTACAGTTAACATTATACTCAAGAGTAAAAGACTAAGTGTTTTCCTTTTAAGATAAGGAACAAGAAAGTACGTCCACTGCCACACTTCCATTCAGCATTGGACTGGATGCTTTAACTGATATAATAATGAAATAAAAAGAAATTAGAAAGTCATACAGATTGGAAAGGAAAAGGTAAAACTGTCTTTATTTACAGACTATGTGATTGCATATGTAGAAAAGCTAATAGAATCTTCAAAAAAGCTACTAAAATTAATTAATGAATTCAGCAAGGTTGCAAGATAAAAACTCAATATACAAAATTATTTGATTGTATTTTTATATACTGGCAACAAAAATCTGAAATAGACATTTAAAAAGTACCATTTTACACTAGTATCAGAAATATAGAAATTAGGGATCAATTTGACAAAAGATGTACATTGACAAAGATAAACGATGTCTGCAATAAATTAAAGAAGACCTAAATAAATGGAGAGATATGTCAAATCATCGAATAGAAGACTTACTATTGCTAAGATGTCAGTTCTTTCCAAAATGACCTATAGATTCAAAGCAATCTCTATCAAAATCCTAGCAGAATTTTTTGGGTAGAAACTGATAATCTGATTCTAATATATAAATGAAAATGAAAACAATTGAATAGTCAAATATGATTGATTCTTATTATTCACGATAGTTATGGTTTATAAGTCTCTGTTAACATTGAAATAGTGATTACTGGATCATCGTTCCTAGGGGAAGTACAGGGTTCGTTTCCTGAGAGCTTCTGGCCACAACATTTCGCCAATCGATACAGAACCTTGTTTTATGGGTGTTTCTGTTTAAAGACAGAATTGTATATTGTTGATTCATTAACATTGAACTCACAGCCAACAGCACTATTACTCATGACTGAATGAAGCTCATGTAACACACATCTTTCCTCCAAAAGGCACATCACGGCCTTCTTGCCTTAGGAACACTAGACCGCACTTCAACACTATTGTTAGGAGCCATTTTACACAGTGAGGTCACCAATAGAAAGCACAAAAATTTTTTTAAATATGGCCCTAAATAGAACACAAAAAAAATGCTTATTTACAGTATGAGAGCTAAAACAAGAAGTCAGAGCATTGCTTGTTTGACCTTCACTGGGAAAGTGCGTTAGGTGGCTCAATTTTTTTTTTTTTTTTGCTGTACGCGGGCCTCTCATTGTTGTGGCCTCTCCCGTTGCGGAGCACAGGCTCCAGACGCGCAGGCTCAGCGGCCATGGCTCACGGGCCCAGCCGCTCCGCGGCACGTGGGATCTTCCCCAGACCGGGGCATGAACCCGTGTCCCCTGCATCGGCAGGCGGACTCTCAACCACTGCGCCACCAGGGAAGCCCCAGGTGACTCAATTTTTTCACCACTCTGTACAGATCCATGAATGGCCCTGAAAATGCTACAAGTATTGATTTGGGGTTCCAAGAAAAATTTTATCAAGTAGATGAATTCGCAAATACAGAATCTGCAAATAATGAGGATCAACTAAAACTTTGAAATAAAGTTGTGGGAATCAAATTATCTTACTTGAGGACTGACTGTAAAGCAGCAGTAATCAAAACAGTGCGGTATTGGTGTAACGATGGACAACACCTGAGCAGAATATAGTCCAGAAATAGACCCACGTGTATATGGTGAAGTGTTTTTTGACAAAGGTGTCAAGGCAATTCATGGGGAAAAAATAATGTCATCAACAGGTGGTGTTACAACAATTGGATTGCCACGTGCCAAAAAATGCACATTGACCCTTACATCACACCATATACAAAAATTTATTCAAAATTGATTTAAAATGTTAATATAGAGTAGAAACATTTAAATGTCTAGATGAAAATGAAAGAAAAAATTTTGATAACCCTGGGTTTGGCAAGGATTTTTTAAATAGGACACAAAACATAAAAGAAAAACTCAGTAAATTGAACATCATCAAGATTAAAACATTTGCTCTTCCAGATACACTGCTACTAAAGGGAAAAGGTCAAGTCACAGACTGGAATTAAATATTTGCAAATATATATCCAACAAAGGACCTTAGAATTTATAAAGAATTCTTACAACTCAATAATAGAAAAATAAACAGCCCAGTCAAAATGGGCAAAAGAGGGCTTCCCTGGTGGCGCAGTGGTTGAGAGTCCGCCTATCGATGCAGGGGACATGGGTTCGTGCCCCGGTCCGGGAAGATCCCACATGTCGCGGAGCCGCTGGGCCCGTGAGCCACGGCCGCTGAGCCTATGCGTCCAGAGCCTGTGTTCCGCAATGGGAGAGGCCACAACAGTGAGAGGCCCGCGTACAGAAAAAAAAAAAAAAAAAAAAATGGGCAAAAGATTTGAATAGACACTAAACCAAAGAAGATATATAAAGAAGAGATGCTCAAACTTATTAGATACTAAGGAAATTCAAATTAAAGCCACAATGAGATACCACTATACTTCTACTAGATTGGATACATTTTAAAATATTGACCATGACAAGTATTAGCAAAGTTGGGAACAGAATTATCATTGTTCCTGGTAGGAATGTAAAATGGTTCAACCACTTTGGAAAACAGTTTAGCAGTTTCTTACAAAGTTACGTATGTACCTACCATAATTCCACTTTTAGGTATTTACTTAAAAGAAATTAAAGTTTATATCCAAACAAATGTTTATAGCAGCTTTACTTGTAATAACCTAAAACTGGAAACAGCCCAAATCATCAACAGGTGAATTCTTAACAAATTGTGATATATGCATACAATGTAATGCTACTAGGCAATGAAAAGAATGAGCTATTGACCCATGCAGCAAGCTGGATAAATGTCAAAATAACCGTGTTGAATCAAAGAAATGAGACCAAAAAAAAAAAAAAGAGTACATATTGTAGGATTCCATTTATATGATATTTTAAAAAATGGTAACTAATTTATGATCAGCAGATTAGTGGTTGCCTGGGGCCAAGGGGAGAGAAGGGACAGGTGGAGGGATTACAGAGGGGCACTAGGAAACTTTGGGGATTTGGAGGTGATGGATATGTTATCTTGATTATGGTGATGATATGTTGATATGTCAAGTTTACCAGCTTGTCTATGTTGAATATGTGTAGTTTATTGTACGTCATTTAAATTCAATAATATATATGTATGTATATATATGTATTTTCAGAACAGGGTGGTTTGGGAAGGTAACTGGTGCTGAGACAGAAGGCTGCAAGAGAAGAGATTGGAGAAAGAGTCATGGAACAATCAGGGAAGGCTTTGGGGAATAGGGGTTTTTCTAGCAAATCAAAGAAGAGAAGAGAAATGTAGAGCTTGTTGTCTTTAGGGGATGCTAACTGTACAGACTGCCTATTTGGAATAGTTTGTTTGGGACATTAGTGGGGGATGAGGAAGGGAATTTAAGCTGGAACAAATTATGGAGTGATTTGATTCTCAAGCTGAGTTCCAGCTGCTGTCTTTGGTGGATAGAGGGGCTGAACACAGGGTGTCAAGGGGAAAACCACATTTTAGTAAATTGACCGTGGCAGTAATACCTACAGAGGATTAGAATTAGGATTAGATAATAGGTGCCGAAATACCATCCATCCATCCACTCATTCATTCATTTATTCATTCAATACTTACTGATTCCCCTCTATGAGCCAGATGTTCTTGTGGTGTGTGGGAGAAAAGTGTTTCCTCTTATATGTTTGAGACCCAAGACCCTCCAAGAACACTCAGATCTTGGCTTCCCTTGTGCTCTGCACGTGCAGAGCAGAACATGGACGATGCAATCAGTTTACAGTTCAAATCAGTTCAGTCAATTCAGTGCATGTGTTTCTTATGCCCATGGAGTTAATTAGGAGATCATAGCAATAATCCCCACCCCAGGGAGGAGTTTATGACCGAAGATGGGGAATGGTGGGTGAGGGTTGTTAGAATTTAAACTGATAAATAACTTAAGAGAGGAAAACAGGTTTTGCGGGGAAAGCAGTGAGTCCGGGCGAGAGCCCACACAAGTGGTTGGATGCAACTGGAGATGAAAAAGAAAATGCCTGGCTGGATACGCTTGGTGGTGGTAATTGGCCCTGAAGATGGATGGAATCTTGGAGGGAGGAAGGGAGTGTGGAAAGGGGAGGTCAAGGGCTCAGCTTCGGGGCAGCCCACAAAGCTGAGACAGCGCGGAGCAAGTGCAAGAGCGAGCAGACTGCGTGCGCGCACACGAATGGGCGGCTTTGCGGGTCAACTTGTTAGGAATGCAAATTCCTAGGCCCTACTCACCCCAGACCTACTGAATCAGGGACTCCAGGGATGCAGCCTAGGAGGGTGTCCTTTTAACATCTTTTTAAAGCCCTCCAGGGGATTCTGGTCAAGTTTGAAAACGACTGCCCCCGCTGTTTCAAACTAGATCTCTCCCTGGGAGATTCCACTCCTCAGGGAGTTCATATTGAGAACGTGATGATGTGACTGACAGCCGTTTGGAAACTGCAAAGCGCTCTGCATGACTAGGGCATTATGCGTTCACTCTTATTTATCATTTTGATCAACCTCGTTCAGTCAGATTTACTTATGTTTTCAGTTTTTGTTTTGGGGATCCTCCTCTTTTCCCCTTCTGAAAAGAAAACGAAAATCTCGTTCATGAATAGGAGAACTGATTGAAAAAGAATGAAGCCGTTGGGGGAGGAGGGATGCGAGGCACAGCTGGAGTTTGCCTGGAAGGACAGGTCTGTTCTTCTGGGTGACATTGGGTTGGTGGTGTTTCTTCCAGCAGAGACAAGGCTGATGGCTCCCATTTACTGCTGAAAGTCTTTAACTCCAAACTGCAGCTGTCAAAATAAGATTAGGGCTTTCAGACATGATGGAAGAAGGGGGATGGTCCCCAAAATGCAGGCTTAGGTTTGGCAGATGTTTGCAGAGCCCTAACTCCAAGTGAGTTTTCGGGGTTGGAGCAGGCAGAAATGGCGTTGTTTCCCAGCTGAGTGAAATAACAGCTCTGATAATAAATTTCTCTTCTCTCTCGCTGTGATACATAATTTCTGATTTCTACATCTCAAGCTAAATAGCAGCAAGAGCCGTAAAAAAAAAGTGGAGCATGTCTTTAAAGGTGTTCATTTTGCTCTAAGTCCAGAGGAGAAATTAAACTGTCATCGGTGTCGACAGCACGCCATGCGGCTTGTCTAAAATTCTGCAAAGTCAGTAAAAAGCCTTTGATCTCGCCCAGGGTGATGTCAGGCACAGCCACTGCAGTCCTTGTCACGTGCTTCTCATCCAGTGTAACCAGATGGAAGTTTTCCAAGTTCTTGGGCGGAGGTGCTGTGCTAGGGTTTCAAGATCACACACTGAGGAAGGCCCTGAAATCTAGAATGTCTGTGAGCCTCAGGGGAACGCTAGGGAAGGCTTTGAGCATAGCCCTGGGGCTCTTAGTTATCAAATCCTCACTGATTTATTTCACTTGGGAAGACTGAGCAGATGCAGTTAACATCCCTCCTAAAATTCTCCAGGAAACCAGAGAAGCAAGTGGATTTTGCTGACTGTCAGCTATATATGCTAACATTTGCCCTCTGGCAAGGCATTGCTTGCGTTTGTTGAGATCTTTTGTTATAAAATTCAAAATTGCCTACTTTGCTGTGTCAGATCAATTCAGCATAGAACTCATGAACTAAAAACTTAGTCACAGATACATTGATGTCATTTAAAGAAATCTGAATCTAGTGGGGGGTTTCATAGGCACCCAATAAAGTGATATTATGTTAGAATTGTGATGTAGGCAAAATTTGGTTGGGGTTCACCTTTCCTCCATGCTTAACTAGGCCTGCACCACCAAGACCTTTCTTTACCCTAAACTAGGAAAAAAGGATACTAACATTTGTTGAGTACCTCCCATCTCTCAGATGCTTTATCATCTATATTATCTCATTTAACCCTGCCATAAGATGTTTTCTCCACTTAATTATTTAACCTCTATGAAAATTCAATCTCACAGAAATCACTTATATGAAGTCACGCAGGTCACCTCGCTGAAGCCAGGTCTGGCTCCAAAGGCAATATTCTTTTCATTCTATCTGATTGCTTCCCTTAAGCCCTATGGAAACAAACATAACTGCCCCTTATCTCCTCCTCCAAGATTCAACCCCCTTGATCCCTACTTTTTCATATTACCTCCTTCAGGTCCTTGTATAAAATAATCTTTTCTGTGAGACCACCTTCTGACCACACTATTTAAAGCAGAAGCTCCCTTTCCTCCATACTCCCAACCCCCCTTTCCTGCTTAATTTTGTTCTATAGCACTTCTAAGATCTAACGTAATATATATATATATATATATTATTTTTTTTTTTTCCCCGGTACACGGGCCTCTCACTGTTGTGGCCTCTTCCGTTGCGGAGCACAGGCTCCGGACGCGCAGGCTTAGCAGCCATGGCTTACGGGCCCAGCCGCTCCGCGGCATGTGGGATCCTCCCGGACCGGGGCACGAACCTGTGTCCCCTGCATCGGCAGGCGGACTCTCAACCACTGCGCCACCAGGGAAACCCCTGTAATATATATTTTTACCTGTTTATGTTGTTTATGTCTGGCCCCTGTCCATGGTATGCTAGTAAATGTTTAAAACCAGGTCTCCAGGGGGAAAAGCTCCAATTTGCAATGTTCACCAATTCCTGTGTTGTCAATACTACCACCATGGCTGATTTCAAGCTACCCACTTGGCCTTGCTGAACGCAGAGTTGGGAAGAAGTGGGCACGGCCTGTCAATGTGAGTCAGTAGGAGCTGGCTTCCCACTTGAATATCCGCTACATAGGGACAGAGATTGATTGATTTTTTTAATCTATTTTATTCACTGTTTTTCTCTCAGCCGTTTGAGCAATTTGACGAATGAATGAATTCAGTCATTCAAATATATTTTTAAAAATTGACCACATGCCAAACACCATGCTAGTTATTTGAGCTGGAGGGCTGAACAGAACAGTCACTGCCTTCAGATGGCAGGGGAAGTAGACATGAAATTAACAATTGCAAATTAAGTGTTGTTATAACTGTGGTAAGGGAAGCCGGTGAAGGGGAACTTGACCTCTAAAAGGGCGTGGTCAGATGAGAGCCCCCCATCCCTGAGTACTCCAGGCTGGTGACTGTCAAGTCAGATCAACAAGTGTCCACTAAGCACCTGCTGCGTGAAGTGTGTGGTGTCACAGGCACCCTGAAGACCACCGAAGACTTATCCTGTGCCTTTCAGAGCTTACAGCCTGGGTAAGACTGATGAGTGAGGAATGACTGACAACCCTGTATTTCAGGTGTTGGGTCCATTCATCCATTCATCACAAGCACTTAATGAGCACCTACAATGTGCCAGGCACTGTGCTAGGTACCAGGGATGCAGCAGACAGCAAGGCAGCTGGTTCCTTAGCTGTCATGAGAATTCTGGTGTCTGCAGCTGGGGGCTGGCTCCCCGATGTCATTGTACTCTTCTGGGAGAGGAATATCTCTTGCTGGGGACGAGGAGAGGTACAGAGACTCGGGAAACATTTTATTCCCATCTCACTCATGTTTCCAGGACCCCATTTCTGATGGAGCAGTTGTTTTAGGACTCTAGGAACATCCCTCTTGGGAGGCAAGGGGTATGGGACTTTGTCACTGTTCATTCAGTAGACGAACACTTACGGGGCACCAACTACATGCGCTAGAACACTGGGGAATCAAAACTGAGTCAGACCAGATCATTCTCATGGGGCAGACAGACCTGTGATCCGGTCCTTCTAATACTGTGGGCTAAATGCATAAGTGCTCTAGTGGAGTGGTGTGTATAGGGCTAGAGGAGCCTAGAGGAAGGAGACTCTAAGCTCAGCCAAGCTGAAGAAGGCTTCCTGGAGGAGGTGACATCGGGCTGAAGTCAGTAGCCATGAGTGGGGGTAATGGAGTAGAGAAGGCTTGGAAGCGTAATGGGAACTCTGAATCCACTGCTTCTCCGACGCCCAGTTTTATCACCCTTCAGTGAAATCCTCCCAGGCTGTGAGAAAAAGAAGTGCTGTTTTCCTAAAGAATAAGGAATCATCCAAAAACATCTGTATTTGTTTCAAATGGAAGCGACCACTGCCAGAAAAACAACAAAGTTGTTTTGTGAGAACCTAGCCTGTATTTATTCCTTACTCTTTGTTTAATTAAATTAATCCTCCATGGTTTCCTTTGCGACAGACAGTACAGAGCACTAGTGGCCATAAATCCCCAGTGTTCTAAAAACAGTATGAAAGGCCTGAGGCCAGCTGGCAGGCCTGCTGTTTGTGGGATCGTTCTTCTGGAACTCCTGTTCCTACCACACTTTGCACCCTCACTTAGTGTCCGGGGTCTTCTAGCCACTTGGAGAGGGGTCCAAGGACAGCAAAAAAAATCTGAGATTTGCTTAAAAGAAGAATCTGAGCCTGCAGACTCAGTTGATAAAGGGGGAGGCTGACTCTTGCACCTGGGCCCCTTCCCCTTGAAGGATTGTGAGGACTTTTATCCTGTAGGTTCAATGGCTCTCAACCTGGCTGCACACTGGAGTTATCTGGGAGCTTTAGCAAACAGTGTTGCCTGCATCCCAGCCCCAGCTGCCTGATTTAAGGCATTGGGCTGGGCATCAGGATTTTCCAAAGGTCCCCAGATGGTTCTAATGAGCAGCGAGGTCATGCCCTGGTAGATGGGACCCTGTAGTGATTCATGGCTGTCCTGTTCCGGAAGGCATAAGCATCTCATTGCCTCTCTACCTACCTTATGGGGGGAAGTCTTGGGGGAAAAATGCTTATTGCTTCAAGATCCTGGTTCACTGCTTTTATTTTATTTTATAAAGACACACTTTATTTTTTATTTTTTTTATTTTTATTTTTGGCTGTGTTGGGTCTTCCTTGCTACGCGCGGGCTTTCTCTAGTTGCGGCGAGCAGGGGCTACTCTTGGTTGCGGTGCACGGGCTTCTCACTGCGGTGGCTTCTCTTGGCACGCGGGCTTCAGTAGTTGTAGCACGCAGGCTTCAGTAGTTGTGGCTTGCGGGCTCAGCTGTGGCTCGCGGGCTCTAGAGCTCAGGCTCAGTAATTGTGGCGCACAGGCTTAGTTGCTTCGCGGCATGTGGGATCTTCCCGGACCAGGGATCGAACCTGTGTCCCCAGCACTGGCAGGCAGATTCTTAACCACTGCACCATCAGGGAAGTCCTCACTGCTTTTAAGATGCTACTTTCAAAGGAGTTCTTTTGTAACGTTGATTTTTTTCATTATTATAAAAGCTCTTTGTATAAGCTCTTGTTAGAAAATTCAAAAACAGATCATTATAAATAAGAGAAAAAAATTACTTAAACTGCCACCACTTCTTCGTAACCACTGCTAGGCAGGATTCCTGCTGGACACAGAGAGGAGGCATAGCAGCTGTGGGAGCTGAGAAGGGGGACCCAGGTGGAGAAGCTCCTACCCCCCCACCTTCAGAGATGGGCTTGGGATTTGGGGGTACGTTGGTCCAGTGTACTGGGGTGTCATTTTCCAGCCATCAGGACTTTGTGCAGGGACGCTCTCCTCCCAGTTAGGGAGCCTAGCAAGGGAGACACAGTAAATACATCACTACATAAATGCCTATGTGATTAACATTGTGACACATGCCAGGAGGGAGAAGTGCAGGGGTGCACTGACATGCCCAGACAGCCGATGGGCGGGGCCGAGAGCTCTGAAGAACAATTGAAGGTCCTCCTGTCAAGAGGTTGATTTTCCCATCAACGTGCAAGCAAACCCAAGCTACTTTGGCTTGGAATTCAGAAAACTACTGCTGTTCCCAAAGCAGTGATTTTCATTTATCTGTTCTAGAAGTCCTTTATATTTCCCAGAGCTAAAAGAAACTGTGATGCAACCAGAATTATCCTTCCGAAGCACAACTCAGGTAAAATGGCCCGTGTCCCTTTTGAAGGCTTTTACCGTGAGTGGTCCCCACTGCCTGCTGAGCACAGTTCAGACCATGCAGCCTGATTCCAGGCCCTCTGCCATCTGGTGTCAATTGTCCTTCCAGTGCTCCCTCCTGCTACTTCCCTTGGAATTCCCAGAGTGGAAGTCAGCTACCATGCCTGTCCTGCTTTCCTCGGTTTCTGCACATTTACTGTTCCCTCAGCCCTGGGTCCATTTCCCTTTCTCCCTTCTCTGCCGCTTGCCTGCCAGACTTTTCTGAGGGATCCAGCCTCGGCTGGCAGTAAGCCATCCCTGTTCTGAACTCCCATTGTATTGGCAGCACCTCTCTTCTGGATTTCTAGCATGTTCTATTTTGTATTTTAGTTATTTAGGATGCATCTGATAGCTACTCTGGCCTTCCCAGTCCTCAAATGGGGCTAGTTTGTTCTACCTAAGGACTCTTTTTTTTTTTTTTGCGGTACGCGGGCCTCTCACCTTTGTGGTCTCTCCCGTTGTGGAGCACAGGCTCCGGACGCGCAGGCTCAGCGGCCATGGCTCACGGGCCCAGCCGCTCCGCGGCATGTGGGATCCTCCCGGACCGGGGCACGAACCCGTGTCCCCTGCATCAGCAGGTGGACTCTCAACCACTGCGCCACCAGAGAAGCCCTACCTAAGGACCTTTGCATTCACTGTTCTTTCAGTCAGAAACACTCTTTACATCCAGTGTTAGTTTCAGGTGTACAATATAGTGATTCAGTATTTTACATTTTCATTATATACTTTTTGAAATAATCACCACAATAAGTCCAGTTACCATCTGTCACCGTACAAAGTCGTTACAGTATCATTGATTATATTCCCTATGTGTACATTACGTCCCTGTGACTTACGTATTTTATAGCTGGAAGTTTGTACCTCTTAATCCCCTTTACCTATTTCATTCATATCCTTAACCCGTCCCCTCTGGCAACCACCAGTTTGTTCTCTGTATCCATGAGTCTGTTTCTGTCTTGTTATGCTTGTTCACTTGTTTTGTTTTTTAGATTCCACATAGAAGTGAGATCGTATGTATCTGTCTCTCTCTGTCTGACTTATTTCACTTAGCATAATACCCTCAAGGTTCATCCATGTTGTCACAAATGGCAACATTTCATTCTTTTTTTATGGCTGAGTAACATTTCATTGATTACATGTAGCACATCTTCTTTATCCATTCATCCGTTGATGGACACTTAGGTTGCTGCCATGTCTTGGCTGTTGTAAATAATGCTTCAGTGAACATAGGGGTGCATATATCTTCTTGAATTAGTGTTTTTGTTTTTCTTTGGATAAATTCCACTTCTGAGTTTCTATCAGAAATGCTCTTCCTAGAACTTCACATTACTAACCCTTAGAGTACCAGCTGTGTGTCGGCAGGAACCCCTTTATCTGTTTGGTTCACCACTATATCCCCAGTGCCTGGGATAAACTAGGTGCTTCATTGACTGAATAAATGCAAAGTATCTGATGATTCAGATTTTTCTTAGGTCTCTGGCTTAAGCTTGTAACTAACTGTAAATTTTGTCACTCTTTAATTATTCACCACGATTTTTGCATGAGCTGAAGTTTTTTCTGATTCTTGCTCTTTTCCTTATATCTGGATCCAGGGGAAATCTCAGTTGGAGTTCCCAATTGGAAATATAAGATAGAAATAGACTGGGAAGGGAGGAATTTGCATCTATAATTTTTTCATCTACTTTATTGATTTGGGAATGAAAATAATTCTTTTAGTATTTTAAAACCAGAATCCTTATTTGTGGAATCTTAGACCTAAATGTTTTTTCATCTTATGATGTAGCTTTAATTTAAAAAAAAAAATTTAACGCATTTGATAGAGGTGATGAATATATCAGCTTTTATCTTTTTTATCAATTTGATATGTTATAATTATCTAAAAGCATAATAAACTATAAAACTCAAAGACCTAGGAGATTACATTAAGGCGTAGCCATTGGATTCAGGGATTAATCCAGCTTTCTATGTATTAAGTTTTTACCATAGCTGTCATAGTGGTAACTTTTAACCAGAGGAAAACAATTTTTCATATATTCAATCCCTTTAATGCTCTTTGATTTTCTCCAACTTTAATGGTAAAGTCACTCAAAGAGCTAGTTATGAAACCAAGCCGTTCTCCTTGCTGAGGAATAATGCCATCATGTCAGCCTGTTTCTTCAAAGGAGAGACTGAGTCGGTGATGGAGTGAAAATGCCTTTAACCGTTTCATCCTCTGATAGATTCTTAGTTCCACGGCAGTAAATGCACTGCTGTGAATGTGTTCTTACATTGCATTTGAGTAAATAGCCAGGACCCAGCACTAATAAATATTTGATCAAAATAGAATTGTTAATAGCCATACATTCATTTCTCCCTAGTAATCTTTGTTACATCTACCTAACCTCCTTTGGCTTCCCATTTTCCTCATTTATGGGATGAATAAGTAGAGCACAAAGAGGATTTTGAAAGGTCCTTCTGATAGAGAAATGGAATGAGGAAAACTATGTCCAAAGAGACTAAGGCAGACTTGGGAATAAGGGGCTCTTCTAGACCTGCCATGCTTTTGGTGGAGTAGCAGGTCTTTTCACTGTGCTCTCTCTCAGCTTCTGCAAAATGTTCATTGCAGCTCTATTTACAATAGCCCAGAGATGGAAACAACCTAAGTGTCCATCATCGGATGAATGGATAAAGAAGATGTGGTACATATATACAGTGGAATATTACTCAGCCATAAAAAGAAACAAAATTGAGCTATTTGTAATGAGGTGGATAGACCTAGAGTCTGTCATACAGAGTGAAGTAAGTCAGAAAGAGAGAGACAAATACCGTATGCTAACACATATATATGGAATTTAAGAAAAAAAATTTCATGAAAAACCTAGGGGTGAAACAGGAATAAAGACACAGACTTACTAGAGAATGGACTTGAGGTTATGGGGAGGGGGAAGGGTAAACTGTGACAAAGCGAGAGAGAGGCATGGACATATATACACTCCCAAACGTAAGGTAGATAGCTAGTGGGAAGCAGCCGCATAGCACGGGGAGATCAGCTCAGTGCTTTGTGACCACCTGGAGGGGTGGGATAGGGAGGGTGGGAGGGAGGGAGACGCAAGCGGGAAGAGATATGGGAACATATGTATATATATAACTGATTCATTTTGTTGTGAAGCTGAAACTAACATACCATTGTAAAGCAATTATACTACAATAAAGATGTTAAAATGAAAAAAAAAATAAAATTTTACAAAAAAAAAAATGTCAAAGACAACACCAGGTTACCTTGGTGAGACTGTGTATATCGGTGTGTACCTTGGTGAGACTGTGTATTTCAGTGTGTACCTTGGTGAGACTGTGTATATCGGTGTGTACCTTGGTGAGACTCTGATGACAAAGCCTTTTAGTTCTCAAAGAATAGGAATAGTACTTGATGCAGACAAGCGCAAATACCTGCTTGTGATAACTTCAGTCCTCAAGAACCATCCAGATGTTTTCAGAACACTTTCATTGAGATGGGAAAAATACAAATTCGTGGGGTTTTTTAATTAATTATTTATTTGGCTGCACTGGGCCTTGGGTGCGGCACGCAGGATCTTCGTTGCCTCGTGCAGGATCTTTAGTTATGGCATGGGGCTCTCTTAGTTCCAGCATGTGGAATCTAGTTCCCTGAACAGGGATCGAACCCATGTCCCCTGCGTTGGGAGCACCGAGTCTTAACCACTGGACCACCAGGGAAGTCCCACAAATAGATGTTAATTTTAAATTATTTAATGCATTTAGTAGAGATGAATAATTCCAACTTTGAAAAATGAGTTTTTCTATATACATAGAAACACACCCGAGTGTTAACAGCGGTGGCCTCTGGATGGTAGGACTGCAGGTGGGGGATTACAGGTGAATTTTCTTTTCTATTTTTTTCTGTTTCCCAAATTTTCCACTATGATCTTATAACATTTTCAGTGTTTTTAAAGGTCATTTTTTAAAAATTAATACTTACTGATTTTTGGCTGCGTTGGGTCTTCGTTACTGTGCGGGCTTTCTCTAGTTGTGATGAGCGGGGCCTCCTCTTCATTGCCGTGCGCAGGCTTCTCATGGCAGTGGCTTCTCTTGTTGCGGAGGACGGGCTCTAGGCACGCGGGCTTCAGTAGTTGTGGCTCACGGGCTCTAGAGAGCAGGCTCAGTAGTTGTGGCGCACAGGCTTAGTTGCTCCGCGGCGTGTGGGATCTTCCCGGGGCAGGGCTCGAACCCGTGTCCCCTGCACTGGCAGGTGGATTCTTAACCACTGCGCCACCAGGGAAGCCCTAAAGGTTATTTTGACAAGTGCTGTAGAGTTGCTTTTTGATGGCCGAGGGTCACCGAGGGTCACCTCCTTGAGAGCCACGTTCTAATGGTATGGCTTTGCCCCAGTCCAGGACCTGTGTGCAGCGGAGGACCACGGCTGCGAGCAGCTCTGCGTGAACCTGCTGGGCTCCTTTGTCTGCCAGTGCTACAGTGGCTACACCCTGGCCGAGGACGGGAAACGGTGTGTGGGTGAGTATCCCACCCAGCCTTGCTTGATGGGGAAACACAAGAGAAGCTAGTAAGAAGGGAGAGGGGTGCCACATATCCAGTTGCTCTCCTGTGAGTTTCAACAAAGTGGTCCAAGTCCTCTGGTCTAGTTGTTAGTCAGAATTTGAACTTTAAAGACTTCGTTTGTGGCTGAGGTTAGCATTTTCTCATTCTGGGTCCTCAGCAAAAGGCATATTTATGATAATCTATGTAAACAAAATTGTCCGTTACTGATTTCCTCGGAAAGGACTGGGCGGATTTTCATTCAGTTTGGAAGGTATGTCTGGGCTGGCCTGACTTCAGTATAGCTCACGTGTTATACACGAGGTCCAGTTGGTGGTGGGTAAGGTGGCTGAGTGGCACCTCGAAGAGGCAGGCAGCCTTCCTTCTAAGTACGGATCTGCACTTCAGTGACAGGCCCCAGTGACCGCCAGGTGTCAGAGGCCAGCTGTGTGCAGTGAGACACCACGGTCAGAGAAAACAAATAGCGGCCTCAAACGCTGGTCCTGGGTAAGCAGTCTCAAGGGCGGTGCTCGGAACTACAGGCACTGGCTCACGATCAGCTGAGCGGTTTCCCATTGAGCGGCAACTCCACATTGCGAGGGCCGGTGAGAGGTGGGGGGATGGCATCTAATTTCTTCGGTGGTGGATAACGGTTTTCATGGGCACCTGCAGGGCAGACCATTGAATCCCTAATACGCATGTGGCACCTCCCAGTGTGTCTGCAAAGCCCTTTAAACTTGCACAGTCTCATTTATCTTTCCACCAACAAACAGTGCCCGGCAAATAGTAGGTGTTCAGTAAACTGAGCTGGATACTTATGAGGCAGAAAATCCACAAGGAAAGGAAGGAAAAGGACTTGACTGACATCAGACCTGGAACCTTCATTTTCTAACTCTGGATCCTACATGTCCTGTTCCACATTCTGTTGTTTTCAGAGGACCTGTTCTGTTTTGCTTCCCACAAACAGTCAATGATGATTTTTTTGCACATAGAACTTACGCTTTCCAGCACACTGTGACTCTTAGCTGAGGACGGGAAAGGAAAAAGCAACAAAACAAAAGTGCAGGTGGGGCCTGTTCTTTGCAGGTGATGATGAGAATAAAATGGGTTTGTTTGTTTGTTTTTACGCACTGATGGAGATTCAAACGGCCCTCATCAGAAGTCCACAAATGGAATTGGTCTCCTAAGCCTGCGTTGTTTCTTCCCCCTTATTCTGTGGGTCGTGACCGTGATAGGTAGCAGGGTACCACATCCATTAACACTGGCAAAAAAAAGAAGCCAATGCGGAAACACCCGCTTTTTTTTTTCCTTCATTAATTTTTATTATGCAAATAATCTATTTTCATTGAGGAACTTAAAACAGACGAGAAAAGCACTATTAATAGCTTGTTGTATTTTCTGCCAGACCTTTCCCCACATAAGGATCTACTTCTAAACATTTTGTTAATGTTTACCAAAATGAGGTCATACTCTCTATTTTGTTTTACATATATATATTTTTCCCTTACCAGTTGTTAAATGGGGAGAAACTTTGTGTGCTGTTGTGTCAGAAGGAAATCAGTTGGAAGTAAGGCCAGTGGCTGAGCTACAGGATACAGGTTGAGGGTGTCTGGTTAATTAGGGTGAGAGAAGGAACAGGGAGGGCCCAGAGCTTGTGTGAGTGACGGGGAGTTGGCGGGGCCAGGGGCATTAGGGGCCATGGCTGGGGCAGGAGACGAGCCTTGGCCCTCGGGAAACTGGAAGGCAGTGGGGAGCCCAGGTCTCTGGGTGTTGCCAAATAATTGCCTAACGGTCCTCTGTAGTAGACAGCCTTTGAGTCTCTAAGGGTTTTGCTGAAACTTCTGGAGTTTGACATTTACTGAAGAGCAACAAGCATGAGAAGAAATGCTGTGGTTGCCGGGGAGCTGGCGTGGGCTGTGTTTATTAGAGATGCGTGTTGCTCTTGCTGCCGCTGTCAGTGTGTAAGAATGTCTGCCTTCCTTAGAGCAGGGGTTCAAGCTGAAGAATGGGAAACTGGGAGAGACTATGTGTGACCCCGGCCTGATGCATGTTCTTATTCTCATCCTCTTCCACCAAATGCCTGAGCTGTTAGAGGCTGGGAGTCAGATGATTAAGTGGCCCTGGACCTTTGTGGCCAGTTGCTTCGGTTAGGGAGACTGAATAAACTTCCAAAATGTCAGCTGCTGCTCGATGGGGCTGTGCTGAGTGCAAAGCAAATGATAGAGGTAATAGAGGCCACAGGAGGTCAGAGAAGAGGGACAGACTCATCATGTAAGGAAGGGTAGCAATGGGACAGACGTCTAAGGCAAGGGGAGACATGAGGGCAGTGACGGTGTAGAGGTGCGGACTGAGACCGGGCTGGGAGGGCCAGGTAGAGAGCTGGTAGATCAGGAGAGATGGTCCCAGTGAGAAGCCACCAAATTGAAAGCTAAACCGGCAGCCTAACCTGAAGACATCAATCTGAAGGGACTTGTCAAGATGGAGACTCCAGGTATCAGACTTAGAGCAGGAAATTTAGAGGAGAAACAGAGGCTGTTTCTGTTAGCCTGGAGGCATTCCACTAGCCCCTGGTCTGAGTGGCCTGTATGTAGATGGGCAGAGAATGGTATGAATGTGGGGAACCATAATCCCAGTTAATCCAGGAGGGTCCCAGTTTATGTCTGTTGGAGATTGGGAGGAAGATGGCAAAAGAGTAAGACGCGGAGATCACCTTCCTCCCCACAGATACACCAGGTTACGGCTGTTGGCTCACTTCTCAAGAACACTCCCTTTTGCTTTCAAGGGGGCTCCAGTCTGAACGCGGAAGTATAGGATCACCCCAGTTAAGGCCAACCTGACTTCAGCAGGAGAGGAGACTAACTCTGTTGAAGCAGAGAATTCCTGCAGGTGAGAAGTAGGAGATGAAGTTGAAGACATCAGGTGGAACCGGAGTATACAGGGCTTTGAAAACCAGGCTAAAGGGTCTGGACTTTATCTCTGAAAAAGAGACACTAAAGGGTTTTTAAGTGGGACTGATAAAGGCAAAGCCTCATTTTAGGAAACTTAATCTCGTGGTAGAGGGCAGGATGGATTCCAGGGGGAAGATAGGGAGGGCTGCAAAGACCAGTTAGGAGACTATGGTAGCCCTCTGGTGAGGGGTGACAAGAGCCAGATTTGAAGAGCGTAGAAATGAAGAGAGAAGGAAGGGGTGAGGAATGAGAGAAGGTGCGATGAATAAAGAGGGAGAGGAAAAGTCACAGTTGAATCCTGGGTTTGAGCTTCCATGACTCTGAGAGTGATGGCAACAGTGATGAAAAAGTGATGGGATTTTTAGAAAAGATAATGAGTAGTTTTAGACACAGTGGGTTTGAAGCTGAGATGGGACACCTACAAGGACACGTCGAGAGGGAGCAGAGGCAGCGCTAACACCGCAAGGAGAGGGTAGAACCAGTGGTGCAGGCAGGAAGCGGCACGGTCCATTTCCTTCTGAATTTTCATTTCCATTTCCATTTCCAGTGTTCACTTATGTGTTTGTTTTGGACCTTCAATACAGCGAGACCTGGGCTCAAATCCCAGTTCTGCTACTTGCTAGTCATGTGTCATTTTATTTCTGAGCCTTGGTTTTCTCATCTATAACATAGAGTAAAAATACCTACATCGTAGAGTTTGTGGGATTCAATAAGATAACGAGTAAAGTTCCCAATACACATTAGACGATTGTTGTTATTATTACAACACATATTATTATCGTCATCATCTCCTGGATGCCATGGAGTGTGGCCTTAGGAGACAGTGAAGCCTCAGCCTTGGGCTACAGCAACATGCGGGAAGCAGGAGGGAGACGTGGGGCAGGAAGGATAGCCATGAAGGAACCGCCTAAGGTGGGATGGAGGAGTTGGGGAGAGGTGGGCGAGAGAACCAGACATCATGGAACACGATGGGAAAGAGAATTTCTAGGCCAGGTCAATATTAGTGTCATGCCCCAGCGAGGCCAAATGGAACAGAACTTAGAGAAAAAGCCATTGAGTGGAGTCATTGATTCGTCTCAGCAGACATTTCCAGACTCTACCAGGCACTCTGCTAGACCTTAGGGACACAGAAATGACCGGGAGGCCATTGATAATGATCGAGAGGGGTGGGGTAAAAGGACAGATTTCTAGGGGGAGCCGGGAGGGGGTGAGAAAGTAGGGACAGCAAGTCTAATCTCTTCATTTAAAAGAAGTTTGGTAGAAATTCACCATGACCAGCTACTGGTGAATGGACCCCATGGGAGTGCTTTGACTCATCCCAGAATTATGACTGTGACCACATGAAAATTCAATTCTTAGCCAGACTGAGGACCTTTTAGCCAACATTTCCACACTTTTGAGTTAGTGGAACTTTAAGTGCTAGAGTCCCATTTCCCTAACTGCTCTTTTAACTCTGGTTAGAACTGGATTTGTTTCAACATTCAGGTGATCGAGTGGATTACTGACTAACAGAAGTCCTCGTTTTGCTTTAGTTGAGTCATGGTGTTTGTAATCCATCGGCTTCCACTAAAGCTGTGTTAATTTCCATCCAAAACTGTACATTTTTTCAAAGACCATTTAGCTCTATCTTTGAGGGTAAATTTTTTGCTGAACTTGCTCTCCTGATGTTTACTGACTGCCTTGTCTTTTGGGGTAGCTTTGGTCCTGTTTGCATCTTATCTGCCCAAGCAGATTGTAAACCCATGGGGGGAAGAAACCAATTCCTATACTTTTCATCTTTCACAGAGTAGACTTGCAAAATGTTTTTCTTGAATCATTGACTGAGACTGAGGGATCACAATCTCAAGTATTCATGTTTCTTTTTTTTAAAAAAACTTTTCCACTTCATTGGTTTTTAAATTACAGAATCAACTTTTGCTTATTAAAAAAAAAGTCAGAGTAGAGATGTGTATAAAATCAAAACCTGAAAGACATTACTCCTCAATTTCACTTCCTGGAGGTAATCACAGCTAAAAGCCTGGCTTCTCCTTCCTGCCTTTCTTCAAAGATGTCTTACCATCTTAATCAGTTTGCAGGACAGAAATTGAGACACAGATGTAGAGAACAAACGTATGGACACCAAGAGGGGTGGTGGTGGTGGTGGTGGTGGTGATGAATTGGGTGATGGGGATTGACATGTATACACTGATGTGTATAAAATGGATGACTAATAAGAACCTTCTGTATAAAAATATAAGTAAAATAAAATTCAAGAAAGAAAAAGATGTCTTACCATCTTAAGATGCTATTTGCTTGTCATTACCATCCAGGATTTAGCGCAATGCCTGACACATAGTAATTGCTCAGTAAACGGTTGTGGAACAACTGAGTAGCATTAAGGTATCTCTTTACTCCCAAATTCAACCTTATCTGATTAGGGAGGCAGTGTGATAAAAATATAATCTACAGTTCTTTAATGTTACTAAATCCTAGGACCTGCTTGAAACCTTTTACTTATAATTGCAACAATCCTTTGAGGTAGGTACTATCGTCATCCACATTTTATAGGTCTCTTGACCTCTCTGTTTCAGTGGCTTCATCTGTAAATTGAGGAAAACAATACCTACCTCCAAGGGTTGTTGTGAGGGTGAAATGCGTTAATGTATGGGAAGCCTCAATACTCTGTAATGACCTATATGGGAAAAGAATCTGAAAAAGAGTGGATATATGTCTACGTATAACTGATTCACTTTGCCGTACACCTGAAACTAACACAACATTGCAAATCAACTGCAGTCCAATAAAAAATTTAAAAAAAATATATTGGAAGCACTTGGAACAGTGCTATACATGGTCAACTGAGAAAGAGTTGAATCTGAATTTCTATATCCTTTATGGATTTTTGTCTTCTTATGAATGCTTGCATTTAATAATGCATCAAACATACGGTACATTTGAAATATCATATTGAGGTCCATACCCAGAATGATGGTGGTACATAACATGGGGATTTAGCATGCTGTTATTGCTGCCCTCAAAGCTTTCCTCCTATATTCTCCTATATCAGTCACCTTCAGTGAGAAGGGAATGGTTGATATTTAAGTTGGCGACAAGGGATGGGAGGATCAATCTTTGTATTGAAAGGTCAGATTTTCAGCTTACTCCTCATGCTGGAAGCATGTTCTCCCCCCCAGTACAAGGATTTCTCCCTGTGTTAGTTTGCTAGGGCTGCCATAACAAAATACCGCAGAGCGAGTGTCAATAGAAATCTAGTTCCTCCCAGTTCTGGAGGCTAGAAGTCCAACGTCAGGGTGTCGGCAGGGTTGATTTCTTCTGAGGTTTCTCTCCTTGGCTTGCTGCTTCTGCATGTGGTCTTTGTTCTGTGCCCATGCATGCCTGGTGCCTCTGTGTGTGTCCAAATCTCCACTTCTCATAAGGATACCAGTCAGATTGGATTAGGACGCGCCCTAATGGCCTCATTTTAACCTAATCACCCTTTAAGGGTCCTTATCTCCGAACGCAATCACCATCTGACCAACTGGGGATTGGGACTTCAACAAATGAATTTAAGGTGGGAAGACAGAATTTAGCCTAGAACACTTCCTTATTGCTATCAAAATCAGTAGGAAGCTTTCTCTGAGTTTTGAACTCCTACATGTAAGACTTCAGTCATGCCCTGGGTAAGAGAGGTTTTGTGAATCTGACTCTGTGAGTGTGTCTTATATATACTCAGCAAGTAAACTGGTTCTACCATTTCTCTAAATGAGAAATTTGGTTTTTCTTAGTCTGTCATCAACACACTTAAAAACCCAAACATTCCTCCGTAAAATATCCTGTTTCTTCTAAGGCCATCCTCTTTGCAGACTGATCCCTGCTGGGAGACCTTGGAATCTGACCAGATTGTAAATCAGAGACTGTCAATCTTAGGCTTTATGACCTTGCGCCAAATAGGAGACAGATGAGCGATTTCTCACATGTTAGGCTGAGACTGGCTTCCGACCCTGAGATTTTAGCACTTTGTGATCTGGAGGGCCGAAGGACTACAACCAAGGAATTCATCTTTCTGGTTGTAGAGAGTAGAATTTTCAGGCGAAATGACCAAGGAAGGATTTCGCTGAAGTAGGAGAGGACTTGGAACAACAGTCCTCTGAGTTACACACATAAGTCACCTCCATACATCCGCCCCCTAAACTTGGCCCCCCTTATTTTTTTTTTTAACCTTTTTATTGGGGTATAATTGCTTTACAATGGTGTGTTAGTTTCTGCTTTATAACAAAGTGAATCAGTTAAACATATACATATGTTCCCATATCTCTTCCCTCTTGCATCTCCCTCCCTCCCACCCTCCCTATCCCACCCCTCTAGGCGGTCACAAAGCACCGAGCTGATCTCCCTGTGCTATGCGGCTGCTTCCCGCTAGCTAGGCCTCTCTTTTTATAAGTACAATTTGGCAACCAAGGAAGTTATGCAAAGAACCCAAAACATGCAGCGAAGGATGTCAGAGTTGAACGGACTGGAGCTCTCTCACCCTTAGAAAGCTTTTAGGTTCACGTGCCCAGAAGTGGGTTCTTCCGTGTCTCACGATGCCCGTCTCTGCTGTCCCCAGAGGTCTGGCAGTGAGCCAGTGGGTGGCCCTCAAATCAAAGTGGGGTTTGACACCTTCAGGTTTTACAGGCCAGGGTCTTGGGACCCAGGAATACTTGAATCCTGCCTTGCCAATCTCCCCTTTTCCCTTCAGTTCCCCAGAGAGCCATGCACACTAGAAACAAAACCAACACGAGAATCAAAGTCCAGGAGAAAACTTCTTATCCTGTGAGATTGGCTAATAGATGAAAATTTTCATTTAAAGAGCAGAATCATGGAAAATGCATCTCCAAACCTACCTTAAGCATTTACACTTTCTTTAAAACACATAAATGTACTTATAATAAAAATTGCTTTTGGGCTTCCCTGGTGGCTCAGTGGTTGAGAGTCCGCCTGCTGGTGCAGGGGACGCGAGTTCGTGCCCTGGTCTGGGAGGATCCCACGTGCCGCAGAGCGGCTGGGCCCGTGGGCCATGACCGCTGGGCCTGCGCGTCCGGAGCCTGTGCTCTACAGCGGGAGAGGCCGCAGCGGTGAGGGGCCCGCGTACCGCAACAACAAAAACAACAAAAAGTTGCTTTTGATTACTCTTCCAAAAATTACTAATTTTAAGTTCATTTTTAAAATATGATTTAAAAAGATCTTTCTTGCATAAATCATACCCATAATGTGTTGTCTATGGTTTTCAATTTTGATTTTTTAAAAATTGGAGCAAGAATTTGAAGACTTTGGGCTTCCCTGGTGGCACAGTGGTTAAGAATCCGCCTGCCAGTGCAGGGGGCACGGGTTCGAGCCCTGGTCTGGGAAGATCCCACATGCCGCGAGCAACTAAGCCCGTGCACCACAACTACTGAGCCTGCGCTCTAGAGCCCACGAGCCACAACTACTGAGCCCATGTGCCACAACTACTGAAGCCCGCGCGCCCTAGAGCCCGTGCTCTGCAACAAGAGAAGCCACCGCAATGAGAAACCTGTGCACCGCTACAAAGAGTAGCCCCGCTCACCTCGACTAGAGAAAGCCCGCGCGCAGCAATGAAGACCCAACACAGCCATAAATTAATTAATTAATTAATTAAAAAAAGAATTTGAAGATTTCTGTAAAACAGTCTAAGGGCAGAATCTGTAAATTTTTATGAAATTTTCCCTAGTCCTTTACGTGTTTCATCTATGCCTGGTTCTAGAGAAATTTTGGTTAGCAGATTGCCTTAATTCTTTCCAAAGCTTTCAACTTGTTTTTTTCTTTTTTTAAAATTCAATTCGTTTTAATACTTACTTATATTTAATTGGGTTTTATAGTATTTCAATTAATTACAATAATGTGTACAAATGGCATATAAAAGTTTGGAAACAAAAACAACTTTGATTCATTTTAACAGTCGTTTTTAAATTTTCACATGCATCAGAATCACATGGAGAGCTTGTTAAAACACATATTCTTGGACCCCATACACAGAGTTTCTGATTCAGTAGGTCTGGGATGGGGCCTGAGAGTTTGCATTCCTAAGAAGTTCTCAAGGGATGATTGTTGCAGTTGGGTCACCACCACACTTAGACAACTGATGCTTTATAAGCGTACAGTCAGTCAACAGGAAAAGTATATAGGTGCTCTGGAGCACAAGTGTTCCTCCAGGGCTGCTTTATAAGCATGAAACCCAGGGACTTCCCTGGTGTTGTAGTGGTTGGGAATCCACCTGCCAATGCAGGGGACGTGGGTTCGATCCCTGGTCCAGGAAGATCCCACATGCCACGGAGCAACTAAGCCTGTGCACCACAACTACTGAGCCTGCACTCTAGAGCCCGCGAGCCACACCTACTGAGCCCACGTGCCACAACTACTGAAGCCTGCATGCCTAGAGCCTGTGCTCCACAACAAGAGAAGCCACCACAATGAGAAGCCCACGCACCGCAACAAAGAGTAGCCCCTGCTCGCCGCAACTAGAGAAAGCCTGCGTGCAGCAATGAAGACCCAACGCAGCCAAAAATAAATAAAGAAAGAAAGAATAAGCATGCAGCCCAGCCAACAAGAGAAGTGCACAGGTATTCGAAAGCACAGGGGTTCCAATAACCTTGAGCATTTAGCGTGTTCTGGGCATCAGGTCCCATATTTTCAGAGGGCATGAAAAGCAGTGATTGATCGGAAGTTGGTTGAGTGGAGGTCAATTAAAAGAGCTGCTTCTGTGCAACTTTATTCACACCTCATCCAATATTGGATACTGTGCTCTAGAGCATTCTGGGAAAAAAGGGGAGATTGGAGTATGTGGCTTAGACTTTAGGTCTAAGCAAAGTTTCTAGTCTCTCCCCAGTCTAATATGGGGCCAGTGTCTCTCTGAGGGCTGGGCACAGAGATTATACCCCATGGTGTGTAAGAGGAAGTTCGAGAGAGAGGCAGAGTCTGAGTTTCAACCTTTTAGGTACAGTGACCTGCCCACTCATCATCGTGGTGCTGTCAGGGGCGTGGAACGTTTGTGTCAGGTAGATTAGCAGCTCTTCCGTTTGGAAGGGATACTAACGAGTGGGTGGCCTGAGGTGGGCGCAGCTGACTGACAGCAGACACCCATATCAGGGGTTGGGAGATTTGCAAGATGGCAGCTGAGGCCCAGCACAAGGAGGTTGCAGATGGGGAGTGTCTCGTGCTGATACAGGTTAGTGTGGGCTACAGCAAGGCCCACTCCTGTGACATGTGGCCTGGGGCACGTGCCAGGGCTTGGCATCCTTTATCTGTGCCCTCAGTGTCTCCAGTTATTTGTTTAATGATACAGTAATTCTTTTTTTTTTAATATTTATTTATTTGGCTGCGCTGGGTCTGAGTTGCAGCATGTGGGATCTTTTAGTTGCGGCATGTGGGTTCTTAGTTGCAGCATGTGGGATCTAGCTCCCCGGCCAGGGATCGAATCCAGGCCACCTGCACTGGGAGCGTGGACTCTTAACCACTGGACCACCAAGGAAGTCCTGATACATTGGTTCTTGAAAGATGAGACATTAACTTTTAGAAGGATCTGGTGCTAGCTCAAAATTTATATTTTGACTCAACTCCAGGAACTGGCTAATGTCCATGATATTCAGATCCTAAGACTGTATGAATGCACTGTTCCCACCAGAATTGCTTGCATATTAAAATCACAAATATGAGGTGCTGTTAGAACTCTTTAGGGAGTGAAGTTACAAAAAATCAATAACTTAACAGAAACTTAATGAAGCCTGGGAGCTAAAGAATAAACAACGCATGTCATTACCCTTTAAAAATCTTTAGCTTTTCCCCTCGCATCTTTTGATTACTGTGTTAAGTATGTAATATCTTCTCAATGCGTGGTTTTGCTCTTTTAAATTGTGCATGTGTATTGATTTGCAGGTTCCATTTCCTTGTTATTATTTACAAAGTTTTGATATTCAGATATCCTAAATCATTATATAGAGGGAAACATTTTTTAAGGAAAAAAAAAATCATCCTTAATCCTACTACCTTGCCTACACAGCAAGCATTTTTATTTCTAATTTTCAGGTTCTGCCTTAGAGCCATATTTTACCTGGATATAATCACCGTAAATATACAACTTTCAGATCTTCTTCTTTCACCAAATCATAATTGTCTTCCTATTTATAGTTATGTTAGAATTATAATGTTAATAACTACCTACTGCCCCAAATGGAACTCCTGAGCGTTCCCTGCAAAACCTGCACCTTCCCCATCCCTGAGTCCGCCTTAATCCCTCCCTTTTTCCCTCACCTCACCTCTAATCCGACAGGAATCTTACTGACCCCACTTTCAACCTGGTGTGTTATTGACAGTTCTCTAGGGCTGCCACAACAAAGAATCACAAACCAGGTGACTGAAAACAACAGAAATGTATTGCCTCCTAGCTCTGGGGGCTGGAAGTCTGACATCAAAGTGCTGGCAGGACCATGCCCCCTCTGGACCTTGTAGGGGAGAACCCTTCCTTGCTTCTCACGGTGGGTGTTGGTCCCCGGCACTCCTCAGCTTACAGCTGCATCACTCCCATCTGTCTTCACGTGGCATTCTTCTCTTCCTATAAGGACACCAGTCATATTGGATTAGGCCCCAGACTAATGACCTCATCTTACCGTGATTGTATTTGCAAAGACCCTATTTCCAAATAAGTTCACATTCACAGGTATCTTTTTAGGGGGACACACCTCAACCCAGAGGACCACCCCTCTCTCTCTGCCCCACCTCCTTCCTGCATTGTTCTGGTTTACCTCCCCCCGCCCCTCCAGTTCCTCACTGATTATTGTACTAGCCTCCTAGCTGGTTTTCTACTGTCACATTTGCCTGCTATGGTCTATTCTTGACTCCTTTGTTCAGAACCCTCCAGAGACTCTCTCATCACTCCGAGTAAAAGCCAAAGTCCTGGCAGTGGCCCTACGGTCCCTCCTGATCTGCACTTGTTCTCACCTCTCACCCCTCTCTACTCCAGCCACTCTGGCCTCTTTGCTGATTCTCCAGCTCACCAGGCATATTCCCACCTCTGGGCCTTTGCACCTGCTGTTGTTCCCTTTGCCCGGGACACTCCCTCCCAGATATCCACAGGGCCCATACCTCATTCAAGACTCTGCCCAACTGCCACCTTCCTGACCACTGCTATTACATCATACCCTCACTCTCACCCACCCTGCCACAGTCTCTGTTCCTTTGTGCCATTTTATTTTTCTCCAGAACACTCTCCACCTTGTAAGAGACTGTGTTCTTTACTTGTTTGTTTTCTTTTTTATCTACCACCACCATCCAAATGGAAGCTTCTCTAGGACTGGGGTTTTTGTCTGTTTTGTTATTTGTTCCATCCTTAGCACCTAAAATAGGGCCAGGCCCAGAATAGGTGCTCAGTGAATATTCGTAGGATTAATGAGAAGTAGGCCAGCACATTTTCTCGTAACTTACTAAACCATTTATCCTTATTAAATGTTCATCTTATTTTCCTAATTTTTTGGTCACTGTAAATAATGCTGCTATAAATAGCTTATTCTGTATAGTTAATTTCCTCCTTTTTTTCAACTATTTCTTGGGGCCACATTTCCAGAGTGAACATTGTCAAATGTCCTTCCAGAAGAATTTTTATCAGTTCATAATGCCACCCACTATTAATGATCGGACTCTGTTTCCATGCTCCCTTGCCACCATTGGATTTTTTAAATAAATAAATAATTAATTAATTATTTTTTGGCTGCGTTGGGTCTTCATTGCTGCACGCGGGATTTCTCTAGTTGCAGCGAGCGGGGGCTACTCTTCGTTTCGGTGCGTGGGATTCTCATTGTGGTTGCTTCTCTTGTTGTGGAGCACAGGCTCTAGGTGCGCAGGCTTCAGTAGTTGTGGCACACGGGCTCAATAGTTGTGGCTTGCGGGCTCTAAAGTGCAGGCTCAATATTTGTGGCACACGGGCTTAGTTGCTTCGCAACGTGTGTGATCTTCCTGGACCAGGGTTTGGACCCGTGTGCCCTGCATTGGCAGGCAGATTCTTTTTTTTTTTAACATCTTTATTGGAGTATAATTGCTTTACATTGTTGTGTTAGTTTCTGCTGTATAACAAAGTGAATCAACTATACGTATACATATATCCCCATATTCCCTCCCTCTTGTGTCTCCCGCCCACCCTCCCTATCCCACCCCTCTAGGTGGTCACAAAGCACTGAGCTGATCTCCCTGTGCTATGCGGCTGCTTCCCACTAGCTGTCTGTTTTACATTTGGTAGTGTATATGTCATTGCCACTCTCTCACTTCATCCCAGCTTCCCCTTCTCCCTCCCCATGTCCTCAAGTCCATTCTCTACACCTGCGTCTTTATTCCTGTCCTGCCCCTAGGTTCTTCAGAACTTTTTTTTTTTTTTAAGATTCCATATGTATGTGTTAGCATACGGTATTTGTTTTCCTCTTTCTGACATACTTCACTCTGTATGACAGACTCTGGGTCCATCCACCTCGCTACAAATAACTCAATTTCGTTTCTTTTTATGGCTGAGTAATATTCCATTGCATATATGTGCCACATCTTCTTTATCCATTCATCTGTCGATGGACACTTAGGTTGCTTCCATGTCCTGGCTATTGTAAATAGTTCTGGCAGGCGGATTCTTAACCACTGAGCCACCAGGGAAGTCCTGTAAGTTCTTTAGTATCTTCTGATATGAATTGTCTGATCCAGACTCCTGATTTTTTTTTTCAGAAGGGAGGTTTTAGATTCATATTTATTTATCCATCCTTTTCTGGGGGCAAAAATATGAATCCTTACTTATATTTGTTATAAGTATGTTTCCATTCTACAATGCCCTTTACCTCTGTTTGTGTTTCTACTTAAACTCTGTGTTTTAATCTTTACAGCTGTGGACTACTGTGCCTCAGAAAACCACGGATGTGAACATGAGTGTGTAAACACCGACAGCTCCTACTTTTGCCGGTGCCCTAAAGGATTTGCTCTTAACCCGGATAAGAAAACATGCACAAGTAAGTTACACACATACACACACATTTTTTGATGCTACTGCTATAAGCACTGTGGCTGAGGAAATCTTCCAAGCACAGGATTATGTGCTGGGGTTAGGGGGCCTTTTACCTTCTGCCCTATTCCTCCTTTGTCAGGCCTTTCTTAACTTGTCCTAAGACCGTAGCCCACTCTATCTCAGTGTCACCCTTCACAGCATCTGACAACAGTATGTATCTTTGATCAGAGACCACATGTCGGAGTGTTCCTCCAGCACCTACAGAGCGTGCTGACAATCAGACCATCTTACTTCATGCTGGCTCAGCCTGCCTGTGCCCACCAGTGTTAACAGGGCTTAAGAAATACTTTCACTGAAGCTCTGTGGCTTGTGGGCTGCAGCTCTGACTCCACACAAGTAAAGGGAAATCTCTGAGCCAAAAGGCTCAGAGACTATGGTTGCCCCTGGGTGGGGGAGGAGTTGGTGGAGGGCATTTTGCAAAGAACTGCTCAGTTTTTGTTTGAGCTATTTAGTTCTATTTTAACTATATGCATCCACATCAGAATTAATTTGAGCTCCCCAAATCTGACTATAACAATTTATAAACTGACGGTGGTCGTTCGTTTTGTAAAAGGATTCCAAAAACGTTCTTTTAAATGTAAAGATATGTCAGAGCACGTAAGGGATTGTGTGTGGATAATTATCACCCTATAGAAAGGTTCACTTGAGAAAGTTTGTTTTTAAAGTATTGGGGCCCAGCACGTTTAAAAAGTGACATTTAATAGCAATTTAGAATAAAGTCACCTCTGAAACGTCCGTCAGTGAGAAAACAGGATTTCAATTCATAAGAAGTTCATGTACCCACAACCTTTCTAACTACGTCTATTATGTAAAGCAGGATATGCCTGCATAGTTTTTAAACAGCATCCCCCCCAAAACTCCTGAAACATCAACTTGCTTTTCAGTCCCTCCCTGCATATCAACAGTTTATAAGCACCAGACCTAGAGGCAGCGGTCTAGGATAAAACTGTAAGGGGCACAGGAAGTCAAAACATACATTTCTGGACCCCAAACCACATGCCAATGGCAGTGAACAAGGCCAGGTCCTTCCTGGAGGAGATATGTCGGCTGAGTCGAAGGCAGAGCCATCCTTCCCCAGGTAAAGAAGAGTGAGATGTAGGTGGCCAGGAGGAGGAAAGATGTGCAACATATCAGCCAGGCAGACGCATCTCCACAACTGGCCTACGGTTGCTTATTGACCGAATAAGAGAAAGAGTGAATGGACTGTTCTGTTCCTAGTCTCCCTTCCTTTCTGAATATTCTGAGCTGTGAGCCAGCGGCCTGGGCTGGGGTAGCGTTTGGGGAGTTGTGGCTGCTGGGCTGATGAGTCAGTTCTGTCCATCAAAGGGGAGGCCACATGCCACCGAGGGAGTTCAAATCCCAGTTCATCTGCATTTTTGCTGGATGATCCTTTTTTTGTGGTTCTCGGGCCTCTCACTGTTGTGGCCTCTCCCGTTGCGGAGCACAGGCTCCGGACGCGCAGGCTCAGCGGCCATGGCTCGCGGGCCCAGCCGCTCCGCGGCATGTGGGATCTTCCCGGACCGGGGCACGAACCCACGTCCCCCGCATTGGCAGGCGGACTCTCAACCACTGCGCCGCCAGGGAAGCCCTTGCTGGCTGATCTTGGGCAAGTTATGCCTCAGTTGCCTCAGCTGTAATGGGGGAGATACTACCACCTACTCCATGGTGGTGTCTTGAAGGCTCAATGAGAGAATTCATCTAAACCGTTTAGCACGTGGCCTGGTGCCAAGCAAATTCTTGAAGGGATGGCACTGGCTTCAAAAAGACTTTAAATTGGGATCTACTGAGAATATACCACGTGCCTGGGGTAAGTTTAATAGTGCCTAAAAAATTCAAACTTCAAGACTTCTGCTGGAGGCTGCGTGGGAACACAAGCCACACAGAGCAGCTCAGCCACCTGCAAGGTGTTATATGACCAAAGGCTCCCAGGGTGACACAGACAAGACTCATGGTAGGAGTTAAGGGAAGGAGGAGGCCAGCTGGACGAGAAGAGGTGGGGATGCGGCTGCCGCCCTGGGACGAGGCCTGGAGGGACACGTGTATCCTCTCCAGTCTCCTTCCTGCCTCTGTAGCACTCCTTCCCTGGCTGGGAAGGTCACCTGACCTCACCGCCAGCCCCTGTTCCCAGAGCCTCACCATCAACATGGCACCTATCCCGAATCTCACGGGATGTGGAGAATGACAAGCCCCAGGACAGTACAAACAGGGAGACCCTAGAAGTAGATGGTGCTGTGCAGGGGACCTGGGAGAGGAGTTCCAGCTGAAAGTCAGGGGAGGGACTGGTCCAGCTGTGAGGTCTCACCAGCTAGGCACGGAGCCTGGCAGTTCAGCTGTCTCTGGGCCCTGTTGGAGTCCAGACCCAGAAGTGGGCCCCCCCACCAATGTGTGGGCAGAGAAGAGTGCTGGGCAATCAGCCTCCGGGAGATGAGTCCCCTAGAAGGGTCCCCTTCCTGCTATGCTTGGGGGCGCGGCAGGGAGCCAGACCTGGGGAGGGGACTGGCAAGAGAATAGAACCCCTCCCCCCGGAGGACTTGGAAGGCTGTGAGAGTAGGGAATAAGGCAGTTCAGCTGTAAGAACCAAGACACTTGGGAATGCGCCAGATCTCTGACAAAAACAGGAACACAAACTGAGAAATAGCGACCAGTTAGGAGGACAGAAACACAGGGTGGAGGTGAAAGCTCAGAATCAAGGCAGGGATCCTGTTTTTAATTAATGAGGTATCACATCAGCTTCCCGCCAAGTCAGAGCCTGGCTGCTGCTGTGATGGTGAGAGATTTAAAACAGGTTTTTCCCGTTCCTCATCAACTTGCAGAAAATGAAGTAAAAGAAACTCAGTTCCTTAAATTTGAGTCTCTATTTTATTTTTATAAATTTATTTCTTTCTTTATGGCTTCCTTGGGTCTTCGCTGCTGCGCGCAGGCTTTCTTTAGGTGCCGTGAGCGGGGGCTACTCTTCGTTGTGGTGCACGGGCTTCTCATTGCGGTGGCTTTGCTTGTTGCAGAGCACGGGCTCTAGAGCACAGGCTCAGTAGTTGTGGCGCACGGGCTTCGTTGCTCCGTGGCATGTGGGATCTTCCCAGACCAGGGCTTGAACCCGTGTCCCCTCCATTGGCAGGTGGATTCTTAACCACTGCACCACCAGGGAAGCCCCTGAGTCTCTATTTTTAACCAAAAGTATATTTGAAAGCGAATCCAACTAGTAAGTGTGCAATTATTGTCTAAAAAATATAGACTTGTCCATGTAATATACCAAGCATGATTAATTTATGATTAAGCCGAAATGTACATAATAGAGCTTTATATTCCTGAACAAATCATATAATTAAAATATGTAAGTAGTGTTCAGTTCTTTACCCTAAAGCATCCCATACAAATCCATCTGAATATTTTCTAGAGGGGAGAAGGGTAGAAATATGCAGGTACCATCAATTTGCAAAATATTGGCAAGACTTTTTTTTTTTTACTGTGGTAAACTATACATAATATAAAATTTTCCATTGTAACCATTGTTAAGTGTGCAGTTCAGTGGCATTAAGTACATTCATGCTGTTGTACAACTATCACCACTGTCCAGCTGCAGAGCTTTTTCACCTCCCTAAACTGAAACTCTGTACCCATTAAATAATAATTCCCCCCTCCCCTTTCTTCCCCACCACCCCTGGCAACCACCATTCTGCTTTCTGTCTCCATGAATTTGGCTACTCTAGGTACCTCATGCAAGTGGAATCATACAATATTTGTCCCTCTGTGATTGGCTTATTTCACTTAGCATAATGTCCTCAAGTTTCATCCATGATGTAGCATGTGTCACAATGTCCTTCCTCTTTAGGGCTGAATAATAGTCCATGTATGTATACACCACATTTTGTTTATTCATCCTCTTGTGTTCCTTCCACCTCTTGGTTATTATGAATAATGCTGCTATGAGCATGGGTGTACACGTATCTGTTCAAGTCCCTGCTTTCAGCTCTTGGGCATATACTTCGAAGTGGAATTGCTGAATATTATGGGGACAAGATTTTTACAGGTCCGTAGAAACCGTTACTCCTGAACTGGCACGAGAACATTCTCAGATGCTCAGGGTCTTTTCAGGAGACAGGGATTTGTGTCTTTGGTATCAAGGAGGCTGTGGGTTTCATGTCTAATGCTTAATCATCTAACACCTGTAATGCTGAGCAAGGGCAGTTGTTGACGTCGTATTTTGCATCTTCCTGTTTATTACTTACTGGCTTTGAGATCATTATTTTTCAGGCTCCATTGATAACTTGGTTGACATTTCTATCCTTATTTTTCAAATAGGAGTGCTTTCACAAAGTACCAAATGAATATTAATACTTGCATGAAAAATGAAACACAGAGTCCGCCTGGAGGGGTGGGGTAGGGAGGGTGGGAGGGAGGGAGACGCAAGAGGGAAGAGATATGGGAACATATGTATATGTATAACTGATTCACTTTGTTATAAAGCAGAAACTAACACACCATTGTAAAGCAATTATACTCCAATGAAGATGTAAAAAAAAAATGAAACACAGACATAGGAAATAATTTTTTACTGCATCAGCAATAGACGAACTAGAATGTATCAGTCTCTGGGTTTCCTGGCCAGCTTGTTGTTAACCTGCTGAGCCCCAGTATCTTCTTACAGCCTGCAATATGCCACTTGCTTTCGTAAGACCTGTGTGCACGAATCAAAGACTCTCAGTTGGTAAAAACAGTGTCGCCAAATGATCCAGCAATCCCACTCCTGGGCATATATCCAAACAAAACTATAATTTAAAAAGTCACCCCTGGGCTTCCCTGGTGGCACAGTGGTTGAGAGTCCGCCTGCCGATGCAGGGGACACGGGTTCGTGCCCCGGTCCGGGAAGATCCCACATGCCACGGAGCGGCTGGGCCCGTGAGCCATGGCCGCTGAGCCTGCGCGTCCGGAGCCTGTGCTCCGTAACGGGAGAGGCCACAGCAGTGAGAGGCCCGCGTACTGCAAAAAAAAAAAAAAAAAAAAGTTACCCCTATGTTCATAGCAGCACTATTCACAATAGGCAAGACACGGAAACAACGTAAATGTCCACTGACAGATGAATGGATAAAGAAGATGTGGTACATTTATACAATGGAGTATTACTTAGCCATAAAAAATAATGAAATAATGTCATTTGCAGTTACATGGAAGGACCTAGAGATTATCATACTAAGTGAAGTAAGTCAGAAAGAGAAAGACAAATGCCATATGGTATCACTTATATGTGGAATCTAAAATACGACACAAATGAATTTACCTACGAAATGGAAACAGACTCACAGACATAGAGAACAGACTTATGGTTGCCAAGGGGGAGGGAGGCTTGGGGAAGGGTGGATTGAGAGTTTGGGATTAGCAGATGCAAACTATTATATATAGAATGGATAAACAACAAGGACCTACTGTATAGCACAGGGAACTATATTCAATATCCTGTGATAAATGATAATGGAAAAGAAAATAAATGTGTTTTCTTTAAAAAGAAGACTCTCAGTTGAAAGAGACCTCAAGTTCAACCTACTTCTAGCCCAACCACCCATCCTACAATATCCTCACTGTGTCATCATCCAGCCTCCACTTGAATACCCCTACTGACAGGACACTTACTACACCCCCTGCAGTGCATTTCACTTTGTACAGCTCTGACTCTTAGAAAGTGATTCCTTACACTGACCTAATCACTACTTCCTTGCACTTTGAGACCAACAGGACAAATTAAGCTTCTCACATTTTCCTGTTCACTAAGAATGAGTCATATCCGAATAATTTTATTTCATTTAGTAGACTAGCCAGGCATGGAAAATGTGGAAGCAACTATCTAGACTCTAACAGACATTCCATCGATTTGCTAAAGAGATCCCCACGCCCCATAGACCGGATGGAGAGATGTGTGCTGGATGAAAGAGTCATTGGTTGAGTTCATAACTGGCCGAATGTCTGAGCTGAGATCCTCCTGGAGGGAAGTGTTTAAACAGCCTGGCCAGAAGCATCAAGGAGGGTTCACGAGCTGTCTTCTGTCCTTAGTGACTCCTTGTTGGTTCTTAGTGGGCAGTGTTTACACATCTAAACTTTCACAAAACACTCCATTAAGAGTAATACCAGTAACCATTTATTTATTCAACAAATACCTGTCGATCGCCTACTATGTGGCAGATACATTTGTAGATACTGGGAATACAGTGGTAAATAAAACAGACCAAGAACCTCTTGTACTTATGGAGCGTACATTCTATTGGAGCAGGGTAACAGAGGATTACAAGTCTCAACAAGAAAGTGACATTTGGTCAAAAACTTGAAGCAGGTGAGGGAAGGAGGAAACTTTTGAAGCAGAGGAAACAGCACTGGTGCAAAGGCCCTGAGGCAGAAACTGTGATGCCTGGCAGTGTTGAGGGACAGCAAGAAAGTCCACATGACTAGATTAGAGTGAGAGATGGTGAGGCAGGTGTTATGGTCCATAGTGCATACAGCTTGCCCTCTCCACAGTCATACATTCGCTTCCTATCTCCCCAAATTCCAGCGATCCCTAGGAGCTCATGGTCACTCCCCTATGCTGAGCTCCCAAACAGGCTTTGTTTGTTTGCCTATATCTTGTGTGTCAGGTATAGACATCAGAAGCTATAAATATTGTTCCTAGCAATGTTCCCTGATTATTTTCTTCTCCAAATTACTGGGCACCTCCCACACCGTTCACCGTTCTTTTTTCTATTTTATTTCTGCCATTTTCCATGGCAACTAGTCTCACAATTATGTATGTGTATATTTATTTTTAACACCTTTTCTAATTGCAAAAGTAATATAGACTCATTGTAGAAAACTGGATAGTATAGAAATGAAATTGTATAAAATGAAATGATCTGTAATCTTATCACCCAGCAATAACCATTGTTAATAGTGATTTGCTACATTTCTCTTGGTCTTTCTTTTTAATGCTTATGTATATATTTTTATAGAGTTGAGATCATAGAGTATAACATTAAATCATGAGCATTTTCACATGTCATTTAAACTTTATCAAAAGCATTTTAATGTCCGCATAATATCCTATCATATGTATGTATCACAGTTTGTTCAGCACTTTTTTGGCTGTTTAAATTGTATTGTGATAAATGTTCTTGCATATAAATCTTTGCATTTCTGATCATTTTCTTAGGAACAAAACATGAAAGGAAATTTATTGAGTCAAAGGCTATTAACATTTTTAAGGCTTTTGATGTATATTACAAAATTATTTTCCAAAAACTTTGTACCATTTTTTTATACTATACCATAAAATTGCCTGATTTTTTAAAATAAATTTATTTATTTATTTATTTTTGGTGGCGTCGGATCTTCGTTGTTGTGTGCAGGCTTTCTCTAGTTGCAGCGAGCGGGGGCTACTCTTCGTTGCAGTGTACGGGCTTCTCATTGCAGTGGCTTCTCTTGTTGCAGAGCACGGGGCTGTAGGCACGCGGGCTTCAGTAGCTGTGGCTCGAAGGCTCTAGAGCACACGCTCAGTAGTTGTGACGCACCGGCCCAGTTGCCCCGCGGCATGTGGGATCTTCCCGGACCAAGGCTCGAACGTGTGTCCCCTGCATTGGCAGGCGGATTCTTAACCACTGCGCCACCCGGGAAGCCCAAATTGCCTGATTTAAAAACTTTTTGTTAATTTACTAGGAGAAAACGTTTTCTCATTGCTTTATTTATTATCATGTCTTTAGTTACCGTTTCTTCATAAAATTATGTATGTCCAACTTATAAATGTATGTTTGTTGGTGTTATTTGATTAATGAACAATCTGTTCCATTATAAGAGATTATATATAAGTGACTCCTATAAGCTCCATGAAGGAAAGGGCTGTACTTCTGCCCGCTGCTGATTCCATTGCCTGGCCCATGGTAGATGTTCAGAGAATATTTATTGAATGACTTAGTGAATAGTGAGGTTAACACTTTTTCACAAAGTTAATAGACATTCAAAGAAAGGAAGTATATATCGGAGCTGAAATTAAAGAAATAGATAATAGGAAACCAACAGAGAAAACTGGTAAAATCAAAAAGTGGTTTTTTGAAATTGGTAAAATTTATGAATCTCTAGCCGCACTGGTCAGGGGGGAAAAAACAGAGAAGACACAAATGACCAATATCAGGAATGAGAGAGTGGACATCACTGCAGATCGTATAAACATTGGAAGGATAATAAGGGAAAATGATAAACAAATTTATGCCAATAACTTCAGCAACTTAGATTAAATAGACAAATTCCTTGAAAGACCCAAACTACTAATTGTTTTTTCTTTTCCATTATGGTTTATTACACGGTACTGAATATAGTTCCCTGTGCTATACAATAGGACCTTGTTGTTTATCCATTCTATATATAATAGTTTGCATCTGCTAATCCCAAACTCCCAATCCACCCTTCTCCAACCCTCCCTCCCCCTTGGCAACCACAAGTCTGTTCTCTGTGTCTGTGAGTCTGTTTCCATTTCATAGATAAGTTCATTTGTGTCATATTTTAGATTCCACATATAAGTGATACCATATGGTATTTGTCTTTCTCTTTCTGACTTACTTCACTTAGTATGGTAATCTCTGGGTCCATCCATGTAATTTCAAATGGCATTATTTCATTCTTTTTTATGGCTAAGTAACATTCCATTGGAAATAAGTACCGTGTCTTCTTTATCCATTCATCTGTCGATGGACACTTTTTTCCATGTCTTGGCTATTGTAAATAGTGCTGCTATGAATACAAGGGTACGTGTATCTCTTTGAATTACAGTTTTGTTTGTATATATGCTCAGGAGTGGGGTTGCTGGATCATATGGCAACTCTAGTTTTAGTTTTCTGAGGAGCCTCCGTACTGTTCTCCATAGTGGCTGCACCACTTTATGTTCCTACCAACAGTATAGGAGGGTTTCCTTTCCAACCTTTCCAGCATTTTATTCGTAGACTTTTTAATGGTGGCCATTCTGACCAGTGTGAGGTGGTACCTCACTGTGATTTGGTTTGCATTTCTCTAATAATTAGTGACGTTGACCATATTTTCATGTGCCTGTTGGCCATCTGTATGTCATCTTTGGAGAAATGTCTATTTCTGTCTTCTGGCCACTTTCTGATTGGGTTGTTTGTTTTCTTATTATTGAGTTGTATGAGCTGTTTGTATATTTTAGAAGCCCTTGTTGGTCACATCGTTTGCAAATATTTCCTCCCAGTCCATAGATTGTTTTTTTGTTTTCTTTATGATTTCCTTTGTTGTGCAAAAGCTTATGTTTGATTAGGTCCCATTTGGGTCTTTTTGCTTTTATTTCTATTGCCTTGGGAGACTGACCATTGGTACGATTATGTCAGAGAATGTTTTGTCTATGTACTCTTCTAGGAGTTTTATGGTGTCTTGTTTTATATTTAAGTCTTTAAGCCATTTTGAGTTTATTTTTGTGTATGGTGTGAGGGTGTGTTCTAACTTCATTGATTTACATGCAGCTGTCCAGCTTTCCCAACACCACTTGCTGAAGAGACTTTTTCCCCATTCTATATTCTTGCCTCCGTTGTTCAAGATTAGTTGACCATAGATGTGGGGGTTTATTTCTGGGCTCTCTATTCTATTTCATTGATCCAAATGTCTGTTTTTGTGCCAATAGCATGCTCTTTTTTTTTTTTTAAACACCTTTATTGGAGTATGATTGCTTTACAATGGTGTGTTAGTTTCTGCTTTATAACAAAGTGAATCAGCTATACATATACATATATCCCCATATCTCTTCCCTCTTGCATCTCCCTCCCTCCCACCCTCCCTATCCCACCCCTCTAGGGGGTCACAAAGCACCAAGTACCCTGTGCTATGCGGCTGCTTCCCACTAGCTATCGGTTTTACATTTGGTAGTGTATATATGTCCATGCCACTCTCTCACTTTGTCCCAGCTTACCCTTCCCTCTCCCCATGTCCTCAAGTCCATTCTCTAGTAGGTCTGCATCTTTATTCCCGTCCTGCCCCTAGGTTCTTCATAACTTTTTTTTTTTTTTGGATTCCATATATATGTGTTAGCATACGGTATTTGTTTTTCTCTTTCTGACTTACTTCACTCTGTATGACAGACTCTGGGTCCATCCACCTCACTACAAATAACTCAATTTCATTTCTTTTTATAGCATGCTCTTTTGATTACTCTAGCTTTATAGTACTGCCTGAAGTCTGGGAGGGTTATGCCTCTTGCTTTGTTCTTTTCCCTCGGGATTGCTGTGGCAATTCTGGGTCTTTTACGGTTGTATATAAATTTTAGGGTTATTTGTTCTAGTTCTGTGAAAAATGTCACGGGTAGTTTGATAGGGATCACATTAAACATGTAGATTGCTTTGGCAAGTATGGCCATTTTAACAATACTAATTTTTCTAATCCAAGAGCATGAGATATTTTCCCTTTATTTATTTATTTATTTATTGGCCACACTGTGTGGCATATGGGATCTTAGTTCCCCGACCAGGTATCAAACCCGTGCCCCCTGCACTGGGAGCACGAAGTCTTAACCACTGGACCGCCAGGGAAGTCCCCATTTTTAAAAATCATCTTCAGTTTCCTTTATCAATGTTTTATAGTTCTCAGCCTATAAATCTTTCACCTCCTTGGTCAGGTTTATTCTAAGTATTGTATCTTTTTTGATGTAATTTTAAAAGGGATTGTTTCTTTCTTTTTTTTAATATTTATTTATTTATTTGGTTGCACCAGGCGGGCTCCTTAGTTGTGGCTCGCGGGCTCCTTAGTTGCGGCTTGCCAGCTCCTTAGTTGCAGCATATGGGCTCTTTAGTTGCGGCTCGCTGACTCCTTAGTTGTGGCATGCATGTTGGATCTAGTTCCCTAACCAGAGATCGAACCCGGGCCCCCTGCATTGGGAGCATGGAGTCTTATCCACTGCACCACCAGGGAAGTTCCCAAAGGATTGTTCTTTACTTTCACTTTCTGATATGTCATTGTTAGTGTAAAGAAATGCAACTGATTTCTGTATGTTAATCTTGTATCCTACTACCTTGCTGAATTTGTTTATCAGTTTTAGTAGCTTTCGTGTGGAATTTTTAGGGTTTTCTGTATATAGTATCATGTCATCTGCATATAATGAGAATTTTACCTCTTCCCTTCCAATTTGGATACCTTTTATTTCTTTTTCTTATATGATTGCTGTGGCTAGGACTTCCAGTACTATGTTACATAGAAGTGATGAGAATGGGCATCCTTATCATGTTCCAGATTTTAACAGGAAGGCTTTCAGCTTGTCACCGTTGAGTATTACGTTGACTGTGGGTTAGTCATAAATAGCTTTTATTCTGTTGAGATATGTTCCCTCTATACCCACTTTGGTAAGAGTTTTTATCATGAATGGATATTGAATTTTATCAAATGCTTTTTCTGCATCTGTTGAGATATCCTGTGGTTTTTGTCTTCTTTTGTGGATGTGGTGTATCACACTGATTGATTTGCATATGTTGAAACATCCTTGTGATCCTGAGATGAAGCCAACTTGGTCATGGTGTATGATGTTTTCTATGTGTTGTTGGATTCACAAACTCCTAAAATTAACTCAAGAAGAAATAGATAATCTGAATAGGCCTCTATCTATTAAAAGAAATTGAACTTGGACTTGTAAACCTTCCCACAAAGACATCTCCAGGGCTAGTTGGCTTAACTGGTAAATTCTGCCAAATTCTACCATTTGAGGAAGAACAAATACCAATTTTATACAAATTCTTCCAGAAAACAGTAGAGGAAGGAGCATTTTTCAACTTATTCTATAAGGCCAGCATTATCCAAATACCAAATCCAGAAAAAGGCATTACAAGAAAAGAAAACCAGGGACTTCCCTGGTGGTCCAGTGGTTAAGACTCCGCGCTTCCATTGCAGGGGGTCACCGGTTCGATCCCTGGTCAGGGAACTAAGATCCAGCATGCAGCATGGTGCAGCCAAAAAAAGAGAGAAAACCACACAAATATCCCTCATGAAATACATGCAAAAGATCTTTAATTATTTTTAGCAATAAAATTCCACAATATATAAAAAGGATAATACCTCATGAACAAGTGGGATTTATCCCAGGAATTCAAGGATGATTTAACATGCAAATGAAATTTAAAACATTAACATACTAAAAAGCAGAAACTATATGATCCAAGTCAATAGATACAGAAAGAGCACTGGACAAGACCTGACATTCATTTACTATTAAAAAAAAAAAATCTCTCAGCAGACTAGGAATGAAGAGAACTGCCTCAATCTGATAAAGTGCATCAATGAAAAAACTATCAGCTAACATCATACTTAATGATGAAAGATTGAATGCTTTCCTTATCAGATGAGGAACAAAACAGGATACCCACTCTCACCACTTGTATTTAGCATGGACTGTAAGGTTCTGACCATTGTAATAAGGAAGAAAAAAAGAAAGTAAGAAATGAAACCTAGATTGGAAAGGAAGAGTTAAAAGCATCTTTATTAAAAGGTCATTGTAAATATAGCACTCTCCTGTGTTCTGTGAGTGATTCTAATAAATTATTGAAAGGAGTGAGTTGTGGGAGACCCCAAAAGTGTAGGTGGCTGTGCAGAAGTGAAGGTGGCCTGGGGACCCCACTGGAGGCTGGTATCTGAAGTAAGGACAGTCTCACTGGGGACCTTACACTTTACCTTGTGAGACTGGATGTTAACTCTGGGTAGTTAGTGTCAGAATTGAATTAAATTACAGGGCTCCCAATTGGTGTTGGAGAATTGTCTGCAGAACAAATTGAAGCAAATGAGCCTAACTGTATGTGAGGCTGTTAGCATAATCACCCAGAGAATTATTGTAAGTGACAGGCAGGGAATATGTTGACTTTACATTCCAAGTGGCATATATCCGAAAAACAAAAGAGCTTTAACTGTTTCCAGTAGTATTAGCATTAATAGTAGAATTGTTTTCTTATTTTGAAATTATACATATACACATATAAATATATGATACAATAAATATATATAATGTTAATGTCACTTTGTACCTATACTTTCAGCATAAGAGAAAACAAATACAAATGTAAAATCAAAATGATTAAGTAAAACATTTCAGGGCTGGTTTCTCTGTTCATATCCAATTCTGGTGCTTAGGAACAGGGACCTATGCTGATGTCCAAGGGCAAAAAGCCCCACTTCCTTTAAGAAAGGGAGCAGGGGCTTCCCTGGTGGCGCAGTGGTTGAGAGTCCACCTGCCGATGCAGGGGACATGGGTTTGTGCCCCGGTCCGGGAAGATCCCACATGCCGCAGAGCGGCTGGGCCTGTGAGCCATGGCCGCTGAGCCTTCGTGTCCGGAGCCTGTGCTCTGCAACGGGAGAGGCCACAGCAGTGAGAGGCCCGCGTACCAAAAAAAAAAAAAGAAAGGGAGCAGGCCTGACCCTGATACCCAGTAAGGGGCAACCCTAGGCTTTTTGTTTTTCTTGCTTTTATTCCTTTTTGTTGGCCCTGTGCTGGGTTTGTTTATAAAATATTTTTTTGTTTAAATATTAAAAATGTTTTGTTAAATATTAAAAATGGAAAAATTTGTTAAATATTAAAAATGGAAAATTAAAAATTTGTTAAATATTAAAAATGGAAAACTCTATACAAAAAAAATGATTAAGTCAAACAAACAAAACCTGTCTTTATTAACAGACAACATCTCCAACGGAATTTACAGAAAAGCTCTAGAACTATTAGTGAGTTTACCAAGGATGCAGGGTACGAGGTCAATATACAAAAATCAATTATTTTTTATTTACTTTCTTTTTTTTTTTTTAAACTGAGTCTCTTTTACTCTGTATGTCCTCCTTCCCTCTTTTTTTCTTTGCCATTCATTTGTTTTATGTTTTGTTTTGGCTGCTTTGGGTCTTCGTTGCTATGCATGGGCTTTCTCTAGTGGCAGCGAGCGGGGGCTAATCTGTTGCAGTGCGTGGACTTCTCACTGCAGTGGCTTCTCCTGTTGTGGAGCACGGGTTCTAGGTGTGTGGGCTTCACTAGTTGCAGCATGCTGGCTCAGTAGTTGCAGTGCATGGGCTCTAGGCACGCGGGCTTCAGTAGTGTGGCACACAGGCTCAGTAGTTGTGGCTCGCGGGCTCTAGAGAGCAGGCTCAGTAGTTGTGGCACACGGGCTTAGTTGTTCCACAGCATGTGGGATCTTCCCGGACCAGGGATTGAACCCATGTCCCCTGCATTAGCAGGCGGATTCTTTTTTTTTTTTTAAACATCTTTATTGGAGTATAATTGCTTTACATTGTTGTGTTAGTTTCTGCTGTATAACATTGCCAGGCGGGTTCTTAACCACTGCACCATGAAGGAAGTCCCTTTTCATATACTCTCAATGGAAAATCACAAATTTACATTTTAAAATGCTATTTATAATAGCATCAAAAATATGTACCACCTAGGGGTAAATTTAACAAAAGATGTGAAAACCTTTACAATGAAAGCTACAAAACATTGCTAAGGGAAATTAAAGAAGACTTAACTAAATAGATATATTCATGGATCAGAAGACTCAATACTGTTAAGATGTCTGTCCTTTCCAAATTAATCTATATAGATCACAGTATTATCTATCATAATCTTAGCATGCTTTTTTTGTAGAAATTGACAAGCTAATTCTAAAACATATGTAGAAGTGAAAAGGACTAAAATAGCCCTTTTTGAAAAAGATGCACAATGTCGAAGGACTTAAACCACCTGATTTTTAGTACCAATTATAAAGCAACAGTAATCAAGACAGTGTGGTATTGGTGCAAAGATGGAGTATAGATCAATGGAACAGAACAGAGTCCAGAGATAGACCCACACATATATGGTGAAAGTATTTTCAACAAAGGTACTAAGGCAATTCATGGGGGAAGGGATAATGTCTTCAACTAATGGTGCTGAACAATTGGATTGCCATGTGCAAAAAAAAAAAAAAAAGGAACTTGACCCTTACCTCACACTACATACAAAAATTAACTTGAAATCAGTTTTAAACTTAAATGTAAGATTGAAAACTATAAAAATTATAGAAGGAAACATAGGAAAAGATCTTAGTGACCCTGCGTTTGGCAAAGATTCCTTAAAAGAGGACACAGAAAGCACAAACTATAAAAATTAAAAATGAATAAATTGAACTTCATCAAAATTAAAACTTTTGTTCTTCAAAAGGCACTATTAGGGGCTTCCCTGTTGGTGCAGTGGTTGAGAGTCCGCCTGCCGATGCAGGGGACACAGGTTCGTGCCCCGGTCCGGGAAGATCCCACATGCCACGGAGCGGCTGGGCCCATGAGCCATGGCCACTGAGCCTGTGCGTCCGGAGCCTGTGCTCCGCAACGGGAGAGGCCACAGCAGTGAGAGGCCCGCGTACCGCAAAAAAAAAAAAAAAAAGGTACTATTACTAAAATGAAGAAGCAAGCCACAGATTGGGAAAAAATATTTGCAAAATGTATATCCAACAAAGGGTTTGTATTTAGAACATATAAAGAACTCTTCAAACTTAGTGAGGAGACAAACAACCTAATAAAAATGGGCAAAAGATTTGACCAGACAGTCCATTAAAAAATATATAGAAATGGAAAATAAGCATATGAAAATATATCCAACAGCATTAGTCATGAGGGAAATGCAAAATAAAACCACAATGAAATAACCACTATGTACTTACCAGAAGGGCTAAAATTACCAAGTGTTGGTAAGGATGTGGAGCAACTGGAACTCTCATAAACTGCTGGTAGGAACGTTTAAGAAATTAATACATCTACCATACAATCCAGCCATTCTACTCCTAAATGTTTACTCAAAATGGAAGCATATGTCTATGGGACTTCCCTGGTGGTCCAGTGGCTAAGACTCCACGCTCCCAATGCGGGGGTCCTGGGTTCGATCCCTGGTCAGGGAACTAGATCCCACATGCTGCAAGTAAGAGTTCGCATGCTGCAACTGAAGATCCGACATGCCCTAACGAAGTTCCCACACACAGCAACGAAGATCCTGCATGCCGCAGCTAAGACCAGATGCAGCCAAATAAATAAATAAATATTTTTTTTTAAAAAAAGAAAGAAAGCATATGTCTACACCAAGACTTGTTCATGAATGTTCATAGCTGCTTTACTTGTGATAGCCTCAAACTGGAAACAACTCAAATCCCTCCAGCAGGTGAATAGACAAATAAATTGTGGTATATCCATATAATGAAATACTACTCTACAGTAAAAAAAGAACAAACTGTTGACATACACATGAACATGGATGAATCTCAAAATAATTATGAGGAATGAAAGAAGCCAGACCAAAAAGAACACAACTGTATGATTCCATTTATGTGAAATTCTAGAAAATGCAAGCTAATTTATCTTGACAGGAGATTAACGATTATTTGGGGGCAGAGGGAGTAGTAGGAAAGAATGAATTAGAAAGTGTCTTGAGGAAACATCTGAGGGAAATGCGTAAGTTCATTACCTCGGTTATGGTGATAGTTTCATGGACACATATGTATGTCAGAACATCGAATGTCCATCTTAAATATGTGCAGTTTGTTTTTTGTCATTTGTACATCAATAAAACTAAAAATGAGCAGGGAGACTGTTTTATTTTAAAATGTTAATGTCATAAAACACAAAGGCTGTGGAAGTGTTTCTAGACTGTTGCTACTGGATAGAACACTCTGTGATAGTGAAAATGCTCTGTATCTGCACCATTCAATATAGTAGCCAGGAGCTACTGTGGCTACTGAGCCTTAAGGTGTGGCCAGTGCAACTGACAAACTGCATTTTAAATTTTATTTAATTTTAATCTATTTTAATTTTTAAAAAAATTTTATTGACGTATAGTTGATTTACAATGTTGTGTTTAATTTCTGCTGTAGCGATTCAGTTATACATATATATAACATGTTCTTTTTCATATTCTTTTCCATTGTGGTTTATCACAGGATATGGAATATAGTTCCCTGTGCTATGAAATAGGACATTGTTGCTTTCCATCCTATATATACTAGTTTGCATCTGCTAATCCCAAACTCCCACTCCTTCCCTCCCCACCTCCCCTCCCCCTTGGCAACCACAAGTCTGTTCTCTATGTCTGTGAGTCTGTTTCTGTTTCATAGATATGTTCATTTGTGTCATGTTTTAGATTCCACGTATAAATGACATCATATGGTATTCATCTTTCTCTTTCTGACTTATTTCGCTTAGTATGATAATCTCTAGATTCATGCATGTTGCTGCCAATTCCATTATTTCATTCTTCTTTATGGCTGAATAACATTTCATACTGTGTGTGTACATATATACACACACACACACACACATCACACCTTCCTTATCCATTCATCTGTTGATGGACATTTAGGTTGTTTCCATTCCATTTTAACTTAAATGGCCACATTAGACGGCATGGTTCCAGATTAAAGGGAGCTAAGCATACACGAATATTAAATATAACCTCTGACCCTCTATTGAGTTCTATACTGGAGGATGAAAAATGCTACAAAGAACATTACTAGATCAACTTAGAAGACTAGAATAAGGATGGTAGATTAAGTAAAAGTCTTATATAAATGTAAATTTATGAAGTATGGCTACACTGTGGTTATATAAGAGAATATCCCTCCTCTTAGGAAGCACACACTGTGTTTAAGGAAAAAGGATGGTGATATATGTAACTTACCCTCAGATAATTCAGAGAGATAAGCAAATGATAAAGCAAATGGGATAAAATGTTAACAATAGATAAATCTGGGTAGAGTGTATATATGTGCTTCTGGTACCTATCTACTTGTATTTTTATGTTTGCAACTTTTGTAAGTTTAAAATCATTTCCAAATAAAAAGTCTTTTTAAAGACCTTTATATGTGATTGTGGTATTGCAGTTATATTTTTTAAAGAGTTCCAGTCCTTTAAGGATACATTATGAAATATTTATAGACAAAATGATATAACATCTGGGGTTTGCTTTCAAGTAATGTGGCATCTTAGCATGGGGGATGGGAGTATACAGGAAACAAGGTCAGCTGTAGATTGATTCTCTTGAAGCCGAGTGATATGCACGTGGACTTATTATACTAGTCAGTTCATTTGTTTATATATGTTTAAAATTTTCCATGACTTTAAATTCGGAAGAATTGGCATTTTCTCAATATTTTTTCGTTTGAGAATATTGTATGCCTTTCTCTTACTCGTTTCGTTTCCTTTGGTACAGGCTGGGAAAACTCATTTATACCAAATGCTTCATTAGGAAAATGATATATGCAGTTCATATATTCCTTAAAACGATAAAAATCCTCATTAAAACAAAAAGACACCTTTTAAGACCCCATCAGTGGCCACTTATTTCAAGCCATTTTAGACAGTGCACCAAGTTCCACTACAGCAAAATGCTTGGTACAGACCTGTCAGTACAACAGTTCTAATCCATATCTAAAAAATACTTACACAAGTAAAATTTCACTATTACAAATTCCATGTGACCTTTGTTTCTGAATATTTTGGTTTAAATTAATGTGTACTAGAGATCACATTCCCTGACTGTGAAGCCTTGAGATGATTTAAGTGTAGATGAGGCCAATGACGTTAACAGGGGAGGTGTTTTGCCCTCAAAATACGCCTTTCACTCCCAGGCCTTCTTTTTCCCAGGATATCATTTTTATCCTATTTGGCTCAGTGTTTCACTCAGTTAAGTGGTTTAAAGTTTGACTTTGGGAAGATTTCATTATTTTAATTGCGTAAGTTCAGTAACATATTCAGCTAAGCTCTCTCTTCCCGGCCTGTGACACAACGAACAACACCCAGTGGCTCTGACATGAGCCCAGACAAGGAAAGCATCTTCACAAAGCATAAACATTTTGTAACATGTCAAGAAAGTTCTCTTCCTGTGGGGGCCGTATCCCTAAACATGGAAATACCTTCACTGATAGATCCCTCTATGGCATGAGTGTTTGAGGTCACGGGAATGTATCTGTTTAGGAAAAGTTAAGACTGCAAATCCTTTGACTTTTCTATGCTAGATTTCTAGTTTTGTTCATCATTCTGAGTTTTCTTTCTTTTCAGAGATAGACTACTGTGCCTCACCTGACCACGGATGCCAGCACGAGTGTGTTAACACAGATGATTCCTATTCCTGCCGCTGCTTAAAAGGCTTTACCCTGAATCCAGATCAGAAAACCTGCAGAAGTAAGTTGCGCTGGGCCTTGAAGAAGGGTTTGTTCCTCAGATGGCCCTGTTGGTTTTCCTTCGCCTTGCAAATCTCAACCAGGTGCACTTGTACTAGGTATTTGTGTTTGCTAACAGCATTCTGCCTTTTATTTTACCTTTTGTCTCACCTGATCCTGTGATGGGGAGAATTTTTAGAGACCGCGTAGACTGGGTCTGTCCATCAGATTCATTTAGTGAAATCGAGGCCCAGGCTGAAGCTCCCACCTATTTGAAATGAGGGCACATCCTCCCTTCTTTTGACCACCCCCCGCCCCCAACCTGCAACAAGTATTTGGGACTTTGAGAAAGAAAAGGCTGGGTCCAGAGTCGGAGGCAAAAGGAGCTGGTTTCTTCCAGTCCTACAAGATGAGACACTTGACGGCTGCTAAGAAAGGGGAAGTTGTAGCTCTTTCCTCTTTGTTAGGAAGGAAGGAAAAATAGAAGACTCTGGGGCATCCCTGCAGCATTCAAGAGGTACATGGTGTCAGCAGGATGATATTAAGGATGTGCTGAGTGACTCAGATACTGTCGTCTAGCACCTCAGAGGGCTTGACCGGGGACCTAGAGCCCGGACCCCCAGTGGGATCTCTTTAAGAGATCTGTGCCTGAGAGGCTGCTAGAATGCAAGGTCTACAAGGACAGAGGTTCTTCTCTTCTTCTCACTCGTGAATCCTCGTCACCTCAGGGTTTGGCGCATGCTGGTGTGACACGATATTTAGTGAATGAATGAGCAAATGGATCTCTGAGATTTATCATCCCGGAGAAATGGCAACTATCGTCTGAATTATTCTATCTTGTTAGAAAGATGGCCCTTTTAAGGCATGCAAGTGTTTTCTCAAAAAGCATTCCCGAAGTTAGTCCACACCTATGCACACTGAATTGTACATGTTCTCCCAACAGTGTCATTCACAGAACTCTCTGGAACTCCCATTAAGGGACATAGTCTCTTATGTGTCCCTTTATCCACTTCTTCCTGGTGATAAGTACGGCAGCGTTCTGCATCACAGGACCGGATTTTCAAAAGTTTTACCATATATCTTTTCTGAAAAGCTTTGTGGTTTATAGAATTGAGTCCACAAGCTACAGTCTGCTTGCAGCACATGGTAACTCACACACTCACTCTAATACGCGTTAAACCTTGTACGGTGGCAGAGGGTGGCAGAGCCCATATTTTGAAACTGAGCCTCTCTCATAAAAAATGATTCCCACCACCTTGCCTGGATGCAAACCCCAGAAACATTCAAGCATCGGACGGGAATTTTAACTGAGAGCGTTCGGAATGTGAAAACAGTCAGATGGACAGTTTTCCGTTAGACCACACATGCATGCAGTACGTGGGAAAGGTCAGCCTGGCCACTCCTTTCTGTGCTATTTACACCTCTTTCTAGGGGTGAGAGTATCAGTGGCTGACTTCACCCAGAGAAAAGCACTCACCATTGGACTCCTTTGTGAACCCAAATCTCTTACCTGGGGGATAATTAGATCTGGTTCAACTCAGACACTCATTGGAGTTGCAGGCTTCACTGTGTGTCGCTTTTGGAGGGAGAAGGACGCGAGCTGGGCATGTGGCCATCAGTGGAGGGGACTTGGCTTGAAGCTCTGCATCTCTTACAATCATCTAGGAGTCCCTCGCCCTCTGCCCCTCCCTCCACATCCTGCCTGGAGAGACACTTGGAGTAAGAGGAGAGTCCAAGGCATGGACTGCACAGTTATCAAGGGAGGAGGCAGGCCAAGAAGAGAAGGACGAGTGCAGAGCAAGGGACCGTTTGGGAGTATTGTAACCACCGCCCACAGACGGCCAGTCTCAGGCTGCGGCCCAGCCCCAGTCCCTAACGCTCATTCATATGTATTCAGTGATAGCTCCATTTCCTCTTTAGCCAGGTGCCCTACTTTTCATCCAAGAAAAATGGAATTTGTTTTTAAAACCCAATGTCCTCATCAGCCCTTCTCCCAGCATCCTGCCTCATCATTACTTTTTCCATTGTCTTTGCTACAAACCCAGCCCTCGACTCCCGAGGTCCCTCTGGAAGCCACTTCGCCCTAATGCGCACACGCCGGCAGTTAGGGCAGAACGGAAAGTGAGCGCTTACCCTCTCTCTGGGGCGTTACATGGAATCGGGAAGCAGAGAAATGGGGCTTAAAATCTGGAGTTTGTTATTAGGAATCTGAGGATCTCGAGAGCATTAAAGACCTCAAGCGCAGGGTACAGCCATTCACGTTTAATCGGCAGTTGATGGATGTGGGCTATTTTCAATTCTAATAAGAAACCTATTTTTCAAAGGAATTTGATGTCATCCAATTAAACTGGAAAAAAAAGAAAGTTCAAGGCAGAATCCTACTGAAGAAAACACTCTTGGCCAGGTTTTGTTCTTCCTCCTCATCCAGGCATAATTTCTTTTTCTGCAAAGTGCTGTCATCGACTTAAAGCATAAATTATTAAGGCAGAGACACAGAGACCGGGACTGGCGGTCTAGGCGGGGGCCCCAGGGTGGAATCAGAGGCGGGTGGGTCCCACGTGCTGGACTCCAGGATTGCTCATGCTGGCACCATGGCTGAGACATCACATTCATTTTTTTTTTGGCCGCACCGTGCGGCATGCGAGACCTTAGTTCCCCAACCAGGGATCGAACCCGTGCCCCCTGCCTTGGGAGTGTGGAGTCTTAGCCACTGGACCATTAGGGAAGTCCTGGAGACATCACATTCTAAACCGCTGGGGCGGGGGCCACGGGCTGAGCCAGGGGATGCCAAGGCCGGTCTTGGCAGTGTCACTCATGCTGGCCGTGTGACCTTGGACAGGTTGCTTTGCTTCTCTGGACCCCCATTCCCTAAACTGAAGGAACACGACTTTCTGCTTTAACATTTTGTAGCCTGTCCAATTTTTCTAAAACTTACTTCTCTGTGCCACTCAGTTGGCATTATAATTTACTGTCTGGGTCACTGATCTTTCATGTTTTTATTTCTCATCTTCTCAGTGAGGTCTCCAGCTCCTTCGCGAGTTGGCACTCATAAGAGCTGTTTCATTGGTCATCTGACAGTCCTGCCATCTGACCTCGCAGGGTTATTGGACACTCCAGGCTTTGCCAGATAAACCTACACCCAAGCCTGGCCCATGTGTAGCTCATCGCAGTTAGGGAGGAGACTGGACCAGATGTGGGGGGGCAGAGTAGGTAGTCAATAAATACAGATTGAATGCATAAATGTGTGAATGACTAAGTAACAGGTGAAGAATTGTGACTGAAGCATGTAAAGAAAGCAAAGATCTACAGTTAAACCTCTGCTGTAAAGTTCCATTTGGAGAAGAGGCATTTTTAAATTGCTTTTTGCCAGATAGCTGAGTGATAACGTCTTTGAGAATCTTCATGTGTTTTAATTTAATTATTGTGTGTAAATCTTTCTTAAAGACAATGTTGGCCCTTTAAAAAATTGTGTTAAAATATACATAACAAATTTTACCATTGTAACCATTGTTACAGGTACAGTTCAGTGGCATTAAGTACATTCATGTTGTTGTCAAACCATCACCACCATCCAGCTGCGGAACTTTATCATCTCTCCGAACTGAAACTCTGTACCGATTCTCTCTCCCCCCAGCCCCTGACAACCCCCGATCCTATCTTCCATCTCTATGACTTCGCCTACTCTAGGAGCCTCATATAAGTGGAATCTTACAATATTTGTCCTTCTGTGACTGGCTTGTTTCACGTACCGTAATGTCTTCAAGGTTGATCCATGTGTGGCATATGTCAGAATTTCCTTCCTTTTTAAGGCTAAATAATATTCCACATTATATAACAGAAATAAAGACAAAAATAAACAAATGGGACTTAATTAAACTTAAAAGCTTTTGCACAGCAAAGGAAACCGTAAACAAGACAAAAAGACAACCCTCAGAATGGGAGAAAATATTTGCAAATGAAACAACAAAGGATTAATCTCCAAAATATACAAACAGCTCATGGAACTCAATGTCAAAAAAACAATCCAGTTAAAAAATGGGCGGAAGACCTAAATAGACATTTCACCAAGGAAGACATACAGATGGTCAAGAGGCACATGAAAAGATGCTCAACATCACTAATTATTAGAGAAATGCAAATCAAAACTACAATGAGGTATCACTCACTCCAGTCGGAATGGCCATTATCAAAAAAGCTAGAAACAATAAATGCTGGAAATGGTGTGGTGAAAAGGGAACCCTCCTGCACTGTTGGTGGGAATGTAAATTGATACAACCACTGTGGAAAAGAGTATGGTGGTTAAAAAACTAAAAATAAAACTACCATATCCACTACTGGGCATATACCCTGAGAAAACCATAATTCAAAAAGAGACATGCACCACAATGTTCATTGCAGCTCTATTTACAATAGCCAGGACATGGGAGCAACCTATGTGACCATCAACAGATGAATGGATAAAAAAGATGTGGCACATATATACAATGGAATATTACTCAGCCATAAAAAGAAACGAAATTGAGTTATTTGTAGTGAGGTGGATGGACCTAGAGACTGTCATACAGATTGAAGGAAGTCAGAAAGAGAAAAACAAATACTGTATGCTAACACATATATATGGAATCTAAAAAAAAAAAAAAAGAAAATTGGTACTGATGAACCTGGTTGCAGGACAGGAATAAAGAGAATAGAGAATGGACTTGAGGACATCGGGTGGGAGGGTGAAGCTGGGACGAAGTGAGAGTAGCATGGACATATATACACTACCAAATGTAAAATAGATAGCTAGTGGGAAGCAGCCGCATAGCACAGGGAGATCAGCTCGGTGCTTTGCGATGACCTAGAGGGGTGGGATAGGGAGGATGGGAGGGAGGCTCAAGAGGGAGGGGATGTGGGGACATGTGTATGCCTATGGCTGATTCGCTTTGTTGTGCAACAGAAACTAACACAGAATTGTGAAGCAATTATACTCCAATAAAGATCTATTAAAAAATTTTTTTAAATAAAATTCTGCAAAAAAAAAATTCCATATTATGTATATACCACCTTTTGTTTATCCATTCATCTGTCAGTAGGCACCTGGGTTGCTTCCATCTTTTGGCCATTGTGAATAATGCTGCTACGAACATGGATATACAAGTACTGTTCAAGTTCCTGCTCTCAGTTCTTTTGGGTATAAACCCAGAAGTGGAATTGCTGGATCACATGTAATTCTATGTTTAATTTTTTTGAGGAACCTCTATACTGTTTTCCATAGTGGCTGAGTGCTGGCTTTTAAAAACAGTGTTTACTGAGGATAATTTCATTTTCTCTGATGGTGTAATGAAGTGTAGGATTTGCAGGCCCTACACTAGGTGGCCCCAAACTGTGGGACCCTTTGTGTTCTGTGTCTGTTTGCTTGGCTTTTTGTTTGTCTGTGTGTCTGTGGCCGGAGTTTTATCGCCGGGTCTGTTTTTCTTCACTGAAGCTCTTGACTTGTTTCCTGGCATTCAGTCTGTTCTGCACAGGTAAGGCTGTTGATGAACTGAGAAATCGCGCACAGCTAACAATATTCTGCCTCTGTCGTGCAGGAGGGATGAGGTACAGAGAGAGTGCCAAGGGGTCCGTGACCCTCGTGGTGGGATCTCTTCTCTTAGTCCAGCCCCTGCATGTCGTGGGAGCTCTCTCCCTGTGCTCGGTCTGCAGCTACTTCTACTCGTGCTCTGTGCATGTGGAAAGTTTCACCCACTTGTCACATGGGAGCGCATATCATGGACCCTTTAAGGGATAGTCTGAGGTCCCTCGGGTGTGGGTTTCATTTCATTTTTTTTCATACATCTTTGTCTTTTCAGGAAGGGAAATCTTTCCTAGGGGCCCCAATAAATTCCTCCTATGTCTCATTGGCGAGAACTAGGCATATTCCCAGCTCTAGACCAATCACTGACAAAGGAAAACATGGTTGCCAGGTTGCCTTAGACAACTCATGACTCATGCCTTGGGGGTCAGGATTCTGGTTTCAAGAAGACAGGGTAATAGTTGTTGGCAAGGCAACCACCAATGTCTGCCACATCCCCAGGAAAGAGAACAATGCAGTTAAATGCATCCAGCTCAGCCCCTGAGGTTGCTGGTGACCATTTCTCCCAACACCAGTCCCATAGAGGCCCTCCACAAGCTTATTTTATTTCCCGTTATAGTTCTCCGTCTCTCCCATTACCTTCTCTGGTGTGTGTAAGTTGCGGGGGGCGGGGGAGGGGCACGGGGGGTGGGGAGTGGCCTATCTTGTGGTTTTAGCATTTTCTACCAGAAAATGAAACTGCTAATTGGCTGCTGGTTGTGATGCTGCTTCCCTCTGCTGGCAGAGACACAGCTAGGATGGGGGTGAATGTTACCATAGGACAGAGCTGCAACTACCTGGGCCAGCATCAGAGATGCGTCTTCTCCAGTTTCTTGATACCTTTGCTGTTATGCTCTCACCCAGAGCCGGGTTGAGCATTGGATCCTTCTTCATGCAACTGCCTGTTCCTGCCTCCCCTAAATAGCTGGGTATCTTGTAACATCAGCTGTTGTGTATTCTGCCTTGTGCTGTCCCATGTCACTGTCAGATGTCACTGCCAACAGCAGCTCCCTACATGTTTTGAGCCCTAGTTATCAGGTTAACTGTAAGAAGAGGCTGAATTTTCCCAGCTTTTCCATCTTTCTTGGGGGGAGATGGGCTGGGAACTATGGCGCTCAACCCATTTCACCAACTTTTTGGCCATCAGATGGGGAAGAGACCTATGCTGGAGAACGCGGAGGCTCGCTGCAGGTGCCAGGTTCTCTTTCAAACAAGCTCATGGAGAGCAGGAGCTGTTGTCTCCATCCTGTAGAGCAGCGGTCCCTAACCTTCTTTGGCACCAGGGACCGGTTTTGTGGAAGACAATTTTTCCACGGACTTGGGGGTGGTGGGGTGGAGGGGAAACGGTTTTGGGATGATTCAAGCACATTACATTTATTGTGCACTTTATTTCTATTATTATCACATTGTAGTATATAATGAAATAATTATACAGCTCACCATAATGCTGACAGGAGGCGGAGCTCAGGCTGTACCTTGAGCGATGGGGAGTGGCTGTAAATACAGATGAAGCTTCGCTCCCTCGCCCCGGCGCTCACCTCCTGCTGTGCGGCCTGGTTCCTAACAGGCCAGGACTGGTACTGGTCTGTGGCCCGGGGGTTAGGGGCCCCTGCTGTAGAGCATCTTACTTACTGAATATTTACTGTGAGGGGCTGACCTCAGCCCTTGGAGAAGCCCCGAGCCTGAAGTAGGATCTGCCCTTTCTCCCCTCAGGGATCAACTACTGTGCGCTGAACAAGCCGGGCTGCGAGCATGAATGCATCAACACGGAGGAGGGCTACTACTGCCGCTGCCACCGGGGCTACACCCTGGACCCCAACGGCAAGACCTGCAGCCGTGAGTGTGCCCGGGGCAGGGGCTCTGATGGGAAGGCCAGGTTCACACACAGGCCCCCAGGCTCGCTAGCAGCCAGTCACTTTTGAGGCCCCTGGGTTTCCAGTGAGCTTGACGGTCCGACAGGCTTAACGTTCCTGGCCTCAGTTTCGTCACCTGTAAAATGGGACTAGTCATGCTACCTACCTCAGAGATTGGACTGTTTAGTACCACATACTAGACATGTGACCCCGGGCAAGTTCTCCAAGCTTTGACTTCCCCATCTGTTTAAAAAAGTGAAGATAATCATAGTATTGGTCTCCTAGAGTTGTTAAAGGGAAAAATCAGGACCATTTCAATCTCTTAGCACTGTGCCTGGCCCAAGGAAAACATACAGTTAAAGATAATCGTTCATTATTGTCATGGAGCCTGGCAGAGTAACCAGTGCTGGGCCCGGGGTGAGACAATGGGACGGAGGAGGCAGACCTCAGAGAGCACTTGGGCTACCGCAGAGCTGATCTGAGGGCAGAGCTGAGAAACATGGGACTTTTTATGAAGACTTTTCTTTATTTTCTTTTGTAAGAGGCACAGCAAAGCTCCATTTGGTGATGTCAATGCGCGGAAACGTGCAGGCTTTGCCAGCTGGATGGCTCTGTCGTTTTTATGAGGCACAGTCTCCACTGGTCCAGGCCAGCGGGGGTGGGGGTGGGGCGCGCATGACACTGCAGTGGAGGCCTGTGACCCTGGTGCGCTGGAGAGGGGTGCAGTGATGTGACCAGCATAGAAGGGGCCCTTTGTGTCGCTTTCCACCCGGCAAGCCGCACATCTGCTCCAGCTCTGGGGAGAGATAGATTGTGAGTGAGAACGGTGCAGCTGTTCAGCACTTGGACCTTCAACTGCCCGGAGGGGAGGTTTCACAGATGAAGTGTTAGATAGACAGCCGTCCTCAGGAAAGCTAGTGCCCCGTCCCGTCTCCAGAGGGAACAGAGTGCCTCGATTAGGCTTTCTAAGGATTGATCTCGGAAGTCAAAGAATTTTTGAACCAGAAAGCTGGCACTGCTCTGCATTTGCCTCTGGAAGTCTCTGAGTCCTTATGAGAAACCAGTGGTGAGGAAGAGTCCTTCCACTCTTCAAGAAGATGCCCTGGTGAAGATGGATCTGTGTACGGTCTGCCTTCTTCCAGGAGTGCGGGGTCTGCCATCTGACGGCTCTGGCAGGTATCCCAGGGCAGGCTTGGCATGGCCTCGATGAGCCCACCTAGAGCCCCAGGGACCACGACCTGCCTCCTTCCTCTCTGGGATCTAGTGAGAAGGACCATCTAGTCAGCTTCAAGAAACTGAAAACCAAGCCATTTCTTCCCAGGGGTCCCCAGAGAAAGGCATGGTATCCTCTTCCCCATGGGGGCTCAGGGAGCCCCCCAGGCCGTCATGACCGGAAGCCCTTACAAGGCACCTGCTCTGTGCAGCCACGGCCGTGAGCGCTTCCCAGGCACTCGCTCACTTTACCTGCCCTGGAGCCTTATGAGGCATCGACATTCTTATCCCTATTTAAAGATGGGGAAACTGCGGCACAACAAAGTTAAGTTTCCCGGGGGTCAACATGACTGGTAAATGGTATAACTGAGATGTGAATACAGGCCTCTGGCTCCTGAGATCCTGCAAGTGTTTGCAGGAGGCAGATCCCCTGGTGGAATGTTCCAGAAAGCACCAGTCCCAGGCCCTGTGGGAGTCAGAGAGGCTCACCCAATGGCCCTGCACAAGGCCTCCAGTGTCCCTCCAGTCTCCGGGTGTGCGTTTCCTCCGTCAAGGAAATCTGGGAGGCGGCCTGCAGGGCTGTCTTGTGGGAGCTGTCCACCACAGCGGTGTGTCTGTTACCCTAGCGGGGCCGGCTGTTCGGGGTCCCGGTGCCAGGATCGGCCACGCATGCAGGCCTTGGCTTTGGTTTGCTTTCTGAATCTGGGTGTCCTGGTTATGGGGGGTGACAACGCTTTTTCATTTTCAGATGTAAAGAAACTATACAGTTAATTCCTCCCCAGCAATGTACTAGTAATAATAAGCGTTCAGGAAGTAGTTACTGTATGCCAGCTACTGTTCTGAGGGCTGTGGGTCAATCAACTCCTCTCACCACGTTCCTCTAAGAAAGGAATCGTCAACCCCATTTCTCAAGTCATGAGATGATGACAGAGAGGCCAAATGACGGCCCAGCATCCCACGGCTGGGAAGCGGCGAATGTGGGGTTTGAGCCCAAGTAGTTGGGTGCGGAGCCCTCATTCTGACGCACTGTTCTGTCAGCTGCGGGCTGTGGGCTCAGCAGCTCGACTTTCCTGAGCCTGGCTCTCCTCTCTGTGACAGTGGGGAAGGCACCTGCCTGCTCTCAGCGTTGCCCCGGGGATTGCAGGTGATGCGTGCCCAGGCCTGGCACAGAGGGCTGCTGTCATGACCACCCATGACAGGAGTCGTATGCACGTTACTCCTCAAAGAAATGCGAAGAAGAACAAACAAGGCCAGTGGCACAGCATAGAATGAAACCTTCCACATCACTCTTTTTGAAGTGAAATAGCCCAGCAGGGGCTCCCTGGGAGGTGGTTTTGTTTTTTAATGCCCCCTCGCTGGTGGGCGCAGCGCCCTTGGTTACTTTTTTTTTCTTTTTAACATCTTTATTGGCGTATAATTGCTTTACAATGGTGTGTTAGTTGCTGCTTTACAACAAAGTGAATCAGTTATACATATACACATGTTCCCATATCTCTTCCCTCTTGAGTCTCCTCTCCCTCCCACCCTCCCTACCCCACCCCTCTAGGTGGTCACAAAGCACCGAGCTGATCTCCCTGTGCTATGCGGCTGCTTCCCACTAGCTATCCGTTTTACGTTTGGTATGCCATGCCTCTCTCTCACTTCGTCCCAGCTTCCCCTTCCCCCTCCCCGTGTCCTCAAGTCCGATCTCTAGCAGGTCTGCGTCTTTATTCCGGTTACGCTGTTTTCGTGTGTGATTGCCTCAGGGGTGGATCACTGCGCCGAGCAGGACCACGGCTGTGCGCAGCTGTGCCTCAACACCGGGGACTCCTTCGTGTGCCAGTGCTCGGAAGGCTTCGTCATCAACGAGGACCTCAAGACCTGCTCCCGTGAGTCCCCGTCGCACTTCTCTTACAGGGCACAAGTTTTCGCAACAGGCGTGAAAAATGTGACGACTGCACAGGACGGCAGGCCCCCTCTGTCCCCTGCTCTTGGCACCCTGGAGATCGTAGGGGTGTCTCCTGGGGACTGCGTGCCTCCCCGGTGCAGAACCTGCGGCGGAGGTGGGGGCGTGGTATAAGCACGACTGTCACTTGATTCCCATCCTCAGTAGCCCAGGAGCCTCGAGGACCTCTCACCGGGCTGTTGGGTTTTGCAGGAGTGGATTACTGTTTGCTGAGTGACCACGGTTGCGAATACTCCTGCGTCAACACCGACAGATCCTTCGCCTGCCAGTGTCCCGAGGAACACGTGCTCCGCAGTGATGGCAAGACCTGTGCCAGTGAGTATTCTGAGGTCGGACGACCGGGACTTGGCACAAGCGATCGTGAGTGGGGGGCACTGAGGACAGGGACCACCGGTGTGTCTGCACCCCGGTTTCGTGGGTGAAAGTGTGTGAAGGCCTCTCCCGGAGATTTCCGCGCTGGTGGCTGCTGCTTCCCCGGCCCGAGCTCCTTTCCCCACTCCTGAGACGGCTGCTCCCTATTCCTGTCTGCCTCGCGGTCATTTTCGAGCTGGAACGAGTTATAATAATGCGGACGCATTACTGACTGGGGACTTCAGGCGGGGCTCTGGGCTGAGCACATGCTTGGTCCGGCCGCAGCCCCGTGGAATCCCCATCTTCCGATGAGGTAACTGCAGCTCAGATTAAGTAAAGAGCCTAAGGTTACCAGCTATTAAGTGCTGGGTTCAAACCCTGGGCTATGTGACTCCAAAGTCAGTTCTGGGAGAAGGGGAAGCTGCTGAGAACCTCACCCGCAATCCGGATAATCCGGCAGCAGATGGTGACGTTTCCTGGGTACATACTTCCCTGCAGCTGGTCCCAATTCCTGTCTCCATTACTTTAAAAAAAAAAAAAACGACTCCCAGGTATTCTTCTCTTCTTCACTCAAGAATGCTGTGTTTTCTGCCCTGCAATCCTGTTTCCAAGTTGGCCTAGATAAAGATTAAAAAATAGTCATTTTGAGAGAAGGGTTCACAAGTGGAGGGAAAGGATTGTAATGTACCGTGTCTGTCCTGCTGGTCTTTCTGGTTATGGGGCCAAATTCCCTGACCCCTGATACAATTGTGGCCACAACTTGTCCACCTTTTTATATCGTTTGTTCTCTTGGGCAGGTGAGCTGATTGCACAGCTGGGTGTGCCTCTCTAACTATGCAGCCTGTGAGAAAATGTTTCCCCCATTTGGGATAGAGTCTTGAGTCTTATGGCTTGCTTGTGGCTGCCTGCCCAGCTGCCTCCCAGCCCGCTGCTCTGGCCAGCATGGCCAGCACAGCCAGCACAGGGACGGGCTGGGTATGGGGGTGCAGAAAGAGGGTGGGTGTGTCGAATTGTATCTACCTTTGAGTGCATGCCAAAGCCAGAATCACACTTTTTTAACTGGTTTGTTTTAATTCTCATCATCTTAGATTATTCATGCCTTTCTTTGGTCCTCCCCATTACTGTGAGGACCAAGAGCTGACTATAAGATAGTTGCAGGACTTCTACGAAGTCCTCATGGCCCTTCCAAACAAATGCTACTCCTCTCCTTTACAATCGCGTGCCCGTCTCCCTCCCTCCCTACATCCACATCTGTTATGGCCACTGACGCTTTTAAATGTTGCCCATTTTCTCATTTATAGTGTTTGTAACTAATGATACAGTGATATCATCCGCATGAGTAAATGTTCAACAATGCCATTAGAAGTGAATTTTGATAAGTATTTATTTATATATGGTGTGTCCATATGAAATGTGAGATGATCAGATGGGTTAGAATTATCCTGTCCTCAGGCAATGGTGGTATGTAAGAGATGCATTTTACCCATACATATCTGTTGAGCTTGTCCCCTAATTGAAGACTCTCTGTCTGCCCAAGGATGATTCTGTCTAGCTGCCCTGTCCTGAAATAATGGGCTGTGTTTTCGGTGTGGCCATAGTTAACTGGGGTTGGGATGTATGTTTCCCAGCTCTACGTCAGATCACAAAGAGCCTGATGCCGTGACTGCATCTTTTTTGTAAATCATGCTGGGCTCTGGATGGGGAGGCAGCTGGGGTTCAGCCAGGCCTGGCTCAGGAGCTAAGGGTGTCCTTCACCCTCCATAAAGGCAGCCTCCACTTAGAGCCTTGATAGCAGGTGTCCTGAAGAACACTTCACTCGCTTTTTGGAAGGTTCTCTGAAGCATGGAGAGCACGCCCAGTTTCCCAGGGCCCGGGAAGGAAGTAGACACAGTTATGCCCACACCCCTGCAGGCACCTTGGGCTCTCCGGCCTCTAGAGTGACGCCCATCCTCCCTTCCTCTAGGTCCCCTGGCCCCCAAGCTGTGATTGCCCGTAGGAGCCTTCCTTGCCTTGGAGTATTGTTCCACAGACTGGGGGGTAAGGTGGGGAGAGGAATGGGGGAGTCTCCTCTACAAGCTGCAGCTGAGAGGACTCCTCCCATCTCTACCTCCTGGAAATTTCCCTGAGATAGACCTAGTACAAGGGCATCCCAGCACCAGGAAAGACTCTATAGGCTAGATGTGCATGGAACACACAGCCCACTGCCCTGTGAGCTCCTGGAGGTTAGAGACTGGATCTTGTTTGCAGCCTGAGTTCCAGGCCTGGCCCACAGGAGATGCTCTATAAAGTTCAGTGAATGAGAGAGTGAATGGACAGAGACCACCAGTCTTTTCATCCTGTGGCACCTGGCACAGGGTCCACCCCTGCCCAGTAGCCTTCAGTGGCTCTCCACTGTCTCCCTCAGTTTCCAGTCGAGTGCCTTGATTTGGCAGTGATGGAGAACCCCTTCCTCCCCTCCTGAGCCCCACCCAGGTCTTCCCTGCCCCTTCCAGTTCTTATGGGGGCAGCTCCCCTATCCTCTGAGTAAGCCCTGTACCTCCAGCCCATCCCCTCTCCACTTAGGACAACGTCCCTATCCCACCCTGCTGGCCGAAACCCAGCCCAGGGCCAGCATCCCCTCCATGGGGAACTTCATGCCCCTCTCACCTGCTGGGAGCAGCTCTGCTCCACCCACTGAAGGCAGGCTCCACTAGGACCTCTCGTGGCCCCACCTCACCCTGTGGCTGTCTGTGCTCAGATCTAGAACCAGTGTGGCAGAGTAGAAAGAACACTGAACTTGAGAGCCCAAAGACTGGGTTTAAATCCTATAGCTCCCATGCTGGGCAAGGGAATCGACCTCTCTGGATCTGATTGTTCATATGTAAACTGGGAATGATCATTTCTGCCTCTCTCTCAGGGCCTCTGTGTGGCACAGGGAGAGACATTCATTGGGAAGCTTGTCAATTGCCATAAACCCTAAGGTACTCTTGTTATGGTCTTGCTTCCCACTGCTGGACTGCCCCACACTGAGGAGAGGGCTGAGGTAGCATCCTTGCCTTGCTGCCTGGAGACCCACTCCCAGGGCCAGGCCTGCCCCCCTTGTGGAGCTCCAGAGATGGACCACCCTGGGAGGAGTCAGACTCAGGAACCCAGGGACTACCTTCTTCTAGCAAGTGGAGGGTGCTGATGGGGATCTGAGCCACAAGCATAGGGCACTGGGAATTTCCGTTGGGTATACTCCTACTCTGGCCACCAGAGGTGGGTGTGAAATGCAAAGGCCTTTTCCAACCTGATGCCTCCCAGCTTGACTTTGAAGGACAGAAGCAACCCTGAGCAGGGCAAGAGGAGTGTATTAGTCTGCTTAGGCTGCCATCATGAAATACTGTAGGCTGGGTGGCTTAAACAGTAGAAATTTATTGTCTCACAGTTCTGTAGACTGGAAGTCCAAGATCAAGGTGCCAGTATGGTTAGGTTCTGGTGAGAACCCTCCTCTTGGCTTGCAGATGGATGCCTTCTTGCTGTGTCCTCCCATGACAGAGAGAGAGAGAATAAGCTGTCTTGTGTCTCTTCTTAGAAGGGCACTAATCCCATCATGGGGGCCCCACCCTCATGACCTCAACTAACCCTAATCATCTCCCAAAGGCCCCACCTCCAAACACCAGCACATTGGGAGTTAGGGCTTCAACATATTAATTTGGGGGGAAACACAATTCAGTCCATCACAGAGAGTGAAGGCAAAAGACCACCTTTACCCTCATGTATTCACATTAGAGGTTTAACGAAACAGAAGGAAACTTAAAGATCTTTCCTTTCTTTTGTGGGAAACAGGCACAGGGAGAAAACTGGTGCCCTCAAGCTGGCCCTGGGGGTCAGTGACAGAGTCAGGACTAGAACTGGGGTCTCCTGACTTCAGGATCTCTTACCCAATGTGAGATACCCTTTAAAAGTACATCTCGGGCTTCCCTGGTGGCGCAGTGGTTGAGAGTCCACCTGCCGATGCAGGGGACACGGGTTCGTGCCCCTGTCCGGGAGGATCCCACATGCCGCGGAGCAGCTGGGCCGGTGAGCCACGGCCGCTGAGCCTGCGCGTCCGGAGCCTGTGCTCCGCAACGGGAGAGGCCACACAGTGAGAGGCCCGTGTACAGCAAAAAAAAAAAAAAAAAAAAAAAGGACATCTCAGTTCAGCTGCTTCTGTTCTCTCTGAGAAAGAGCCTACACAGAGTTAGCAAACGAACGGCTGCTCCTAGTTTTATTATTTTAAAAGGCCAGCAAATGGTGTAATTCTATCTCTCGGCCTTGGTTACCCTCTTGGCAGGTGGCCACTGTGGCTTTCTCCCTCTGGGGTTGGAGTTGGTTTTAATAACCTCCTACGTGGAGCCCCAGACACAGGATTGCTGTTTGTCATCGCCACAGAGGTGTGAGACCTCAGAACACATCACCCCATGACTGCTGCACCAGAGACGTGCGTGAGTCACCATGAGTCACGTGCATGTGGAATCCAGATGTGAGGAGTGCAGGCTGTAGCAGTGTGTGGGGCTGCTAGACACGGGCCCTAAAAACCTGTGCTATGTCCTGAAACTCCTGCTCACCTTGATCACAAATCGCAGACCCCATTCACGATGAGGGATTAATTAATGTGTAGACCTGCCTCCTTACATGTGAAAAAAAGAGGATCCTTCTTTTAGAGGGAAAATGTTTTCTTCCTGCACCCTGAGATTTCTCCTGAGTCCTCTCATCCATTTCACTTAAGTGATGGTTCCCAATCAAGTCTGTCCTCACTCTCGTCTCTGGATTTGAGTCTAGGTACTTCCTTAAGCTCTTGGGTCGTTGATTCTCAGTCTCCACAAGTACTTACCATGGACCTGCATTTTTGTGCTGGTCATATTGTGCTGGGCACTGGGCATCCCTGGGGTTGATGCAGGTTCAGTTTCTGCCCTGACAGTGTTTAAAGTTTCTCAGGGAGGAAGGATATTAAAGATGGATCATCCGTTCTGTGTGATGAGAGTCATGATATGGGAAGAAGAGGTGTCACAGGAGCGTGTGGCAGGGGGACCCTCACCTAGTCTAGAGGAAGTCTCCTGAGAAAGAGATGTTTGATCCAACACCTAGAGATTGATGGAGGGAGCTAGCCAGAGATGGAGGGTGTTATGGACTGAATGTGTCCTCCCCAAATTCATATGTTGAGAGTCTAACCCCCAAGGTGATGGTGTTAGGAGGTGGGGCCTTTGGGATGTGATTAGGTCATGAGGGTGGAGCCCTTATGAATGGGATTCGTGCCCACAGAGCTCTCCAGCCCCTTCCACCATGTGAGAATACAGGAAGTCTGTGACCCGGAGGAGGGCTCTCACCCAACCATGCAGGTACCCTGATCTCAGACTTCCAGCTTCCAGAACTGTGAGCAATACATTTCTATCGTTTATAAGCCACTCGGTCTGTGGTATTTTGTCATAGCAGCCTGAAAGGACTAAAACGGAGGTGAGCAGTCTTCCCAGGCACAGGAAATAGCACATGCAAGCCCAGGGTCCCGAGAGTGGACTGAAGGAAGCTGAGTGTACTCAGTACTGAGTACTAAACACTGAGTACTGAGTACTAAGTACTGATGTGAGAGGGAGCCTGGAGCCTGGAGAAGTGGGCTCTTTTAGAGTTACATTTAGAGTTACATTAGACTATATAGAGACCCAGCCTCCCTTGAGAAAACCATTTTAGTTTGTCTTCTGAGAATCTACCAGCCTATCTGAGCAGACTCTGCTGACCCTGCTGGGCTAGGATGACCACTGGATGTGCAGCTGGACCAGGGAACATGGAGGTGATAGACTTGTGATCTAATCACGCCTCTGCCCCCAGCACAGCTGACACTGATCATCTCTGCAGGGTGAGGGGCCTTGCGAAAGTCCCTTCCTCTCTGTGGCCATCAGTTTCCTGGACTCTAAAGGAAGGAGTTGGACCAGTTCATCCCCAAGGTCCCTTCCAGCCTGAGAATGAGGGTAGAGCCTGGCAGAGTAAGTGCTCTGCTAACACTTGCTGAATGAATGAATTCTTGTCGGGGTGCCCACCATTCTCCCCAGGCTGAAGGCACCCCATGATCGTGAGTCAGGGATGGTGGCTCTCTTTGTCTGTTAGGGAACCACTGAAGTGCTTTCGTAGTGGGAGTACCTTTGGCTCTGGGGAGAAGCTGACTCCAAGCTGGTTTCCAGACTTGGTGACTGGAGGGCAGCTAGAGCCTGTGGTTGGGGAGTTACCACGTGTAGTTCTCTAATTATGAGTGACCGGAATGTCCCTGGTGTGCAGAAACTGGACATTTTGCGGAACAAATATGAATTGAGTTCTGCAAGGCTGGTACATAGGAGAGAAAGGGGAGCCCAGCTGATCGCCGGCATCCCCACCGCATGGGTTCTGATTTAAAACACCTGCACAAAACCCCTGGGCGGTGGATCTAGTTACCCTCGGTTTTCAGAGTAGAAAACTGAGGAAATGTTTCCTTGTACTCAGCAGGCATTTGCTGAGGACCTGTTGTGGGCCAAGCATTAAGTTAGGTCCACAGAGAGGAGGGCAGATGCAGCCCGTGGTGCCCTGGAGGTCAGAGCCCATGGGAGCGTAGTTCAGTGAGGAGGTGGGCACAGATCCAGAGCAACCGCATAACTAACTGTTCAGTGACAGCTGTGATGTTACCAGAGGGGGCAGATGCCTGGTGCTTTGGGCCCTATGCGGGGGGGTCTGGGAAGACATCTGGAGGAGGTGGCGGAGGAAGGAGGGGCAGAGGAACGGCTGTGCAGAGCCCTGTGCGGGGAGAGCTTCTGGCTTGGTACTGAGGTTCTGAAGGAAAGTACTCAGAGTTGGGGGAGTGTGGATGAGATGACGCAGCAGGGCAGGTCCCGCGAACCTCACCGACGATTCTGTGTCTTATCCAGACTCTTGGACGCATTAAAGGATCTCAGGCAGAGGGAGGGAGTGATGTGAGCAGATTCACATTTTGGAAAGAGGACTTGGGCTGAGTCGGGGAGGATGGGCTGGGGGGGCCGGAAGTAGGTTTGTGGAGACCCCGTTAGTGGACGATGTAATAACAGCCCGAGAGAAAGACGATAGCGTGTGGTTCATGATGGTGGAGGTGCAGAATCGTCTGGACACTTGGGAAGGTCTCTGAACATAAGTTCTGGGTCCAGTGCCAGCATCTCACCCCTGGTGGTTTACTGGAATCATCTGTGGGGCTTTTAAAACATCCAGAAGCCCAGGCGGCACCCTGGACCCCCAGAAATAGAGATTATCTTACGGTGATTGATGCAGCCTCCTTGGAGGACAATTTGAAAATACGTATCCAGTTGTAAATGTTCATTCTCTTTAAGCAGGCAGTTCCACTTCTAGATGTTTATCTTTCAGACGTGCTTTCACGTTGTCTGCAAAACTACAGGCACACGAATATCCATTGCAATAATGTTTGTAATAGCAAAGCCTAGGAACCACCTAAACGCCCTTCCAATAAGAAACTGGTTAGGGGACTTCCCTGGTGGCGCAGGGGTTAAGAATCCCCCTGCCAATGCAGGGGACACAGGTTTGATGCCTGGTCCGGGAAGATCCCACATGCTGCGGAGCAGCTAAGCCCGTGCGCACAACTACTGAGCCCGTGCACCTAGAGTCTGTGCTTCGCAACAAGAGAAGCCACCGCAATGAGAAGCCCGTGCACCGCAACGAAGAGTAGCCCCTGCTCGCCGCAACTAGAGAAAGCCCGCTCGCACCAACGAAGACCCAACACAGCCAAATAAATAAATTTATAAAAAAAAAAAAGAAACTGGTTAAATGAATCATGGTGCAGCCTTTAAAAATAATGCTGTAGTGTGTCAAAGGTGAGCAAGAGGA